>NC_136068.1:1732522505-1733972505 GCF_964261635.1 Lissotriton helveticus | reverse complement strand
ATATTTGTTTTTGGAATGCTTTTAAGGCTAGGAATATGGCTAGTAACCCCAGGTGGTTGATGTGGAGTAACTTTTGTTGTGGTGTCTACCTGCCCTGCATGGTGTGTAGCAGTAGGTGTGTTCCCAAGCCGGAGAGCGATGCGTCCGCTGTCATGACTATTTGAGGAACTGGCTCTAGGAACGGTCGCCCTTTGGAAAGGTTTGTGGTGTTCCACCACTGCAGAGACTGGTGAGTACGACCGTCCACCAACACTACATCTGTTAACTGACCTTGAGCCTGGTTCCATTGGCGTGCTAACCACTCTTGAAGGAGACGCATCTGGAGTCTTGCATAAGGCAATATGAATATGCAAGAGGCCATCATGCCTATGAGTTGCATGAACACTCGAGCTGGAAGAGAGTGTTCTGGTTGAAAATTTGTTAGAAGAGCTTGCATGTTCGCTATTCTGACAGGAGAGGGATAAGCTAGCGCTTTTGAGCTGTTTATTGTGGCACCGAGGTATTGTTGTATGTGGGACGGTTGCAGATGGGACTTGGTGTGGTGTGCTGTGAACCCCATGTCATGGAGGAATTGGATAGTGGTGTGAGTGTGTTGTACACACTGGCTGTATGAGCTGGCTTTTATGAGCCAGTCGTCGAGATATGGGAAGACGTGAACATGCTGTCTTCTTAGGTGTGCTGCCACCACCGCTAGGCACTTGGTAAACACTCGTGGTGCTGTTGTGACTCTGAATGGGAATACGTTGAATTGATAGTGCTGACCGTCCACTACAAATCTGAGATACTTCCTGTGAGCGGTGTGAAAAGGAATATGAAAATAGGCATCCTTGAGATCTAGGGTAGCATGGAAGTTGTTTTGTGAAAGAAGAAGAAGGACCTGCTGGAGTGTGACCATGTGAAAGTGGTCTGACTGTATGTATAGGTTTAGGGGTCTGAGGTCTACAATAGGCCTTAGAGAGCCGTCCTTCTTTGGGATAAGAAAGTACAGGGAGTAAACTCCCTTGTTTTGTTGGTGCAAGGGAATTGGTTCTATTGCACTTTTTTGTAATAGGGATATTATCTCCTGTTTTAGCAGTCAAGTCAAGTCAAGTCAAGATTTGTATAGCGCACTACTCACCCGGAGGGTCTCAAGGCGCTTGAGGGGGGGGGGGGTTCGTTACTTATCAAATAGCCAAGTTTTTAGTTGTTTTCTGAAGGAGAGGTGGTTCTGTGTAAGGCGGAGGTGGGTGGGGATAGAGTTCCAGGATTTGGCCGCTAAGTAGGAGAAAGATCTTCCTCCCATGGTGGTTCTTCGGATGCGTGGAATCGCGGCGAGGGCTTGATTGGACGATCGTAGTTGGCGGGTGGGGGTGAAAAAGGTTAGGCGCGTGTTGAGGTATTTGGGTCCTAAGTTGTAGAGGGCTTTGTGCGCGTGGGTGAGGAGACGGAACGTTATTCTCTTGTTTACGGGGAGCCAGTGAAGGTCTCTCAGGTGATCGGATATGTGATTGTGGCGGGGTAAGTCTAGGATGAGTCTGGCGGAGGTGTTCTGAATGCGCTGGAGTTTTTCTGTAATTTGGCTGTGGTTCCGGCGTAGAGGGTGTTTCCGTAGTCCAGTCGGCTTATGACAAGTGCTTGGGTGACCGTCTTTCTTGTTTCGGTAGGGATCCATCTGAAGATCTTTTTGAGCATACGTAAGATGTTAAAGCATGATGATGAGATGGCGTTGACTTGTCTGGTCATCGAGAGGGAGGAGTCTAGAATGAATCCCAGGTTGCGAGCATGGTTCGTTGGTTTGGGTGAGCTGCCTAGGGCCGGTGGCCACCATGAGTCGTCCCATGCAGAGGGGGATGATCCTAGGATGAGGACTTCCGTCTTGTCTGAGTTCAGTTTTAAACGGCTGTTCTTCATCCATTCGGCTACGTCTTTCGTCCCTTCGTGTAGGTTGGTTTTGGCGGTGTTTGGGTCTTTGGTGAGGGAGAGGATCAGTTGTGTGTCGTCAGCGTAGGAGATGATGTTGAGGTTGTGTTGGCGTGCGATGGATGCAAGGGGGCTCATGTAGACGTTGAAGAGGGTGGGGCTGAGCGATGATCCTTGTGGTATGCCGCAGATGACAACGGTGGCCTCTGATCTGAAAGGGGGAGGCGGACTCTCTGGGTTCTTCCGGTGAGGAACGATATGATCCAATCCAATGCTTTTCCTTGTAACCCGACGTTGCTGAGGCGTTGTACAAGGGTGTTATGACAGAACGTGTCAAACGCAACAGAGAGGTCCAGGAGGATAAGGGCAGCTGTTTCCCCGTTGTCGAGTAGTGTTCGGATGTCGTCTGTGGCTGCGATGAGGGCGGTCTCGGTGCTGTGTTTGACTCGGAAGCCGGACTGTGAGGGGTTGAGGGAGTCGTTGGACTCGAGGAATGCGGCGAGCTGACTGTTGACGGCCTTCTCTATGACTTTGGCAGGGAAAGGGAGGAGCGAGATGGGGCGGTAGTTCTTAAGTTCAGTTGGGTCTGCTGTAGGTTTCTTCAGGAGGGCACTGAGTTCGGCGTGTTTCCAGCTTTCCGGGAAGGTAGCGGTGTTGAGGGAGCAGTTGATGATATCCCAGAGTTAGGGTGCGATGATGGAGTCGGCCTTGTTGAAGATGTGGTGGGGGCATGGGTCGGTTGGTGATCCGGAGTGAATGGAGTTCATCAAGCGGATGGTGTCTTCGGTGCTGATCGGGTTCCAGGCGCAAAGGGTGGTGGTGGGGTGCTTCAGTTCGGTGGTAAGGGGAGTGGACTGGTTGCCGAAGCTGTTATGTATGTCAGCGATTTTTCTGTGGAAGAACGAGGCAAGACAGTCGCAGAGGCCTTGAGAGGGAGTGATGTCGTTGGTGTCGGCGCTGGGATTGGTAAGCTCTTTGACGATGCTGAAGAGTTCCTTGCTGTTGTGGGCGTTGTTGTCGAGTCGATCCTTGAATGCTAATTTCTTGGTGGATGGGATTAGCTGGTGGTGTTTGCGGGTGGCGTCCTTGAGGGCGGTCATGTTGTCTGTGGTTGGGTTTTTTCGCCAGGTTTTATCGAGGGTGCGGCAGTTCTTTTTGGAGTTCTTGAGGTCATCATTGAACCAGGAGGCTTTTTTGCTACCTGGCTTGTTGTGTTGCTTTTTCAAGGGTGCTAATTCGTCAGCACAGTGGGTGATCCATTGTGCGAGATTGCTGGCTGCTTGATTTGGGTCCGATGATTTGGCGGGAGGGTTTCGGCTTAGCGATGTGGTGAGCTGGTCGGTGGTAAGTTTGTTCCAGTTTCTGCGGGGGACTTGTTGTGGGTGCTGGTGGGTTGTGGTCTTTCTGAAGCTGAAGTGAACGCAGCTGTGGTCCGTCCAGTGGAGTCCTGTGACGTGATTGAAGGAGACGTGCTTGCTGGAGGAGAAGATTGGGTCGAGCATGTGTCTGGCGTAGTGGGTGGGGTTGTTTACCAGTTGTTTGAGTCCGAGATTGGCGAGGTTGTCCAGAAGGGTGGTGGTGTTGCTGTCGTTGTTCTTTTCCAGGTGGAAGTTGAGGTCCCCTAGTAGAATGTAGTCTTCGGAGGGGAGGGCGTGTGGGCTGATGAAGTCAGTGATGTCTTCGCTGAATTGTGTGCGGGGTCCTGGTGGTCTGTAGATGAGGGTGCCTCTAAGTGTGGTCTTGGGGTCGGTGTGAATCTGGAAGTGGAGGTGTTCGGTGGCTGTGAGGGTGTCGTCAGAGCTGGTCGTGATGCGGATGGTGTTCTTGTGGACGATGGCGATGCCTCCTCCGGTCTGGTTGATGCGGTCCTTTCGGATGATCTTGTAGCCGTCCGGGATGGCTATGGCGATGTCTGGAGCTGATGAGGCGTTCATCCAGGTTTCTGTAAGAAAGGCGACGTCCGGCGTAGTGTTGTCTAGTAGGTTCCATAGTTCAATGGCGTGTCTGTGGACCGAGCGGGTGTTGAGCAGGATGCACTTCAGGTGGTTAATGTCGGAGCTTTGTTTGGTATTTGTGGGTGTAGTGTGGATCCTGATGCAGCCAAACTTGCAGGATTGGCAGGTGAAGGGTCCATGGGTGCGTCCTGGGATGGCTTGGTGGCAGTCGGGGAGACGGCCGGTGTTGAGTGCAAAGAGGGTTGCGGCGTTGTACGTTAGGCGGGTGGAGTGGGTTTTGCGTGGTCCAGGGGGTTTGGCGCTGGGCGCGGTCCAGGCGCGGACGGGCGTAGACGGGCTTACCTTTGGCGCGCATAGGGCGCGTACGCTGCGCGTGTACGCTGCGCGCAAGTACATCTGTCATAAGTGGAGAATGGGGGGGGGGAGCGAGGGAGGAGCAGCTGTGAGGCGGGAGCGGGGTGGCGCTTGGGGAAGGGATCTCTTGTGGATGCTGTAGGGAGCGGGGGTGGGGCCGCGGGGGAGCAGCGGCAGGGAGGAGAGAAGGGCTGGGACACCAAATGGCACGAAACAACAGCAAAAGGCAATGCAGGGCGAGATCGGGGCACAGGCTGACACAAATGTTTAATAAAGGCAGCAAGTACGATCTCAGCAGCAGAAGCAATGCAGAGCTAGGCTGGCACAGAAACTGAAAAAAAGGCAGCAAATACGATACCAACAAGGCAGGCAGCAAATACGATACCAACAGGGCAGCAGTTACAGTGCGATACCAACAGGGCAGCAGTTACAGTGCAAAGCGAGGACGGGGCACAGGCTGGCAGGGCACAGAGTGAGGATGAGGTGCGAGGACGGCCAGGAGCGGGTGGAGCGACCGGATCTGACTGGGTCAGATTCGGTCTGACCCAGTCTGACCCATTCTGACCCAGTCTGACCCATGTTCTTGTGACATTGGACGCTGTTTGGGTGGTATGTTTGGGGGGGTAGATGTTAGTTCGAGAGAGTAACCCAATTGAATTATTTGTCTCACCCACCTGTCTGATGTGATGTTGGTCCAGACCGGAAGGAATTGTTGCAATCTTCCCCCGACTGGAGTGGAATGGTGTGGGGGAAGTGGAGGGAAGTCATTGGGTAGGGGTGGAGGCAGAGCGGATGTTGTTAGTTTTGCCTCTGCCTTTGTTATTGTTACCCCTGTAACCACCTCTTTGGTAGCCTCTATTGAAGGTGGATTGCGTAGGGGTTATGTAAGAAGTGGAGGGGCTATCTGAGGAGTAGCCTCTGGTGGTGCTTCTGTATGATGAGCGACGAACGGAGCGTCTGGGAGCTTGCGATTGAAAAGCTCCCATAGATTTAGCTGTGTCGGTATCCTTCTTCATTTTTTCAAGGGATACGTCAACTTTAGGGCCAAATAGGTGTTGCTCATCGAATGGTTGATTGAGGATGGAAATCTGGACTTCAGGTTTGAAACCTGAAATGCGTAGCCAGGCATGCCTAAGCAAAAGGACACTGGTGTTAATTGCCCTTGAAGCAGTATCTGCTGCATCTAGGGCACAACGGATGGAGGTATTGGTGATAGTTTTACCTTCTTTATGAGTTCATTGGCCCTATTTTTATATTTGTTTGAGAGATGCTGCATTATGTATTACACCTCATCATAATGTGCCCTGACGTATCTCGCTAACAGTGCCTGAGTATTGGCGATGCGCCATATGTTTGCTGCCTGTGACGCCATTCGTTTGCCAGAGGCGACCAGGAGTTTAGACTCCTTATCTGGTGGGGGGGCTTCACCTGATGTTTCGGAATTGGCCCTTTTTCGCGCATTGGAGACTACAAGGGAGTCTAGTGGTGCGGGCCTTTGATGTAGACTGGATCTGTGGGGGCAGCCTTATACTTTTTCTCGATTCGGGGGTTGATGACACAAGCCCTGAATGGATCTTTAAATACCTCTGTTGCATGCTTAATGACCCCTTTAAGCATGGGTAGAATTGAGGTGGACTTTTGTGTGGTGTCAAAAGTGTCCATGAGAAAATATGTGTGTAGGTCAACCCCATGGTATTGGGCACCTCTATGGACAAGTTGGTTAAAGCCCATAGTGTCCTCTGGGGGGGAAGGCCTGGAGGGGTATAGGTCATCCTGTGGAACGTTAGGGACGTCTAGGGTGCTATAATCATCCCAGGGGTCAGGGGAGTCAGGAGGACTAGGATTCCCTAGTGGTTCATTGTCCGCACCACCCCCTGTATCATCAGAGGTGTTAACCACATCATCATCATCTTCTACTGGAATAGGGGATGGTGTAGGAGAGTGATGTGGTGGGGGAGGAGGTGGAGGAGGAGGAGGAGGAGGAGGAGAAGGGATCCTTAATGGAGAGGTCGAAATGTCTCTTTTTAGGAGGAGGAGCCAGCGCAGATGCATCTAGTGGTCGTTTCTTGGAGCTCAGAGCCAATTGACCAGTTTTGGGGTCCTTTGCAAGAGTTTTTTGGTTAGGATCTGGTCGAAATAGTTCTTCTGTAGAAGGTAGATCTTTTGGTGGCAAGGTCTTTGGTTCTGTAGGTTTTTTCGGCACCGACTCGGTAGCGGTTCTAGGTTCTTTTGGCTTCGAACCGTGACATTTTGCAGTGTCTTTTTCCGGTGGAACGTGTTATGTCCTCGGCTCCGAGACCTTTTTTGGCTCCGAGGCATGGGAGTCGGGCCCTTTGGTGGCAGTTTTTTGGTGAGCTCCGAGTGTGTTCTCGGTGTGGAGGAGCTGGTGCCAGTCTTCGGCGCCGAGTGCTTGGATGTGGAAGCAGCGGTCGGCGTGAATGAGGAAGAGGAGGGCTTCTTTTTCGGTGCCGGTAGGTGTGTGTTGGTACCGCGGGTAGGCTGACTTGAGCCAGAGTCGCCTGAAGGCTTAGTAGGCTTCTTTACCGGGCCCGAAGGCGGGGCATGGGTAGCAGTTTTTCCGTGTGCACCTGGGCCCGAAGGTGGAAGTGCGACCAAAGCCTTTTTGGAGGGTGTCGAGGTCGACGTATGTACTTACGACCCGCTGTGCCAGAGTGATGTCCTCAACGACTGAGTCCTCGGCTTCAGAGTCGCTGGCGATGCCTTCTTCCACCCGCTCCTGTTCTGGCACATCAACGACCTCTTGGAAGATGTCATCGGGGATCAAAGAAGACGAGCGAGCCATGGTCCTTCGAGCTCGTCGGTCCCGAATTGTCTTTTTGGAGCGAAAGGAAGCGCAAGCTGAACAGTCTCTGGTCTCATGCTACGACCTATCTCGTGACTTTCACAGACTTTTCAGGACAAAAACAAGTGCAAACATCCGGGCCCAACACTAGATGGCGATCTATGCAACAGTGTGTAATCTGTAAGCATGGGCGGATTTTGCGGATCCACGATTCACGAATTTGCGAATTCACGGATCGTGGATCCGCAAAATCCGCGGATTTTGCGGATCGGCGGATTTGGGGGCGGGGCTTCGTCGAGTGTGTGGGCGGGGCCAAACGGACGGGGCTTCCATGCGAGTGCACATGCCTCTTGTGTGTATTAAAGGTCAGAGACTGATCAGAGCAGTAGATGTAGAGACAGAAGCTCAGTGGTCACATAACAGTAACATGTGTGCGTCTTACACCAGAGTCTGATCCGGTTTCGTGTAAGTGCAGTGTTGGTTGTAATGAGTTTTATGTTTTATGGTGGGTAAGACCGTTTTAAAGCCAGTGCAGCCCTTTCTTCTCTGAAACTCTGGTAGAGTTTAAGAACTTTATTAGCAGGCGAATATGGAGTTTACAATACTGGCACACCCGCCTTGTGTAAGAAGAAGGGATGGCTTCTTACCTTCAGGGGACCAGATTCACAAAGGTAAAGTTTGATCAAAGGGGCACGGCTTAGGCGCCGACAGGGATGGCGGCTGGCTGAAGCTGCTCCGCGTTAAGTGCCGAGGTTTTTAATCTTTAAGCCTGGTGGAAGCCTTATAACATCTGCTTTTTCCAAGGAATACGTGTTGGAACCTCTACTGGTACCAAAGATGCTTTTTGATGCACGCGGTAAGCCCGCATTTTTGACATTTTTGTCTTAAAGCTGCGACGCGCCCCGCAACTAAACCGTGGTTGCCATTTTTTTGTTTACTTTCAACTTACTCCGTGTTTCTCTTATGAAACGGAAGGTTCACCTCACAAATTGCTGATAATGCAGTATGAAGGGAACATTTTAAAATTTACTGCCAACGTTAATTTGACTATTTCTGATGTTGAGTCACAGAAAACATATTTTTAAACTTATAAATGTGACGCAACCTTTTTCAGCAATTGACTTTCTCACGTTGCACACTTCACTTCACATAACAGCACGGGGATTGCGCTCGTGAAGGTCAAAGATGCCCTTCATATTTATTCAAGAAGACACCACCGTTGGTGCCCCTGCTGTAAATAATTTACGATGGCGCCGGCAAGCTGCCAGCGCCATCGTAAAAAAGTTACTTAATTAGCTTCAACAGGAAGCTTCAATTGTTAAAACAAAGCAGGCGCTCGAGTCCCTGCTTTATCTTATCTATTAGAGCTTCCTGTTGAAGCTAATTAAGTAACTATTTGAGGATGGCGCTGGCAGCTTGCCGGCGCCATCGTAAATTAGGCTTGAACTTTTGACCGCGGAATCCGCCGCTCGCGGATTGCGGATTTTCGGTAAATTCGCGAGAGTTCGCGGATCGCGAATTTACCGAAAATCCGCAAAATCCGCGATCGGAGCGGATTTTGCGCTCATGCTTAGTAATCTGCAGCTCATATGCCTCAAACCTATTGTCATTGTTAAGAGGTGGTAAGTTCATTCAAAATTAGATCTGAAGAGTACTTAGCATCAAATTTGCTTGCATAAAAATACTAACAATCTTATGGAATATGTTACTATGGAGGCCCCTTTACAGTTCATAATAATGCCGTTTGGGGTATCTTCAGCAGTCGTATGGATGATATCTCGGGTGTTTAAGGGCATACTGAATGTCATACACTTCCAAGATGATAAACTTTTCAATGGAGCGACTGTGAAGCAACACAATCAAGTACTAAAACAAGCGCTGGATAGATTGCCAAAGGCAAATCCTCAAGACATAACATATCCCCCCTTCATTTACCATAAAAAATAAAGACTTAAAAAACAAAATAAATACACAGAAATGCAATACTAAAGAAAGATAAACTGGAATTCTGTAGAGAGAACATAAAACAACATAGTGAGAAGATGATACACTATCACAATGATCTTAGATGTAATTACATTTATCCTTCCACATAATATTCCAAATACACAGGTGGCCTCCGTTCTCTCATCTAATGACCCAACCTCTCTTCAACAACAAAGGGCCATAGTATCAAGAACGGCGATAACATTATCGCCGCTTTAGCGACAGGAAACTGCAGCTAAAGTGGTGATAAGGGGCTTGATAATATGCCCTTGTGAATTCCCATAGAAACCCAGGTTCTGGTGTGCAGGACATCAAACCTGGGCATCTATGGGAATTCACAAGGGCATATTATCAAGCCCCTTATCGCCGATTTAGCAGTAGTTTCCGGCCTCTAAAGCGGCGATAATGTTATTGCCGTTCTTGATAATATGGCCCAAAGTTCTTTCCTACCCTTTCACCTGAATCAGCACCACCTGAAGCTATTACTTTCATTCCAGCTCTGTTCCTTGAACCACCTTCTAACTCCTCAACCCTCATCAACAAAAATCCACCTCAACCACGTTCTTCATTCTTCACTTAACACTCCCCCAAACCCCTTTTTTGATACAGGGCCACCCTACATCTGTTCCACTTGTCTCCATTTTTCAATACCACATGCCATTCATGCACATCCTTGTCTTTAGAGGGCCCCATGAACTTCGAGAGACCTCTTCTGTCACAACTAACCATTATTTTGACCCAATCCAACTTCAATTGTGCGTGCCACTGCATCATGGCAACTAAGAGACTCCCATCCATGTTGCATTCCTTCAACCAACTTGGTACCAATTTGGTTCTAGGTTTATTACCTCTCATTAACTCTGACCACATTGCGCACATTACTGCCACTCTGAATTTCCATCTGAAAAGCCTCTTTCACCATACGGTTTGCCCTTTCCGCAATACCATTTGCTTGAGGGTTGTACAAGGCCACGGAATAATGACTAATACCATTACTACACAAAAACGTCTTCATCTCCAATGAAGTGAGCTGTATGCCATTGTTACTTATAAAGGTATCTCGGTCTAGACCACATTATTTCGACAAGTGCCTTGCCATGAACTGACAGGGAAAGGAGCATTGTAAGTTGGTTCAATCATCCAAGCTGCCTGCGCAGGCAGGAAAAGTAAAATAAATGTGAGAAATGGACTATCTGCCATTCGCATTTCACATACCTCTAAATGCCTGGAAATTTCAATCTCACCACTGGGTAGAGCAGCTTGATCTCATGTTGCACAACTGCTTTTTTGTTACAACATACCACAGGTACTTTCAGCCTTGGGCCGAACCACTGATCTGACCTGTTTCTTTCTATCTGATGGGCTCTGAGCTTCAGCTTTTGCACTGCTTATCAGGTTTACCATAAATGCTGATGAAAAGGTGCATGAACAAAAATTTCCGATTGAAATCGGATTTACCTGTCCTCCTGACTACAATAGGTGCACAAGGGCAAAAGAGTCTATTAGACCGTTGGAGTGAATACATATCACAACTTCTTGTCCTTGAAAGTAATCCTTATGTCCTGGGCGTTGGGCTATAGGAATTCCACACCCGATTCAATATACTAGCTAAATATTATGCTCCGGAAGATATATAAACGACTTGTTAATAAAATGCCAGTGTAAAGAGGAACTCCTACAACATATTATGGCCATCATAAAACACAGTATCACTATGGAGTTTACACTTAACTAACTATGACAAAATATATCACGTTTTGGGTGCAGGTGCTTATTATAAAGATTTCCATTATAATCAACTATACTCAGGAAACTAATATCAACAATTTTTTTATTGCATGGCAAAAGCTTTCTAAACATTACATTCCAAGGGCAAATTAATGTCAGTGTAAATGAAGAGTATAAAAAGAAGCAAATGTCATGGTAAACAAATAGAAACAGACAAGCTAAGGTCATACATCAATGGAGATAACAGAAAAGTAAGTAGGCCTATTGGACGGAATGAATACCAAAAGTTAAAAGAAAAAGTGTAAATAAATTACTGGTGCAGTATACCACTGTAAGAATTACATATGCCTATACAACAAATGCAAAGCTCAGTTAACACTTGAATCTGAAAGTAGATAATAAACATACACAGTTTCAACAAAGATATGGCAGTCACAGAAGCTTCTATAATCGTACATAGTTACCACCACTATCAAAAGGATTTTATGAAAGCTCTGTGTAATATGTATACGTACAATGCAGATTAAGTACATGAATTTGGCTAAAACATCACCACAACATACAAATTCTGATATGTTGTTTAATGTCCAATTCAACTTTTTGGTATTTATTTTACCCAAGCGAAGTCATGAAACTGCATCCCCATCCCTCATATTAGCCATATGAACATAATTAACATAATTAACAGCTATCAGACTTAGGAGCTTTCTTAAGATCTGACTAAAGCAATCAAAAGCTACATGAGGAAAGCAGGTCATTTTGCAGAGACTATAGCACCCAAGTAGAGGTCTCTGCCGAGAGAACCCAAGAGGCAGACTGGTGCATTAAATATTAGCATGAGAAGTCATATTGAAAGTGTAAGTAACAGCATGCAGCATTCCCACTTGTAAAATGTCACTGCTCAGGGGGTGACTGAAGGGAGTTAGGCTACCCCCCCCCTTCAAGTTGGGAGGTCTTCATGTCTTCAGAAGGCCTATGACACATGTTTTTGACACGTCTAATAATCCAATAAGTACACCTCAAACACTTGCATTAAATCATAGAAGATAAGATCCAAACTTTGAAACTTAATGGAGGTCTTAACACTTTTAACAAGTCGCACCACTTTGCCCATGGATAGCCGATTGTCTGGATTTTTGTGCAGCATTTCAGGGACTATGTCAGCATACCTTGACCGCTTAAGCAATTTTCGAATATTTTTAGTTGTGCAGCCATCCCAGTGGAGCATCTTTTCCAAGAGGACTTCGGTGATCACCTTCCCCATCGACCAGACATCTGACCTTCTGGTACGGATCTTGCCTGCATGGGCTTCAGGGGCAGCATATTTATGGAACCCCTTATTTTGGCCGCTAGTCTCAGGACTCCCACTTTCAGTGTAGTTAACAAACTTTGCTAATCCCAAATCAATAATAACAGCCCTTTTTGTCGAATGTTCAACCTATTAGAAAAAAATAAGTACGTAAATATATTTTAGTGATTAGTTCAGTTATTAAGTTTGTTGAGCAATGCTCTACAATGCTAGATTTGAAATATATACAATTAAATAAGGAAATCAGTCAATTGAGGTTTAAGGTCACCTATCAAAACAAAAATGATTGTTTGGGGTTGGCCTATGTTGATAGGTCAATAGATCAGAAAGGAGAGTAGAGTTGGTGCAAAGTCAGTATCTTGCCCCCTGCCTCTAGTACCTCTGAAATTGGGGTGGGGGAAGGTTGTTGAATAATTCAATGAAGATAATATAAACATGATGGAGATGTAGGAATACAGTAACTGGTCATTCTCCATTATGGGCTCTTCACTGATGAAGCATTACCTTTTCTGGTTAATGATAATTAAAAGCATTACTAAAGAACAATGCTTATCCAATTGTCTGTAATTGGGAATTTTTTAACTGGCTGAGCACTGCACCCAACTCCACATTGCTCGCATCAACAGTATTTGGACCTCTCCCAATCCGCCTTCCGTAGCAACCACGGCACCTACACCATCCTCCTCTGCACCACAGACAGTGTCCGCAACCTCCTTGACCGAGGCAAAACTGTATCCCTTATCCTCCTGGACCTTTCAGCAGCCTTCCATACCATCTCCCACTGCCCCCCATGCACAAGACTCCTTGAAGCCGGCATCCACGACAAACCCTGGAATGGATTCGCTCCTTCTTCACTGGCCGAACACAGAGAGTCAAACTACTACTGTTCCACTCTGAACCCACGGATATTAGCTGCGGAGTTCCTCAGGGCTCCTTCCTGAGCCCCACTCTCTTTAACATCTACGTGGCCCACTCACAGCAATCGTCAGGACCCACAGATTCAACATTGTCTCATATGCTGACGACACCCAACTGATTCTCTCCCTCACCAAAGACCCCACAGTCCCCAAGAACAACTTCCATGATGGGATGAAGGCTGTCGCCACCTGGATGAGAAACATCTGCCTCAAGCTCAACTCAGAGAAAGCCGAAATCCGAAATGCTGGGCTCCACCCCCTCCACCTCATCGTGGCCCGCGGCTCTTAGAACTACCCCCTCCCCCCCTCAGACCACACACGAAACCTTGGCAACATCCTGGATGCCTCACTCACTATAAACCACCAGATCAATGCCATCTCATCATCCTGCTTCCACAGGCTACACCTCCTCCGAAAGATCTTCAAGTGAATCCCCACTGAGTCCAGAAAGACGGTGACCCACACACTCATCAGCAGCAGAATAGACTACAGTAACGCACTCTACACTGGAATCTCCCAGAAACTCCTCAATAAACTGCAGAGCATTCAGAACACCTCCTCCAGACTCATCCTCATCATCCCCCGCAACAACCACATCACCGGCCACCTGAGAGATCTCCACTGGCTCCCAGTCAACAATAGAATCACTTTCAAGCTCCTCACACAAGCCTACAAAGCCCTACATGACGCAGGACCTGCATGCCTCAGCCACCGCCTCACATTCCATGCACCCACCAGAGACCTCTACTCCGCCCAACTGGCACTGGCCACCATTCCACAAATCTTCTCCTACCTCGCAGCAAAGACCTAGAACACCATGACTCTCCACCTCAGGCAATCAGCATCACTGCCTCAATTCAGGAATAACGTCAAGACATGGCTCTTTGACGGCATCACAGCGCCTTCAACAGATCAGAAGTTCCCCTCCCCCAGTGCCTTGCAGGTGAGTAGTCGCGCTTTGCAAAACACTTGATTGATTGATTGAACAGTAAGGATACACTGGAGCTCTGGGTCGTAATTATTTAAGTCTCTGGGTGATGTCAATTGCTCTTTTATCCACTCAAACATTTCTTGACACTCCTGCTCCACTTGAACTTAACTCCTCTCCTCAACATACTGAACAATGTTCCTAATTTGGTTGCATAATTTTGTACAAACCTAGAATAAAATTTGCATTAGCCAAGACACAACTTTAAACTAGGCTTATTAACTGGTGGTTTGGCATGTATAATACTCTTCACTAGGGTAGGTTTAGGTTCAACTCTTTGACAGGTGATTAGGTGTCCCAAATATTCCACTTTGTCCATGAGAAAATCACATTTATCTCTCATGAGTACAACCCCTTGTGTTTGAAATCTGTTTAACAATACATTCAAGATCTTATCATGAGATTGTCTGTCTGGGACACAAATCAAAACATCGTCCTGGAATATAGATATTCCAATTATATAACTATATAATTATATTAACCATATCTCTCTGGAATACTGAGGCTACCGAAGCCAATCCAAACGGCATAAGAAAGTACTGGTATGTACCAAAAGGGGATAAAAAAGCTGTGAGGTGCCCAGACTCATCATCCAATTCCAGCTGGTGATAGGCTGAAGCTAAATCCAGCTTGGAAAAAACGTTGGTCTCCTTCAATCCTGCCAGCAGTTCTGAGATGTAGGGCAGCAGATGTGAGTCTACCCATATTTCTCTGTTTAGACAGCAAAGGTCCACACACACCCTCAGCTCTCACTGTTTGCGAGCCACAACTAATGGTGAAAACCACAGTCAGGATTCAACTGGTTCGATTATCCCTTTTTGCATAGCATGTCAAGTTCCTTTTCTAATTCTTTGAACATTATAAAAAGGCACACTTCTGAGCTTATGCTCGACTGCCTGGCCCCTCCTTTACAATTATTTTTTGTTTGAACCTCAATATCTTGCCCGACTCACTGGAGGATATAAACGGGTACTTGTTCATAATATTTTCTGGTTCTGGATCACCTCTAATACCTGCTCTTCAGTTCCAGGTTTCAAAATCATGCCAAATAGCCTCTGGTGAAACCCCACCAGAATATCAAGGGCCTTGTTTGCTATGTGGACCCTGCCTGTTATCTTTCTACCTTTGAATTCAAAAATATCATCAAGCCCATTGTGGCTTAGCATGGATACTACTATGAGTAATGAGGGACGAGTCGCCCCAATAAACCCCTGGTATCTTCGCAATCCCAAGACCCGTGCTGAGTTGATGAAATCCCTCGATAATTATTGTGTTGAAAATGTGGGGTCTGTGTCCTCTGCTGTATCACTGTGGGAAGCTTTTAAGACTGTGATACGTGGGCAGGCTTTATCTCTAATCGCTAACGCCAAGAAAAGTAAGCGCGAAGAGGTGGTCCGTTTGGAGACAGAGATAGCCGAGCTGGAGGGTGACTTGGAGCTCGGAGTGTCCCGTGCTAAGCTTCATTCTCTCAGTCTCAAACAATTAGATTATAGGACCCTGGTCACTGATACTGCGAAAGTCATGAGCAAAGAACAGCAGGGCAGATTGTATGATGTTGGTGATAAGGCGGGTAAATTGATTGCGTGGCTGGACAAGAAAGAAAGGGCGAGTCGTGTAGCTCCTGTGATTGAGAACCTTGATGGAGTGTGTGTGACTGACCCAGCTGAAATTGTTGAGTGCTTTGTGGAACACTTCCGAACTGTGTATTGTCCGGTCTCTGATAGGCCGGAGGAGGACTCTCATTTGTTGCTCCGCGATATCACATTGCCCTGCCTGTCTGAGTCTGACAGCGACCTAATGGATGCGACGCTTTCGGCGGATGAGGTGGCTACTGCCATTCGTTCAGTGCGTTCTGGCAAGGCCATGGGTCCCAATGGTCTGCCCATTGAATTGTACAAATTTTGTCCTGACAAAATGGCTCCGTATCTTCGCGATATGTTTCTAGAGTCGCGAGACACCAGCTCCCTTCCTCGTGACCAGCGTCTTGCTACTATCGTGGTTATTCATAAGGAGGGGAAGCCACGGGATCGCTGTTCTTCTTATAGACCAATCTCGCTTCTAAACGCTGAACCGAAAATTCTTGCCAAATTATTAGCTAACCGCCTGACAAATGTTATCAGTGACTTGATCCATCCAGATCAATCCGGTTTCATCCCACACCGTAACTCGGCGCACAACCTGCGGCGCTTGCACGGTGTTCTCGCGAGGGCGGCGTCTTTTCGTGAGCCGGCCATCTTGGCTTCCTTGGATGCTGCGATGGCCTTCAATACGCTGGAGTGGCCTTATCTCTGGGCTGCACTTGTCAAATTCGGTTTCGGCCCCGGGTTCATCGGCTGGGTGAAACTTTTGTATGAGGAGCCACCAGCGCAGGTGGTCGTGAATGGTTGAGTATCTGCTTCTTTTGTCCTCGGGAGGGGCACACGGCAGGGCTGCCCGTTGTCACCACTGCTTTTCGCTCTTGCCCTTGAGCCGCTGGCTGCCTGGTTGCGCTGTGAGCCCTCGATTAGGGGGATCCAGTTGTCCCCGGACTTCGAGGATTGCGTCTCGCTCTACGCGGACGATATTTTGTTGTACCTTACGTCCCCTCGAAAATCCCTGAATGTTTTGTTTGACGTGCTTACTTCGTTTGGGAGGAACTCGGGCTTTGTGATCAACTGGGCTAAATCCTGTGTATACGTGCTCTCGGGCGGTCCCCCTCCCTTGCCTCGCAGGTGCCCCATTCAGGTCTCTCCGACGGGCTTTAAGTACTTGGGGATGTTTAGATCTTTGGACCCCGTAGCTCGATACGGACGTAATCTGCTCCCTCCTCTTCAGAGATTGAAACTTGATGTTGTGCGCTGGCGCGGGTTGCCTCTATCTCCGCTCGGGCGCGCAGCCCTTTTTAAGATGATGTCCCTGCCGCTGTTTTTGTAAGCGCTTCAGAATACGTTCGATATTATCCCGGCGAGCTACTTTCGAGAGGTTGAGAGCCTGCAGAGACGGTTAATCTGGGATGGACGTTCGCGTATCGTCCTCGCTAAACTCACGCTTCCCTGGTACGACAGGGGGATAGCGCTGCCGGATATCAGGAGTTATTATTGGGCCTCGCAGCTGAGTGCGATCAATCATGCAACATACGCTCCAGCTCCTAACCCGGCGTTCGAGATGGGTAAATATTTGCTACCGGGCGGGGACTACAGAAGGGCGCTCTATTCCAAGGTGGTGGGAAAGGATTTATCTGGACCCACCAGAATTGCTGTACGAGTGTGGCATGATGCGAATGCGTCTATGGAATGGAGAGATTGACTGACTCGTGCGACCCCGTTGTATGAGTCTGAAAGGTTGGGATGTCTCTGGAAAACGAAAGGGTTTGAAAAATGGGATATGATTGGTATCAGCACTGTGGGCGATCTTTGGGTCAAGGGCAAAATCAAGACCTTTGCCGTATTGAAGACAGAATATGCATTGAGTGACAGGTAATTCTTCCGGTATGCACAGATTCACCATGCTTTAAGTTCGGCTCTCCCTGCGGGTACCGACGTCCCCGAGGCCTCCCCCCTTGAAGATCGGGTCCTTGACGGCCACGTGCCCGACAGTACCATTTCTTTGGTATATAAGAAGTTGATCAATGCCCGGGTGGATCTGTTGACGCGTCTCAGGAAGGCTTGGACCGGCGATGGTTTGCAGCTGGACGACGAGGATTGGCAGGCTGCATTATCCTCGCCCAAAGAAGTTGCTATCCCTGCCCGTCTCCGTCTCGTTCAGCTCAAAATCTTACATCGTGTATATGTTACTGGACCGCACCTGATTCGTATGGGTTATTCTTCAGATGGGTTGTGTAAGCGTGGTTGTGGGATGCTTGGAACCTTCCTTCATATAATTTGGGAGTGTCCGGAGGTGGTTGTGGTAAATGCTTTCTATATCTTTTCCCCTCTACCACTGCATCAGAATGTCCTGTGACATCATGGAATGTTTAAGTGCCTGACTGTGGCTAGAGAGAGTTGGTCATCTCAGGCTGAGGAGCTGGTAGCTCGCTCCTGGTGGGGTTTTCTCCTTGTATCTTCCTATCTTGTAACCTGCCACCTATCCACCTACTAATAAAGAGGGATTTACTACTACACTTGGATTACGCATCCTTGTTTGTGTACCACATTTTGGCGACGTTTTGGACTAACCTATGCTGCAGAAGGAATACTGGAACTCAACTATAAAGAAACCAAGGACAATTCTACATTTAAGTAAGCTTATCTCCTGGAGATCAGAGAAACGCCCAGTAAACCCCACCAGTGTCTTTTTCAACTTGGACAGCCTGCAACCTGGGCGTTCGTGTTGGGTGAGAGTATATTGCCATCTTGCTGTCATCTGGAGACTATCTGTTTCCAGCTACGAGAGCCACTGTCTCAGCGGGCTTGCTCACCCTGTTGTGCCTTCTGGCTTTCTTGAGTTATTTGACAGTTCGCTTTGGATTTAACCACTGTGGATTCAGTGTAGTTTCACACAGTGAGGGCACTTCTTCTCCTACGAGCGCCTGTTAAATTTGTTCTTCTGAAGGTGCCCGGCACTAGCAGTACTCTCTCTCTTACACAAATATGTTGTGTTTTTACTTTCTCCATCACCGTAGCCACCCATCATCTGTTCAGTCAAGCTCTGTGTGGCCTTTCTACATTAGGGCTGTACTCCAACAGTGTGGTGTTTCCTCTGCCTTCCTGTGACTCCTCACAGCTTGAAGACATTCAGCGTGACTTGACTCTCGTCCTTGTGGAAAACAGTTGTATTTTTGCGGTGAGTGGAGGGCATTTTTATGATGTTTTTGTGTACTTCTACCATGCGATCTACTTTGGGGCGGTTGAGCCTTTACATTTTGAACAACCCAACTGCCATGGCGCGCACACGATCTTACCTGTCTCGTGGAGCCTGCTTCTTGCCCTGTGTGACGTCTGCTCCTCTGCCACTGCCTTCTTCTTTGCAAATCCGGACAGCACATCTTCGCCGTGAGCCTTCCGGCGCGGACGTGACGGCGTGGCGCCATTTTGATTGCAGTCAGTGCGCAAGTCTTCCCAAGTGTGCGTCTGGTGCTGCATGTATTTACACGAGTGCGTCTGGTGCTACAAGTCTTCACACAATAGCAGTCTCTATACAGTTTCAGCGGCAAGCCGAAGGTCAGAAATGGGACTCTTTGGTTCACTTCACAGTTCATGTGACTATTCAGTGTTTGAACACTTAAAATTTTAGGTGTGTTCCTAAGTTTCATCACATCACACTGCGCATTTGGTACTTTCTGTTTATATGACTATTCGGTGGTTGAACACTTCAAGTCTTCGTTGTGTTCCAAGTTTTTATTGTTTTTATTACATCGCACTGCACATTTAGTGATTGATTTCTTGGTGTGAAGTCACTCATCGGAGCTTATGGACAATCCTGGCTAAGAAGACCTCGGGTGAGATATCGCTCACCGGAGCTAATGTATTTTTTGTGTATTAACTGTGTTATGCTTGAAATTATTAATTTCTCAGTAGGTATTGTGGGTGGGTATGTGATTGCTTGTAGTCTCTAGCTATGGCCACTCTATCTTTAGGAAGTTCTTCAAGTGTTTTTCTCATTGTGTATTCTTCGAGTGTTTTTCTCATTGTGTATTGTTGTATATTGTGTCTTCTGCCGTGATGATTATATTGACCTACACCTAGAGTTACACAGAACTCTCTCTGAGTGGTCTAGTACTTTATGTTGTTCTCTTTAGTGGAGAGTTTAGTTTCCAAAGGCAACATCATAACCCTAGGGTGTACCCTAATTTAGGGGAGGGTGTGAGGCTAGTCAATGTAAAAAAACAAATAAAAAAAAAATAATAATTTTTTTTTAAACTAGGGCGATGTTGTTCCGTATGGATTACCCTGTATGTATATATAGGGGATGTTGTAGTCTTGGTTTCACAGGGTGTGTATCCTGTGTTTCAACCTGTTTGGGCAGTTAGGGCGTTTGTGTATAATCAATGCCCCATTCATGTTCTAAGGGTTAGTACCCTATAGTGTACCCTTACTTAGGGGAGGTTGTGAGGAAGTTTTGGGGCCAGTCAGTGCCAACATTTTGTTTCCTAGGGTCATGTTGTTACCCTTTGGAGAAGTTACGTTGCACACATTTAACGTGGTGTACCCTTTCATTAGGGGAGGTTGTCAGCATGTAACTACTATGTTCAGAAGTTTCAAGGATTAGTTTCCTTTGGCCTACCGAAATGGCGTTGAACAACTTTTGCACTGTTCCGTTGTGTACCCTTTTGTTAGGGGAGGTTGTCTGTGATTGTCTAAGTTGCATCACTCTTCTTGGGTAGGCGAGGTGCGTGGTCAGCGCTACCTCTTGGTGTAGTTGTGTCACAGTTGTCAGTGTGTGGCTACTGTGTTCTTTGTTCCAGTGGCTTTAGTATTCTCTGGTGTACCCTTTCCTGGGGAGTTGTTTTGTTCCACAGTTTAAAGGTTGACTTTCTTGGTGTACCCTTGGAGGGGAGGTTGTTAGTACATGTCATGTGCTAATCTTTATTGCAAGGCATACCTTTTTTCTGTGTAGGTTGCTAGTTCATCTTATTGTGCTTTCTTCCATCTGCACACATTTTGCAGTTGTTACACCCTACTTAGTTTACCGGGATCGCTACCTTGTTTTATTAAGGAGGGTGGATGGGCATGTTATGTAATTTGCATTACTGTGTTTTGTTCAACCATGACCATTTGTGCATCTTATGAATACCTCTCTACATGCCTCTTTTAATTTTCCTTTGTTTCTGCTTCCACGCTTGTGTTTCCTGCTTTTCAAATTGTCTCTTTGACTTGCTCTTATGTCTACAGTCTCCTCTGGATTCTTCTGCTCTGTCTTAACTTATTACTTGCTGTTGTTCGCTAACGGAAGTGGATGTGTGGTAAATGCTTTCTATATCTTTTCCCCTCTACCACAGCATCAGAATGTACTGTGACATCATGGAATGTTTAAGTGCCTGACTGTGGCTAGAGAGAGTTGGTCATCTCAGGCTGAGGAGCTGGTAGCTCGTTCCTGGTGGGGTTTTCTCCTTGTATCTTCCTATCTTGTAACCTGCCACCTATCTACCTACTAATAAAGAGGGATTTACTACTACACTTGGATTACGCATCCTTGTTTGTGTACCACAGTGGAGACGTTCTGGAATCGTGTGCATGCAGTGTTGGGAAGGGTCACTGGAGTGATGTTATTGCCCGAGGCCAGACGCTGTCTGTTGAATGTGTGGGAGCCGAATGATTATGGTGTGGCTCAGACACAGTGGGCGACCCTTGGGAATATGATCTCAAAGAGAGATATTGCGCAGTTGTGGGGCTCCCAGCGGCCGCCCACGGTATCGGTGTGGAAGGAGAATATGGATTGGTGTATGTTCAGAAAGAAGACTGTGTATGTGGCGCGGGTCAAACCTAGGAAATGGAACAACATTTGGAGCCAATGGAACGCATATCGTGGAAATGTGTGTACGCCTCCATTCGTGGAGAACCTAGATGTCCCCCTGTCCCCCTGATCAGACATTCCATATATTGTGTTCTTTATGTCATCTCTAATTTGTTTCCCCACTCGCCCCCTCCCCACTCCATGTGCTATTGATCTACTGTGTAATATCGTGCCTAGGTGTCCTCCTCTGTGAACACATGCCCATGTACACTGTTTTTTGCCTTGTATGTTGTTTTCTTTTTCCTTATTTTTAATAAAACTTTAAAAAAAAAAAAGAATATCATCAAGGTAACCACACAGGTCAATGCTGAGGCATTCATAGGACACAGCTTTTCGATCAAAGGGTAATAATGTTCTGTTAGGCCACACCTTTTCAAATAGCTCTCTGGTAACCATAGTTATAAGTGTCCCAGAATCCACCAGCAATTTTACCATTTTACTTCCTGTAGGAAAGTAGGATCTGCTTCTTATGGTTACCCCCACTTTTTTCTTGATGTTGCACTGTTTTTGACTAGTGTGACTGGGATCCTGCTAATCAGGACCCCAACTTATCTGCTACACATTTACTTTGGTGCACTCCAGATTGGATACTGGGGTTCACTTATCAGTTCCTAGTATATGGTACCCTTGCATCCAGTGCATGGGTAACCCAGAGGCCTCCCACGGGCTAAAGCATGTATTATGCCACACATGAGAGGCCATGTAAAATGGAACTACAGGTCTGCTACTGCAACCTGTGTAGGTTGGTGCTTGCATCACTTACTTTAGATATAGGTTCACTGTACATATAGGTCACTACAATTAAAACTTATAAGTCACCCCTATAGCAGGCCTTATCAATCCTGAAGGCAGGGTGCTGGGTTTTTAGTGAGAGGGTGCCCCTGCATGAGCAGAGCCTCTCTGCAGCCTTCGGAGACCATTCTCCCGGGTTGTCTGTGACTCAGCCGGACAAATAGGTAGAGGTGCATTATAACCTCGCAGTAAATGATGTCTCAAACGCCTTGGAATCCTATCTCGACACTGGTAACCGCTGTGGGAGTTATGATTCCACCTTTCTAAAGCGATCTTCGTGAGGTCACTGGTCTGTCCGATGCCAGCCTTCTCGACACGGTCGGCACAAAATGGATGCTGCTGACCAGAGACACATTTCTGCCCTCCTGCTGAGGAACCACGCTCGAGCAGAGGAAGGCAGCACAATAGGTATCCTGTCACAGGGAGGTGTGACCACCTCCCAGACAGGATTTACTGTATTGGGCTGGGTGGGTGGTGCATTCTGAGAGTGCCTGAAAGTCGGCACTTGGGGCACATTTGGTGTCCCTGTGCATAGTCCAGCTCAAACCAGTTCTGGGAGTAATTGGTTCCTGCTCTGGTGTGAAACTGGGCAAAGGACATGGGTGTAACCACCCCTCTGTCCTGACCCTCCCCTTGGATGGTCCACTGAATCTGTCCAACCTCCTCCAGTGGGTACAAAAGGGCTTACCTGGATGTAAGACTTTAGATGTTATGTGGACAAGATTCCACAAGAAGAAACCACTGACCTTCAACCGTCTGGACACTCTGAACTTCAACTGGGCCCGTCTTTGTCTCCCTCTCCGTCCAAAGCTTTGTCTGTGCCCTTGCTCCATACAGGCTCTGTGCAGGACCTGTGGTGCACTAAGGAAAACTGAAGAATCTCCCTTGGAGTGAAGGAGTCACTCCTCGGCATTTGCAGGCACCATAACGCAACTGACCGGTCTGCTGCTCCTGAGCTCCTGTGAACTCCAAAGATTTCAGCAACACAGGAGGTGGGTTTTTGAAGGTCCCTGAGCTCGATCTGCCCTCTCAGAAAGTTGGAGGCCAGTATCCCTCGTGAGAGCTGCATAACCCGAACCCCTGTGCACTGCATCCATTTGCAGTTGCATATACTTGTTGGTGATTCCCGAGCTTGTGCATTGGACTCCGTGTAGTCCTGACCCTGAGCAGTATTTGCACCAAAGAACTCCCCCCTCCTTGCACCGAGTGCTCCGTGGGCTGGTTCTTTGCAAACATGCTCGAGGTCCCCTTACGACTCGTGGTCTTTTGACCTGTGGCCATACCAACAAAAGCTACGGGTATGTATAAGTGACTTTAATCCTAGGCAGCACGAATAATGGTAAATGGAAAAAGGGAATAAAAACACTAAGCAATTGTGCATTGTCTATAGGCGCGGCAAACTGCAGAATAGAAACGGACCTCATTTTGAAAAAAGGTTTCTGCGACATTAAGACGTTTCTCCCAAAGTGGTCATTTAAAAACCCAAAGAGTAAGTAGTGTAAGAGACTGAAAAAAACAGTCAACTACTTAGCTTGAGTATGATGTATAATTCCATGCTTTTCCTCCATAGAAAAGCCATTGAAAGACAATCTATATGGCGAAAGCAAGCGCATTCGAACGCTAAATGAAAAGCGTAGAAGTCCTGAAAGATTAATATAAGGACCATAAAACCCGAAAACTCAAGTAAGGGCATCGAATATATGAAAAGTGAACTTTACCATAAACAGCCCACATTTAGTTTAAAAAAAACTCTCTAGAGGTACAAAATACTGATTATATTTATTTGTGTTTTTTTGTAGAAAGAAGTTTAAATCATTGCTTTTAATACTACGTCTGTCCTGAGGAAGGTGCCACAAATGTATTTCTACGCACCGAAACGCGTCGACAATGGGACTTTTTACTGTGTATAACTTGTGTGTATAATGTATTGAATTTGACTACACCTGGATTTTTAATTGTGGTGTGACTCTGCATTAGATACCGTAATTCGGAATTGTTAGAACGTGGTTAAAACTGTTACAGAGCACACTTTTTATAATATATAGGTATATTCAAAATTGTTTTGATGATATATGTTTATTCTTTTTACAAAAACCTTTTTTTAAAAAATAAAAACTTTGAGAGTTATAAAGAACGACATTTCATGTGTGGCGTACTATTGGTAATCATAAAATGGTAATTATAATGTGACAATAATTAAAAGTGTGTAGGCCGAATGGTCACCAGCTAAAAGATTAATACACAGAAAGGAAAAATATTTTTGATATAACTTTTGACCTGTGGGTCATCTTGATTTCTGTTGGGCTTTCCTGGTTGTTCCAGATGTGCCCTGACTCTCCATTGCTTGGTGAGGCCTGTAGGCCTTGCTGGTCTACACCGTAACCTACTTGACCTTCCTGCGTGGGTTTCTTTTGCCAAGGCTTGTTGGTGCTCCAGCCGGACACCGACCCTTCAGCACTCTACATCCTTCGTGGGACAGCTCACTCGGCTCCTGGTCGTCGTCGACATCTGCTGGTCCTCGTGGCTGCAGAGTCAAGCATCCCTTCTACCGCCTGAAGCACCCAACATCGGTGGGCATTCATCTACCGATTCCCTGGGCACTCTGAAGTGACTCAGACTCTGCCCCCTTTGCTTTCAGCTTCCTATCTTCCAGAATCCAGGCTTGGATTCCACTGGACCTTTTTTACCTTCACAGCAGCAGTTCTTCTTCACAGCCCTCAATTGAGAACGACGGCGGTTTCTGACGCCACTCCAGACCTATGCACCCGGCTCCTCTGGGATAGGTAACTCAGGCACTACTGTATCCACGGGTGGGGTTGCTCTCCAACCTCTTAAGTTCCAAAGGGTTTGCTCAAAGTTCTCCTAGAACCTTAAACTTTAAAACTGTAACCGCGACTTCCCCATAGAAATGACGGAGCCTGCGGTCCTGCTAGCACACTGCACCCGTCCTCCGTGGGGTCCCTATCTACTCACCTCGGGTGGTTCGTTGGGGTCCCAACGATTCTACGTGCTCCAGACCATGTCTTGACCCGAGTCCTGATAGTTATACCACTATTTTAGTATATGGTTTGGTCTCCCCATGGAGCCCACTGTGTATTGTGCTATTTACAACTGTTCTATTGATCTCGTATTGTGTGCTTTGTGTTCTATCCTCGTTTAGAGGATACTAGAGAGTGTTCTATTAGTAAATACACATTTTTATATAACTACTGTGTGGTTCTCCTTTCATTTAGTCAATATAGGAGGTGATATTCTGGTAAAACAAGCTGCTTTACATTCCTTCAAGATTAAGCTGAAGGCTGCTCTCCACAGCTACACCTAGGATAGCTTTCTAAAGGTTATCTTTGAACTCATACATAATAAGGGTCGTTTGGACTGGTGCAAGGCGCCCACTATAATTAGTGGACAGCATATACCAGGTCAACTTCTCACACATCCGACTAAACTTTCAAAAGAAGGATCAATGCATAAACTGGGGTCCCCAGTCTTTATGTCATCTGTCTTCACTACTAGTCTGTCATATCTCTTCCAATGCTGTCTTCATCGTCGACGACACCTTCATCTGTATACATTTTAGTGAAGACGTCATCCTACACCTGTGACTTTGGCAACACCTTGACAAAATGACCCCGATTGTTGCACATCCTACATACCACATTTTTTTGCAGGACATGGTCTTCCACCTTTATTATGCATACGATTCCCACAGCGGAAACACACATCCTGCTGGGAAAAAATGATTTAGGTTTGTTCAGCTGTTTGGTTTCTTTTTAGAGTTAGTTCAAAGTTGTATTCACTAAACCCACTTGCTCAGCACATTTGCTATCCAGTTCCTTCGCTGATACTTTACAAGTTTCTGTACTTTTTGCCATTTTGGTTTATGCCTCTAAAGATGGATTTCCCATGGACAAATGTTTTTGTTTTATAGTTTTGTCACTACAATACCCAACAAACTGATCCCTCACCAACTGATCTGCAAAATTCTCAAACTGGCATTCTGCCACCAGCCTTCTGAGTGCCATTATGTATGTATCTACATCTTCTCCTGTCTGCTGGAATAACTTATGTCTAACAACCACTTAGCTGGTTTAAACATCAAACCGATACAGTAATTTGTTTACCGTCTCCAGGTATTCATCCACACTTCCTCCCCTCTTACTATTTCTACATCAGGTAAATATTTGAAGATAGCTCTGCCCTCAAAGCCTAACAAGTGTAGCAAAAGGTACTTTTTCCTTTCTGGTCGAAAGGGTAGAGCTCCAATGGCACCCAAGTATGTTTCAAAGGCTTCAAATCATTGTTTCCAGGCTATTGGTGGATCATCTGGTGTTAGTAGCGACTGGGGCGGAGGGCATACAGCTTTCATTTTCCCCAATCCTGAATGAAACTGAACTAGATACTAACGGCGACAAATATCTGATTGAAGATCAACTTGAACAGTAGGAGATACAACATTCCAGAAAACATATTTTGAAATGCGCCAAGTGCCAGCAAGAATATTTATTTGTTAAAATATCCAACACGCAATCAATCTGTTCCAGTCAGAGATGCTGCACCAACTATGCCAAACCGTAGCAAGAATATTATTATTTTTAAAATATTGTTTCCAAAGATATAATATCAATGTGTGCGTATCAGAGATACTGGCCTTTTTAACATTAGCCTCAGTAGTGCTGAATTACAATCATAATGTGCATGTCAGCGAGTGCCAATGAGAATGATCAGCTGCTCAAGCGACACGCATAATCAGATGTAAGCTGTGTGTGTCAGTGGGACTGCTCCTTCTTTGCAGCCTGAAACTCCCTGCAGTACACTCTGATGTTCTGATAGCTGGCGCCAACTTTGCAGCATGTAGCACAGACCTGGACACTCTGTGTACGATTACAAGTGCATGTCTCTGATCCTCTATTACTTTGGATTTCCCAGTCCAAAATGGCCACTCCACGTTCACGCTATGTATCTTGAAACTGCGGTTCAAGATTTTACACGTGCATCACCATCACAAACGCCATTGTATTCATAACCTTTTGTTTGCGTTCCACCGCCTTCATAATGCCCTCTTGGTCAGACTTACTGAACGCATATTTGTGAAAATGCCGCACAGTGCTTAGAGGTTGACCCCCATGCACCACTACACAGTCATGAGCTATTTAAGCTGATGAACAACTTTTTACTGATAAGGGCTAAAGTGGTTTCTTCTTTCCTTGACTCCTTGGAGGAAGAGTAGAACTCTCTGCAATGAAGATTACCATTAGAAAATAAGAGCATTACTACAAAAGGTAGTTATCTTACCCACTGGTAGGGGTTGTTCAGCAAAGACTACACTATTTGTTGGTTTATTTGTTATTTTATAAAGCCCCTGAATCACCCCCTTAGGGGTATCTCCGCGCTAATGAACTGCTTTCGTCGACCAGAGAAGAGGAACAGATCAAAACAATGCAGTCTTATGGGGCTTACAGAACTGCAGGTGATCGTAGCACTCTCACAGATGGATGGGTAATTGGTTCCAATAGATAGGGTCTAGGTGGAAGAAGGCTTTACCTCCCACCCGAGATTTTTTACAGCGTGGAACCACGAGTAAGGATTTGGACCCTGAGCATAGAGCCCTGAGTTGCAGATACTTAGTGAATTTTTCTGCCAGATAACTGGGACCTTTGCCGTTCAAAGATTTGTGCACAATGCAACAAATCTTGAAACGGATCCGCTTCCGCAATGGGAGCAAATGCAATCGCTGAAAGAGGGGGAGGGAGAAGGTAAGGGAGGAGCATTGGAGACAAGTCGAGCTGCGGTATTTTCAATCACTTGCAATCTGTTCAGTGATGCTTCATTAGCTGAGATCAGAAGAGCATTGCAGTAATCCATACTACCTAACACTAGTGCCTGAATAAGGGTTTTCCAAGTGGTCAGAGGAAGAAAGGGAAATACCCTTCGAAGGAGGCTTAGCACATGGAAGCAAGTGCCGACGGTGGTTGAAGCATTTTCATTCAGTATTAGTTTTTGGTCCAGGCATCACCTAGGATTTCGACCACAGTCTTGGGGGCCAGTACGGAGCCCAGCTCCGCAGGAACCAACTTGGGGACCATCCCATGGATGTGTCACCAAACATTATTTCTGGTTTTCCTGCATTGAGCTGGAGGAAATTATGCCACATCCAGCTAGTATACCTTCTGAGAAGATGGACTGAGCATTGGGATTATTTTTATCAAAGGAGAGTAGGAGCAGAGTATCATCAGCATATGAAATAGACATGAAGCCTAAATTGCTGAGTAATCCTGCCAAGGGATCAACAGAGATGTTGAATAAAAGTGGGACTTAGACAGGATCCCTGAGGTACTCCTTTTGTTAATTCCACTGTCTCAGAACAGAAAGGGCCTAGGTTAATAGTCGGAGACTCTTTGCTCACCTGAGGCGGAAAGCCGGGAGATAGTTTGCTGCTGCCATTTTTAAATACTTGCTTTCTTTATTTTTCTTATTTGCGCCGCACTTTAATAAAACTAATTTTAACTCTCAACCCACGCCACATTGCCATTCCCATCTCCATCTCCATCTCCCGCTACATCCAGCACTGAATACCCCGAGCTCCGCAGCCGATTAGGCGCTGTGGTCGGAGACGCTTGAACTGCTTGCAGTGCAGGTAACTTGAGGAACTACAAGTCCCAGCGCTCTATCGCTGCTGACGAGACTTTAAAAGAAGGGAGCGCGCCTGACTCGCGAGACTCTTTGCTCACCTGAGGCGGAAAGCCGGTTGATAGTTTGCTGCTGCCATTTTTAAATACTTGCTTTCTTTATTTTTCTTATTTGCGCCGCACTTTAATAAAACTAATTTTAACTCTCAACCCACGCCACATTGCCATTCCCATCCCCCGCTACAACCAGCACTGAATACTCCGAGCACCGCAGCCGATTAGGCGCGTTGGTCGGAGACGCTTGAACTGCTTGCAGTGCAGGTACCTTGAGGAACTACAAGTCCCAGTGCTCTAGCGCTGCTGACGGGACTTTAAAAGAAAATGGCCACTTCTCCGCGCAGCGGGCACGCCATAGTCGCGCCGAAGTCAAGCCTAAGTCCAGCCCGTCTGCGCCCGTCCGCGCTAAGGACGGGCAAGAGGACGGAAACTTTGTCCAGGGACCTACCATTGGTAAGATATCCAGAGATAGATTACTCGCTTTAAATACACAATGCATGCACTGCCATCAGGCCCTTAATGTAGAGAAATGGGCAGGACCGTTAAACTGCATTGAATGTAAACAAACAGTAGAACTGTATTAAAGACCGTCAGGATATGATAACGGGACATGTAGAGTCATAAAGGGCGGCCTTATAAATGCCCGATCCATGTGCAAAAATGCACTTCACATTTATGACCTCATTCTAGAAAATGCTCTGGACTGTCTATTAATTACGGAAACATGGCTCAGAGATTGGTCCAATCCGGATATAATTCAGGCTTTGCCTTTAGGTTTTTTAATCCAGAGGTTGGACAGATCTCTTCAGCGGGGGCGGGGGGACTGGCGGTTATCTACCGGGAATCCCTAAAATGTACCACTATGGAACTATCAGATATCAAAGGGGCAGAATGTCTCGAATTTAGACTTCAAGCCCATGACTCTTTTTCCTTCACTGGGGTTCTGATATATCGCCCACCGGGACAAACGACCCAATTTTTAGGAAGTATAGGGGAAGTCCTGTCTAGTCTCTCTCTTAAATCAGCCAATTTCACTGCATTGGGAGATCTAAATCTTCACTTAGATAGCACTACTGATCCAAATGTGAAGTCCTTTAGAGATACTCTTCAAGTCCTGGGGCTGTCGATTTTAACATTGGAACCCACACATAAAGCGGGGCATATTTTAGACTGCATTAGCTCAAATTTAGACACAATGAAGGTTGAATCCCCTTTGATTCAAACTTGGACGGACCATAAATTTATCGCTTTTAGCCTCAAAACGGATGGCAAGAAGGCGATGAGATCGGTCATACCTGAGAATAAGACGCCTACCCCGTGCTGGGGGAAAATTATTGAACACCCTGACCTTAACACCTGGGTAAATGAAAGCAGACCGCCTTTAGTGGGGATTACGACCATGGATATTAAGAGCTATGAGGGCTGGATGAGGAACATAGGGGAAAAAATTAAATCTCGGGGGCCAGTACTAAACCAAGACAAAGGAAAATATCTGCTCCCTGGTTTACCTGTACATTAAAAGACACTCTAGGAAAAGTGAGAGTCCTAGAGCGGTTATGGCGCCGACATTATAATCGTAATGATCGAGAGGCCTACAAAACAGCTAGAGGAGCTTATCATGCAGATATTAAAGGAACTAAAGCAAGTTACTATACGAACTTGATTGAAGCTTCCAAAAATAATCAAAAGGAAATCTTCCAAATTGTCAATAATTTTAGGAACCCCAAAATACTTTCACAAGAAATCCCCTCATCGCAGGCCTTCTGTAACGAGATAGCAACCTTCTTTGAACAAAAGGTCATAAACCTCACCAAAGATTTTCCCCAGGTCAATCTGGAAGCCCTAAATGAATCTCTTAATCCTAAAAATGAAAAACCACACCTGGCAGTGTGGGAAACATTTACCCCGATTACCCCTGGAAGAATCTTCCAAAGTTATATCCGAAATCAAATCAGGATCACCATTTCATCCGTGTCCGCCAACATTGCTAAAAGCGATAACAGAGGAGGTTAATCCTTTTATTAACTCAATCCTCAATTCCTCACTACAAACAGGGGAGATTCCAGCTTGCTGGAAAGTTGCTGCTGTAAGACCCTTACAGAAAAAAGCATTACGGGACCCCACAGTCTTATCTAATTTACGGACTATTTCACTTCTCCCGGCTATCTGTAAAATGACAGAAGCCTGTGTTGATAAGCAGCTGGTGTCCTATTTGGAGGAGAATCATATTCTTCACCCTAATCAAGCTGGGTTTAGAGCTCATCACTCTACTGAATCTGCAGTATTGCACACCACAGAGACCATCAGGGCTGCATTGGATTAGGGAAAGAGGGCCGTCCTGATCCTATTGGATCTTTCTGCAGCGTTTGACACGGTGTCTCATGCTATTCTATTACATCGTCTTATGAATGTTGGCATAGGAGGCACCGTGTCAAAGTGGTTTGCAAACTTCCTTAAGGATAGAAGGCAGATTACAATGTTAGGCCAGTTCTGTTCCGAGGAGATGGTGGTTCGGTCTGGGGTACCGCAAGGCTCTAGTTTGAGCCCTATCTTATTTAACCTATATATGGTCCCCCTGATCGAACTCATCTCCACCTTTGGAATTAGTACTATAGCGTATGCTGACGATACGCAACTGGTCCTTACCCTTGATGAAAACCCGGCACTGGCCGAAAAGACCTTAAAAGAGTGCCTTACAGCAACCTTTGCCTGGATGAAAAACAACCATCTGAAATGCAACTCGGCCACAACAGAAATTGTGCCGTTTGGTCACAATAATCTGTTCTCCCTCCAGAGTTGCTGGCCAAAAGAGGAAGAAGCCCCGCCCAATACCATCTTAGCAGCTCGAAACTTGGGCATAAAATATGACAAGTCACTCTCGTTTAAACAGCAGGTAAATGAAGTGGCTGGAGTTTGCTTCAATATCATTAAGGGTCTTAGGAAATTCTTTGATCTTCTACCCCTATCAGCCAGGCGGTCTGTTGCAGTGGCATTGATTACATCTAGACTTGACTACTGCGACAGCTTGTATGCAGGGATTAACAAATCTGCCCTGCATACATTGCAGATGGTCCAGCATACCACAGCAAGACTGGTGCTCAGATGGCCAAGGAAATCTTCGGCCTCTGCTACACTGAGGGAGCTTCACTGGCTTCCTATACAGAAGCGCATCCTGTTCAAGGTGTTGGTGATTGTCTTCAGGGCCTATCATAAACATGGCCCCCTTTACCTCTCCAAATATTTTAACAGATATTACCCCACCCGGAACCTTAGATCCGCCACTGCAAATCTAATGAGTGTTCCAAAATGTAAACTCATGACAAAGGGAGGCAAGTCCATAGCAGTGTTGGGTGCTAAGGCATGGAACACGCTGCCTCTGAGTTTGCGCAACACCACACCTGAAAAAAAATTCAAGAAATCCCTTAAGACTGTAAATCACTGGTTTAATTCACCTTGACTGAGAACTTATTTCCGTCCATCCTTTTTAGCATATGAGTCCAAGCGCCAAGATGCTCCCTGGAGTGGTAGTGCGCTCTACAAATGTCCCTCACATCACATCACAGTTCTATGAGAAAGGAAACTCAACATCCATGGCAAAGCGGTTCCTTGATTTCCAACAAAGGACATGTCAAGAAGTACTGCCTGTCCGCTGTCCAGAGACTGTCTGATGTTGTCGGTGACAGCAATCAGTGCTGACTCAGTACTGTACATGGGTCTTATACCTGAATGGGATGGAGCAAGACAGCTGGAGACTTTGGCAAAATAAGACAGATGTTTATTAATAAGTTTTTCTAATATCTTGCTCAGGAGAGGTAACAGTGAAATAGGTCGATAGTTGGAAAGGTCATCCATAGGGGCCTTAAGATTCTTACGTATGGATATTATTTGTGCCGCCTTCCACTCAGTAGGGAGTTGACCTTTACTCAGCAAGAGATTGAGGATTGAACAGATTGGAGTAGCAAGCTCTTTGGACAGCAGCAAGGTGGTCTTGGCCAGATTGATATGAAGTGGGGAGCCTGATTTTACAGTGTTGAGTAAAGACTCTACTTTATCGGGAGTGAGCATGGGGAAGTTTTCTAGCTTCTGCATGTTATACAGAGCGGGGGAGTGGTTAACTATGGGATCCTGTTGAAAACTTCCATCTAAGGTGATTTTATCACAGATTAAATCAATTTTCTTTGTGAAGTGAGTAGCTATTTTGTCGCATAAATCTTGAGAGGGAGCTTCCCCATTGTTGCATGCCTTTAGAAGAGTGAAAGTTTTAAGAATCTGATAGAGTTTTGCAGTCCTGCCAAGTATCACGCATCAGACGTGACACTAACGCATTTCAGTGTGGTGCTCCGCAACACCGCACTGAAATGCATTGTCACGCATAATGCAGTAGTTTTTGCTGTCACAAAGCATGCTGCAAACAACTGTGTGTAGCAGCTGGCAGCACGATTGAATGCCTGCACTGCCTTCTCCCACAGACTTTGGGCGCTCCCAGTAGCTGAGCAGGCTCAGCCTCACAGCGACTGAATGAGCTAGTTCTGCTATAATGTATCTTTTTTGATTTTCGTGGCTTCATGGGGCTGAGTGACGCAAGTTTCAGACTTTCCGTAGTGCCACAGGAGCACGTGACGTGACGTCCTGCTACCAAAGGGTGCAGGGAGTTATTTCATTTTGGAAAGAATCTGCGTTGAGCGGCTCGACTCCTTGCTCAGCCTCACTGGTTTACTGGGGCCGGCCCCTGGGGCCCGGGCATCATGGTGGTCAGCGTCTGGCTCACACCAACCACGCTGCTTTTCGCAGTGACCTCAGACTCTGTCCTGCCCTGCAGGTCTGCCCACACTGGAGCAGGACTGACAGGCCCAGGAGCTGAATTATTGGCGGTCATGCCACCCGCCAGCAAATTACTTCAGAGCAGCCCGACTGACTCGAGGCCATGGCGAGGGAGAGTCCTGCATGATTATGCGTCCGCTGTGAGAGGGCCCGTCGTCACTGAGAGAGAGTCACGCTGCCTCAGCCTGGGGGCTGCAGAAGAACAACAGAACAAACACAGTGGATTGTGCCTGCGGGCTTCCAGGAGTTGTGCTTCGAGGGGTTCTGGAAGGAGACAAATACGTAAGTCAACATGTAGAAAGAATGTGGTGCATTTTTCAGTAAGAGGACATTAGTGCCAAATCAGGGTCGGATTGGGATCACAATTCGGCCCGGGCACTGACGAAAAAAGTGGCCCACATTCAAGAGGCGTGGCCCACATTCAAGGGGCGTGCCCTTTCATGAAACACCATTTGCACAGACAAGGAATTAAAGTGGGAGGATACTGTTCTTGCACAGGACACAGGGCCAAGGTGACAATGGCCTACATGCTGAGCAACTAAAAAAAATAGCAAGGCCCCTTTCTGTCACAAAATTATTCCAGCCCCCTGGGCACAGGAGCACCTGAAAAGCAGCAAAGCCCCTGCTATTACTAACCCACTTAGCCCTCCCCAGACCTTCAGCTCAGGAGCACATGAACAGAGGTAAGGCCCCTGCAATTAGTAAATTAATCAGCCCTCCAGGCCTCGGGAAAATGTCCTGGCAGGGGAGCACAAAACACTGCTTTCTGGGTCATCCAAGGTAGCCAGGTAGCCAGGGGGGAGGCTGAGGTGAAGCTGGTGCATGTTCCAAACATCACCTGGCCCCCACAGCAAGACCCATTCTTCCTCGCCCACTATGCCCTGAATGTGAAGGGCTGTGGGCGAGGTGTTAAGACTAACACCGTTTCTGGGCTGCATGGGCCCCAGGGGGGCCGAGGTGAAAATGGCTCAAAGGCCTGAGAAACACCTGGCCCCCTGGGAGGCCGATTCTTGCAAACAATCACCCCTCTCCAGCCCAGCCTCGGCGTGATTGCTTGGCAGGGCAGGGGTGAAGGAGAGGCCACAGCTGACAATCGCTGTCCGGCCGTGTGCGAGGCTGCTTTCATTTTCTCTGTCTGTCTCCGTGCACTCTGTGGGCCGTTTTTTTTCTCCCCTTTCCTAGTACACTCTCTGTGGACTGGGACAGGGGAGAAAAAACGGCCCACAGAGGGCACTGAGGCACCGGCCCTTCGGCCCATGCCCGAATGCCCGCCTTGCCAATCCGCCCCTGTGCCAAATGCGGTGAAATGCTGTTGCTCATCTTTATACATAAACAAACGGCGAATAATTGATCATGGAGCATTGATATATTTTTCTTTTCGTTCTTGTTTTCAATGACAGGGTGCATGTAAACTTTTGTGTCTGAACTGTATCATCGGGATGAAGGTCATAGTTAATATATAGTTAATCTAGGCAGCAATCACTACATTTGTGCTTGTTACAATTGTGATTATCACTATTCATGTTCGTTGACTAAGGAGTCGAGGGATTGGTATCATTTTCACATAGTAGGCATGGTGAGTGAGCACGTTATGATTCACTGCAGAGGGTAACGAATTTCTTATATTCCTTGACACTTGTTTGTAAATTAACTCCGCGGCATGTTTAAAAGGATTGTTTCCACCTGTATTGTTTATGACTAGTTTGATATCAGTTTGCTTGGAGGATAACTTTGTATGTTTTAGGGATGTTATATTGGGGCGCTCAGTTGCCAACATTGGCACAGGGTGTAAATATGCTGGTTTCCACACTGGATCTCATCTCTACACATACCGTGAGATTTAGCTTATTTTTTTTTTTACTTTTCGTGGTTGCTTTTCCTCAGGGCAGCATTGATTGGCAGAGCAGCTCGCTGGCGCTCTTCGCAGGCAGGCCCCTGTTAGTGCACTTTCTTGTTGCTCCAATGGGTCTCATTTCTGATATTTATATGTTTCTCCATATGTTTCATTGCTTGATTTTTGATGCAATAAAGTGTCACTCATAGTTGTTGAAATGTCACTCATAATTACAATGAAATTATGAAAATGTCACACATAGCAATTTGAAGCCTTGGCAGCTATGGTTTTTGGGGCATTCCCAGCCTGCTCTAGTTGCAGTGCAATAGGGGCTTTGGGGGCATTTTTAAAATATTTTTATGATATTTAGTCAGAGCAGTTTTGTATGACCATTTAACTAATGCTTCTATTAGTGTTAAAGTTTTCAGAAACATTTACCAAGCACATACCAGAAGATTTAAAAACAATAAAATGATTTTGTTGGGTGGCTGACTTGAAATGATAGTTCACAGTGCATGAATAGCTGCTTTGATAGTTTCCCATCCATTCACTTGTCTGCTTACCATAACGTTGTTTGGCTTCAGATCCTGATGCACAATATTTTTCTTATGAAGGTAGCTTAGACCTTTGCACATTCCAAGGATGATATGGTCTTTTTCTGCAGCCAATAACTGTGAGAAGAATACAACCAGGTTACATTTTGAACCATTAAACCAAGAGTTAGAGACCAGTGACAACCTTCAAAAAGCAAACAGCAGTTCTACAAACCCCAACCAGTTGGCAACATCCTACTGATGGTGTACTCTACAACATACTGAATATAACCACAGAAGTGTTTGTCCTGAGAGCAGCAGATTATACAATGGTAATGCAAGTGAACTGTTATTGGTCTGTGAGCGGTCTTGTTTAAATGGTGTGTGAAGTATTAACTGTACTCTCACTTCTCTGATCATAGTCTCTGAAGCAGCTGCATCCTTTAAAGTTTTCTTTGAAAGAAATCTGAAAAGCAAAGCTACTAACCAGACACAACACAGGGTGTTATAGTGCTAGCTCCAATGATCGGTGAAGGGATTAGAGACACTAGTAGAACAAGCATTTACAATGCAATAGGTCTCCCAGCTTTAAAGTTTGAGCTATTGGCATTGTATATTACAATGTGTTACATTAACTTGTTATCAAACTCTGAATTGTTGTATAAAGATGATTTGCAAACTGTCAAATGTTGCTGAATAGTAAGCAACGTTGTGAATAATATTGTTTGCTAGTCATCCTTGGGTACCAGAGTACTTCACTTGAGGCAGCTCACTACTCTGCACTCACTACTCTGCACTCACTACTCTGCACTCACTGCTCACTACTCTGCACTCACTACTCACTACTCTGCACTCACTACTCACTACTCTGCACTCACTACTCACTACTCTGCACTCACTACTCACTACTCTGCACTCACTACTCTGCACTCACTACTTAAATGGGTTAAATTTACTATTCCCACTCCAGTGAGTGGGCTTCCCTCCTTTTACACTCCAGTGAGTGTAAAAGGAGGGAAAGTGTTGAATAGCATAGGTGTAAAAATTACTATTCCTACTTCAGTGGGTGCAAAAGTAGGGAAAGTGTTGGATAGCCTAGGGGTAAAAATTACTATTACCACTCCAGTGAGTGCAACAGTATGGAAAGTGTTGGATAGCGTGTGGGTTAAAATTACTATTCCCACTCCAGTGAGTGCAACAGTAGGGAAAATGTGGGATAGCGTAGGGGTAAAAATTATTATTCCCACTCCAGTGAGTGCAACAGTAGGAAAAGTGTTGGATAGCGTAGGGGTTAAAATTACTATTCCCACTCCAGTGAGTGCAACAGTAGGGAAAGTGTTGGATAGTGTAGGCATAAAAATTACTATTCCCACTCCAGTAAGTGCAACAGTAGGGAAAGTGTTGTATAGCATAGGGGTACAAATTACTATTCCCAATCCAGTGAGTGCAACAGTAGGGAAAGTGTTGGATAGCGTAGGGGTAAAAATTACTATTCCCACTCCGTTGCTGGCCTAGCTCTATCATTGATAGACTGATGCAGTAAAACATTGCAAAAATAAACCAACGTAGCACGGGGTTTTGTGTCCAGAAATGCTTTAGATAGCATATCAACCATGTACAACCGGGTACCCGACCCTTCCTTTCCCTCTGGTACACCAAGTACCCGCAGGTTTTTACTACTGTGTGTGTCACTACACTGTCCGAACACCGTTATCTTACTGGGACATGTGGTATGGTAACAGTTATGTATTACACTGGTGGCCAAAGGAGCTAATGTGCCTACTCCAAGGATCTGTGTTTGCTCTCCTATACTCACATGTTCACTTTTTTGATTCCACATGAGTTTACATGGCTTTTCATCCTTCTAAGGTCGATAAAATGAGTACCATTGAACAGAGGATCTTTGACCATTCAATAGCACAACTAAACTTTTCAGTGAGCTTACAGAGAGCGCAGAGTAGTGAATGCAGAGTAGTGAATGGAGAGTAGTGAGTAGTGAGTGCCGAGTAGTGAGTAGTGAGTGCAGAGTAGTGAGTAGTGAGTGCAGAGTAGTGAGTGCAGAGTAGTGAGTAGTGAGTAGTGAGTGCAAAGTAGTGAGTGCAGAGTAGTGAGTAGTGAGTGCAGAGTAGTGAGTGCAGAGTAGTGAGTAGTGAGTGCAGAGTAGTGAGTAGTGAGTGCAGAGTAGTGAGTAGTGAGTGCAGAGTAGTGAGCAGTGAGTGCAGAGTAGTGAGTAGTGAGTAGTGAGTGCAGAGTAGTGAGTTTTTTCAGGGATGCCGATTTTCATGGTCTTCTAACTTCCATTGTATGTCAGTTAGTTGAGCATCATGTGCAATAGTAATTTCGCATGTGTCTGCCAGGTCGTTCTCCAGAGTTTCTGTTCTTGGTTACAGGGTTGTCAGGCACTCATTGATTATACAGCATGACTTTGCGACTTTCCTATCAGCCCCTTGAATCTTCTGCATGGCTGTCTGCGCTCGCCTGTTATCTTGGCGCGTCTCCTCACAATGATAGAGTATATATTGAAGAACAGTTTCTAGGGTTGGGTGTATTGAGGGAAGTGTGCTGTCACCTTGGGGGTGGTGTTGTCAGGCTAGTGAGTAATTCTTACCCTGAATGATACCAATTTAGGCTTTTTATGCAGATTGGGGTGGCTTGTTCTTCTTGTTGCCTTACGCATTGTGACTGTTGGGTCTCTTTTATCACTGTCCGAAATCTCCTCGCTCGAGTCACCTAGTGAATCTGATCCTGAGCCTGACTCTGATCAGATTCCATCTGAGAGGGAAAATAAGCAATCCATTTCTCGCTCACTATGGTTCGAGGAGGCGGCTTGGGTCGTGGTTAGGGCATTTTCCTGATAGGGGTTTAGTGTGGTGGTTTCTAAGGTTGTTTCCTCCACTTGAGCCCCAGACCCCTCCGTCTTACACCCATCGTCGTCCCTTGGCCCGGTTGCAAGCAGGGGGAAGCGGGAGGCAATTGACTGCTCGCTGTTACCACGCTGATTTCAAGTAGAAATACGGGCACAGATATGAATAGAGATACAGTCTCGAGAAAAGCCTCATGCCCATCTACCAGTTGTTATGGCAACATCCACCCCATCACACCACTGCCTGTAACACTACCCCCTCGGCTTTGCTCACCTGTTCCATCTCCATCTTCTTCTTGTCGTTGTGACTGCGGAGTCACGGCATGCTTAGCTCCTGGTGCGGCTCTCAGCAGGTCCAGGACAGAGGGCTGACTTGCGTGCGGCTGAGATGGAGCTCCGCCCTTGGTTTTTCTATCCTCCGCCTACTCCATCCGGGTTGTGGAATTTCATACAGACTGCTTCTTTCCCCCGCCGGGTCTGGCCTGAGGGTCAGATGATGTTGCAGATTTTGGAGAGGAGCCAGCACTCACATCGGAGCGCGTCTTCCCCTTCATTCCTCCTCCGACCGGGACTTTTGGTGCCATTGTTTCCTGGGAGTATGGCTGGCACTGACCCACATATGCTAACCAACCTCCTTGCTCTTCGCTGCTGCGTGTCAATGTGGTGAAAAGGCAGAATAGTGCCTTGATGAGTTCTGTGCGGCAAACAGCACCCCCCCCTTGCTGGGACCGCGGCAAAGCTGCAGATAGGAAGACAGAGTTTCCATTCACTCTTTCGCTTTATCTTCCCCTGCCTTCTTAGCTTTTTCACAAAATTTTTTCTCATAGCATTGAGCCTGAAAACCAGTGTTTCCTGCTGTTCCTCTCCAATATCTTTTTACCTTTAGAGCAGCAAGTTAAATGCGACGCCGTCCCTTTAATCCATGCTCGAGGACGTGGGTCCCACGTGGAGCACGAGGAGTGGAGGGGAAGTCAGGCACGGTCGCCTGTGACGGGGGCGGGGCCACGTCCAGACCGGAAGAGGAGGCAGGCGGAGTCGATGCGTCTCGCGGCCCGGGGCTCCTGTGAGCGGTGTGGAGACCCGGGGCCGCGCTAGCAGGAGGTTGGGCGCCGCGTGCTGAGAGAAGAGTCCCCGACATTGCCCAGGTAAGTTTCAAAAGGCTGGGGGGGCTTGGTGCACTTGTGTGTGTGTATGCTCGTGTGTGTATGCGACGGCGACGGTGACGGCGGGGGAGGGGGGGCCTCGGGGATGCGCGCGCCCCAAACTGTCTGTGTGTGTGTGTATGCGACGGCGGGGGGGCCTCGGCGCACTCGTGTGTGTGTGTATGCATGGGAGAGTGTGTGTCTCTGTATGTATGTATGTATGTGCGTGCGTGCATGGGTGCTCGTGTGTGTGTCTGTGTCTGTGTGAATGCGCATGCGTGTGGGAGCTTCCCAGGAGACAGCAGCTGGCCACAGCGCTCGTTCGCGTGCGCGTGGCCAGCTCTAATCGCCTCCTCGGAGACAAAATGCGCGCGGCCAGTACTGTCTCCTGGGGAGCACAGTCAGTGACAAAAGATCTCCTGGCGGACACAGCGCTGACGCGCTGTTAAACGCCAGGAGACCTAAAAAAAGGGTATGAAAGAGAAGAGGAGTCAATCCAGTGAAGTAGTTAAAAGCCAGGATTTGAACTCCTCATAAAAGAGATACACTTTGGAGAAACAACTGGATATATGTCTAAAACGGTAATATGGCTGTTCAAAGTTTAAGTATGGAATGGAGGAGTGAAGGAAATGTATTTCCCCAGTTAAACCAAAAAAGATAACATTAGCTTTTAGAAGTTTATGTGACCTGTGGCAATGGAGCGTTAATGTCATATGCAAATTGCTCCATTTGCAAACTTTTGTTAGGAATATACTATCAAAAACATATCTACATAATATAGAGAATTCTGAAAGAAAAAAAAAACAATGGAGTATTCATATTTTGGTTACCTTAAATCAGTGGAGGCTCCTAAGCTAAAGAGGAGGGGCGTCAGTCCACTGCTTAAAAGGGGAAAAAAATGATAATATATCGTTATTATCATTTTATTTTTACTATTGGAGCACTGGCAGAGCGGGGCTGGCAAGAGCAGGGGGAAAAGTGGTTTTCACTCCCTAAGTTCACATGACTGTTTGGCCGGCCCTCTTGGACCGGTCAACACACACATGCACACTGTGCATCTTCCCCACCAGGCTGCATTACACAGCCTGATGAGAAACAAGCAAAGACTCCCAGTCCCTGTGCTCAGACCAATCATAATGCTGCATTGCAACGTTGTGGTTGTCTCAGGGAAGCCTGGGAGACCGGGTGGAGAGGCGGCGGCCGGTCGGCACAGTTAAGTCTTTTTTTTCCCCTCTGGAATCCTCCCTCAACACCCACCCACCCCTAACCAGTAGCAGCCGCTACTCCTTTAAATCATTAATCTCCCACGAGCAGCTTAGGCACTTTTGGCACCTCTCCGATTTCCCAGCCCAATCGGTCATTTAAAGGGTACGAAGAGTTGTGCTGCAATCTGCGCACTGTCCCTGGAGAGAAGGCCATCCAAACTAATGGCTAAAAGCAGACACACACATAAAGAGTGTGACTGACAACACGGTGATCGGCAGCACAAATAAAGCTACATGGTGACTGGCCGTGTTGTAGGCACTGGGTGAGGCAGAAGAGAGAGAGAGAGAGAGAGAGAGAGAGAAGAGTGTGTATGTGTGTGCATATGTGAGACAGAGGAAATAATGGCAGTGGTGCTGTATAAGCTGGAATGGAAATTTATAAGATCTGGAGTTGTGTGAGCGGTTTATGAGATCAGCTCCCATGTGTGACCCTGCTGGTGATGCGGGCCAGATGAAAGAGGAAGGCAGGAATGGGAGACGTGACAGGTAACTTCCTCATCTGCTGTGTCAGGATTAGTGTACACGTGTGTCTGTACTTGCAGAAGAGGGAGCAGTCTTTGTATGCAACCACACTCATGTGCCTTGTTCTGGTTGCATGCATCCTATGTCTCTACCAAGGGTCAACTACTGTCAACAGGGAAAGTATGATGTGATAACGATGGCAGATTGTGTTTGATATGAAAATATAACAAGAACAATAATCTAGGAACAACCAACAGCATGTGATGCCCCATTGTGGTCTTCTTTGGCACAGTGCTGTGTATCCCTGACACAATGGTGATCATGGCATTCTTAAAATATGTCTGCCATCCTTGCCCGTGCTGTGTTGGCTGTCTGGCACAGCAGCAGCTATCTCCTACATTCAATAATCATACCTGGCCTAATTGTGGTTGCCCCTTAACATAATGGTGGCCATCCATCACAGCACATCATTTTGACATCTCTGGCCTGACGTGGCCACCCAGGGCTTAATGGTGTCCATGCACAACATAATGGTGGCCAGTCCCGGCATAATTATGGCCACTGTTGATATAACATGGATATGACTGGCATTATGTTGTGCAGCATTGCTTAAGAGGGTTGCTGGAATAATAATGGCCATTCCTTGCATAATGTTTGCATCCTTGCCCAAAGCAAAGATGCTCCTGTGCCATTTTGTGGGCACATGGCAGTATGTGTGAAACTTTGGCACACAGTCGGTCATTGCAGAATTGTAACTATCTACAACATACTGTGGCATCACTGGCATTATGTTCTTTAGCCATTGCAGGGATTGTAGGGGAAGGAAGGGATAGATGGATTGACAGACACACAGACAGACAGACAGACAGATCTAGAATCTCGCCTTTCAGAGAGGACAGGCTCATGGAAAGTTCTACAGTACTGACATTGTATGTGCAGTGGGCATGTAGCACATGTATGGCAGTAGGACACTCTGTGAATGGAGACCACGAGTACTGGCACCAACGCGAACCATTTTGGACGGCCTGTGGTGAGCATGGCCCATGACAGAGGAAGTGTATTGATTGCTTTCCTATGGCTGGATGGGTGGAGACCTAGGCAGTAAAGTGAGGGAGGATGGAGACTGGGCTACCCTTATAAATTCAATAAAATCCTTTAAACAAGGGCCTGCCTACTAGTGCAGGGGAGGTCTGCACTTTTGATTGTTAAAGGTGAGGACAGAACTATTCATGAACTGGCCTGGGATATCTGCTCTAGCTTTAGGCTGGATTAGCATCCACTCCCATTCAACTACACTTAACTCTGGTTGCAGCATAGATGCAAAGTCGGGAACACACATCCACGTTTAATATCCTGCGGTTAAAGCTTTCATCAGTGGCCTTAAAATATGTATTTCTCCCAAAACACAGCCGAGCCCCTGTTTGGAAACTAAAAAGGAGTTCTCATGCAGCTCATGGATTCACCCATTCTGTCTCAGAAGCAGGAAATATCAAGCTTAAACCATAGAGATCTAATCACTCCTGAGGCGGAAGCCGGGAGAGCTGTTCGCATTTTGTTTTAAAATTATCCTTGCTTTGTATTGCTTTTAAACCCACTGAACACTCACCCTCGAGCACTTTCCCCCTGATAGCTGCTGGAATATCCTTCGCACAGCGGAATTTAGCGTTGTTGCGGGTAGGGAACAACATCGCCGCCATCGCGCGCCAAACCCCAGGGCCACGCCCACTTTCTGAGGCCACGCCCACTGACCCAAGCCTTTAAAGTCGCGCTAAATCACTAGCGCGCCACAGAGATCTAATCACTCCTGAGGCGGAAGCCGGGAGAGCTGTTCGCATTTTGTTTTAAAATTATCCTTGCTTTGTATTGCTTTTAAACCCACTGAACACTCACCCTCGTGCACTTTCCCCCTGATAGCTGCTGGAATATCCTTCGCACAGCGGAATTTAGCGCTGTTGCGGGTAGGGAACAACATCGCCGCCATCGCACGCCAAACCCCAGGGCCATGCCCACTTCCTGAGGCCACGCCCACTGACCCAAGCCTTTAAAATCGCGCTGAATCACTAGCGCGCCACAGAGATCTAATTACTCCTGAGGCGGAAGCCGGGAGAGCTGTTCGCATTTTGTTTTAAAATTATCCTTGCTTTGTATTGCTTTTAAACCCACTGAACACTCACCCTCGTGCACTTTCCCCCTGATAGCTGCTGGAATATCCTTTGCACAGCGGAATTTAGCACTGTTGCGGGTAGGAAACAACATCGCCGCCATCGCGCGCCAAACCCCAGGGCCACGCCCATGCCCACTTCCTGAGGCCACGCCCACTGACCCAAGCCTTTAAGGTCGCGCTGAATCACTAGCGCGCCACAGAGATCTAATCACTCCTGAGGCGGAAGCCGGGAGAGCTGTTCGCATTTTGTTTTAAAATTATCCTTGCTTTATATTGCTTTTAAACCCACTGAACACTCACCCTCGTGCACATTCCCCCTGATAGCTGCTGGAATATCCTTCGCACAGCGGAATTTAGCGCTGTTGCGGGTAGGGAACAACATCGCCGCCATCGCGCGCCAAACCCCAGGGCCACGCCCACTGACCCAAGCCATTAAAGTCGCGCTGCATCACTAGCGCGCCACAGAAATCTAATCACTCCTGAGGCGGAAGCCGGGAGAGCTGTTCGCATTTTGTTTTAAAATTATCCTTGCTTTGTATTGCTTTTAAACCCACTGAATACTCACCCTCGTGCACTTTCCCCCTGATAGCTGCTGGAATATCCTTCGCACAGCGGAATTTAGCGCTGTTGCGGGTAGGGAACAACATCGCTGCCATCGCGCGCCAAACCCCAGGGCCACGCCCACTTCCTGAGGCCACACCCACTGACCCAAGCCTTTAAAGTGGCGCTGAATCACTAGCGCGCCACAGAGATCTAATCACTCCTGAGGCGGAAGCCGGGAGAGCTGTTCGCATTTTGTTTTAAAATTATCCTTGCTTTGTATTGCTTTTAAACCTACTGAACACTCACCCTTGTGCACTTTCCCCCTGATAGCTGCTGGAATATCCTTCGCACAGCGGAATTTAGCGCTGTTGCGGGTAGGGAACAACATCGCCGCAATCGCGCGCCAAACCCTAGGGCCACGCCCACTTCCTGAGGCCACGCCCACTGACCCAAGCCTTTAAGGTCACGCTGAATCACTAGCGCGCCACAGAGATCTAATCACTCCTGAGGCAGAAGCCGGGAGAGCTGTTCGCATTTTGTTTTAAAATAATCCTTGCTTTGTTCTGCTTTTAAACCCACTGAACACTCACCCTCATGCACTTTCCCCCTGATAGCTGCTGGAATATCCTTCGCACAGCGGAATTCAGCGCTGTTGCGGGTAGGGAATAATATCGCCGCCATCGCACGCCAAACCCCAGGGCCACGCCCACTTCCTAAGGCCACGCCTCCACCTCCCTATACCAATGTGCATTCCCTGGACGCGCAGCGGGCGAGCGCAGCGCCGAAGGCACGCCAAAGGGAAGCCCGTCTGCGCCCGTCCGCGCCCAGGGCCCAAAACCCCTGGATGCCACACTCCATTATCAAGGGACTACACGCCTGACCTACTACTCTCCATGCGACCCCCTGTCAAATTAAACTGTAAGATCCTACCAAACGACAGGCACAATTCCATCTCGTGTCCTTTCTGCAACTTCCAACTTGATGTCCCCCAGCTCTGTCGGCCCTTTTCCTCAGGCCGTAAGCCGGTACATACGTGGCTCCTTGGAAGCCTGAATTGTAGATCCCTTAGCAAACACAAAAGAAACATATATGACCTCTTGTCCGACAATTCACTAGATGCCCTATTTCTCACAGAGACGTGGCTACATGCCAGCTCAGGCCCAGACATAGCTGAAGCCCTACCGTCTAACTATGCCATTGTCAGAACAGATCGAACCACTGGCATAGGGGGTGGCATAGCAGTCATCTTTAAAAAATCGTTGCAATGTACCTTGTAACGGGTTTCCCTAAACGCCTGTGAGATGGCCCTTTTTAAACTTCAACTCCACCCAAACTTCACCTTCACGGGTCTCCTGATTTATCGACCACCCGGCCCCATTCAACCCTGGGCCACTAAATTCATGGACTGGGTCGCCGCGGTTCGGGCAAACTATAGCAATTTGTCCATTATAGGAGACCTAAATATACATTTTGACGACCATCTGAACAAACCTGGCATAAACTTAATTCACGATCTTGCTGCCATGAATCTCACTTTGTGGAATTCGGGAGCTACACACAAAGGAGGCCACCTTCTGGACCCAATTTTTTCCAGCTTTCCCCTGTCACTCTGCCATCCAGCCTTGCCCCTACACTGGTCAGATCACTTCCTTACTAATTTCAGCGTGTCTGACCATATGACTTCTAGCTCCTCCGGCAGGACAGGACAGTCCGGTAAAAGGAATTGGATGAAACTGGACATAAACCACTTCATGTCCGTACTAGACTCTGTACCTCTGGATGAATTATTTGATACTGAGGACATAGAGACTGTAGCCACTAAGATCAACAAATGGCTACTAGGAGCCTTAGACACCTGCCTTCCCTTGGCTCGCAAAAAACTCACAACCCACAACTCTCCTGCGTTATGGTACAACGAGGAACTGAAGGCAGCGAAATCCAAGTGTAAACGCTTGGAACGCCTTTGGAGGACAGACTACTCCCCTGTAGCCTGCCTGACCTACCGAAACGAACTCAAGCTTTACCATAAAGCCTGCTCTACGGCCAGAGCCAACTACGTGGCGAAATCGGTCTCAGAAGCCACTAATAAATCTAAAACTCTGTTCAATCTCGTAAAAGAGTTAGCGGGCGCAAGCACATCAGCCAAACCCCTTCCACTGAATGATGTCCAATGTGAAGAATTGGCCCTGTTTTTCACAAAGAAGATTGAGACCATCTACCAGGACATTGTAAAACAGCACCAGACTCAAGTAGAGACAGACCTGGACCTCGATCCGAAGGGGGAGGCCATTTCCTCTGCGCTAAACCTGTCCTACGAGCCACTAACTTCCTGGCCCGAGATAAATGTTCAGGGTCTTCGAGACACCTTAGGGAAAGTGAAATCTGGCTCTCCCATCGACACCCTCCCAATCTCCGTACTCAGACTCCTGGACACCCCACAACTCTCCGTCATCTGCCAAACTTTGAACCTATCCCTCTCCACAGCAAAGGTCCCAGCCATGTGGAAACATGCCATGGTGTCACCCCTACTTAAGAAACCATCGGCAGACCCGAAAATCCTGGCCAACTTCCGCCCAATATCCCTCCTACCCGCTTTATCCAAAGTTTTGGAGAAACATGTCCATGGACATCTCGCCAGTTTTACGGAAGTAAACAACATACTTCACCCCTCTCAATCGGGTTTCCGCCCTGGCTTTTCGACTGAGACGACATTGCTTGGAGTGATGGATAATCTTCGCCTCTTAGTCGACAGAGGTGACTCCGCTGCGCTGATTTTACTTGACCTCAGCGCAGCGTTCGACACCATCTCCCATAACATTTTGTTAAATTCGCTCTCTACCATGGGCATCAGGGGTAAAGCACTGGACTGGATATCATCTTTCCTGACTCTAAGGACGTTTCAAATCATCTCCAGTACCGTGGCCTCAAATGTCCATCGATCCCCCTATGGTGTCCCTCAGGGCTCAGAGCTGAGCCCCCTGCTTTTTAACCTATACGTAACCCCACTTGCCCAGATCGCCGAAGCAGCAGGTCTAAACATGTTTACCTACGCCGATGATTCACAGATCGTATTTTCTCTCTCCAATGGAGACCACGACTCCTCCTCCCTCCTGCAGTCTGGCCTTAGGAACATCGCCACCTGGATGAGTAAGAATATGCTCAAACTAAAGGGTAGCAAAACTGAGGTTCTAATACTGGGCCCAAACCAAAATCTCTGGAACCCAAGACACTGGCCATCTGAAATGGGCTACCTACCAATCCCTTCACAAAAAGTACGCAACTTAGGCATTATTATTGACAACGGCCTAACCATGGAGCCTCAAGTCACTAATCTGACATCCACCTGCTTCACCATTCTGAGGTGGCTCAGGAAAATCATTTGGATGCTACCCGACGATACTCAAAAGTCTGTGGTCAACGCATTAATCACCTCCCATTTGGACTATGGAAATGTCCTCTACCTAGGGGCTTCACAGTCGGTCATGCGACGCCTTCAACTGGTGCAGAACGCCGCAGCAAGACTGCTCTGCAAGTGCCACAGAAGGGAACACATGTCCGGTCACCTTAAGGCACTCCATTGGCTACGTATCGAAAACAGGGTCAAATTCAAAACACTTAGCCTTATGCACAGAATCAAATGGGGCACTGCCCCTAGATACCTACAAGCCCTCGTGCGAACCTACACGCCGGCTCGTTGCCTGAGCTCCTCATCTCAAGGCCTTTTCTGTGTACCCAAAGTACGCCTAGTGAGGATGGGGGGTAGATCTTTCTCCCTATTGGGCCCCAAGCTCTGGAATTCCCTCCCTCAGCACCTACGCCTGGAAACCCGCTATATCTACTTCCGCAAAGCCATCAAGACCTGGCTTTTTAACCAGTAACTTGCTCTGGCCTCTCCCCAGAGTCTTTCGTTCTGTCCATGTGGTTTAATGTCTCTTAGCGCCGGGAAACCCTTTTTGGGTAGCTGTCGCGCTTTAAAAGCCCAATAAATAAATAATAAATAGAGGAATACTTCATCCAGGTTAATAAGCAGCCGTTAGACTATCACACATCAGGCATTAGAGTAACGCATTTTAATGGGGTGGTCTGCATCCCTGCACTAAAATGCATTAATCACGCATTTTTATCGCCTTGACCACAATGGATGCTGTGAGGAAGAAGCAGGGAGTGACAGCAACCGTCATAACTGCATTTACAGCAGCGCATTGTCCGAGTGCTGTGCAGACAGTGCTGCAAGGTTTGTAATGTCCACTCAGATCTATGTGTTAATAAATGTTGATTAAGAACTTTAATATCATTTAATTATACCCAAGGGAGGCTCCTCCATTAGGGCGGAGGAGCGTCGCCCCAATGCTTTCTCGCAGTGCAAGAAGCAAAAACATAAAATGGTAAAATTACCATTTTATGTTTCTGCTTCTCGCACTGCAAGAATCCAGAAGTGCATGGTTGGGGCGGGTGGGTCTACTGGAATATAGGGGAGGAGTGGCTAGCCCAAAGCTGTGGGCCCTGACTGTTTGGTCCCAAACCAGCCATGTGCACTCTCCCTTTTCTCTATCTAGGCTACATGCAGCCTACTTACAGAAAATGGCCTCCCCATAGGCGCCCAGCTGCGTGCCGTCCCCACCAATCACAACGCTGCCTTTGCAATGGCTTGGGGAGGGAGGGCAGCTGCTTGCTTCCTGTTCCTCAACAAGGGACCCGGCTAGGAGCTGCAACAGTGCGGGACCCGAGAAGGCAAATGTATTTAATTTTTTTTAATTAATCCCCTCCCCGAGACCCCCATCACTGGCTTCCCCACCCGCGACTCATGCCGGCCACGACTGATTATAGCAGTCTGCAACTCAGAGCTGCTCACCTCAGGCTCGTGTCCCAACGGGCTGGGCTCAGTTGACTGTATTAATAAGCAGTCAAGACCCCGCCAACACTGCATCAGCCTATCATGTGGCCTGTAGTTCCGTCCGTGCTAGTAATCAGTAGACTAAGTGAACTAACCGGGAGTGGCACCTTCCCTGTTTCTGTTTTTAGAGTAACTGGAGCCACCACAGCGTCACTGACAGTGACCTTTCCTTTTGGCGGCTTAGGGCATTCTGAATGTCGCAGACGCATGATGGGTGCTTGCCGGCATGATCACCACTGTGTATGTAGTTTTCTATCTTTGGTGCCAGAATGTGGCGGCTGGCACCTCTTAGGTCGGTGAGGTCCACAAGGAGAGGAGGGACTCTTTCTTTTATCATTATGCCATGGAGGAGGGTCTAGTCAGCGCAGGCTGTGGCAGGATGTTTTTAATTTCAATTTCCTGCTGGGCCGGGCCCCCAGGAATTGCTGTGGCCACCTGGCCAAGTCCTGTCCTGTCGTGGGGAACTCCCCGGGGGTTGTGTATAGTCACGGTGAGTCTGAGAGCAGGTGCTGAGCATCTTTAAGAGGTACATGGCTCGGCTCTCAAGACAGCGGTGCCACCTCTCAACTCCATAAGCTCCTCTCACTGTTGGGACCGTCTTTTATCTCACCTGCAGCAACTGTCTGCAGCCAGAAGTGAGTGCGACTCACAGAGAGTCTTCAGCGACACATCAGCTGCAGGCTTTATTTACCCAGCTGCATCACTGTGTTGACTCAGAGATAGACTGTAGTGATTCCAAATGTTCCTGCTCAAAGGTCGGAGCTTTATCTACTGGCAATTTTGATGCACATTGCACTTGCGCAGAGGGCTAATGTCCCTGCTGTAAAGAACATGTAGAACATGTACCATGCATACTCAGAGCTGTATGTTATGAGGAAAGCCTTGAGTTACTGCTTTTCTCACAGAGATCCTTTTTTTTACTTGTGGAACTTCTGATGCACTGCAGCAGGTGCTCAGCTGAGGGGTGGAGGATACTTTTGATTAAAATAAACTTGGGTGTAAAATTAATTGGCAATGGGGATGAACTGCTTGTGTGTCTCGTCCAGGAGTTTCAATGCAACAATAAACATGTCAAGATAACTCTGGTAAATTAAGTTCCATGTGGAGCAAGATAAGCATTTTGTTTCGTAGCAGCTTTCAGTAATCATAAAGTAGTGCATAGGGTTAATATCCCTGCAGCAAAGAACACGAACCATGCATATTCGCAGAACTTTATTTTATGAGGATAACTGAGAGTAACTGCATTTTTCACAGAGATCATGTTGTTTTCATTTGTAGAACTTCTGTTGCTCTGCAATTGACACTGAGCGGAGGAGTGCTTTATATAAATAATAATAAAGTACTGACTCTGAAAGACTTGTTTAATGTTTAACATCATGGTCACACATTTGTTTTACAGTACCATCAGGATAAAAGGGCACTAGGTTAGTGGCCTTCCATTTCTGGTGCTTTGCAGCAGTTTCAAGATCATCTTAGCGTTTCTCATTGTTCAAATGGATGTAATTTCTGATATGTAACTGCTTCCCTGGTCTTCATTGCTTGATTTTACTTGTGATACAGTGTCACTCTAACGGTCACCCATTTTGTCATTCAATGTCACTCAGAAGTACACTGAAACTATGAAAATGTCACAAATAGGCCATCTGAAACCTTGGCAGGTATGCACATGAACAGGTTCACATTTGCAGGAACTAACCCATGTTTGTGCCAAATGTAGTGTCACCTTTCTACATTAATAAAACAAGGTTTTATACACAGATGTTAAAAGAGCACTTTTGTAGTACATTGTCACCACCAAGGCCTTCCGTAAAAATTCTACATTACATGGAGGACCCTGGGTTCCATTTTGGGAGGCCCAGGCTAGTCTGGTGAAAACATGAAGAGGTAGAGTAACCACTCCCCAGACAGATTTGTGTATTGCTGCATTCCTGTGAGATGAGTGGGACACACTAGAGGGAGAGAGAGACTCCCATGTACACTTCAAAGGGTGCTCCTTGATTTAGTGATAGATCGTAAGGAAAGAGCCAAGACACATCTCATGAAGGAGATGGGGCTGATGTAAGAGTCATTAAGTGTATGGCTGGGAGCCCAGGATTAACCTTTTTATGCACACTTCACTGTGGCTAACATCCAGGTGTGAACTCTAGTCACTCTCATGGTGTGTGTTGTGTTACTATCCGCTTCTAAGTCTCTCCAACTGTGATGGACAGCCTTTCAATATGAAGCAGAGAGAGAAAGTGTACACTTCAAAAGAAGTTGAACCCCAATATAAAACTTTAGACCCAGACCCTAAATCACATATGCTCACCAGAAATGGACTGTAAGAAGAGGAGGCTGAGACCCCAACATTTATCATCTGTCAAGCAGCCAGACAGGCTGTGTTACAAGGGAAGCTCTGCAAGACTTCTGCCTGTGACCAGGACAGGGGGGCAAGACTTCCTAATCTCCCTGCTGGGTGAGGGACATCACCCTGAGAAATCAAGACCACCTGTTCTGGAGCACTAGCACTGTCTTGCGTGCGAAGACCAGTGTGCCCTGTGAGGAAAAGGAGAATGCTGGAGGGAGGGAGGTCTAGTGACTTATGCTGAACAGACCATGTCATTGTCCATGTGCAGGTTCCAGTCAGCAACCCCTGTATGCAAGGATGGGGCGCCATGAAGATAGCCATGAGCAGAGAGCCATGTGGGACGAGTGAAGCCAGGCGGCGCCTGTGCCAGCGACCCCTTATGCTAGGTGTGGCGGCCATAAAATTCTTGCCAGAGCACCTCCAACCGCGTATGCTAAAGAGAGAGCTGCGACTCTCCGAAGAGAACCGGAGGGGTGTGAGTGCCCCATGGTCGAGCCACCCGCTGGGACATTGCAGGCCTTCTTTCTGCTAGAACAGGAATACTTTTATGGGTCTATCAGGCCCCAGGAGACTAGCTGCTGGGGGGGGTTTAACTATTTTACGAAGAGTTGGAGTGGACTACTGAGTTAAAGCCTACCAGTGAGCATTCCCTTCATGCAGCCACCAGTGATTGGGGAATAACCCCTACCACATTACAAAGAACAGGTGAGATAGGGATTTGCTAACGAAACACTAGAGTCCTGACCTCAAGGGGAAATGTGTTATTGTTTATTTATGTTGTAATATTGCTTTGAATGTGTAGAGTGACAAATAACATACTTCTTTTTATGAAAAAAGAAGTATTTGACTGGACATTTATGTATTGACACTGCTGTGTCCTCTCTGAGTCATGACTTGTGTTCACTGACTAGAATTCACACTGTCCTGTCCCCTCCCCACTCTCACACCACCCCCCAAGGGAGCCTTGGTTTGCTCAACCCTAACTGCCAGTGAAAGTCAAGTGCAGAAGGGGTATTTGGCCCAGTTGCTAAGTATCCATGGTAGGTTGGGCCCTGGGTCATCAGGATTGAAAGGCCTGAACCATAACTGGCAGCCCACTAACCCCTACGCGCCTCTTGGTCCTCTATAAAGGGTTCTGAAACACACATATTTATCTTCTCAAAGATTATTATAGTAAGAGTGATACTCAAAAAGACTTTAGGATGATCACCAATTTCTCGAGTGATGCAAATAGCACTAGAGAGGTATTACGGAGAAACTGGTGGATCCTTAAATCTGGTCTTGTTATAGGGGTGTGTCTTCCAGAATCCCCTATATTTATGTTTAGAAAGGTGAGATCGATAAAAGATCAGCTAGTACAGGCCACCTATCCCAAGATAATAGAGAATCAGTGTTCAATTAATTAAAAGGCTTTTTTCCTTGTGGTTGGTGCAAGGCCTGTGCTAACAGCAGGAAAGTTTTGGCATATGATATTCCAGGTCATTCTGCACCAAAGAAGATTTCTAAAGTCATGAATTGCAATACAACTTTCACAGTGTACTGTGTGGTGTGTCCCTGTCAGTTAAGATATATCGGCAGCACCATACACATTGCTAAAATACAGATTCTTAAAGATCTCAGAGCCATCACTAATAAGGATGCTACGTTTCCGGTGGCTAGACACTTTGAATCCCATCATGGCAGTAACAGGAATTTGTTGAGGTGTTTTTGCATAGACTATGTGGCCAGGGATATCAGAGGAGGGGACAGAGAACTATGACTCTCTAGACTTGAATCTAGGTACATTATTGATATGCAAAACCAAGGTACCAACAGGATTAAATAGTGGAGAAGAATTGGTGGTACATTTATGAATTTGTAGAAATATAGGAGAGATATTTGGTCAACCCCACACGGCTCCCTAGGTGGAGCAATAAACTAGTAGAAAGTGTATTTGTCTATAATGGTTGACTGCACACTAAGAACGTAAGTTAATTTGTGTGGAGGACTAGGGGGCCCACAGTAAATTTTGCCATTATCCTCTCGCGCTCGATACACCTGGGTCTACAAGGTATAGTGTGTTTTTATGGATAGAGAACAGTATACGCTGAAGCCCATAAGAACCTTAAGAATCTGTTTTATTGATATATGTAAGGCAGGTAGCCCATACAGGGCATAATATGGATTTTTATTCTAATTGTGAAATAATTTTGAACATGCATCATTGATTAGTAACTATTTGAATATGCTGTATGGCAGTGTATTGGTATACCGTCTTTAGCCTATACAGGACACTATAATATAGGCCTACTGGAACCACATGTATTATAAGAAAACCAGTGCAAGCAACGCATTGTTGTTATGCATTTGGCTGAATTAACAAGATAAGCGACATTGCCAATCACAATTAAGATACAATATGGCGATGTTATGAATACGATTTGTAAGGCATACCTGGCAGTCTTCATTTATGTCAATGAATTTTCGGCAACCAATTGATTGTATTATATTTAATGATGGATCACAATGGTGCACGCTACCATTGAGAAAGGCGTTTGCCGAAATGCGTCAAAATGTGTCCTCTCCTGTGAGTGCTGGTCTTCTGGACTGTGGAGCATCTATATCTAGATCTGTGTGTGTGTATGTGTGTGAAATAAACAAAGGTTACAGTGATGTTATAGTTAGGCTCACGTTTTACCCACACAAAACCATAGAAATTCAGCAGTTATAGTTATACTTATGTTAAGCAACTAAAACTTCTGGACTAAAGTTATTTAACAGCACGAGTTAGAGTTTCTTCAGATTAGTATAATTTATATTTAATTTTTCCAGGGCCCTCCATGAGCCGTTTCTGGCCCCCCGAGACCCCATCCCCCAGGGCCGGATGCATGTGTTAGAGGCAGGGCGACATGCAGCCCCCTCCCCTGGCCGCTTTCGGCCCCTCGGCACAATGTTTGTTTTAATGGGGAGGAAGGTGTGCAGCAGCACACCCCAAGCCGTTTGCGGGCCCAAGGACCCCATCTCCCGGAGCTTGATATGTTTTTTAGGGGAAGAGGCCCCCGCCCCATGGGCAGCTAAAGTAAGTTAATGTAGGGGGTTGATGTGTGGCCCCCTCCCTGAGCCATTAATATACCTGAGGACAGGGGAGGATTGGCAAGGCGGGCATTCGGGCATGGGCCGAAGGGCCGGTGCCTCAGTGCCCTCTGTGGGCCGTTTTTTTCTCCCCTGTCCCAGTCCACAGAGAGTGGACTAGGAAAAGGGGAGAAAAAAACGGCCCACAGAGTGCACGGAGACAGACAGATAAAATGAAAGCAGCCTCGCTGTGCGGCCGGACAGCGATTGTCAGCTGTGTGGCCTCTCCTTCACCCCTGCCCTGCCAAGCAATCAAGCTGAGGCTGGGCTGGGGAGGGGTGATTGTTTGCAAGAATCGGCCTCCCTGGGGGCCAGGTGTTTCTCAGGCCTTTGAGACATTTTCACCTCGGGCCCCCTGGGGCCCATGCAGCCCAGAAACGGTGTTAGTCTTAACACCTCGGCCACAGCCCTTCACATTCAGGGCATAGTGGGCGAGGAAGAATGGGTCTTGCTGTGGGGGCCAGGTGATGTTTGGAATTTTTTTATTGTATTTATTTATGCGATTTTATATAGCGCAGACTTTACACGAAGGTGTCAGAGCGCTTCACACTAGGAACAGCAATAATACATGAGGAGAAAAATTACAAGTGGACAAATTACAAAAACAAACGTTAAGTTACATGAATCAAAAGTGACAATAGTGAGCAACCAAAATACATGAGGTAGCAATCGGTACATTACAGGAGGAAAAAGTGATATGTGTGCAGGTTACAAAAGCGTACAATGTACAAGTAAAGGTATAATACTGCAATAAATGGCAGACACTCCAGCACAAGAACAAACGCTACGTAGGCAATGGTGGCACTTGTGCAAGTATCGAAAGCAAACAAAAGTGAGAGGTAGCATACATTGTGATACCAGAGAAAAGTGACGTGTGCAAGTTACAAAAGGGTACCATACACAGGTACAAGAGTAATACTACAGTAAATGGTAAACACTCAAACTGCCAGAACACACTGGGAAGGCACTTCCCATGCTCCAGCTTCACCTCAGCCTCCCCCCTGGCTACCTGGCTACCTTGGATGACCCGGAAAGCAGTGTTTTGTGCTCCCCTGCCAGGACATTTTCCCGAGGCCTGGAGGGCTGATTAATTTACTAATTGCAGGGGCCTTACCTCTGTTCATGTGCTCCTGAGCTGAAGGTCTGGGGAGGGCTAAGTAGGTTAGTAATAGCAGGGGCTTTGCTGCTTTTCAGGTGCTCCTGTGCTGGAGGGCTGGAATAATTTTGTGACAGAAAGGGGCCTTGCTATTTTTTTTAGTTGCTCAGCATGTAGGCCATTGTCACCTTGGCCCTGTGTCCTGTGCAAGAACAGTATCCTCCCACTTTCATTCCTTGTCTGTGCAAATGGTGTTTCATGAAAGGGCACGCCCCTTGAATGTGGGCCACGCCCCTTAAATATGGGCCACGCCTCTTGAATGTGGGCCACTTTTTTCGTCAGTGCCCGGGCCGAATTGTGATCCCAATCCGACCCTGCCTGAGGACCTAATCCCCCTTGGCCTGCTCACATGCTGTGTTCTGTGGAGCTCACCCCTGTGACACAGCAGTGTTCTTGCCCTCACCAGCGCAAGCAGGGAAACCCATGTTTGCTCCTGCTTAGTGGAAGCATTTTCACAACTTCAGCAAAAACAAAACGTGCTCCCAGATGACGGGAGCTTTGCAAACATTCCCGCCGGCTAGGAGCAGACTTTTAATCTGGACAACTTTGTGGCTGCTAGGGATTCCAGTATATAGCACTTCCGCTCTTCCTGGTGCCCAGGACAGCATTGTGGCTGCCAGAGACTTCAGATCCAGATCAAAAGTCTGCTCCCAGCTGGCGGGAGCGTTTGCAAAGCCCTTGATGTGTACTTAGATGTATTTTTGCACTTCAGCAGGTGTGGGTGTTTTACACTTTCCACACAACGCTTATGGAAAGTCTCTAAATTATTTGATGCTTAAATAGGGTTGCTTGCTATTGGAGAATTGTAATGCTGTGACTAGTTAGAAGACCCATTCTTTTATTGGGAGAGATGCAAACACTACAATTGATCATATATTAATTACTTCAACTGTTAGTCACTTTGTTTTTAATTTGGGGTAATTCAAATTGCACTGAGTGACCATAATCCAGTTTTCTTACCTTTGTCTTTTCATGCTGAAAGCCCAACTTTTACTACTTGTGAAGTAAACACTGACCCAGTTAGGCAAAACGGCATCCATATTAAATGGTCAGGGTATTGATCCCTTGTATGTAACACGGAAGCTGCTAGCCACCAATGTAACTTAGTTTAATTATTGTTTGGGCACTGAGGTGGACCAAGTTGGGTTGATTCATGCTTTTGAAACAATTGCTATGTCATTTAATTGTTTATTGACATGACCCTAGACCTAGGACCTACAAGAGACATGGTTGATTTAACTACTCATGTACACAGGCATCAAAGGTGCTGCGGATTGCTTTACATAGTTCTCCAAGAAACTATTTTACGATTAAGAAAGCATTGTAAAATGGCATTTGCCTCCAGGAAAAAGCTGCTTAGGGAAGAGGCTTAGCTAAATCTGTCCCAGGCAGCAGAGACCAATGATGTAATTATGTTTTGGAGCAGGGTTAATGCCCCTTTTCTAAAAATTATTCTGGCACTGAATTAACTTTGGTTCTTTCACTGTGGCTTCCCTGCTTCACAGTCATATTGGAAAACTTTCTTTTCATATTGGCTGGGGTGGGACTCTCTCCTCTGTCCACCGCGTGCCTGAGGGGCAGGGGCAGTCACAATGCGTTAAAAGCACACCACCAGACCAGCAGCACGGGGTTCTTTCACCAGTGGCTTCCCTACTTCACGGCCACATTGTAAAACTTTCTTTCCACATTGGCTGGGGCGGGACTCAGTCCTCCAGTCCACTGAGCGCCTGAGGGGCAGGGCCAGTCATGACACACTAAAAGCACACCACCAGAACCACGGTGCAGGACGTGTCTAGGCAAAGACCGGGCCAAGACAGGCCCATCTTCGCCCAACATTGCCCAGAAAAGGTCAGGCGCACTCTCTTTAGCCCTGCTATTGGATATCAATAACACCCTGAAAGCAACGAATACCAATAACTATCTGTGTTCCTTTTGTCTGCAGCCACAATAGTGCTGACAATGAGGAGTCCACTAGTGTCTGATGCCAGCCGTACTGGTTTATCGGAAGCAGATCCAGTGACCAGCGAAACCAGCATCTAGTCTACAGCATCGAATCTACAGCTTGCTATCTTGCCACAAAGCATACGTCCTCAAACGTCGCTACTTACAAAAGTGTAACAGTTGGAAAAAGAAAAAATCCGGAAAATTACAATGATAGCAAAAATAATACGCTAACCTGTCCATTAGAAGCTGTAAATGTTTTAATAGAAGAGGGAGAGGGCATACAAGGTAATGAATCATGGCGGAATGAGAGACTAGGAGCTAAACCTAAATAACACACTATTTCAAGGGAAATAACAAGGTGGTTACCCCTGGAAAAGATTACTCCTTAAGCTTTGCTACTGCCAACATAGATCTGTCTACATAATCGAAGAAGCCTCGTCCTCCATCCACTGTTGTAGTGATCCATCCTTACCCGCTCCCCCGTAAGTCAAGCACCGATTGAAGCAGTTACTGTAACCAACGTTCCCTATTTCAAATCTGTCTGCCCCACTTATGTCTGCAGCGGAAACAGTAGCTGGATGCTAAAACTTCTAATTCAGCCATTGACCAGGGCATGACCTTAGTGTGGGCTTCAATGCAGATTATTTCCCTAAAGGAACATTTTAAAGTCTTGACATGGATCGTGCAATCGCTCTGCTCCAAAATAGAGGGCCTTCATAAATCATTTGTGGAGCAACTAATGAGCAAGATTATTTTTTATGTGGAAGAAGGGTAGGTAACTCGAATCACACAAACTGCCAGCTGTGTGGATGTCCTTCAAAGTGGACGAGAAAAAACTTCCTAGACCTACCCTACCTTCTTGCAAAAATCTCTCAGCCTCTCCACCTCAAACAAAGTCTAGGTGTCGAACTACCAACAAACACTGCCATAGAAATGGGTACTGTACAGTATCAAAGGTCACAAGATGACAATATTGCATCCGCTTCCACGCCCATCATCCATTCTGCAGACACTTCGCACCAGCATAGCCAATACAGCTTGGCAATTCTGGATCTACCCTCTAATGTACCATCATTTTCTTCAAAAGACCGTTCATATACACCGCCAACTAACTCGCAGGCTCAAACCATTTATATGGAACATATGTTATATTATAACATCGACTTATTAAGGTACATCATTTCCTTATCGTCCCCTTTCCCGTCCTTCCCCTTTTGCTGCGCCAGTCCTTGTGATAACTTCTAGATTACTTAAAATCATTACAATTAATGTTTGTATTTTCCAGCAAATTTTAATCATCTAACGAAAAAGCACCATTTTAGTTTATTTGGTGAACCTGGATCAATCTCTACACCAGATACGCAAGATACGCCAGATACTGCGTAAGCAGGTACCGTGATGCTTATGTAATATAAGTTTGGTATTTAGAGAACTTGTTTATAGCAATATTGTCTACTATCATAACGTTTCTTCAACCAAACCCGAATCTACAACTACATTAGGGTGTTTGAATTTCAACCGTTGGCAATATGAAAAATGGTTGCTACTTGAGCTTTAAATACAAAAAGAACTTTTGCCTCAAATTACGTTCGGAATATTGTCCATTATAAGTGTATCTACACCTTTTCCCGGTTTATTTGGAGATCATTATATATACCATAGAGACATAGAGATACCATTGTTTTGCACCAACTTGATATCATGCTGCTCATATGACTTACTATATTGCTCATATGTATATATTATGTTTATTGTACGATATCATTATCTTCTCAGGAAATCATTATGTATCTAATCATGTCTGTATCTATGGTTACCAGCCTACGTAAATACCGATGCATCAGAAATTGCTCTTATTCGAACAATGTATAATGAATTGTCCACATTTAATGATTTGTCAATGTTTCACCCTTAGTTTTTAATAGCCATTCTTGAAGTACAACACAATCGCTTTTTGAAATATGTGTATCATCACACCAGTTAGACATTTAAGTATTAATACTGGACTCTTTTAGGTTAGGTATGTAGATGTGAGATATATAGTTTACGTCAATGATAAATAAATTTTGTTAGAATTGTATTTTTCATTAGATATATTTTGTTACAGAAATTATGATTAAATAAAGTTTGTCTTTTCCTTTTATGTAATTGCAGAAATTGTATTGTGACTCCTGAAGAAGGCGTTTTTCGCCGAAACGCGCGTCGAGTAATCTCTTCTTCATTTTATATCGGACACCTTATGACAATTAATTATTGTGTCTTTTTAATTCATGTTGTTTTCAATTTTTCGTGTCACTATATGTATTCCTTTGCACTTAATGATTTTATTATGTAATGTTGTATAAACTGATTTATGTAAGTTTGTTATTTTAAAAGAACAGATTAAAATTATGACTGTTTTTGTAAATTTATGAATTTGTTGATAATTTTTTCACAACTTCCTACCCAAATTGAGTCCTTTATGCCTTTGTCTAAACATTAAGTCTGCCTAGGAGTTTTTTTCATATATTTGGTTTACCCTGCCCTAGGAGTTCTTCTTTAACACTACCCAGGGGGTCCTTGTTTTTTACATACTGGTTACCCACAGCCTGTCTGTGTAGGGCTGTTCTCTTTGTTGTATCATTACATACGATATCCAAGATTGTTTAGTACTTCTCCTGGAGTGGCGTCCTTAAATTGTAATATTTTTATCTCTTCATCGGCATTTCTTTAGATCAGATGGCCCAGCTTAAGACGTTCGGTTTCTCAGACGCAGATTTCGAACTACTTGTAGGTATCAATCCCACTTCAGCTAACAATACCAATACAAGTAACCATAGGAATGAAGATAACCATAAACTACTAGAACTTAAAAAGAAACTTAAACGAATGGAAGCCCATGGAGAGTTTATGCTGGCCTACTTGAGAAATGGCATAATCCCCATGGGGCTTAAAGTCCGCAATATACCTGGACTCTTTGTGCATCATAGACCATTCCTAGAGAAATGGAGCCTCATTGCCAATAGGTGCTCTAGAGACCTCATGATTTTAATCGTCGAAACTGCCAAAGAGCTAGCAGTGGCAATTAAGACCGAAATCGACGAATTAGAATCCAAACTGAAAGCAATGGGCAATGTAGAGGAAGCCCTGAAAAAAATTGAAGAAGCTAACAAAGAATTGAAATCTTTTAGTAGTTATTTGGACAAACGTAAACAGGACAAATTGTCTAAAGATAAACGCCATTATACACTGGAAGGTACTTATCCCTATTTAAAACAAGATTTTTACAAACAAAATCATTTTGTAGATGAGACCAGACCCACACCTCAACGAGTTAACAATTTTACTGATACATCGGACTCTGAAAATGAAAGCACTAACTCATATCATGATACAGAGGGCAACTACAATCAATATCAAGGGCCCCGCTCTAGGCCTTTTTTATCCAACAGGGGCCTCCGTCGAGGTCGCCCGAGAGTACACTTTCAGACCAACAACAGGGGAAATTTCCATCAGTCGCATCACCAATATCAACCACAGCAGCAACAACATCAGCAGCAGGAACCCCAATTTATACGCGCAATCGGCAGTATTGGGGCCAAGGGATGTGATCCCCATCTTTAATTTATCATCTAAAACTATAGATTCTCAGACAGAAACTTTACTCTCCAAAGGGCTTACATATGTGCCACATGCCCATGCAAATATTTTTGAGTTACAAACAGATATTATCTCATTTTTTAGACGGATCAGACTTAAAAAATTCTTTGATCCAATGACAGAGTCAGATAATACTCCAACTGAGCCTAGACGTTTATCCCTTCCATCCACTTTCTATCCCAATTTAGACCAGTTAGGTCCTGAGGTTGCAACATTTGAGCTTGTTGTCCTCCAACAATTAGAAAGGGCTCTTCGGTACATACCGAAACCCATTTATAATTTAAGCAGAGACGAATCGGAATCATTAAACTCCCTCAAGAATGACAATAAATTGGTGATTAAGAGCTGTGACAAAGGCGGTGGCATTGTCCTACTAGATTCCCACCAGTATGAACAAAAAATGAAAATGATGTTGGCAGATGCTACCACATATTCTAAGATTAAGACCAACCCCCTAGGCAAGATATCCAATAGAATGTTAACACTTACTAATAAGGCACTTACATCTGGAGCAATTGATCAAAAAGACTATGAATTCCTCAATTGCAATCAAGGGAAAACAGCATGCATCTATGGCATGCCAAAAATTCATAAGAACCTCACAGATCCCCCCTATAGACCTATAGTGTCAACTATTGGAACTAATACAGAACCACTGTCTAAGTTTATAGACTTTTTCCTACGTCCACATATCCCAAGAATAACGTCTTATGTTAGGGACACCGGAGATATGATTACAAAAATAGAAAATCTAGTATTCAACCCCAGAACTGACATTTTAGTAACAATGGACGTTGAATCGCTGTATAGCAATATACCTCAGAAAGAAGCGCTTCAAGCTACCAGTTGGTTTATTGATCAGTTTAACATATCATGTCCTAAAGAATTCATCTTAGACCTTCTACATATTGTACTCACTGAAAACATCTTTGAGTTTGGTAATGATCTGTACCGACAGATACGAGGTGTCAGCATGGGAGCCTCGGTAGCTCCTTCAATTGCTAATATTTATATGGCGGCATTTGAAACTAAATTTATTTACAACGAAGTGGCACCTTTTTACGAATCCATTTCCCACTGGTCCAGATACATTGATGACATCTTTTTTATCTGGACCAGTGGGGAAGATACACTTCGCGAATTTATTCAATGGATCAACCTTGCTGACAACAATCTTAAGTTTACGGCTAATTATGATGAGCAACAAGTAGAATTTCTTGACATACTGATTAAACATGAAAATAAAAAATTAATAGTTGACCTCTTTGTTAAACCGACTGCGAGGAACACCCTCTTGCATTTTAAAAGTTTTCATCCTCGTTGTCAACGGGAGAGTATTCCTTTCTCCCAATTTCTCCGAGTTAGGAGAAATTGTACGAATTTAGCTGACTATGACATACAGTCCAACATTTTACGTCAAAAATTCTTACTCAGAGGTTATCCTCATAGATTAGTGAGGGACTCGTACAAACGAGCAAGATTTTATGACCGAGACTCACTCTTGAGGAAGAAAGATGCTAAACAGAATACGCAACTTGTTTGCGTTACCAAACACTCAACTTTAGACAACACAGTGAAACACATTGTAAATAGTAACTGGCACATCTTGAATTCTAATCCTACATCAAATGCCAAACTAGATAAACCATTGTTTGCTCATAAGCGTAACAAAAACTTAAAAGATCTAATTGTACATTCAAGATTTACTGTAAACAACTCTACATCTGAATTTGTTCAAAGAACTATTGACAACAATTTTCCCGTAAAAGGAACAGTCAAGTGTTCTTCCTGCAAATCGTGCCTAAACATTCTAACAGGTGAGTCATTTGAGCATAACGGATGTCAAGTTGATGCTAAAGACATGTGGAACTGCAAAACTGCGAATTGCATATATTTTATTATATGCCCATGCCAACTTGGTTATGTGGGAGAAACCTCCAGATCCATACAAGTGAGGCTCACTGAACATCGCTCAGCTATTCGTACCCAAAAATTGACAGCCCCACTTGTAAAACATTTCCTTGACAAGCAGCACGGCCCAGATGATTTTAAATGGCGAATCATTGAAAAAATCAGACTGCCTGAAAGCAAAGGTGGCAGTAGAATTAGAAAAAAACGCGAGGTATTCTGGATTTTTTCCCTTGGAACCTTTAAGAAAGGCCTTAATTCAGAAATTCCGTGGGAACATGCGATCATTTAATTTTAAAACTAGCGTTCTATATTTGTTTCAGTATTATTTTTCTCTAGGAGACTCGGGCAATTATGAGTTATACAACTAGTTGTTAGAGTCTATCCCTTCCTCCTGTATTTCTCAAATTTGATATTTCGCGTCCGGGACATTGTTAAATCATTCATCTTGCAGACATTTTTCAGAATTAGAATTAGAATTATTGTATTATTAGGCCCGCATTTTCCACGGTATTTCAGAGACACTCAGGACATCTCTGAAAATTTTTTCTTCCTTTGTGATTAGTATCCTAGTGCGTTTTTTATTTTTATGACCACTTCTGAAACATCGGTTCAACTCCGCCCCAGTGTCAATGATATTTAAAGTGATTAGCGAGTTTCATTAGATTTATCGTCTGCTATACTTATTTTATAAACACTCCTTAGAATTAGAATCAGAATTATTTTATTATTAGGCCCGCATTTTTCGTGGTTCCCCGGAGACACTCAGAATATTTCTGAGTCTTTCCTTTCTTTCTCATTAGCATCTTAGTCCGTTTTTTATCTTCATGATCGGTTCAACTCCGCCCTAAGTTTAACTCCGCCCCAGTTTCTATGATACTTAAAGTGATTGGCTAGTCCCATTAGATTGATCGTCTGCTATCTCGACGACGGGACGCCATATCCTGGTACCGCCGCAAGTTTGTTTTATCCGGCGGCGTGCTTTCCCTGCACAAGGTAATTTCGTAGGAAGGGGTACTGCTTTATCGAGATATATAGTCTTAACTAATTTCTAACAATACGGTATAAACGACTGCTTTAGCTACCTAGTTTTATTCGTGGCATAGATGCCGGCATTGATTCACGTAATACGTATGCTTACCAGCGAATGCTATACACCCGTATTATCTTTTCCATGTTTAGCGGTTGATGCAATAGACAAACCAACTACGTTTGTTGCCTTAAAAGTTTAATGGAAACGCATAGATGTTGTTAGCCTGTCATTTTTCTAAGAACGCACTAAAATAATGAGAACCATCGTGTGTATCTAGATTGTTTCTACATTAGTTTGTCATTATTTCCCCTCTCTCCCTTTTTTTAAATAAAAAAATACGCTAAAACAATGAAAACTACCGTGTGCATTTAGATGTCTTCTGCATCAACCGGCCCTAATCGAATTGCTGGTAATCGGCCATATATCGGGTTGCTACGATAGAAATATGTTTTCATCTTTTAGTGAACATCACTATTTCTTTCTCATAAGAGACATGAATTATTATTCACAGTTGTATCCTATGAAACTGGGAAAGAACACGACTGGAACTGCTTATTGACGAATTGCCGTTTTTTATCCAATGAACATATCATAGACGCATCTGTCTCTTTTTATTCAGGTACATGTTCTTTTGAATAATTATATTAGTAAGTCCTTTCTTCTCTGTTAAAATAAGCGACTCAGTTCCTTTGTGTATTATTTTTTAGATTTAACGACGATACTATTGATTCCCTACCTTGTGATCTTAAGGATCTGGAACATATGTTATATTATAACATCGACTTATTAAGGTACATCATTTCCTTATCGTCCCCTTTCCCGTCCTTCCCCTTTTGCTGCGCCAGTCCTTGTGATAACTTCTAGATTACTTAAAATCATTACAATTAATGTTTGTATTTTCCAGCAAATTTTAATCATCTAACGAAAAAGCATCATTTTAGTTTATTTGGTGAACCTGGATCAATCTCTACACCAGATACGCAAGATACGCCAGATACTGCGTAAGCAGGTACCGTGATGCTTATGTAATATAAGTTTGGTATTTAGAGAACTTGTTTATAGCAATATTGTCTACTATCATAACGTTTCTTCAACCAAACCCGAATCTACAACTACATTAGGGTGTTTGAATTTCAACGGTTGGCAATATGAAAAATGGTTGCTACTTGAGCTTTAAATACAAAAAGAACTTTTGCCTCAAATTACGTTCGGAATATTGTCCATTATAAGTGTATCTACACCTTTTCCCGGTTTATTTGGAGATCATTATATATACCATAGAGACATAGAGATACCATTGTTTTGCACCAACTTGATATCATGCTGCTCATATGACTTACTATATTGCTCATATGTATATATTATGTTTATTGTACGATATCATTATCTTCTCAGGAAATCATTATGTATCTAATCATGTCTGTATCTATGGTTACCAGCCTACGTAAATACTGATGCATCAGAAATTGCTCTTATTCGAACAATGTATAATGAATTGTCCACATTTAATGATTTGTCAATGTTTCACCCTTAGTTTTTAATAGCCATTCTTGAAGTACAACACAATCGCTTTTTGAAATATGTGTATCATCACACCAGTTAGACATTTAAGTATTAATACTGGACTCTTTTAGGTTAGGTATGTAGATGTGAGATATATAGTTTACGTCAATGATAAATAAATTTTGTTAGAATTGTATTTTTCATTAGATATATTTTGTTACAGAAATTATGATTAAATAAAGTTTGTCTTTTCCTTTTATGTAATTGCAGAAATTGTATTGTGACTCCTGAAGAAGGCGTTTTTCGCCGAAACGCGCGTCGAGTAATCTCTTCTTCATTTTATATCGGACACCTTATGACAATTAATTATTGTGTCTTTTTAATTCATGTTGTTTTCAATTTTTCGTGTCACTATATGTATTCCTTTGCACTTAATGATTTTATTATGTAATGTTGTATAAACTGATTTATGTAAGTTTGTTATTTTAAAAGAACAGATTAAAATTATGACTGTTTTTGTAAATTTATGAATTTGTTGATAATTTTTTCACAACTGCCTACCCAAATTGAGTCCTTTATGCCTTTGTCTAAACATTAAGTCTGCCTAGGAGTTTTTTTCATATATTTTTTTCATATAATCAAACCATTTATATGACAGGGATTCATTGATTAGCCCTTGATCAGTGAGAATCGTCAGACTCTCTAGCAAACAATATCACTTATTGGATTTGTTATAAATGCAATTGCCTCTCATATACACACTTATAAGTGCTTTCTTTCCAACGCTTATAAAATAATTGGTGCTGCTATGACAATATCAAACCGATTATAAGAAATCAGGCCGTTAATGATGGACTTTTAGAAATGGAAGCTCGTTTCTTCCCTCTGCAAGACTCTTCAGTCCAGTTTGAAAAAGCACCAGATTTAGAAAACCATGCTAAAGATCGTTCCCAAACTCATAGTCAGAGATAAAGACCCCATGTGATAGTATGTTCTGACTGCAGAATACTGAAGGGGCTAGATGTTTTAAACCACAATGTAATGTTAGCTGGACACCATCCGGTTGGATTCATAGGCATATACCTTGGTATTATGAAGGTATTATCAGATCGAGCTTGATTGTTATGAAAACTGTGTGACCTGGGATTTACACACAAGGTCCAAGCTACTATCTCTCTTGTACTGGCTAAATTTGATTACACCACTGGCCTCTACCATGGATCACATTTATCAACTATAAAAATACTACAACGAATTCTGAACTCTGCTGCCATACTACTCCTACATGTGAAGCCACAAACCCACATCTCCACTGCTTTAAGGGCCCTTCATTGGTTACCAGTTGCCAGAAGATCCACCTTCAAGCTGCTTTGTGTCACCAACAAAGCAATGCATGGAACAGGACCATTTTTCGACAGAAATAACATCACCGAAAAACATGCAACAAAGGAACCTCTGCTCCAGTTTGGCACCTCGCCTAAACATGGCTGGTACAACTTTCTCTGTTCAAACACCAACACTATGCAATACATTAACCCCAAACAAAAGATCCACAGATAACTATCTTGTCTTCATGAGACTATTCAGGAGTTGGCGCTTTCCTACATAACCACCATACTTAAACACAAATGTACAGCATATGCCCGTGCATCTAAACATGTATAATTTAATTACACGTTTTTATTTAGATATGCACATTTCTTTGTATAAATATATATACTACTTATAGTTAAAAAATATATAGATATTCTTATAGATCCGCTAAACAAATGTTTATATTATGTACTGTGTTTGTATATGTATAAATATCACCACAAAATCCTCAAGTCAAGGAATATATATTATGTTATGCTTAATGTGTATTTTGCTCACTGCATAGTTTACATATAAGTTATTTGATTGCATGCTTTAGGGCCTTTGTTTTATTTTTGATCTATCACAATGTGTGATAAGTTATGTAAGTTACTGGATTACATATTTATGGGTCTCGGTCTTATTTTATTTTTTCTATCTTAAGGTGTAAATATGATCATATCAATTATATCTATACATACTTCAGTATTGAAATACTGGGGGAACATCTAAAATTAAAATAAATAAAAAACATAAAATATTTTTTTTTTAAATAAAAATGCTTACATAAATTAGCGTTATGTGCAGCAACTCTTCAAAGTCTGAGTCCTTAATTATTTATCCATACACGTACACATGGGACTTTATAAATACAACATTATAGATCTTCATTATTAGTGCTCGTCTAAAATTCTGGGACCACCGTTAGAAATTTACAAAGCACAGGCGAGAGGGGGGGGGCGCTCTATGGGGTTGAACTCTGGGGCCATGCTAACGCCAGGACGCTCTCCATTACGGAGAATAGTTTTATTAGGCGTCTAATGAGACTCCCACAGAGCACACCCCTGATTCCACTTCGGCTTGACCTAGGGTTGGTCCCGCTACATGAAATCATCCCTAATCGACCTTTATTTTATTGGAGGGGGCTTTGGGCAACACCTGAGCTCTCTAACTACCGGGAGGAATAACTTACCTTCTGACACTGAGAGGTGTGGGAAAAATCCCTTGGTTTATGCACGTAAAACAGCTTTGCCAAGACCTGGGGAGGGGGGACTTGTGGCTTACTCCGGTATCTTCCTCCCTCTCGATGCATAGGAAATTACTGGTTAAAGTGCTTAACCAATTCCATTTGGACCAGTTGGTAGTGAAACCATCCCTTGGTAGGCTCACAAGAAGTTTTTTAGAAATAAAGGATGTATACCTTTTTGAGAAATTCTTGGATAACATCCAGCCCCCTCTGATGAAGAAACTATACATCCAATTTAGGCACGGTTGTCTTCCCGTGAGGGCTGTAACAAATAAGTGGTCTATGGCTCAACACGCATTAAGTCTATGCCCGGGGTGCGAACACGCCGAAGAGACAGATCTGCACGTTCTGCTCTTCTGCCCCCTGTACTCCGAGGCTAGAGCAAAATGGATCTTGCGGTTATGTAAATCTAAGGGTTTTAGGGACTATAGAGAGGTGTTTAGATTGCAAAAATAGGATTCCTCTGCTTTGGTTGTGTTCGCGACCTCTAGATACCTGTTATTGATGTGGTGTACTAGAGGAGCCAAAATTAAATTGCATCTTGCCCTAATTGATTTTACACCCCCTTGAATTTACTTGGGATCTGTAACACACAACTACCCATACATATTATGTCTGTATATAACCACCTGTTTTAATTTCTCATGCTCACATATTCTTTTACTTTTATTGTGTATATAATGTTTTTAAAGTTTTTAGTGTTGGCCAAACTGTAAATTTACCAATGTGTTCTGCTTTTATGGTTTTCCACCGATAATAAAGCTTTTTTTTTTTTACTGATATCTTCATTATTTACCATAAACATGTATACCTTTCTATGCAGTTATGTATCTATATAATTATTACTTTACTATAACTGTGGGAGGGAACCATCAACATCACTACTCTATTTCTCATCCTATAACTCTTTCAATATATCCTCTACTTCCACTCTCTGACTCATCCCAAACTACATTGTACTACATGGATCTCCCTAATAACCCTTCTAGACTCTTCCCTCCTCTATCCTCCTTTGACCTATCCCTAACCTCATTTGCTGCTATAATCTCTAAAATAACACGTTCTAGTGTTGTGTTTCTATCTAGGACCCTAATTAAATATTCCCTATTTATGCCCTTGTATGGTTATAATAAATAATATCCTTATAAAGGCATAAGAATCATGTCCATATTTAGTAATAGCCCATGCAGTCCAAATACGGCAAGGCTACTCCCCTAGACTACTAGAAAGTACAACGCGTTCTTTAAACAAACCAAGCCTCCAGCAGCCCGGGAAATCCCCCTGCTCTTGTTTTGATTTGCACAAGAACTCCTAGAGTCCAGAAGGAACTGTTAGTTCTTAGTGACGTCTTATGTCCAACCTTACGTCAAACCCGGCACCTTTCAGGTATAAATATACCAACGTTGCCTTAAGCAAACACACGGTGGTTTGGAGCAGAGCGGCTATCTACTTGCCCGGAAGCCCAGCTGAATCGAGGAGCCGAAGGACGCCGCCCTCCCCTTTTTGACGCACTGAGAAAGACGCTGTCTTTTTCTCCAACCGAGAAAATTCCAGCTCCGGTGTTTCCAGTCACCCTTGCGGGTTGCTGGGATATCGAGTCCTGAGAGAGAGATACAAGACCTCCCACATTCTATTACCAAGGTACGGAGCGGACTAAACCCTTAAGAGAATTCTTGATTCAGATTCCTTGGCAAAAACCAACTTAACTTAAACTGCTACTTGCTTACTCCTTCCCACGTATTAGGCCTAGGTCAGGTACACCGGGGTAGGCGTATTTAGAAGCACCAGTTGAGTACGTTAGTCAATGTTTTTATGTATGTATATATTTTATCCATGTTGAAGTATCATATGGCTAAGAAACCATATCAATGCTTTTACAGTATTATTTTATAATACTCATTTTACTGTACGCACTTTACTTTATGATAAGTATTGCAATTGTGCCAATTCATTTCTCTTGCATGAGAAAGAAGACTGCTCAATAAATAACAACTTTTATTGAAAACGCCTGTCTCTCTATTTCTCTGCACTCTGGTGAAACTAAGTATGCACGATTGACTGAGTGAAATAACCGTCAGTTGTTTTCACACGACTCTAGAGATACACTCTTTATTCTGAGGGAGCAAAGTTGTCATGTTTATGCGGTTGTCAGAAGCTAATCCCTTCTTGTCTAAATCAGGAGAGTTAACTCTTTTCTGAACATTCGAGAAAGTTTCTAGTGACCTCTGAGCTTGCTGGCAAAACTAATTAAGTCTAATATAGTCAGTAGAGACCTAGTGGACCTCAGTCCTACGTCTACACTGCTGTTTATATTATTCCAATGCGCAGAGCCTATTGGGAATATAGGAACTACACTACACTAGACTATTCCCTTCTCTATCCCTTGTATGACTCATCCCTAACCTCAATTTACTACTAGGACCTCCCAAATATTACCTCCTAGACTCTTCCGCCTTTGTCTCTCCTTTGACTACTTGCAAACCTAATTTTACTACTATGATCTCCCTAATGACATTTTCTAGGCTCTTCCTCCTCTATCTCTCCTTTGACTCATCCCAGATCTCATTTTACTACTACGATCTCCCTAATAACACTTTTTAGACTCTTCCTTCCGCTAGCCCTCCCTTGACTAATCCCAAAGCTCATTTTACTACTATGATCTTTCACTTAATTTTCTAGATTCTTTCCTACTCTATCCCCCATTTATCCTATTCAATCCAACTAACATATCTACCGCTCAAATTAAAAATGTATTTTTCCTATTCAAATCCACCACTAATCCAATTTAGGTACCAGAGTAGCATACTACTTACCAGAAATTGTCTAAACACCTCGTATGGGGTAGGAAATGCTAAATAAATACAATTACATTACACACTAGTATTTGTATTCTCCTGAAGAACCAAATATAGCTTCATATACATTGAGAACATATTTTTTCGTATGATAACCAGGTAAACAGAACAATACAAATGATAGAATGAAAATAACAGGTTAAAAAAATATATTTGACACAAGAATATTGCTGAAAGAACTGAGAAATAGTACTAAAAAAGTGTGCGCATATTGTATCAGGGCTTTTGACGCAGAGTACAGATTTAGTCTGTTGGGCACTAACAGGAACAAAGCAGCACTAGTAGTCAAAAATCTTTTTTTCCTTTAACCAAAGAATGTGTCCAAGTGTTTAATAAATCTAAAGTTTCTTAAGACATTTTACCATATTCCAATCTATACTACTATTTCGCTACTGTTTACACCTCATATGAACATGTATTCATCCTTACTGTTTTCTAGTAGCATACCGCAAAATAGCCATTAGACAACTACAACTATTTTTATAATTAGTGGCTGGGATAAAAGAACCATGTAAATTCAAAACCAAAACAACTAAACTTACTGCCCCAAACACATAGGACGGAGTTTCAAGTTCTGTGTGCTGCCCTTAGAGCCTCATCTACCAATGTAAGCTTCCACCTCACCAACACCCTCTAAATCTCACGATGTTACCATAATACACACAGTCAGTCAAAGCACTTTATTCGATGCTTAAAAAAATGTAAGATCATAAAAGTACAAAGATGCACAGTGATCCAGCGGGCTATAGAAAATATATCATAAACAACGCTACCCAACTTCATAACCTATAAACAAAATTCTAAACTAAATATGGACCCATTTATAAACCTGATATATTTTGGGCCTACTGAATCAGGTGGTCAGAATAAATCTATATACACATTATCTACAAACTATATACATTTTTATACATTTGCAGAAAGAATATTGTCATGAGAATAAAATCCAACTATTTAAACGACCACCATAGGCGACATGATCTAGCTAATGGTAACCTACACTTCTGAATAACCAAGACCAGCTTGTTTGTCAAAAGTAAGATTTTATTTTCTAAATTATGGTATATAAGTTGAAAGTTTTATGAATGAAATTTATTAGCAATAATGCAAGCATGATTGTAAAGAAATATGAGAAAAATACAATTTAAGCAAGTGAATCAAAATCAAAGTGAATATATAAAGTTTAGCATTTCTAAAACCTAAGTCCCTAAATAAGCTAAATAGATAGAATTTAAAGTAAAGTTCTTTGAGGATTCTTACGTGCTCCACGCAAAGTCCAGCAGCACTTCACCCTCATCGGAAAGTCAGAAAGCAGCAGCCAGCCCAACCCTAAGGGCATGACTTTTTATACCTTTCTACGCTAACTAAACTAGCAAAGGAAAGTTTTCAGAAATCCTCGACGTCCCATTGGCTGAGAGTGACAAGTGACATGTCACCCGTTTCTCAAAAAGTTCCATAAAATCATGTCTCCACAAAGACCATTGTCTCTTCCACGTGAAGCCAGAAGCTTCCTGCGTTTGCAACTATGTATTAAGTCATCCTCGCAGCTTCCATAGACTTTCATTACACTTCCGCGGATGCCAAGTTAAGGACTGACAAAATGTTCACTTTCGACCTTGGTCATGTCCGACAGAATGATGTCAGCTCATCAGTTTTTTGCTTTGTGAATGCAGCTTCAATAAACGTTTTAATTCAGAATGGGCGTCTCGTGACTTTCTGCAGAATTATATGTCAGCTCTTTTTCTGCGGTTCAAATGACTAGGCCCAAAAGCAGGCAACTTATGTTTTCTAGTATAAAACAAACACAAGAAAAGTATTAATGTAAGAAATAAAGTAGATTCTGTATCCACCCCATGGTTTACTAATTAATTAACCCACCCGATTAATCAAAATGTTACCTAGCCATTGCAAACAAATAAAGCAGCGTTTATATTTACCAGTCTCCGTTTTTCCAAGAGACCCATATGCACCTAGAATAGTAGAAATGACATCACACAGACAAGGAAAAGCAAAACAAGCACATGCTTATTTTAAGTTTGCAGCAGTTAGTAATGACAAAAACGAAAACAATAAATTATTTTATTATTTTGCACAAACAAAAAGATGCAACATTTATGCACGTTTATGAGCACACATGTTAGTCCCCCCACGTGTAAAGTTTAATCTAAGTTGTATTAGCACGACATATCACAAATTATTAATATTATTATTCATGTTATGGAAATGTGACTTCGCGAGTTTAAACAAAATTTTGTTTTCTATCTCGCTCCATCAACTCCCTCATCTGGTGATTAACAAATCACCACACCAGCACTCAAAATTTTGGTAAATTAAATTTATAAGAAATCGATTCAAATTCAATTGTATTAGTAAACCTAAAAGTCTGTTTCTGCATAATCTTTGCAATTAACATGACGCTCTCTATGTAACTCCTGTAATTCGATCTCCCTTTCTTCTTCTTTTCTGAGTTTATAGATTCTTTTCTTTTCTTTCAATTGTTTCTTTCTTTTATGTAACAAACAACCTAATTTGGTCAAAATAAAAATGAATACTATTATAATCAAAGGTGCCAGAATCTTGCCAAGAATTGAACTTCCGATATTATGAAACCAGTTTTTAATTGCTTGAAACCTTTTTGAAAGTTTCCCTGTAAAATCTTCTTCTTCTAAAGGAATTATCTCTGAATGCATTTGTGTAATATTCTTAATATACATTTCAATATTCTTACTTTCATCAGGTATATATGTACAGCAATGTTGGACATGTAAAATGCCACAGACTCCTCCCTCTTTTGCTAGGAGTATGTCTAAAGCAAGACGATCTTGAATTACCATAGATCTAATTGCAATAACTTCAACATTCACTAATTGAAATCCATCAGCAGTGTCAGTTGATAATCTATCAACTATAGTGGACAATTTTCTGATTCTCCCTGCATTTAGGGTTATACCAACAAAAGGTATTACAGCTTGAAAAATATCTCCCAGAACTTCAGTAAAAGTTTCTCTTTTAGCTCTATTTACATAATTATGAATTTTAAACAATCCTTCTGAATCTCTGTCAACATGGAACACTTTAGGAAAAACAATTCCCACATAACAAGTTCCATACCAATGGTCTGGAAGGTTGTAGTAGGCTTTGTCACCACAAACAAAATAAATCCCAGGAAAGATAGGATCTTTTCCACCTTTAAATCCCCAACCTCCCATAATCTGATAAGTATCTTCACAGTTACTTGCACCTACAAAATAATTATCAAAAAGTGTATTATCTCTTCTAATGCAAAGCTTTCCACTAACTGGTTTGTCTATGTGAATTGCAATATTTTCAAGCATTTTACCATTTAATTTCTCATCCTCTTTTTGCCAGAAGGCTGACTTAGTCTGCTTGACTAATTCATTTCTCTTATAAATTGCTCTTCTCTCTTCAACCATATTCAAAAATTTCTTTCCTTCAGCACTTAATTTACATGTTAGATTATTCTTGTAAGCATACTCGTAAGTGAGTTCGTTAGTAACAAGGAAATATTCTCTCATTTGTTTTGCTTTCTTATGCTTATTTAAAGCATTATCAATCTTAACATTAGCAAAAATTTCATCATAATTTGAATAGTAATATTCTAAACGACCAGTTTGATAAAATAAACTAGTTAATACACTACATGTTACAGCATAAGTGAGAGGAAGCATATTATATGTTACTCCCTCAGAAACAGAAGCAGGTAATTTAACACAGACATAGCAGTCTTTTGCATCCATTACCTTGACATATTCACTCAAAAGCTTTGTGAATGTATTACTTGAAAAATCACCTATTGATTTATCTTGATGAATGTTAGGCTGATGATCAATAACTTTTGCAGATGCACTATGTTTAGTTTGGCTAACCAGAGCTTTGCTTGTTATGTTAACTTTGTGTAATTCTCTATTCATTTCTAAAGGGATAATCACAGCTAGTACCAACCAGAGCAGAACTAAAATGAGCAGACACACCAGAGTCATCTTACAGCATCTTTTAAAAACAAACATCTTGAAGTGTTCTCCTTAACATAAGGCATTTTTAGGTTAGTTTTAGCCTCAAAAATAAAAATAAATTTTAAAATTTATATACACCCCCCTTTTAAAATATATTTTTCTTTTATAACCCTAAACAAGATTTCTTCGACCTTATGTCATACATAAGTTTTCTTTTACTAAACAGTTTTTCTTCGACCTTGTGTCAACTAACAAGATTTCTTCAGCCTTTTGCCAATTTAATAATTCTGTACTTCAATCATTGTCACTAATTTCTTGGATTTCGTTTTCTTCTTCACTACTATCATATATGTCAATAACAGGTGGAATTACTAAGTAAGTCCACTCAGGAGACTTGTATTTCTGGTTTGGTCTTATTATCCTCTTCCCTTTTCTTGATATCACTTCAATTTTTCTTCCAACTCCAACTTCTTTTCCTGGACTCTTTTGACTACTGATTTCTTCAACTTGTTCTATTGGCTTTTTGATCAATCTGACTCTCAATCTTCCACCAGGCCAGTAGTCTGCTTTTCTCACGTACTTCTTCTTTGGTTCAGAATTATTTGATTCTGACTTCCAAGTCCTTTTCTTTCTCTTTTCACTTTCACCTTCCACGTCACTTTCTTCAGTTTCGTAGTCTGAAATTTCAATTGACTCAGGAACTTCTCTATTCGGCAATTTCACTCCTTCAGGAACTTCACTTTGTCTTCCATCACTGGTACTCGGTAATTCGTTCTCCTCCTCTTCCTCAATTACCTCTAACTTCCCAGATTTCCGATTTTTGTTCCTTACTTCAGAGTTTGTTCTCTGCCTTTCGATACTCTCCTGGTCTGAAACTTCTTTTGGTTCAGCTTCTTTGTCTTCAATAGAGACAACCGAATCCTCAGTTATCTTTCCTTTTAACAGATTCTCTTCACCTTCAGAATCTATTTCAATGATTTCTAAGTCTTTTCTTGTCAGATTTCCATTCACTGGCACAGTTTCCAGATGTCGACTTTCTTGTCGATCTTCAGAATCTGGAATTACTTCACCTTCTGTTCTGTCTTCTGCTTCAGAATCAGAATCATCTGTGGTATCACTTTCAACATCAGAACTCTCAGGAGTTGGTACTGGAATAGTATGACTAGGATGAATCCAGCGTTTCAATCCTCTGCACTTTACAGCATTAGTAGTGATCAAGATTATCTGCCTAGGTTTCTGCCATCTAGGAGTTAGACAATTCCTTCTCCGATGTACTTTCGTTCTGACCCAATCGCCAGGTCTCAGATCATGAGTCAAAACTTTTTCATTTGATTGAGCTTCAGTTCCCACCTGATTAGACACAGAAGTTACCATATCAGATAACCTTTTACAGTAATCCAAAATTGCACTGTCATTTATGCTCAACAGTTTACCTACAGGTACAAAAGCTTGCCTCATAACTCTTCCCATTAAAATTTCATGAGGACTTAAACCTGTCTTTTTATCTGGTGTACTTCTTAATGACATTAAAACAAGTGGAAGAGCATCTGTCCACTTAATACCTGTCTCAAGACACATTTTTCCAATTCTGTTTTTGATTGTTCCATTTATTTGTTCAACTACACCTGATGCCTCTGGTCTGTATGCACAGTGTATTTTCTGCTCAATGCTCAAAGCTTCACAAATTAACTTCATCAGTTTGTTATCAAAATGGCTTCCTCCATCACTCTCAATAGTGACTGGAAAACCGTACCTTGGGATGATTTCTCTGAGCATTAGTTTTGCCACTGTAATTGAATCACAATGTCGTGTAGGGAAAGCCTCTACCCATCTTGAGAATAAGCATACAATTACAAGTACATATTTCAAACAGTTGTGTAAAGGCATTTCAATGAAATCAATTTGTAATCTGGTAAAGGGACCACCTTCTCGACCAATTATTCCTGTCCCCACCACTGATTTTCTGTTTGGATTCATTTGTTGGCATGACAAACACCTTTGACAAAAAGATTCAGCAATGGTTCTAAATTTGGTATTGAACCATGTTTCTCTGAAAAGTCTGACCATAGAGTCTCTTCCTAGATGTGCAGGACCATGATATAATCTGGCCATGTCAGCAATCAAACAATTTGGTAAGACTACTCTGCCATCTTTGTAAACCCACACTCCATCTTCTTCACGTGGTCTACAATCTGATCTTAACCATAGGTCTTTTTCTTCATCATCTGCTTCGTTTTGTAAATCTCTAATCTCATGCCATGTTTCTACAACAGTTGTTAGCATTAATGAATTTGAATCAGTTTCTTTACTCCTCTCCCGATTGTATGAATAATTTTTCCTTGCGCAGTACTTTGCTGTTTCGTCTGCGAAGGCATTTCCCTTGGAAATATAATCAGTTCCTCTAGTGTGCGCTGCACACTTGACAATGGCAATTTCTTTTGGTAATTGTATTGCTTCAATTAATCTTCTAATGAAAACTGCATTTTTAATTGGAGATCCTGTTGATGTCATGTATCCTCTCTGTGACCAGAGTTGTCCATAATCATGCACAACTCCGTACCCATACTGACTATCAGTAATGATGGTAACTCTTATATCTTTTGATATTTCACATGCACGAATTAAAGCAATCAATTCAGCCACTTGTGCTGAACGAACTCCTTCAAGACATGATGCTTCTTCAACATCTACAACTGTACAAACTGAGTATGAAGCTTTCAAGACACCTCCTTCGGATCTTAAGCATGAGCCATCTACAAAGTAGACAAAATCCGATTCAGATAAAGGTCTGTCTTTGATGTCTTTTCTCGGTTTAGTGCAGAATTCCATGACATCTAAACATTCATGTTCAGTTTCAATGTCATCAACAATTTCAGAATCAGGCAGTAATGTAGAAGGATTCAGATTCAAACATCTTGAAATCGAAACATTATCTGCTCCCAGTATGATTTTCTCATACTTTGTCAATCTGCTACTTGTTAAATGTTGAGTCTTACCTCTTGTCAGTAATATTTCAACTGAATGAGGCACAAAAACTTTCACAGGAAATCCCATAATGATTCCTTCACTTTGTTCGAGACTGATACTTGTAGCTGCAACTGCTTTCAAACAACCTGGTAATGCTTTTGCAATTGGATCAAGAACTGCAGAGAAGTATGCAATAGGTTTCTTTAAATTTCCATGTCTCTGTATTAATACAGATAATGCACATCCTTCTCTCTCACTGCAATACAGTTCAAAATCTTTCTCATAATTTGGCATACCTAAAGCAGGAGCTTGACATAAGCTCTTTTTCAGGTTCTCAAAAGATTCCATCTCAGCATCATTGAGAATAATTGGATCTTTTACATCTGATTTGGTCAGTCTTTGTAGTGGTTTTGCAATTACTGAAAATCCACTTATCCATTGTCGACAGTAACCTACCATTCCCAAGAACATTCTGACCTGTCTTTGTGTTCTTGGCGGTAGCATTGCCTGAATCATTTTTATTCTCTCTATTGTTACTTGTCTTTTTCCTTTTGCAATTCTGTGACCAAGATATTTTACTTCTTGTTTGCAAAACTGTAGTTTTGCTGGGGACACTTTATGTCCTTCTTCTGCAAGGCGATTTAACAGAATTATTGTGTCTGTTACACAATTTTCTCTTGTCTTTGCAGCTATTAACAAATCATCAATATACTGCACCAACGTAGACCTACCTGGTAAGTCTAAATCTTCTAATGATCTTTTTAACAGTTCGTTAAAGATTGAAGGACTTTCTGTATAGCCCTGAGGGATTCTTGTCCATCCAAGGGTCTTACCTTGGAATCTGAAAGCAAAGATTTCATAACTGTCTGGATGTAAGGGAACAGTAAAGAATGCATTGCAAAGGTCAATGACTGTATACCATTCAGCATCATGTGGAATCTGAAATAGAATTACTGCTGGATTTGGAACCACTGGACAACATGGAACGACAATTTGATTAACCTTTCTCAAATCTTGTACGATCCTAAATGTTCCGTTAGACTTTTTAACTCCCATAATTGGTGAATTACAAGAGCTACTCTTCATTTCCTTTAATACACCTTGCTTGATTAATTTTTCAATTATAGGTGTAATACCTTCAATTGTTTCAGTTTTCATTTTATACTGTGGAGTGTTTGGAAATTCTATTCCCTGTTTCAATGCAATTTTTACAGGATCTACGTTTTTCATTAGACCCATCTCATTTCCAGTAAAATCCCATATTTCAGATTTCACTGTTTCCTTTAGCTCTTCGGGTAAATCCTTTTCTTCAAATGCAGGAAACAATTTTGTTTCTTCTGCTTCCATCATCATCATTGTCATCCTGTATAAACCATCTTCCTCCATTGTTTGTAACTCAACTCCATCAGGAGAACAATATATTCTGCAATTCATTTTACATAGGATGTCTCTACCTAATAGATTTACTGGACTACTATTACAAACCACAAATCTGTGTTTGTCTCTGTAATTTCCAATTTCAACTGGTACTGGATCAGTTAAGTCTGTTTTAATTTGCTGATTACTTACTCCGACAACTTGGATGGTATCCCCAGAGAGAGGTAGGTTTTCAATTTCCACTGATCTAACAGTAGAACGGGTAGCACCAGTGTCCACTAGAAAAGTGATGTCTACATCATTAACTTTCCCGTTTACATAAGGACCAGACTGGTCAACCTCAAGAGTGGCTCCAACAACACACTCTTCCTCCTCTCTCGGGCACCGTCAGCAATAATCATCAGAATCACTGTCTTGACTTTCTGCTAATAAAAATTGTTGTGAAGCATTTTGCATTTGAACCTTTTGCTGCTTTTGTTGTTTTTGTGGTTTTATTACCTGTTCACTTCCCTGAAATCCCACGTTTGGATTATATTTTTGAACTCCCCCACAATTCGGAAAAGGTGGTTGTGGCAATTGGTCTTGACGATTATTCACCTGTTGTTGTTGCTGTTGCTGTAACTGTCGCTGAACAATAAATTCGTTTAACCCCTGTTGCATCTGTAGCTGTCGCTGCAGGTCAACACCATTCTGCATCTGTGGATTCAATAAGGAATTCTTTAAGTTTTTAGGAGGATGAGGACACTCGTCCCTCCAATGTCCAATTTCGCCACAATTAAAACAAGGTAATCTTTGTTTCAGCTCTTCTATCTTTGGGCTAAATTTCTTTGGGAAATTATTACCTTTAAACTTTCCTTGTATCTGGTTTGTATTTCCAGTTTGAACAAAATTAGTGTTCTTATTTCCCATGCTGGCAATCTGTTGCTCAGCCACCTTTACCTGAGCCCACATGGCTTTCTCCTTCAGCTTCTTCTGTTTTACTTCTATTTCATCGCTACAATATTTTGCTTTTCTTAGAATATCATCTACAGATAGTGATTGCCATCCGACAATACTAGTTCTGATCATTTCTCCAATTTCAGGTTTTAGTCCATAAACAAATCTATAGACAAAATGACTCATGTCTTTTTCATCTAATTTTTCATAACCACTGTATTGTTTAAAGATTAACAATAGTCTTTCATAAAAAGAATGAACTGATTCTTTTGTTTCCTGTTCTGTTCTTTCTATTTTAACCCAATCAACTTCTTTGGGTGGAATTTTGTTTTTCATCCAAACAATTACTTTTTCATAGAAATCCATTACAATTGGATTTGGGGCACCTGTTTCTTTAATTCGCTCAGGTTCTGTTTTTGGCCAACTAATCGATATTTTACATTCTGTCCAAAGATCAGATGGAACTACAATGTCAAAAAATCCATCTAAATCAATCCACAGAACTTTTGACACTTTGATAAATCTATCAACTTGCCTGTACCACTCGACTGGTTTTTCCCTCAATTTTGGAAAGTCATTTGTAAATAACAGAATGTCCTGTCTTGACCACGGGATATGAACATATCCTCCACCTGCAACTTCTCTCATTGGAAATTGTTTTGACAATTTATCCAATCTTTCATCTTCCTTCTTTTTCGTCCATTTTACTCTCCATTTATTCAGTTCTCCTAGCTTTTTGATATAGACAATCAAATCTTTAATGTGAACTATTCTTCCCATTGAGTTTAAACTCTCAATGTCACTTTCTGAAAAGTCTAATCTGTAATGTTTTGCAAAATTCTTTTGTTTACTCACATCGATTTCAAGTTCTGCAGCTAGATCCTCTAATTGATCATATTTATTTTTCGTTTTCCACTGAATGCTTTTACAAATGAATAGTAGTTCATCATCCCGATAGTAATTTAAACTATCTGGACCAATTGTTCCAATTATTAATTCTTCGATATTCGCTTTTAATTTGGCCACATCAAGTTTTGGTGTGGTTACCCTGACTTCAGGACTCCCTATATCTGACATAGCACCCATTGGTGTTTTTGGAGATAAATCCTCATTAAAAGTTAAATCAGGCATTCTTGATTTAGAAGTGTTTAATTCCGTTAAATCTGAATAAAATTTATCAGCAGCCTTTTGAAATTCTGTATTTAAAGGAATAGTTAATCCATTTTTGTTTGTATCCTTTTGATCAAATACAGGCTGAACAGGACCAATTGTTACTGGAACTGTGACAGCTTCCATGCCTTTTGTCATTCTTTTAATTAATTCTTCTTTAGATCTTAAATATTCATTATAATCAACATCTTCAACATTTCTTGTCTCTCTTGCATATTCTTTTGGAGGTTCCCTTGCTCTTGGAGTCATTGTAAAATGTCTACCTTCATTTCGAGCATTCTCGAATTCTGATCTTCTAGGAGTTTCAGTGATTTCACAATTATTTGGATAAAGTTTAGGAGCTTCACTAATTGGAGGTGCACTCGGTGAAGTTTCAGTAGAAACCACCGGAGTAGACCATGATCTAGGAGGTCTCAAAGGCTGATTAGGCTGATTCTTTCTAGTTGTTGTATATATTTCTTCCATAACTGCATCCTCAGATTCACTTTCCATAGATTTCCCTGTAGGAGAACCCATTACCATTTCATGAATTAAATACAATCCTTCACTCATGTTTCCCTGTCTCCACATTCGCAATCTATCTTCATGAGTTTCTCTTTTCCAAGATGGATTTTTAGAAGGTCTTTTAATTCCACTAGCTTCTCTTTGTAACTGATACATCTCGTCTTCCCACTCAACTAAAGCTTCAAATTGAGTTGGTCTCGGTTTTGGAACAAGAGCATTCATTTTCTCTCGTAAGTTTCTTAAAACTCTTACATTAAATGAACCATCATCAGGCCAAGCTAAAACACCGTCGTTTTTAGTATAGCGTTTCCAACTGTCGAACCATAAGACAGTATGATATCCGTATTCACCTTCCATGTACGCTGCAGGTGTTTTATACTTATGAAGTAGTTTACCACCTCGCGTTTCGATTTTCTTGTCAGGTGAAAATAAATTCTTGAATTTCTGAAATAATGTTGTCTTTTTCTCAACATGTTTAAAATGATAACTCATTTTTAAAAGTTAAATTTAATTCACAAAATCGTTCGTAAAATATTTCCGGGATGTTCCGCAAAACAACCAATCCGTGCGCGAAACACACCAACAAGCCAATGGCAGTTGAGCTACGTCACTTTTCTGCTCAACCAATAAATTTAGAGTTTTTCTGAAGGACCAATCAGCTCACTGGCCGTCAGAGACTCAAGAGCCAATCAGAATACAGCTTGTGACGTAGGCCACCCAATCCCAGCGCGGCTCTGTGACGTACACAGCAGCTGCGGTTTCTCGCTTCTCACTCCTGGCGCTTACCCCTCCTTCACAAAATCTTTTCACAGCGCCATTTTAAGGGCACTTTTCAGTGTAAATTAATTCTTAACAATGACTATAAAGACAACATCTGTTCGTTTCACTATTTAGGATAGTTAACATACATTCAAGTATCCACACTTCGGAATAGACGGCGCTATTCACACTAAGGATAATATTCAATTGTCAGTAGAGTAACTTTACCCCACCCTTCTAACACGTATAATTATGAACTCGCTTTGCTCTGAACCCACCGCGAAGTGAAAGTTCTAAGAGTTCCACTTGAACATAAAATACAATTCAAACTCGCACTTTTACACGGAAAATTCCCTAATTTCAAACACACATGAAATCCGTACAGGACTCTCACCTGTTTATAGAAATCATGCACCGTTAGCAAAATAACGACGTTATCCGTACAGGGCTCTCACCTGTTTATAGATATGAAACATGTACCCGTACAGGACTCTAACCTGTTTATAGATAATCATGCACCGACGTTAATTTTACCCTTCACTCAAGCTCGGATATAACTAATACTCTCATCACAGTGAGTTTTATGGAAGGCGCTTTGTCCCTATTCTCATGCTGCTTTGATTTCTTAGAAAACCCTCACTATACAAGATTCAGACCTAGCCCTAAAACTGTGCTGCTCGGCGACAACACTATGGTACACGGCGATACCTCTTGTGATACTCGGCGATATCACTACAAACAGAACAGATGGCTTGCGTGACTAATTTCTCGCCACACAATCTATACCGGTATAGCTTACAGATAGGCACGAAAAACGAACTTAACATGTGTTAAAACATCGATCCTATTTCCATACCATAACGCAACCCTTAGCAACCAACATATTACCTTGGTTACCCCTTAGCAACCATCAATTTCTGCTACCAGAGAATTGATCCAGCGGGCTATAGAAAATATATCATAAACAACGCTACCCAACTTCATAACCTATAAACAAAATTCTAAACTAAATATGGACCCATTTATAAACCTGATATATTTTGGGCCTACTGAATCAGGTGGTCAGAATAAATCTATATACACATTATCTACAAACTATATACATTTTTATACATTTGCAGAAAGAATATTGTCATTAGAATAAAATCCAACTATTTAAACGACCACCATAGGCGACATGATCTAGCTAATGGTAACCTACACTTCTGAATAACCAAGACCAGCTTGTTTGTCAAAAGTAAGATTTTATTTTCTAAATTATGGTATATAAGTTGAAAGTTTTATGAATGAAATTTATTAGCAATAATGCAAGCATGATTGTAAAGAAATATGAGAAAAATACAATTTAAGCAAGTGAATCAAAATCAAAGTGAATATATAAAGTTTAGCATTTCTAAAACCTAAGTCCCTAAATAAGCTAAATAGATAGAATTTAAAGTAAAGTTCTTTGAGGATTCTTACGTGCTCCACGCAAAGTCCAGCAGCACTTCACCCTCATCGGAAAGTCAGAAAGCAGCAGCCAGCCCAACCCTAAGGGCATGACTTTTTATACCTTTCTACGCTAACTAAACTAGCAAAGGAAAGTTTTCAGAAATCCTCGACGTCCCATTGGCTGAGAGTGACAAGTGACATGTCACCCGTTTCTCAAAAAGTTCCATAAAATCATGTCTCCACAAAGACCATTGTCTCTTCCACGTGAAGCCAGAAGCTTCCTGCGTTTGCAACTATGTATTAAGTCATCCTCGCAGCTTCCATAGACTTTCATTACACTTCCGCGGATGCCAAGTTAAGGACTGACAAAATGTTCACTTTCGACCTTGGCCATGTCCGACAGAATGATGTCAGCTCATCAGTTTTTTGCTTTGTGAATGCAGCTTCAATAAACGTTTTAATTCAGAATGGGCGTCTCGTGACTTTCTGCAGAATTATATGTCAGCTCTTTTTCTGCGGTTCAAATGACTAGGCCCAAAAGCAGGCAACTTATGTTTTCTAGTATAAAACAAACACAAGAAAAGTATTAATGTAAGAAATAAAGTAGATTCTGTATCCACCCCATGGTTTACTAATTAATTAACCCACCCGATTAATCAAAATGTTACCTAGCCATTGCAAACAAATAAAGCAGCGTTTATATTTACCAGTCTCCGTTTTTCCAAGAGACCCATATGCACCTAGAATAGTAGAAATGACATCACACAGACAAGGAAAAGCAAAACAAGCACATGCTTATTTTAAGTTTGCAGCAGTTAGTAATGACAAAAACGAAAACAATAAATTATTTTATTATTTTGCACGAACAAAAAGATGCAACATTTATGCACGTTTATGAGCACACATGTTAGTCCCCCCACGTGTAAAGTTTAATCTAAGTTGTATTAGCACGACATATCACAAATTATTAATATTATTATTCATGTTATGGAAATGTGACTTCGCGAGTTTAAACAAAATTTTGTTTTCTATCTCGCTCCATCAACAGTACAATTAAAAACCAGGATACAGCTTTCACAATAGAAAATAGTAACAGTAATTTGATGACAGACAGATTTAAAAACAGGACTCAAATATATATTTCCTAATTCATGAAACAGAGTAGTCCCGCCGCCTAATCGTCCATGAAAGAAGTAGATATGAAGCCACAGTATAACATACCAATTCATTGGGTAGTGTTGGTAAAAAGTACAAAGCTGGATGACATTGAGTGAAATGGTATTTACGCATTAGCGGCCAGATAAATCCTTTGCGGGACACTTTATAAAATTCACAAACGAATATAATATGTAAATTTGATTGGGGAGAAGAGCCATCACACGGACAAGGCGGCAGGTCAGCTAGGGAATAAATGCCATCCGGAAAGGAAAACATAAAAGGAATAGGGTTAAAACGGAATCTTAACAAAATAAATCGATGACGCAACTTGGTTACCAAGGATAGATATCCCGGGGCACCATCTTCTTCGATAGGGCACTCTAGATATGATTTTACAGATGTCTTCAAAAAATTTCGTTTAGAACGCTCCAAAGCCCTTTGGTTAAAAAACAGTGTTTTTTTTTATTTTTTTGATACTGTAGTACATTTTAAGGGAGATGTAAATAATTGACCTAAACCAAGGGAGGTGAGACTGCTTTTATGTATAATAACCATGGGTTTCTTAGGGCAAGTTCCAACATGAATCAGTCTTCTATTAGTCTCTGCGTAAGGTTTACTGAGGTTCTTCTCCAAATGGAGTGCCACAACAATATAGGGGCCAACCTAACTGTGTTGTCTATATATGGTACATCTAGCTCGACAGGACATAACAAGTTGGAGCAGCTAACTGGGAGGCCAAGAAGTCTCTCCCCGAAGGAATTTTCAGTAGTCTGGAGAGAATGGGTGTTGGTATATCCCCAGATTCCTGCTCCGTAGGTTGCCACTGATGTTGACTTGGCAGAGTAAACCTTTTTGATCATCTCATGGGGCTCCGCACCCAGTTTCTTCATAAAGGAATTGTTCTGCTTTTCTCTAGGGCTAGTCCCCTAGTTTTGATCATATTGGACCAGGAAAGTTGTCTCTGGAAGGTTATCCCCATAATACACACAATTCATGCACATATGCTTAAACAAAAAGTAAAGTGACTGCTGGTTTGCCTTGTCTGCTTCAAAAGAAAATGGCCACCTTCCACTTCTCTGCTGGGTTGCTTAACAGCTACATATGTTTCCATGAGGTTTGATGAGGCAAATAGAGCTGGTGTTGAGTACAAAGCAGTGGAGAGGAGACTGGATGTGATGCCAGGGAAAATGGTGTGGATGAGGATTGCCAGAAAGTAAGATACTGCAAGGCTGCCCAAGTCACAGTTTAAAAAAGCATTTGCAAAGCGATAGGTCTCGCATTTACGCAAGCTTAAGCTGTTGGCCTTGTTTAAACTATTGTCAAGTTTAAGCTATTGGCAATGTAAATTACAATGCCTTTTATTTATGTTTTAAAAAACAAAAATAATAGGCATTGTCATTTACAATGCCAATAGCTTAAACTCGAATAAATGTGAGACCTATTGCATTGCAAAAGCTTGTTTATATTCTACAAGCATGCCAGGCTTCTGGTAAGATGATGTATGGGGCAATCGTCTGGTAGGGGCTGATGGGTTATAAATGAAACTAATTAAGGAAATGTCAAACATAATTAATAAAAGGATTGAGTTGCAAAAACACTGTCAGCTGAATGCATGGAGGCGCAGCCATCTCTCTTATTGTTTTAAGTTGTGTATGCCCGGAATTCTCCTCTCTCCTGGTCTTTATTTAGCGCCTTTCAATAAGGGATCTGAAAAGGTTGCTTGGGAAGAGGGACGCTTTACAACCACTTCATCTTGGTAGAGGGAAGCAAATACATTTGCCAGTCGATCTGCCACCTGGGAAAAAATATTAATTGTCAGCTCGCCATCTTTCTGAAGTACAGTTTGACATTTACATATGCACTGGAGCCAAAGCTCGCCACTGGCTGCTTAACAGACCACGTTACCAAAGTAATAAAAAAGAAGAGAGAGCGCGGCGCCCCCGCTTTAAGGACACTGCGCTTAGTATTAAAGTTAAAGAAAACGCAACGAGCGCGGTGTCCCTTAAGCAGGCGCCGCACTCTGGGGCCGATTAGGATGGCGGACGGAAATGGGTACTGTCCGCCATGGTGGGGGAAATTTTACTCCCGGCTGCGCCGCGGAGAAACCGCGGTTGGGATTAGGATATTCATGTCACGAAACTCCGACCGCGGCGGACGGAACACAACCAACACCGTCCGCGGTGGACGGAACACAACCAAGTCCGTCCGCGGCGGACGGAGTCCAATGAACAACCACTGCCGCGGACGGAAATGACCGCGGAAAATAAAACATGTACCGCCATCCCTGAGAATACTCCGTGGCCGCAATTAGGATAAATCCGCCCGTACAACGGAACTCACAGCCATCCACGTCCGCGGCGGAAACAATGCAACGAGAACCACAGCATCAGGGCGGAAGGCCAACACGCACAACATCCCTAGCGCCTAACAAATGTATGAAAGTGCACCGCAAGTCCTAAGCAAACATACGAACATTGACAAGGCCCCCCCCCCCAGCACAAGCCACCATGACACGTCCCAATTATCCAATAATGCACACAAGTCAACACGCCCACCTACCACCTGACTGCAAACAACCATCGAGACACGACTATAAAAAGACACCCCCACACAACCACAATCCCTTGCACCACAGCATTGCTGCCAGCAAGAGGGCCATTCGAGACACTGCTAACTCACATAAAATCACATAGAAGACACCCACCCACCACCCTACCACACAAACACCCACCACACAAATCCTACACATCACACACCACACACCTGCACCTCCCAACTCACTCAACTCACACACTGAGCACCACACACCATGGCACCCAAAAAAAAACCCAAATTCACGGAGACAGAGTTGCGGGTAATGGTAGATGAAATTATCCGTGTGGAGCCCAACATCTTCGGGGCCCAAGTCCAGCAGACGACCGTGGCGCAAAAGAACCACATGTGGGACAGGATCGTCACTCGTGTGAATGCGTCGGGGACTGTGCCGAGGACCAAGCACGACATTCAGAGGCGGTGGCATGACCTTAAGACCAGGGTCAAGGGCATCCGAGCGAAAAACCACGCCAGAGCCAATCTTACTGGCGGTGGCACACCCCCGGAGCCCATACCCTACACCGATTGGGAGGAGAAGGTGCTGGTGATACTACACCCAGAGAGCCTAGACGGCCTTGACGAAGGAGAAGAGACTGGTGAGTACAAACCAAGCACCACGATCAGCACGACATGGTCAGGCTCACACAACTGAGAAGAAACATCCCCCACGCCCCAACCCATGCACGTCGGACACCAACACACTAACATGTCCATGGCTCCCAACAGGCCCCCATGTTCACGGGGAGGGTGGTGGTGGTGGTGGCGGTGGTGGAGGGTGGGGTGTGTGAGAGGCCCAAACTACAACTCCCAACAGGCCCCCATGTGCACGTGGAGGGTGGCGGTGGTGGAGGGTGGGGTGTGTGAGAGGCCCAAACTACAACTCCCAACAGGCCCCCATGTTCACGGGGAGGGTGGTGGTGGTGGTGGCGGTGGTGGAGGGTGGGGTGTGTGAGAGGCCCAAACTACAACTCCCAACAGGCCCCCATGTGCACGTGGAGGGTGGCGGTGGTGGAGGGTGGGGTGTGTGAGAGGCCCAAACTACAACTCCCAACAGGCCCCCATGTTCACGGGGAGGGTGGTGGTGGTGGTGGCGGTGGTGGAGGGTGGGGTGTGTGAGAGGCCCAAACTACAACTCCCAACAGGCCCCCATGTTCACGGGGAGGGTGGTGGTGGTGGTGGCGGTGGTGGAGGGTGGGGTGTGTGAGAGGCCCAAACTACAACTCCCAACAGGCCCCCATGTGCACGGGGAGGGTGGCGGTGGTGGTGGAGGGTGGGGTGTGTGAGAGGCCCAAACTACAACTCCCAACAGGCCCCCATGTTCACGGGGAGGGTGGTGGTGGTGGTGGCGGTGGTGGAGGGTGGGGTGTGTGAGAGGCCCAAACTACAACTCCCAACAGGCCCCCATGTGCACGGGGAGGGTGGCGGTGGTGGTGGAGGGTGGGGTGTGTGCGACAGGAAACAGAAATGTCTACAAATCAATGTAACCATGTACTGTCCACATTACTGACCTGCTCGATCTTGTCCCTCAGGTGATCGTCAACTGACTGGGGAAAGCAGTACCCGGCCGCCAGCCTCGCCTCCCACACCTACAGGACTCTCTGCCGACGACGACACAGGCAGCTCCGGGGCGGAGGATGGAGCGGGACCAAGCACGCAGCCAGGGCCATCTGGCTCACAGGGACTCCCGGGACCAACCAACGTCGCATGTGTGACTCCCGCGGCACCCGTCTCTGTGATCTGCACAGTCCCCACCACCACCAGTACCACCAGTACCACCACTACCACCACTACCACCACTACCACGAGCACCACGACTCCTGCCGGTGCCACCCAGCATGACCCAGCGCGCAACGCTGGTCCAACCGCCCCACACACAAGCAGGGTGAGTGGGCCACAAACACAGGCAACGGGACAACTGCCAATCAGGCGACCCACACACCGCCGGTCAGAGGAGGGACAGCTACCCGAGCCAGTGGCACAGTCCCTACAAGCTCTTGCCAGGTGCCAGGCCTCATACGACCGGTCCCAGGCAAACGCTGATCGTGTTCACGAGGACTCAGTGGACAACACCAACAGCCTGCGCGAGATCTCTGGCATCCTTGGCCAGATGTTGGTGATCATGGGCCAGCAGGCAACGATGTGGAGGGAATGGGTTGCCTGGAACAACCCCCCCCCCCCTCCACCATGTGTGTCAGCGCCACCGCCACCGTCACCTCCGCCTCCCCCGTCACCTCCGCCTCCGCCTCCACCGCCGCCACCACCACCTGAGCCCCTGGCGACGGATGTGGCCCATCACCAACCTGCCCTCCCAGCTGCCTCTGTACCACCTCCGAGACGGAGGGGGCGGCCGAGGCAGGAAGTTGCTGAGAGCAGTGTTGGAGCGCCAGGCACACGCTCCAAGAGGGGACGACCTTGACAATGCCACTGCCTGTGCCAGACATTCACCCTGCAAACCATCCTGTCCCACATAGACAATCATTGCCACTGGTCTGCTGGACTAGCCTGACACCCCCCAATGTGGTGTCAGCACGGAAATTTCATCTGCCATTACCTACAACTCCAACTCCCTCCCTCCCACTTACTTGTAAATATTCACCAGCACAAAAGCACAACCTGTCAATAAATTGCATTTACTCACACAATGATGTTTTGCCTCCATGTTTATTCACATGATTGCCATCAGATACAGACGTAAACAGGTACAGGGATCATAGTCGCACATGATCATGGCGCTGCGGGAGTGACCTAGAGAAAACCAGAGACAGCAAACACACGTCAGTAAAGAGATTCACACACATCACAACACAATGCACAGCAACATTACACAAACGACAACCATCACACAAGCATGGGATGGGAGCACACACATCATGGACACTCCTATGTCCAAAGACATGAAGACACACATGTGCAACCATCACAAACCACACCCAGCTGAATAACCCCATATCCACACAACACCAGAAAACATACATGAGGCATTGTCAACCGCCACTAGAGGTAGATACTCACATTCAAGGGAAGTAGCGATCAATGAGCTGGCGCCTCTGGTCCACACCTTCCTCCTCACCACTATCCTCATCAGTCGACATGGGTGGGATGGGAGGCCGAGGAACTCCTTCGTCTTCAGGGTCCAACAGCAGTTCAATGTCATTGCGTACTGCCAGGTTGTGGAGCATGCAGCAGGCAATCACGATCTTGCATACTTTTCCTGGTGAGTAAGGCAGTGCCCCTCCGGTCTTATCGAGGCACCGAAACCTAGACTTCAGCAGTCCAAAGGTACGTTCGATGACTCTCCGTGTCCTTCCATGTGCCTCATTGTACCGCATTTCACCCGCCGTCCTCGGATTACGTAGGGGACTGAGGAGCCAGGGCCGGTTTGGGTAAGCCGAGTCGCCTATGTAGGGGGATGACAGAGACAAACATCAGAACAAGATATGGTGGGTACCCCATGCAACACAGAGATCACAAGAGTCCCCACTGCACACTCACCAACAAGCCACGCTTGACCGGGTGGCAGATTTGCCATGAGTCGTGGGACATTGCTGGTTCGCATGATGTGGGCGTCATGTGCGGATCCAGGAAATCTTGCACACACATGGGAGATGATGTTGCTCGCCAGGCACACCACCTGCACGTTCAGCGAATGAAAGTGTTTGCGATTCCTGAACACTTGTTCGCGTGCCCGTGGTGGAATGAGCGCGATGTGCGTGCCATCAATTGAGCCCACAACGTGAGGTATGTGGCCCAGTGCATAGAAACCAGCTTTGACAGCTGGCAACTCTTCCGGACGTGGGAAATGTATGTACTCATCCTTGTACAGCATCATAGCTGTTAACACATCCCGAAGAACCGTGCTGAACATTGCCTGTGACATACCCCCGGCACCTCCAACTGTATACTGAAATGTGCCAGTAGCGAAGAAATGTAGTACCGCCATGACCTTTGCAGTGGGTGTAAACGAGCCAGGATACGTTCTACGTGGCTGCAGATGAGGAGCCAATTGAGCCACAAGCTCCAGCAACCGACGTCGATCCAGCCTGAATTTCCGAATCACCTCCTCGTCTACCATATCCTCCAGCTGAGTGTATGGGCGATGCACATTTGGAGCCCTCCTGTGTGGGAGAGAGATGTAACTTAGGTCAACGTACAAACGACGCATACGTGTACAACTCCATCACATGTGTACCTTACTGACATAACTCCAGTCGTCACCCTAATGTATCGTAGACACATCACAGACACTCATGCAACTGCATGCACACAAACGATAAGTTTACACACGCCATGTCATCAAGCACAAATGCCACCACCAATGATGATGTGCATACGGTAATGACATGCATGGTGACAGAACGTATAAATCACATACACGGAATGCATGTGTACCACCACCACTGTAGTCACCTCGACACAACAATAAACCGACAACAGATGCATGAATTGGCCACACAGCCGTGATGTACTGTGTAGTTGTGAAGATGTAACAACGTCTGTAGGGTCAAACCCGACGTCAACACGTACGAATGCACATCTGTTGGCCATTGTGTGCCGACCGATGTCCATTGTATGGACACACATGCTATATTGTATGACATATGACCTTTCACAATCACGCTCACATCCCTCATGACGCAACTGCACACAACACATCACGGTGCAGCGTCTGACAAGATCACATATTTGGCGCCGCCATGGCGGTGCTCAACTTCCGCTACTTCCCAAAGGCAGAATGCGGCCTGCGTCCCTCTTCCCATTGGCTGCATGTGCAGGGACCGTGACGGGCACACATCGGCAACCGCACGTGCAAGCTTCAGGCACGGATGCTTCAGTTGCAACAATGTACTATCACTGGCGCCTCCATGGCGGGGCACGTACACAGCGGGGGAGGTGCAGGCCTATACACCCTGCAGATGTACTCAATGGACATGCCAGTTCATGACCCCCCTTACAGTCACCTTGCATCATCCACCGTACACCGGCCGGAGCGGCCGGCCCATGAACAACCGCCGTGCCCGGCCATGAACAACCGCCGTGCCCGGCCATGAACACAACCGCCATGGCCGGGCACGGCCATGAACAACCGCCGTGCCCGGCCATGAACACAACCGCCATGGCCGGGCACGGCCATGAACAACCGCCGTGCCCGGCCATGAACAACCGCCGTGCCCGGCCATGAACAACCGCCGTGCCCGGCCATGAACAACCGCCGTGCCCGGCCATGAACACAACCGCCATGGCCGGGCACGGCCATGAACAACCGCCGGTCCCGGCCATGGCGGTTGTGTTCATGGCCGGGCACGGCGGATGTTCATGGCCGTGCCCGGCCATGGCGGTTGTGTTCATGGCCGGGCACGGCGGATGTTCATGGGCCGGCCGCTCCGGCCGGTGTACGGTGGATGATGCAAGGTGACTGTAAGGGGGGTCATGAACTGGCATGTCCATTGAGTACATCTGCAGGGTGTATAGGCCTGCACCTCCCCCGCTGTGTACGTGCCCCGCCATGGAGGCGCCAGTGATAGTACATTGTTGCAACTGAAGCATCCGTGCCTGAAGCTTGCACGTGCGGTTGCCGATGTGTGCCCGTCACGGTCCCTGCACATGCAGCCAATGGGAAGAGGGACGCTGGCCGCATACGGCCAATCGCAAGTAGCGGAAGCTGTGCACCGCAACAACAGGGCCAGTCATTGGCCCATTTCACGATCACGCTTCCAGGGCTGACCAATTGCTGGCGACGTATGCCACTGACACGTGCTGAGGGCCCTATATATGTGTCTTGGCCAACATGAAACTTCCTACCCTGGGGACCAGTGCTGCCTGTGACCATCACCTCGACCTGCTGCTGCTGCTGCTGAGCTGACCACCGACTGCTGCCTGTGACCATCACCTCGACCTGCTGCTGCTGCTGCTGAGCTGACCACCGACTGCTGCCTGTGACCATCACCTCGACCTGCTGCTGCTGCTGCTGAGCTGACCACCGACTGCTGCCTGTGACCATCACCTCGACCTGCTGCTGCTGCTGCTGAGCTGACCACCGACTGCTGCTCTAGTGCCATACTCCGTGATCTTGCCATGTCGAGTGGCAAAGAGATCCGGTCTCGACCCTTCACCGCCGCGGAGCTTGATGTCCTCGTGGACGGTGTACTCCGCAACTATGGACGCCTCTACGGCGCACCGGGACGGGTGGTAAGTGCAGTGTGGGACATGTTGGTGTGCATGAGGGGGCCAAATGATCAGGCCTATTTATATCTTAGCTGTGTAGTGTGGGCTAGACATATGTTCCTGATTGTGCATGGCTGCTGACAGTAACGTCTTGCCCCTATGTGTGTGACAGGCCACCTGTCCACTGACTTAAACCCTTTTGTCTCCCATCATGGTAGGTCAAGCTGCACCTTCGCAAGGACCTGTGGAGGACCATAGCACGGGAAGTACGGGCATTGGGGGTGTGCAACAGACGACATACACACTGCCACAAACGCTGGGACGACATTTCCAGGCTGAGCAAGAATGTAGCGGAAGTAACACTGGGCCTGATTCCAAGGACGCCCCGTCTGGCCCGACGCTCCATGACCCCTCTCATGCACCGTATCATTGCAGTGACGCATCCTGACCTGGCCGAACGTCTGAGTGCCGATCAACAGCAAACTAGCGGTGAGCATACTGTCTGTGTAGGAAACTTGTGAGTGCTATGCATGTATTGGTGCACAGACACACTATTGAGTTCCGTGTTGCGTATGTATGCCTGTGATGGCATTTTGGTCCCATTGGGTGGTACTCATTTGACATCCAGGTCCGCCATGTTGACACGCCACTTGCTTAGTAGTTGAGTGTTAAAGCACATCCCCTAGTGGTCCATGTCCCCATGGCAGAAAATGTGAGGATGACTGGTAGGGGTGGGCCATGTGCAGGCTGAGGGCTCATGAACCTTTGTCTGCTATGTGATTTGGCTATCCTGTTCCTTCTGTACGTGAGTGTGCCCATGACTCACACATCTTTTCTGTGCATTTCAGCTTTGACAGAGGACACTCAGCCACAGACGGTGGAGAGTAGCCGAGGAAATGAGTCCGGCTCAGACTTCGCACACACGCAGACTGACACGGAGGAGGCCAGCGCCGGAGAGGGGGACAGGACCGTCCCTGAGGACTCGCATGTGGAGACACCATCGTCCTCCTCGTCGGACACTCTTGGTGAGCCTGCACTGTTGTCACAGACTGGGAGTGGGCACTCATCACCTTCTGTCGGAAGACAGCACACAGGGCCCACACTTCCGCCAACTGCACCATGTATTGTTCGTGGCCGAAGGAGTAGGGGGAGCAGAGTGGCGTTCGGTGCAGGCACCGCTGCCCCTGCCACGGTGAGCCAAAATGCACTGTGTGCTGAGGCCGTTGATCTGCTGCGACAGCTGTGTGTGGGTCAGACCAATATGACAAATGCTTTCCAGGATCATGATAGGAAGTTGGGGCAGGTGGTGGCATTCATGGAAGGGATGCATGGCGATCTTGCAGGTCTACACAGGACAGTGCAGTCATTGGCAAGCAGTGTGTCGTCTGCAATAGTACAGTCGAATGAACAGGGTGCTACTTCTGTTTCCCCATCTACACCGCTGGATGTCTCAGGGGGTAGTGATTATTCAGAGCAGGACTCAAATACAGGTTATTGCACTAGAAGCAGCGTCAGACAGCACGTCAGGGCACGCAGGGCACAGACCCCATCCCCTAGATCAGCTAAATCTGTTCAGGTAGACGACGTCAGATGCACTGGAGTACACACACAGGATCCACAAGTGTTGTTGGGGGACATGCCTTCCGGAGCTACACAGGCATTCAACACGAAAGGTACTCCGAAGGCAAGGGATACTCACATGTCCATGGACTGTTCCTTGGACAAGGCCAGTCAGAAGACAAAGGCACCTACTGAGAGCAGGGAGACTCCCAAGAGCAGGCCCACAGCAGAGGTAAGGGACACTCCCAAGGACAGTGAGAAGACTAAGGCACCTACTGAGAGCAGGGAGACTCCCAAGAGCAGGCCCACAGCAGAGGTAAGGGACACTCCCAAGGACAGTGAGAAGACTAAGGCACCTACTGAGAGCAGGGAGACCCCCAAGAGCAGGCCCACAGCAGAGGTAAGGGACACTCCCAAGGACAGTGAGAAGACTAAGGCACCTACTGAGAGCAGGGAGACCCCCAAGAGCAGGCCCACAGCAGTGGATAGGAACACTCCCAAGGACAGTGAGAAGACTAAGGCACCTACTAAGAGCAGGGAGACTCCCAAGAGCAGGCCCACAGCAGTGGATAGGAACACTCCCAAGGACAGTGAGAAGACTAAGGCACCTACTAAGAGCAGGGAGACTCCCAAGAGCAGGCCCACATCAGTGGATAGGAACACTCCCAAGGACAGTGAGAAGACTAAGGCACCTACTAAGAGCAGGGAGACTCCCAAGAGCAGGCCCACAGCAGTGGATAGGAACACTCCCAAGGACAGTGAGAAGACTAAGGCACCTACTAAGAGCAGGGAGACTCCCAAGAGCAGGCCCACATCAGTGGATAGGAACACTCCCAAGGGCAGCGACACACACAGGGAGCAGGTGTCTGCTGGAGGCAGGTGCACCACAGACGACAAGTCTGCTGGCAGGAACAGGGCGGCGAGCAGGGCACAGGCTACATCCAGAGACAACACTCCACCTAAGGATAAGGCACATCCTACGGACAAGGCATCTAGCATGGACAATGGCGCAATCAAGGACAGGCATACTTCACCCCTGGCTGCACTGAGGCTGATGTTTTCTACTAAACGCCAAACTGATGTCTCCGCGGCGGAGTCCCCCCATACCTCCACTCCCATCCAGGCCAGTCAGAAGCAGAGGAGGGTGTCCCCTGTTGTTGCATCCCCCATTACACATCATTCCGAGTCCAGGCGGCAGGCACAGAGCAAACGACAAGCAGGCTCCAGCACGTCCCCCGAAACCAGATCCCCGGCAGCAGTTGCTCCACCTATGCTGGGTGGTGATTCTTTGGAGTCCCCACCACTTGGCAGTCCTGTCCTGTCCAGGGTGCACTCACACCTCCCTAAGAAACGCAGACACACACCATTGACACCTGCAAACCCCGATTTGGCTCTAGGTGAGCTATCCCCAGCTCCCAGGCCCACCCTGCCTCCTGGCCCATACAGCCCTGTGGCTCATCATTTCAGTTGTCCCAGTGGCGCCGGTGCAGTTGACTCTCATGTATCAGATGGTGGCACAGTGTCAGTTGTGCCCTCTCCTGTTGCAGGTCCTGGCAGTGTATCTGGGTCTATGGCTCACGTGTCAGTTAGAAGATCTGTGGCTGTGTTGCACACTCCTGTTTCTGGTGCTGGCAGTCTGTCTGGGTCAGTGGCTCACGTGTCAGTGACTACATCTGTGGCTGTGTCTCACACTCCTGTTGCTGGTGCTGCCAGTGTGTCTGGGTCCGTGGCCCATGTGTGTGTCACTCGGGCTGTGGCTGTGTCTCACACTCCTGTTGCTGGTGCTGCCAGTGTGTCTGGGTCCGTGGCCCATGTGTGTGTCACTCGGGCTGTGGCTGTGTCTCACACTCCTGTTGCTGGTGCTGCCAGTGTGTCTGGGTCCGTGGCCCATGTGTGTGTCACTCGGGCTGTGGCTGTGTCTCACACTCCTGTTGCTGGTGCTGCCAGTGTGTCTGGGTCCGTGGCCCATGTGTGTGTCACTCGGGCTGTGGCTGTGTCTCACACTCCTGTTGCTGGTGCTGCCAGTGTGTCCGAGGCAGGTAGTTCACGCAGTCCCCCCTGATTCTGTGATGTGAGGTGCTGTACACTTCACTCAAATGTTAATTCACATGGTGTGTCCATTGAGAACTGCGTGGCACTCTTGTGGTCCCTGTGACGGGTTGGTAGGGACACGTAGTTGTGCTGCCTCTGATGTACCTGCTCTGTAATGCACAATGCCCTGTTGATGCTCTGATACTGCATACTGCCCTCTCGTTACCTGCCTCTGATGTACCTGCTCTGTAATGCACAATGCCCTGTTGATGCTCTGATACTGCATACTGCCCTCTCGTTACCTGCCTCTGATGTACCTGCTCTGTAATGCACAATGCCCTGTTGATGCTCTGATACTGCCCTCTCGTTACCTGCCTCTGATGTACCTGCTCTGTAATGCACAATGCCCTGTTGATGCTCTGATACTGCATACTGCCCCTCTCACGTGCTGCCTCTGATGGGCCTGTTCTGTGCAATGGACTGTTGATGCACTTTGCCCCTCTCACGTGCTGCCTCTGATGGGCCTGTTCTGTGCAATGGACTGTTGATGCACTTTGCCCCTCTCACGTGCTGCCTCTGATGGGCCTGTTCTGTGCAATGGACTGTTGATGCACTTTGCCCCTCTCACGTGCTGCCTCTGATGGGCCTGTTCTGTGCAATGGACTGTTGATGCACTTTGCCCCTCTCACGTGCTGCCTCTGATGGGCCTGTTCTGTGCAATGGACTGTTGATGCACTTTGCCCCTCTCACGTGCTGCCTATGATGTACCTGCTCTGTACTCTACAATGCCCTGTTGATGCTCTGATACTGCAACCTGCCCCTCTCACGTGCTGCCTCTGATGGGCCTGTTCTGTGCAATGGACTGTTGATGCACTTTGCCCCTCTCACGTGCTGCCTCTGATGGGCCTGTTCTGTGCAATGGACTGTTGATGCACTTTGCCCCTCTCACGTGCTGCCTCTGATGGGCCTGTTCTGTGCAATGGACTGTTGATGCACTTTGCCCCTCTCACGTGCTGCCTATGATGTACCTGCTCTGTACTCTACAATGCCCTGTTGATGCTCTGATACTGCAACCTGCCCCTCTCACGTGCTGCCTCTGATGGGCCTGTTCTGTGCAATGGACTGTTGATGCACTTTGCCCCTCTCACGTGCTGCCTCTGATGGGCCTGTTCTGTGCAATGGACTGTTGATGCACTTTGCCCCTCTCACGTGCTGCCTCTGATGGGCCTGTTCTGTGCAATGGACTGTTGATGCACTTTGCCCCTCTCACGTGCTGCCTATGATGTACCTGCTCTGTACTCTACAATGCCCTGTTGATGCTCTGATACTGCAACCTGCCCTCTCGTTACCTGCCTCTGATGTACCTGCTCTGTAATGCACAATGCCCTGTTGATGCTCTGATACTGCATACTGCCCCTCTCACGTGCTGCCTCTGATGGGCCTGTTCTGTGCAATGGACTGTTGATGCACTTTGCCCCTCTCACGTGCTGCCTCTGATGGGCCTGTTCTGTGCAATGGACTGTTGATGCACTTTGGCCCTCTCACGTGCTGCCTCTGATGGGCCTGTTCTGTGCAATGGACTGTTGATGCACTTTGCCCCTCTCACGTGCTGCCTCTGATGGGCCTGTTCTGTGCAATGGACTGTTGATGCACTTTGCCCCTCTCACGTGCTGCCTATGATGTACCTGCTCTGTACTCTACAATGCCCTGTTGATGCTCTGATACTGCAACCTGCCCTCTCGTTACCTGCCTCTGATGTACCTGCTCTGTAATGCACAATGCCCTGTTGATGCTCTGATACTGCATACTGCCCTCTCGTTACCTGCCTCTGATGTACCTGCTCTGTAATGCACAATGCCCTGTTGATGCTCTGATACTGCCCTCTCGTTACCTGCCTCTGATGTACCTGCTCTGTAATGCACAATGCCCTGTTGATGCTCTGATACTGCATACTGCCCTCTCGTTACCTGCCTCTGATGTACCTGCTCTGTAATGCACAATGCCCTGTTGATGCTCTGATACTGCCCTCTCGTTACCTGCCTCTGATGTACCTGCTCTGTAATGCACAATGCCCTGTTGATGCTCTGATACTGCATACTGCCCTCTCGTTACCTGCCTCTGATGTACCTGCTCTGTAATGCACAATGCCCTGTTGATGCTCTGATACTGCATGCTGCCCTCTCGTTACCTGCCTCTGATGTACCTGCTCTGTAATGCACAATGCCCTGTTGATGCTCTGATACTGCATGCTGCCCTCTCGTTACCTGCTATGTTGTACCTGCTCTGGTGCCCACTTTGCCCATGTTCACGCATACACTGTGATTTGACCCCTATTATTTGACAATAAAGGTAGTCTATCAAGTCTCGTGGTCTGTCGTTGTCATTCCTGCTTGCGTACTGCTAATGTGTATTCGTATATGCTTCTCATCAGTGGTTTCGGTAACATGACACTCCCCCTCCCTACGTCACGTCCCTTGCTGGTATTCCCCTCCAGACAGCCAATGGTTTGTACCTTACCTGCGTCGTCGTCCATAGTAGGCCATGACTAGGACGTGGTGGATCGCGAAGAGCATCGGGAAAGCGTGTAGCGCCGGGTCCATGGTGGTGGTCAGCTTGCGGTGGGTATCTCGGCTGTGTCACCTATGTTCGCTGTGGGGATTCCGCCGTGTTAAGACAGGTTGTTTTTCCGCAGCGGTTTTATGTGTGTTTTCCGCCATCTTGATTTGGGGGACGGTCTTCGACGTCAGTGCGTACGGCGGAGCGTCCGGATGTGTTCCGTCCGCCGCGTGGTCGTGTGTAGTTGGCCGGCGGAGCGTGTTTTTCCGTCGCGGACGGAAATTTGACACGTTTTCCTATCCTGATATGGCGGACGGAGTATCCGCGGCAGGCGGACACGGAAAAGGCTTTTTCCGCCTACTCCAGGGCCGCGGTGGCTCTTCCGTCCGCCATCCTGATCGACCCCTCTGTGTTAAAGTATTAAAAAAATCGAATACAACCGAGTGCAGTGTCCATTACGTGGGCGCTGCGCTCCGTATTAAAGTTTCAAAAAAATAAAAAATGCAACCGAGCGAGGGGTCCCTGAAGCAGGTGCTGCGCTCCGAATTAAAGTTAGCAAAACAAAAACTGTGTGCGGTGTCGCTAAAGCGGGCGCCGCGCTCAGCCTGCAGATACAAAAAAAAAGCAGCCGCCATTGTCCCCAGTGTCTAAAAATAAAATAGTGCTGACCCACTTATAAGGCAGACCTGGTAACAAGCCAAGTAAAAGGTCCAGTCGTTATGGGCGGTAAGTAAAGGAGACAAGGCACTACCAAGGAGGTACTAACAAGCCTTTCTACGAATCAGAAGCCAGCATTTAAGAAGTACAATGACACACGCCAATGACAAATATGGGCGGAGAGTGTGAGAGGCTTCCACAGCATACTATACTACAGCATGCGCACCGCCGCTAGGCTCGACCTAACAAACATGACTGATGTACTCCTATGTGCATTTTTGGGAGTGGTTACGTAAATCTTTTTCACATTACATTGCCGGTTTGATTTTATTTTTACTTATTGGAGTCCTTTATTAAAAAAACATGAGAAGTGAGGGTTGGTTTTTAAATTGCGTGTGTTACACACAGACTGGTGTGGACGAGCCCCAGTTTGCCTCTTTCTTTGTAACCAGGCCACTAGAAAGTACAATGTACTCACATATGGTGGCATAAAATGAAAAAAGCAGAAAGGAGGGTTCTCTGGAAACTTTTGTCAGTAGCTTTAAAACAAAACGACACACCTTCACTTTGTCAAAAATCTGTAGGCGCTGGCCTTTTCTCCACTGGGCTTTACAACTACTTGTAACAATCACATAGCCACAGCCACAGGTTCTACTTTTTTGTCTGCTTTTTTCACCCTGTTTTGTTCTTCTGCTGTTTTTCAGCTTCCACCACAAAGCGATCTATAGTAGATTTAGAGAAGCTGTGACGCACAGCTAACTAGTGCTATACATTACCTTGCAAGAGGGGAATATCAGATCTTCCAGGGTACACCCCTCAATCAGTTCCAGTGGAATGTGCCAGTCACGCCTATGCTTTACTGGTGGGCCTAGCAGCTTCACCACATTTTTGTGCTTCAACTTTCTGGAACAAAAGAAACAGAAATATATTTAGGGTTGAGGTGAATGCTTGCTTTAACTAAAGGTGCTGAGATGCAACCAAAGAGAAAACAGCCCAGAAATATTGAGGCACAGTCTGAGGGAGATATACTCATTTGAAGGGGGTTGATCACAAGTCAAGTAGGTTGTTTGCGTCTCTCAGTTATGCAACCATCTTACACATGCTTCGATATGATATTTATCAATTACACCCTCAGGCCGATGATGATGAAGGCCGAGCATGAAGTGATTACCCTATTGCAACCTGTTCCAGTAATAGGAGATATACAGTGTGCAACAGGTGGAAAGTTGGGAAGGTACGCGAGGCAACTTAATGATTCCCTCATGCGAGATCCTTTGGTGAGGGCGACGTGAAAGTCTTCCTCCAGTTTAGTGGTTTCCATCAGACAAACTTCTAACTAGTCTGGGATTCATTTAAAGCAGGTATAAGAGCATGCCTAATAGCCGAAGGGGCATGGCCGAAGAAAGTTCAGGCAGACGAGAAGTTTACATCACTGATGCAACTGAAAGAGGTGGAATCCCACCACAAAAAATGCAATTGTTATGGAAGGTGTTAACCCTACAAGGCCAACGCAGAGTATTGGAACTGAACAGGGAAGAATATTCCCTTGTTGAAGCATGACAAAGATTTTACAAAGGTGGAATAAAGCAGGCAGTGGGTCGGCATCCAGAATAAAACTGAAAAATAAGCAGTCTTGGACACCAATGAAAAAAGCACTAAACTGAGAGATTATTTGGAGAAAGCAGAGAGGTTCTGCCATTTTACCAATAGTTCTTTATAATAAAACCAACTAACCCTGAATCAGTTAAAGCATATGATAGAGTTGGGGGTCAGCACAGACTGTCTCCAGATAAGGTGGAATATTGGAAGAACCCATCCATAAGGAAAAAGTGATAAAACCAATAAAATGCCTCTAAGCGTCCAGAGCTCTGGATGCAGATGGCTTTACTACAATATTCTGGCCTGACTTTTAAGACTTTTGACTAAATTACTGATTTGGGCCCTCTGGGTGAGATATACCTTCAGTGGCAGAATCAGAATTCTGGTGCAAGCTCAGCAAGGAAAGAATGTGGATCTTACTGACTGTTTTAATGAACAATTGTGGATACTCCGATTTACAAGCAAATGCAGGTCACAAGGCTGAATAAGTCGCTCCTCCGAATGATACACCCAAATCAATCCAGCTTTGTGGATGGTCGCAGTGTAAGCGAAAATACTCAACAAACCAGCCCACCTGATCGTAATGTCATAAAAAGTCAAGGGCGGGAATATGTTACTCTTCCCAGTCTCCAAAACGGCTTTCGATAGGTTGTAGTGGGGCTATCCGCTGGAAGCAATGGAATCAGATAGAAAACTTATAATGTGGTCAGCTTGTGTAGATCCAAAGGCACAAACTGGAAACAATATCATAGGTACATAGAAGATTCAGATCAATAGGGGAAGAAGACAGGGGTGTCCCCTCACCCCATTTACATTTGCACTCTATCTGGAATCTCTGGCTCATACAATTAGAAATAATAAGTCTATAAACAGGGGCAGACTGGGTCCGACATGTTGAATTGACTATGTTTACGGACTACATCTTTGTCTCCATCCCAGATCCAGCTTCGTTAATCCCATCCCTGGTGAGGGAACTCAAATCACTGCAGGCAAAATGCAGGTTAAAAGCACAATGTCATCGAATAGGAGGTGTTAAGTGTTTACAACTTCTCACAATACATTTAGACCAAGTAAGGAATCCGTTCTTTTTCAATGGAAAGAGTACTTGGGGTAGGGGAGGGGAAATGAGGGGCTCACCTGACATCTACTTTTCAAGGGCTAGCTAATGCAAACTGTCCACCTCTATTATAGTGTCCCAAAAGATAGTCAGGGATGTCGCAATATGCATCTCTTTGGGCTGTATAACCCCTGTCAAAGTGACGGATCTTCAGAGGATCCTCTTCCTTCCTCCTCCCCAAGAAGGTACATTTGTATAGAAGCGCCCAACTGAGGGTGTAATGAATGGTTCAGAATGGAGAATGTGTGCCAGTGATGCTTTATGGACCATACAATGGCGGGTCATTCGCTATGAGAACAAAAGCTGTTAAGAAGGAACAAAAAGCAGAGTGGTAGGCTCTGGCGTTTTAACATAAAACAAATAATCTGGGACGCAATTGGTACAAGCAAAGCCTTTTGCAAGCTATCCATCCCCCAATACCAATTTCTATGGGAAATCAGATTTTCAACCCCAATATGTACCCGGAAACTTTGAATCAATGGGTGATCAATTGGTGCATGAAGTTAGTTGATCTCTTAATGCAGGGAAACATGATTCTGTGTTAGGAGAAAGTAATGATTTCATACAATTAGCCATTAAGGACTACATCAGTCTGTTAAAACAGCAGCCTTACGTATTTTGCTAATTTTTAATAAACTCTTGCAGACATCAGATAAACATCTAAGGGGCAATTAAAATCTCGGTCGGAAAGCCTCAAACCTGAGGTCGAAGGTTTTCTGACCGAGATGTAGGGGGTCAGATTTTAAACGGGCCGGTCATTCTGGCTGGCTTCTGACGGGCTACAGGAGCCCGTAAGCCAGTCAGAGACCGGCTCATAATTCCAATGGCTGGCGTTTCTGTAGTTGGGATATCTCTCTACTACGAGTTTCACCATTACGCTCCAGGACTGTATCTAAATCATTCTTGATCCAGCCACTGAGGATATAGCCTAATTGCCCCGAAATGCGTTGGCTGGTTCTATCAATCGCATATCAAGCACATCTGAGAATAAAAGATCAGAAACGAATATCTGCTGACACCTTTTTTTTATGTACCTTTCTGTAATAATTGTTTGTGCTTATATATTACCTCTCATCTAACCAGTTTGCATATTCATGTTTATGATCTACATGCGGCAGATCATTTGAGGTATGCAATATCTTCTTTAAACTAGTGAATAGTCCTGGTGGGGCAGTCATTTATGACCCAGCTGCTTTCTTTCCTTTCTTTCCGGCACCTATGGTGTCCCCTGTTGATCTCTGCACCACGTTGACACCAACCCGAGGTGCCTACTATGTGATGAAGGTATGAACACAACCTCCCATTTCCCTATGGGAGCTTGTGCTATGGCTGGTGTACAGCCGTAGCACATGCTCCGATAGGGAAATGGGAGTATGTGACCGCATCTTATGCGGTCGCATCATAATTAGGCGGTCGGGACGCTGACCAGAGGTTGGTTGGACCTGTATCCATACAATGTATATTTAGCAAGGACCCCCTGAAGACATAGATAATATAGTTCCTAGGTCAGGGAAAGAATCTCATTTGACAAAAAACAACCTAGGCAACTAATGTATAAAAGGACACAAATTGATGTAGAAGGACAAAGGCTGCCAATTACTATAAAGTCAGTATTTTATTATCGAATTAAAAATACAACAGACAATAGCATAAAACAGTTTCGAATGAAGATTGGTCAAAAATTCACTCATGTGTAGTGCATTATACATAGAATTCCCTAAGCAATAATCTGTACATAATATGAAGAAAATTAAATTAAAACAGTCAACAAATATAAACAATGTCAAAATAATTAAAAAGGTGGCACAATATTTCTCATTTGAAACTGTTTTATGCTATTGTCTGTTGTATTTTTAATTCGATAATAAAATACTGACTTTATAGTAATTGGCAGCCTTTGTCCTTCTACATCAATTTGTGTCCTTTTATACATTAGTTGCCTAGGTTGTTTTTTGTCAAATGGACCTGTATCCATGCCAGACCTCGTAATAAGCCTCTATATAGTAAAAAAAAGTATCAAGTCCTAAGGGCAGTAGAATATTCCACAAAATAGAACTCCCAGAAGGGACGGGAGAAGGAATTAGCAGTCTGAATGACAGAATGGGAGTCCATAAAGCAGTGCATGCCCAAGAGGCACTAATTTGGATGGTATAGAGGCAGTCCTTCCACCTTTATAAAGACGGTACTATTCAACTGTTAGGCTACACACTTCTGATGCCACCAGATCATATTTATGTTGGAGCAACTGCGAAAAAAGAGAATCCATCCCATGCTATGTGGCACAGCTCCAATATTAGCTGGAAAATACTAAACACAAGATTAATCCTGGGCATTAGGACACTGCGCTAGCTCTGAATGCCCCGCTGGGAGGATACCGGAGGTGAACGGGGTCTGCCATACCCACCAAGAACAAAGTACTGATGTTGTAGCTGAAAGGTAATGAGAAGTCTTACGCCAAGTAAGAGCTACCCTGAGAGCTGAAAGGTAAACAGACACTGTAAACAGACACTAATGGGGAAATGGGAAAGGTAGATGCACCTTTAATGCTGGTACCACGGAAGGGGGTATTCGTTGGGAATAGAGAAAGTCTCCGAAAACATCCTGGGTATGGGGAAGAAATTCAATTGAGTATCCATTGCTAGATTTCTTTACACAAGACGCTAGATTGCATACTTGCTCAAAGACAAAGAGGCCCCTCCAGAACATTCCTCGATCCCCACCTTGAGTCACAGAAGACAGCTGGCTTCAAAGATCTTCCCTGGGGAACTAGTGAGAATCCTGGAGTTATGTTCTCGCTGGGCTATGGCTTCCATGTTTATGATGAAAGCACTGCAGAACGTGGGTGGGAATGGGTAAAAAAATACTTTGAAGTACTGTTGATTGTTAGCATTTTAACTCAATGACTTAAGAAAAACCAATTTAATTATAGTCTTTGCCATGACAAAATTCTATAGGGTTACTTCAGGTCATTACTGACAATGCCTTCAGGTCGGTCTGAATTTGTCACCTAGAGCTGATTATAGGTGTGTTGGTCTAAATAATTCCATGGAAGTAAAAGAAACCTACATGTCCAGAATGTATTAGGCCACACAAAATCCAGGACTGGAAAAGTGTCCATCAGGAAGTGTCCGTCATGACCTGGAGGAAGGTGGTTACAATAAAACATAAACAGAATTTCTTGTAGAGTACTCACGCATAGACTCGACATTCTCTTTTAAGGTCATCCTTGTCCGTTTTATGACGCGGGATTATTTTGATAGCGGCTGGTGTGTCTTCATACCATCCTTTACGCACTTTACCACAGCAGCCCTTGCCAAGATAGCGGTCGGAATAGTAGGACATGCTTTGCAGAAGATGAGATCTTTTCCCTTAATGGCAAATGAAACAAAAGTTATGGTTTGCATTGTAAATCAGAAGTTAAATAACTGTCTCAAGTAACAAGAGAGAACAGAGCTACTTTCCAGTAATGTAACATTGATGGTCTACCAAATATGTGGGATTTCACCTCTTTCTGTGGGTAAACATCACTTACAACGAAACTTTTACCATGCACTACCATTACAACGCGGTCATTACAACGCAAACTATTACAACGCATTGCGCTGGGGGGCGCTCTAGGATAGGGAATACGTTTAATTTACTATCCAACACCTTCCCTAGTGTCCACGGGGACTAGAGTTGGAAAAGTAAATTAAACTATTCTCTATCCAGCACCCAAAAGCGCTATGCGTTGTAATGGTATGCTATGTAAAAACCGCGTTGTAAAGGCAGGCGTTGTAATAGCCTGCGTTGTAACGTCATACATCCCTTTCTGTGTAATGTTAATTGGTGCCAGCTTGAGGAAGGATTGAAAAATGCTTCTTCGAAAGTGGGTTATTACAAGGAGTAAGCTGTCAATACTATGTGCAGGGGTCTCTCCAAGTGGCTCTCCCTCTACCCTCCAGTAATGCCCACCCACCTCTATGTTTTCCTTGGACCACTGCCCAGTGAGATCTGTTTTACCACGTGTATTACAGCTTTTCGAAGCTGAGTCACAGCGCCCTTAAGGATCCTTTGTTACACAGCACCTTCATGTTAGCAGCTCAGTGTTCCAGCTGCTTACCCGGATAATGAAGACCACTGTATTTCACCATCACGCTACTTATTTATTAAAAAAGTTTTATATAGCGCAAACTTGACCAAAGAGGGTATCAGAGCACTTTACATTTAGGATAGTTGCGTTAAAAGTTACATCAGTTACAAGAGCATAGTAAGGTACTGTACACATAAACAATGTTGCAAGAATTCGTAGGAGGGAGGGGAGGAAGGAGTAATAGCGGAGAGAAGAGGAGGAACTGTGACCAATGTCCGGCTGGGTAGGTGACGGTCAAGGGGGAAACCAGGGCCAATCTCCTCATTAGCTGTCTAGCAGCTCCACCGGGCACCAGCCATGTTGCTCAGGTCTCAGCGTTCAGTAAAACCAGTTTTGAGTTTATTTGATTTGAGAAGTTTATATAGCGCTGGCTAGACCCGGAGGTATCAGAGCGCTTAACCAGAGGATCGTTGCATTACAAGGTACATCTTAAAGGCTTATATAGCTCAGGCTAGACCCGGAGGTAGTCCTCCAGTGGTGACACACACACACACACACACACACACAATGTCTGCGCCACCGGCCTCTAGAACACTGCTACTTCCAAGAGAAGTACCAGGCACTTTCACTAATAAAAAGCCAGATCAATTGTAAAGTGTGATAAAATCTAGATGCTGCTTACCTCACGAATACCGAGGATATCACTGCACAAGTACCTCGAAGTCTGTGTCAGGCTATGAAGCACTGTACAAAATGTATGAAGTTAAGCAACTGCTCTCCCAATCTTGCTTGGTGTCATGCCTAGCCAACTCAGTCCCTTAACGCAGAGGACAAGGACACTGGAGATATGATGATCAACTGTTCTATCTCCTTCCTATCGACTGAACAATATACCAGGACTCTGCAGGAGATATGCTAAGGATACATGCTCTAAGGACAACCCCGCTCTTCCAGGTGGACTTATCTTGTGCAATCCCATTGGGAAAAAAGCACTAGCCAATCCAATAGCCTGGTTTGCATTTTGAGTCCTGGCTAAAATATTTAAAAAGAAAAACCCTAATGCATTGAAAAACAAAATAAAACAGATTGAGTTCAGTATACAAAGAATCTGAGATAAAGAATTGAATGTGTCAAGATTCAGTGTACTTGTGCGACCCCATCTGAGAAGCTTGCACAGTAAGCCAGGGGATCCTGGCCACATGTGTTAGGGCTGTGGTTCCATCTATAATGGTTCTCAGTGTGGATCGGGTATAATTCCTTCTACACTTGACTCTCAGAGGTAGTTATGGCGAGAAGTCACAGGCTTCTTAAGGAGGTTAGTGTCGGGTACAACACACTTAGCACTCAACAGATACTCATCCGTGTAATAACTCGATGTTCCAGCCCAGTGCTTTTCTTTGTAAAAGAGAAGTATTTTAGTAGACAATACACTCAATACTACACACTCCAAAAGGTATTAGGTACTCAGAGCCTCTGGTGTAGGGCTGCTACTTCCTGGTAAGAATGTCCCTCCTGCTCTCCCCTTTACCACTTTTTATCCTAAAAGTAATCTAGTGTGGGTCTAGTCACAGGAGTAGTGCCTCCCCTTTAGTATGATAGGCAATAGAAGGCACTCAGTATCTCTGCAGTTTCTCACCAGCAGTGGCAGGCCTCACTGTGGCCTCCTGCACTTCAGTCCTGGTTTTCCCGCTTGGTGGGAAGACCCGCCAGTTGCAGGCGGGTCAGGTGGCCGCCCCACATCCTAGGACAACAAAGTGTCATATTTTGTACCTGGTATTAGAGGCCACACCTAGCAGTGATCAGGAAGAAAGACAAATGTCTGATCCCTTTCTAAGGACTTTTCACACTCTGACAACAGGAACTACAGCCCCACCCTTCACCCCTTCCTCTCACTACATGGTAGTAGTGGGGACACCAAATAGCAGCCCTCTGCCGGAGAAGAACCTCGTTAGGTTTCCAAGGGGAGCCTGGCTCCTGTAAAAAACACTTCTTTGTTTTTTTAAAGTGCCATGTGGCACACATACATGCCCTTAGGGCATGTATGTGTGCCACATGTGCACACATGCACATTTCAGGGGTGCAACAGGGTGTCCTTTTGACACCCTGGCACCCTTGAAATAGCTCCTGCTATTTGTTATTTAATACCGAATCGCAAATAGTGAATATTTTCCCTTCATTCCTATGGGCCTCCTAGCCCATAGGAATGAATGCGTAGGTATTCCTTATTAACGAAACTCAATTTGCGATTCGTTATTAAGGAATTTTAAGGAATCGCTAATATTTTAGCGATTCCTACCTTCATTCAATTTAGCGAGTCCTTAATAGTGATTCGGTAAAAATCGCTATTAAGGACTCGCTAAATTGAATTTACCTACATCTGGCTCCAATGCCTTCCCTCCAGTCTCGGGACTGTCAGCATGAACAGGCCAGGGGGATCCAGAATGGACACGCGTCCTTCACTCTGGTTCACTCAGACACTCATGATGTGTGCAACACATCTCTAACGATAGGACTCCTGAGGCGGAAAGCCGGGAGTGAGAAAAACGCTGTTTTTTAAAAAACCTTTTTAAAATTGTTGTGATACTATGCTCTGATCACCCCCCCACCTACCTGCACTTTGTGACCTTTTGAACAGCGCTTCACGCTGCAACGACTCTCTTCCTGGGTAGCCATTCTCGAGGGCACGGCGCCTGATTGAAACACGCCCCCTCGGTTGGCCACGCCCCCCGCTGATCATACAAATAGAGCGCGTCAACGCTAGGCGTCGCACTAACGATAGGACTCCTGAGGCGGAAAGCCGGGAGTGAGAAAAACGCTGTTTTTTAAAAAACCTTTTTTAAATTGTTGTGATACTATGCTCTGATCACCCCCCCACCTACCTGCACTTTGTGACCTTTTGAACAGCGCTTCACGCTGCAACGACTCTCTTCCTGGGTAGCCATTCTCGAGGGCGCGGCGCCTGATTGAAACACGCCCCCTCGGTTGGCCACGCCCCCCGCTGATCATACAAATAGAGCGCGTCAACGCTAGGCGTCGCACTAACGATAGGACTCCTGAGGCGGAAAGCCGGGAGTGAGAAAAACGCTGTTTTTAAAAAAAAACTTTTTAAAATTGTTGTGATACTATGCTCTGATCACCCCCCCACCTACCTGCACTTTGTGACCTTTTGAACAGCGCTTCACGCTGCAACGACTCTCTTCCTGGGTAGCCATTCTCGAGGGCGCGGCGCCTGATTGAAACACGCCCCCTCGGTTGGCCACGCCCCCCGCTGATCATACAAATAGAGCGCATCAACGCTAGGCGTCGCACTAACGATAGGACTCCTGAGGCGGAAAGCCGGGAGTGAGAAAAACGCTGTTTTTTAAAAAAACCTTTTAAAATTGTTGTGATACTATGCTCTGATCACCCCCCCACCTACCTGCACTTTGTGACCTTTTGAACAGCGCTTCACGCTGCAACGACTCTCTTCCTGGGTAGCCATTCTCGAGGGCGCGGCGCCTGATTGAAACACGCCCCCTCGGTTGGCCACGCCCCCCGCTGATCATACAAATAGAGCGCGTCAACGCTAGGCGTCGCACTAACGATAGGACTCCTGAGGCGGAAAGCCGGGAGTGAGAAAAACGCTGTTTTTTAAAAAACCTTTTTAAAATTGTTGTGATACTATGCTCTGATCACCCCCCCACCTACCTGCACTTTGTGACCTTTTGAACAGCGCTTCACGCTGCAACGACTCTCTTCCTGGGTAGCCATTCTCGAGGGCGCGGCGCCTGATTGAAACACGCCCCCTCGGTTGGCCACGCCCCCCCTACTTCCCGTCCAGCCGCTATAAATCATGTGTCTTGGTAGGAAGCGCAGCGGACGAGCGCAGCGGGCGCGTCGATTGCGCGCCGAAGGCGCGCCTAAGGCAAGCCCGTCTGCGCCCGTCCGCGACTGGCCGGGACTAGGGGCGCCTCACTCTACCCCACTTATCACCTTCACCCCGGACCTACTACGCACCTACCAGGGCCCCTGGCCCATCTCGGCTACAACAAGCTCTCGCATCGCTGCTCTTGGCATAGCTCCCCTCACTCCCCCTTCCCTTCTTACTCCCACAGTTGATATTTCCCCCACGAGGTGTGGGTCTGTTTCTCCGCCAATCCCTAATAATCTTACTGCCTTTTACCTTAACACTAGATCTGCTGTTGCCCATGCGCACGAACTTTCGGTCCTGCTGGACCTCCATGCTCCCGATCTTCTCTTTTTAACTGAGACTTGGTTCTGCGACGACTCCCTCCCGGCTCTCCTGTCCACCTTACCGGCCTCCTACTATGCCCTCAGGGCGGATCGTTCTTCAGGCAGAGCCGGGGGTGGCGTAGCGGTCATCGCACGTACCACTCTCCCCTTTCAAATTTTACCCCTACCGATCATCGCTACTACGGAATTCCTGGTGATTCGCACAGTTTCCACCTCTCCCCCTCTTACCTGCTTCCTCACTTACCGTCCCCCTCAGTCCCCTCTACAGTTTCTCCCCGACTTTTTGGAGGTCCTGGCCACCATTACAGTCAACAATTCTTCCATCTTGCTTCTTGGCGATTTTAATTTCTGGCCCTCTGATCCTGCCGAATGCTCATCATCTAAGGAATTCTCCGATACCCTTCACTCCCTCAACTTTACCTCTCATGTTCACTCCCCCACCCACATTAAAGGTCATCGGCTCGACCAGATCTGGTCTCTGAACTGCCCTGTGGAATCACTCTCTATTTCTCCCTGCTCGTGGTCTGACCACCACCTGATTTCTTTTCATCTTCCCATTCTCCCCCCAGCTAAGCCCCTCCGGCCCAAGAATACCTGGGTCCGATCATGGAGCTGTGTCAACCTCGAGCATCTCTCCTCTCTCCTTACTGGCTCTCTTCCTTCTCTTCAGGGCCTCACCACTACCTCCCAGGTTGATGCCGTAAATCAGTGGCTTTCTCATAGCTGCAACTCCGTTGCCCCGCTCAAGCGCATTACCTCCAAACGCGACAAAGACGCTAATCGGTGGTTTAACAATGAGCTTAAAACCACCAAACTAATAGTCCGCCGCGCGGAGCGGGCCTGGAGGAGAAATTACTGCCCCACTCTGAAACTGAAATACATCAACATCCTGAGCCAGTACAAAAAAGCCATCTTGGAGGCAAAAACATCTTACTTCTCCTCCAAAATCTTAGCAGCAGAGAACCAGTCCAAAGAGATCTTTACCATCGTCCATAACTTGGCTTTCTCGGACAGAACTACTCTAAAACCAGCCCCGTCCGAAGATCTCTGCTCCTCTCTTAATAACTATTTCATTCAAAAAATTGCCACTATCAAGGCTAACATCCCCCCACCGTCCCCATCTTTTGTTGATCCTCAATGTCCTCCCGCCAAGGGCACACTGACCACCTTTCCCCCTTTTACTAGGGAAAGTCTGACTTCTTTGGTGCCTTTGATCAAATCTGGTTCCCCACTCGACCCCTGCCCTGCTCACATCCTCCGTCACGTCTTTATTTCTTGTCCAGATCCTCCCCTCCACCTTCTCAACAGTTCCCTCTCACAAGGCATAGTTCCGAACTCCTTGAAATCCGCGGTCATTGTCCCTATCTTAAAGAAACCTGGGGCAGATCCCTCTGTCCCGGCCAATTTCCGCCCCATCTCCCTTCTGCCATTTCTGGCTAAGGTGCTCGAGCGCCATGTAATCTGCGCTCTGAGCGCCTTTGTGGAGAAGCACGGAGCTCTTGCCCCCCGCCAAGCCGGTTTCCGCCCCGCACACTCTACGGAGTCCGTTGTCATGTCGGTCTTAGACACCCTCAGGGAGGGTATGGACACCGATCAGCACCAGGCCCTCGTGCTCCTCGATCTCTCAGACGCCTTTGATACGGTAGATCACAACATCTTACTCTCCCGTATCGGGGCGGCGGGGATCGGGGGGAGTGCCCTGGTCTGGTTATCCTCCTTCCTGAGCGACCGCACCCAGGCTGTTCGCCTGGGTGACTTCACAGCGGACACCCGGAAAGTTCAGTGCGGGGTCCCCCAAGGTTCCTCTCTCTCTCCCCTCCTGTTTAATCTGTACATTGCCCCCCTGATTTTCTCTCTTCAACAGATGGAGGTCGCCGTATTTAATTATGCGGATGACCTCCAGCTGGTCTTCAATCTTTCCTCTCCTTCGGCTGTCCTCAACTTTCAAACTGTCATGCTTCACATCAGGGACTGGATGAACCACAACCACCTTAAACTCAACCCTGATAAAACAGAGTTGGTGTTGACGGGTGGCTCGTCCAGTCCCTGGTCCCCTCTTTTTTGGCCCCCTTCTCTTGGTTCTTCTCCTGTTCCCTCTTCCTCAGTTAAAACCTTGGGTATAAAACTTAATTCTCAACTCACCCTACACTCCCAGGTTAGTTATGTGGTGTCTTCCTCTTTCCTCTCACTGCGTACTATACGTAGGGTGTCGCGCTTCTTCACTTTTTCTGCCCTCAAACTTATTATCCTGGCCATGGTGGTGTCCCGCCTGGACTACGGGAACGCCCTATATGCTGGTATCCCTGCCTACAGCCTGCGCCGCCTACAGCAAATACAAAACCAAGCGGCCCGCCTGGCCTTCAATCTCCCCAAGCTCCACTACTCTACCCCACTCCTGAAATCTCTTCATTGGCTCCCCGTGCGAGCTAGAATTCAATTCAAGCTCGCATCCATCACCTTCCTGGCCCGATCAGGCCTTCATCTCCTCTGAGATTGTCTCTTATGCCCCCACCAGGGCCCTACGTTCCTCCTCCCAGTCCCTCCTTTCTATCCCACGTTTCCGGAGAAAGAAGTGGGGCGGTTCCAAATTTGCTTTCCTTGCCCCCACCCTCTGGAACTCTCTTCCCCTTGACCTTCGCTCCATCCCTCTCTACTCACAATTCCGTAAATGCCTTAAAACCCATTTATTCACCAAATTCTTTGAATAACTGCTCCCTTCTCCTTCCTTCCCTTTAACCTCAGTCCCCGTTAGCTATAGCGCCAAGAAACCGCTGGTATACGTTGCGCTTTACAAGAACTTTTAAACTCAAACTCAAACTCAAACTCAAACACACAGACCAGACACAGATACATACATGCGATTGGGATCGTAGCACCAGGACTCAGATTCACCTACAACAGCGGACCTTAAAATAAGTGGGGCGAGAGGTCTCCACTCCTGTCTCACTCTAACTTACTAAAAACAAAGAATACTGCCACCACCACCACATGCTTGAACACGTGACAGGGACAGCAGTCCTCTGTCACAACAGACAGCACACTGAATGCCCCTTTCAGGTCCAGGACAGAGGTCACATTAATGGACAGGCACAGGCGCTCACCCACATGACAGATCAAAGAGAAGCAGAGACAAATATCCCAACAAAAGTGTACCGGATACTCGCAGTTGGGAACTTAAGGAAGAGGAAAGTAGTGTACATCATGCAAGGGACATTTCTGTCCCAGCAGTACACCTGAGTTAAAAAATAGCCTCTAATTCATTTCAGTGAAGCACACTCAAGAGAATGAGGGGAGAAGCTTAAGCTCCTCTGGGTGGACGAAAATCCATTATATGAACATTTTAGAGAATTTGCAATAATAGGTTTTGGATAGCTGCTCTGTGAAGTCAGACCTGAAGCAGTGAAATGAAAGCACATGTTGTATAGATATTTTTTTGTTTGTTTTCTTAAACAGTGCTGATTACAGACTGGCGATTTGCAGCATTGTGAACAACAGATAGGAATACTACTCAGTACATCAATCTCAAAAACATTAAAATGTGTCTTTCTCTACTGGAACTTAGATGTGTGATATATATAGGTACAGTCAGATACGGGACAGGATCATTAACCCCTAGGTAATCTACTGGCTTGAGTAATCGGATCTGGTTGTGGTGTGCAGTGTCACACATAGCTTTGCATATATTCTGAATCCGTCATTTACCTGCTGTCTCTAAGGAAGCAGTTCCCTTCCCTACAGCTTAAGCGGAGTAATGCGACAAAAGGTGCTTAAATCATAACGTTTTACCCCGCACATCGCTACCTATTGTGACTGAGCATTCAAACGTCACGAATCTCAACATGTCACGGTGGAGCTGGGAAGTCAAAGTTCAACCCAGCCTGAAATCCACAGCTGTCGACAGGAAGAAGGAGCTGTTTATGCAGTTTGATAGAATTAGAGCGTTCGCCTGTCTATCCTGCCCTAAAAGGGAGGCGGGAGGGGCACCTTATTGACAGGAATCCGAGTTCCCTCGAGGTGGATTTGAGAATCACGGCCTCTTGCTCAGCAGATGGGCCGCCTGACAGCATAAATATCCCTCTGGTTCCATGAGATCTAGGCCTCGGCGGCCGAAAGATACACATCTATGATTTATAGATTTATTTATTTAAGTGATCGGTCTTTTAAAAACAAAAACCATTACACCAATGACATTTATAATAGTACTAGTGCATACTTATATAAACACGTAAAATCATTAGTAGAATTTTTACACGGTTGATCAAAAACATACTACTATACATCAATTATTTAAAATTGCGTTTAAAATGGAGATTTGGTAGTTCTTGTCTTTATGACACATCTATGAATGGGGGATAGTTGTGAGGATTGAAAAAGAAAGGCGGGATCACAGATGGGCGTGCCTCACCTCTCTACCATCCCCCACTGGAACCCGCACTCAATGACACACTTGCACCCGGGGACACAGCCAGGGGATTAAATAGTGCCAGTGTTTCATTACATTCATTTAGAGTTGCCATTGAGGTGCATTGCACTTTGCATTCCTCTGCCAATATAATGGTACCTATCTATGAAGAATGTCAATTTTGATCATGCTCATCCAAGATATGTGTAAGATGCTCTATGCCACACACCCACAACTCTATTCCTGCAGCAAAGCACATCCCCGCTCAGCACTAGCTCACCAAACACTGCCTGAGACCCTCTTTTTACTGCATCCACTGTACCAGGTTAACACCCCCTCCGGGATGTACAAACACCCCACTGCACCACATGTTCCACTTCACCTCCTAAAACTGCCAACTCTGCGGCAAATTAAGCAACACACATGGGCGGCACCACCGCCTTCACAGAACTGCAGCGGCTCATCAGTCCCATGCCATCAGAACACAGCACAGCACCAACAAACTACAGTCCCACCGCTGACTGGAAGCCACCACACCTGCACTGACACTTCGCTGCATCTCCAAAGCAAGCACCACAACTCTGCAGCCATGTCCCCCTAGCAATGCACAATTACTATCCAGCACATATAACAATGCATCAGCACCCTCAGACTGCCACCCAGCAGGACTGCACCCGAACTGTAACCCCAACACTGGAACATTAGCCAGCCACCGCAATACTGAATAGCTCTTAGATTGGTTCTCCAATGTCATTCCTGGAGGGCCGGATCCATGCCAGATTTTTAGCATTTCCACATTTAGACAAATGTAGTTAACACAAAAATCTGGCATGGACCCGCCCTTCAGGAGAGAATTCGGAGAACCAAATTAGAACTTTACAGGGACTACTACAGTCAACTGTGGCTTTCACATTGGTGGCATCGGGAGAGGGAAAGGGGAAAGCAGAGAGCGAATACGGGAATGGGGAGGGAGAAAGGGGGAAGAGAGAAAGGGAGAGAAGATACAGATAACCTGACGTTGAAGGAGCTGGAGTGTAACAGAAGCTAAAAAAATGCCTCTTTGAGAAACAAGTTGGCAATGTCATCCAAGTCACTTTGTGTGTTTATTCTTGCAATGGCTTTTTTTCTGCAGCAAGACGCCGGGGTAATAGGCCTTCCTTTAGAATCTAGTCACTTCTGAGGGCAATGAGGGGGTTGCATTTCCCAACATAAGGTTACCAATTAATAATGTCACCAAGGCTGCAGTACTCTACCTACTATTGGATTTCATTTAACCACACTATGCCCTGGGAAATGTGGTCCTGATTCAGTTCGCTGAATTGAATTGTTCATGCATATCTGAAAACCATGAATTGAGCAATTAACGTTTGGGGTCGGAGTACTGCCAACAAGTTGCCAAGGAGTCATACGCTAACTTTACCAAAAACAATGCCATGCGGCAGTGCATTTAAGGTGGCCACCTCATAACACGTGCTTGGTTTTCAACCTGGTGTGTAAATGTATTCAACTCAATGGAAGCAAACAAAAACTACAACATCCACAATGCATTAGAATTCACTATCTGATGACACGGAATGCGGAAGACATCGTAAGTTAGAGGTCTTTAAATTGTGGGTTACACACTCCTCAGGGGCTATTTCCAGGTTGCCTTCTCGTACATGCAGATGTCCATTCAGGTGAGTAGGGGAGAGAGGTGTTTGAGGATGAGGAGGCCAGTGGGTTCACATTCAAACTCTGGAGCCATGAGCATCTGTACTCCTGGGGCATCTGATCAATGGCCAAGGACAGAGGCGGAGGGTGGCAAGATCCCTGGGTAGCCTGCAAGCGATGACCCATGCTCATTTTTTGGTTACAAAAGATTTGATTTGTTTTTATATTTGTGAAGCGCACAAATGCCCGAGGCGTCTCGGCGCTGCTTTCTGACTTTGGGAGGATAGAGTCACTTTAATGATTAAAAAGCCAGGTTTTGAGAGATTTCCAGAGGGAAAGGTCTGGGCAATTGTCTTGGAAAGATGACTCAAAGAAAGGAGGTGGAGTGGAGGAAGATGGGTCTTTTTGTAAACAGGGGGCCAGTGGAGGGAGCAGAGGAGACCACCTCTCTTGTATTGGTTTAGCAATCATTGATGCAGCTGGTGCAGTCACACTAAAAACCCATGGGTGTGTAAGGGGCAAAATGCATTGCAATGATGCTTCACAAAAGAGGTTTTCCATGTTACCATTAGGGTCTCGGGCACCCTGAAATGAGTTCATAAGCCCTGCCCCACAGCCCATTCCAGCTCACCCGTGTTTCTTGCCAGGAGGAGTTCCCGGCGATGGGGGCAGGAGCTAGAATACCTCTCCCTTAAGCATTCATGCCAATGGACCCGATTCAGGCAGGAGCCGCCTGGTTTATACCCAAAATGGTTTGACTTCAGCTGTCTCAGGCCCAAAACTCCCTCGGTTTCTATATAATTCAAAGTTATTTTTTAAAAGCTCCCTCTTTGCAGCTTGAAAGCAGTGGTGTGTATGCCAGTGCTTTAAATGGGGAAAAATAAGTGCAGGTATTATTAAAATGAGTTAGAAGTGTGGCAAATAGGCGGGGCTACAGGAGGGGCTAAGGGCACGATATGATGATACATAATGACTTCTGTACCAGTTGCAGCACATATCAAAACTCATGAGAAATGTGTTTATGTAAACAAAACAGGTTAATTCATTACACAAAATGGAAGCCAAACTGGATAATATGTTAACATTTCCTTGTTTTGTAATATTTGCTGCTTTTTAATGTCATATGTTAATTGTTGTTGTTTGGCGCAATACTATATATTCTCAAAGATGCACATACACAGAGAGTGAAACAAGCTGAGATGAACACAAAAGCATTGCACCCATTCTCTTTAAAATATCTCCTGAGAATGTCCTGATCCTCTCTCTTTTTCCTCTCACACAAAAATAGGCACACACAGAGCATCGCCCCCCTTAACACCAAAGCCCCCTTCTAGTCAGCAGTGAGGCACATCTTGAATAATTAGAAATATACCAGTGTTCACCCTTGTCTGTGCCGTTTAAGCAGGGCGTGGTCAATCCTAGTGATTGGCAATGCAGCCTAAGCCTTGTCTTAAATTTAGAGACCAAAACAGGTTGGACAGGTCTCAGACTGCGACCAACCTGCCATGCGCACTTCAGGCCTTGAACATATGCTCTGTGAATGAGCAAGAGGAGAATGCCGCAGACCGCGTGCCACGCAGGGGGGACATCAGCGAGGGAGCGCTCTAGTGCCATTCGTCGCAGCTCCCTGCCAGTACATGTGGGTGGGCGTGGAGGGGAGGTATGCAGGGCTCCTTGCCCCTCCCCGCGATCGCCAGGTCACGCGGCCAGGGCTGGGCTTACCTGCCGGGGGGGGGCGTACCCCGTACTTAAACCTCGGCTGCCTACGGCTCGGCCTCTTTTCAAGCTGTCCGCCCGCTCGAGCGCTGTTCCCACCCTATCCCTTACCCAGCGGCTCGATAGGCGGTGCTAAGTAATGGAATGTTGTAACGTTGTCTTTTGTGTTGCAGGCGGAGTTACAGGGCGATCTGGAGGCAGCCGGGTACAGTAAGGGTACCTCTGCGGCAGACTGGTACAGTAAGGGTACCTCTGCCTGGCACAGTAAGGGTGCCTGAGCCAAGGACCAGGAGCTGCAGGAGGTTCCGGGAAACCGCGACGGTGCCCCGTTAGTCCTTCGGGCGGTCGGGGGGCCTGAACCGACCGGGGGTGTGCCACACCGCTCCGCCCTGACAGGGGGGGTGGCAGTATAACAGAAGATGGCAATGTGCTGCACCGTCCGAGCATCAACTCACCGTGCTGGCCGGCTCTTTAGGCAGGCGTGACAGCGAGGGGCTGCCTGCTTGGGATCGCTCGTAAGATGACCCACCTAAACGTCATACGTTTGTTGTATGAAAATAAACCTGCAGCAGTTCTTACCCATAATACGTGTCCAGAGTATCATTTGGGTTGGAGATGTGATATGTGTAAGTGGGCGGGAGCGAATGACGGTGTGGGCACTATGCAGCTCGGCCCCTCTAATGTCCTTCGGAGCGTTGGGTTTACCGGACCCACCCAATCCTTGCTTTACTCTCATGCAGTTTTTACTATAAAATGCCTGAGAGCAAAGCCTGGATTGGTGGTGGGCAGGCGCGCGCTTGGTGCGTCCCCGCACACAATGTGCAGGCAGGACTGTGGTTCCCAGAGCGCTGCCGGGATTAAAGAGAAAGCCAGATTCCTTTCTATTTAAAGGATTTCGTCTTCCGTATTACGGGCAAGGATCTCTCTGCCCCGGATACCCATGCAACTAACCTGCGCACCCTGCTGCCTGTACCAGTGGGCACAGACCAAATCGCGTGTGTGGGCTGCTCAGAGCCAGAGGGGGCATTTGAAAGCTGGGGCTCGGAGTCCGAAACCATCCGCTCCTCTGCTGTAAGTAATACATAATTAACCAAACATCAATGGCACTGATTGTAAACCTTAATATTATTGTTGCTTTTCTTTTTACTACTTATCTGATTTTTTGTGCAAGTGGGCTGGAGAATTTCTCACAGAGAAATAGTTGTGTTTTTGTTCCTCTTTTTAATTTGATATCTCACTTAGAGTGTTGTGCTTATGTACTAAGGGTCCCTGTTAATTATCAGTCTTGAAAAGAAGCAAAAGACACCCAGCCCCCTCATGCCTCCTTCCGTCACCCCCACCACTTTAGATTGGTGGCAGCCGCCACTGCATATATGTATGTATAAACGATTATTAAACTTAACAAGAAATGCACCGGATTTTTAACTGCACACAAATGTGTGTTAAAATACCATGTCAAAGGCCATTCATAATTTCAGAACTCAACAAATATCTGGTATTTTTATGTGAAAAAAGTGGCAATCCTCACTTCACCTGTCAACTCACTTCTATATCTTCATCCCTCCCCCTTCCTTCTATGTTCATCTCAACTTACCCTGAACCACATCCATTTGCCAGTTATCATGGAGCTCATTCTTGGAGTGCTGCAGCGTTCCCTGCTGTTCATTTATCTATGGGAAGGGCTAACTTTACTCCCATGGAGCCAGTACCCAGGTCACTCACTGTTATCATGAAAAGGCAGCGATTAGTGTTGGAGGGGCACACAAAGGAAAGCAGCCTCTGTGCTGAAGAAAAAGATGAAAAGAAAACGGGCTTTGAAGACGAAAGAGGATTGTGTGGCGCTGCCAATCACTTTAGTAGGGCCAGTGCATTTTCCTAAAGGGGATAGGATTACTGACTGGCAGCCCCAGCCCATTTCACATGCCTGATGGAGGAAGGGAGGGGGTGTGCCCTTAAGCACTTTAAGCCTAGTAGCCTTTGCGCACCTGATCGACAGTGCGGAGTCTGTCTAGACCCTGTCCTGCTGATCACAGCATGACGCAAGCCTTCTCAAGCCCATGCAGACTGGGCACATTCAAGTGGGCGGTGCTGGAATCTCCAGCAGCTCCTCTCCAAAGACCAATGAGGGGCTCAGTGACTTGTAAGCTCCTCGGAAGCAGAGCGGCATCTGCCCTGAGCTGGAGGAGATACCTAACCTGAGCCTGCTGTGCCCTCAATGAGGGTATCGGTACTCTCCCTGACCTAAGAGAAGTGCTGGTACTGACGGCCAGAAAATTCGGAAGTGCCGGTACTCAGTACCGGTGAGTACCGGCCCATTTAAAGCACTGTGTATGCTTAAGTGCACCAGCATCGCCCCACCACAGCCCGTACCATCCCTGCACCGCACAAGCCTTGGCCCACAACCCTTCATTACAAACACGTGGCTGTGGACCCTTCCCAGAAGTGAGTAGCACCGTCCTGCTCCCACCAGCAGCCATACTTATAGACACATTTGAGGCCACTGTGTGTAGGTGTGTGTATGTATTTATATATGTATGTGTATATATATATTTTTTTTTTACAGTTTCATTTTTTTGTCGCAATTTTTGTGTAGCTTAAACTCGACCCGAAGGTACTGAAGCACTTTACATAAGCACCAGTTAAACTACACAAAGATACATTCATTAATTTTTTTGAAGGCACAGTGAGATTAAGTGATTTTTTTTTAAACAAACTTTATTAGGTTTATAAAACAAAATAAGCACTTTGCATACATCATTGATCCATTCACTCCCTCCTTCATGATATCAAGCCTTTTGCTCATCAATTTTGGCGTCATCCCAGTTTTCGTCTTCATTGTTTGTTTGAGAACCGACAGTCATGTGACTAGGATTGCATATTCCAACATTCAGTATATTCCAAATATAACTCCATAACTTGTCCCAATAAATCTAAACTTAGACTACCTATCCCCTCCCACCCTCCCTCCAGGCATGTCACACCTATTGTCTCTTTATGCTCAACAATAAATAATAATTGTGCGCTATCAGCTAGTTCCAATTCCCATTCAACACAAGTCATACAGACTTTCTCTCCAGTTTCACACTACCAATACCTGTTGAACGTGAATGGGCAGCCACTCCCGGGCGGTACAAAGAGCTTAGGCTGTGTCCGGGGTTCCCGGTTCCTCGTCACTGCCACTCCCATCCTCCGGGTTCTTTAATAGTCCCACCAAGTGTTCCCATGCATGGGTTGCCTCCAGCGCTCTCTCACTCCCCGCTAGCTGTAGTCGCGTTAATCCATCACATTCTGCCCGTTTGACAAACTCTTCCATCTAATTAAACTCGGGGGCCCTCTCGTCTTCCAATGCAATGTGATTTCTCTCTTAGCCAACACCAACCCCATGTCTATAAACTTGCTAGTAATCTTGGTTTGAGCTGTATGTGGAAACCAATGCAATATACAAGTTCCTAGCTCCCGTCGCAGCCCTCCATCAGTCACCTCCTCCAATAATGCAATAACTTCATCCCAATAGCCAGCGAGAAGTGGGCATCCCCAAATCATGTGAGGGAAATCTGCCCCCTCCCCCTACACCGGGGACATTCGTCTGAATCAGTGTTTAAGTATGTTTTAATTTTCGCCGGTGTGAGGTAGGCCCGGTGCAAGATATAAAAGTGAAGCAACTGGAAACGAGCATTCTTGGTACTCGTTCTACTATCCCAGCCCAAACCCTTTCCGGAATCTATTTCCCCACATCTACTTCCTATTTTTGCTTGAGCGTATCCAAAGGGGGCAACTTCTCAAGTGTCATATGATTATAGAGGCATGTGACCGCTTTAAACTTCCCTGCCGTAATTACTACATATTGGCATCCCATCGAAACCCTAGGTTCCGCTTCTCCCTCCTTCCAGTGGGCGCGGATAGCCGCAGTTAGCGCCGCGTGGAGCAAAATGTCTCCACCTCTCAAATCAACCTCTGCGCACCTGATCGACAGTGCAGAGTCTGTCTAGACCCTGTCCTATTGATCACAGCATGACGCAAGCCTTCTCAAGCCCATGCAGACTGGGCACATTCAAGTGGGCGGTGCTGGAATATCCAGCAGCTCCCCTTCAAAGCAACCCTTCGCCTCCTAGTGCCCCATAAAAATCCAGTGGACATGGATGTAAGTTGTTTAAATATCCACACTCGTATCCATATTGGTAGTGTTCCGAAAGATCACAATAGGCGGGGAGGGCCACCATTTTAAGTAAAGACACCCGCCCAGCAACTGATAGTGGCAGCGTTCCCCAAAAATCAATACTGCTTGTCAAGCCAAGAATCGCTCTTACGATGTTACCCTCCAATATTTCCGCCCTGGAGTGATATATCTGGACGCCTAAGTAGGGGAGGCACCTGCATTCCCACCAAACTCCTGCCACTTCCTGCAGATCCTCTTTATGTCCATCCGTGGGGAACAAGCAGGATTTAGCCCAGTTAACTCGAAGGCCAGACGTCTCCCCAGCTCATTTAATAACGCCTGTGCTCCCAATAATTCCCCCTCTGTGTCACCGAGGAACATTAGCAAATCATCTGCATATAGGACTATATGATGTATTTGACCCTGCACCTGTAACCCCCGAAAGTACCTCCCCGTTCTGGCCCTTGCCGCTAAAGATTTCATAGCCAACGCGAACAATAGTGGTGACAGCGGGCATCCCTGTCTCGTGCCCCGGGTAACCTCACCTGATATCACCCCTCCTGTCCTGACCCGGGCTGTAGACGACTTATAAAGTAAGGCCGTCCATGCTATGAAATCCTCACCCAACCCAAACCTGGTCATAACATGGAAGAGATGAGGCCATTCCAGACTGTTGAGCGCCTTCTCTATATCAACGGCAAACACCGCAGCTGTGGCCCTGGTATAAGTGTCCACTTCAAGTATGTGCAGTAAGCGACGTATATTGTAGGCCGTGTTCCTAGTAGGAATAAATCCAGATTGGTCGCGATTAATTAGGGTCGACATGTAGGGCAACAGTCGGGTAGCCAAGATTCGGCTTAATATCTTATAGTCCGTATTAAGCATGGACAACGGCCGATATGCTATTCTGTCCCATGCCGCCTTACCCGGTTTCAGGAGTGGAATAATAACCGCCTCTCTTGTGGACACAGGGAGGTGACCCAGGCGCTTCGCCTCATTGTACAAATTGACTAAGCGCTGCGCTAACATAGAGCTCAATCAGGAGTCCGTCTATTCCTGGTGTTTTGTTCCGCGCCATATTTTTAATAGCAGCCCGTATTTCCCGTAGTTCAATGTCCCCTCCCAGTGCCTCAACTGTCTCATCCTCCAGTTGTGGGAGCTGAAGCTCGCATAAGAACCCCTCTAATTCGTCCCCAGTCCTAATCGTCTTGCTCCTGTATAGTTCCCTGTAATAATCATAAAACAATCTGTTCATACCTTCTTGAGTAAAGCAAGCGACTCCCCGGGAATCGCTAATCTCCAATATCGGCGAGCCCCTGTGCGATGGGTTAGCCAGCTAGGCCAGTAGGGCACCCGACTTGTCTCCCTCAGCATGTGAGCGCGTTACATATGCCTTGTGATCAAAACATCGTAGACGCTCCACCTGCCCTGCCACAGCCTCCCGTGCCTCCTCCAAGACCCTCTGCCTATCCGGTCCATTAGGGCAAGCTTTCTCAGCTCCGGTAAGTGTGTTTCAGCCTCCCTCACTTCCTACAGGAGCGCCCTGCGCCCATACTTAAATATCAGCTTTAAATATATTTTAGAAATTCAACTGTTTTTCTCCAAACATCAGCTTATTAATCCTGAAAACTCAGACATTTTAGTTTAGAATACATTTGATCAGTCCTTTTTGTTTTTCCTTACTAATACTTTTGAAACTAAATAAAACTTGTTTAAAATACATGCTTATTAATTTAGTTTTCCTGACTCATACTTTTATGCTTTTCAATTTAGGTAAATAATTAATTCGACCAACCAAAAGCTTGTTATTTAGGTCACCGAGTTGCACAAAGAGGGGATCTCCTTACAGCTAGCTGGAGAACTCCCAGAGCCACCAGCTCAAGAGATACTCGATGAGAGAAGTCTGGTCTAGCACCATCCCCCACCCGCTCTCACTCCTCAAACGTCGCAGATCTCATGCAGTGTACCAGGTGGACCAGTGTCACTTGCCTGCTCCGGAAGTTTCACGCAAGCCTGCTCCGTTATGCCACTCAGGAACAAAACACGCCGGATTCAAGAAAGGGCGAAACTCGCACTCCCCGGCAGTAAAGTCAGATCACGATATAGTTCGGGTGCAGCCAGGCCTCTTTCCGCTTCCCCTGTGGGAAAAGAACCTCTCGGTGTGCCCCGTAGAATGCTATCCGGACTTTCAGTTTCGAATCACAAAGTCTAACATCACGGCCTGGGTTTTAAAGGAACAGTGTAATAAGGTATACTCAAGATAGGCGCCCGGTTGTATCTCTAAGCAGTTGTTTCAGTGTTTACTCATATCTTTTCCTTGCCTGCATCGGTTTTTTCCGTCATTTTCAGCAAAGTGTTTATTTGCTTTACATATCAAAACGTTATGCTATTTATTGGAAGAGGGAGATACCATTTTTGTTAAAGCTGAGCCAGCTAAATATCTTATATTTCCACTAGATGGCGCACAATGCTACTCCACTCTGTTTTCCTTCTATACACAGGATGTACATCAAAACGTTGAACACTCACTGCCAAAGCCAATATTTCAGATTTTAATGAACCAACAGATATTAGCACAGGCGTTCACAAATGCTCTGTGCATGCATTGTATGCAAACATTGTTCATCACAAAAAAAGCCTGTCCTAATGCCATTGCCAGTGGTGGGAAAAAGTTGCAAATAATATTGATTTCTGCTAAGGTGTTTAGGATAAAAAAAGATCTCAATGTGACAAAGAGCACAGTTGAATTCATCTTTCAGATTTAGACTAATGCCTCCTGCATTCCAATGTAAACACTGCCTGGCGTAGGGATGAAACATCGCCAGCTCATAGCGTGATGTGAGTGGGTAATAATACTCCTTTGGTTGGAGCCAAACCAAAGCCCACTCTATGCACGTTTGAAAGAATTGCTAAAAATATGGGGAAACAGTCTTTAAAATGTTGCCTTTACAATGTACGTATTTGTGCCTTTACCACGCATGCCTTTACTGAGTATGGTAAGTATTGATATATCTATATGTAGGGGCGGGTAGAGGTAATTTAAAGAGATTAGGGGTGTGTAGTGGTAAAGGGAAGTAAGGGTAATGTTAGGGTTTAGGCCCGGTGTTAAGGTTGAATGTAGGATTTAGGGGTTGGTAGTGTTAAGAGGATGGTAAGGGTGATTTTAGGCTGGTAAGGGAAAATGTAGGGGTTGTAAGGGTAACTGTAGGGTTTAGGGTGGGTAGTGGTAAAGGAATATTAGGAGTAAATTAAACAAGCACTGGCATAGCCAATAGGTCTCGCTTTTGGAACCTTATAAGTATTTAGCCATGCAACACTTGATGTTGTTTAATCAAGGTTATTGTGCTGGATAACTAAACACTTATAATGTCCCAAAGGCGAGACTTATTGGCTATGCATTGGGGGCCTTATAAGTGTTTCAGTAGAGCTATTGAGTTTGCCAATGTTTCTAAGCTGTGGCTGCTGTGCAGTGTGGCGGCTGTGCAGCACGCTGAGAAGTTCTAATTAAAAAGTGTAAGAAGCACTGAGTGATACTGTGGTGTTGTTGAGTGATGCTGTGCTGGCCCTGAGTTATGCTGTGGTGGCGTTGAGTGATACTGTGCTGGCTGTGAGTGATGCTGCGGTGGCCCTGAGTGATGCTGTGGTGATGATGAGTGATACTGTGGTGGTGCAGAGTGTTGCTGTGGTGGCGTAGTGCGATGCTGCGGTGGCGCTGAGTGATGCTGTTGTGGCCCTGAGTGATTTTGTTGTGGGCTTGAGTGACGTTGTGCTGGTGCTGAGAGTTGCAGTAGTTGTGCTAAGTGATGCTGTGGTGGTGCTGAGTGATGCTGTGCTGGTGCTGAGTGATATTGGGGTGGTGCAGAGTGTTGCTGTGGTGGCGTAGTGTGATGCTGCGGTGGCGCTGAGGGATGCTGTTGTGGCCCTGAGTGATTTTGTTGTAGGCTTGAGTGACGTTGTGGTGGTGCTGAGTGCTGCTGTAGTTGTGCTAAGTGATGCTGTGGTGGTGTTGAGTTATGATAATGTTAATCATAGACGCTGAGAATTTTACAAAAACTGATGTCTGCTCATCTCATGCACGTCCGTAATCAATGGATGTGCGCATTACTTTCTCACACCCAGGGCTCGAGTCGGGGTACCATGCGCGTGGACAGCATCCCCCCACTTATTTTACCGGGCCCTGCCAAACAGCTGGACTTACTCTTTGGCCTCTCTGGGACGAGGAGCTCGACACCTTTTGTGACGTCACTTCCTGTCGTGACGTCACTTCCGGTGACAGCGTCCCCCCACTTCTTTTTTTACGACTTGTGCCCTGCTCACACCCAAGCAGAACTGTACCTTCCAAAGAATCAGCATGAAGTACTTACCATCTTCTGGAGCTCCTCACATGACTCTTGCACTCGCTCTCGGTCATTGCTATCCACTACGAAGATGGAACCCTGGAGACAAAGAACCATCTGGTAAAACAAAATGGGAGAAAAGTGCACTGCCTAAATGGAAATCCACCAGAAGGAGGTGGGGGAAAGCACGGCATAAGGGGAAAACTACAAAAGGAGACAGACACTGCTTAAAGCAACACTTCAAAGGGAAGATTCTGGTTACGTTACAATCAACTAGATTAGAAAATAACTTTTTGCATGCCGCAAAAGAGAAGTGGAGAGAAAATCACTGCTTACAGATTAATAAAGGCTGGAATAGAAAGGCACAGCTTACATCTGTCTACATACTAAAATGAAAAGCACTAATGATCGGGATGAAGGAGAAAGAAAGGGGAGAAAACACAGCTTTGAGATAAAAATGGAAAAAAGAGAAAAACTTCTTTAAAAGAGACAGACCAAAAAGAAGAAAAACAGTTTTAGTGAGAGAGCAAGTTAGTTGCGTTAGGGTTGGAGTTTAAAAACTCCTTATAGGTAGCCATAACCAAATATATGACAGTACAGTTTACAGGAAGATCCAATGGAGAAAAAAATGAAAATAGGTAGCCAGATTACAGAAGACAAAAGTGACTATTTATTTTTACGAGTTTCTTTCAAATACATTTTTTTAAGCCCACCTCTAATGGTGAAACTGAAACTATTTTGTCGGAACCCCTGCAAGGTTATGTAAAATATTGTGGAAGATTATAGTTAGTAAGCTAAAATGTCCATGATGTGCAGGGAAAGGGGCTTTACACTGCATAATGTGCTAAACATTGAGAGAAAGCCAAAATTTTCTAAAACGGAAACATTGCCCTCAGATGTTTAGTTTCTTTTAGTATGTGAAATGTACAACACTAAGGGCCCGATGTAGGTAGCCAAATACCGGTCGGTAACGGCCGAAAATCGGTAATTTCGGCCCTTACCGACCGGAATAAGAGTTTCAAGATGTATGTGTAAAAAAAGTGTCCGATTCGGTAAAAACCAGTCGGTAAAATACCGAATCGGTATTTAACGAATCGGAATATACCGAATTCTTATTTACCGAGTCGGAAAATAAGAAATGGGTATTTTCCAAATCGGAATATACCGAATTCTTATTTACCGAATCGGTAAATAAGAAATGGTAAAAATGGCATATCGAGATGTAGGGAACCCAAAAAATACCGAATACCATGAAAATCGGTATTTAAGAGTCGGTATTTACCATGGATTGAAAGCAGGTGGAAACCAGGTGCAGGATATAAAAGAAGGCCCCAAAATGCAACAGTGCAACCACAATGGCGGCTTTCTACATAATGACAAGGCGGCTACGGATACAGGCAGCAGGAGAGAGGGTCTGGCTAAGGGAGGAGCAGGTGTATAGGCAGAGGATCACCCTCTTCCAAATGACTGAAGCTGAGATCCTGCAAAGATACAGACTACACCCCAGAACCATCCTGGTTGATTGATTGATCAGGGACCTCCGCCCATATCTGGAACACCCAACCCCAAGAGCACACGCCATCCCATCCCATGTGCAGGTGCTGTGCTGCCTACACCTTCTTGCTTCTGGGAGCTACCAGAATGTGGTAGCTGTGGTAGGTGGGGTGTCCCAGATCTGCCTTTCACGTTTTTTCCGTAAATTCCTGGACGCCATGATGCAGAGTATGGGACACTACATTGAGTTCCCTGACACACCTGCTGAACTAGCAAAGACCAAAACCGATTTCTACCAACTCGCACACTTCCCGCACATCATAGGCTGTATCGATGGTACGCACATCCCACTATGCCCACCTGCAGCAACAGAACACATTTATAGAAACCACAAGTCTACGCATTCAATCAATGTGCAGGTGATCTGCAACGCTGCCAACATAATTACGGACATTGTTGCCAAATTTCCAGGGAGTACCCACGACTCCTACATCTTCCAGAATAGTGGGATATACAGACGCCTTGTTGCTGGTGATTTTGGGGATGGATACCTGCTAGGTAAATAACTGTGAGACACCCTGATAGTCAATGCAGAAGGAGCAATCATGAGTATGTGACTAATCATTATTTAATTTTCCACCAGGTGACAGTGCATATGCCCTGCGTTCATTTGTCCTCACCCCCTACCTGAATCCATCCACCAGGAGTGAAAGGCGTTACAACGTGGCACACAGAAGAACACGTTGCGTGGTGGAACGCACTTTATACTGCTTAATAGCAGATTTAGGTGCCTCCATAAGAGTGGAGGTGCACGGCAGTACACGCCAATTACCTGTTGCAAGATTATTGCGACCTGCGCCATGCTGCACAATCTTGCCACCAAGGAGGGCACAGAGGTAGAAATCACATATCATGAGGACATAGATGATGGGACAGAACAAGCCAATCACGATGCAGCAGGAGCAGCGCCAGCAACAGATGGCAGACGGAGACGCGCAGAAATCACAACCAGATATTTCTAATAGAGTGAGGAGACACAGGCATGTTTAGTTCTTGAAGCACTCAGTTTAATTTGCACTAATGGACTTCACATATACCAGAACACATGAACTAAATAAAATCCACTTTTCACACTGGGTGGCCAAAGTTCATATCACTGCGACCTATCCTGTGTTCAGGATTAATTGTTAATGTTTGCGCTTACGCAATATGTTGTGGGAGCTACGGGGCAGGGGGTCAACTTGCGCAGTGGTGCCAGGGTCATCTGCATGGAGCCTGCTGCTCTGACGAACATCCTGTACAGGCGTGCTGGATCCACTCCTGCTTGTGGACTCCTCTGTGTCCCCGACACACGTGTTACCAGCAGTGGCTGTCTGCTGTGTCAGCAGTATCTCCATAGCAGAGGTCACTCTCCCCATGCCCCTGGACAAGTCACTGCAGCAGTGCACAATGTCAGTCTGCATGTTCACTGACCGGCGGGATAGCAGGGTGGTTGCAGTTGCCAGACGGTTGATGGACTTATTCAGCTGCTTGAGTTCGTGCCTATTCCTGCGCCTTTCTGTCTGGTCACGCTCCAGCATGTCACATAGGGAACCCATGCGCACACCCATTTGCCTCACCCCCTCTGCCTTGGACTCCATTCTTTTTCCCATTGACTTCATTCCTAGGGCCATGGAGCATATCCCCGATCAATGTTCGACATCCTGCTGTTCAGGATGTGCACCTGTCTGTGCAAAGCCATGATCCCTTTGGCCTGCATGCGCTGAATCTTCACCATTGTGGTTTCCATACCAGCAAAATCCTCCTGCATATTCTGCCCCTCTTCGCGCTCACGTGCTCTACACCCACGGACACTTGCACGCACAGATCCTGATGACCCCTGTTGCCCTGCGTTGCCAGCCAGTGGTGGAGTGCTAGGTGTGTCAACCTCCACCTCTTCTTCATCAGAGCTTTCAAGGATCCTGAGTGGTGGAACATTCTGCCTCCTTGGCCTCACATGCACAGGGGACCCTGAGGTTGGTGTTTCCGGTGGCTGTGTCCCAAACAGCAGGGGTGACAGTGGCTGTGCTGTGGTGTCTTCCTCCAATGCTGTGGGTGCCTGTGCTGTGGAAGTGTCCTCAAGGACAGTGCTGGGTCCTGACGTGTCAGTAGGCTTCTCCCTCGCAGCCGTTGCTGGTGCACTCGCCTCCCCTCCCTGCGCTACACTGCGCGATGACTCTCCTGTGGGCAGACATGGACAATGGTCACCTGTGTGTCTTCATTACACTCATTCCTATCACACAATTTGCTAAGCCTCAACTGCTTGTGTATGGGGAGTGTGGCATGGCATGCTGAATTAAGTGTTGGCTGCTTTGATGTATGTTCCTATGACTACGACTACCATGATGCATTGCAGGTGAGTACTGACATGTGTACTGGATTGTGATTCAGTCACCCACATTGTGGAAGGGGCCAGGGAATGGGTGGGGATTCATGTCCATGCATCTTACCTTTCTTTCTTGCAGCTCTGACTGATCAGCATCCCCAATCCCGTGTATGCATTCCGGCTCCATGGTGGATTCCACAAGCTGCTCCAGTTCAGAGAGGCTTGGTGCACGGCTCTTCCCTCCACCTGTGACTGAGGATTCTTTCCTCTGGGCTGCAATCTTCTTTTTGGTGGTGATCCTCAGATCATACCACCTTTTTTTGATGTCTTCAATTTCACGATGTGTGACCCCTAGGGCATTTACTTTGCTCTGGATCGCCAGCCAGGTGTTTCTCTTGACAGACTCTGCTACTTGCAGGGACTGTCTCCCAAAAAGCTGGCTGTAATGCTGCACTACCTCTTCCACCAGCACCTGGAGCTCAGTTGTGCTGAATTTCAGCTTCCTTTTTCTGTCACCTCCATCCTTCTGGCCTTCCTGGGACTCCATGGTGATGCTCTGCTGGGCTCAGTGCAGCCTGCTCCTCTGTCTCCCCTCCAGCTCTCTCAACAGTTCTGTAGCTCTGCACCTGCATGGGTGTGGCCACCTCCAGGTACTGGGGTGTGGTACTTTCACCTGATTGGTTGATTCCTCAGTAGCTTTGTTGTGGGGTGTGGTGGGTGTCCCTGATTGGTTCACTGGCTCACATGTCTTCTATTAGAATTTTCGAGATCGGATTTTACCGAATCGGTAAATACTGATTCGGTAATCTCCGATTCGGTATCTCCCATTCATTCCTATGGGCCTGGAGGTCCATAGGGTTGAATGGGTGATACCGAATCAGAGATTACCGAATCGGTGATTACCGATTCGGTATTTACCGAGTGTGGATTCCGAATGTTACCGAATCGGTATTTTTTACCGATTTTTTTCCTACATACGGTTTTCCGATTCATAAATACCGATTCGGTATGAATCGGTATTTAAGAACCGGTAAAAATAAATTACCTACATCGGGTACTAGGTGAGAAAATTATGCAATTTAGAGAGGTAAGTTGGTGGGAGTGTGCATTCCATTAACTTAACAGGCGATCTTATTTTCAGAAAAGATGTTAAAATTCAGGGCTAAAATTATGCCCAGCGGCACCTTATGAAAAAGATGTTTGCCAGGTGCACGTGGACACTCGTTCTTGGTTTTTAAAGACGCTTGTCAAATAGCTGCGATAGCCTATTGTTCTTATTCTTGTTAGAGTGTTGGGCTCAACAGACATCCTTTAGTTCACTCCACATTTTGTAGACAGTTGAGCTTGACGGACGCTATATCACTGTGGAAGGAGAAGTAGTGCTTACAGAAAACCAGAAGGAAATGTGGATTACACTAATTGAGCCAGCAGCTGGGATACGCTATTTCATAAGAGAAGCCAGAACTCATTCCAAATAAGAAGAATATTCCAAAAAAAGCAATTGTTCTCTTCTGTCTTCCCAGGGGCTACAATAAATGCTCCAATTTATAGCACGCAAAGGAAGAAAATCACAGCCTGCATGCAAACCTTGCAGAGTCAGAATACATGCTAATGAGCCGTACATATGCACAGTTCATCCTCTCAGCTCGTGCTCTCCAACTGCATGTAAACATGTACATGATTTTTCCATCATATCAATACAAGCGGGCGCCCCACACCCCCTTCAAATGAGCACGCTCCAAGTGTCACCATCCTAAAAGCACAAAGAGGTAATACTGCTGTATGCCACATTCCTTGTAGTACACCAGACAAAGCTTCCTTTTATGCAGAGGCAGCAGCGTTTTAGGACTCATTCCTGCTGATTAAGGATAAGGAACACAGTTTCCGCTCTAAAGTTGTCACACGTAAACAAAACAACACCAGCAGCACACAATGGCGAGAAAGCACCACCCCCACCCCAGTGTGTGAAGCAGCCTAACCTTGCCTTCTGTAGGCGTTGTGTAACTGCAGCCACAATGCAAGCTGCACACCGACCACAAATGACAGACGGGTACTGAGCAGACATGGCGGAGACCTGGGTGGAGTGGGGGCTGGGGTGTACACTGCTGGAACGGTACCCGCATGCCACACAATATTGGGAACACATTTACGTGGTGGACCGAAGGCCCTAGGGAATATGCCATGTGTAATAAATAGTGGGATGAGACCCCAACACAGAAGACAGTTAAAACCAGGAAAATGTTTAAGGGATGGTCCAGCGGCCATATGAAAAACGACCAGGTGTACATGCTTCAGAGGAGGCATGTTGCCCCTATAGAAGATAGCTGTCCATGCTGGTCAGGAATGGCCGAAACCAAAGGAAGGGAGCTGAGAAGTACCTAGTGAAAATTAAACTCACGCTGCACTCGTCTGTTTAAAATTGAAATAAAGTGTGGGGTGGGTTGTAGTTACAGAGAATATGCGCTGATTGTCGGTTTACATACAGGCAGAAATCGGGTGCCCTATCAATAACATATGAGCTGGTATGGGAAATCCCTACATAAGACATACCGAGTGGTATAGAGCATCTGTGTGGATGACATACAGTTTGGTATGGGACGTCTGTGTCGATAACATAGAGGCTGCTAAGGAAAGCCCTTGTAGATGACTTGCGGGGGCGCATGGGATATGTTTACAGGTGACATACAAACAGGGATCGGATGTCGCAGGAAATGACAGGCAGACACGCAGCGGGAGAAGATAATGTGGATTACAATAATTCAGCTAGCAGCAGGGATACGCTATTTCATAAAAGAAGCCAGAAGGCAGAAAAGAGCTGCTTTGAGGGAATCGTTCTACAGAGCATGAAAAAACCCGGCTTTTAAAGAGGCAAACACTAGTGGAGAAAATGTTCTGCCTGCAGGCGGCCAAAATCCAACAGAGCAAAGCCATCCAAGCATGGAGCCATAAACTAAAGTAGAGGAGAAGATAAACAAGACGTGCTGTCGCGAGATGCGCTCTGTGGTGGGGAGGGGCGGAACGAGGCGCTTGGGACAGCAAGCGAGAGGAAAGCCAGATGGTGCCTGATCGCGCGCTGTAAGGGTGCCGCGATGTGCGCATGCCCGTGCGCGTAACCGCAAGCTTTAGACCACAACGGATTTCTAAAGCTCACTCACTAAATGTCTCGCCAGAGCAGCACATGTGCTGGCTCAGGCGAGACCTAAAAAGGGGGGGTTCCCTCCCGGAAAAGGAAAAACAATTAATGTATATATATAATCTAAATATACATCCAATAGCAGAAATTGCTGATTTCCCCCACCTCTTGTGACGGCGAGCCCGCGGTGGGGTAGCAAACCCCAACTCCAACACGCCCCTCCTCAAATTTGGAAGTAACATAAAACAAGAGATAGGCCGAGGCTCAATTCCTTTCAGCGTGTTTTGTTTATGAAAGTAGCAAAAACGCCCGACACGTTTTGGAGCTCGTCGCTCCTTGGTCATGGGTCAGTTGCGTTTGCACATTCCATTCATTAATACTTGTGATTTCCACCACCAAAATAAGAGTAGGACTACATGAGATTTTTTGGAATTATCTATGGCAGCAATCTTGTAACATTGTCATTCATGTTTTAAACGTACACAGTCTTACTTGACACATTTAGTTCTGCATTTTTATCAAAGTTGTTACAATTAATTAGGTTTCAATGATAAATAATCATATTCTTATTGATGACAATGCAGAGGGTTGAATATATATTTGCATATCACTTTCCTCCCTGCAACTGCGGTTGTTATTCGAGTTGAAATATGTCACATATTCACAGCTTACTGCTTATATCTCATAATATATACAGTTAGATGCATTACAGTTCTACCCCATTGGGCTAAGACATTCCTAAGAGAATAGAGTCCCATACTTTTATTGTGGCGTTATTTCACCCATGCACAACTGGTTAAAAACAATTCTGCCCTAGTGGGCTCTTCCTTTAGTCATACTTCCTTAATTTTACTGTGAACTTAAACAAATATAACTTGAAAACAAAATATTAAATATATATAATGTTAGACGGGGACCTGGAGGGTCGGCCGAGCACAGTGATCGCACAGACAGGTAACTTCCCCCCCACAGATGGACACCACACAGAGATCAGGGTAACACCTTTTATAGGCACTTCTGGTAGTAGAGTGGTACGATACAAGGCGATCAGGACACGATGATCCTCTCAATTCTAGTCTCTAGTAAGGGAAGGGGGTAGCGGGACAGTCTTGGTACCCACGGGTACGGAGGTGTAACGGTGATAGCTCACAATCCTCGAGCTCGGTGTTCGGATGGGTCAGACTGCGGCAGCGCCGGCAGGTCCCGAAGAGGTCGTAGGTGGCAACGGGCCGCGGCAGCGCCAGCAGGTCCCAACGAGGATGAAGGTTACAACGGGCCGCGGCAGCGCCAGCAGGTCCCACGAGAATGCAGGTTGCAACGGGCCGCGGCAGCGCCAGCAGGTCCCACGAGGATGAAGGTTACAACGGGCCGCGGCAGCGCCAGCAGGTCCCACGAGGATGAAGGTTGCAGAGGGCCGCGGCAGCGCCAGCAGGTCCCACGAGGATGAAGGTTGCAGAGGGCCGCGGCAGCGCCAGCAGGCAGGACAATAGTTCACAAGGCAGGGCTATGGCAGCGCCAGCAGTCCGTCAAGGATGAGTTTGTCGCGGTGTCTCTCGACTCCAGGATACAACTGCCTTCCTGTCCTGGGGCGGCCTCAGTTATAGGTCTGGCGCCCTTTGATGTCCGGACCCTCGCTCTTGGAGGTCGGGAGGTCTGGGATGAGGGAGTCCAGACACCCAGCAGGGGGGTGGAGCCAGCGCCCGAGGAGGCTGGGGGTGCTCGGCACCTGGCGGGGGAGAGCCATCGACACTTCTTACTCCCATTGACCTGCCAAGTGGTCCGTTTACCTCCTGGGTGGAGGGTGGTGCCAGGATGTCGGGGCCTGGCCAGGCCCAGGGTTGGGGTCGGGCTGAGGCCGCGCGGCCGCGTGGTGCCGTGTCCAAGATGGCGGCTGGGCCGGGCAATGGTGCTGACGGTGGCCCGGGCCCTGTCCTGCGGGGAGGGAGCGAGCCCTTCATGTGGCCTGTCCAACATGCGTCCCCCCCAGCTGAAGGCGGGGAGAGTCACCCATCTTCTTGGGGACTTTCCTCGTCGAGGCGGAAAAAGCGGGACAGGCCATCCGCGTTGGCGTGGTCTTGGCCAGGGCGATGCTCCACAGTGAAGTCCATCCCCTGCAGGGAGATGGACCATCGCAATAGTTTGGGGTTCTCCCCCCGCATCTGCATGAGCCATTGCAGGGGCCGATGATCTGTCTGTACCCGGAAATGGGTTCCGAAGAGGTACGGCCGGAGCTTCTTGAGGGCCCATACCACTGCGAAGGCCTCTCGCTCAATGGTGTTCCAGCGCTGTTCTCGGGGCAGTAGGCGTCTGCTGATGAAGGCCACGGGTTGGTCCACTCCTTCGGGGTTCAGTTGGGAGAGGACGGCCCCAATACCATGGTCGGAGGCATCGGTCTGCACGATGAACTCGCGGCTGTAGTCGGGGGCCTGGAGCACCGGAGCGGTGCACATGGCGGCCTTCAGCGTCTCGAAGGCCGCGTGACAGTCGGGAGTCCAGTTGACTCGTTTTGGGTTGTTCTTAGACGTGAGTTCCGTGAGGGGCCCCACAATGCTGCCATAGTCCCTCACAAACCGCCGGTAGTATCCGGTGAGCCCCAGGAAGGCTCGGACCTCTGTTTGTGTTTCGGGGGGTTGCCAGGACTGGATGGCAGCTACCTTGAGTTGGAGGGGGGCCACCCGACCGCTCCCCACTTGGTGTCCGAGGTAGGTCACGGACCCCTGGCCGATTTGGCACTTGCTGGCCTTTATGGTGAGGCCGGCCTGTTGGAGGGCCTGCAGGACCGCTCTGAGGTGGTGGAGGTGGTCTGCCCAGTGGCGGCTGTATACTGCGATGTCGTCCAGGTAGGCGGCGCTGAATTCTTCGAGGCCCGCCAATACCTGGTTCACCAGTCTTTGAAAGGTGGCTGGAGTGTTCTTCATGCCGAAGGGCATCACTCTGGAATGGTAGTGCCCGTCCGGGGTGGAGAAAGCGGAACGTTCTTGGGCCCTGGGGGTGAGGCCGATCTGCCAGTAGCCCGCTGTCAGGTCAAAGATGCTTAGGTAGCGGGCTGCCCCCATGCGGTCGACTAGTTCATCTGCTCGGGGGATAGGGTGAGCGTCGGTTCGGGTGACCGCGTTCAGCCCCCGATAGTCGATGCAGAATCGGAGCTCCGGCGTGGTGCCCGGTGCCGCGGCCTTGGGGACCAGGACGACCGGGCTGGCCCAGGGACTGTCCGAAGGCTCGATGACCCCGAGGGCGAGCATCTTGGAGACTTCTTCTTGGATGCATGTACGTACCCGATCCGGTACTCGGTACGCCCGGTGTCGGACAGGAGGACTGTCCCCCGTGTCCACGTCGTGCAGGCACCAGGAGGTGACTCCGGGTGCGAGGGAGAACAGGTTTGCGAACGGCAGCAGGAGGGCCCGGCAATCTTGACGCTGCTCTGGGGTCAGGGCCTCGGAGAGTCGGACCCCGTCCACCGAGCCATCTCTTTCCCGAGTCCTCAGTAGGTCAGGGAGGGGATCGGAGTCTCCTTCTGTGCCACTGTCGGTCGCCATCAGCAGGCTGAGCTCTGAGCGCATGAAGTGGGGTTTGAGCCTGTTGGCGTGGAGGACCCGGAGGGGGTTCCGGGGGGACTCCAGGTCAATGAGATAGGTGACGGGACTCCTGCGCTCGATCACCTTGAAGGGCCCCGTCCATTTGTCTTGCAAGGCACACGGTTCGATGGGGGACATCACCCATACCTGCTGACCCGGTTGAAACTCGATGGAGGAGGCATGTTGGTCGTACCACTTCTTCATGTCCTCTTGACTGGCCTCCAGATTGGCTTTAGCGATCTCCCTGAATTTCCGGGTCTGATTTCGGAGGGTCAGGAGGTATTTGTAGACGTCCGGAGGGGTCTTTAGGGGGGCCATTTCCCATTCCTCCTTCACTAGGCTGAGAGGCCCGCGAACGGGGTGTCCGTACAGGAGTTCGAAGGGGCTGAAGCCGAGGGACTTCTGGGGGACTTCTCGGTAGGTGAAGAGGAGGCACGGTAGTAGCACGTCCCACTGGCAGCGTAGGGGTTCTTCCAGCCCCATGATCATCCCCTTGAGGGTGCGGTTGAACCGCTCGACCAGTCCGTTCCCCTGGGGGTGATAGGGGGTGGTGAAGCGGTAAGTGACTCCGCACTGCTGCCAGAGGGATTTCATATACTTTGAAATAAAGTTCGTACCCCTGTCGCTGACGACTTCCCGGGGGAAGCCCACTCGAGAGAAGATCCCCATCAAGGCTCGACCCACTACTGGGGCTGTTATAGTACGAAGGGGGACCGCCTCAGGATAGCGGGTGGCGTGGTCCACCAGGACCAGGATGAAGCGATGCCCCTGTGCTGTTCGGGGGTCCAGGGGCCCCACAATGTCTATTCCCACCCTTTCGAACGGGGTGGTCACCACGGGGAATGGTTGTAGGGGTGCCTTGAGTTTGCGGCCGCTCTTCCCGCTGGCCTGGCAGGTCGGGCAGGACCGGCAATGGTTGGAGACGTCATTTCTCATTTTGGGCCAAAAAAAGTGAGTCACCAGGCGGTGGTAGGTCTTGTCTTGGCCCAGGTGCCCGGCCAGGGGGACATCATGGGCTGGGTTCAACAGGAAGTCTCTGAAGTGGAGGGGCACCACCAGCACTCGCCCGGCCTCCAGTTCTGCGATTTTCTGCTCGCTGTACAAGAGATCATTGTCCCAATAAACCCAGTGGGCCCCGGTGGTGTCTCCTTGGCTCTGGGCGAGCGCTTGCTGTCACAATCCCTCGAGGGAGGGGCAGGTCTTTTGCTCCTGCCGGAATTGTTCCTGGGTGGGCCCCCCTTCTTGACGCCACGGAGCCAGGTCGGGAAGCTCGGGGGGCTGTGTGGACCCCTCTGTGGTGGGGTCCGGGTGGTCGGTCTGGAGGAAGTCTTCTTCTGGAGTGATCGAGGGCGGAGGTGCTGCCCATTCTGGTTCTTCTGGTCTAGGGATGGTGCGGGTGGCCATGGACGGGTGGTTACGCACGCCCAGTCCGGGAGACCCAACATCCCCAGATGCTCTCTTCTTTCCACAGCGGCCCACGGGGAGCTCTCGAGATCGTTCCCCAGGAGGCAGTCCACGGGGGCATCGTCGCGGACAGTTACTTTCAGCATGCCGGACACTCCTCCCCATTCGAAGGGGACGCAGGCCATCCGACACAGGCTCTCCGAGTTATCTGCCGATCGGACGGGGCAAAGTACGTTTGGTAGGATTTGTTCTGGGGTCACCAGGTGACAACGGACGGCCGTCACACTGGCCCCGGTGTCACGCAGGGCCTCGGCCTTGCGCCCATTGATGCTCACCCATTGGCTGTACTTCCGAGTGTTGGCGGGCAGGGGAGTCCGCGGGACCATGTCTCTTCCTCCCAGGCATGCCAGGGTCATGGCGGCGGGTTCCCACTCGAACTGCTCCGACTCATAGGTCTCCGTGTCTTCGGAGACTTGTTCTTCTCCCAGGGCGGCGGCCGCCATCTGGCGGGGCCCGGGGACCTGGTTCTTCGGGCAGGTCGGGTCACTGGCATAGTGGCCGACTCGCTGGCATCGATGACACGTCACGTTAGCTCGGAACCCCGGGCGCATCGGGGGGTTTCCCCGGCCTGCTGGGGCCGGGGTGGCGTTAGTGGGCGCGGCCGGGACGGCGTCTCTGCCCCGGCCCGGGCCTCCTCCTCCTCCTCGGGGACGATGATGACCTTGGTTGGTTCTGTTCTGCTCATTCGCCCCACTCCGGGCCACTCGGGTGCTCTCCCACCGGTCAGCCTCGGTGGCGAGCTGCCGGGGTTCAGTCAATTTACTGTCGAGGAGGTGCTGCCTGAGCTCGACGAAGCAGTTGTTGGAGAGGTGCTCCCACACAATGAGATTGAAGAGTTGTTCGTAAGTGGTTACGTTGTTACCCTTGATCCACCCCTCGAAGGCTCGGCTGAAATATTTCACGTATTCCAACCACGTTGTACCTGGGATCCGGGTGCAGTTGCGGAACCTCTGGCGGTACATTTCGGGTGTAAGCCCATATCGACTGAGGAGGGCGGCCTTCATGTGGTCATAGGACGTCATTTGATGGTCCGGAAGCTGCAGCAGGGCATCCCGACCCTCGTTGACGAATCTCCCCCATAGACCGGCTCCCCAGTCACTTCGAGCGACCCGGTGGGCGGTCATGGCAATCTCATAGGCCTTGAACCACTGCTGTATGTCGTCGGTCCGGTGATATTCTCGGACCACATCCTTGGGGATGTGGACCTTCCGCTCGGTAGGACCCGGGGAGTGCGGTTGCTCGGGCACCCCTAGGTTTTTGTTCAGTTTGCGTATTTCTATCTCCGCTAGTTTGCACTCGTGCTCGTATGCCAGTCTTTTTTCTTCGAGGTCTCTCTGTCTCTGTTTTTCCTCTCGCTCTTCTCTGAGCCGTAAGTGTTCTAAGTTTATTTTTTGTTCCGCCAGTTTCAATTCTCCGTCTAATCTGAGTCGTGCCAAGTCTAACTCGTGTAATCTATTTTTTTCCCGCTCTTGGATCTCTTCACGGGAAGGGCCTGTTCTCCGTTCCTCCGTCCGGGTGGTGTTGACTTCCGGGGCTGCGGGGTCCCGGGGGGTTGCGGTATTTGTCTCTGTCCAGGCCTCTAGTCTTCTTTTGTGCTTAGCCCGGTGGTAGCAATGCCTAAGTCCATGCAAAATTGTTTGAGCTCTCGGTGGTTGTATTCTTCCAGCTTTTCCATCTGGAACTTCTCCGCCGATCCGCTCTCTTTGGTCGTCATCGTGGTTTTAGTCGTAGGGTGAGTTACTGTCTGTACGGTACGCGTTGGTTCGGATCGCGCCGCTAGCCACCAATGTTAGACGGGGACCTGGAGGGTCGGCCGAGCACAGTGATCGCACAGACAGGTAACTTCCCCCCCACAGATGGACACCACACAGAGATCAGGGTAACACCTTTTATAGGCACTTCTGGTAGTAGAGTGGTACGATACAAGGCGATCAGGACACGATGATCCTCTCAATTCTAGTCTCTAGTAAGGGAAGGGGGTAGCGGGACAGTCTTGGTACCCACGGGTACGGAGGTGTAACGGTGATAGCTCACAATCCTCGAGCTCGGTGTTCGGATGGGTCAGACCGCGGCAGCGCCGGCAGGTCCCGAAGAGGTCGTAGGTGGCAACGGGCCGCGGCAGCGCCAGCAGGTCCCAACGAGGATGAAGGTTACAACGGGCCGCGGCAGCGCCAGCAGGTCCCACGAGAATGCAGGTTGCAACGGGCCGCGGCAGCGCCAGCAGGTCCCACGAGGATAAAGGTTACAACGGGCCGCGGCAGCGCCAGCAGGTCCCACGAGGATGAAGGTTGCAGAGGGCCGCGGCAGCGCCAGCAGGTCCCACGAGGATGAAGGTTGCAGAGGGCCGCGGCAGCGCCAGCAGGCAGGACAATAGTTCACAAGGCAGGGCTGTGGCAGGGCCAGCAGTCCGTCAAGGATGAGTTCGTCGCGGTGTCTCTCGACTCCAGGATACAACTGCCTTCCTGTCCTGGGGCGGCCTCAGTTATAGGTCTGGCGCCCTTTGATGTCCGGACCCTCGCTCTTGGAGGTCGGGAGGTCTGGGATGAGGGAGTCCAGACACCCAGCAGGGGGGTGGAGCCAGCGCCCGAGGAGGCTGGGGGTGCTCGGCACCTGGCGGGGGAGAGCCATCGACACTTCTTACTCCCATTGACCTGCCAAGTGGTCCGTTCACCTCCTGGGTGGAGGGTGGTGCCGGGATGTCGGGGCCTGGCCAGGCCCAGGGTTGGGGTCGGGCTGAGGCCGCGCGGCCGCGTGGTGCCGTGTCCAAGATGGCGGCTGGGCCGGGCAATGGTGCTGACGGTGGCCCGGGCCCTGTCCTGCGGGGAGGGAGCGAGCCCTTCATGTGGCCTGTCCAACATATAATCATTGAATATATATAATCACTGAATATTAAATATATATAATCCCAGCTACACCACCGAAGTTCCATGGACTGACCACCGATGCGTCCACTTCACCTTCAGAACACCCACCATCCACAGACACTAGCACCTACTGCCACAAAAAAACTGGACCAGAATCACCAAAGACCAACTCACCTCCTCACTCAGCAACTCCATCCCAACATCGCGGAAAACGACAACCCAAACACCACAGCCCGAACCCTGCACAGATGGATCTCCCACAGCGCCAACACCAAAGCCCCCCTCAAGAAAAACAACAACACCCATGCCAAGAAAGCCAGATGGTTTACCACCAAACATCAAGTGTCCAGACGCACTTGTCGCCACCTCGAAAAGGCCTGGAGGAACACCAAATCCACAGAAGCACACAACAACTTCAGAGTCGCGACCAACACCCACCACCAACTAATCAGAAAAACAAACAAAAAAAGTGAATAAGACAAAATCTCCTCACACGCACACAACAGCAAAGAACTCTTCAACATAATCAAGGAGTTTGCCCATCCCGCAAGCGAGTCGACTGACATCCCTCCCTCACAAGACCTCTGTGACAAACTCAGCACCGTCTTTCACCACAAAATCAAGAGCATTTACGACAACTTAGACGAAGACAACCAACACACTGAACCCCCACCAACCCCCCGACACGCTGAAGCCAGCGATTGACTACTGGATAGCCCTCACCACCGAAGACACACTGAAGTCAATCAAGTCCGGGGCCTCCACGGACCTCTGCCCCCACCACATCTTCAACAGAGCCGCCGACACCATCGTACCCATGCTCCGCCACACCATCAACCACTCCCTGGTAACCGCCTCGTTCCCCGACGACTGGAAATACTCCAAGGTCAACCCCCTCCTGAAGAAACCCTCGACGGACCCCACCAACCTCAAAAACTACAGACCAATCTCCCTGCTCCCGTTTCCAGCGAAAGTCATTGAGAAAGCCGTCAACAGCCAACTCGCCACATTCATCAAAGAGCACAACATCCTCGACTCCTCCCAATCCGGCTTCAGAAAAAAAAACAGGGGGGGAAGAGGCGAAGAGGGCGGAAACCGCCCTCTTCGCCGCAACAGACGACATCTGCACCCTACTGGAAAAAGGAGAAAGAGTAGCCCTCATCCTCCCCAACCTCTTAGTGGCGTTTGACACAGTCTCTCACCGCACCCTAATACGCAGACTCCACGGCGCAGGGATCAAGGACAAGGCCCTCGACTGAATCAGCTCCTTCCTCTCCGGCAGAACGCAGCGGGTCAGACTCCCCCCTTTCCTCTCGGACCCTACACCAACGACCTATGGTGTCCCCCAGGGGTCCTCCCTCAGCCCTACTCTCTTCAACGTCTACATGGCTCCGCTCGCCACCCATCGTCAGAACCTATGGACTCAACATTGTGTTATACACAGACAACACCCAACTCATCCTCTCCCTATCCAACAAACCCAACGCCGCAAGACACGTCTTTCGAGAAGGCATGGAAGCCGTCGCCAAATGGATGAAAAACAGCTGCCTACAACTAAACACCAACAAAACAGAAGTATTTGCCCAAACCCCGATGCCTGGAATGACATCTGGTGGCCCCCCGCCCTCGGAAGTCCACCCACCCCCACGGACCAGGCACGCAACCTCGGAATCATCCTGGACTCGGAGCTCAAAATGGACCACTAGATCAACTCCGTCTCATCCTCCTACTTCCACACCCTCCGCCTACTATGTAAGACCTTCAAATGGATCCCCCTCGAACACAGAAAGACCGTCACTCACGCCCTGGTCACCAGCAGACTCGACTACTGCAACACACACTATGCCGGTATAAATAAAAACCTCACTCGCAAGCTACAGAACATCCAGAACGCCGCCGCAAGACTGGTCCTCAACCTGCCAAAAAACTGCCACATCTCCCAGCACCTGTGCACACTCCAATGGGGCTAGAGTCACCTTCAAGATGCTCACCCACACACACGAGGCCCTCCACGGCACTGGACCAGCATACCTGAACAGCTGAATCCAATTCCACACACCCCAAAGGACCCTACGATCAGCCCAGCTCTCCCCGCCACCAGAAAAATCAGATTGGGAGGCCGCTCCTTCTCCTTCCTCGCGGCCACACCCTGGAATGCCCTTCTGCTCCACCTCAGACAGACAACATCGCTTCCCATCTTCGCTAGAAACCTCAAAACCTCAGACCTACTCCTTAATGGACTAGAACCTGCACCTCCACCTTCCCCAGCGCCTTGACACCCTTACGGGTGAGTAGTCGCGCTTAACAAAACACTTGATTGACTGAAAAAAAACAAAGGTTACAGGGATATTCTAGTTCGGAAATAGACTTTAAAAAACCTTAGAAATTCACAGAAAAAACCACAAAGGTAACAGGGATGTTACAGTTAGTTTCAGATTTTTACACACACAAAACCATAAAAATTCAGCAGTTATAGTGACCTGAGCTAACTATAACTTATGCCCCCTGCAATGCACTACTTATGACCTCACATAATACATCACTGATGACATGGTCAGTGACATCACTGAGGGCAACTCTAATGACATCACTGGTGACATCATCTATTTACTCTGAGAGTTTTGTCATTGTTTCTGACACTAAAAGCTATATACTGAGCTATTACATAAGGTAAATTACTATTATTTCTGTACTACTGAGTGTTAGTATTTCTAATGTATATATCATCTGAAGTATAATCCCCTTTTTAGGTCAAGCCTAGCATTGCAGCGCGCATGCGCTGCTCCCGCTGTCAGACTGCGATAGTAGAGTATGGGAGAGAAGGTTTGCCCACTCCCACGCCCTTCTTTTTCATTGGCTCGTGTGTTTGCCCTTCCTAAATGCTGGCTACTGATTGGTAAAGAGGCTTGTTAGTCCCTCCTTAGTACTGCAGTGTCGTCATTTGTAACGTCCCATTGCTACTGGCCCCTTTACTTCGGTGCTTACACGGTAGTGTGATTTTTAGAGTTCTAAGTACTATTTTCTTTCTTGAGTTTGTCCTACTTCGGGCAGGACGTTGTGCTTTATTTACATTTAGCGCGCGGTGCACGCTTTCACTTTCGATGCTGCTGGGACAATCTCGACCGATTCTTTATAAAACACTCAGTTTTCCTTTTCACTCTCTTATGCCTATGACACGTGATTCCCCCAACCCCTCCAAATCCAGAGCAGGAAGCCCACCCAGGGGGCTGCTGCTGCCTGGGACCACCCCATCTGCTCTCAATCTCAACAACATCTCGTTCAGCTATTAGGGGGAGGAGACGGTGAGGCTCTTCGCTCTGTATTTTATTTCTGGACCAGGAGGGCCCGAAGCCCTCAGCACCATGAACCCAGACACGCGGACAAGGGGGATTAAAGCCCCGGGAAGGAGGAGGCGTCCATCGACCAAGCGTGATCATGGACTGTCAGCGCCGGGCATGTTAGTGGAGCTCACTCTGGCAAAGACGACAGTTGAGCCAAGCTCACAGAAACTGATAGGGCTGTGTGCTGTGCACGGAAGGAGTTTGTCCTTGTAGTTGTTAAGAGACATTTCTGGAAAGGGTGTTATTTAATCACGATGAGCAGGGGTTTGAGGTGGGAGGAAGGGGACAAGGCTATTTACTTTAGTAGTAAATAACTGAAAGGCAAGCATCTGGTCGCGTGACAGACTCACAGCTCTGTGTGTTTAAAACAGGCCTGACCAGCAGCTCTCCGATGACCCTGTACTTCACGGCTCTATGAATGCAGCTGAGCCCAGGACTATGATCCTGATTACAGTTTACAGGGAATCTATACCTAGTAAACCACGTCCCATCAGACCTGACCTGCAGTGTCCCTCATTTCAGCACAGAGTCCCACGCACACTGGTATGCCAGTTCTTAATTCCAGATTTGCTACACATCCTGGTTCACTGTACCAGACACAACCATGCAAATAATTCCGCTAGCGCACACCCATACTGACTTTCAGCAACATTACTGTTCAAGAACAGAGTGTGCTAGTCAGACCAGTTCTCAGGGCCCCTGTGATTGATGGGCATGTATGTAGTCCTCGATGCAAATAGTCCCTGAAAACATACATACGAAGTACTACTGCAGCCTGGTGAATTGCCAGGTACATCCTATGTAGGCTTTGTGGGTTTTTTCTTGCAGTATTTATTATTTACAGTTTCCAGATCTACATAAATTGCCACTTAACCAGTGCAAAGAATATTAGATAGAAGGAAAGAGAAGAAACATAGAAGAAAAGGAAGACCAATATCATAACTGCTGTTGAGCTGAAGTAAAATGCCCTCTACAATAGGGTCTCACATGTGTTTACACCATATTACAGCCTTTTTTATAAGACTATAAGAAAGTCAGAAACATAAATGTGAGACCAACAAAGATAAGAGGTGTGACTGTTAAATGTGCTGTGAAGGGGGATGGTTACAAGGAAAATCCTTTCCACAAGTTTGTGGAATACACTATCTACTTCTTGACACACAAGTGGCAAATGCTAGCTTGGAACCTCAAGCACCTGGAGAGGGAAGGCCCATACAGATATATTAAACACAGAGCTTTGGACTATACTATTTCCCGCTGAAAGGCAGTATTTCTCTCTGTGTTCCCATACCTGGCGTGTCACGCCGTTTGGTGCTTACTTTTCTTCCATGTTAAAGAACAGTAGATGTTTCAGCACCCAGGCTAATGTGCTGCATAGCTAGATACATATAAGGTCCCAAAGGCGAGGCAGATTGCATTGCAAATGCTTGTTTAATTGGGTGTACTATTTATGAGTAAATTAGCATCTATGCTAACACATGTCCCCTGCTGATGTATGTGTATGGTAGTGCTTTGTGACAGTCGAAGTGGTTCATTGAGACTTCACTCCACAGTAATGGCTGAGTATAGTTTTGTTTTAAAACATACTGACCACTTTGTTAAGACCTATCTCTTTTGTGATGAAAGAGTGTAGTAGTAGTTTGCAATAAATTCATATGTTCACTAACGCATGTCTCTGGGGTGATGGCTCCGTGTAGTAGTGGTTTGCAACAGACTGACCTCTCTGCCGACACTTTTCTCCAGGATGAAGAATAACTTTACTAGTGATTTGTGACACAGTTGTCTGTCCGCTAGGAGCTCTCTGCTGGGTGTGTGTTGTAGTAGTTTGTGTAAAACTGACGCGTGCACTAAAAACTCTTTACAGGTTGACAAAAGATGCTGTTTTGGTTTGTGATAGGCTAGTCTGTATGGTTAGACGTCTTACTTTGGTCACTAGTGTTTAGAGTAGTGGTTTAGAAGAGGCAGTACAATCCAGTGAGTGTAGTAGTTGGTAAGGTTACAGTGAGCTTTCTGCTGTACATCTCTCACCTGTCTCCTTTTCTTAGTTAAAAAAATTTAAATGGCATTTTATGAAGTATATTGAAGTTTACTTTGCTGGATGATGTCAGAAGTCATGTCATTGACCATGTCATGAGTGATGTAATATGTATGCATCCACTCCGATCACAACCCACACATACTGAACATAGCGTGGACACGGCCACACCCGCCCGTGCCCACCTGGAGGCTGCAACCGGCCCAACTCCTAGACGCCCCCTTCCGCGATTCCCTTTCCACACAAACAGCGCGGTACTTTGAGGAAAATACCGGCACAGCGTCCTCCCCTCAGATTGAGTGGGACGCCTTCAAGGTCGTACTCAGAGGACACTGTCTGGGCACACAGGGGTATATACAGAAGCAACTAGAGAGGGACCTGACGTGCATAGAGTCCGACCTACTCCGACGGGAACAGGAGGCGATCGGTGGCGAGGATGCACCACTACACACGGCACGCGCTGAGCACGAGAGGTTACTGGAGCGGCTACGCCATGTCAATTACGCAGCCCACTCGGCGCACACGCACCCCCTTAGTGATAAGCCTGGTAAATTATTGGCCTGGCTCATCAGACAGGATGACCGCTCGGCACCTGTATCTGCAGTATATACGGACGGAGGCGAGGTGGTGTACACGCAAAGCAAAATACACGAGGCCTTCACCGAGCTCTATACCGCTCCCAGCTCCGAGTCCCCGCCGGGGATATTGCGGACTATCTCTCGGGCATACAGCTGCCGAGAGCGACAGCTGCACAGCGGGACGACCTGGGCACGCCGCTCACGTCCGACGAACTGCGCGCCACCATTTTTGCCTTATCGAACGGCAAGTCCCCAGGTCCAGACGGGTTGCCGGCCGAATACTATAAGGCTTGCTCAGATATCCTGATCCCAGAACTGCTGAAGATGTATGCAGCGGCCGCTGACGATTCGGTTCTCCCTCCCACGCTCAATGAGGCCACGCTTATTTCCCTCCTAAAACCCGGCAAAGACAGCATGCGTATGGGCTCTTATCGGCCGCTGGCCCTACTAAATACTGACTACAAAATACTTGCCTCTACTCTAGCTCAACGTCTAGCCTCCTTAGTCCCAACCCTTGTACACCATGACCAGAATGGTTTTATGCCTACACGCAATACTTCCCGCAACATCCGTAGACTGTTCAAAGTGCAAATGTATGCCACCCACAACTGGCCCGATCGGGATGCCTCGTCTTAGACCTTGAGAAGGCCTTTGACTCTGTTGAGTGGCCCTACATCAGGGCGACGCTGGAGAAATATGAACTTGGGGACGACTATATTGAGATGATGAGACTACTCTATCATAGGCTGACTGTGCGTGTACGCACGGGCGGGCTGCTGTCTGACGCAATTCGGGTACAAAGAGGGACCAGGCAGGGATGTCCCCTGTCCCCATTGCTTTTTTCAATGGCGATGGAACCTCTCGCAGCGTTATTACGAGCGCAGGGAGAGGAGTGGGGGATCCCACTGGCAGATAGCTTACATACGGTCTCGCTTTACGCGGACGATCTGATCCTGTATGTTAGAGACCTGACCCGACTCCCACCGTCCTTGTCGGATACCAGTCGGACCTTTGAGGCAATGTCGGGATTCAGAGTCAACTGGGCAAAGTCCGGAGCGTACTCCTTCAGCCCAGACACACAGGAGTGTGACATCTGCATAAATGGCGGGAGACTCACCTGGCACCCCACGACATTCAGGTATCTTGGCATACATATCTACAGAGCCCCGCCTGACATACTGGAGGGAAACCTGATCAGAGCTATCTCCTCCCTACAAGCACAGATGACATTCTGGAAGACCCTCCCCTTAAACGTGCCCAGCCGAGTCGCACTGACAAAAATGATAGTCTTGCCAAGACTATTATACTACTTTGCCAATATCCCAGTATATGTTCCGACCCGGATATTTTGGGAACTGGAGACACTGATTCGGAACCTCATCTGGAACGCAGGAAGACCCGTGTGGCATTGATGAAACTCTATGTGCCCACGGAGGCTGGTGGCCTTGCGGTTCCCAACTTGGAACTGTATTACCTGGCGGCCCAGATGCAATGGGTGACGGGATGGTTGAGTGGCAGGAACCTAGATGATACTGCCACAGATGCTGTAACCTGGACACGCACGCAGGTGTGTACGCTGTTCCACCCTTTGACTACGACTCCGCTCCCGACACAGATTCACATGACCGTTGCTCGCAGATGCTTCCTGCGTTGCTTGAAATTGACATGTGGGGTGAAGCCCTACGCCCCAGTGCTTCCGCTCCTGGGCACACCCAGAGATGGTGGAGTAATAACAGAGGCAATGTTGGACAGGTGGGTGCAGGCAGGAGTGGAGGCACTGGGTGATCTATATGCTGATGGCGCCCTACTTCCCTTTGGGACTCTGGCTGGGGACACTGGACTGCCGGCCGGGCAGTTTCTCCTTCACGCGTCTATCACACGCACGCTGGCACGCCCCTGGGGAGACTTGACTGAAGAACCGCAGACGCACCACTTTATGCAATACCTCCATGTCATGGGCAACGGTTCCCATGTGGTCCACTGGCTGACACAGGCCCTCCTAATGCACACACAGCGATCCACACAACAGCTCCGAGACAAGTGGGCGGCAGATAGAGGAAGGGCATGGACGGACAAGGAGTGGACTGTGGTGCTGTCCAGCCCGGTCAATGTCCCACGCAACTCACGCTTTAAAATCATACCATTTTATATACTACACCGCGCATATTTGTCGCCGGATAAGATTAACAAGTTCTTCTCGGTTACCACTTCTGCGTGCCCCAGATGCTCTCTGGTTGGCACAGATCTCCTACACATGCTCTGGGCCTGTCCCACCATATTAACATATTGGAGCACGGTGACTGCCTGCTGAAGCAGAGTACCGGTGGTGATCTGCCGCACACGTGGGAAGCCTGTCTCTTGGGACTGTACAAAAGGACCAAAATCAACCAGGTTCTGGGACCTGGGACTCATCACAGCCAAACGCTTGCTCACTAAGCGGTGGAAAAAGGATGAACCCCCACAAGCCACACATTGGTACACCTCCTTCGACAATTGGGCGAGAGCGGAGGGTGTCATACTACACAGGGAGGAGACGGCAGGACTGAGAAAATTCCCCATCGCACAACTCTGGGATGAAACCCTGAAATCCTTCCAACAGGCGAGCCTGGATCAGGGAGTTACTTAATGGTGCCCCTCCCTGGGCCGGCCCCTAACGATGGCCAGGACGAAACACATCATGCTCCCACTGACACCTTACTGCCATGGTCAAACAACAGATACAACACATACCTGGGTGATGAGATGCTGCTGCGGAGCTGTGACGTGACAACAACCTAGAACCCCACTGCTTTGGCACTGATGCTCTGAGGCCCATCGGGCAGTGTCGGGCCGCCTCCCCCTCCCCTTTCATCCCCCCATGGAGTGAACTCGCCCTCCTCATGACCACAATTACCCCGAGCCACTGTCATACCTCTGACTCTTTACCTCAACAGAAATACATTGACACTCCTCCCGCTACACTATCCTTTCATCCTCATCCTTCCCCTCTAGGATTTGTCCCCCCCTTTCTTTTTATTCTTCCTCCCCCCAGTTCAGTTTGGGGGTCATGACAGTTTCCCGCCCCCGACACATTTTTTATAACGTTGAGAATATGGTATTAGTTACATGCAACTGTTTACTCCGGACCAAACACATGGCGACCTCGCGATAGGGGATGTATCACATACTATTTGAAGGAAGGGACCAGAGGTAGACGCACAGACGCAAGAACATGCCGTCCCATACCACATCCCTATGCCTCGGCTTACATTGCGCTTAACGCCATGCAACAACACCCTTGCTAAAGATTCCAGTACCTATCACGTAATCCATCGACTGTATCGAAGTACTGTGGTGTGTCACAAACTCATTTCCTACTATCATTGAATTGCATAGTCGTTATGGTGTGAAGCAAATTATGCATATTTTCTTTTATCCAATGCCTTAAATGTGTATTGTATTGATAATAATTGTTTCAAAACTAATAAAACATATAAAAAAAAAAATAAAAAAAAATGAGTGATGTAATATGTAAGGTCATAAGCAGTGCATATGTTAAAGACTGGTAATAAAGCCTTGCTCCAGAAGTCGGTGTCAACAACATCGGAGGGATGCCATTGGGGCCGGGGACACCCATAGCTCTACCCCTGGCTATCAGACGTTTTATCTGTTTTTCCGTGGGTGCATACCATTCCTCTTTAATGGAGGCTAATGAATCTAAATTGGCGGCCAGGAGGATCGCCTGTTGTTTATGGGTATTAGAACTATCGGCCGATTCGTCTTTGATAGTGCGATTTTGTGTCACTTCTACCGTGTTGGGAGATTCACTATCCGTTGTCGCAATACCCGTTTCCTTGTTCGCTTCTGCTTGCTTTTGCCTATTGTTGTTGAAGTGGGCGGAGAGATAGTCTACCCAAGCGGCCTCTGTTATATTGGAGCTTATTCCTGGATCGTTTGCCAAAACGTTAGTGCTATTTTTTTGCTTGGCATCGTGCAGTAACTTGGCCCACAGTTCATCATTCTTTAATCTTATTTTCCTCCACTTCCTCCTTTTCAGTAATGCCTTCATATGCCGAAGGGTCGACTGCAAGCCCAAGTTATCTGGTGTTTTTCAAAGTTGTCTCAGTGTTTGATTTATGGTGCGTTTTAGACTCTTTGATACCGGGCTGAATTTCACTTTTGTTAGATCATCTTCCGATTGTCTTGGTTTGGTCCCTACCCTAATCGCAAATTTCCCACTGAAGGTCATACTAAAATTTTCCCATGCTTCTACTATTGGGACGGCGGATTCTTTTTCTCTCTCGTGTAGGATTTTGGCGGAGGCTGATAGTGCTTCAATATTGTTGAGATTACACCTTATACGCTTTGGGTTAGAGATCTCTTCAGTTACAATGGGATTCCAAGCATCTGGTTTAACAGCCGGTCTCACATTCAACAGCACTTCCTGCGGTAGGTGATCACTGTGTGCATTGTCACCTATTCTAAAAGCTGCTATTTTGTTGAAGATAGCTAATGTAAACTCTAAATAAGAGGAGGTTTTTGAAGAGTGGAATATGCCGGCTGGTGGATTATCCTCCAAGAAGCGGCCGTTCAGTGCTCTTAAATTTAAGTGTTCTAGTTCCTGTAGCAGATGTTTAGACCATCTCGTTGTTGTATTCATTTTTGCTCGGCTCTGATTCGGTATCCCCCATATTGCTGTGAGTTCGTGTGCAGGGCCGTCACCTTGGCCTGACCCCAAAAGGTGTAAATTGAAATTGCCAGCAAGGATTATATGGTCAGTGTCTTGCTCGTCCATAATCCTTTTTAATTCTTTTGTCTGCTCTTTTACAGCTTTTTGTTTTTGTTTGGGATGCATGTAGTTGTTAATTATAACTTCTTGGGGCATATTGTTTAACTTGAGCGTTATTATTGCTGCTTGAACTGCATTTGGTGGTGTGATTTTCGCCTCTATGGACTGTGTTTTGCCTATTGTAGTTATTAAAACCAACATTATTAACCCCCCCCCCCCCCCCACCGAACGGCAACTAAATGTAGAGCCCTTTATGGCCGGAACGAAATAGGAGGTGTACCCTTGGAGCTCTAAGGCCTTATCTTCCCAGGCTTCCTGGAGGAGTATCATGGCAAATGACTTTAAGTAGTTAACTACCTCATGGTCGTCAGTTTTGCCAACCAGGCCGTTAATACACAGTTTAATTTTCCCTTGCTCTGCAGGGGGTATCTGTAAGTTACCACTCTCTTGTCAATTTGGACGCTCTGTTATTATTGTGCATGTTATTTGCATCCAAGTCTGTGTTCCCGGTGTTGAGGTTGGAATTGATGGCCCACAGCTTGTACTTGGATTGGAAACCTTTATGCAGGCAGTTAGTTCACCAGGAGTTCTGCTTCTTGTCCCTCTTAATACTGAGGTGGTAATTTAATCTTGGGCGTTGATCCGAGTATTTAGGAAAGGAGTTGCATAGGGAGATTGCCATTCGGGTTCCAGCTTTATACCCCAGAGCTTAAGCTTGCTTTCTTCTTCCTTGATTTTATTCACAGTACCGCTGGAACTCCATCTTGTCCTGGTCGCCTCAGGCCATAGACGATTATTACTTTGAAGGAATTCTATGGAGAGTAGGTCTGATGAGCTTATGTTTCCAAGGCTTGGGATGGAATTTAAAAGTCGTAGTACGTTCCCTCTGTTTAATAAGTCAACTCTTCCCCAGGATTCATATTCAAGGATGAAAATAATGCTGACCAGTTCTTCAGTAGTACTCTCCTTCATTTCCTCCTGAGGATAAGGCCTTGATTCTTGGCTGGCATGAGTACGGGAGATTGGCAAGAGGACAGTTAGAGACTTGGTTTTGCTAGGTGAGCAACTTTGTTTTGCGGCGCCCCCGCTGACTGTTGTGCTCGGTCTTTATTCTCGGACAGATGGACTTCATTGGAGGACGACCTTAAGGTTTGTTCTTCCTTAATGTTATAAGGTAGTTCTTGCTTTGGAGTTACTGGCTCTTTTACTGATAGGGTTGACTCCTGTCTGTCGTCTATTTTTGAGGTGTTCCGTCTTAGTGAACTCAAGGGTGGCCCCAAAGTGGCAGCCGTGGTTGTGGTAGGCCTTGCGATGGAGAGATCCAACCTGCCTGGCATGGTGGAAAAGGGAACAGGCCCAATTTCTTCAACATCAGAGTCTGGTGCAGCCACAGTGGCATATGGTTTGCTCGAAGCACTAAGAGTGAGGGCTAGTGGCTTCTTATTTCGTCCATTCCTTTTTTGTTTGTGTCAGCTTTCCGGGGTGTGTTTCTTTTTTTGGCAGGACTCCTTTGTGTTGGGGCTGTTGTTGCCGTTGCATCACTGCCTAAAAGAGTATTGGATACATTGGTTGATGTTGGATCCATTTTTCGGGGTTCGGCTGGAGCTATCCTGGCTTTCGTAGTCCATCTATGGAATTGGTGGACGTTGAAGCGCTGCCTTTTATGTCTGATAAGAGGTTTCCTAACATATATGGTAATGTTATTAGCTTATCAATTATTGGAGCGCAGGTGCATTCAAGTTGGGCGGTTTGGCTTCCGTGTCTCGCTTCTTGTCCCTGCTTAATTAAGCTATTGAGCTCTGATAACTTTTTGTGAATCCCAGACGTAAAGTCGGCCAACGTCTGAAGGACTGTGAGCTGTAAATCCATTTTATGCGATTGGTATTGTAGGGCTGTAGGTAAATATTGCACTGTATTCACATTTGCCACCCAAATAGATTCTGTGTGCATGGCATCGCTAAGGTTGCATCTTTCCAACAATGGTGTGCTAGTTATTTCAGGGGGTGTATGATTTCGAACAGGTTTTACATTATAAGAAGCAACGAGATCCTCCCATTACTGTGAGGCCATGAAAGACATGTCCTGACTTGTTCCGTGAGACTCTTCATAGGGAGACATCATACAGCACTCAGATGGTTTGCTGTCCAGTGGGCTATTGAAAGTTGCCGGATCTGCCGGAGCACCTGTTCGTAATTCTTGCAGCTGTAGTGGGGAGCTGTTTTTTGGCTGTAAATGGTGGACCGTTCCCAAGTGTTCTGCCGACTGGCTTGGGACCAACGAGTAGACATCAGAGTCCCTCATGTCCCCTCATAAATCGATTTCAGTTTCCAGATTCTCCAAAGCCCCTGGAATGCTTGTATTTTGTAGACCTTTTGTATCCACTTGTTGGAATTTCCCAGGCCTTAGATAGTTTTTAAGACTGCCAAACTTATTGGCAGCTATCGGCTGGGTTGGCACACTGTCATTCCTGTCGACTCTTACACCCATTGTTTCTCCGGAATCTCTGCCTGCCTGGTTGTCTATGGTGTATTTTAATGGAACCTGGTCACCCACCGTAAGCGTGTTCCTTTGATGGTTTTTAACATAATGGTGGGATAGAGGTTCCGGGAACGCAGTAAGAGGCTGATGAGTTGACCCGAACTTCTCTGGCTGTAAAGGCGTTTGCAGCAGTTTTATGTTCTCACTTTTGGAGTAAATTACTGTTCCAGGATCTGTCAAGGAATCAAGTTTGTATAGATTTTTGGTTGAAAAGTACAGGGGTTTTTCCTTTGGGGTACCCGGTCAATACTTATAAGATCCTTGTCCATTTGGGTTCCTGGTAACTGCGTTAAGTCAGCTATTTGATGAGAAGTTATTTTCCCTGTTCTTCACACTTCACGGACACCTTCGCCATTGGTGGAAGAGATTATGCCGGAGCAAGTGCTGGTGTCGCCCTTGTCTGTGTTGCTTTCTATGTTTGTTTTGTTGTATACTGGCCCTAATCTAGGGGAACTTGAAACCTCTATGCTTACTTTTTCTTTTTTGGTTTGGATTTTGGCCCTAAAGGAGTCTTCCTTATTGGCCCGACCTCATGACTGCATTAGCTCCGTAGGCCAAGTATGTTACGACAGCGCCAGACTGCTCCAGGCGGCGTGTGGTAGAGTGTGGTAGGATACAGTTGAAATACAGATGGGATACTGGTGGCGGTTAGCGATGGTGCAGGCTGGTGAAGGCTGCACTGGTGGGAGTGACCGCAGTTACCAGGCCTTGATGAGCCTGTGAGGGCAGGGGCGGAGTGGAGGGGGCAGAGGGGAGAGAGAGGCACAAGAGCAGGGCATGCTGGGGCTCAGTGAGCCGCACCCAATCCGGTCACGGGCTCGCCTGGCACTTCACTCAGCGGTCACCGCTGAAAACGGCGATGGTCACGCTCTCTCTCCACCTCTCCCCACCCACCTGCACTGCTCCCCAGCTAAGCCCTGCCAGACCCCGGGGAGCCCCGTGCTCCTTCCTCAAGCCTTGCGACCTCCCCGCCGCAGCTCACCGCTCCTCTCTCCTCGCACAGCTCTCACAGCGCCTCACGTGGTTCTGATGCAAGAAGTCCAGTGCCCACGATGGGCACACGGGCCAGAGAGGAGGGAGACCACAGCTCAAACATCACCACGGCTGGGAAAACAGCAAGCCCTCTCAGCTCTACTTCTCCGCATTCCTCAGTGAGCCACACTGCCACACTGCGAGCTGAAGGATGGAGCCAAGCGGAGGCCAGGGGGGGCCAGCGGGGGCTGCTGCAGGCTGATTGAATCCAAACGCGGCATTCACGGTAGGCTTCCTCACTGCCGTGCCACACTGTGAGACGAGGCTGCTGTGGGCTGTTGAAGCCACCCGCGGCACTCACAGCACTTGCGGCCCGCGACCCTCACAGCAGGCTTCCTCGCCGGGAGAAGGATATGTGGAGCTTTGATGTGATAATTTTTGTTTCTTTTCTTACCTCCTCTTTCCTGTTACCCTTTCTTATTGTTCTCTTCTTAAAGGTGTCACTTTTTCCTTTCAATTTTCAATTTCTCTCTTCTTTTCCATTTTCACTTTCTCTTCTGCTTCTATACATTTTATCTTTTCTTATTTCTCTATGCTCTGAGGCTTTCTCTCACTATACTGGTTATCTTCTTTTAATCTCTTTTTAATGTCAGTACGTATTGTTTCTTGGAACGTTAAAGGTCTTAATTCTCCCATTAAGAGACAACAAATGTTATCCCACCTTGCCAAATTGAATGTAGACTTTGCTTTCCTGCAAGAGACTCACTTATCTGAAGCAGAATCTGTTAAGCTCAAAAGAGGTTGGGTGGGAGATGTATGTTTTGCTCCCGGGGATGGTAAGCGTAATGGTGTCATCATTCTTATTCGTAAATCGCTTACTTACTCCATTTTGGCTAATGAGTCAGATTCTGATGGTAGATGGTTGTATGTCAAGCTTTCCTTGAGCGGTGTTACACTCTCTCTTCTCAATGTTTATGCCCCTACAGGTGGTACCCCAACTTTTTGGCATGATATGACCACTCGCATCACTGGGCTTATTGACGATAATTTCATTCTGGCAGGGGACTGTAACCAGCCCCTTGATCCTTTTTTGGACCGGAACTCCACCTTCATCCCAAACAAACCTCACAAACTCTTTACTCATGCAGTCTCCCAGCACAAACTTATTGATGCTTGGCGTCTGTGCAATCCCACTGCTAGAGAGTTTACCTTTTATTCTCCCTCTCATCATTCCCAATCACGCATTGATTATATTTTTGTTTCTCACCACCTCGCACAATCTCTTACACATGCAGAGATTGGCCCCATTCTTCTATCTGATCACGCCCCAGTTTCTATTAATATTGATCATCATTGGTCATTGGACCAAAGAGGTGGCGTTTCAATAATTCCTTACTTTTGGATCCCAAATTTACCACCTCTTTTACTGAATTTGCTAATGAATATTTTACATTTAACGAAACCCCGTCTATTCCTACTCATACCATTTGGGATGCCTTCAAGGCCACTGCCAGGGATTTCATTATCCAATATGTGGCTAAAAAGCGGAAGGTCGCACGTAAATACACTAATGATCTTCTCCACAAAATCAAAGATCTGGAGCACACCTATTATACCTCTCACTCACAGGAAAGCTTGACTGCACTTATTGATGCCAAGTTGAAATTTATTACAAAGTCTACAGAAGATGCTTCTCTCTACCTATTGAAATCTAGCTCAAAATTTTACGGTGGGAAAAACAAAGCAGGGAAAATTCTAGCTAATTATTTGAAAATCAAACACAACAAGTTAAATATTGAATCTGTATTTGATGATAGTGCTGTTCTTAGACATAAAGATACCGAAATCCTTGATGAATTCTCCCGCTTTTATTCTACCCTTTATTCCTCTGAAACTCACTCTACTCCTCAATCTCTTTCTGACTTTTTCTCTACCATTCAGCAACCAGACCATTTTCCAATTGACTTAACTTCCTTGGAATTGGACATCTCCCAACAAGAACTAATTACCGCCCTTAATTCTCTTAAAAAAGATAAGGCCCCAGGACCGGATGGCTTTACTGTTGAGTTCTACCTTCATTTTTCCAGATTGCTCATGCCCAAATTGCACTCTCTTATTGATTCTTTTGTTACCCTTGGCAGCTCTTCAGGTACTTTTTCTAATGCTCACATTTGTATAACCCCTAAGGAAGGGAAAGATTCTCGGTTCTGCAAAAATTATAGACCAATTTCCCTTGTCAACATTGATTATAAGATTTTTGCCAAATCCCTTGCAGCCCGATTAGACCCATTTCTTCCTGAATTACTTGGCCCTGAGCAATCTGGTTTTGTTAAGGGACGTTTTATTACTGACAATACTAGACTCCTTTTTAATGTTTTATCTAAGTCTCCTCGCTTTCAAGCCTCTCTGGCGGCTATTGCCCTGGATGCAGAGAAGGCGTTTGACAGGGTAGAATGGGCTTATCTTTTTTATGCCCTCAAATGGTTCGGCTTTGGTCCCAAGTTTGTGTCCTTAATTTCTTTCCTTTATTCTAATCCCAGGGCAGCGGTCTGTGCAAATGGTCTGGTTTCTTCATTTTTTGAGTTGGGTAGAGGTGTCCGGCAAGGTTGTCCTTTATCCCCTTTTCTTTTTAACTTAGCTTTGGAACCCTTTCTCTCCAAACTCAGGCAAAATCCTGACATACATGGTTTCCAAACCTCGCATTCTCACATTAAACTTGCTTATGCAGATGATATTTTGCTCTTTATTTCCAATCCTACTGTCTCCATTCCTGCTTTCCTTGCTGAAGTTCGTGATTTTTCGCATATTTCTGTATATAAGTTAAACAATGATATATGTGAAATTTTACCCCTTACGAAATACACTTTCAAACCTGATTTTGTTGACTCTAATTTTACTTGGAGTTCCTCCCACATCAAATACTTAGGTTTACATGTCACTCCCTCCATCACAGATACAGTCTCACTTTGTCTTAACAAATGTATCCAGAAACTTTACGATCTTACCACAAAATGGCACCCACTATATCTCTCATGGTGGGGGCGCCTTGATACTATTAAAATGATGCTATCCCCTATTGTTTTATACACTATTTCTAATATTCCTGTTCCTATTTCCATGAAGTTTTTAAAGAAAATCAACACCATTCTATCCTCTTTTCTTTGGTCAGGGAAAAAATCTCGTATGTCCCTCCTCAGACTCACACGTCCTAAATCTGAGGGAGGTGTCAATTTTCCTGATTTTCCAACCTATCACAAGGCTTTTCTTCTGCGCCAGGCCACCTTTTGGCTGCGAGACCCTGATGAACCCTGTCCCTTGTGGGTTACTGTAGAACGTCTCTCTCTCTCTCCCTTTACTTTCGCTGAGTTTCTATCCTTTTCCCGTAAACCACAGCTACCATCCATCCCCATACATAAATTCACAGTCAAACTACTCCTAGCCTCTTCCCCGAACCCTCCCATTTCTGTAGCTGATTTTTTATCCTCTACTATCTGGCATAATAAAACTCTCCTTATCAATAACAAACCTTTCTTTTGGAAACCCTGGAGGCAAAGGGGTTTAATTTGGGTTTCTCAACTTTTCTCTCATTCCACTTTTTTACCTTTTTCAACATTACGTCACTCCTTTGATTTACCCGCTTCTTTTGCTCGTAAATATCTTATACTTAAGGAAGTGGTCATGTCTACTTACTCCCGGATCCAGCATTCTCATAATCACTCTTCATCTCCTAACCCCACCTCACAACGTCACTCCTTTTTGGCTGTTTCTTCTAAAGCTTCCCTCATCTACACATTTCTTCGCTCCATTCCTTCCCCTCGTCTAAAATCTAAGGTGGAGGAGCAGTGGGAATGCGATTTTGCTACATCTTGGCCTATTTTCCTATGGGATAGGTTGTGGGTCAAGATCCGCAAATCCTCTAGATCTGCTGCTTTAACACAAACATTATTTTTCATTTACAATAGACTTCTTTTTACACCACATCTGCTTAATAAAAGATTTTCCTCTACCCCCGATTTATGTTGGTCTTGCTCTACACCCAGTGTGACTTTATTCCATATGCTTTTCTCCTGCACAATCGTACACAATTTCTGGAAACAAATTTGGACCCAAATTAACGATATCTTTCATACTCACATCCCTTTTTCTTTTATTCATATTTTTTTAGGTAGTCTTTCCCCCTGTTGGGATCATGTTACTTTTGATGTGCGTATTATTGATTTACTCATAGCAGTTGCATTCCAACAAATCACCGTTAACTGGAAAAATTTTGCTAATATATCGGTTAAAGCTTGGTGGTACAATGTATGTCATAATCATAGATTGGATACTGCCTTTGTTTTTCCTCTTCATATGGCAACGAAACGCGCCAGTCTGTGGCTTCCCATAACGTTGTACCTTGATGCTTGTGCTAAAAAATCATTCCATTTGTCTCCCTCTCAGCAAGAAGTCTCCAAACCCCCTGGATTGACCTTACTTGTTCCCTTGTATTTCCTTGCCTAATAGATTTCATTATTGTCTTCTTTTTTTTTTTTCTCCTATCGTATAGCCTCATCATATCTTAATAACCTTTATACCTTTTATTATATATGCAATATGTACCTAGATTGTTTTACTTTTTTTTATCATATATGTATATTGTATTGACACCTTTTATTGCTTAATAAACACTTTTTGAACTTAAAAAAAAAGGAGATGTGGAGCCAAGCGGGGGATGAAGCGGGGGTTGGGGGCTACTGCAGGCTGGAAGAAGCTGGAAGCTGAAAGAAGCTGAAGGAAGCCTCCCGGCAGGCTTCCTCGCTGTCACGCTGCGCTGCACTGCAAGCGGGAACGGGAACAGGACAATCGGAAGACCAGGACTTTGTCAGCAGGAATTGGGAGCATGGGCGTCCGCAGAAATGTTTCGAGGGGGGGTACATTTTCAACTTCATCACCATCCCCCTTGCACCCTTCTCCCCTCTGCCTTGTACCCTTCTCGTCCTCCCCCTCTCCCCTCCCCCTTGCACCTTTTTCTACCTTGCACCATTTTCCCCTCTGCCTTGCACCATTCTCCCCTCTGCCTTGCACCCTTCTCCCCTCTGCCTTGCACCTCCCCTCTGCATTGCACCATTCTCCCCACTGCCTTGCACCATTCTCCCCTCTGCCTTGCCCCCTTCTTCCCTCTGCCTTGCACCCTTCTCCCTTCAACCTTGCACCCTTCTCCTCTTTGCCTTGAACCCTTCCCCCCTCTGCCTTGCACCCTTCTCCTCTCTGCCTTGCACCCTTCTCCGCTCTGCCTTGAACCCTTCTCCCCTCTGCCTTGCACCCTTCTCCTCTCTGTCTTGCACCCTTCTCTCCTCTGCCTTGCACCCTTCTCCTCTTTGCCTTGCACCCTTCTCCTCTCTGCCTTGCACCCTTCTCCTCTTTGCCTTGAACCCTTCTCCCCTCTGCCTTGCACCCTTCTCCTCTCTGTCTTGCACCCTTCTCCCCTCTGCCTTGCACCCTATTCCTCCCTAACTTGCACCCTTCTCCCCCTCTGCCTTGCACCCTTCTCCCCCTCCGACTTGCACCCTTCTCTACCTTGCACCCATCTCCCCTCTGCTTGCACCCTTCTCGCCCTCCGCCTTGCACCCTTCTCCTCTCTGCCTTGCACCCTTCTCCCCTCTGCCTTGCACCCTTCTCCCCTCTGCCTTGCACCCTTCTCCCCTCTGCCTTGCACCCTTCTCGCCCTCCCCCTTGCACCCTTCTCCCCCTCCGCCTTGCACCCTTCTCTACCTTGCACCCTTCTCCTCTGTGACTTGCACTCTTCTCCCTTCTGCCTCGCACCCTTCTCCTCTCTGCCTTGCACTCTTCTCCCCTCTGTCTTGCACCCTTCTCCTCTCTGCCTTGCACCCTTCTACCCTCTGCCTTGTACCCTTCTCCCGTCCTCCTTGGACCCTTCTCCCCTCTGCCTTGCACCCTTCTCCCCTCTGCCTTGCACCCTTCTACCCTACCCGTTGCACCCTTCTCCCCTCTGCCTTGCACCCTTTTCCCTCTCCCTGTTGCACCATTCTCCCCTCTGCCTTGCACCCTTCTCCCCTCTGACTTGCACCTTTCTCTACCTTGCACCCTTCTCCTCTCTGCCTTGCACCCTTCTCCCCTCTGCCTTGCACCCTTCTCCTCTCTGCCTTGCACCCTTCTCACCCTCTGCCTTGCAACCTCCCTTCTCCTCTCTGCCTTGCACCCTTCTCCCCCTCCCCCTTGTACCCTTCTCCCCCAACTTGCACCCTTCTCTACCTTGCACCCTTCTCCCCTCTGCCTTGCACCCTTCTCCTCTCTGCCTTGCACCCTTGTTCCCTCTGCCTTACACCCTTCTCCCCTCTGCCTTGCACCCTTCTCCCCTCTGCCTTGCAACCTTCTAACCCTCCCCCTTGCACCCTTCTCCCCCTCCGCTTTGCACCCTTCTCTACCTTGCACCCTTCCCCTCTCTACCTTGCACCCTTCTCCCCTCTGCCTTGTACCCTTCTCCTCTCTACCTTGCACCCTTCTTCCCTCTGCCTTGCACCCTTCTCCCCTCTGCCTTGCACCCTTCTCTACCTTGCACCCTTCTCTCCTCTGCCTTGCACCCTTCTCCCCTCTGCCTTGCACCCTTCTCCTCTCTACCTTGCACCCTTCTCCCCTCTGCCTTGCACACTTCTCCCCCTCTGCCTTGCACCCTTCTCTACCTTGCACCCTTCTCCCCTCTGCCTTGCACCCTTCTCCCCTCCCCCTTGCACCCTTCTCCTCTCTGCCTTGCACCCTTCTCCTCTCTGCCTTGCACCCTTCTCCCCTCTGCCTTGCACCCTTCTCTCCTCTGCCTTGCACCATTCTCTACCTTGCACCCTTCTCCTCTCTGCCTTGCACCCTTCTTCCTTCTGCCTTGCACCCTTCTCTACCGTGCACCCTTCTCCCCTCTGCCTTGCACCCTTCTCCCCTCTGCCTTGCACCCTTCTCCTCTCTGCCTTATACCCTTCTCCCCTTTGCCTTGCACCCTTCTTCCCTCTGCCTTGCACCCTTCTCCCCTCTGCCTTGCACCCTTCTCCCAATCCGCCTTGCACCCTTCTCTACCTTGCACCCTTCTCCCCTCTGTCTTGCACCCTTCTCCCCTCCTCCTTGCACCCTTCTCCTCTCTGCCTTGCACCCTTCTCCCCTCTGCTCTGCATCCTTCTCCCCTCCACCTTGCACCCTTCTCTACCTTGCACCCTTCTCCCCTCTGCCTTGCACCCTTCTCCCCTCCGCCTTGCACCCTTCTCTACCTTGCACCCTTCTCCTCTCTGCCTTGCACCATTCTCCTCTCTGCCGTGCACCCTTCTCCTCTCTGCCTGGCACCCTTCTCCCCTCTCCCTTGCACCCTTCTATGCCACCCCCTTGCACCCTTCCCACCCAATGGAGGGGGCTGCCACCTGGAACAATGGCACCATTTTAAAAGCATGATGGACTAGGGCCGGCCCTCACTGGCCCCACACCGGATGCACTGGCGATCCAGGGGGGGGCAAGTGCCCCCCCTGCGGACGCCCATGATCGGGAGATATGTGACTCTGCCCTGTGTGATTTTGAAAGTGGATGTGTGAGTTGCTGGTTGGGTCTGTGAGGGAGCGTGTGAAATTTTTAGGGGTTTGTGTGTGGGTGTGTGAGTACTTGTGTGGGTGTGTGTGAGTGGTCGTGTGGGTGTGAGTGGCTGTATGGGTTTGTTAGTGGTTATATGGATCTTTTAGTGGGTGTGTGAGTGGCTGTACAGATATGTGAGTAGGTGTGACTGGATGGATGGATGTGTGAATAGGTGAGTGGCCATGTGGGTGCTGGGAGTGGTTTTGCGGGTCTGAGAGTGGGTGTGTTAGTAGCTGTATGGGTATGTGTGTAAGTGGGCATGAGTGGGCGTGCAAGTGGCTATGTGGGCCTGTGAGTGGGTGTGAGTAGTTCTTTGCATCTGTGAGTGGATGTGTGAGTGGCTTAATTGGGTGTGTGAGTGGCCGAGTGGCTGTATGGGTGTTTGAGTGGTTGTGTAGGTGTGTGAGTGGTTTTGAGCATCTGAGGGGTGTGTGGCTGTATGGGTGTGAGAGGGTGAGTAGCTGTGTGGGTCTGTGAGTGGTTTTGTGAGTCTACAAGTGGGTGTATGAGTGGGTGTATGCGTGGCTGTATGGGCATGAGTGGGTGTGGGAATGCATGTATGAGTGGCTTTGTGGGTCTGAGTAGGTATTTGAAAGGTTTTGTAAGTCTGTGAGTGTGTTCGTGGTTTTGTGGGTCTGTGAGTGGCTGTATAGGTGGGTGAGTGGTTGTGCGGGTGTAAATGGGTGTATGAGCGAGAGTGTGAGTAGGTGTGTAGGTCTGTTAGCGGGTGTATGTGTTTTCCTAATAGGGGTCTTTATCTGTGGAGCTCACATAGAGCACCATGGTAAATCTGCAGAACCTTGTGCGCTAAAAAAACATTTTTGTACAATTGTTGCCCATGAGGCGTCCCTCACAGACCCCCTCCATCAGAACCATGGAGTGAGGGTATCTCGACCCTGACCCTTCTATCACTTATAAATTAACAGAGTCCCAATGCACAATATGGCAGTCGCAACTTTACTCTCAGGATGCGGCCAGCCAATAAAGGGATGGCTGTTGGACGTGGTACTGTGGATCCCCACAGTGGATCCACATCTTTAGATATACATCAAACTTTTTACTTCTGAACAAATTTACACCTAATTACAGGGGACGCTCTGCTGCTGATTACAGACCACGCTGGGATTGTGCTCTATTTGTACCTCAATTTACCTCTCGCGGAACCCGCTCCGCGGGTCCCGCTTCGTGGGGGGTACCTTGGTGATTGACAACGGACCTTGCCGGTATCGTAGGAGGCGTGTGTGTCAACCAGGGCTGCGAGCGAGTGCAAGCGCTGCACTGGGACTTCATTTCCCAGGAGCGCTGCCAGCCTGGATTTCCAGCACCTGGGCCGCTCTCCCTGACTACCCCTCCCCTTTACCCACAGTCCCTATATCAGTCTCATTTAGTCCCGCTGCGCGGGAGCGACCGGGAGAAGCCCGGGACAAGGGCGGGACCGTCTGTGGCCGTCCGAGGCCGGTAGAGACTGGACTGGACCTATGCTCTTTGATCTGAGGTCGCTTTTTGATTTTTATGTGTTAGTTTCTCTTCGTGCACCATACGGGCTAGTCTAGGGGGGGTTTATTTATTTATAAATGTATTAAGTTGTTATTTTTCTTTTTTTTTGTCTGTAATACCACCCTCTAATAGTGCCCACGTTCCCCGCTACCTCCACTCCTGGTTCTGTCTTGGCAGGACTTATGGAGTGCCTTGAAACCAGAAGTATGGCAGCTGCGGGAGGGAAAAAACTGACTGGGACACTAGACGATTTTATTGTGCGCACTAACTCCCTGATTAATGAAGGCATTGTATTAATGGAAAGAAGGGTGTCCCATGATTTAGCAATAGCAAGGAGATCGTCGTTAGGCCTTATTGGTGTTGCACGCACCCCAGACAAATCCTCACATACCCCCAACCTAGTTCAGGCTGTGGCTGATATCCATGTTATGGATGGTAGTCAGATAGACTCCTCAGTCCCACTGCCCATAAACCCCCAGGATGAGCATTCTATCTCCCCGAAGAGCTGTACGGGGCAGGTACAACCAATTCCCCAAGTGGTGGACCAGAAACAATGTATAGACGAACAAGGAAGGGGGATGAGGGAGGGGGCAATCCCTAAGCGAAAGCAATCATTTGCTCGTATAACTAAAGCCAAAAAAGCCCGCCCCGCACCTGCAATTCAAATTAGTGAGGAAGTAAATAATATGGTCGACCCAGTAGAGGTAAGAGACTCTGTAACTGAGTCTACAAGTCAGATAAACGGGGCAGTTCAAAATGGCCAAGATACAGTTAGTCTGCCCTTGACTATCATCGATGATACTATTTTGGATGATTCCTTAGCGGATATTCTCCAAGATAGCATCACAGCCGATAGGTCTCATCATGACATTAACAGGGAAGTTGTTGGGTTAGAGGCTTCACTGGGTTGTAATTTAACGGAAATTTTAAAAAATGTACTTGCACCCCTAGAAGCCAGACTTAATGGCATTGAAAAAGTGCTACATGATATACATAAAGATATCAGGTTTCATGATAGTAGCTATGCCAATAGGGCCGCTAACGCCCCCACCAAATTTACTAAAGCCCAACCAGTTGCTAAGAACGATGCAACAGAAAATCGGAAAATGACAAAGGTCCAGACTCTAAACCTGCCAACCCCCGTGATGAACAAAGCTAGTCCACAGGCACAAACTCATACATTAAGTAAGCCCATTGCTAAAGCTAATCCTGGTACTCCCATAATCCCTGCCCCACAGATTGACCCAGTCCCCACTGCAATTAATCAAACACGGCGCAATATCCATCTTCCCCCAGATGCTTGCCCGTATGTGATTATACTGACTGGTGTAACAGAACTAGCTCCCTCACAATCAGAAACTTTCCAGGCACTTAAAAATAAGGTATGTCACTGGCTCATGAATAATCACCCCCTACCACCAAATCTCTGCGGTAACATGCTAATGGTTGAAAGAACGCCATGGGTAGGACATAACCGGAAAACCATACATGGCGACTGTATAGTCGTAACCTTCGAAGACTCCCAAGTGGTAGATCACATCTGTAGGAGAAACACTCGCAAACAAAATGGTTCCTTGGTCACGGCTAGACCCCTGTCCTTTTTTTATATGCCAAAGGAACAACAAGATAATAGATGGAGCTGGCTGAAAAACCCAATCCCCCATGGAGGAAGCATGAGGCAAGAGGTAACCAGGGAAAGACTCCCCAATGGGTGGTACGGGAATAGTGAGGAGGGGTGGAATTTAGTCCAACGTAGAGGTGGTAGGTATAATCAATACCCCAGATTCCAAACAGATGGGAGTAGGGGAAACAGCACGATGGGTGGCTATAACCACGGTCATGCCAGGGGCCCTTATACATTATATAACCCATATAACGTCCCAATGACAAACCAGTTTGCGTGTTTGACAGACTTAGATTGGGTCGATTGACAACAGGTGATCACCCCATCAGATTTGGATAAACTAGAAAGTGTTGACTTGGTGCCCCTGACAGAAATGAGTCCGAATAACAGTGCCAAAGACATGAATAATATGGTTGCAGATTCAATCATTGATGACCCCGGATCCGGTAATGCTGAAACAACTAGCTCAGCACATGAACTGGAGAATAGGATTGTCTCAAGAGCAGTAAGAGGCTTCAAGGTGGGAACCTGGAACATTGCCGGGCTAAGAAACAAAATTGATGATCCTATTTGGAGGAAATTTTTAGGCTCCGCTGATATCATTGCCCTTCAAGAGACTTGGGACATCAATAACATACTTACTCTAGATGGTTATACCACGTATTTCCTCCCCGCGGTCGCCACCTCTAACGGTAGAGCAAGAGGAGGCCTGGTAACATTAGTGGCTGCTAACATTGCAGGAACATATACCGTGATGGACTCTGGTTCACCTTATTGTTTGGTTGTCAAAGCTGTTTGTAGAGGGGCTCAAAATGTGTTAATTGTGAAGAAAACGAGTTACTTACCTGTAACTACGGTTATCCAGTATTGGTATCTTTCATAGATTCACATGCCTGAATCATTCCCCGTCGTCGAGGCGGGAGTCCCACGGTAAATAAAATATATAATAGCAGTGCCTAAAATTTCTTGTAGTAGGCTGGAAAAGCCTAAAGGCCTAACTAGGCCTCAAAACTTAGCAGCCTATCTACATCATTATGTAAAAAGACCTGAAATATTAGCCTCAGCCAATCAGCTGTCCTCACCCTCTAGAACCTTCCCTGCTCAGGCAGTTCTCCTCAGATTTTCCCAGCACAAGTGAGAAGTAGTATCCATAGCCAGAACTGCCCTACCGGGGAGGAGGGTGGGTGCATGTGAATCTATGAAAGATACCAATACTGGATAACCGTAGTTACAGGTAAGTAACTCGTTTTCTTATCCAGTATTAGGGTATCTTTCATAGATTCACATGCCTGAATCAGAATAGCAAGCAGTAACATCATGTCTGTCGATAGAGGAAGGTGGGAGACAAAGAAAATATAAATCAATCCCCACACAACCAGGAAGGTAATAGAGTACAAAACATGCCAACATAACATATGCATCAAAACCTTCGAATATAACAGATAGGACAGCATTATAAATATGTAAAGTTTAAAATATATAATCTTTCCAACCTTAGTGAAGAAGATGCTGCAGCACTGCATCACCAACAGCTGTGTCATCTTGAACTGCCGACTGCAGACAGTAATGTTCGGTAAAAGTGTGCACACTTTTCCAAGTAGCAGCTCGGCAAATGTTCTCTAGAGTCACTCCAGCGAAAAGGGCCGTAGAGGTCGACACTGTTCTCGTGGAATGAGCTTTAACCTTCCTTGATAAAGGTCTATTGGCCTTGTCGTGACAGAAGGTAATTGTGGAGGACAACCACCTGGCAATAGTTGCTTTTGTGACAGCTTGACCTAAGGTGGGTCTTCCATAGGCAACAAACAGTTGTGTAGATTTACGCATGTCTTTTGTCTTTTGCAGATAGAATTTGAGACATCTTTTGACATCTAGAGAATGTAAAACCGTTTCTGCAGGAGTTTTCGGATCCGGGAAAAAGGTTCTAAGCTTGACCGGTTGATTAATGTGGAATTGAGTTGGCACTTTAGGAATGAATTTAGGGTTGGTCCTAAGTGTAACAAAGTCCTTAGAGAACTGCAGAAAAGGTGGAGTAATAGTGAACGCCTGTATTTCACTAACTCTGCGAGCAGAAGTAAGAGCCAACAGAATTGCAACTTTCCAAGTCAGAAATTTCAGTTCCGCTTTATGGATTGGTTCAAAGGGCCTTTTAAGAAGTTGGGAAAGGACTACATTAAGATCCCATTCCGGAGGAGGAGGACGAACTGGAGGAAAAACTCTGAAGAGACCTTTAAGGAATTGTTTGATCAAGGAGGAAGAACATAAGGATGGTTTGTTGGAGTGCTTCCTGAATCTGGAGATTGCTGCCAAATGTACTTTAATGGAAGAAAAAGCTAGACCTGATTTAGCCAGAGAAAGCAGGTATGGAAGGATGGCTTCAGGAGGAGCCTGCAGCGGATGAACATCATTATCTCCACACCATGAACAAAACCTCTTCCACTTGAAACGGTATGTTTTGATGGTACTTTGTGCACGTGCTTGCGACAATATTTTCCTGCATTCCGAGGGAATGTTTAGGTCTTTGAACTCTAGGAAATCAGGAGCCAAGCGTGCAAGTGCAGCGATTGAGGATCTGGATGTTGAATCTGACCGTCCTCTCTTGTCAGCATCGACACAGTCGGTTTGAGCCGAAACGGAGGCTGTTGAGACAGCAGGAGAAGCTCTTGAAACCAATATTGTCTCGGCCAACGTGGAGCAATGAGAATGAGAGTGCAGTGTTCCCTCTTCATCTTTTGCAGGACTTTCGGAATGAGCGGAATCGGAGGATAAGCGTACGCAAACATTCCGGTCCATCTCATGAGGAGGGCGTTTCCTCTTGACCCCCGTCCTGGGAACCTGCTGGCATAAAACAGGCACTTGCTGTTTTGCTGCGTGGCAAACAAATCCAGCGTTGGTCTCCCCCAAAGGCGAAAGACTGTGTCTACTTGATGTTGTTCGAGTTCCCATTCGTGACAGTCCACAAAGGTTCTGCTGAGACTGTCTGCTAGAGAGTTTCGAATCCCTTGAACATGCTCTGCTTTGAGGGATATGTTGTGCTGTAAGGCCCATTCCCACATTTCCTGAGCTTGCAGTGACAGGGTAAGAGATTTCGTTCCTCCCTGTTTGTTTATGTAGAACATGCTGGTGGTATTGTCCGTGCGCACCAGGACTGACGAATTTACGATCCTCGGTAGGAAAGCTTGCAGGGAAAGAAAAATGGCCCTGAGTTCCAATATGTTGATGTGCATCTGTTGGTACTGATGAGACCATCTTCCCTGGATCTGAAGGTCCTGAAGGTGACCTCCCCAACCTTCCATGGACGCATCCGTAGTCAGAGTGTAGTCCGGAATCTCTTGGAGGAAGGTGAGACCCTGCGACAAGTTGTGTGTCTTCGACCACCAGAGAAGAGCCTGTTTCATTTTGACCGTGACTTTGATGCGGTCGTCGAATGATCCTTCGACCTGTTTCCACTGACGAAGCAACTCTTCCTGCAACGGTCTCATTCTGAGTCTTGCCATAGGAATGAGATTGATCGCAGCTGAACACATCCCCAGAAGGGAAGCATACATCCGCACTGAAAGTGACTTTTTTGCGGATATTTGTTTTGCCAGTTTGACGAGCTTGTTTTGACGCTCCTGTGTCAAGTATGCCTTGCACTGGCATGTGTCCAAGACTGCACCCAGAAAAGTTAGTCGTTGTTGAGGGTGGAGCTGAGATTTTTGAGAATTGAGGGTCAATCCTAGGTTCGAGAACAGTGAAAGTGTTTTGTTGACTGCCTCCATGGTCGAATGACTGGTGGGACCCTTTAACAGCCAATCGTCGAGGTATGGGAACACCTGGAGTCCCAGGGACCTCAACATTGCAGCCACTGGGGCTAGACATTTCGTGAAGATTCTGGGGGCCGATTTGAGGCCGAATGGGAGGACTTTGAATTGGAAATGGACGCCGGCCACTTGAAATCTTAGGAATTTGCGGTGGTTGGGGTGAATAGGGATGTGAAAATATGCGTCTTGCATATCCAGAGAAGCCAGAAAGTCTCCTTCGTTCAGACAATTCAGAATGTCCTTCAACGTGACCATGCGGAAACTCTGTTTCTTTAGATATTTGTTGAGTTTGCGCAGGTCCAATATTGGACGCCACTCTTCTGAATTTTTCTCCACAAGGAAGAAACGTGAATAAAAGCCCAGCCCTTTCTGAGAAGGATGGACTAGTTCTATTGCATTCTTGTGTAGCATCTTTAAGGCTTCTTTGAAGAGTAAGCGCAGACGAGGGGGAGGGGGACCCCTGGGCGGCGTTGTGGGAGGTTTTTGTAAAAACTCCAAAGTGTGTCCCTTGCTGACCAAATCCAGGACCCACTGATCTGAAGTTATTTTCCTCCATTGATGGTAAAAGGCGGAAATCTTGGCGCCCACGGGAAGGGAAAGAGGAGTGGCCGACATCCGGCAAAGCTCATTGGCGCTTGTTAGAATCTCTCCTTTGATTACCTGAGCGCCGTTGTCCTCCCTGCCGAGAGAAAGAACCAGAAGCAGGCTGCCTGTTAGAAGATTGATAGTATGATTTGTTGTAGGATGATTGATATTGTCGATTTTGTTGGTTTGAATAATTTCCTCTGGAGGAGTAACCACGACCTCTTGCACCTCTAAAGGACCCCCTCTTGTATTGCAGGGTTCCCAGAGATTTCGCTGTGTCGGTATCGGTTTTAATCGCCAATAAAGCGTCATCAATGTGCTTTCCAAACAAGGACTCACCATCGAAAGACATGTCCAAGATCTTGGTTTGGACCTCAGGTCTAAAGGTGGTAGCCTTGAGCCAACCTTGACGTCTAAGGACAATTGCTCCAGCCAGTTGTCGAAAGTTGGTATTAGAAATGTCTAGGGCGCAATCAATAATCTCTGAGGCCGCCCTTTCACCTTCCTGCACAATTCTGCGTACATCCATCTGATGATCCTCCGGGATCAGCTCAAGATATTCCGAGAGCTCCGACCACATCTGCCTGTCATATCGAGCCAGGATAGCTAAGGAATTTGCTGCTTTAATGGATGCTGCTGCGTTTGCAGAAAATTTCTTCCCAATGGCGTCAAGCCTTCTTCCCTCCTTGTCAGGTGGCGTTGAGATGGGAGCAGAAGGATTCTTGGACTTTTGCTGCGCCGCCTGAGAAATGACCGAATCCGGTCGAGGATGGCCGATCAAACAAGCAGGTGTATCGGATAGTGCTCGATACTTTTTATCAATCCTTTGTAAAACTGCTGGAATGGAGGCTGGTGTTTTCATAATATTGAGGCCTTCCTTCCAGATATAGTCAATAATAGGTATGGCTCTGATCACTCTCCATACCCTTCCTTAAAGTCATGTAAAAAGCAGTCCGACTGCTCAACTGTGACGACCAATTGAAATCTATTAGCAGCTCTCTGCATAATATTGTGAAAACCCCCAATATCTTCAGGTGGAGAGTCTGAAGGACGGGGAGGTGGTGGAGAAGGTGTAGGGATGACATAATCCTCCCAAGGGTCCACTGGAGTGTTATCCGGCAATTCTCCCTCCTCTCTACTTTCGTCACCATCAGAGGACGAACTGTCCAAAACCTGAGGAATTGGTGAAGTACGTGGCTGTGGAGACAAAGGAGCTCTTGGCGACGGAGGTCGTGGCACAGTAGCCGGAGCAGATGACCCAGCAGGCGCACCCTCAGTTGGAGGAAATCTCTGTCGATAATCTGCCAACATAGCTTGCAAGTCCTGTATTAAGGAAGTAGGTAAATGTGTTGTGTCCTCAGACCGAGGAAGTCTAGAACGAGGTGACTGATATGGAGTGGAGTATACGTCATGCGTATATTGCTCCTGAAACTCTTCTTCATCATCCTCTTGAAGTTTAATATGCAATTGAGAAGGGTGACAGGCAATCCCAAAGGGGTCATCATCCTCTTCTCCTTCTTCTGACTCTCCTTGCATGTATGTCTCCAAAATGTGTGATGGCAAGAGCGGAGATATATGTGAATAATCCTGCCTTTTGTAAGTCTTCATTTGGAAATGAGTGAATTGTATTTTTGCAGGTGGGGAACCGTGCAGCCGATGAGCAGAAGCCCCAGTAAACGGATTCTCCGTCGACGGCGCTGCCAACGCCAAAGATTTTGTCGTCGACGAGGCCGTCAAAGGTATTGTCAATGACGAGTCCTTCGATGTTGAGAGTGTCGATAACGCCGTCATCGACGAGGCCGTCATCGGCGGGTCCCTCGTCGTCGAGACCGTCGCCGGCGTCTTCGTCGACGGGTCCCTCGTCGACGGGACCGTCGATAATATCTTCGTCGACGGGTCCCTCGTCGACGGGGCCGTCGATGGTATCTTCGTCGACGGGACCCTCGTCGACGGGGCCGTCGATGGTGTCTTCGTCGACGAGTCCCTCGTCGACGGGGCCGTCGATGGTGTCTTCGTCGACGATCCCTTCGTCGTCGGGGTCGTCGATGGTGTTCTCGCCGACGACGCCGTCGTCGACGCGTCCGATGGTGGCGTCTTCGTCGACGAGATCTTCGTCGACGAGGTCGTCGATGATGTCTTTGACGACGAATCCCTTGGAGACATTGTTTTCGTGGACGACGGCCGTGCGGTCGTCGACGGAGCAGACGTTTTAGTCGATGGAGCCTTCGCAGAGAAGGATTTCAAAGACTGTGACTTGGTTTTTGATATTAAAGGTGGAACAGACATCAAAGGTGACGTGATAGCTGAAGTGGTAACCACAGAAGTAGAAGAGGAGGTAGAAGTCCAAGTAGTAGTTGGTACAGACACCAGAGTTAAAGTTTTGGTCTGGGTAGTACTCACATGTGAAGAAGCCGATGCACTCTGAGAGGGTTCTGAAGCTTTCTGAGAGGATTTCAACAATTTCTTTCTCTCAGGAGAAGCATTGTCCGTGGATCTAGCTCTCTTGCTAGAAGTTGAGGCTTTGTCCTCCTCATCAGCAGATGAAGACTTCAGCCACAAAAGAACCCTTGCCTCCCTATCCCTGATGGTTTTCTGAGGGAAGGTACGGCAAATTCTACAGTCCTTCACAACATGTGAAGGGTGTAGGCAATAAATACAATCCGAGTGCTTGTCATCCACATGGACTCTCTTCTTGAAGCAGGTTCCACAGGGTTTGAAAAGAGCTTTCCTTTCAGACATTTTGAAGCTAGAAAATCCAAAAAACTGAGTAGGCACTCAGGGAGACTCCCTTACACACGAAGTGCGGTGAAAATCTGAGGAGAACTGCCTGAGCAGGGAAGGTTCTAGAGGGTGAGGACAGCTGATTGGCTGAGGCTAATATTTCAGGTCTTTTTACATAATGATGTAGATAGGCTGCTAAGTTTTGAGGCCTAGTTAGGCCTTTAGGCTTTTCCAGCCTACTACAAGAAATTTTAGGCACTGCTATTATATATTTTATTTACCGTGGGACTCCCGCCTCGACGACGGGGAATGATTCAGGCATGTGAATCTATGAAAGATACCCTAATACTGGATAACTTTTATAATTCATTTGACAGAGCAATCTCAACAGGTAACCTGACAGCGTTAGACTCTTTTTTAACAGCTTATATGGAACTGCCAGAGAATGATTGTTATGTAATTTTGTTGGGGGACTTTAACATCCATAGATGTCCTGATAAATGTCCGCCCAATGATCTTTCTGCTCCTCCTGGGCAGACGGATTCTCATTTTGAGCACACGGAACAGGGGTTATTGTTGGAATCTATCCTCGCAGAAAATGGTTTGATGTTGCCGATGGGGGATGACCCTGATATACCAACTTTTAAGGGCAATGGCCGTGGGTCAATTATTGACTATATTTTTATAAGCTCAACATTAGGGAGCAATATTGTAGAATACTCCCCGGAATGGTCTCACTTTAGTGACCATAATCCCGTTTTTTTACGAATTAATGGAGTTTTTAATGGTCCCAAAAATATATTAAATAGCAGGGTCAATCTAGACCTCCAGACCACAGATCAGGCCCGGAGAATTAAGTGGGGCAAAGTTATCCCCGAGGATTTCTCACGCAACCTTTTCCACACTAGAGGCGAGGAGATTCGCATCCGTTTGGATAAGGAAGCAGGGGACAAGGAAGTAGCGGCTGCATATCAAACGGTTTGCCGCCAGATCATGACTGATTTAACAAATAAGAGTAAAGTAAAAGACTCAGGATCTACTGGGTGGTTCGACCGTAATTGCTCAACATGTAACCGCAAATTGAAGGAGGCCCTGAAATGTAAGCCCATTGACAGGAAGCGAGTAGTTTTATTAAGGAAAGCTTACAAAGGAGCAGTAACGCAGAGGAGGCGGGAAATTAGGGAGGATGCCTGGGCAGAACTGACCTCCATAGACGTTATAAAAAACAGTGCAAAATTCTGGAAAGTGATTAACCAACCATACTTCTCAGATTCAAGCAATAATGTCTTAGACTGCGCCATCCAAGAGGACAAGTGGTTCTCACATTTTAAACTAGTTTACGAACACATGTCCGTAGGTGGCGATAATAGTAGCAGGGGGTCCACTTCTTCTTATTCCCTAGAAGTGAACGAGGCAGAGGTCGCCGAAGCTATTAATAAAATGACTAGTAATAAGGCCCCTGGCCCTGATGGTGTGCCAGCCGACCTTTTTAAGTCTGATATAGAGACTTGGTCTAAAATTTTAACCAATATTTTTAAGAGAATTCCAACAACAGGGATCCCTAAGACCTGGTCGCAGTCGGTAATTGTCCCCATTTTCAAAAAAGGTAATAGAGGAGAGCCAAGCAATTACCGCCCGATCTCCCTCATTGATTCTGCAGTAAAGGTACTTGGTAGGGTGGTATTATCTAAATTATCTGATTGGCTCGAGGAGACTAACTCCCTCGCTCCTGCACAGTACGGGTTTAGAAAGGGTCATAGTACCATCGACCAGAGCCTTAACCTTCAATTGTTAATTGGAAAGTACACCTTGGCAAAGCCAGGATGCCTGTACATAGCCTTTATGGACCTGTCCTCGGCGTTTGATCGAGTAAACAGGTCCAAGCTGTGGGAATTACTCCTCAAAATGGGCATCGATGAGAACATAGTGTACTTTCTTGCTGACCTCCATCGGGATCTCACTGCTACAGTGAGATACGATCGGAAGGGGAATAGGACAGGTGAGATTGGAATATCTAATGGGGTCAGGCAAGGTTGCATATTAGCGCCAATATTATTTACTTTGTATATTAATGAACTAGCAAGTGTTCTGGGATCAGCCTGCAAAGATATTCCAAAGGCAGGCAAGTTTTTATTGCCCGCTCTGTTATACGCGGACGATGCCGCTCTCATATCGCGCACACCAGTGGGCTTACAAAGCCTTTTAAACAAATTGTACGAGTTTATGTCCGCTCTGGACCTTGGTGTCAACTACACTAAATCCCATGTTATGGCCCTGGGCACGAAGGGCAGGCAAAGGAAGTTGATGACCCTACATTGCAATGGAAACAGGCTATCCAGGGTACCCAAATTCCCTTATTTAGGGGTAGTCTTCGATGAAAAATCCACCTGGCTTCCCCAATTAGTGGAGAAGAGAAACGCATTCGTAAGATCTATCTCGGCTGTTCTGAGCTTTTCTCGCAAACTTGGAGTAAAACCACTGGAAGCAGTATTAAAAGTTTATGACGCTAAATGCGTCTCTATTGCAATGTACGGTGCAGACTTATGGGGATTCAAGAATGTTAAGCAGCTACAAGTGGCAGAGGACAAATTTTTAAAGTCTATCCTCTCAGTCCCCCAATCGACACCATGTTTTATTGTCCACCACGAGTGTGGAGTGGGCTATCTAGAAGATCGAATTGCTATTGCCCCCCTCTTGAAGTGGATCTCGGTATGGTTAAACCAAGAGGTTGAGGTAAATCATGAGATCTTGAAGGATTGCCTCAGACTAGCACATTGGGACTCTATTCCATGGTTAAGCTATGTGAAAAAAATTGCAGTCTCATTAGGACGCCTGGAACTTTTTGAGGAACCATCTAAACTGGTTAAAGCAGATATAAAGTGGGTTAAGATTAACTTTAAACTGCACAGAAGGATGAATAGAGAGGGTTTGGAGCTGATCAAGCCATCTGTGAGATCCCATCAGTTGGTTGTTACATCGGATGACGATCTAGAACTATATCTGAAAGTTGTCAACAACGCTAACCATAGATATCTTTTAACTAAGTTTAGATTAAATAAGATCCATCTACTTATCACTGGGAGACCATGTTGGACTAAGGAGATAGACCTGAAAGTATGTACTTGCGACGGCTTCTCAATAATGGATACGGCCCACTTTATGTTTTTTTGTGGGCACCTTAGGGAGATACGGAAAAAATTTATTGTACCATTGTTAAAGGATAAGGGGTTTAAACAAGTGAAACCTGCGCTTTTATATCTCCAATTGTTGTCTAACACATGGGAAATTTTTAATGTTGCCACTTTCTTAAATACAGCTATGAGAATGAGGGAATTAATTAAATAGCTGAAGACAATACCAAGGATACTGTTAAATAACTGATTTTTCGCAACGTATTTCTTTTTTAATTGATAATGTATTGTCTCTGATAACTATTTTATATTGTATCTTGAATGTTTCTTTTTTATTGTGATATGTTTACTTTTATGGTTTTCTGCATAAACCGAATAAAGTAATTTGATGATGATGACCTAATTACAGAAAACACTCTTTCTGGACCAAGATCTAGCTGCTGACTGGAATTAGACCAAATTTGTCAAGAAGGTAGATCTTTATCCGCAGACTTTATTTTAAATTATAGTTTAAACATTTTTGTATATCTGGACAGCTGAGTCAGTGGGAGGCTCAAGAGAGTCTCACAAATGTCTCACGAGAGCACCACTTTAAAAACAGAGCATTCTGATTGGCCAAGGGAGCTTTTTTTCCCTTGGGCCATTTCACTCTAGAGGCTCATGCATAAGAGATCTGATGTAAAGCATGGGAAGATCTTGAAGCTGCAGGAAGTGCGAGGGACAGTAGGAGATTTTGGGACATAGTGAAATGTCTCTTTTTTTCAAATTATGACATGCCAAAGCTTGTTTGCCATATTACCATGAATTCCTGGGTGCAGTATTTCACAAAGGTTTTTGATTCCAATACTAAGAGCAACACTGTTGATAAGGAAGTAGACCCTGTCATGGATATCGATGGCGCATCTGCCAATCAATTGACATTGAGGAAGTCATTACATCTATTAATAAGAGTGACAGAGGGAAGGCACTGCATCCTGACGGTGTCCCAATTGATGTTTTTAAAAGTAATATTACATTAAATTCTACCACTAAAATTTTGGGACATGTTCTAATCTCCAGATTGGAGACATGGGCGGAAGTAACATTATATCAGACACTCGATATGTTTTTCACCAAGGCATAGGAACTATTGTGCAATGTCTTAACCTTTCCCTTATTTAAGGGAAGTATGTGAAGGCCAGGAGAAGTGCCATTCATGTGGCTTTTATGCACCTCTCCTGTGCATTTGATACCATTAATCGCATTAAATTGCGGGTTATGCTGGAGGACATGGGGGGTTTAGAAAGCTCTGGTGGATTTGCTTAGATGATTACACTGGGATACATCTGCAAAGGCTCGGTATAGTCAAGATGGGATGGCCCCACTAGCTGGCTCCTTTACTAGGCCACATATCAAACCGCCAGTACCACCGGAAACACCCCCTACATGGCAATCAAGAAAGTTATACTCCACAGAATTGCAGTTGATAAAAAAAAACCATAGTATACGATTTAGAAAAGAGGAGGGATTACTTGACGATGCACCAAGAACCCTTTCCTTTAAAATGATGTATGCTGCGAACCACTGGCTCAAATATCAGGTAGCAACCAAGGAAGAAAGAATGGAAAACATTTACTTGGAGCAGTACCTGGAAGCCTTACCAATACACACACAACGGTGGATGCGACAACATGCAGAATTAATACTGGACCTACCTCGCAAGAGCTTTTACTAGAGAGTAAAAGGCTCAAGACAGCTGCAGAATTCCCTGACCAGGAGACTCACCAAGAAGCCTTCTATCCTGCTCCCAGACTCCTCTAAAACTTGGTCCATGGGGGTGTGGTCAAGATGGCAGCAAGGTTGGATGCTCGTTTTCAGGCTCCAGCCCGTCGTCCACCCAAAACAGCACAGCACGGCTCCTCGGTGGCACGTTCAGCGAGGGACCAGACCCATACACCTTGGGGGCGCCCGCCGGTCCAACTTGAGCCTGTACCTTGACTCCCAGCGGGTACGGTGACTGTAGGAGCGGTGAGGCAGACCCGCCCGCCCTCGCGAGTGCTGCCCCGACAACGGGGTGTTCCAAGATCGGGAAGCCGAGGCCGGCTTCTTTCCTCTCCGGCCGCCCGCTGGTCTCTATCCTACTGCCCGGCTGATGAGGGGGTCCCGACGGTCTGGACTGTGACCCGGTGAGCTGGAGCGACCGTTGTTTATTTCGGCACCATAGCGAGGAGGTCCTGGGCCTGCTGGGCACTCTGGGCCGCACCGATCACTGGCCTTGGGTGTTTGCAGGCCGGTTGGAGGTGTACTGGGAGCGGCAGCGGTCCACGCGAGCTGCGAGGCCTGTGGAGCGACTCCCGTGGCTGCACTGTTTGGCGCCTCCCTTGGACTGGGATCATAGGGGGCCCCATTATATACGGCGGCGCTCGCCCACCCCGTTGTGGCCCACCGGCTCCGCGGACAGTGGGGCCTTGAGAGAGTGGACAGCATCCTGGCACCGGCAACCGGAGAGGACGACTGGGGCCGTTGAGATCGGTGCCCTGTGGGAGGCGTCAGCTCACAACCTACGGTCCGATGCCCGCTGCTGCACTATGGACCACTCGGGGTGTTGATGGACTACACCGAGCCGGGGCCCACATTCTTCCGACAGACGCGGGGGCGCGACATAGGCCCAGTTGAGCCTGCTACCTGGTGCGGATCGAGTGACGCATACGACCCGGTCCCCTGTGCCATCGGACTGGACCGCGTGGGTCCCCGACAACGGTGAGCTGGGGGTCGGACGTGCAGCATTCCTCCCGGCGAGGAAGGGGACCCTCCATTGCCATTGTAGCAAACCGACGGTCGCACCCCACAGTCTAAATTTCGGCATACCGAGGCCTGGCATTCTCGCGCCATTTAAAATCAAAATAACATGCACGTCAGCACAGCGTCACGGAGGTCACGTGTAGGTAGACAAGGTCTGCGTATCTCACAAGTCAAATGCACCTCAAACACGGCGGCCATCTTCGTTAGTGAAGCCGTGTATATAAAACAATCATAGTGCACGTTGGCCGTCATAGCGCACAAACATGTACTGAGTTTTAAAGAAGCTAACAGAAGATTCAAAAACCGGGAAATAAGTGCGATATGTCCGCAACGTTATATTACCAAAATGATTAGTGTCAACATGATTTGACTTATACCACAATGAATGCAGACACCCAAAGGAACAACAAAGGTATAGTGATAATACCAGCATCATAGCAAGACAAAAGACAAACAAGGGGGTGTCACACATCTAAAGACATGCCGCATTACTTTAGGAACCAATGGATGGCCATACGTAGCGACCCTACGTCACAGTCGATAATAGTCGAACCATACGTTTTTATTTATGTATGTGTATTTTACGATTGTTACAGCCCTGATGAAGTTCCCATGGCACTAGGGGAACGAAACGTGTTGGCTGTGCCTCTTTTATGAAAAGACGAATACGAATAAAAAGAAGAATTCTCAAAATAGTTTCTTCGTAATTGACTCGGTTGACTCTGTTTGGAGTGCACCTTCCTTTTCTATGGATATTCATCTGGGTTGCTTTAGCTCGGAGACCTCTCCCCATCGTGCGACTCGAACTGGCAGGCCTTCCTCTCTCCCGGCGCCAATACAAAAGCCCAGGACCCGCATCTCCCCGGTCAGAGCGGTGGGACTCGAAATGGACCTCTGAGAAGATTCTGAAGGCCTCACTACATATGGAATAGGGCTTTGCGCCATCAGCGAGTGCAGCACACTGCGAGACCCAGAGGTCTCACACGGACACTGGGCAGTGCACTCCCCGAGCCTGACGTGCCCGAGACGCAGCTTCACCTGTGAACCCATATCGCCATATCCGCGGCCAGCAATGTACAGCGCAGTAGAAAGCAAGCTGAATTAACCAAACGGGTGGCGGAACTGGAACTGATGCATCAGCGAATAGGGCTTGGCGTCAACTCTGCCTAGAGAGGAAGCAGCTTGCTGCGCTAGATCAGGATAGGACCGAGTTCTCCGCCCTCTGCCATTCTTATTACACTAGCGGTAATAAGTGCGGCCGCCTCCTGGCTCATAAATTAAGGGAGGCAAGACAGCAGTAGGGAGTGCAAGCGATTCGAGAAGTGGGGGGTGAGCTCACCTCGGAAGATGCTGACATTGCCGAAGCCTTCCGGGATTTTTATGTAAATTTATACTCAAGTGATTCTCTTGATGCCCTACATAGCTCAGACTACCTGGATGCCGCAATGCTGCCGGCCCTCTCCCCAGCGCAGGTGGACAGTCTCGACAGAGATAAAGGGACGGAGGAATATATCGCCGCTATCTCCCACCTCCATCTCTGGAAATCGCCCGGACCAGATGGCTACTCTGCGGCGTTCTATAAGACCTTCTGTGGCCAACTCGCCCCCTTACTGCAAGACCTCTTTAACACCTTGGCACACACTGGAGCTATACCTGGGGAAATGCTCCAGGCGTCTATAGTGGTCATCCCCAAGCTTGGTAAGGACAAGACCCTCTGCAGCGCTTACCGGCCCATCTCTCTATTAAACATTGACATAAAGCTTTACACGAGCATTTTAGCGACCCGCTTGGCGCCGTTTTTGCCCCAATTAGTTGAACCAGATAAAGCAGGGTTCGTACTACAAAGACAGACTAGCGATAACACTAAGAGAGTTCTGCATCTCATTGAAAAAGCTTCTCGCACCGCGGGGGAATATATGCTACTGGCCATTGATGCTGAGAAAGCCTTTAACAGGGTGCATTGGCCCTATTTGGAGCAGGTCCTATTGAAATTTGGCTTTGGGGACAAACTACGCACTCGCATATTGAATTTCTATCGCTCACCTTACGCCACAGTCCGTGTAAACGGCCAGACATCATCCCGCTTCCCCATAAGTAGAGGTACGAGGCAGGGATGCCCTCTCTCCCCCTCCTCTTTGCACTCTATATGGAGCCACTGGCGGAACGAATACGACACCACCCCCCCATATCCGGGATCGAGTTCGGCGGGGACACCCACACCATCATCCTATACGCAGATGATATCCCCCTTTCCCTCCCCCACCCAATTCAAACATTGAGGGGGCTCTTCATTGAATTGCATAGCTTCGCACAGGCCTCGGGGTTCAAGATTAATATGGACAAATTGACCGCCCTCGACATCTCCCTCACTCAGCACACACTGGGCCACATTCAAGAAGAACACCCGATGCAGTGGTCCGCCTCTACCATACCATATATAGGAGTACAACTAGGTGCCACGATCCCCTCCACTATCACAGCCAACTATGAGAGACTTCGCACCCACATCCGTAAAGAACTGGACCAGTGGAAACATCACACTCTATCTTGGCTCGGCCGGATAGCGGCGGTCAAGATGACCATACTCCCCCAGATCCTATACCTCTTGCAGACCCTCACCCTGCATCCCCCGGCAGGTTGGATTCAACACACCCAATCGGATCTACTGCGTTTCATATGGCAGGGCCGCAAACCCCCGATTCAGGCACGCCATATCGATTTTGCCGCCTGAGCTAGGGGTGGTAGGAGTCCCCGACCTACAACTATACTTCTATGCTGCACAGCTCCGTTATTTGGTAAAATTGAGTCGTCTTGAGTCCGAGAAGCACTGGCTATTCCAAAACAGAGCATTCTGATTGGCCAAGGGAGCTTTTTTTCCCTTGGGCCATCTCACTCTAGAGGCTCATGCATAAGAGATCTGATGTAAAGCATGGGAAGATCTTGAAGCTGCAGGAAGTGCGAGGGACAGTAGGAGATTTTGGGACATAGTGAAATGTCTCTTTTTTTCAAATTATGACATGCCAAAGCTTGTTTGCCATATTACCATGAATTCCTGGGTGCAGTATTTCACAAAGGTTTTTGATTCCAATACTAAGAGCAACACTGTTGATAAGGAAGTAGACCCTGTCATGGATATCGATGGCGCATCTGCCAATCAATTGACATTGAGGAAGTCATTACATCTATTAATAAGAGTGACAGAGGGAAGGCACTGCATCCTGACGGTGTCCCAATTGATGTTTTTAAAAGTAATATTACATTAAATTCTACCACTAAAATTTTGGGACATGTTCTAATCTCCAGATTGGAGACATGGGCGGAAGTAACATTATATCAGACACTCGATATGTTTTTCACCAAGGCATAGGAACTATTGTGCAATGTCTTAACCTTTCCCTTATTTAAGGGAAGTATGTGAAGGCCAGGAGAAGTGCCATTCATGTGGCTTTTATGCACCTCTCCTGTGCATTTGATACCATTAATCGCATTAAATTGCGGGTTATGCTGGAGGACATGGGGGGTTTAGAAAGCTCTGGTGGATTTGCTTAGATGATTACACTGGGATACATCTGCAAAGGCTCGGTATAGTCAAGATGGGATGGCCCCACTATCTGGCTCCTTTACTAGGCCACATATCAAACCGCCAGGACCATCGGAAACACCCCCTACATGGCAATCAAGAAAGTTATACTCCACAGAATTGCAGTTGATAAAAAAAAAACATAGTATACGATTTAGAAAAGAGGAGGGATTACTTGACGATGCACCAAGAACCCTTTTCTTTAAAATGATGTATGCTGCGAACCACTGGCTCAAATATCAGGTAGCAACCAAGGAAGAAAGAAGGGAAAACATTTACTTGGAGCAGTACCTGGAAGCCTTACCAATACACACACAACGGTGGATGCGACAACATGCAGAATTAATACTGGACCTACCTCGCAAGAGCTTTTACTAGAGAGTAAAAGGCTCAAGACAGCTGCAGAATTCCCTGACCAGGAGACTCACCAAGAAGCCTTCTATCCTGCTCCCAGACTCCTCTAAAACTTGGTCCATGGGGGTGTGGTCAAGATGGCAGCAAGGTTGGATGCTCGTTTTCAGGCTCCAGCCCGTCGTCCACCCAAAACAGCACAGCACGGCTCCTCGGTGGCACGTTCAGCGAGGGACCAGACCCATACACCTTGGGGGCGCCCGCCGGTCCAACTTGAGCCTGTACCTTGACTCCCAGCGGGTACGGTGACTGTAGGAGCGGTGAGGCAGACCCGCCCGCCCTCGCGAGTGCTGCCCCGACAACGGGGTGTTCCGAGATCGGGAAGCCGAGGCCGGCTTCTTTCCTCTCCGGCCGCCCGCTGGTCTCTATCCTACTGCCCGGCTGATGAGGGGGTCCCGACGGTCTGGACTGTGACCCGGTGAGCTGGAGCGACCGCTGTTTATTTCGGCACCATAGCGAGGAGGTCCTGGGCCTGCTGGGCACTCTGGGCCGCACCGATCACTGGCCTTGGGTGTTTGCAGGCCGGTTGGAGGTGTACTGGGAGCGGCAGCGGTCCACGCGAGCTCCGAGGCCTGTGGAGCGACTCCCGTGGCTGCACTGTTTGGCGCCTCCCTTGGACTGGGATCATAGGGGGCCCCATTATATACGGCGGCGCTCGCCCACCCCGTTGTGGCCCACCGGCTCCGCGGACAGCGGGGCCTTGAGGGAGTGGACAGCATCCTGGCACCGGCAACCGGAGAGGACGACTGGGGCCGTTGAGATCGGTGCCCTGTGGGAGGCGTCAGCTCACAACCTACGGTCCGATGCCCGCTGCTGCACTATGGACCACTCGGGGTGTTGATGGACTACACCGAGCCGGGGCCCACATTCTTCCGACAGACGCGGGGGCGCGACATAGGCCCAGTTGAGCCTGCTACCTGGTGCGGATCGAGTGACGCATACGGCCCGGTCCCCTGTGCCATCGGACTGGACCGCGTGGGTCCCCGACAACGGTGAGCTGGGGGTCGGACGTGCAGCATTCCTCCCGGCGAGGAAGGGGACCCTCCATCGCCATTGTAGCAAACCGACGGTCGCACCCCACAGTCTAAATTTCGGCATACCGAGGCCTGGCATTCTCGCGCCATTTAAAATCAAAATAACATGCACGTCAGCACAGCGTCACGGAGGTCACGTGTAGGTAGACAAGGTCTGCGTATCTCACAAGTCAAATGCACCTCAAACACGGCGGCCATCTTCGTTAGTGAAGCCGTGTATATAAAACAATCATAGTGCACGTTGGCCGTCATAGCGCACAAACATGTACTGAGTTTTAAAGAAGCTAACAGAAGATTCAAAAACCGGGAAATAAGTGCGATATGTCCGCAACGTTATATTACCGAAATGATTAGTGTCAACATGATTTGACTTATACCACAATGAATGCAGACACCCAAAGGAACAACAAAGGTATAGTGATAATACCAGCATCATAGCAAGACAAAAGACAAACAAGGGGGTGTCACACATCTAAAGACATGCCGCATTACTTTAGGAACCAATGGATGGCCATACGTAGCGACCCTACGTCACAGTCGATAATAGTCGAACCATACGTTTTTATTTATGTATGTGTATTTTACGATTGTTACAGCCCTGATGAAGTTCCCATGGCACTAGGGGAACGAAACGTGTTGGCTGTGCCTCTTTTATGAAAAGACGAATACGAATAAAAAGAAGAATTCTCAAAATAGTTTCTTCGTAATTGACTCGGTTGACTCTGTTTGGAGTGCACCTTCCTTTTCTATGGATATTCATCTGGGTTGCTTTAGCTCGGAGACCTCTCCCCATCGTGCGACTCGAACTGGCAGGCCTTCCTCTCTCCCGGCGCCAATACAAAAGCCCAGCACCCGCATCTCCCCGGTCAGAGCGGTGGGACTCGAAATGGACCTCTGAGAAGATTCTGAAGGCCTCACTACATATGGAATAGGGCTTTGCGCCATCAGCGAGTGCAGCACACTGCGAGACCCAGAGGTCTCACACGGACACTGGGCAGTGCACTCCCCGAGCCTGACGTGCCCGAGACGCAGCTTCACCTGTGAACCCATATCGCCATATCCGCGGCCAGCAATGTACAGCGCAGTAGAAAGCAAGCTGAATTAACCAAACGGGTGGCGGAACTGGAACTGATGCATCAGCGAATAGGGCTTGGCGTCAACTCTGCCTAGAGAGGAAGCAGCTTGCTGCGCTAGATCAGGATAGGACCGAGTTCTCCGCCCTCCGCCATTCTTATTACACTAGCGGTAATAAGTGCGGCCGCCTCCTGGCTCATAAATTAAGGGAGGCAAGACAGCAGTAGGGAGTGCAAGCGATTCGAGAAGTGGGGGGTGAGCTCACCTCGGAAGATGCTGACATTGCCGAAGCCTTCCGGGATTTTTATGTAAATTTATACTCAAGTGATTCTCTTGATGCCCTACATAGCTCAGACTACCTGGATGCCGCAATGCTGCCGGCCCTCTCCCCAGCGCAGGTGGACAGTCTCGACAGAGATAAAGGGACGGAGGAATATATCGCCGCTATCTCCCACCTCCATCTCTGGAAATCGCCCGGACCAGATGGCTACTCTGCGGCGTTCTATAAGACCTTCTGTGGCCAACTCGCCCCCTTACTGCAAGACCTCTTTAACACCTTGGCACACACTGGAGCTATACCTGGGGAAATGCTCCAGGCGTCTATAGTGGTCATCCCCAAGCTTGGTAAGGACAAGACCCTCTGCAGCGCTTACCGGCCCATCTCTCTATTAAACATTGACATAAAGCTTTACACGAGCATTTTAGCGACCCGCTTGGCGCCGTTTTTGCCCCAATTAGTTGAACCAGATAAAGCAGGGTTCGTACTACAAAGACAGACTAGCGATAACACTAAGAGAGTTCTGCATCTCATTGAAAAAGCTTCTCGCACCGCGGGGGAATATATGCTACTGGCCATTGATGCTGAGAAAGCCTTTAACAGGGTGCATTGGCCCTATTTGGAGCAGGTCCTATTGAAATTTGGCTTTGGGGACAAACTACGCACTCGCATATTGAATTGCTATCGCTCACCTTACGCCACAGTCCGTGTAAACGGCCAGACATCATCCCGCTTCCCCATAAGTAGAGGTACGAGGCAGGGATGCCCTCTCTCCCCCTCCTCTTTGCACTCTATATGGAGCCACTGGCGGAACGAATACGACACCACCCCCCCATATCCGGGATCGAGTTCGGCGGGGACACCCACACCATCATCCTATACGCAGATGATATCCCCCTTTCCCTCCCCCACCCAATTCAAACATTGAGGGGGCTCTTCATTGAATTGCATAGCTTCGCACAGGCCTCGGGGTTCAAGATTAATATGGACAAATTGACCGCCCTCGACATCTCCCTCACTCAGCACACACTGGGCCACATTCAAGAAGAACACCCGATGCAGTGGTCCGCCTCTACCATACCATATATAGGAGTACAACTAGGTGCCACGATCCCCTCCACTATCACAGCCAACTATGAGAGACTTCGCACCCACATCCGTAAAGAACTGGACCAGTGGAAACATCACACTCTATCTTGGCTCGGCCGGATAGCGGCGGTCAAGATGACCATACTCCCCCAGATCCTATACCTCTTGCAGACCCTCACCCTGCGTCCCCCGGCAGGTTGGATTCAACACACCCAATCGGATCTACTGCGTTTCATATGGCAGGGCCGCAAACCCCCGATTCAGGCACGCCATATCGATTTTGCCGCCTGAGCTAGGGGTGGTAGGAGTCCCCGACCTACAACTATACTTCTATGCTGCACAGCTCCGTTATTTGGTAAAATTGAGTCGTCTTGAGTCCGAGAAGCACTGGCTATTCCAAAACAGAGCATTCTGATTGGCCAAGGGAGCTTTTTTTCCCTTGGGCCATCTCACTCTAGAGGCTCATGCATAAGAGATCTGATGTAAAGCATGGGAAGATCTTGAAGCTGCAGGAAGTGCGAGGGACAGTAGGAGATTTTGGGACATAGTGAAATGTCTCTTTTTTTCAAATTATGACATGCCAAAGCTTGTTTGCCATATTACCATGAATTCCTGGGTGCAGTATTTCACAAAGGTTTTTGATTCCAATACTAAGAGCAACACTGTTGATAAGGAAGTAGACCCTGTCATGGATATCGATGGCGCATCTGCCAATCAATTGACATTGAGGAAGTCATTACATCTATTAATAAGAGTGACAGAGGGAAGGCACTGCATCCTGACGGTGTCCCAATTGATGTTTTTAAAAGTAATATTACATTAAATTCTACCACTAAAATTTTGGGACATGTTCTAATCTCCAGATTGGAGACATGGGCGGAAGTAACATTATATCAGACACTCGATATGTTTTTCACCAAGGCATAGGAACTATTGTGCAATGTCTTAACCTTTCCCTTATTTAAGGGAAGTATGTGAAGGCCAGGAGAAGTGCCATTCATGTGGCTTTTATGCACCTCTCCTGTGCATTTGATACCATTAATCGCATTAAATTGCGGGTTATGCTGGAGGACATGGGGGGTTTAGAAAGCTCTGGTGGATTTGCTTAGATGATTACACTGGGATACATCTGCAAAGGCTCGGTATAGTCAAGATGGGATGGCCCCACTATCTGGCTCCTTTACTAGGCCACATATCAAACCGCCAGGACCATCGGAAACACCCCCTACATGGCAATCAAGAAAGTTATACTCCACAGAATTGCAGTTGATAAAAAAAAAACATAGTATACGATTTAGAAAAGAGGAGGGATTACTTGACGATGCACCAAGAACCCTTTCCTTTAAAATGATGTATGCTGCGAACCACTGGCTCAAATATCAGGTAGCAACCAAGGAAGAAAGAAGGGAAAACATTTACTTGGAGCAGTACCTGGAAGCCTTACCAATACACACACAACGGTGGATGCGACAACATGCAGAATTAATACTGGACCTACCTCGCAAGAGCTTTTACTAGAGAGTAAAAGGCTCAAGACAGCTGCAGAATTCCCTGACCAGGAGACTCACCAAGAAGCCTTCTATCCTGCTCCCAGACTCCTCTAAAACTTGGTCCATGGGGGTGTGGTCAAGATGGCAGCAAGGTTGGATGCTCGTTTTCAGGCTCCAGCCCGTCGTCCACCCAAAACAGCACAGCACGGCTCCTCGGTGGCACGTTCAGCGAGGGACCAGACCCATACACCTTGGGGGCGCCCGCCGGTCCAACTTGAGCCTGTACCTTGACTCCCAGCGGGTACGGTGAATGTAGGAGCGGTGAGGCAGACCAGCCCGCCCTCGCGAGTGCTGCCCCGACAACGGGGTGTTCCGAGATCGGGAAGCCGAGGCCGGCTTCTTTCCTCTCCGGCCGCCCGCTGGTCTCTATCCTACTGCCCGGCTGATGAGGGGGTCCCGACGGTCTGGACTGTGACCCGGTGAGCTGGAGCGACTGCTGTTTATTTCGGCACCATAGCGAGGAGGTCCTGGGCCTGCTGGGCACTCTGGGCCGCACCGATCACTGGCCTTGGGTGTTTGCAGGCCGGTTGGAGGTGTACTGGGAGCGGCAGCGGTCCACGCGAGCTCCGAGGCCTGTGGAGCGACTCCCGTGGCTGCACTGTTTGGCGCCTCCCTTGGACTGGGATCATAGGGGGCCCCATTATATACGGCGGCGCTCGCCCACCCCGTTGTGGCCCACCGGCTCCGTGGACAGCGGGGCCTTGAGGGAGTGGACAGCATCCTGGCACCGGCAACCGGAGAGGACGACTGGGGCCGTTGAGATCGGTGCCCTGTGGGAGGCGTCAGCTCACAACCTACGGTCCGATGCCCGCTGCTGCACTATGGACCACTCGGGGTGTTGATGGACTACACCGAGCCGGGGCCCACATTCTTCCGACAGACGCGGGGGCGCGACATAGGCCCAGTTGAGCCTGCTACCTGGTGCGGATCGAGTGACGCATACGGCCCGGTCCCCTGTGCCATCGGACTGGACCGCGTGGGTCCCCGACAACGGTGAGCTGGGGGTCGGACGTGCAGCATTCCTCCCGGCGAGGAAGGGGACCCTCCATCGCCATTGTAGCAAACCGACGGTCGCACCCCACAGTCTAAATTTCGGCATACCGAGGCCTGGCATTCTCGCGTCATTTAAAATCAAAATAACATGCACGTCAGCACAGCGTCACGGAGGTCACGTGTAGGTAGACAAGGTCTGCGTATCTCACAAGTCAAATGCACCTCAAACACGGCGGCCATCTTCGTTAGTGAAGCCGTGTATATAAAACAATCATAGTGCACGTTGGCCGTCATAGCGCACAAACATGTACTGAGTTTTAAAGAAGCTAACAGAAGATTCAAAAACCGGGAAATAAGTGCGATATGTCCGCAACGTTATATTACCAAAATGATTAGTGTCAACATGATTTGACTTATACCACAATGAATGCAGACACCCAAAGGAACAACAAAGGTATAGTGATAATACCAGCATCATAGCAAGACAAAAGACAAACAAGGGGGTGTCACACATCTAAAGACATGCCGCATTACTTTAGGAACCAATGGATGGCCATACGTAGCGACCCTACGTCACAGTCGATAATAGTCGAACCATACGTTTTTATTTATGTATGTGTATTTTACGATTGTTACAGCCCTGATGAAGTTCCCATGGCACTAGGGGAACGAAACGTGTTGGCTGTGCCTCTTTTATGAAAAGACGAATACGAATAAAAAGAAGAATTCTCAAAAAAGTTTCTTCGTAATTGACTCGGTTGACTCTGTTTGGAGTGCACCTTCCTTTTCTATGGATATTCATCTGGGTTGCTTGAGCTCGGAGACCTCTCCCCATCGTGCGACTCGAACTGGCAGGCCTTCCTCTCTCCCGGCGCCAATACAAAAGCCCAGCACCCGCATCTCCCCGGTCAGAGCGGTGGGACTCGAAATGGACCTCTGAGAAGATTCTGAAGGCCTCACTACATATGGAATAGGGCTTTGCGCCATCAGCGAGTGCAGCACACTGCGAGACCCAGAGGTCTCACACGGACACTGGGCAGTGCACTCCCCGAGCCTGACGTGCCCGAGACGCAGCTTCACCTGTGAACCCATATCGCCATATCCGAGGCCAGCAATGTAGAGCGCAGTAGAAAGCAAGCTGAATTAACCAAACGGGTGGCGGAACTGGAACTGATGCATCAGCGAATAGGGCTTGGCGTCAACTCTGCCTAGAGAGGAAGCAGCTTGCTGCGCTAGATCAGGATAGGACCGAGTTCTCCGCCCTCCGCCATTCTTATTACACTAGCGGTAATAAGTGCGGCCGCCTCCTGGCTCATAAATTAAGGGAGGCAAGACAGCAGTAGGGAGTGCAAGCGATTCGAGAAGTGGGGGGTGAGCTCACCTCGGAAGATGCTGACATTGCCGAAGCCTTCCGGGATTTTTATGTAAATTTATACTCAAGTGATTCTCTTGATGCCCTACATAGCTCAGACTACCTGGATGCCGCAATGCTGCCGGCCCTCTCCCCAGCGCAGGTGGACAGTCTCGACAGAGATAAAGGGACGGAGGAATATATCGCCGCTATCTCCCGCCTCCGTCTCTGGAAATCGCCCGGACCAGATGGCTACTCTGCGGCGTTCTATAAGACCTTCTGTGGCCAACTCGCCCCCTTACTGCAAGACCTCTTTAACACCTTTGCACACACTGGAGCTATACCTGGGGAAATGCTCCAGGCGTCTATAGTGGTCATCCCCAAGCTTGGTAAGGACAAGACCCTCTGCAGCGCTTACCGGCCCATCTCTCTATTAAACATTGACATAAAGCTTTACACGAGCATTTTAGCGACCCGCTTGGCGCCGTTTTTGCCCCAATTAGTTGAACCAGATAAAGCAGGGTTCGTACTACAAAGACAGACTAGCGATAACACTAAGAGAGTTCTGCATCTCATTGAAAAAGCTTCTCGCACCGCGGGGGAATATATGCTACCGGCCATTGATGCTGAGAAAGCCTTTAACAGGGTGCAATGACCCTATTTGGAGCAGGTCCTATTGAAATTTGGCTTTGGGGACAAACTACGCACTCGCATATTGAATTGCTATCGCTCACCTTACGCCACAGTCCGTGTAAACGGCCAGACATCATCCCGCTTCCCCATAAGTAGAGGTACGAGGCAGGGATGCCCTCTCTCCCCCTCCTCTTTGCACTCTATATGGAGCCACTGGCGGAACGAATACGACACCACCCCCCCATATCCGGGATCGAGTTCGGCGGGGACACCCACACCATCATCCTATACGCAGATGATATCCCCCTTTCCCTCCCCCACCCAATTCAAACATTGAGGGGGCTCTTCATTGAATTGCATAGCTTCGCACAGGCCTCGGGGTTCAAGATTAATATGGACAAATTGACCGCCCTCGACATCTCCCTCACTCAGCACACACTGGGCCACATTCAAGAAGAACACCCGATGCAGTGGTCCGCCTCTACCATACCATATATAGGAGTACAACTAGGTGCCACGATCCCCTCCACTATCACAGCCAACTATGAGAGACTTCGCACCCACATCCGTAAAGAACTGGACCAGTGGAAACATCACACTCTATCTTGGCTCGGCCGGATAGCGGCGGTCAAGATGACCATACTCCCCCAGATCCTATACCTCTTGCAGACCCTCACCCTGCGACCCCCGGCAGGTTGGATTCAACACACCCAATCGGATCTACTGCGTTTCATATGGCAGGGCCGCAATCCCCCGATTCAGGCACGCCATATCGATTTTGCCGCCTGAGCTAGGGGTGGTAGGAGTCCCCGACCTACAACTATACTTCTATGCTGCACAGCTCCGTTATTTGGTAAAATTGAGTCGTCTTGAGTCCGAGAAGCACTGGCTATTCCAAGATCAAGCGGTAGCTGGCACGCCCCTGCAGGGTCTCCCCTTCCTTCAAAAAGCACATAGGCCACCTAACCTCTATGCCTCCTACATCACGAGCACCACGATGGAAGCTTGGGATTGCACTGCCACTGCACATGAACTGATGACGTTCCCCTCCCCACTCACACCACTGTTAAACAACCAAGACTTCCACCCAGGTACGGCCCCCAAGGCCTTCGTGCACTGGCGTCTCACCCCATATAGAGCACTGGGCCACCTGTTTGACCTGGATGGAATCATCCCATTCCCACGACTTCAGGCAGACTATGGAATCCCGGAGACAGAGAGGTTGTCCTACCTGCAGTTTAGACAGTGGGCTCTCCAACCACAAATTAGGCCCGGCGCCCAGAGATTATTGACTGCATACGAGTGGTGGCTTGTCGCCAGATCCTCTGACAAAAAACACATCTCGTATCTCTACAAGCACTTACTGCTCACTACAGTCTACACGCACAACGCAGGGCGAGCACGGTGGGAAAGGGATTTAGGCGGCACCTTAACTCACAAATAATGGGACAGTATCTATTACAGGGCTAGGCACTCAGCGTACCATATAGGCCTCACTGAGACACTGACTAAAGTGGTAACTTATTGGTACTACACACCTGAACGTCTCCATCAATTCGATCCCCGTCAGAGCGCTCTGTGCTGGAGAGGTTGTGGGGAAGTGGGCACGTTGGAACATCTTTTATGGAGCTGCAAACATATCCCACCGTACTGGTCCCAAATTTTAGATGAAATAGATTCCCACCTTGACACGCAACTCCCACGCTTCCCGGCCTACATCCTCTTAGACTTACCTAACCCACTAATGTACCCAGCTACGTCCCGACGAGGTCGACTAACTGCAATCGCCTTGGGGGCGGCTACTCAGAACATACTTGCGCACTGGCGATCTCTCCAACCCCCGCCGTACTCCGGATGGCTCCAGAGACTATGGATGGTGCTAGGGATGGAGAAACTGACCCTCACTCTAGCGGGTAGGGGATCTGAGTTCCCAGAGCTATGGCTCCCTTTCCTAATGCAACTTGTAACAGAATTCAGAGAACTGACCTGCCCTAGATACCTTAGACTACTACGCCTGGTGGATACGCCAATTTTGCAGGTGAGCTCTGTACGCAAGACCCATAGATTGCGCTGAATCCCACTGTGTCTCACATTTTCTTAGTTCCCCTCCAATTGTATCTGACCTGGTGGACGAGGCGTAGGGGGGTGGTGGGTGGTAGTGTTGGGGTTTTTCCCTTTCCCCTTTTTATGTATTGCTTCTCTCTGCACTATTGTCTAATTGCTCTAAACAGGCCCGCTCCATGCATTTACTGAAGTAATATCGCCCACCGCGACACTTGTTGTCTGTACTTAAATGATTCTGAGAGCCGGGGGCCATGTTCTCAGTTTTGTTCTTTGTTTTGAAATCAATAAAAGATTTAAACCATAAAACTTGGTCCATTAAAGTAGACCCAACAAATTCTCCTGGGCCCCAATGTTATGAATGCGCGATTCTGGAAAGCCAGAAGACCAACCCATGGAAATCAACAATGCAACTCGCTTCGTTTATTTCACTCAAGAAATGGGACCTAGTTATTATGTGAGTTTAAATATCAATTAGAAATGGGTTACCACTTTGCTGGACTCAGGATGAAGACAACATGTGATCAAAGATGACCTAGTTCTACCCCAACAAATTATCTAGGCGCCCCAGCGCCTAGAGACCCTTACGGGTGATTGTTCGCGCTTTACAAATGTGGATTATTATTATCTGCAATAAGCATGTTTTTATCAGGTGTGTTCATGGGGACCAGAATATGTATCCCATAGCTAAGATGAATGTGAGGAATATAGAAGGTCAAGAAGCCTCGATTGAAGTCTGGGTTGTCCGCAATCTCCCAAAAGATTTGATCTTTGGTACAGATAAACGCTAGTAGCTCACCCTACTTCAAAAACCCTACATGGGGAACAGGCAATGTTGCAAAAAGACCCTTTTACGCAGGAGAATTTAGATAAGCTGCCTTTTAATAAGATGTCTAATCAACAAAAAAAGACGAGAACAAAAGAGAAGAGGACCCTCCCAAAATACCTTTACTAGTACAGGAACCCTAAGCCTTGGCTCGCACCTTCCGAGCAGCACAACTAAATGATCTATCCTTGGCAAAGTGTTAGACAAGGAGGGAAAACTAACCCAGGTATAGCCATTGTTTAAGATATAAAACGGGTTATTATAAAGAATAAGGAAAAACGATGAGCATAGTTCGTAACAGTTTCAGAGATCAGATATTATTCTTCACCCACTCCCATCTCCTGGCAGGATATTTTGGGGCAGAGGACAACACAGGCAATATTAACTAAATTTTTTGGCCAGGGATCCTTGCTTAGGTCAAGTAGCATTATCAGGAATGAGCATTATCAGGAATGAGAGGTATGTCAACGAAAAAACCCCTATCAACCTCCGTAGGTTCCTCTCCAACAAATGTCTATCTTTGGGAAACCCTTTGAAAACGTAGATTTAGTAGTGTTATACAGTTCCTACAAATTTAGCAGTACTGTGTTTAGATTAGCAAAACATCATAATACAGATACTGAGTCTTATTATATAATCAATTAGTGGTGGTTTATCACTTTTGCATACACAAGATGTCACAAAGAAAAAATATGATAATGCATTTTTAAATGTTCATTAAAAATTTCTAATCTTTATAAATAAAACATGAACTGTGATTATTAGAAAGATGAGGCACATTATTGTTATTAGCATTATTATTGTGGTGAAAAATACAAATGATTGAACCAAGGTAACTGTTCATAATGGTACTACGGTTACTCAAATTCAAAATACTTCATTGGGTTTTACAAATCAAAAAACCATAAAAGCGACATTACAGCCATTAAAAAAAGTTTGATAAATCTTTTAAAGCACATACATTATCCACAATCACATTACAAAGAAATTCATTCCAGTAAAATAAATGAAAGATTGCAGGATAAAACGGTCACCCATGAGATACATATAAATTCTAGAGGGGAGACTAATAAAATGACAACTACGGTTTAGGGATCTGGTGGTTCACCATACGGTTTCTGTTCTTCAATGCGGATTTCAGATATCCAGTCACATATAAAGTGCATTCTGGCTTTAACATCTGCAAAAAGCAAAGAGCTGGGCGGACCTGAGTAAAATTCAACTTTTTTAAAAGGGACTTTAAAAAGAACCTCCGGGGAGCATCATAGAGTCAGCAAAAAAACATAAAGTGCACCAAATCCTGAGGAGACATACCGTCGCAGCCACAGGAAGGTAGCACCTGGCCTCCATGGCTTCCCTTCGGAACAGCGAGTAAAAGATAGAATTAGTCCATCCTGACCCTGGTTAATAAAAAACGCTCGTGGGATGACATGGGCCACGTAAGATATGGCTCCATTAATGGCGTAGTTTTGAGTATCACGAATTTACGGACGCTGGATTTAGCCAAATCTACCCCATCTCTATTTATCACTAATCTGTCTATGCTAAAGAGAGAATGTCAGGACAACCCATTTGCCAGGCATATTGAAGTTATCTAACCCCATACCTTGGAACAGTGTGCCAGGAAGCCGGCCTCAGTGCATTAGAATGCACGCCCATCTGAGTGTGCAGGCTTGAACACCTTTTTTTTCTTTAATGTATTTATTGAGCTTTTACCTCAAACATGTAGGTTACAAACATTGCAGACGCATATATGTACTATCTGGACACATGCACAACTTATACAAAGGTGTTTTGCGCAGTGCAGTGTAGATCATTACTTTTTAGACATTCATTCTTAAACATGAGATAGAAGAACAATGCAGTGGAATGCAAATTATGTCTTCACCGCTGATAGGTATCCACATGGCAAATTCAATATAAAACAAGGATCAAAACTTGACAGGTCATCAGGGCGAAATCTAGGCTGGAATACTTCTCTCTCACTGCTATCTTCCTCCACAAGATGAAGGTCGGGAACAGCAAAGCTGCATATCACTCACAGCAGCTTTCATGATAACTCCGGTGGGAAGTGAACCTCTCCGACTTCAACATAGACGCTGTTTAGATAATAAAATGGTAAGCTTATCACACTGTGCTTGAGGTGCGGAATAACATCTTTAATTAATCTGGGGGGGGGAAATAGTTGCCTCCTACAAGCAAAAATTCAACAAGGCAGCGTATTTTAAAATGTGTGGCGGCATTGTCTATTGAAATAAATGCATGCATGGTACATTCTCGCATTAGAAAAAACATGGGCACACCACCATTAACAAAAAGAATTCTAAATTAAAAGGGAAAGCTAAAATGGAGGCTAAGTGTAAGCTCTACAACAGTAGGACTCCTAACCGGCCCCAGCCCAAAGCCCTCGGCCGCCTCCTGCAAGCATGCACCATAGACACAGGGCCCGGCCCTGCCCTGGCGCGCCCCGGCTGGCGGAGCGGTTCGTGGCCGTATGGGGCGCTTGGGTGAGGACCGGGACTTCGGCGGGCCTCTTACGCTGGAGCGGGGCCCAACCGACGGGTGAGGGCCCGGGGCCGGGGGCAGCCCCCCTCCCAGCATTTTAAATCCGTTACGTTCACTGGTCAAGCACTTTATTACTTGACAAATTAAAATACACAAGTGTAATTCCAAACCTTTTTGTTTCTCGCGCAGCATATTTCATGACGGTATTTTTTTAACCTACGAGTTCAAGCAAGTTGTACGCATGTTTCACCCGATGTTTCATTTATAAGAATCACAGAATTTTTTACATATTTGGGTCAAGTTCCCCACTTCTGGTTATTTTAGTTACACGAGGCACATTCCCCCTGCTATGCAATTGCATGTAGTTGCACCATTTACCGAGTTTCACGTTTGATCAGACTCCTCGATAACCAGCGTAGCGCACACCTTTGAGCACTATGTGTTACTAACAATACCACTCAGTTCAACACCATATCTCATCAACCTTCGATCCTAGACCACCAGCATAATTACACACACATCACGCAAGGATGGTTTTCTATTCAGTGTATCTTACACACCAAATGATTTTAATCCATTTCACTTCCTTGTACTGAACCTGAAATTTCCTCTACGTTTCAGTCAAACAGCCCGTGAAGAAGAGCTGTTCACCCGAAATGCATTGGGCATAGATGAATGGACATTCATCAGGAATTATTGTTATGCAGCAATAACAAATGAACAAATGAACAAATGTAAATGATGAAAAAACCGTGAAAAAATACAACTAAATAAATTTGAATGAAAATAAAAATATTCACAACTAATTGACGGGCAATCATCTACTCTGTAAACCTTATCATTGAGTGCACAAGGGAAACGCACCTCTGGGTCAGAGGCCAGCATCTATTTACAGTCCAAATACCATCCTCGTATTTAGGAGGATTAACACAACTTCACCACTTACCCTTTCAACCACCTGGATACTATCCTTAACCAACAGGAGTGCGCCCTACTGTCAACAGTCTAGATATATAGTGGCCATGTGTCATTATGCGATAACCATCTCTAAACTGGCTGTAACGAACCCTGCCATGTTTGGTATCCAACAGTGTGGGAGGTATGATTCCATGCACTGTAACACTCCTCCAGGAGGCCCTCAGTGCTCCAGGTCAATCTTCTAGACCTGGACAGCAAACTATGGCTGCTGCTGACCAGAGACACCAGTCTGTCCTTCTGCAGCTGAGCCACGCTCGAGCGAGGAAGGCAGGAAAATAGGTATCCTGTCACAGGGAGGTGTAACCAACTCCCAGACATGACTTAGTGTATTGGGACAGGGTGGGGGCACTTGCCAGCACCCCTGAGACTGCTGGAAGGGCACATTTGGTGCCCTCCTTGCATACTCCAGTTCAAACCAGCTCAGGGAGCCATTGGCTCTCGCTCTGGCGCAAAACTGGACAAAGGACATAGGAGTATCCTCCCCACTGTCCAGCCCCTCCTCTGGGAGGTACCCCTGAATCATTCCAACCCTTTACTTAGGGTATGTTAAGGGCTTACCTGTGGGTTGGCCCCTAGATTCCTTGTGGGATGAGAATCTGATTCCAAACCACTTTATCTTCAACCATCTGGGAACTCTGGACGTTGCCCTGGACTTCGTAACTGTAACCAAGAAGACTCCTGCTGTGCCTGGTCTCTTCGTCCTACCAGTCTTTCTGCAAAGTCTGTGTCTGTGCTCCATACAGGTTCCTCACAAGGCCAATTGACATCCAAGACACCTGTAGGAATCTCCCTTGAGTCACTTCCCTGCATCTGCAGGCACAGCAACCCAGATGACCGGTCTGCTGTTTCCGAGCTCCTCCAGACTCAGAAAGGTTCAGCAACCCAGGTAGTGGCTCTGCAACTCCCTTGAGGTGTGCACTGTCTTCCAAGCAATTTGGAGGCCAGAACCCCTCGTCAGAACTGCTGGAGCTGCACCCAATTGCACCACGTTGACTTGCTGTTGCCAAGGCTTGTTGACTCTTTTCATCAAAGATCTTCAGGCTCCTTGAAGCTCCAGCCTCAAGCATCTCCTGCAACCAAGATCTTTGCATGCACTGCATCCTCTTGCACTGTGGGCCTTCATCCTTTGGTGAGCTGCTTGAGGTCCTCTTGCGACTACTGTGCCTCCGGCCCATATGTCTTCTTGAGGAACTTCTTTGGCTCCAGTGGATGACCCTCCTTGCTCGGGGCCTGCTCTGATTTACCCACTCTTGTCGAGTCACTTGGACCTTGCTGGTCCCGTCACTGCACCCTTTTCTCCGACTCCGTTATTTGGCGCTGCCAAGGCTTGTTGGTGCCCCTGCCGGACCCATACCTCATGACTCTCGACATCCGACATGGGACAGCTCATTCACGGCTCCTGGTCTTCATCTGTGGTGCCTGGTCCATACAGCTGCAACTTCAAAGGCACTGTCAAACTCTCTCATCTGCGACATCGGTGGGCATTCGTCTCCTATGCCTTCGGGTCACTCGTGAGTGGTATAGACTCTGTCCCATCTGCTTGCAGGTACCTCTCATCTTGATTCCACCTTTGAGTTCCACCTGACACTTTCACCTTATTTGTCAGTGGCATATTTCCTGAAGTCCTCCATTGTGGTCCACAGCGGTTTCTGACGTCACCACACCTATGCACCCGGCTTCCCTGGTGTAGATATCCCGGTTCCTGGGGTTTCCACGGGTGGAGTGACTTGCCAACCTTCCATCTTCCATGGGGTTTCTTAAGGGTCCACTCGGAAGGGTCCTTCTTCTTTAATATAGCAACCGCGACTTACCCATTGGCTTCCACTGAGTATGCGGTTGTGTTTCCACTCTGCAAACAACCTCCGTGGGGGTCCTAGAGACTCACCTTGGGTGGTTCCTTGAGTACCCAACTCTTATACATCTTCTGGGTCCACGCTACTTGAGTCGTGGTTTGAATTCCACTATTTAAGTATATGATTTGGTCTCCCCTGGTGAACATTGTGTATTTTGTGCTATTTGCGTATTCTATTAACAAAGTATTGTGCATATATCTCAGGGTGGGAGATATTGTATTGTGTTTGTGAGTGTTAATAATAAATACAAATTTTTATAACTACACCGTGTGTTTTTTTTTCAGTTAACCTATACCATAAGATTAAGTACTGGTAAAACAAGCTGCTTTACACTCCTTCTGGACTAAGCCAGAAAGCTGCTCTCCACAGCTACCACTTAAAGAGCTTTATAAGGTTGGCTAGTACCACTATAATCAGCATAAGGGTTGTCTGGAGTAGTGCAGGGTGCTACACCAACATAAGTGAGCACCATATACTAAGCCAGCCTCCTACAGAGTCAATACGGTGGTAGACACAGAAAGAAATATAGAAGTGCTGGAAACCGTTGTGTGCACCTGAAGGGTCTCCTGAAAGCAGATACCACCAGAGTGGCCCTTGGTCCTACTATGCTCCTGGAGGAGCGTGGCTAGCACAGGTGTATGCTCAGGTATAGGGGTGAAAGGCTGCGGCTGGGGAAAAATCGAGTGGGGAATAAAATGAGATCAAAGTACAATCGAGAAATTAGGCTCACCCCCACCTCATAAAGTCTCAATGTAGAGATACAGAGAAGCTAAAGAAAGCGACACATATGAGAGAACAGTAAGGAGGCAGGTCCTAGCCTAATTTCAGAAAGGAGAATAGCGAAAAGGAATTGAAATAAGGAATAGTTTCTTACCTGTAACTCCAGTTCACTTGTAGGGGTATTTCCATGATAAGTCATAAGCATGTGAATAGTCCTGCCCACGTGCGGGGACCCCGGAGCACTTCATTAGATATATCTTCTTAAGTTGTCATCTTTCGCCTTTCTTTGGGAAGGCCTGTGTAGACACTTAAGAGATAGAAAGACAATAATGCAGCCTTACTAATAAGGCTACACTGGCCATTACTTCATTTTGAAGTGAAAAAAGGTAGCCAGTACTTTTAACATTTTTCAATTTATGGAGTTTAATACAGATAGTAAACTCCCCTTCAGAAAACCCCTTTTTTCATGATAGAGATGAAAAAGGTTGGATAGAGAAACCCCCATAGGCTGCCATTGTATGTCTGAAAATGGATACCGTGCCTTTAAGAGTCTCCAGAGAACCCCAGTATCACATGATGCAAAGCCAGTGGAAGTTACTTCAGTTCTTTTTGAAGGCGTAAAGAAGTGAATGTCTATGCCAGATCCTAGAGAAGTCTGCTTCTTCCACCGGGGAGGAGGGAGGATTGCTTATGACTTATCACGGAAATACCCCTACAAGAGAACTGGAGTTACAGGTAAGAAACTATTCCTTCTCTTGTAGGGGATTTCAGTGTATAGTCATAAGCATGTGAATAGACTAGCAAGCCCATCCCATAACCCCCAAGTGATGGAAGAAAACAGAGAAGTGACATTTCCCTTTATGCAAAGAGATTCTGAAGGGAAGCTTGCCCAACCTGAGCATCTGCTTGGCATCACTGTCCATGAAGAGGGTTTTGCGAAAGTATGGAATGACTTCCATGTGGCATCCTTACAGATTTCTGAAATAGGTATATTACGAAGTAAAGCCGCAGTAGCAGCTTTTTCTCTGGTAGAGTGAGCCCTAGGTTGACTAGCAAGGGTCTTTTTGGCTTTCTGGTAACAAAGCTGAATGCAGGACACAATCCATCAAGAGATGGATTGTTTGGAGGTAGCTAGACCTGTACGGATAGAGCCATAGTTTACAAATAACTGATCTGATCGTCTAATTGCTTAGTTATGTCCAAACAATACTTTAAAACCCTCCTAACATCTAGGGAATGAAGCGACTTCTCAGCAGGAGAAGAGGGATGCTGAAAAAGGTAGGTAGTGAAGTAGTTTGATTTACGTGGAAATCCGAAATAACTTTAGGGAGGAATTTCATATCTGTCCTCATCACCACTTTAGAGGAATGGAAAACTGTGTATGGTTCTTGACAACATAGAGTATGGAGTTCGCTAACCCTGTGGGCAGAAGTTATGGCTACCAGGAAAGCCGCCTTCCAAGACAGATGCTGCAGAGAAGCCCAATGAATAGGTTCAAAAGGCTCCTGCATCAGTCGAGAAAGAACCACATTAAGCTCCCAAGGAGGAGAAGGACGTCTGAAGGAGGAAAAACTTTCCTCAAACCTTCCAGAAAATCCATAATGACAGGGATTTTGAAAAAGGAAGTTTGTGGAGGCAATTTCCTATAAGCAGTCAAAGCTGCAAGAAGTACTTTAATGGAAGGAAATTGAAGGCCTCATTGTGCAAAATGTAGCAAATATGGGAGTAGCGCATCTTCCTGGCAGGAAGCAGCATCTGCATTCTTCGAACGTACCAAATACAGAATCTTTTCCATTTATACGCATAAGAAGTGTGTGTGGATGGTCTTTTCGCTTCTTTAAGTATCATCATGCAGTCCTGAGGCAAATTCAAATATCCATACTGCACTAACTCGGGAGCCATGCCGCCAAATTCAATGAAGAGAGATTGGGGTGCACCATCTGTCTGCCGAACTTCGAGAGAAGGTCCGGCTGACATGGAAGCCGGAGATGCGGCAGGAGAGACCTGTGGAGAAGGTCCATGAACCACCACTGGCGCGGACGCTCCGGGACAATGAGGATCATCTTGGCCCGTGACCGTGACTGCGAAAGCTTGATGAGGACTGCCAGGATGAGGGGTATCGGAGGAAAGGCATAGAGGAATCTGCCTGACCAGTTTATCCACAGGGCATTCCTCAGAGTTCCCGGTTGGTAGAACCTGGAGGCGAAGTTTCGGCATTTGTTGTTTTCTGCGGTGGCGAACAAATCGACCTCTGGCGTGCCCCATCTGCTGAAGATATCTCACACCACATCGTCGTTTAAGACAAATTCGTGGTTTTCCTGAAGGAGTCTGCTTAGAGCGTTGGCCTGAACATTTTTAACACCTAGGAGGTGAGTTTCTGTGATGGTCAGGTTCCTGGCCAAGAGCCATCTCCAGATCGTCTGGGCTTCCTGAGACAACGGTCGTGATCTCGAGCCCCCCTGCTTATTAAGGTAGAACATTGTTGTCATATTGTCCATCTGGACAAGCAGGGAACTGGAGTGGAGTGATGGTTGAAAAGCTCATAGAACCAAATGGACTGCTTGTAGCTCCAGCAGATTGATGTGGTATGTGGATTCCTGGACCACTTGCCCTGTATCTGAAGGTGGCCTTTATGTGCACCCCAGCCGAGGAGAGATGTATCTGTTACTATGGTTTGTTTTGGTATCTCCTTCTGGAATGGGATCCCACGCAGGAGATTGCGGGGGAACACCACCATCTGAGGGACTGAAGGGCATGCTGTGACAGTTGGATCCTGTCTTCCCAATCCCCTATCCTTTGATCTCATTGATCCTCCAAGCAATCCTGCAAGGGTCTCATGTGGAGTCGTGTATTTGGAGTGAGAAAGATACAGGATACCATGGAGCCCAGAATTGAGGAGACCTTCCTCACTGTCGGAGTGGACATGTTCATGAGAGCTTGAGCCTTCTGAAGGATCGATAAGCTTCTCTCCTACGAAGGATACACGTTTGCTGTGCGAGTATCAATTGCTCACTGTACAGGTGTCAAGACGGAATTCTTGTGGTTGATGTGAAGACCCAAACGAAGGAGAAGATTGGAGGTCCAATTGAAATGCAGGCGAGCTCCACGAGACGTGGATGCCGTGATCGGCCAGTCTTCTAGGTAGAGGTAGGGAGTGTCTACGCCACTTCAACTCAGAGCCCTGAGTCGATGGTGAACATATCGTCGCCATACCTGCCCTCAACATCGTTGTCGTAGTCCTCGATGTCGACCGGGACTGGTATCTTTTTTCCACTCTTCTTCGCCTGGGGAGCCCCCCAGAGGCTGAAGACAGGGTTTTGGTAGAGGATTGGCCCTCTCCTTGCCCAGAAGTCCCACCTGTGGATGTTGCTTGCTGCTTTCTTCGCTCCTCTGCCCCTAGAAGTCGAATCTTCTCCGTGTCACGCAGGGTCTGCTTGGAGAAAGTTTTACAGATGGAACATATCTCCAGCCACGGCCGGTAGTGGGAGTATCGGTCGGCCGGTGACGTGGGGAGGGGGAGGGGCAGGGTGGGAGGTAGTAATGTATGGATTACGGACTTTAAAAGGTAAGTAAGCATAAAAATAAATAAAACCGATTTCGTTGCACACACTGCATCACCAAATGCGATCCAGTGTGTGCAACAACATTCGTTTTATTTATTTTTATGTTTACTTACCTTTTAAAGTCCGTAACCCATACATTACTACCCCCTACCCTGCCCCTCCCCCTCCCCACGTCACTGCCTGGCCGGTACTCCCACTACTGGCCGCGGCTGCATATATCAGGAACATGAGAAACAGGTAAACACAGAATACATACTCTGTGTGAATCAGATTTCGCCTTTTTTCTTCCACAGTCAGGACACTTGTCAAAAAAAGGAAGGCATTTTGACTAATTAACTGTGGAAAATTTGTGAGAAAAAGTCAGCAAAGGTTAGAGAAAGACCAAAAACGTCGAGTGAAGTTGCTAAAAGGTAAATTCTGAAGTGATTTTTGATGAAAAACACCAAATGAGATAGAGCTCAATGCTCCAGAGACCTGTTAACAGGAGCTGGAAAAAAGAACTGAAGTAACTGCCACTGGCTGTGCATCATGGGATACTGGTGGTCTCTGGAGACTCTTAAAGGCACAGTATCCATTTTCAGACAAATAACGGGAGCCTACAGGGGGCTTCTCTGTCCAACCTTTTTCATCTCTATCATGAAAAAGGGGTGTTGTGAAGGGGAGTTTTCTATATGTATTAAACTCCATAAATTGAACAATTTTAAAAGTACTGGCTATCTCTTTTCACTTCAGAATGAAGTAATGGCTAGTGTAGCCTAGTTAGTTAGGCTGCATTATTGTCTTTCTATCTCCTAAGTGTCTACACAGGCCGTCCCGAAGAAAGGCGAAAGATGATAACATAAGAAGATATATCTAATGAAGTGCTCCGGGGTCCCTGTACGTGGCGGCACTATTCACATGCTTATGACTGTACACGGAAATCCCCTACAAGAGAACTACTATATAGTTAAGAAAAACAGAGGACGTCAGTAGATAGGAAGGATTAACAAGGATAATTTTATAACCCTAAGTATAAAGAACTTACCTGTGTTTTATGTTTTTCTTTCCGAGGGGCTACGGACTGGAAGGTTTACCTTTAAAGGGGAAGATCAAATAAAGAAACCATCATCAAATCGTCAGATTATCTTGGCTGCTGACCTCCAAAGGAAGCCTGCCTAAAAGGACTGATAAACTACGTAGAAAAGAGACAAGAATGTTACAAATAAAAGTCTGATCGAGCTCTGATACATAGTGTGCTGCTTTATTGCTTATCAACGAACTCACGCACCAAATCCTTACAATACTGTGTTTTAGGGTTGCATCTCAGTGGGCAGACATATCAATGCTCTCTATTAAAACTTACTCTGAGTTATATGCAAACTGTTTGCAAAGCTCCTGGAATGGGCACTTCCCAAACTCTCAGAAGTACATCACCACTTAAAATCGGTCACGATCCCTTTCTTCTGATCCATTCATAGTTAGCTCTAATTGAAATTTCGGTCCATGAACATGTCCCAGGAATTAACTGTGGGGAACAGGTATGTGGATGGGGAATAAGCAACTAAATTACTAAGATCTTTTAAAGCACTACATGGAAGATAAAAATATAGTATTAAACAATATGGAACACCTCTATGACCACAACTCAAGCATGTTCAATTACTCATTTGCCAATTATTTGGAATCACTGACTTAGGTTCAGAGGGCACTGATTGGAATTAATACCTGACAATTTAATACTACATTTGCTTTTGTCATTGATTATGGCAAGATTTTCTTTTAACTGAAGATTACATAAAAGACTAGCCCAAGTTTCACCTTGCACTATCAGGTGTTCTCAGAAATATCTAGATTCAAGGTGATCATTTCATTCAAAAGTCAATAAATATATTGTGAAATGACCAAATGGTCAATAAACCAAACTGTTGCCGCTATACCTAATTGGGTGTAGCTGTCCCCCTGGGCACCGATTTGTGCTGTCTGCCAGCTCTGAATTTCATTCAAATTTCAACTTTGAGTGATTAAAACATGATGCTTTTTTTTCAAAATAAATTGATTACTCCGTTATTTCATTGTGTTTCATTTATTCTCCATGAATTCCAATGCATTTCGGCAGTGCTTGCTGCCTTCATCAGGGAAATAATTAATCTACAAATAATCAAAGAAAACATGCATCACATTAACCTTCGTTTTATCGATAAATTCATATCACATGTATTTATGTTACTTTCTAGCATCGTTATTTTACACTTCATAACATTGCTCTCATGTATTCACATCAACTTTGTTAGGATTGCTCGTGACGGTTTCTGCTCTAGGGTGGGGCTCGGCATGAATCTCTAAAGCGGTGGTTAACTACGGCGTCTTCCGTTTGACAAGTGGCTTAGCTTAATTAAAGGAGTACGCCTGAAGCGCTGACTGAATTCTATAAAGCTTCATTTTTTCTACGAGGAGACTGATTGTTCTTACGCGCTTATAGATCTATGCTGCGGTCGTTTGGCTGCTCACCTCGGCGTTTCTTACATGCCGCTTCACTGCTCCACTCTCTGCTTCTGCTCTCTTCTGGTGTACCGGTATACACGCATGCGCTCTATTTACGTTTTCACTGCCTTTTTTTTCCTGGTCTCTCTAACTTTATTGAGATCACAATGTGAAATGGATCTACCCCAGTGCTCGCTGCCACATGTATAAATACCGCTACCACATCTTAGGTCAATTATAATAAAATATGCACTTTTTGCTGCGGATCTGAGTACCATTAGTGATAAATACAGATAACGTGTTTACAAATAACAAAGAAATTCTGTGCGTTCATTCAGTCCGCCTGGCTTCAGGCTCCCCAGATTGTAAATCCAGTAGTTTTCCTGCTTTAGTAACCTCGTTTTGTTCAACGAACCTTCTGTTTTAGGTAATGTTTCTAAAACACACACTCTCAATTGGCTAACGTTATGTTGCATTTTGGTAAAATGTTCAGCCATGGAGGTTTTCTCAGTTTTTAATCTTATCGTACTCTTGTGTTCATTTATTCGTATTTTTAATTTTCTTTCAGTATGTCCCACATAAACGTCCCCACATGGGCATTTGATCATGTAGATTAAGTTACTTGTATCGCACGTTGCATTCACTTTCAACTGTATGGGATACCCCTTTTGCGGGTGTGTTATGGTGGTGCCTTTAATAATGTTATTGCAAGTATTGCAGTTGTAACAAGGTACTGTTCCTCGGAAAGGCGTTTTAGTGGTTACTTCATTAGTAGGTTTTAAGAAATCTGCTATGTTCTTGGCACGTGTGTGTGCAAAAATTGGTTCCTGAGAAAAAATACCTTTGAAGTCTGGTTCCATTTTTAACATTGGCCCATTTTTTTAATTATCTGCTTAAAGTGTGTGCTAACTGTGGAAAATTTGCTCACGAAACCATGACAGAACATCTTGGAGACACCAACTTATACATGGAGATTGAATCAAACCCTACAACAGAAATCAAAAAAATCTTGTTAACCATAGTAAACAGAGCATATGACCAGGGAACCATCACAGACAAAACTCTTAAATATCTCATTCAAGAAAATTACAGAACACCAACCATTTACCTAGTACCTAAAGTACACAAAGACTTACAAAGACCACCTTGTAGACCGATAGTATCAACCAAACAAAGCATCCACGAGCCAGTGGGGAAATATCTGGACAGATATCTTCAACCGCTAGTATTAAAAACCAGATCATATCTGAAAGATACCACAGATTTTCTTCTCAAACTATCAACCATCGACCCAGAAGATGACATGATCATGGCAACGATCGATGTAAAAGCACTTTATACTTCGATACCGCATCAACACGGATTGGAAGCTATCGAAAGGGCCCTTTTAGATAGCGACTATTCGCACGAACAGCAAATATTCTTATTAGAACTGATGCAATTCACGTTGCTACACAGCTATTTTGAACAGGACAAAAAATGGTACATGCAACAAAGCGGAACGTCCATGGGAAATTGTGCCGCACCGGCATATGCTAATCTATTCATGGCATCATTCGAGGAAGAACATGTGTACCAAGACCCCACCTGGATGAACAACATAGTCATGTATGTACGGTTCATAGATGACATCTTTACCATATGGAAAGGCCCCAAAGCCTTATTAGAACAACAACTACGAATTTTGGACTCAAGACTAGATCAAATAGGTTTCACATGGAATATCAATGAATTGAAAATTCAATACCTAGATGTTGAGATCACAAAACAGACCAATGTATTTTCCACGAACCTATATCGAAAAGACACAGACAGAAACAATCTGTTACAATTTAAAAGTCATCACCCTCCGGCCCTTAAGAAACACCTGCCATATTCTCAGATGTTACGGGTGAAGAGAGTGGTTTCAGAGGCCTCACAATGCAGAGAACAATTGAGCGAAATGACCAAAAGATTCAAAGATAGGGGATATCCCCCAGATATCACCCAACAAGCTCTAACAAGAGCTCAACAAAAAACGAGACAAGAACTTCTGAGCAGGAAAGTAACCACATCCAGTAACCGCATCACGTGCGTGAGCAAATTTTCCACAGTTAGCACACACTTTAAGCAGATAATTAAAAAACATTGGCCAATGTTAAAAATGGAACCAGACTTCAAAGGTATTTTTTCTCAGGAACCAATTTTTGCACACACACGTGCCAAGAACATAGCAGATTTCTTAAAACCTACTAATGAAGTAACCACTAAAACGCCTTTCCGAGGAACAGTACCTTGTTACAACTGCAATACTTGCAATAACATTATTAAAGGCACCACCATAACACACCCGCAAAAGGGGTATCCCATACAGTTGAAAGTGAATGCAACGTTCGATACAAGTAACTTAATCTACATGATCAAATGCCCATGTGGGGACGTTTATGTGGGACATACTGAAAGAAAATTAAAAATACGAATAAATGAACACAAGAGTACGATAAGATTAAAAACTGAGAAAACCTCCATAGCTGAACATTTTACCAAAATGCAACATAACGTTAGCCAATTGAGAGTGTGTGTTTTAGAAACATTACCTAAAACAGAAGGTTCGTTGAACAAAACGAGGTTACTAAAGCAGGAAAACTACTGGATTTACAATCTGGGGAGCCTGAAGCCAGGCGGACTGAATGAACGCACAGAATTTCTTTGTTATTTGTAAACACGTTATCTGTATTTATCACTAATGGTACTCAGATCCGCAGCAAAAAGTGCATATTTTATTATAATTGACCTAAGATGTGGTAGCGGTATTTATACATGTGGCAGCGAGCACTGGGGTAGATCCATTTCACACTGTGATCGCAATAAAGTTAGAGAGACCAGGAAAAAAAAGGCAGTGAAAACGTAAATAGAGCGCATGCGTGTATACCGGTACACCGGAAGAGAGCAGAAGCAGAGAGTGGAGCAGTGAAGCGGCATGTAAGAAACGCCGAGGTGAGCAGCCAAACGACCGCAGCATAGATCTATAAGCGCGTAAGAACAATCAGTCTCCTCGTAGAAAAAATGAAGCTTTATAGAATTCAGTCAGCGCTTCAGGCGTACTCCTTTAATTAAGCTAAGCCGCTTGTCAAACGGAAGACGCCGTAGTTAACCACCGCTTTAGAGATTCATGCCGAGCCCCACCCTAGAGCAGAAACCGTCACGAGCAATCCTAACAAAGTTGATGTGAATACATGAGAGCAATGTTATGAAGTGTAAAATAACGATGCTAGAAAGTAACATAAATACATGTGATATGAATTTATCGATAAAACGAAGGTTAATGTGATGCATGTTTTCTTTGATTATTTGTAGATTAATTATTTCCCTGATGAAGGCAGCAAGCACTGCCGAAATGCATTGGAATTCATGGAGAATAAATGAAACACAATGAAATAACGGAGTAATCGATTTATTTTGAAAAAAAAGCATCATGTTTTAATCACTCAAAGTTGAAATTTGAATGAAATTCAGAGCTGGCAGACAGCACAAATCGGTGCCCAGGGGGACAGCTACACCCAATTAGGTATAGCGGCAACAGTTTGGTTTATTACGTATCACTCCAGACGGGGAGTGAGCCCTGGAGGCACGAAATACAGTATACCTAGGAGAAAGGCGGTGCACGATCCCACATCCATAGAATTTTACAAATGGTCAATAATACATGAACAGAAAAAAATACTCTGAGGCAACAAATCCTCATAGAAAATGTTGAAACATATGAAGTGGACTATATGAAAGTGTCGTAGTATGAAAGTCCACAGAAGGCCAGGTTGTAGTTCCAAGTAGTAGCTTTATTCAGGTACAGGTTATAGAAGCATTAAGTATAGCCAAGATGGTAAGTAGGCCTGTATGTACGCCCCACCAGGAGCAGCCTCCTAGCTGCTCAGCCTGCTGTCACCAACTGACTCACATCAGACATTCAACATTCCATGACATACTCAACAGTCCACACATACTCCGGCTGAACAGCAAGAGGAAAGAAAGAGCAGGGAAGGAAGAGGAACATTCACCCTACTACTACTCTTTCTTTATGCTAAAAAAACAAAAAAGAAAGAAGATGAGAAAATAAATAAATACAACACTTGAACAAATAAGTGCAGTTAAAGATCAATAGAAGATTGATCCAAAATGCTATATAACAATGGAACGAGAAAGACACCCATCCCCTATTCTCACAAGGAAAGAGAAGAGAAGTAAAGCGCATGCCACAGGAAGACCAAACGACGCAAATCTTGCAAATTACAAGAAACTGCAAGCACACAGGATCTCAATGCAAGAAGAATACGCACTAAACCAGTACACCTGATGTCAAGGCACCCCTACGTTCTGTGAAAAGGAGAAAACAACGAACCAGCGCTGCAAACAGAAATACCAGAGCACAGAACGTAGAAAAGAAAATGAACTTGCGTGTAGAATAGCAAGTAGGCAATCCTCAATAACAATGAAATAGCAAAATTGTATGCCTAAATACACCCCGCAATAAAGGGTGAGAAGTAAAATGTAAAAACTGAAGTAATTAAATGAAGAACTAGGCCTAAAACTGTAAAGTGCTGAACATTGCACACCAAGAAAGTACGTACGTATTCATGCAAGTAAATCTAAAGTAAACAATAGCTAATGAACAATTGTGGGGTACACATATAACAAAAGGAGGTAAAAGTAATTATAATCACAAAAAACTAAAACTAAGTTTATGTAACCTCCCACTACGAATTGTAAAGGGGTACACACACCCATCAAACAGAAAACATGTACTAGAATACATTACGCAAGATAAACAGTGTAAGCATACCCTACTAACTGTAAAGTACATATATGTACATGCACGTAAACAGAATATAAACAGTACCTTAATAAATACTTAATGAAGTACAGGTAGCTCTAACTATGAAAAGTAGGCTGAATAATAACATTACGCAGAAATAAATTTGGTACAGAAAAACTTACAAGAATTCATGAAATATCCACAAAGTGCATGCTCAAATAACAGTATCCTAAAAACAAATGATAAATATCAAATATATTGCAAACAAACGCAATGAAAACAATGGGCTGCAATCAGTAAATATAAAAAAAGCAAATTAAAATAAATAATGTAGTCACCGTAGTCTGCCTGAAAGTATTAAGCGCTGGTGAGAGATGTCTCACCCGGGTAGTAGATCTAGAGAAGCGAAGAAAGTCATGGTGAAAACAATGTGGACTTGCAGTTGAAAAACACAACAAAAAAAACACAGAAGTCAGGAAAATATATCATCACAATGAAGGAGCCGACATTCAAAGTACCTGACAATGGCACACTAAAGTTCTTCAGCATGTTCAGCACAACAGGCAGCAGGCACAGGAACTTGAAGGCCAATGAAGAGCACAACAGAAATGGATGCAGGAGAAACTGGTGAACAATGAAGCTGCAAAAACTTTATTGAAAAGTCGAATAAAAAAACATGGTTGGCAAAGGGTGCGGCAACATGCAAACCACAGCAGAAGTCAGAAGACACCATATGCCAAAGTATACTGTGGCACCAAACGAAAGATGGCGGCATGTAGGTGACGCCGTGCCGCGTGGCTCGTGGTACGTCTTGGCATGTAGGGGTGCAGAAGCAGACATAGGCATCGGAGAGAAAAGAACGTGCAGGAAACAATGGAGACATCGGAGAAGACTACGATATAGGTAAAGCTGCGTGCGCTCCGTGTGTCAGCTCGAGCCAGGTTTGAAATGAAAGAAGGCGGTTTAACTGCCATGGCGGAGATGGGGGCAGTGGCGCCTCAAAATCAAAAGAATACACCAAGAGGCAAAGCACAAATAGACACAATGGTATAGTACTCACAGGAAACGTGGTGAACACCGGCCTCAATCCTCCCAATAATTAAATAAAGGAAGTAAATGACCTGAAATGATGATTTGTGAAGGGCCAGTGAGTCAAAGCGGTAAAACAGTCAGAAGGGCTGGCACGTTGCTCCAAAGCAGTAGCACATCAGGCAGGCAAGAAGGCAATTGTAAGTTGAGGGCAGGCACCGTGAACCTATGTGCTCGCATAGGGGAAAAAAATGCTTACAGAAACATCCGGGAAGGAAAGTAGATTGTTCAGACAATGTAGAATAAGGGCATCACCAAGGTGGTAAAATAGAGACTGGCACGCTTGAGTTGAGGCTGACCGGTATCAAAAGGTCACAGGTGAGTCCTCAGGAAAGATTCTTAAAAGTTGTCACTGTCTCCATTTAAGCTGCAGAATGCAAAGTAAAGACTGTTGTCAGGGTCCAAACAATACAGAGAAACACAGCAGGGTGATCAAGCCAACTGCGTCTCTGTGAAAATTGTAGCTGAAGAGGCTGTTTATAGTATACCAGGCTCCCTAGTTGGATAATGTAAGCACGCCCAGGGAGTGAGGTGGTTAGCGTTGAAACACAACAGCAGGCAAGTGAAATCAGTGAAGAACTCATCAAGCTTGGGTGGAGATTGGCATGCCCAGGTAAGGCTGACCGGTGTCTTTTGGTCACTGGTGGGGCTGGGGCTGCCAGGTGGTAACACAAAGATGGTTCAAGCTTGGATTTATTAAAGTAGTTGCAGTATTAGTAGGTTTCTTAGTTGCTGTAAGAAGGTTACTTGAAATGTAAGTCCAAAGAATTTGAATTCACGCAGGGTTTGAAGACCAGATCATCGCCAAAATGTCATAGTATGAAAGTGCACAGAAGGCAAGGTTGTAGTTCCAAGTAGTAGCTTTATTCAGGTACAGGTTACAGAAGCATTAAGTATAGCCAAGATGGTTGTAGGCCTGTATGTACGCCCCACCAGGAGCAGCCTCCTAGCTGCTCAGCCTGCTGACACCAACTGACTCACATCAGACATTCAACATTCCCTGACATAATCAACATTCCACACATACTCAGGCTGAACAGCAGGGGAAAGAGAGAGCAGTGAAGGAAGAGCAACATTCACCCTACTACATAAAACATGATAAAATTGATCTTCAGGCGAATTTTATCACACTAGGGCTCAAAACCCAAGCAGAAATCATCAAATAAGGAATCATTCTAGAATGCCTATTGTTAGTGATGATTAGAGATGCAGGCCAGGACAAAGATAACTGTTCTTCTTTACTTTGGAAGGTCCCATAAAAATATGAAATGGAACAAGCTATAAAATTAATTAATACACAGAGTGACTATACTGAAACACTCATTTTTTAGAAATTACCAAACATAACATACCATATTTTCCACAGACTCAATCTCTTTTATTAGTTTTATTTACCACTGTAAACCTATAGGATGGGTTTACGTCCAAAACTGTAGGGGAAAAGTCCTTCTGCTTCATGATTTCTTTTTGGGCTGCTACTCTAAAACAATGTAAAACCGTTACATGCCAATATGGATACACATATAATCTTATATATTAACTGGTAATGAGGAAAGAAGCCAGAATGATTTAAGGTTAACATTTTGATTTTCGAGTGACATGAAAGACATGATATTGTAAGAGAAGTAGGTTGTACCGAGTCTTGCTTACCCCAAAGTACATGAGGAACAGCTATGTTTTTTCCACTCTATTTCTACAAAAATAGAATTCACAATTAACGATAAATTTGCAATCAGGGGACTCAAATTTGCAGAAACGCTATTTGTTTTCACATCAGTTGCACCAACACCAGGAAAATGAGGACATTTAGGAACCACAAGGATTTTACTGACTTTCTGTGTTTCCCTGCACCGTCTTTGAAGCAGTTGCTATTTATATAGTAAAAGAACATATTTGGTGAGAAACCTTGGATAATGTATGTAAAAGCATAGGAGTACAAACTGTCCCAGTAACAGATATTATTGGGGAAAGAAGAGTAAATCCTTCTGGGACACAGTAAAGTTAATCAGATCAGGGAACTCCCCAATCAACCCCCTTCTGCAAAATAATATCTTGGGCGAGGACAGGTTTACCCACTTCGCCTCTATCTACCATACTGAGGATGAACCAATTTTATCTGCTACCCTCCTCAACAGATTGCAGAATTCTCCCCCACTTTTATTAACTCTGCAGGAACTTGAGTCGGCCATCCATCACAGTAAGGGTGGGAAAGCCCTAGGGACAGATGGGGTACCGATGGACTTGTTGAAATCCAGGCCCGAAATGTGGGGTCCTCTCATCACAAATAGATTTAACACTTCTCTATCTACTACTATTCCCCCCTCATGGTCTACCGCAACAATAGTACCTATATTCAAAAAGGGTGACCGTATGTCACCCAAGTGCTATCGACCTATATCACTCATTGGCAGCTCAATTAAAATAATCGGAAGAGTCATCTATAATCGTTTGGTCGAATGGGCAGCTGACAAGGACATACTCTCCCCCTTCCAATTTGGATTCCAGCCAAAACTAGGAACCAACGAACAATGTCTAAACCTGGCTCTGACTATTTCTAAATATACTAATGCCAAGCACTCCCCCATTTACTTAGTTTTCATGGATCTATCCACCGCCTTTGATTCAGTGAACAGAACCAAACTCTGGTTAATGTTGCTGGATCAAAGCGTGGACCCACCTCTGGTGAATTTTTTGTACTGCCTACACTCAGACCTTTCAACTCTGGTTTGTTTAAATTCCCATGGTGAGCTTTCTTCCCAATTACCTCTGAAGAGTGGTGTGAGGCAGGGATGTATATTGGCACCTTTATTATTTATTTTATATATCAACGGTTTAACAGCCTACTTATCTACTTCGCACACAGACATACCCAGAATTGTAGGCTCCCCAATCCCTGCTTTACTGTACACTGATGATGCGGTATTACTAGCCCTCACTCCAAAAGCACTGAGACATCAGGTGGACTGTTTTGTTCCTTTTATCCACAATCGGAACTTAAATTCGAACTATTCTAAGTTACACATGTACTGTGTGTAGGAAAGTGGCTCTATATATACTGGACCAAAGTAAGGTACAGTGTGTATAGAGTCCCCAGTCCCCAGAGGTTCGGCAGAGGCTAAAGTTAGATATAACCTTACTCTCTAAAGTGGTAGCTTGGTCGAGCACTAAGGCAGTATCAGAGGACAGTGTAAAGCATTTGTTGTACACACTCAGTCAGCAAATGGTCTCACACACTCAAGAACTGAACTCTAGGCCAATTGTTTTGTACCAAAGATATTGTTGTTTTATTTTAGAACCAACAAGGTATCAAAATATACTTTCTCAGGATGAGTTACTTTAGTTAAATACTTTTCAAATAGGCAATAGACTTTTTGAATGCAATAGTTACAGCCTATTGCAATAGGCAACACAATTTCAAACACAATGCAATATTGAGCTCAATGGGGATTTCTAGTTGAATGCAATTAGTTACTTTGTAGATTACTTTTCTAACCACAGGAATGAATTCTAGATTCAGTCCCGGAACAGTTAAATGAACGCATTTTGGTTACAGTAGTGGTTTTTAAGGATTCATATTGTATTTTGAAAGTACACAGAAACTTTTCCAGTTGAAATTACCAATGTTATCCTATGGAAGGAAATTCAATTTGCAGGTAAAGTATGTTCAAGTTACTTTTGTAATCCAGTACTGGACTCCTAGGTTCAGCACTGGGACCTCTATCCTAAAACAGGTAAGTAATTAAGTTTTTGGTAGTTGGTACAATTTTTAAAGAATATTTGTAGTTTGCAAAAATCTACACTTAGAAGAAATTTCACAGAAAAGCAGTCAATGGTTTCCTACGAAAGAAAATTCATGTTACTGGTAAGTACGGTTAAAATTACTTTTCAGGGCTTGTGCTGGGCTAAAAGGTGCAGCACTGAAGTCTCTCCTGATAACAGGTGAGTAAATCAGAATTCGTTGTTCGGCTGATTTTAGGTGAATATTTTAATATTCCAAAACTCCACACACAGAAGAATTTCCAAGTGAAACTAGTCAATGTTAGCCTATGGAAGAAAAGTGAATTATCGGCTTTTAGGTAAGTAATCGACTGGCAGAGTTAAGGTTCTGGGCATAGACTCAGGGGTCTCCCAGGGTCAGGTAGGTACCGTTGGTACACCCTCAGCGGCACAGGGGCAGCCAGATGCAGAGGTAGTTAGGCACAATGTTATCCAATGAGAGGCAGGGTGCCTTCGCTTGGTGGCTGTTGGCTAGCAGGCCACGTGGCTGTGGGAGCTGGGCTCCTGGTCACTTGCTCAGGGCAAATGGGGAAGTAGGATAGGACACAGGTTGCACTGCCAGGGACACTCTGGCGGCTGGGTGCAGGGTGCTTTTGAGCCGTCAGGCGCTCAATGTTATTCAATGGAGATCTTGAAACGAGAACAAAGGCTGCAGGCCCGGGGACAGTGGATCTTCTGGAGCAACCAACACTTCGAGGGGTAAGTTGGGATCTTGGAGTGTAGGTAGGCACCCCGGAGTTGGGCACAGGAAGCCTGGGGGCACCGGGTGCAGGGGTGTCTTTGGACGTCGGGAAATCTTACCCTCTGCTGGTCGAGGTAGGAGGGGTCCCTGGTTCTGAGTCTGCAGGCGTCATCTGGGTCGTCGAGGAGGGTCCTTGGGCAGTGGATTCCAGGTCAGAATCGCTGGGGGGACGTCCTCAGGGTCTTTGTCCACTTGGGCACAGGCCGGGCTCAGCGGGTGCAGAGTGGGCTGACTTCGTGGTTCCTGGCTGGCACCAGGGGTATTGCTGTTTGAGCAGAGCCACTGCTCGTGGGAGTCCCAGTCTCTAAGAGGGTCAAGGCAGGCAGGTCCTCCAGGGTTCTTGAGGTTGCTGTCCACAGGAGATGCCAGGATTTTAGCAGGAGCAGTTTCAAGGATCAACAGGCCTATAGGACTGGGGCCAAGTCAGTTGGTGTCTTCCTCTTGTTAGCAGCTGCACGGCAGGTCTCCTTCTTCTTGGTCTTCTTTCTTGTTTCGAAATCGGGATCTAAGGAAGGAAGGTTCAGTGTGCCCCTAAATACTACATTTAGGGGCGTTACAGGCAGGGACCAATAGGTCCCTGTCCTGGGGTGAGTACACCCCCTATCCTGCTCCTCTCCTGTGGGAGGGGGGCAGAAGCCTATCTCTGATTGGGCAGGGCTCCCGATCCTCAAGATGGCTGGAGCCCGGAGCTGTGCTTCACATCGCCTCTCCCACCTGAGGGGTGGAGTTGGCACGGGCTGGCACACCCCCTTTCCTCACATAGGGTTTCCCGCCAGAGTGGAGGTCAGAACTGGTGGGGGCCAGTTGCTGAGCACATCAAGTGGTCTGGAGAAGCTCACAAAGGCAGTATGCCTTTGAAGCTTCCCCCTGCCCATCCTGGGGGAGGAGGCCTAGCACTTCACCCTGGATGTGCATTGTTGCAGGCCCAGGAGAGTCCAGCAACATGTCTGCTGTGTGGCAGCCTAGGCAGCCTCTCAGACCAGATGTGGATTGTAGGTTAGGTTTCAGGGGGCATCTCTAAGATGCCCTCTGCAGTGCATTTTACATTAAATCCCACACTGGCATCAGTGGGGTGATTGATGTATGCCAGGGCAGTGGGTTTGTGGGCATGGCACACAGGGATGTGTGCCAATGTCGACTCTTTGTTTAGGTCTGCACCAGGACACTCAGTCTGCCAAGGCAGGGTGTGGGTGTCAGGGCGCAGGGCCCCTAAGGGTGGCACAATAAGTGCTGCAGCCCTTAGGGGTCTTCTCTGGTCACAATGCCCTGGGTACCTAGGGTACCATTTACCGGGGGCTGACATGTGGCCAGAGATTCCAATTGGGTTTCAGCTTCAATACAGTTTTAGGGAAGGAACACAGGCCCTAGGCACCTGATTGACAGGAGCCTAGGGCACCCTCAGTCAAAGCACATCAGCAATTCAGCAAAAAGTGGGGGCATACCATGCAAGAAAGATGGCACTTTCTCACACTGTGGCCTGGGCAAACTAAGGCTAAAGAAAATTAGTATTAAAGGACATGTTTTGACGACTGTTGAAAGCTTTTGTTATTTAGGGTTACATTTTAGTTCATCAGGGTCGTGGAATCCCCATCTTGCTCAGGAAAAATCAAATCAAATCAGGTGTTTCTTAAGCGCAACTACTCACCGGTAAGGGTCTCAAGGCACTGGTGGGTGTGGGGGGTTCACAGGTTCCAGTCCATCAAGGAGGGGGTCTGTCGGAGAGCCAGGTTTTGAGTTTCTTGCGAAGATGGGGAGCGGTGTTATCTGTCTGAGGTGGAGCGTAAGGTAGTTCCAGGCTCTGGCTGCGCGGAAGGAGATGGAGCGGCCTCCCGATCTGGTCTTTCTGGTGCGGGGGACCATGGCGTATTAGAGCTGGGCTGACCCAAGGGTCCTTTGGGGTGCGTGGAATTTGAGTCGGCTGTTCAGTTATGTGGGTCCGGTGTCATGTAGGGCCTTGTGAGCGTGGGTTAGCATCTTGAAGGTGACTCCAGCTTTGATGGAGAGCCAGTGCAGTGTGCGCAGGAGCTGGGAGATGTGGCAGTGTCTTGGCAGGTTGAGGACTAGTCTTGCGGCAGAGTTTTGGATGTCCTGTAGCGTACGGGTGAGGTTTTTGTTTATTCCGGCATAGAGTGCGTTGCCGTAGTCACGCCTGCTGGTGACCAGGGCATGAGTGACGGCCTTTCTGTGTTCGAGGGGAATCCATTTTAAGGTCTTACGTAGGAGGCGGAGGTTGTGGAAGCAGGACGAGACGGAGTTGATCTGGTGGTCCATTTTGAGTTCGGAGTCCAGGATGATTCCAAGGTTGCGTGCGTGGTCAGTGGGGGTAGGCGGGCTTCCGAGGGCGGGGGGGCCACCAGGTGTCGTTCCAGACGTCTGGGTTTGGGCCCATAATGAGTACTTCCGTTTTGTTGGTGTTTAGTTGTAGGCAGCTGTTTTTCATCCATTTGGCAACAGCTTCCATGCCTTCTTGAAAGTTGTGTCTGGCTGTGTTGGGTTCATTGGATAGGGAGAGGATGAGCTGGGTGTCGTCTGCGTATGACACAATGTTGAGTCTGTAGGTTCTGACAATGGGGGCGAGCAGAGCCATGCAGACATTGAAGAGTTTAGGGCTGAGGGAGGACCCCTGGGGGTAGGGTCTGAGAGGATAGGAGGAACCCGCTGCATTCTGCCTGAGAGGTAGGAGCGGATCCAGTCGAGGGTCTTGTCTTGGATCCCTGCGTCGTGGAGTCTGCGTATTAGGGTGCGGTGAGAGACTGTGTCGAATGCTGCTGAGAGGTCGAGGAGGATGAGGGATGCTGTTTCTCCTTTGTCCAGTAAGGTACGGATGTCGTCTGTTGTGGCGAGGAGGGCGGTTTCTGTACTGTGTTTTTTTCTGAAGCCGGATTGGGAGGAGTCGAGGATGTTGTGCCCTTCGATGAATGTAGCGAGTTGGCTGTTGATGGCTTTCTCGATGACTTTCGCTGGGAACGGGAGCGGGGGTCTATAGTTTTTGAGGTCGGTGGGATCCACCCAGGGTTTCTTCAGGAGGGGGTTGATCTCAGTGTGTTTCCAGTCATCAGGAAATGAGGCGGTTGCCAGAGAGCGGTTGATGGTGTGGCAGAGCATGGGTGCGATGGTGTAGGCGACTCTGTTAAAATGTGGTGGGGCAGTAGTACGTGGGGGCCCTCAAGTGGATTGACTTCATCGTCTTCAGTGTGTTTTCGGTGGTGAGGGCTGTCCAGTTGTCGATCGCTGGCTTCCGGGTGTCGGGGGTGGTTGGTGAGGGTTCAGTGTGTTGGTTGTCTTCGTCAAAGTTGTCGTAGATGCTCTTCCGTTGAATTTGTCGCAGAGGTCTTGTGAGAGAGGGATGTTGGTGGACTTGCAGGTGGGTTGGGCGAACTCCTTGATGATGTTGAAGAGCTCTTTGCTGTTGTGTGCATGAGTGGAGATTCTGTCTTCAATCACTTTTTTCCTTGTTTTATTGATGAGTTGGTGGTGGGCGTTGGTAGCGGCTCTGAAGTTGTTGTGGGCTTCTGTGGATTTAGTGTTCCTCCAGGCCTTTTCGAGGCGGCTGCAAGTGCGTCTGGACTCTTGAAGTTCGGTGGTGAACCATCTAGCTTTCTTGGCGGGGGTGTTGTTGTTTTTCTTGAGAGGGGCTATGGTGTTGGCACTGTCTGAGATCCATCTGTGCAGGGGTTGGGCTGCGGTGTTGGCGTTGTCGTTTTCCACGATGGTTGGTGTGGATTTGCTGATTGATAAGGTTAGCTGGTTGTCAGTGATTCTGGTACAGTTTTTTCATGGGAGCAGGTGCTGGTGTCAGTGGATGTTGGGTGTTCTGAAGGTGAAGTGGACGCATCAATGGTCAGTCCATGGGAGTTTGGTGGTGTAGACAAAGGTGATGGAGTTTCCTGTTGTGAAGAGGGGGTCGAGGGTGTGTCCTGCTGAGTGCGCCGGTTCAGTCATGATCTGGTGGAGTCCATCGTTGTAGAGGTTGTCTATGAGGAATGTGGTGCTGGGGTCCAGTTGGTTGTCGAGGTGGAAGTTGAGGTCTCCCAGTAGGGTGTAACTGGTGGAATCAATGGCATGTGTGGTGATGATGTCCTTGATGGAGTTGGTGAAATGTCAGCGGGATCCAGGGGGCGGTAGATGAGGGTCTCTCGGAGGGTGGAGGTGGGGCTGGCCAGTATCTTGAAGTGAAGGTGTTCCATCATGTCGGTGGGCTCGTCGGGGAGTGTGCTCAGGTGGAGGGTGGATTTGTGGATGATGGCGATTCCTCCACCCGGGCGGGTGGGTCGGTCCTTCCTGGAGATCTTGTATCCTTGGGGAATAGCGGTGGCGATGTCCGGTCCCGAGGTGGTGTTGGTCCAGGTTTCGGTAAAGAATGTTACGTCTGGGGTAGTACTGTCGAGGAGGTCCCAGATTTTGGTGGCGTGTTTGTGGAGGGATCGGACGTTGAGGAGAATGCATTGCAGGGTCTTCGGTTCGGTTGTGTTCTTGCGTGCGGATTGCGCTGGGTCAGTGGTCTTGGCGGTGCTGCAGGTGTGCTAGCAGCGGTGACAGCTGAAAGGTCCATGGGTGTCGGCTGGTGATGCTAGCTTGCAGTTGTTATTGCGGCCCGGGTTGAGAGCGTGGAGTGCCGCTGGATCGTATCGTTGGCAGTGCAGAGATCCAGGGTTCCTGGCACTGGTCGCATCGGGTCGCGGATGGGCGCGGACGGGTTTGCCTTTGGCGCCCCGGCGGCACGGCCGCACAGCAGCTACCATTAAGTAGGGGTCAGGGAGGGCTGGACAGCTGGGAGGCGGGAGCGGGGAGGGGAGCTGGATTGGGCCAGCTGGAAGGAAGGGGCCGTGGGGGCAGCAGTGGCGGGGAAAAACGGGCTGAAAAGGCAAAATGAAAAAGGCAAAAAGTGCAAGAAAGAGTGGCGGAAAGACCCAGAGGACAAAGGAAAGTGAAAGGGGGAGATTGAGATGAGGGTAAAAAACAAGTGAAAAACGGAGGAAAGCCACAGGAGAGTGAAGGGGGAGCTTGAAATGAGGGGAAAACGACAGAAAAAGTGCAAGAAAGAGTAGAGGAAAGACACAGGAGAGTGAAAGGAGAGATTAAGATGAGGGTAAAAAACTAGTGAAAAATGGAGGAAAGACACAGAAGGAGAGTAAAGGGGGAGCTTGAAATGAGGGGAAAACAACAGAAAATGGAGGAAAGATCCAGAAGGAGAGTGAAGAAGTGAGGGAAAAAACAAGTAAAAAAGGAGAGAAAAAGCAGAGCAAGAGAATGGACCACGAGGGATGAGGCGCAGGTGAAACCTGCGGGTGGACGAGGGGCTCGAACACCAACACTCGAGAGTGCAGGGGATCGGTGGAAGGCCTCGCTTAATGGTGGAGCTGTGAGGGAGGGAGAGCAATTTCACTGACAATGAGTCAGTGGTCTTGCTCGCCTGCCCAACAGCGGCCGCCATTAAGTAAGGGTTGGTAGGGCTGGACAGCTGGGAGGGGGGCTGGATTGGGCCGGTCAAACTGGTCGTGCTGGGGGTAGGGGCCACGGGGACAGCAGCGGCGGGGAAAAACGGGCTGAAAAAGGAAAAAGGAAAAAGGCAAAACGAAACTGCGGGTACAGTCTGCAACCTCATTAGACCGCATATTAGGGGGACTGTATTTCCACCACTGAAAGTTTATAATATGCAATGCATCAGTGTAGTCACCTACGGAGCTGAAGTCTAGGGTTTTAGTAAATGCTGTTCCCTTCAGGTCGAGGAAAACCACTTTTTGCAATGGTTGCTGAGCTTACTGCTATCCACCTCTGGTCTCATCACCCATTTTGATTCAAACCAGGGTTTCATAGAGGATAAGATTCAGCTGGCGCCACTTTTATTATGGGTTAGTATTTGGTTGAACACAGCCGCTAAGCTCTGTAAGGATGCATCTGACTGCCTGACGTTGGATAAGGCACGCTTCATACCCTGGCTGAGATATATACAGGATACTTTTGGTTCCCACAGTATATTCTGGTTGTTTACCGCACACAGCCATATCCCCAAAAATACCAAGATGGAGGTGATAACACTATTCAAGGACTATCATGCAAACATTAGCTGAAGCACGAGTTATCCAAACTCTTGGTGTTGCATTATTTTAGTCTCTTATACACAGATGAAACCCCTTTGTATTTATGGACCTGTCAAGATGTTATTGGTCACTTCTCTTTCGCTTCAGAGCAGGGACTATTTATTTGACTCTACTCTTCAAACACTTTTAGGACCCAGAGGGGAACATAGTCTCCTCCTGCCCCTGGGATTATCAATCTGCACAATCACTACTGATTATATTCTTCTATTATTCTTTTTATATTCTTCTGCAAATTGCACAGCCCAGCACAAAAGCACTTTCTGATACCATTGCTATGGAGGCTAGGCCTCCGACATTGAAGACCAACGCGCCTCCATTTACAATCCCTATTTTCACCCGAAACAGTTTTCACTGTCCGTGCCTTTCTGAAAGCAGCTTATAGGGCAAGACACATCACAATTGGCTAGTCTGTTAGAATTTTATGTGCACTATGGCTCAGTATAAGGAGTTGCCAGCGATGTTGGGTTTACTTTGGGAATAGTAGGAGCGCATAGCGGACCTTATTTGAGGTTTCTGTTCTCTCTCTATCCACTCCTCATGCTTTTTAGGTCTCGGACTATGCAGGGCATTCGCGCTGTCTCGTCAGAGAGATGCTGTATACAGTATAGTGGAGAAAGCTTCGCCCACTTTCCGCCTATCATTTTAATTGGCTGAATTTCTAAATGCTGCAATCTGATTGGTTTTCCTCAGCTTAATCCCACCTCCTGATGGCCATGTCGTCATTTTTCTCCTTCCATAGCTATCAAACCCTTTACTTTTAAAACTGTTTTGTTCACCTGCTTCCCCCATTCCCTCCTGCAGTCCCTCACTTCTCTGCCCACCACAACCTCTCCACCCACTCCTGATCCTGCATTCTTGGACGCCTATAGTTTTATTTACAATGTAATAGGACTCGCGTAAATAGTCCTATTGCATTTGTAAATGCTTTTTTTCCCTCTGATTGGCTGGCTTCATTGCACTCTGGCGCCTTGATGCCCTTGGGCTATGTTGCGCGGTATAAGTTTTCTTTAATTCATTCATTTTGCCTGACCTGTCCCTCTCGCATGCGTGCGATGCTATACATCGTACGCATGCGCGTCAAAAGTCTGCTTCAACCTCTTGTTACTTTGTTTCCCAAGTATTACTGCGTGGTCGCTGCCTACTGCAGTCTGCCAGGCTTACTCTCGCCCGGGGTCGCTGCAGGGGAGGCAGCTCTGCCTTCAAGATGAGACATAACCCCTCAGTAAGACCCGACACGCCCTTTCACACGCCTAGAGGTGGCAGTGTAACCCCTGCCCATCGCCCCTCTCGGCTCCATGATAGGCACCATTCATCAGATTGGGGTGGGGGAGTTAGGAAGTCTAGAAGGTACGGGGTTGAGGGCACTTATCCCCAGATGCTGGGCTTGGAGCTGTAACAGCAGGGAGCTGGCTCCCACCCCCTTTGAAGCCGGACTGGGCTGGAGGAAGTGATGGGCCTCCGTTAATGGAAAGAGAAAGAGCCGCGGGGAGGGCATAGCAGCACCGTACCGGGATCTCACGGCAGAGCCGGGCCCCCGGGACAGAACAGCAGCCAGTCCTGGGACATGAGAATCACCATCCCCGGGAGTGCTACCCTCCCACGCCAGGGGGAAACGTTCTGCAAACTTTAGGAAGTTTCAAAACCCGGAGAGCAGGTGCAGAGTTTTTCCACTCCGCGCAATTCAGCAAGAACTCTGCCAACTGCAGTGGAGTGGAGTTTACCGGCGCCCATGCTAGTAGTAACGCTGAGTCTCACCACACGTGTTTTACATCCACTGGAAACGAACCCCCCATTACCCTATCACAAATGTTACTATCAGCCACATTGGCAGCGCCGTTTCACGAGCTCCAGACATTTTCAGCGTCACCTCAATTAGAATACACGGCCATGAGCACAGATCGAAACAAACCATTCCAGGCAGCGTGCGACTGTGACATACAAACAGCTGTCTATATATACTATGCCTCTGTCTCTGGAGATAATAAGGCTGCAATCTTGGAACATACGTCTTTCTACTCTATGGACTTGTTAGTATTTATTATAAATGTGAAAGTATTGCAAACATGTACCAAGAATTGGGAGAGGCATCTGTAATTTCTTGAAAACTTTGTCAGATGTCCTGGGGTCAAGATTGCCCGGATCAAGCATTGCCCACGAGGGGTGAAACGACAGAGCTTGCTGCCCTTTGTGTCTTATTATATAATAGTTTTTGTAGCGGCCCAGTCACTGCTGTTGTTATTTCATTATGTCCACGGACACATTGAATGCCCAGGGCTGCTTTCAATGCCTTTTATTGTAAGGAGCAGGAACCCAGCATTAGGGTGCTTCAAAGCACTGGCACTATCTGTGCGAGCAAACAATGAAGCTGTGGTAGAGGGTGCCCAACATAGATACAGGAGAGCCTGGCTCTTGCAGATATTCGACATAAACTCCTGAGAAATTTGCATATATCTGTGATCTGCAAAAGAAGCTTGGAGTTTACCACGGGTAAGGGTCCTGGCTGCGCAGACATTCGCCTGGTCGCAGCATCCTTTTATGCTGATGACATAAGTACCGTTTGGCCCTGTAATGAAAGAACCCAGATGCAAGACTACTTTGCACTGTGTGCAGTGTGTATTTTAAATGTTACTAATGTAATGGACCTTACTTTAGTGCTGGCCTTCCTTCCACATGGTGCTGTGGGAACCTACACACCAGTGACTGCTAGCCTCCAGGATTTTTACACTGCTTGGGCGGAAGCTCCAGTCAGCAACGCATATGAGCAAAGAGATGCCTCAGTGGGATGCCTCTTCTGTGGACTGAGCGGTACAAAAAGGGTTGGCGATGGACGGAGCATCTGAACCAATCAAACACTCGCACCCAGTCTGCATTCTGTCCATCAACTGTTATTTTTGCATTTGTCACCCCGAGTGGGACGGGTATGCGCAGACGTGAGTCCCATGCTCTCCACACCACTGGAGTCAAGCTATCCTGGCTGAAGACGGCTGATAGCCAGAAACCGGTCCTAGGATGCTTGATTCCGGTCCAGGAAAGACATGGCTTGGCGGTTCGGGCTGGACTGTTCCCTTGAGGCACAGGGTCAGGGCTGATTTACATATGGCCATGTCTGAACTGGGGTGGTGTGGAGTGCAAAAAAACGATGGATTTAGGCACAGATCTCTGTACTGGGGTCAATGTATGACATTGTTTTGCATTCTGTCCATCAACTGTTATTTTTGCATTCTTCTGTGGACTGAGCATACTCTTGCGCAATCCTTTCACTTTCGCGCAGCACTGTACGACTCTTGCTTGAGTGTAGTCAATGTATATATTTTTTCACTATTTATTTGCATTTGGTCAACTCGCACCTTAGAGTGAACTTTAAATGATAATCTGAGTACCTAAAATAGACCAGAAGAATGTAGCAGAAAGCTTGTGGGTCTGGAGGGAGAGAACTTTAGATGAACGATAGATTTCACTGGGAAGAAAGGGCATTAAAGTGAAGGGGCAAACATGCAAGAAAGGAAAAACGTACAATTTGCCCCAAAATGCGTGTGCGGACTCTTAGGTGTTAATGATGGGCTCGGATGTTAGCTAATATTCTGCTTGACCTGTGACTGACTTGGCTTAAACTCTGCTGCCTTTTAGAGGCACTTTGTATAATAGTCTCCCAATGGTCTTGCAAACCTTACACATCTGATAACCCATGTTCACAATGGTTCAAATCCTGACTGGGTCGCTCTGCCTTTTATCCTTCAAATGTTGATGAAATGAGTGTCATTGATTTTGGGTATTAATAACATATTTCATTAGTCAGCAGCAGGAGAGATCTCCTCGTGTGAACACATCCTCTCTCCAGAGACTCTCGTTATGCTACAGACCAGCCCTCCTCGGCTCTGCATAAACAATCTTACATATTCCGGTCTAGCTTCATTTACCTCCGGCTCCTCCTTTCATCTTACCGGTGAAGAAGAAGGAACTCTAGGAATGGATGAAGGGCTCTTTCTCTCGGTAATCCCACAAAATGCCTCCCCTCACTGTAAACCGCGCTATACCTCCCCTCAGAGTGCGGGACATTAAAGGGTTACATATCAGGTTCTTAAAACACCTATAAACACTAGGGGCCCGATGTAGGTAAATCTCATTTACCGACTCTAGAATACCGAATGTAACCGATTCGGTATTCTAGATTCGGTAAATGAGATGTAGGAAATAATTCGGTAATTTTTACCGAATCGATATGATTCGGTAATTACCGAATCGGTATTTGCCATTGATTCCTATGGGCCTTGAGGCCCATAGGAACCAATGTCAATTACCGAATCGGTAAATACTGATTCAGTAAAATTACCGAATTGTCAAGGGGGACAGGGTGTCACTTTGACACCCTGTTGCACCCCTGATTCGGGCATGTATGCGTGCCACATGGCACAGGTGTACATGCACAGATATGCATGTACACAGGAATTCGTTATTTACCATGAAATAGTATTTCATGGTAAATAACGAATTCTTAAGGGCCTGTGACACTATTTTAAGTGCCACCTACATCTAGATTTACCGATTCCGTAAATTTACCGATTCCGTATTTTACCGAATCGGTAAATTTACAGAATCGGTAAATTTACAGATTCGTTAAAAATTGGGCCCCCTACATATCAAAAACCAAATACAGGTCGGTAACAGCCGATTTCCGGTATTTGGCGACCTACATCTGGCCCATAGAGACTTGCAGTGTTTCTCTTGTTTCCGTTCCTCGTGAAGCTCTTCCTGGCCTTCACGAGGAACGGGAAGAATGTTTAGAATGTTTACTATTAAAAGTGTTTAGCATGTGACCCGCTTGCTTAGTTAGGTTTTAATTAATGCCTATGGTTGTGGATGACGGTTAGCGGTCTTACCGGTCAGATTGAGCCTGGTCTGGATCTAAAAGCTGCTTCGTCATCGTCTGGTATTATTTCTGAATAAAACTTCAGTCTTCTTGAATCCTAAGTGCCAGTTTTCACTACACATATTTTGGCGACGATCCTGCCAGATGATAGAGCCTACGCAGCAAGTTTCAACTAATTTCTGATAAATCACATGATTTTCGTCTTCTTTCGGCAATTCCTATTGGTTGAATTCAAGGTTGTTCCACCTCCCCTTCAGAGTTACGTTTTCTTCTTTGTGATTGGATTCACCCTTTATCTTTCCACCAATCGTGTGAGCAATGCGTGTTTATGGATTTTCACGGCGCATTTGAGGAAATTCCCTTGGCGAACATTGCCGGAGCTACGGCTGTGCAGTGCGTGCATAATCTTCACGGCGCAGTTGCTCAATATTTTTCTGAGGCAATTATTATTAACGTAGCCTTCCCGTTTTTTTGGTTGTAAACCTCCGATGCTCCTTACAATTAGCCAAGTCCAAGTGCAATTAATTGGTGGTGAGTTCGTCCATAAGTATCCCGACAAGAAGGTGAGACTTTTTCATTTTCGAATTCAACCAGCAAGTTATTTGAACTATAAACTCTTCGCTGATTCACACAGACTCATTTTGGTGTGCCTCTTTTCTTTTGACCAGCTCCAATAAGTTATTTTTAAATAACACAATTGTCATTTTAAAGCACTTTAATTCTACCACCATTACTAATTATATACATATTGCCATTTTCTTTATTTATTTAACATTTACCAATCCTATGTACTAGTTAGTTCATATTTTTATTATGCCTGCCCCACTGACTTACATTACTGTAAACCCACCGAAGGTTTTTATGTATTCCTGGTGATCCACCTGTTCCCTGGATACAGTGGAAGGAATATTTTATTAATTACCTTTTTACTATTGACGACGCCAACAAACTATCAAATGAAAGAAAAAAAGGTTTGTTAATGCATAGTTTAGGTCCGGAAGGGTTATGAATTTACAACAAAGTAAACAAAGATTCTGCTGGTGGTGATGACAATGTGTTCAATCAAGCTATTAAGCATTTAGAGAACTATTTTTCTCCCAAAGTATGTATTGGGGTCACTCGTTTTAAGTTCTTTCAGAGGAAGCAACTTAAAAATTAGTCTATTGAACATTATGCCATGGCTCTCCAAAAATTGGCTGTTGATAGTAGGTTTGATTTAATTGAAGAGGAATTAATAAGGGACCACATTTTTATGCATTCTTTTGACCCCTCTATTCAAGATAGACTTTGGGTAAATGATAATAATCCCCTTAAAGATGTTCTTGCAGTTCACCTAAGGCACTCAAAAGTTCAGAAGTTTCTCAACAAGGAACACTTAAAAGAGAAACTGTGGCCAGAGTTTTATCTAACAGAACCAAAATCAATGCTCCTAATAGAGTTAGTAGTAGAAAAGAAAATACTTCTAATAGAAAGGAGTTACGTTGTTACAGATGCAACAGTAAAAATCACCTACCTAATGACAAAAAATGTCCTGCAATTAAGAGTCGTTATTCAGTTTGTGGAAAAGTTGGTTATTTCAGCAAAGTTTGTCATGATAAGAAAACCAGTAAGGTCAAATGTGTTGAAGAAAGGGAGTTATATTCTCAACAATGAGGACAGTGATGATGATGATTATGATGTTTCAACATCTGGGAGTAAAGTCGAGTAGAGTCGTACTCAACATTTCCAGTAATAAGCAATCGAACAAGCCCATGTGCTCAATGTTATGGGTGGTGTTAGCATTCATATTGCTGCAGATTCACGGTCTCCTTTTACAATTATTAATGAGTCTGTATGGCTTGATAAATTTATCAAAAAGATCTGTTACTTCCTGATATATCTCCTGAGAGTTTTAATGGAGATCCCATTGAATTATTGAGTTTTAGGAAACTTTTGCCCAGGTTTAAGCATAGAAGTGCTCTGAGTAAAATGTATGTATCAAAAAAGGGTCCATCTGTTCTTGGCTGGAAGGACCAAAAGAAACTCAACATCATTTTAGACCCAAATGGCATTGAACAAGTTTGGATTGTAGATGAAGGCGATTCCTTAGGGAAAAGTTTATGTAAAGATTTCACAAACGTCTTCTCAGGCACGTTAGGTAAAATTGATGGTTTTGAACATTGTATCAAGTTGAAACCAGATGCTGTTCCCAAAATGCATAAATTAAGAAATATTCCCTTTGCAGTCAGGGATGATGTAGCAAATGAGTTGAATAGATTATCCAACGATGGTGTTATTGAGCCAATTGAGAGTTCTCAATGGATTTCTCAATTGATCGCAGCTAGGAAGGCCAATGGAAAAATTAGGCTCTGCATTGATTTACACCATTTAAATGCCAATATTCAAATTGACCCGTTTCTGCTTCCTAAAATCAACGAGATGATTTCTAAAACTAAAGGTATGCAAGTTTTTTCTACTATAGACTTATCCCAAGTGTATCACCAAATTCCCTTGTCAGACAAAAGCAAAGACCTCACAGCATTTGTGTCTCATATTGGGTGTTTTAGATACACTAGGATGCCATTTGGGTTGGCTTCGGCGGCTGCTGTATTCCAGCGCCTCATGCACATTATCTTTGGTCATTTGGATTATGTCCTTATATTTCAGGATGATATTCTAGTTATGGGGGAAGGACAATTCTGTTCATGAAGCTAAACTGGTTCATGTAATTCCTTTGTTAAACAAATTTGGATTAACTGTGGAGTATTCTAAGTGTAAATTTGCTGCCACTAGCGTAAATTATTTGGGACATGAAATTAGCACAGTGGGCATTCGACCCAAGGCAAAGTTAGTTTCCTCTATAACTGATGCCCCTAACCCAAAAAGCAAAGATGATGTCAAATCTTTTTTTGGGCATGGTGGAGTTTTTCTCTAAATTCATAAAAAAATTCTCAAGTAGAACATTTCATATCAGACAACTCCTTAAAGCCAAAGTAGAATCTTTGTGGTCTAGTTTTTGCCAAAAAGAATTTGATGACATAAAAAATGCTATTGTTTATGCTCCTGCTCTCCAGGGTTTTGATCCTTGTGGGAAGAACATCATAGTTATGGATGCCAGTGCCATCGGCATTGGTGCTGTTTTTTCACAATTGGATGAGAAAGGACAAGAGTACATTGTAGCTTACGCATCAAGATCTTTGTCCCCTATTTTTTATTTATTAAATTAAATTTGTAATGCTCACAGCTACCCTAGACAGGGTTTCCCGGCGCAGGCAAGTCCACTACTGCAGACTGAGTAAACGAAGGGCTAATCACTGAGAGAAGAGCCAAGTCTTGAGATCTCGACGAAACTTGAGGTAAGAAGATTCGTGTTTCACAGAACTGGGGAGGGAATTCCAAAGCCTAGGTCCAAGACATGAGAAGGAGCGACCACCCACTCTGGTTAATTTAAACCTAGGTGTTGCGTAATGACCTTGAGTGGATGAACGCAAAGGTCGGGAAGGGACATAAGGATGGATAAGTTCCTGAAGGTAGATAGGAGCAGTCCCTTGTTTGATTTTAAAGACAAAACACAGAGTGTTAAATTTCATACGGTTTTCAATGCGGAGCCAATGCAGGTGCCGAAGGAAAGGAGAGATAGATGTTTTTCTTGGGACGTGACATAGAAGGCGGGCTGTGGAGTTCTGGACCACCTGGAGCTTCTTCAATACCTCCTGACTTCCACCCAGATAAAGAACGTTACCGTAGTCCAGGCGAGAGGTGTCAAGTGCCTGGACTACCGTTCTTTTAGTGGAGTCAGGGAGCATCCAGATGATCTTCCGAAACCACCTTAGGATGGTAAAACAGGTGGCGGCAATGCTAACCACCCTACAGTTAGGTTAGCGACAATATCAATGAGACTTTTAGACTATATCTACAAGGTGGTTTACATTCCTGGTAAAGATAATGCAGTCGCTGATTTTCCTTCACAGTTGAGAATCAGGATGACCTCATGGAAGACGTTCAGGTCGCATGGTTATGGGACCATGGTGTTGAGTCTATTCAAAGGTCAGAGTGGAATTAGGCTTTGGATAAGGATGACAATTTAAAGGAATTTTGGGAATTTGTTAATTCTTGTTGGCTATACAAAATAGAGATTAAAGAATTAAAACATTTTGGGAAGTTAGAAATGAATTGGCTTGTCTGGATGGAAATCTTATTAGAGGAGATAGATTAGGGGCACCTTTTAGCCTCAGAAGTAAGATTATAGCTTTATGTCACGACGGTCATCTTGGAATTTATAAAACAAAATCCTTCATCAAGAGTAGATTTTGGTGGCCGGAATTGGACTTCGAAGTGGAGAGAGCTGTTAGAGAGTGTGCATTGTGTGCCTCGGCTGATAAATCACTTAAAACCTTAAGGCCACCTATGAGTGATTTCATGTGTCCGGAATATCCTTGGGAGAATGTTGCAGTAGACATTATGGGTCCTATTGGTAGTTCCAGTAAATATAATATTTCTATGATGGACATGTTTTCAAAACGGCCTGTAATCAAAATCATAAAGAGGTTTGATACTAACACTGTTATAAAAATATTTGAAGTGTTTCTCAGTGAAGGGACTCATTCTATGATCATTAGCGATAATGGAGAACACTTTACTTCTGAAACCATGACCCATTATTTGTTTAAATGTGGCATTACTCATAAGACCACTTCTTTATATAAACCAAGCGGAAATGGATTAATTGAAATATATAACAGAGTTTTGAAAGGAGCTATTCAATTAGCTTTTAAAACCAATGTTCCCTGGGAGATCCGTGTTCAAAACTCTTTGGTCTTATAGGGTTTCTATCTCTGACTCTTCCAAATGTTCTCCTTTCGAACTAAAGAGGGGAAGGAAGCCTAGATCCAAATGGTTTCCTGCTTGGATTAAAGGTTTTGGAGATGTTAGTTGGTACTCTGCAGAGGTCATGGAAAATCTGTTTACTAAACATGAAGAATACAAAAAATTGTATGATAAAAAACACACTACTCATGATGTAGGTTTGTCCATTGGTCAATGGGTTAGAATAAAAAAATCTGGTTTCATTTTAAAAGGGAATAGCACATTTTTTGATCCACAACATATAGTGGAATCAATATAAATGCTGTAATTTTAGACGATGGAAAATGCTGGAATCTCAAAAGAGTTGCAGTGTGTAAACAACCAGTTTGTAATGGTCATGATAATGTTGTTGTAGCTGATTTCCAACAGATTTCAGATGGTATCAAAGAATTAATCAACAATGGCACTAAAGAAATCATCGGCGAATCTCAACAAAGTTCAGATGGCTTCATGGAAAACATCGGCAATAAGAACATACTTGGAAAAAGGGTTATGAAGCCTCCACGTGCTTTACAGTATTATATTTGTAATTAGGTGTACTAGTATTTTTGTTGTTTTGAGAAAGGAGGGGGATGTGTAGTGTTTCTCGTTTCCGTTCCTCGTGAAGCTCTTCCTGGCCTTCACGAGGAACGAGAAGAATGTTTAGAATGTTTACTATTAAAAGTGTTTAACATGCGATTAGTTATGCGACCCGCTTGCTTACAGTCCGGTTTTAATTAATGCCTATGGTTGTGGATGACGGTTAGCAGTCTTATCGGTCAGATTGGGCGTGGTCTGGACCTGGAAGCTGCTTCGTCATCGTCTGGTATAATTTCTGAATAAAACTTCAGTCTTCTTGAATCCTACGTGTCAGTTTTCACTACAAGACCTCATTGGATTAATGCTCCTGCTGCAGAGATTTCAGTGTACCCAGAGGTCATACGTTGAGTCTGCTGGGGCCTCCTGGTGTGTTTGCGTTTGTTCAGGTGAATCCGTTGATTTGTGTATTATAACATCTGTTATTATGTGCACAATCACGGAGCACTTTGTGGTATCGGATTCATAGGAGGCCCTCGCTACCACTTGGCTCTGTTCTTTCACTGTTTATTACCAAGAATTACTGTGTTTTGGTCCGTCAGTGCTGCAGCAGCTTCTGTTTTTAATCGCATCCCCGGTCCATAATATCCGCATTGTCTTTCTGTTAAAAGTTAGACTGAGAATGTCAACATTATCGGCACCATCTTGCTCTCCTTGGGCCCATTCGTGCGCGTAAGCGGCAGCCATTTTGTACACCATGGCCTCCCTGCCCCTCGCCGATAGCCAGCGTCTCTCTCTCTCTCCCGACCTCGCAGGCAACCCCCGCGCGCTGACAACCCCCCCCTCCACTCACACATGTTTTGGGTCATAAACCCCTCTTCAGCGCAGCTCTGCCTCGGAACCCCATCCTGTTCCCAGCGCGACACTTCCCTTCATTCCTTTCATGGTCCCAGGCCCTTTGATGCAAACCCCCTTTTCCTGTGTGCCCGTTTGTCTTCCTCGTTCCCAGGCCACCACCTAAGCTCTGCGGATACTGTTTATTGCCCCCCCCCGTACAGTAGGAAGCTTCCCTCATTAAAGGACCCTCGAGTTGATCAAAGCCCCCACCCTATGAGATCCGATCAAACCCCCCACATTCCGTGAATCGGCGGAATGTCCCGCTGCGCGATAATCATCACCTGTTGTGACCGGGGTGGGGACTTCAACTGTAACTGTGTGTGGGAACGGTCCTGAAGGGGAGATTCGGAGGATATCCTTTCCGTACATCAAAGCATTGCCAAGGATGTGTTGTATGTAATAAAGCAATAAACTTGTGTATAAGAGGCCAGGCCTCAGAGATGCAGTTAGAGCACCTCGTGACGATACTTGCTGTCCGATCTGATGTGTTCTCCTCCGGAGAGAATAAAAACCCTTGTTTCCTGCCTTCCAGTCTCCAGCGCCTGCCTCTTCATTGATTAAATATCTGTGGGTTTAGGAGGCGACACCGCCGGGCAATACTTAAGGATCTTTTAATCTGGTTGGTAGCCTGACCTTTAACAATTGGCGTCCCAAACGTGGGGCCCATCAGTGACTCGTGGATCCAGTGGGAGAGGTCCTGACGACAGAGTGAACGACTGCAACGATCGGGAGCGCGCCTGTCCGATAGACCCTCGTCTGACAGCCGATCATCCGAACTTCACTGGTTCCGAACAGACCTCTCTCGAGTGATCTACGGTCCTGACTGGGAACCATCAGGAGTGCCGCGAGGAATACGAGGAAAAGAGGACGATCGGGCGCTGGATTCGGAAGACAAGAAACTGTCCATGCGGTCCGGGTAAGGTCGTGTAAACACGACGAATTACGAAATGGTTATTTGAATTGTCCAGAAAATACTAGTATTACTCTTTGTTAATTTATTTGGAGATCATCTGTCTGCAAACGGAGAAACAACAGGCTCTATCTTTGCAAACAGTGGAAGATAGGTAATGCAACTTTCGTGTCTATCTTTCTCCCCCACTGATTAATTACTTGAAACTGAACTATTGTTCACAGACTGTTTTCTGGAGATTCTCTGTCTGCAAACAGGAAAGAGCCCCTCTCCCCCCCCTTTTTACAGATAGTGAAAGGGTAGGTAACGCAGACCTTTGCGAGCCTACTTACTCTCCCCACTGAATTGTTTTTTTATTTTTATTGGTTCATGAGGTATTCACTGCTTGCAAACAACGTAGAATAGAAATATTCTGTCTAGTCTTTGCACACAGTGATAAGATAGGCAGTGCTGACTTTTTGTCCCTCGTTACGAGCCGTCATGTCTGTCTTCTCCCCACTGATCAGTAGCCTGTTTAGCCCGGACCGCTTATTAGAGATGAACCATCCGGCTCCACCGGAAGGCACCCGTAATAAGGACATGTTCATGAAGCATGGATTGATCGCTATAGCCTATAACAAACTGTGGCATAAATATACGAAAAAGAATGGAGAAAGTCAGTGGCCACTGATAGGATCCTTCGATGATGACAAAATAAACGCGCTAGAAACAGCCCTAGGTAAAAATAAGACAACGCCCACTATGCTTGATAGTTTTGGCATGTGGCGCAAAGAAACTGAACAACATAAAAGGAAAATTGAGAGTAGGTTGGAAAAAGAGCTGCGAAAAGCAGCCCACCTAGCTGCTCAGAAGCTAGAAGGAGAGATAAAGGAAAGAGAGAAAGCCAAACAAAAACTAGAAATGGAAACATCGAGCCAGTGCCCGGTTAGAACGCCCTCCATGCTCTACCCTGATTTATCCTCGAGACAAAAACGAGCGAGCGATGATCTGCTGTTAGGCCCTCCGACCATCTACATGCCCCCTCCATATGCCCCTTCCCAACCCTTAGCACAACACCCACCACCCCTAGGTGCAAATGAGGGTAGTGCCACAGCTTCGGCCCCCATGGTCTCTGTGCCGGCCGAACCCCTTGTACCAAATACTCCGCAAACAACAACGTTAGGCGACCCTGAGACCCGAGGGACCGGTTCCGCAAGAATAAACAGACTAAGCAAAGATGAGCGAACAGGGATCGACAAGATAGTAAGGACACTGGTAGAAAGGAAGGAAGGTGAAGAGTACATCACGGATATGTTTAAATCATATACAGGGAGTCACAGACGACACTTTACTGTACGACTGTGTTACCATGTCTTGAACGCATACGAGGACCGATATCGAGACCAAGGTCCCGAGAGCCTAACGACTCTGTACCGGAAGGTCGATATCGGGGATGAGGGCGAGTGTGATGTGACGGACCTCCTTACGCGTACGCTTGAGGTTTTCCGCCACCTCACTGAACGAGAATCGGGAACTAAACCCACGACATCCGTGGCGACCGAACCACCAACTGAGCAACCTAGCACCATGATGCCAATACGAGAGGCTGCCCCTTACTGGGTGCCTCCACGAGGTGCAGGGACTCACGATGATGCAAACCACCAAGATGCAAAAGGAAGGGTAGTGTACAACTGGGTCTACCAGCCATGGGACCGACAAGAGATTCTGACATTCCGGAAATCTCTACCCGACCTACGTAAAAACCCCACTGCCTTCTATACTGAATTGGGTACAGCCCTAGGTTCAACGATTATGACCCTGGCTGACATCGACTTGTTTTTCGGGTTATGTCTACCAGCTGATGTGTGGAAGCAAATCCGGAAAGTCGACCACCATGAGCTGCTCGGACATACCTGGACACAATTCGAGGAAATTGACAAACAACGAGGACCGGGACAAAAGCCTTTGAAATCCATTTTAGACCTCCCAGATAAAATCGTACAGAAATTGAAAACCCTGATTCCAGAAAAGAAAGTGGCCTGGTCGATAGTAACGGCCTGTCGCCAGAAACCCCAGGAGGATGTATCGGAATACTTCTCTCGGTTCGAAACAGTGTTCTCCGATTACAGCGGCCAGGACATGACCACTGCAACCGGACACCATCTGTTTGTCCAGAATTATGTTAAGGGTCTGTCATCCGAGGTCTCCCAGAAACTGCAGGCTAGCGAGAGTAGTTGGGCAGCCTCCAAACCTACGGCTATCCTCCAGATGGCCCAATATTATGAACATCAGAAAAATGAAAACGATAGGGCAACCGAGAGAAAGAAGAAGGATTTGAAAGAGAGGGTGATGATAGCCCAGCTGCAAGGGGTGACTATAGGACGAGACCAATACCGGGGAAACTATCAGACGAACGCCCCTAAGTCCCAAGACCGTACTTCGACTCCCCACAGTGGACGTACCGACATTAGAGAGGACCAGTGTGCTTTCTGTAAAGGGACTGGCCATTGGAAATCCCAGTGCCCAGTTCTTCTGGACATGGTCAGAAACAAAGACCCCAAGGACATAGCAAATGGGCCGAGAAATAAGGGACAACAGCGAGGGCCCCCAAATGACACGACTAACGACAGATCAGGTAGACCAAATACATTTGATCGACCCAGACAGAACCAATACCAGCAATCTGACTATGATGACACCCACAACTTTGCATAGGACTGCCAAGGGCAAGGGAGGGATCCAGTCGAGCTCTATGTTGACCAGCAAGGCCCTTACGTCACTGCTAAGGTCCTGGGTACCAAGTCTCCATTTCTGGTAGACACTGGCGCAACACGTAGTGCGTTATCTAAACGACTGATTCCGGGGGCACCCTTGTCTGGCTCACTTATAACATCGACAGGTTTCGATGGAACGCCCTCCACTAACCCTTTGTCTGCCCCGATCCTCTTTGACGTAGAAAACAACACCACTGACACCACGTTTTTGCTTTCCTCCAATAGCCCTGACGCCATTATGGGACTTGACCTATTGAAACACTTCAGAGCGACGATTAGATGTTCTCAAGACGGAGTTCGAGTTTTTCTTTACGACAACCCTGTCCTGCTTAGACATTGCCCTCCCCGACGCATGTTTTCCATCACCGACACTGACACATCCCTGCTTGACACTCTGCCTCCATATCTATGGGCCAAGACGGATTCGGACGTAGGGCGCATGTTGATCGACCCAGTGCACATTACTGTCCGACCAGACGCAACTCTCCCAAAACTTCCACAATATCGGATATCGCCCGAGGGCGAGAAGGCATTGGTAAAAATTATTCAGTCGCTAGTCGACGCTGCAGTGGTGGAGGAAGTAGTTAGCAACGTTTGCAACAGCCCTATCTTGCCCATCATCAAGAAACAGGGAGAGGGAGATGAGAAAGCATACCGTTTTATCATTGACCTTCGAGAGATCAACAAAGTGGTGGTACCCCAGTACCCTGTGGTCTCGGACATCACCACCATCCTGATTTTGATTCCTTCTACTGCCACCACCTTCACTGTCATTGACCTCAAAAACGCATTCTTTTCCATCCCCATCCACCCAGACAGCCGATACCTCTTCGGCTTCACCCTGAAAAACCGCTCATATAGGTTCTGCCGAGCACCCCAGGGCTACACAGAAAGCCCTAGCATCTACAGCCAGGCCCTCAAGAGACAACTGGATCAAGTCCAGTTACCCGACGGAGTGGTGTTAGTGCAATATGTCGATGACATCCTCTTAGCAGCCGACACCACTCCATTAGCAGTCACAGGCACCATTCAACTCCTGCACTTCCTTGCGGAAAATGGCCACAAGGTCTCCAAGAAGAAGTTGCAATTCTGCCAACCCCAGGTCACTTACCTAGGCCACCTTTTGTCCAAAGAAGGAAGAAAACTCACTCCTGATCGAATCCAAACCATTTTAGATATCCCTGTCCCTAAGACCCAGAAGCAGGTCCGCTCCCTATTAGGCCTCACCTCCTTCTGCCGACAGTGGTTACCAAACTTTAGCCTCGTTGTGAAACCACTGCTTTCTCTGCTAGGTAAAGACGTCCCTTTCCCACTCCCTTGGACCCCTGAGTGTCAAACCTCCTTCACGGAACTACGAGATGCCCTTTGATCAGCCCCCGTCCTAGGTACCCCTGATTACAAAAAGCCCTTCTCCCTTTACACTCACGAAAGGGAGGGGTGCGCTTTATCTGTCCTGACACAGGCCATTGGCCCTAAGCAACGACCGTGCGCTTACTTCTCTGCCACTCTTGACCCTGTAGCCAGAGCCTTGCCTGCCTGCCTTCGAGCCGTAGCTGCTGCTGCGATCTCTATCCGACAGAGTGAGGGGATCGTACTCTCGAATTCCCTCACGGTACTGGTACCCCATGCAGTCCACACCCTCCTGAACCAAACCAAGACGCAACATCTGACGAGTGCACGACTGACTGGATACGAACTGACTTTGCTTGCACCCCATATCGCCCTGAAAAGATGCACCACACTGAACCCGGCAACTCTGTTACCCTTGCCAGAGAACGATCCCAACGTGCACCCTGTACATGACTGCGTGACTCTTACGGACGAACAGACTAGAAGTAGGGTTGACCTCAGAGACACGGCTTTCCCTAACCCTGACGGAGAGCTGTGGGTGGACGGTTCTTGCATCAAACTCCCCGATGGCACCACTTCCGCTGCCTATGCAGTCACCACGGCCCGAACTGTAGTTGAGACAGCCCGTATCACGCAACGATCTGCCCAGGCAGCGGAACTGATTGCCCTGACCCGAGCCTGCATCCTGGCAACAGGAACTACAGCGAACATTTACACCGACAGCCAGTATGCCTTTGGGGTGGTTCACCATTTTGGGCTCCTTTGGAGGGAAAGGGGATTCTTGACTTCCCACGGCACCCCCATTTTGCACGGGGATCTAGTCTCCGCCTTGATCGAGGCCGTCCTTCTCCCCAACAAGCTTGCAGTCATCAAATGCCAGGCACACAAAAAGGTGACAGACATCATTGGGCAGGGAAATGCGCTAGCTGACGTCACTGCCCGAACGACAGCTGAAAATAGGACGACAACACATATGTACGTGACCAGGTCACAAGCAGAAAAATGGACTGACGCTAGAGACACTATTAGAGACATTCAAACGGCTAGCACACAACACGAGTTGACTGAATGGACACGGGTGGGATTAAAAGACGATGAAGGCTGCTGGCGGACAAGAGACACAAACAAATGGTTGCTACCTGATTCATACCTGATTCCCATACTGGCTATGGCACACTCCCCTGCCCACATAGGATCAGCCCCCATGATCGAACTTGTCTCCAGAGTTTGGCACAATGATAAAATCACAGATTCCGCCAAAAGTCTGGTCCAACAATGCTTGATATGCCTGCAACACAACCCCGGGAAAGGAACTGTAGTGCCCCGGGGAGGATTTGGGGTCCCAAACCACCCATTTGAGGTCCTGCAAATGGACTACATCCAGCTAGATAGGTGCCAAGGCCTGAAATATGTACTTGTCGTGGTGTGCGCCTTTAGCAAATGGGTGGAAGCATACCCAACCCGTGACAACACTGCTATGGCCACCGCAAAAGTACTGTTAAAGGAGTTTTTCCCCCGTTACGGCCTTTGTCGTATTTTATGGAGCGATAATGGCCCCCACTTCATAGCCGAAGTCATCCAGTTCATCTTAAAGGGGTTGGGCATCAAGCAGAAATTTCATGCAGTCTTTCACCCCCAGTCCGCTGGACTTGTTGAGCGACACAATGCCACACTAAAGCTTAAACTGGCCAAAATAGTAGCTACCACGGGTCTGAAATGGCCAGACGCCCTCCCACTAGCATTGCTATCGATGCGTTCCACCCCCACCAGACATCACTTAACCCCTTATGAAGTTGTTTTCGGTCGACCCATGAGTATCTGGTCTGCACCGAAGCCAACTTCCATTCATGACGTCCCGGACGTCCTAATGTCTGATTATCTGTATAAATTGACTGAAACTCTGTCTGTCATTCATCAGCAGGTGCAGCAGGCCATCCCCGATGCTTCCAGGGGTCCGGGTCACGCCATCCAACCCGGGGATTTCGTGCTGATCCGAAATTTTCAGCGGACGAAGAGTTTGGAACCCCGGTGGACGGGCCCCTGGCAAGTGTTAATCACCACCCGGACGGCTCTTCGTGTGGAGGGGAAAAGGCATTGGCTGCCCGCGCACCACTGTAAGAAGGTCTCCCCGACCCTGGCCACGGCAGAAAACATCGGCGACCAAGAAGAGCTCCTGAACAAGGACCGACCGTCACTAACCTGCTATCCTGATACCGAAGCACTTGAACTTTCAAAATTCTCTGATCCCACTGTGCCATCCAGAGAAGGGTATTTCCTGCGTCGAAAGGAGGGAGCTTCGGCTAAGTAGACCACAAACTAAGTTGAATCTCAAAACGGTGACCCAAAGCAATCAAGGGTTGCCTGGAGAGAAGCTAAACAAAGTCTGTGGTTCTGCCCACTACCGAGCACCTTGAAAATGAAGATGATGGAAGCGCCAGATAAGAAGATGATGGAAGCGCCAAATAAGAAGATGATGGAGACAACAGGAAATACCCACTACAGAAACCCAAGAACAGACAGACTCCACAGCTCAAAGACAATTGCACTCTTCATCGCGATCCTTTTTTGCTTTCTCCTCATGACCACACTCTGGATTGTGGAAGAAAATGCACCTGCTCATGAGACATTCCTGACCACTGCTCAGCCTACCACCATGAAGGAACATTATCTGATTTCGCTCTCTCCTCAACTCAGAGAGAGGCGAAAGGAGTTTTGGAATAACTCTTTCGTACAGCTCCTTCACCAGCACAATCTCGCCATTAATGCCACCAACTGTTGGATCTGTGGGTTGCTACCCCACGCCACTGGACACTCGATACCATTCATCCCCTCACCCTTCTCGGTTCATGGCTCCTGCCTTGCGTGGCTGATCCTCCTGCAAGAAAGCTACAAGGACAATGCCACCTCCAGCAAAATCGAAACGCCTTTCTCCCACGGGGTCCGGCGAAACAAAACAAAGACACACTTCTGCCCGCAGACCTCCAACGACTCCATCCACATGGACATCCCTGCTAAAGAACAAATTGAAATGCAGGTGTTCAACAATCCAACCAGACCCACCTTCTCCTACCTGCGGAAACGAACGGCTGCCACCCTGACTGTGGCCCTGTCAGTCATCAACGTCACAGGCCACATGTGCATAGAAGGACATGGGACACAGCTGGTGGGCCACAGTGCTTGTCGTTTCACCAGAACTTTGGACTCCACGGATCCACCTTCCTTTGTGTCGTCCCCAAACATGTATTTCGTCTGCGGCACCAAAGCCTACACCTGGCTCCCCAAAGGCTGGGGGGGCACTTGTTTCATCTCCTTCATCCTTCCTCCAACTTATGTGGCCCCAGCGAATCATCATAGACAAAAACGAGCCAAGGACACCGAGCAAGCCGACTCAACAGGAGCACAGTTCCTCGATGCTATGAAGGGACTTGTTCCTCTTTGGGGCCCGATGGCAAACAGCCGGGCCATCCGACATTTGACTCAGGCAGTTGAGACAACAATGAATATCACAGCTGGTATCTTTGCCAACAACACCGCCGAACTCCAAGCGGTCCGCTTGGTGGCCCTACAGAACCGCCTTGTCCTAGATGTGGTTCTTGCGGACCGTGGTGGAGCATGCCGCATTATTGGGTCCAGCTGCTGTACATACATACCGGACAACTCGCCCTCAGTGTACAAAGCCATCGAACATCTTCACAGACTCTCTTCGGAAGTCCACCAGGAACAGGAAGAATGGTCGCTTGGTGGTTGGTTCTGGAACACCGTTAAGAACTGGGGCTGGAGACTGTTCACCATTATCCTGATTCCTGTAGTAGTAATATGTGGCCTATGTTTAGGAATTCAATGTCTGCCATCCCTGTGTTCATTATGTGCAAACTGTATTTGCCCTAAGGCCGTGGACTTTGGGAACGAACGCATGGGAGCATTATATGATGCCGAGGTTGGGAATTTGATGAAGATTGACATTGAGTAGGCAAGTTGGCTAGATATGTTGAAAAGGGAGGACTGTTAAAAGTTAGACTGAGAATGTCAACATTATCGGCACCATCTTGCTCTCCTTGGGCCCATTCGTGCGCGTAAGCGGCAGCCATTTTGTACACCATGGCCTCCCTGCCCCTCGCCGATAGCCAGCGTCTCTCTCTCTCTCCCGACCTCGCAGGCAACCCCCGCGCGCTGACAACCCCCCCCTCCACTCACACATGTTTTGGGTCATAAACCCCTCTTCAGCGCAGCTCTGCCTCGGAACCCCATCCTGTTCCCAGCGCGACACTTCCCTTCATTCCTTTCATGGTCCCAGGCCCTTTGATGCAAACCCCCTTTTCCTGTGTGCCCGTTTGTCTTCCTCGTTCCCAGGCCACCACCTAAGCTCTGCGGATACTGTTTATTGCCCCCCCCCCCGTACAGTAGGAAGCTTCCCTCATTAAAGGACCCTCGAGTTGATCAAAGCCCCCACCCTATGAGATCCGATCAAACCCCCCACATTCCGTGAATCGGCGGAATGTCCCGCTGCGCGATAATCATCACCTGTTGTGACCGGGGTGGGGACTTCAACTGTAACTGTGTGTGGGAACGGTCCTGAAGGGGAGATTCGGAGGATATCCTTTCCGTACATCAAAGCATTGCCATGGATGTGTTGTATGTAATAAAGCAATAAACTTGTGTATAAGAGGCCAGGCCTCAGAGATGCAGTTAGAGCACCTCGTGACGATACTTGCTGTCCGATCTGAAGTGTTCTCCTCCGGAGAGAATAAAAACCCTTGTTTCCTGCCTTCCAGTCTCCAGCGCCTGCCTCTTCATTGATTAAATATCTGTGGGTTTAGGAGGCGACACCGCCGGGCAATACTTAAGGATCTTTTAATCTGGTTGGTAGCCTGACCTTTAACATTTCCAAAATAGACTTGCCATCTAACGAGGTTCTTTTATTCACTATTTTCTTGTTTTCGCAGTTCAACACACTGACTCACTTCTTTTCCCTTCTTTATTGTCCCGTCTCTGTCCTTCACTTTCCCCATTTCGCTTTTCATTTCTTTCGTCACAAACCGCGTCTCCTCCTTTCTGTTCCCAATGCAAGCTCTCCCGTTTGTTTGTAGTTCTATTCCGCTCTGCTCTCTGCTGGTCTTCAATGTGCTTCCCTGTTCTGTTCTATTTTCCAATGTTCTGTTCAGTTATATGGTGCCCTGTTTTATTATGCACTGTTCTGTGCTGCCCTGCTCTATTTTTCATTGTTCTGTGCTGCCCTGTTCTGCCCACTTCTCTGCTGGCTTTTTTCTTTTGGGCGCTGTTCTGTTCTATCCAGTTTTGCGTTGCCCTGTTCTGGCCACTTCTGTGCTGCGTTTTTGTGTTCGGCACTGTTCCCTCCTGCTCAGATGTTCTGCCCACTTCTAACTAGTAAGAAGAAGAAACTGGGGGGAGGTCTCAAAGGGCCATAGCCAATCTAATAAAGGGCTTGGCTTAAAAGACGTAAGCTAAACATCTGTGCTTAGCATTGTATGCCACACTACTGCTATTTTGCTGCTTCTGTCATAGCATCCACATATATGATACAACAAGTAACATTACACCTACAACAAGCCAGGACTATTGGCTTTGTCTATTGCCTATAACATTGTAATGAAGCTTTGAAATCTGACTTCGACTCGCACTTTTCTGCTCATTTCAAGCAGTTATTTTACGTGTGGATGAACCTAGTCTTTTATGCACTTCATTTTTAATTGTTTTTAATGAATGATCATTTTTTTTAGACTTTTATGTGTGACTATAACTATGTGTAAAATTTCTATGTACTTTAATAGCCTATTTTTTATTTAGACCGAATAAAGGTATATTGAATTGAAATCATTGTGCTTGGTATGTGAATGAAAAATCAGTGGCTATTAAGTTATTGATGAATACGAACAATAGTTACTTACCTGTAAACAGGTGGTTCTCCAGTATTGGTGTCTTTCATAGATTCACATGCCTGAATCATTCCCCGTCGTCGGAGTAGGAGTCTCACGGTATATAAAAAAGCAATAAAATGCCATAATATATAGCAAATATCAGAAATACCAAACCAGGAAGTAAGTAGCCCCAGCTACAGTAGAAAAAACTTCCATACTCGTGACTATCCAAGTCATTATGTGTTAGTCCAAACTGCAGCCAATCAGGCGACAGCACCCACCAGAATGTTCTCCCCAGAGGCTCAGGCTCTCAGATTTTCTCGCACAGGAGTGAAGTCCCATGCTATTCGAGAGAGTCTCTGGGGGAAGGCGGGCGGGTTGCATGTGAATCTATGAAAGACACCAATACTGGAGAACCACCTGTTTACAGGTAAGTAACTATTGTTCTTCTCCAGTATTAGGGGTGTCTTTCATAGATTCACATGCCTGAATCAGAATAGTAAGCAGTACTCACATTATAACGCTCGTAGACGTCAGAATATCATGTATGCATATAATTAGATACACCTATCTATATATTATAGGGGACATGCATAACAGTAATCAACATGTTCTGAGCAAACGTCTAAAGAGCATAAATGAGGAGGTGGAAACAGAGGCTCACCTTATTTGAAAAGATTGCGAAGCACTGCTCTCCCAACCGAAGCATCTGCATCATCTGCCGAGTCCAGACAGTAGTGTCTAGTAAAGGTGTGCCTGCTAGACCACGTGGCAGCTCTGCAGATCTGTCGAAGTGGCACACCAGCAAAAAGGGCAGTGGAAGAGCTAACTGCCCTGGTTGAATGTGCTCTTGGCAATGCTTGTAAGGGTCTACCAGCCTGTTGGTGACAAAGTCCAATCGTAGAGGAGACCCATCTAGCAATGGTCTGTTTTGAAACAGCACAACCCCGGCGTTGCCGGCCATAAGCCACAAACAGTTGGTCTGTCTTGCGGATGGCCGAAGTTCTGGAGAGATAGAATCGAAGGCATCTTCTAATGTCTAAAGAATGCAGTGCTTTCTCAGCCGTAGACTGTGGGTTAGGAAAGAATGTTTTAAGGACAACAGGCTCATTTAGATGAAAGTCCAGCGGCACTTTAGGCATGTACGTGGGATTAGTGCGCAATACCACTGAGTCCGTGGTGAATTGAAGGAAAGGTGCCTTAGATGTAAACGCCTGAATATCGCTGACCCTCCTAGCAGATGTCAAAGCCAGGAGCAACGATACTTTCCATGTCAGAAATTTCAGGTCCACCTTATGAATCGGTTCAAAGGGGTGTCGCATGAGCTGAGATAGGACGATGTTCAGATGCCATGCCGGAGGAGGTTTTCGGACCGGCGGAAACATGCGAAATAAGCCCTTGAAAAATTGTTGGATGATCCGTACAGAGAACAGGGAGTTTGATCCATCTTGGCGAAACCTAGAGATGGCTGCTAGGAAGACCTTAAGAGTAGAGTGCGCCAAACCCAATCTGGCTAGATGCAGAAAGAAAGGAAGGATTTGTTCTGGTGTTGCTTGAATGGGATGTAAGTCATTAGCTTGGCACCACGCACAGAACCGTTTCCACTTGAGTTTGTATGTTTTGATCGTGGATGGAGCTCTGGCTTTTGCCAGCACCTCCTGACAATCTTGTGGAATGTTTAGGTGTGCAAATTCCATGTGTTGAGGAGCCAAGCTGACAATTTCAGCGAGTTCGGGTCCGGATGGTATACCCTGCCTTGCTGGGTGGATAGAAGCTGCGGAATGCGTGGTAGTGGTATAGGGTTGCATTCCGAGAGAATGAGTAGTTCGGGGAACCAGTATTGTCTGGGCCATCGAGGAGCAATTAGGATCAACCGGCATGGCTGTTTCTTCATTTTCCTGATAACTTTCGGGATCAGAGGTATCGGTGGAAAGGCGTACGCGAATATTTGATTCCAGTTCAGCGAAAGGGCATCCCCACACGAGTCCTTGTGGGGAACCCAGCTTGCAAAGAATGGGCATTTCCGGTTCTGGAAGGTTGCAAACAAGTCCAAGTCCGGATGCCCCCACATCTGAAAGATGCGACGTAGAGATGGGAGATGAAGTTCCCACTCGTGAGTGCAGCCCCCGGACCTGCTGAGAGAGTCCGCCAATACATTCGCAATCCCCGGAACGTGGACCGCTGACAGATGAATATCGTGAGTCAAGGCCCAACTCCATATTTCTTGTGCTTGTTGAGATAATCGGACTGATCTGGTCCCGCCCTGTTTGTTTAGATAATACATGCAGGTGGTGTTGTCTGTCCGTATCAAGACTGTGGCACCTTGCAGCGTCGCTTGAAAGGACTTCAGGGCTAAAAATATGGCGTGTAACTCGAGCCGGTTGATGTGCCATTTCATTTGGATCTGGTTCCACTTCCCGCTGACCGTCATGCCTTGGAGGTGTGCACCCCAGCCTGTCATTGATGCATCGGTCGTCACTATGAACCTGGGAACTTCTGTTAGGAAGGAGCATCCCACTTGTAAGTTGGATCGGTGGGTCCACCATGCGATCGCCTGTCGCATGCGAGGTGTAATGTGGAGGATATCCTCGAAAGATCCTGTGGCTTGGATCCATTGGCGACTGAGTTCCTCCTGTAAGGGCCTCATCCGAAGACGGCAGTTGGGAGTGAGCAGAATGCAGGAAGAAAGCATTCCGAGAAATGACTTGAATATGCGTACTGAAACGCACTTTCTTAGTGACAATGTCGTCGCGAGTCGTTGAATCTTGACTTGTCTTTCTTCTGAAATGAATACTTGGGCAAGGTTGGTGTCCAGTGTCGCTCCTAAGAAGTCCTTTCTCGTTGTAGGTGTGAGACGAGACTTCTCGAAGTTTATTGAGAAACCTAGGTTCTGCATCAGAGACAAAGTTCTTTGAACGTGATCTTGGGCCGTGTCGAAAGAACTGGCCTTGATAAGGCAGTTGTCCAGGTATGGATATATTTGAATCGATTGCAACCGAAGATGGGCCGCTACTGGGGCCAGCATCTTCGTAAACACTCTGGGGGCTGAACGCAGGCCGAATGGGAGGACCTTGAACTGGAAGTCCCTGCCAGCCACTCTGAACCTGAGAAACTTCCGATGCCGTGGGAAAATCGGTACGTGGAAGTATGCATCTTGAAGGTCGAGTGTTGCCAAAAACTCTCCCGCCTAAAGAAATTGGAGGATTTCCTGAAGTGTTAGCATCCTGAATGTGAGCTTCTTCAGGAACTTGTTCAAGGCTCACAAGTCGAGGATGGGGCGCCACTCTCCTGACTTCTTGCGAACAAGGAAAAACCTTGAGTAGAAGCCTCGTCCCCTCTGATGATGAGGCACTCTTTCGATTGCCCCCTTCCGGATCATGGTGTTGATCTGGACGAATAGCTCCTTGAGGTGCGCTGGATCGGGTCCTTTTGGGGGGCAATTTGGGGGAATTTTCACGAATTCTAAAATGTGTCCTCTGGCTACTACATCCAGGACCCATTTGTCTGTAGTAATTTCGGACCAATTTAAGTAGTGTTGGGATATTTGTCCTCCAATTTGGTTCGGGTTGGCACAAAGTGGTGGCAGGATGCGTGCCTCATTTCTTGTTGTCTCTTCCTCGATAATTAGATTTTCCTCGAGGTTGAGAGTAATTTCCTCTCTTTTGTCCATAGGTTTGTTGCCGGTAAGGCTGAAATCTTTGGTTTCCCTGGGTGGAGGAATAAGAGCGTTGTTAGGCGTATCCTCCTCTATTATTGAAATTCCCCCTTCCTCTTGTACCACAAAAGGAAGATTTCCGGTATTGAAGGGTACCCAGTGAACGTGCTGTTTCAGTGTCTTTCTTTATTGCCTCCATGGCCTCATCAACATGTTTGCCGAATAGTGACTCCCCATCAAAAGGCATGTCAATGATTCTGTTTTGAACCTCCTGCCTAAAGGAGGTTGCTCGTAACCATCCTTGCCGTCTAAGAACAGCTGCACCCGCAAGCTGTCGAAAGCCAGTGGCAGCAACGTCCACAGCAGCGTCAATCATCTCCGAGGAGACACACTCTCCTTCCTGAAGGATTTTCTTGGCCTCAGTGCGATCAGGCTCGGGAAGCTTGTCCATGTACGGTGAGATGTCCGACCACATCTGTCTATCGTATCTCCCTAAAATGGCGAGGGAGTTTGCGGCCCGGATGGTCGTGGCTGCAATGGTAGAAACCTTCTTGCCAATGGAATCAAGGCGTCTCCCATCCTTGTCTGGAGGAACAGAGACCTGAGACGTAGGATTGGAAGATCTCTTCTGCGCTGCCTGTGCCACCACAGAATCGGCTTTAGCTTGTCCGACAAGGCATGCTGGAGAAGAAGTAGGCGCCCTATATTTTTTATCTACTCTAGGGAGCACTGCTGGTAAGGAATTCGGCTTGGCCATGATCTTAAGACCCTCCTTCCAGATGAAATCTATAATTGGAATGGTCCAACTCTGCTTATGAGGGGTAGATTTAAAATCATACAAAAAGCAGTCTTCTTGTTTTGCTTCTATGGTTATCAGAAACCTCCTAGTTGCTCTATCCATGATCTTGTGAAATGAGGCAACGTCCACGGGTGGTGACTCAGAAGTAGTAGGCTCCGCCGGAGAGGGTGTGTTCGCATTGTAATCCTCATACTCCGACGATTCAGGCTTCATTCAGCTCTCCTTCCTCCTGATCTTCCTGTTCCGAGAGCTCCTCTTCCCTTGGCTGAGGAGATGAAACTGGTGACGTAGGCAACGTTGAGCGACTGTCCTCCAACGCATTAGTAGCCTTTGGTCGTGTCCGCGGAGAGAGGGAAGGCCTTCCCTGCGGCAAAGGTGTAGACATCACTGAGTCACCAGACTCAGAAGGTGGGAAACGTCTATAATAGTCACTGAGCATGTACTGCAAATTGCGGAATAAATCTTCAGGCAATTGCATATCAGTGTCAGGTCTGTCAGCAGGCGGAGCAGGCTGAACGTCCTCCATGTTATCCTCAACATCTTCCTGAACTTTAATATGGAGTTCGGATGGACTTCTAGCTGCCCCAAAATTTTCGTCTTCATAGGATCCTTCCTCATCTGAATCCAAGAGCTTGTCAGGCACCACAAGGGTAGTAGAAATAGATTCCGCAGTAGCTCTCTTTTTTAACAAAGTAGCTGTAGTTGCAGGAGATGGCAATGGAATCCCTGCTGTCTGCGCAGACCAAACCTGCAAAGTAGTGCAGCTTGAAAGAGGCGGCGTCAACGGGACGTCTGCATACTGCTGACAGTGCTGTCTCGTCGACGGTATCGTCGTCGACGGGGCCGTCGACGGGTTCGTAGACAGTAGCTTCGTCGACGAGTGCTTTGCCGTCGACGAGGATCTCTTCGTCGACGAGGTCGTCGATGGTGGTTTCGTCGTCGAGGCCGTCGACGGTGGTTTCGTCGTCGAGGCCGTCGACGGTGGCTTCGTCGTCGAAGTCGTCGACGGTGGCTTCGTCGTCGACGGTGGCTTCGCCGTCGTCGACGGAGTCTTCGTCGTCGACGAGGATTTTACCGTCGACGGGAGGGCCGTCGACGTCAATGTTCTCGTCGACGGTGCCAATTTTATCGTCGACGGGGATCTCAAAGATGAAGATGACAAAATCGTCGACGGTACCTTGGCCGTCGTCGTCGGGGCAACTGTCGACGACGAGATAGGCCTAATTTGGACATGAACCAGTGTAGGCGAAGAAGCTGAAGACATGACAAGTGTAGGCTTCGGTGAGGAGAAAGTCATAGTGCAGGTGGTAGAAGTGGCCACATGAGAAGAAACACAGTCCTTCCTTGACGTTGAAATTGTAAATAATGGCAACTGAGGAGGCGCAGATGTAGAAGATTTCTTGGGCACTGTCTTAGTCCCAGACTTCTTAGAGGGCGTAGAATCCCCTTTGGAAAGTGGGATAACTTTACTTGAAGAACTAGGCCCAGGAGCATCCTGAGAAGATTTAGACTTCTTAACCACCTTCGCCCTCAGAGATGAAACATCAGTTTCAGTCTTCCTCTTAGTTGAAAGAAATGAAGAGCCGGAGCCACAACTTCCTACCTCAGAGACAGGGTCATCCTTGTTCTTTAGTCTAACAACTTCCTACCTCAGAGACAGGGTCATCCTTGTTCTTTAGTCTATTGAGCCACAATAGAAGTCGCCCTTCTCTATCCTTGATGGTCTTGGAGGGGAAAGTCCGGCAGATCTTGCACTCCTTCACCTCATGATCAGGATAAAGACAATACAAACATTTCTTGTGGGGGTCCTCCTTGAAAAGTCTTGGCTTCCCACAAGAATCACAGGCTCTAAACAGGGATTTAGATGAAAACATCTGTGAAAGTTGAAGAAATCAGTGATATAGAAGAAAAAACTGAGCAGAGCTCAGGGAGACTCCCTTCACACAACGTGCGGTAGAAAATCTGAGAGCCTGAGCCTCTGGGGAGAACATTCTGGTGGGTGCTGTCGCCTGATTGGCTGCAGTTTGGACTAACACATAATGACTTGGATAGTCACGAGTATGGAAGTTTTTTCTACTGTAGCTGGGGCTACTTACTTCCTGGTTTGGTATTTCTGATATTTGCTATATATTTTATGGCATTTTATTGCTTTTTTATATACCGTGAGACTCCTACTCCGACGACGGGGAATGATTCAGGCATGTGAATCTATGAAAGACACCCCTAATACTGGAGAATATCAATTTAGCTAAATCGATTATTTTCAAACTTTAGAGGATACGTACGCATCCAAGTTTTCAGGCACATTGGAAGTAACTATGCGCCCGATTACGACTTGGGCGCTCCTGTGCCGGCTCTCCAACGGCACGGCAGCGCCAAAGCCGTTCAAAGACTGCCAACCTGATTACGAATTGAACTCGAGTAGGCAGGCGGGCGGTCCTTTTGCAATTCCCACTGCAGTGGCCTTAAAAAGGGCACTGCAAAAATGTTCCAGAACGGCATGGACTGTGATGTTCAAGCCGTGCTGGAACTGGGGGTGCAAGCAGAAAGGAGGGTACATGCATCCCCAGGGCGGCATGGGGGCCCTGTAGGGCCCCATCGCCCCGCCAGCTTTTTTAATGGCAGTGAACCTGCTATGAAAAGGCTTGTGGAGGGTAAACTTATAATATGCTCGGCAGACTGTGGCGGTCCAGCCTTTCATATTATATAGGCCCTCTGCACAGCGCCACCACCAGGGAACGTGGTACCCTGGCACAGCCGGTGCAGCTGTGGCCGGTCCTGAAAGTTGCCAGGCGGATGCAGGACCGCAACTGCGGGTCTGGTGATCAAGACCCCAGACTCGAAATTAGGCCCCTAAGTAATTATACAATGTTTCTATTATACAATCAATTACACATTTTCAGGCTGATGGTAATATTGACTGTATTGCTAAACATGTGGCTTTTACTCTTGAACCTCTGTTTATATGCTTCGAAGTTTTATAAAAAACAGAGGCTGCAAAAAACGCTAATGGGCAGTAAGGACAAGAATTAAGTCACTGTTTTGAGTCCAATAGATTGAATCACACATTTAGCCATAAAAATGCAGCATAAACCATCCAAAAAGACACATTTTTAAAAATGCAACATAGTGACAGGGCAGAAAACCAAACGCTTGCAACTGTCCGGAACCATATTTTGTCTGGAACCATATTTTATTGCAAGAAGTATCAGGAACTATCAGGCAACTCCTGTTCTTGAAATGAGAAAATGAACAACACAAACAGTCTCAGCAAAAAAACTTTAATAAAAAAGTAGAACAGTATTCATTCAAATGGACCAATGGTGCCTTAGCATATAAATGCAGACTGTCTCCAATTTGCAATCAAAACACATAAAATGAAGTCTAGACTAAAAGGCAATGATCACATTTTCTAGTCTTGCTATAGTTGTTCATGCACTGAGGGTGCTTTAGAACAAAATAGAACAATGTACCTGATGCAGCACTACAGTGCAACATACACAGCACCTGGGGTGTCAAGAGTGAACATGTCCTAACTACTTAACCAATGACTGACAAATGCTATATTCAACATTTACTGTGTATAATACTTGCGGTCACAATAGTTTTACTTTACAAAACAGAACAAAAGATGTCCCCTGTAAGTAAACCCATTTTAGCTGTTTCAGTTATTGAACATCCCAATGTTTTATGACATGGGGAACAGTAGTGATATCCTGGGCGGGTGATGGAACTGGGATTGTTAATGGACAAACATCTACAGAGAAAACTATTGGTGAATTATACTTCTCCGGATATTTCAAACTCACAAATGTTTCATTTGTGTAATCGTTTCATAAACATGTGTATTAAAAAACAAAATATGCTCCACTGTTTTAGAAAATCTTTACAGCATGCTAGATCATCCTTTAACTACGAAAAGCTACTTACTGAAGCTGTTGAATGCAGCTTCAAATGTACCCTTTCCTAATGGTGACACCTTATCTCTCCTATATCCCACCATTTCCATTGGCAAAGCACGAGAAATTCTGAGGCCCTGAAGAAATTAGGCTCACTGTGGGGTTCAACTCAATCTGGTGTTTGGGCACTTCCATGTTTTGGGGTTATATTCTGTGACAGGGTGCAGGCACCAGAAGAGAGTTTCAGCCTAGTTCATCACATTAGAGAATGAGGGTCTGGGTAAATATCTAATATGGTGCAGTAACCTTGTACAGAACGTCCCATCTTTAAACCCCATGGTGACCAACTATAGATTATTCCCTATTTCGTTCCTATGCCATAACAAAATAAAAGTCTTGGGTTATTTATGGAAGGGAAGACTTTTTGTTTCTTCCAATTTTATTAAAAACAAAGGTGTAAGGAAAGGCAGCCCATAATGTGCACGTTTTCCACAGAAATTTGCCTTTGAAAACTAGAGGCTATAAATAAATCCGTAATCTGTATTTTGTTTTTGGATGCACATGTTATTTGTGTTTTTGTATTCATTTTTATGCATGACTTTATATGGAATGGTTAAAAAAACGTATGATGCAACTTAACAGGAAAGATCACAAACATTCCAATGAGTGCTATGTCCCAGGTTTTACATAAAGTAGTGTTTACCTAATGAAGTGATTAGAGTGGTGCTGTGTAAGACACTCTGAATGGAAATTAACCAGAACTATAACCATCTACTTCCAATAATATAACTTTTATGCCCTAATTACGCAAAGATTTAGCTAATCTGCTAAAGGGGAAAGTTACCATTTCTTTTGATCATTTATTCACCCATCCGTAGCCTCTCTAATCTCCATTACAATGTGTTTGCTGCTGTCGCTAGCTGATGAAAAAACTAAAGTGACAACTTCCTCATCCCTAATTTGTCTTTCTTTGTTCCTTAAGATGTCATCTGTGTCAACCTCTTCCGAGAATGCAGATGTGTTAGGGATTTCCATGTGTTTCTTAATAGCATTGGTGTCTGCACACTTCTTTGTCAATTCTGTGACCATGACAGCTGCTTCATAGACAGACGATATCTTTGTTAAGTCATTAATCATAAGTGTGTCTGAAACTACAATGCCCTTCTCTGTCTTACTTTCCTCAGGCACTACAGAGTTTTGTGTGTTGTTCTTCTGAGCGACAATTATTCCAGAGGTTTCAGGTTCACTTGTTTTGTCCTGCAGTGAGTTAACAGCTCCAGAGTCTTCATGTTTATTTGCTATGTCCTGCTGTGCGTCAACTGCTTCAGAGACGTCAGCCTCATTTCTTATGTCCTGTTGTGTAATAACTGCTTCAGAGACTTCAGCTTCATTTGTTATGTCCTGCTGTGTAATAACTGCTTCAGAGACTTCAGGTTCATTTGTTATGTCCTGTTGAGTAAGAGCTTCAGAGACTTCAGATTTGTTTGTAATGTCCTGTTGTGTGCTAACTGTCTCAGTGATTTCACATTTTTTTGTTGGGTCATCTGGTCGGTTAACATCTTCATCTAGTACAGGTTTGTTGGTATTGTCTTTTGCAGAATTAACCAAGACTAGGCCAGGAGATTTCTTTGTATTGGCTTCTGGTTTTTTAAGCACCTCATTGAATGCACATGTATCTGCAATATCTACTGTTGCAATAACTACTTCAGAGGCTTCCATGGATAATTCCACTGCGGCTTCCCCTACTTCAGCAACTGCAGATTTAAGTGACAATTCTTTCTGTGAATAATCAGTCTCAGAGATTGTAGATGGTGTTGAGAATGAATGGGTTGGTAATGTTGCAGAGTTGGCAGATGTGTCTGGCAATTCTTTTTGGGAGACACCTGCCTCAAACAATGTAGATGCATTTATAGAATCCGTCTGTGTTTTTACATCTTCGGAGATTAGAACTTCCCTACAGCAGGTTTCTGTTTCACTTTGTAATGGTGAGGTACAAATCCTAGAACACAAGGTTGTTTCATTGATAGGTTTCATGTGCAAGTGCTCTGAGTTGACATTTATCAAAGTGTCATTCACTTCTCCTTCTTCCATCTGATGTACAGAAGACTGACCTGTAGAGCCATTATTTGGTGCTGTATCTGAAAGAAAAGATGACATAAGCTTGTCGAATATGCTTTTTTCTCCATCTTTTTGTGTTTTAGGTTCAGGTGCATTGCTTTCCTCTTTAAGAGTAGCACTGTCTTTCCCAGTCTCCCCTTTATCTGCAATTTCCATTGCTTTAGGGGCTTCAGCCACAGTGGCATTTGCAGTGTCCACATCTTCTCTGTTACGGTTGGCCAGTTGAGCTGTTAAGTCCAGTGGTGTTTGGTCCAGTTCACTTGGTACTTTCGCAACTGTCTTACTTGACTGCTCTGATTTATAGTCTGTCTCCCAGTCATCATTTGAATTCTCCTTTTCAGGAAATATAGATGCATGGCCAGCGTTTGGTGTTGAAGATGGTCTGGAGTTTGAATATGAAGGCGTTTTGTCAACTGTTAAAGAAATCTTTGAAGTAGATGAACTTGACTGTTCATTTTTATCTTGTTTGTAGGATGTCTCCCAATCATCACTGGAATTATCATTTTTAGAAAATGAAGATGCAAGACTGGGTGTTGCACTTGCACTTGGTTTAAACCTGTCTCTGAAACTTCCAAATTCATTTTGTGTTGTCGAGTCATCAGATCTCTGCTGCCATGAACCTCTTCCACCTCCACCTCCTCTTCCTCTACCACCGGACCAGCGCCCTTGCTTGAAGCCACCCTGGCCTTCATCCTGAGACCAGGAACTCTCATCTTGATTTCTCTTTCGATTTCCAAAATCAGAGTTCCATGGTTTTCCTCCAAATCCGGAGTCCCTGCTTTGATCCCTTGAATTTCCCCTCCAGGAACCAGAGCCGAAGTTGTCATTGGATCGCCCCATTGGTCTGTCAAAATCTCTCTGCTGACGCCCAGACCAATTGTTGCCTCTTTGGTTGTCTTTCCAGCTCCCAAAGCTTCCCTGTGACGAGTTACTAAAGCCTCTTTTGGGAGACATGTTCGGCCCATCAGAATTGCCAGAGAAGGAACCCCTTGGCTGCACAAAGTTGGGGTTTTGATTTTCCAGATTTGATTCAACAGGCTTGCTGTTCCACTTATTTGGCTCTATCACATTTGCAGTTTCATTTTTCGGTGCAAAGCTCCCTGCACTTGTATTCATTGATACTGCATTTGGGTCTCGTTGAACTGCTGGTGGGTAGAGTACAGTGGTCTCATTCTGCGTTCCTGTTGGCCTAATCAACAATCTTGAAGGATCTGGGCATGTGTTCCCTGGATACACTTGCGGTTGATGAGTTAACAACTGAGCTGTAGGGCACACCGGAGCTGCAATATGTGCAGAGCAACATCCGTGTCCTGCACAATTTGTCGGGGCAACCTGTCCCATCGGGTTGGGGTAGAGAGGACCTGGGCTTTGGCACACAGGCATGGCACATTGGTTTGCATACATAGGCACTGGAGGAGCCATTCTATAGGCACCCATAAGAGCATTGTTAAGGAGATAGGAAAGTGCATCAAGACGTATTGGCACAGTCATAGAAGATAAGGAGGAATTTGAACGACCAAATACAGAAGATTGCAAATCCACAACGGGGTTGATGACGGCAGAGGGATGACTCACTTTGTCCACAGTATGTGTTCCCTTTTGGTGGGCTGAACCAGTGGATGGTGGTTTGGTAGAAGCAGCACTCCGCTTCTTTTCTTGAGCTTTGTTGCTGTCTGATGGCACAGAGCTTTGCACAGGGTGCTTAACATTGCTGTTCATCTCTTGGATGGTGGGTGCATGGATGTTATTGTCACCTCTGCAAAGAAAAAAGAAGTATTTGAATTACCTTTCTAATAATTCCTGGACATGCTAACATAGTAATACATGCCTTCCTAAACTTTTTAGAACCACAACGCTATTTTTACAACAGATTTTCGTGACCCACCTAGCTTTAATAGACACGAGGCAGGCTTTTTTTTAAATGTAATAACAGCTATTGTTTGTATCACAACCTTGACCACGCACTTTGATATCGGACTGTGTCTAAGGTACTGACCTGCCCATAAAAATGGCAAAAGTTGGTGTTGATATTAGTAATGTTAGCAACTTTGAAAAATAACTTTTATAGCAGAGTATAGGGGGAAGCCTCAAATCCATGTTTTGTGTGGAAACAAGGCTCAGTGGTGCATTTTGGAATCCATATATACATAATTTTTTGTAGTTTTATACAGTGTGAGCACAGACTAAGGGCATTGGTGCACTTTACAAGAGCTCCAGATTACATAACACAAGGTCAGATTCATGTTAAGCAAGGAGATTAAGTGATTTGGCCAGAATCAAAGGAGGGTGAGGCTATGCAAAGACTTGAAAATGATTACTCAGATTTAAAGTCAGCAGCTCTAGCTGTTAGGCCACAAACATATTTCTCAATTTTATGTGTGAAAGCCATACTCAAGGAATATGGTTGTGTCAAATCAAGTACAGTGAGTACATGTTCTGTTGAAATGTGATTTTGAAGTAAATAATAGAAAGCAGCAACAAACACGGGAAGGTTCTTGATTAGGAATACTTGCAAGGGGTTGTGTTTAAACTGGACGTACGGACACTGTTCAGCAGCTTTGCACGGGTGCACAAACATGGCTAATATTTTGAAATATTACTTAAATACAGGCCAGGACATTTGCGACCTACCATAAATCAGCTTACATTGTATAATGATATGGAAATATGCACATATGATGGCAAATTTTATGTTTCTCCTTATAGTTCTCACCACCAGCAAACAATCATACTGACTTTTTTTTATTTCAAAGTATTTTATTGAGTTTTTCTTACAGGTACATTCGCTTTACTGTTACAGGGTGCTAGCCAGGCTTGCTCACTAAGCCGCTGGAGTCAAGCTATCCTGGCTGAAGATGGCTGATAGCCAGAAACCGGTCCTAGGATGCTTGATTCCGGTCCAGGGAAGACATGGCTTGGCAGCTCGGGCTGGACTGTTCCCATGAGACACAGGGTCAAGACTGATTTGCATATGGCCATGTCTGAACTGGGATGGCTTGGTGAGCAAAATAACGATGGATTAAAATCAGATCTGTGACTGGGGGTGAATATTTTGCCATTGTGCAACATTCCGTCCATCATCTTGTGTGTTTGGCTGATGTTGTCATGGTTACAGGTTAGCTAGTCTGGGGGCGCTAGAAGGCGGCCCAGGAAGATGACCGCACTGGTGTGAGGCTCCTGCAATACGGGACAGAAAAAAACTGCAGAATCCTGGCCCCAAAGCCCTAAAAGACCCTAAAAAAATACAAGAATGAATTGGTGACATACCGCGACGAGCGATAACCTCTCCTGATCCGCGCGCTGCATTAACAGCAGCACAGCATAAGAGTGCCCAATAAGGTCTGGGGCAGCCGTGGTTGGGCTGCACAACAGGGCACCTCTAAAGGGACAGACAAGAGCATGATTGTGAACCCTAGAGTCCCAGCCCCCTCCCTCACCCTGGCACAGCCTGCTTTGTCACCACAGTCATCTTCCAGCCTTTAAACTCCTTTCTGCCCCACTTCGCGCACAGCCACCATCAGCTGTTAACCGGAGAGTGGTGCAGAATTTAAAACTCCCTGAAGGGCCGGGGCATGATAAGCGATGATGCTACCGCCTACCCTCAGTCTCGCTTTTCTGATTTCAATAAATACAACATTCGTGTTCAACTTGCGTGAATCCTATAATGTAAAAGATTGTGCATTAATAGCATCACTCTTCTATCATGGACAGGCTTGTCAGTAGCACAAATTGTGACTTGACGCGGTTGGAGGCCTTGATGTTCATGACCTTTAACCTGTTCTGTTGGCTGCGGGTGTTATTCTCCTGCTGTGCTAGGGGTAGGGGGGCGCGCACAACGTCCCGGTGCTCATGAGAAACTCAGCTCGTCATGAACCACGGTGCTCGTGTGCTCATGACTATCTAAGCTCGTCACGGCCACACCCGTTTCCTTAGAACGCTCAGCACAGCAGGGGAATTATCCCGTGTGTGAGCGTTTTAACGGCCATGACGAGCTCAGCTCGTCATGAGCACAAGAGCACCGTGGCTCATGAGCATGGGAGGGGTTAAATGAGTGCAAGTCATTCCAGAGGAAGAACAATTTTTACTTACCTGTAAACAGGTGGTTCTCCAGTATTGGTGTATTTCATAGATTCACATGCTTGAATATTCCCTGTCGTCGGAGTGGGAGTCCCACGGTAAATAAAATAGCAATAAAATGCTAACTATATATATAAACATATATACATATAATCAGAAGAAAAAACCTGAAATATGTATCAGAAAAGGCATAAACTGCCTACCCAAAATTCTACATAGGAATGCAAGGGAAGGAGAAGACCATATGCAGCCTATGCTTATCATTATGTTAGTCCAAACTGCGGCCAATCAGGCGACAGCAGCCCTCTAGAACCTTCTCCTCAGAGCTCAGCACCTCAGATTTTCGTAGCACAAGAGTGACCAAAGAGTCTATGAGGAGGAGAGAGCCTCTGAGGGGAGGAGGGAGGGTCGCATGTGAATCTATGAAAGACACCAATACTGGAGAACCACCTGTTTACAGGTAAGTAACAATTGTTCTTCTCCAGTATTGGGGTGTCTTTCATAGATTCACATGCTTGAGTATAGAATAGATAGCAGTCAGTAACAAGGAAAGTTTCCATAATCACAATGCATAACAAAAAGACAGAAAATATATATCTATTTATATAACAGTCAATAAACATTTGGAAACTAATAGGAAGGAGGGTAGAACAGAGGCTCACCTTATTGAAAAAGATTACGAAGCACAGCTTGTCCTACTGCGGTATCTCCTTCATTCATGGCACCCAGACAGTAGTGTTTCGTGAACGTGTGCCTGCTGGACCACGTGGCTGCTCTGCAGATCTGATGCAGCGAGACACCGGCAAACAGTGCAGTAGAGGACGCCATGGATCTTGTAGAATGGGCCCTCACCGAGGCTTGCAAAGGTTTGCCTGCCTTTTGATGGCAGAAAGCAATAGCCGAAGACACCCAGCGGGCTATCGTAAGTGTAGTAACGGGACGTCCCTTGTGAAAACGCCCATAAGCTACGAAGAGCTTGTCAGATTTGCGGAACTGGGCCGTCCTGCTGATGTAGAACTTCAAGCACCGCTTAATGTCCAAGGAGTGCAAGCGTTGTTCCGCAGGAGACTGCGGGTTGGCAAAGAAAGACTACAGAATAACAGGTTCGTTAATGTGGAAATCTGAAGGCACTCTCGGAAGAAAAGTACGGTTAGTGCGTAACAGCACACAATCCGACTGAAACTGTAGAAATGGTGGTTTGATGGTATGCATGAATGTCACTTACTCGACGCGATGACGTCAAAGAAAGAAGAAGAGCCACCTTCCAGGTGACGTATTCGAGATCAGCTCTATGTATTGGTTCAAACAGTGCAGTCATTAATTGTGCCAAACAATGTTAAGGCGCCACACAGGAGGAGGGCGCCAAATTGGTGGAAATTTACGAAATAGTCCCTTGAAAAAATTGGCGTATGATCCTAGATGAAATGAGAGAGGTGGAGCCATCGTGGCGAAAACGTGAAATCGCTGCAAGAAAAACTCTTAAAGTCGCATGAGACAATCCTGACTGAGCCAATTGGTAGAAGAAAGGGAGGAGCTGAGCAGGCGTTGCACGCAAGGGATGCACACCGGCAGCAGCACACCAATGGCAGAAACGCTTCCATTTCAACTTGTAAGTCTTTATAGTTGAAGGAGCTCTGGCCTGAGCAAGGATGTCTCGACATTCTTGAGGAATTGTCAGATGCGCAAATTCACAGTGTTCAGGTTCCAGGCTGATAAGCTCTGAAAAGAGGGGTCCGGATGGTAAACTAGACCCCTGTCCATGGAAAGAAGATCCATCCGAGGATGTAGAAGGATGGGTTCGCACTGAGACAGAAGGAGCAACTCCGAGAGACACGCTTGTCGTGGCCACCTGGGAGCAATGAGAAGGATGTGGCAGGGTTCTCTCCATATCTTCCAAAGCACCCGAGGCACTAGAGGGATTGGAGAAAAAGCGTATGCAAACAGATTTGACCAGTTCATCAAAAGGGCATTGCCCTGTGACCCTTTGTGGGGATGCCAACTTGCATAAGCTGGGCATTTACGGTTCTCCGGTGTTGCAAAGAGATCTAGTGTTGGGCAACCCCAGCGGCGAAATATCATGTCAAGAGTTGGTTGATGTAATTCCCACTCGTGGGTTGATGATCGGGATCTGCTCAGGGAATCCGCCAGGAGGTTGGACAACCCTGGGAGATGCACTGCGGTGATCGTGATTTGGTGTTTGAGCGACCAGTCCCAAATTGCCTGTGCCAGGCGAGACAGCGCCGGAGATTTCGTTCCGCCCTGCTTGTTTATGTAGTGCATGCAGGTTGTGTTGTCTGTTTGTATAAGGACAGACTCTCCGTGCAGCACGGGGTGAAAAGACTTGAGCGCCAGGAAAATGGCCATGAGCTCCAATTTGTTGATGTGCCAGGTTTTCTGATGTACCGACCACTTTCCCTTTATGGACAGGTCCTGAAGGTGCGCACCCCATCCCTCCAGAGAAGCATCTGTTATGAGCGTAAGATCTGGAGTGTCTGATAGGAACGACATCCCTGCTGCACGATGCAATGGCTGTGTCCACCATTGGAGCGCTGCTCTCATGCGGGTCATGATAAAAATCAGATCGTTGAAGGATCCGGTGACTTGACGCCACTGCCTGTCTAATTCCTCCTAAATAGGACGTGTCCGTAGCCTGCAATGTGGGATGAGCGCGATGCACGATGATGCCATCCCTAGAAATGACTTCAGCAGTCGAACTGAAATGCACTGTTTTGACAGAAGAAACACTAGACGAAGGATCCTTTGTTGACGTTCCAGGGATACAAATGTGTTCGCTAGCGTGGTGTCTGACGTGGCCCCTAGGAAACCCTCGCAAGTGGCAGGGCACAATTGGGATTTTTCCAGGTTGATAGACAGACCCAAGGAGCGAAATACCTTCTGACACAGGGAGGTATGGCGCAGCAATTGTGAGCGGGACTGCGACTTCAGAAGGCAATCGTCGAGATATGGGAAAGACTCGAGGGGCGGAGCAGAGGCCAAATGGCAGTACTTTGAACTGGAAATGTTGTTGCCCCACCTGTAATCGTAGGAACCTCCGATGACTTGGAAGTATTGGGACATGAAAGTAGGCGTCCCTGAGGTCGATCGTAGCCATGAAATCTCCGACTGAGAGCAAACGCAAGATGTCTGTAAGCGTTAGCATGCGAAAGGATTGATTCTTGAGATATTGATTGAGCGCTCACAAGTCCAAAATTGGTCGCCATTCTCCGTTCTTCTTGACGATCAGGAAAAAACGGGAATAAAACCCCTTTCCCCTTTGAGATTTTGGCACTACCTCTACTGCACCCTTTTGAATCAGAAGGCGAACCTGATGGAAAAGTTCTGTGAGGTGCGGAGGAGGTGGTCCGGACGGTGGAGTCGGAGGAGGGATTTCGACGAATTCTAAGGCATGGCCGTTTTTCACAATGTCCAGAACCCAACGGTCCGTGGTGATGGAGGACCATTGAGAACCAAACAGAGAGATTCGACCTCAAATTGGTAGGGTCAAAGGCAAGTGATTGTTTCTTATTGGAAGATCCTCTGTAGGCGGACTTCCCTATGTAGTTCTTGTTTGGTGGTTGGCGAGACGACTGCTGTCGATTATAGGAGTAACACTCAGTGTTTTGATTGTAGGGGCGATACTGATTGCTTCCCCCACGAAAATTAGAGTTGGTGCCACGTCCTCGAGCACCCAGAAAGGGCTGTTTCTTAAATTGTAGAGTCCCCAAGGCACGTGCTGTTTCCGTGTCCTTTTTAATTGACTGCAGTGCCTCATCAATGTGTGCCCCAAAAAGTGATTCGCCTTCATAAGGCATATCAAGTATTTTCGCTTGAACTTCCTGACGGAAGGAAGTGGAGCGTAACCAGACTTGTCTTCGTAAGACAGCAGCTCCAGCAAGCTGTCGGAACCCAGTGCAGGCCACATCAACTGCACAATCAATTAGTTCTTCGGATGTTCTTTCGCCCTCTTGGAGGAGTTGCAACGCCTCCATCTTGGAAGCATCCGGAAGCATAGCCACCTAAGGCGCCATGTCTGCCCATATCTGGCGGTCGTAACGACCTAAAATGGCCATGGCATTAGCCACCCTCACTGTGGTGGATGACATCGTGGAGAACTTGCGGCCTATCGCATCAAGGCGACGGCCCTCACGGTCTGGTGGCGCTGTGATCGTGGATGCAGGATTCCGGGATCCTCGCTGGGCTGCCTTTGTAACAACCGAATCCGGTTTCGGTTGCCCAATGAGGCAAGCTGGTGTTCCTACAGGCGCCTTATACTTCTTTTCCAATCTTGGCAACTGGACAGGCAAGGAATTTGGTGTTTTCATAAATTTTACACCTTCAGCCCAGATGAAATCAATAATAGGCATAGTATGAATCTGCTTGAAAGGCTGATTCTTAAAATCATATAGGAAACAATCCTCCTCTCTTTGAACTCGTGGCAGTTTAAAACGTTGAGCCGCTCTGTCCATGAGTTGATGGAAACTGGCAATATCAACTGGAGGAGAATCCCCTTGCGGCCCTTGAGATGGGGACGGTGTCTGAGCCCGATAGTCATCCCACTCCGCCATATTATCATCAGCATCCACATCCGTTACCTCCCCATCTTCTCTATCAGGTGGGTTCTCCTCCTCCTCATCCTGATACAAAGTAGTGTGTATCTGAATGGGTGTATGTCGCTCAGTAACTTCAGGTGACTGAGATACGAATGGAGTAGCTGACGGTTCCGCCGTAGGCGTAAGGACGGAAGGAACAGCAGATACTTGTGGCGATGGAGGGAAACGCCTGTTATAGTCGTCTAACATGTTCTGTAGGTTAGAAATGAGCGACAAAGGCAACGTCGCAGTAGGAATTTGAACAGGCATCTGTTTGTCTTGGCCATAGTGTTCCTCCTCATCATTGCTGAATTCTTGGCATTTAATAATTAAATCCGATGGACTTTGAGCGTCAGTGAAAGACTCATGCACACCCACTTCAGACTCCTGGTCTGAGTCAGTAGCGAACAAAGGTGAGGGAGGCAGTGTGTCACCAGGAAGTGAGATTTGCGCACTTGGAACCTTAAGACTCTTTTGCGGTGGAAGACAGTGGTAGCAAAGGAAGAGAGGCAAATGTAGATGGCAGCGAAGTCACTGTTTGCACAGCTGGAGACTCCATCGTCGACGGCAGTGATCCCGCCGTAGTCAGCATCGATGACGAGGAAGACCTCTTGGATTTGGTCGTCGTTGCAATCGTCGTCGACGGTAAATTCGTCGACGTAGTCGTCGACGTAGCCGTCGACGGAACCTTCGCCGACGTAGCCGTCGACGGGACCTTCATCGATGGTAAAGACTTCTTCTTCGTCGACGGGGCCGCAGTCGACGGAACACTCGTCGACGGAACTCTTGTCGTCGAGGGCGTCGACGGAGCTATCATCTTCACACTCTTCGTCGACGGAATCTTCTTCGTCGACGATGACGAAATAGCAATGACTGACGACACAGTCTTGGAACTGAGGATCACTTTCATCGTTGATGACGCGGGCGTCGACGGAAAGGCCGTAGATGAGCCAGCGTCGTCGTGACCGTCGTCGTCAAGGTACTAGAGACAGCCAATCTCGTCGACGGAAGTCGTCGACACTGTCGTCGACGGAGCAACAGTTTTCCTCACAGAAACACCTGTGGAAATTGCAGCAGAAGCCTGAGAGCCAGGTCTCGTGGGCCCAGAAGTAGGAGGAAAAGGTGGAGACACCGCAGGGGCCAAAGAAAGAGTCATTTTCTTCTTTTTTAAGTACGGAGAAGGCAACTCCTGCACACTACTTCTTTTTGAGGCTGCGTGGGAATGGCCAGACATGAGGCTTTCAGCATCGGAAAGAACATGCTCCTTATCTTTAAGTCTCTGGAGCCAGAGGAGTAAACGGCCTTCCCTATCCTTCAAAGTCTTAATGGAGAAAGTTCTACAGAACTTACAACTTCCCACTTCATGGTCCGGGTATAAACAGTAAATGCACTTACTGCGTGGATCCTCTGAGTAAAGTCTAAGCTTTCCACATGAAGAGCAAGCTCTGAAGAGGGACTTCTTACTTGAAGACATGATGAAAACACCAAGCAAAAGCAGAAGAGTAGAAAAAACTGAGCAGAGCTCAGGGAGACTCCCTTACACTGAGCTCTGAGGAGAAGGTTCTAAAGGGCTGCTGTCGCCTGATTGGCCGCAGTTTGGACTAACATAATGATAAGGATAGGCTGCATATGGTCTTCTCCTTCCCTTGCATTCCTATGTAGAATTTTGGGTAGGCAGTTTATGCCTTTTCTGATACATATTTCAGGTTTTTTCTTCTGATTATATATATATGTTTATATATATATTTAGCATTTTATTGCTATTTTATTTACCGTAGGACTCCCACTCCGACGACGGGAAATATTCAAGCATGTGAATCTATGAAAGACACCCCAATACTGGAGAATGTTATCTTTAAGTGTAACTAATTTTGGATATCTCATTTAACCGCTACCACGCTAGCGGGTTTTCCCGCTGTGCGCTGAAATTAAAAAATCGCGCGGTTTGTGACAAAGCCAGCTCGTCATCCGCGTAGCGCAGGTAACGCCCATGACGAGCTGGCTTTGTCATCCGCATCGAAGGGGTTAATACCGTTTCTGCTGTTCGCAACTTTCAAATAAGCTGTGCTTCGGCTTGCAGTAGTGCTCTTTCGTCATGCTTTAAGACTCTGAACGCTAAATCATTTTCCTTGCAATTATAATTGCCAAAATATGAAGCTAGCAAAGCATTCAAGATTGTTTTTATGGTTCCTAGCCTTGTCTTGAAATATTTGTTTTCGTACCTCTTGTATTGTGATTCCCACATACGCCTTGCTGCACAAGCAGCTGATTAAAGTACAGTACAGTTGTGGTATTGCAATTTGTGAACTCAAAAAATTAAATTCTTTGTTGATTGTGGACTATTTCAGAACCCTCTATAGTCGGTAGGAAAACAGAGCAGTTCCTGCACTTATGATGTATTGTGGGGGGAGGCCCATCATTGATTTGAATGTGATCGGTTCTTTAATAAAACAATTTACTTCCTCTGAAAGACTTGTTTATTGTTTAATAGCATGATTACGCAACTGTTTTACAATACAATCCGCTTACAAAGAGGAAGTGGGTGAAAGACCTTCCATTTCAGGTTGCTTTTTCGCAGTTTCAAGATCTTTTTAGAGCTTCTTATTGCTGGAGAGGTTTATACGTATCAAATGTTTCACTGAGGGAAATAAAGAGGGCGTGTGATTAGCTCTCTCTGAGCCGGATGGGTTGACTGTGGTTTATTGAGCAATTTAAAAATTCACAGTACAATATATTCCAGCAGCGAGTCGGGTTGCACTGCACTGCAGCAGTTAAGACTAATTAACTCTATAACTGAAGTCCTCTGCACACAATAGCAGGCACACAGAGCTGAGCAGCACTGTCATAGCTGCCACGTTTTCAAATGGTTTATGTGTGACATTTTCATGGTTTTAGTATACTTTTAAGTGGCATTCAGAAACCAATTGTATGACAATTAGAGTGACACTTTCTCACGATTAAAACCAAGCAATGAAGTCAATGGGAACAGGTAAATATCAGAAAATACATCATTTATCTGGACCCACAGCACCGGCAGAGACAGTGCCCTCCTCCTATGTCCTTATGGCGACACGTTGCTGTTGTTATTTTTCGGCAAAACGCTTGCCCCACAGTGTCCTGCAGTATCTCATGGCACAACAGAGCTGGCACTAAGGTGCCCTTCCATTTCTGGTGCTTTTCAGCAGTTTTAAGATCTGTTTACAGTTCCAGTTGCTCAAATGGGTGCAATTTCTCATATTTATAGGTTTACCTCATATTCATTGCTTGATTTTGATTGCGAAAAAGTGTCACTTATAGTCATTTAATGTCACTCATAATTTCACTGAAATTAAGGAAATGCTACAAATTAGCAATCTGAAACCTTGGCTTACGCCCCTCGCAATGAGTGTGACTTAAACAGGCTCACATCAATAACTCCTTCATTGATATCTTTCACCCAGCTTGCAATTGTTGCAGTGTTTACTACACCATAGGTTTTCACGTCAGATATCAATATTTAACTTTCTTCATGTTTCTGAAATTCCAATTCTGTTTTCATATTAAGTCATACAATCCACCACACACAACTTTTTTTCATCTGTAAATCTTAGATTGACTTACTTGGTCTTTGTTTTCTTGACCTACCTCTCACACTATCATATCTAGAACTCTTTGGCATGGAATGAAACATAGTACAGTTGCTAATTTTTTGGAAAGTCTTTTCAAGTCCAAATATTTATCGCAGGCCATGTCAAAAACTATGATAGCACTGCGTTGACTTCCCACAACACACTGTATTGTGACTTTGGTGGTCTTCTTAACGTTTAAAAATTCCCCAAACCATAACCTACCGACCTACCATTAATATGTGCACGAACTGCCGAAATCGCTGACCTGTAACAATTCATTTTTTTTGTTTAAATATCCTTTATTAGAGTCACAGGAGGAATAAAACATGAATGTTACAATATACATAGTACTACATCTCAGAGATGTCTGTCATGTTTACGGGGCATATCACCCAATGCATTAGTTCTCCGCCTCATACATCATGGCTATTTTTCATCACAAATGTTCCAAACCATGTTAGCGCAACAGAGGATATAACTTTCTGAGATAAACAGTGAGGGAAGGAGGGAAGGAAAGAGAACAGAGGACATAAGGGGGGAAATGGGAAGGGTTGGCTATGGTCATCTGATTCGAGAGTGTGACGTGTGCGTCTAGTTGAGGGTGTATCGATGTGGGGGGGAGGCGTCATTTTAAAATTGACTAATGGAGTGAGCATGGCTTTGGGGGGGGACAATGGGTCAGTTGTGGTAGGTGTTCGGTGTGAGGGGAGTGCTGGTGGGAGCATCATCAAGTCTGTCCGCACGGAGTATCAGCAGGGGGTGTGCCGTTGGCATCATCCGGGTGGTTGACATCTGCTGGGTTCCGTGCTAGATGGCATTCCCTATGAAAGGAGTTGAGCATTACATCCCATAATACCGCAATTGGGAACTGTCGTAGACCTGCTATTTCCTCGTTATGGAGGGTGGTGCTTTCCGCTTTCGCCCAGGTGTCCAGGGATGTGTGCCAGTGTTCCGTTAGTGGTGGAGTAGCTCGCTTCCAGTGTTTCGTAATCAATCTTTTTGCCGTGAGGAGGCCAAGGTCCCAGAAACGAGAGGGGACTTTATTCAATTTAGTTCGTTTATATAGGCCTAGTATGCATGCCTCCCACGTGTGCGGTATCACCATGTCCGTGCATTTGTCTAGTGTCACCAGTACCGCCCCCCAGTACGCCTGAATCTGTGGGCACTGCCACAGCATGTGTAGCAGGTCTGCCCCTTCCAGTGCACATCTCGGGCAGCTAGCTGTAGCATCCGGGAAGTATTGGTTAATTTTACTGGGTGAGAGGTATGCTCTATGCAGTATATAGAACTGTATCAGTTTGAAGCGTGCGTTGCGGGGAACGTGCCTGGGGCCCAGCAGTATCGTTGTCCACTCCTTATCTGTCCAGTTCCTCCCCCTGTCTGTTGCCCATTTGTCACGTAGCGGTTGTAACGAGTGTTGCGTGTGTGACAATAGCGCCTGATGTAGCCAGTGCACCACGTGTGTACCGTTTGCCATGACATGTAGGCTCTGTATCAATTGATGTGTTGGCAGTTCTTCAGTGATGCTACCCCACCGCTGCGTGTATGCTAAAAGTAAGGAGGCGTGTTGTAAAAACTGTCCCGGTGGGAGACCCGTGTCAGCAGCCAGTGTCACAAAAGGTATCAGGACACCATCGGCGTATAGGTCTGCCATGGTGTCTACTCCAGTGCGCGTCCAGTGTTCCAGTGCTGTTTCCGTGACTATAGAGGTGGACTTGGGGGTGCCTAGGAGCGGGAGCGCTGGGGCATATGGTTTAGTCAGTCTCGTGAGCCGCAGGCTTCTGACATAACATCTTACCGCTACACCCACATGTAGTTGAGCCCTTTTCCTTGGGTGTGTCAGGGGGTGGAATAGGGTATGTATTTGTGTGGAGGACAGCACATCCGTAATCGTGGCTGTGTCCTCCAGGTGGTTTCCCGCGAGCCAGGCAGTGACCCATTGTAGCTGGGCTGCCAGATAGTAAAGTTCGAGGTTCGGTACCGCGAGGCCACCCTCATCGACTGGCGCATATAGTTTTTGGAGGGCCACTCTGGGTCGTCCAGTGTTCCATATCAGGTCCCTGATCATGGAGGCCAGTTCCTTGAAGGTGTGTGCCCGCACGTATACCGGTATGTTGGCGAAGTAATATAAGAGCCTAGGGAGTACGATCATTTTTGTCAGCGTCACTCTGCTCGGGACATTGAGCGGTAGGGATTTCCAAAAGGCAATTTGGGACCTTATGGACGTTATGGCGCGTGTCAGGTTGCCGTCTAGTATGTCCTGGGGCGTCCTGTAGATGTATACTCCTAGGTATTTGAACGTGGTGAGGTGCCACGGCAATCGCTCACCATTAATCATGATTCAGGGTCTGGGATGTCTGGGTTGAACGAGTATGCCCCTGACTTGGCCCAGTTTACCTTGAGACCTGACATGGTCTCGAAGGACTTGAAGATCTCCGAGAGGTCTAGTGGTATTTGAGTAAGGTCCCTAACGTACAAAAGGAGGTCGTCTGCATATAGCGAGACTGTGTGTATGCCATCTGCTAGTGGGATGCCCCAGTGCGTGCCCTTATTGCGCAATATTTCAGCAAGGCGTTCAATCGCCAGTGAAAAGAGTAATGGGGATAATGGGCAGCCCTGTCTGGTGCCGCGTTGCACCCTAATGGCGTCAGATAGTAGCCCGCTTGTGCGGACTCGCACCACTGGGTGTCTGTATAGCAATCCCACTAGTTCAATATAGTCTTCCCCAAGGTCGAATTTGCCTAACACAGCCAGGAGGTAGGGCCACTCGAGCGAATCGAATGCCTTCTCTAGGTCAAGGACTAGGCAGCCCGACCTAGGCCAATCTTGCATTGCGTATGTTTGTACTCGGAATAGCCTCCGTATGTTGTGGGAGGTGCATCTGGTGGGCACAAAGCCGTTCTGGTCATTATGTATCAAGTCTGGCACCAGTCCTGCTAGTCGTCGGGCGAGAGTCGAAGCCAGTATTTTATAATCCGTGTTTAGCAGTGCTAGGGGTCTATATGAGCCGAGGAGTGTACCATCTCTACCTGGCTTTAAAAGGGACACTAATGTCGCCTCATTCATTGACTGGGGTAGGGTCGAGTCCTCCAGCGCCGCCGTATATACCTTTAGGAGCTCTGGAATCAGGATGTCAGAGCATGCTTTATAATATTCCGCCGGCAACCCATCAGGGCCCGGGGCTTTGCCATTCGAGAGGGCAGAGATGGCCTCTTGGAGCTCCTCTGCTAGTAACGGCGACCCCAGGTCATCCAGTTGATCATCTGTCAGGGCAGGCAGCGCGACATCCTCTAGATATGCAGTTATGACGGGTCGTGTGGTCAGCAGACGGGACTTGTATAGCGCGCTGTAATGTGTCACAAAGGCCTCGTGTATCTGCACCTGTGTGTACACCGTTGGGCCAGCCAACGATTGTACCGCTGTCACTGGCGTTACGCGGTTCTCGCGTTGTATCAGCCACACCAGCAGCTTGCCAGGTTTGTCTCCAGTGTGATGTGAGCGGGCCGAGTGGGCCTTGTAGTTGATGTTTTTCAACCTGTCAATCAGTTTTTTCATGTTCTGCCCGCGCCTGTAATAAGTCAGTGTTTGTGTCTGTGGCTGCTGCCTGCTCCAGTCGCAGCAAGTCTGATTCTAGGCGTCGGAGATCTGCCTCTAATTGCCGTCGGGAGTGGGCCTGAGTGCCTAGACATTGCCCCCTGAGGACCACTTTAAAGGCGTCCCACTCAATCTGTGGTGTCGATGCCGAGCCTGCGTTGTCTTCGAAATACTGCGCTGTCTGTGTGCATATGGAACCCCTAAATGTGCCGTCTAGTAATAGGTCAGGTTGCAACCGCCATGTGGGTATCGGTGGCCGAGGTTGGTCCCACATCAGGTCCAAGAGGTGCAGGTTGTGGTCGGAGTGTGTGCGGCCCATGTAACAGGTGTTCGTGACATTAGGTAGGAGCTCACTGGAGACCATGTACCGATCAAGGCGTACATGCAGGGCGTGTGCTCCCGAGTAATATGAGTAGACCCTGGAGTGTGGATTGCGAGTGCGCCACGCATCTTGTAGACCCCATTGTGTGGACCACGCCTGCAGTGCTTTCGCAGTGGTCTGCGCCTGTGAGTTGGGTGGTGTAGGATGAGAGCGGTCTAGTGCCAAATCTAGTGAGCTATTGTAGTCCCCGCCAAGTACCCAGGGGATTCCATGCCAAGGGGCCAATGTGTGCGACAATTGGGTAAGGAAGTCTGCTAACCCCGCGTTAGGCGCATATACTGAGGCTATTACCAGTGGGTTGCCATCCAACCTGCCGTGGATTGCTACGTATCTGCCCTCGGGATCTATGTGTACATCTTGTGTGGTCCATGGAGTGCCCGGCTTGACCCATACCAGTGTCCCCCGAGCGTACGACGAGAACCCTGTAGCATAGAGCTGTCCGCGTCACCTGCGCCGTAGCGTGGGAGTTTCCGTGGTGTTAAGGTGTGTTTCTTGTAGGAGGGCAATTTGTATGTGATGGCGTTTGAGGTATGAATAGATTTGGTAACGTCGGGATGGCGTATGTATACCCCTCACATTCCACGTGCATATCTTAATGGCCGACATTACAATATTGCAACAAAACCCCCCACCCATCTCTCCCTCCACCACCCCATGCATTTTGTGCCCGCCGTCATGTAAACGGTCCCTGCCATCAAGTAAGCGCCTTATGTGGCACACCACTTCACTGTGACCATAGGAGGGGAAAAAAACATGGCTAACGGAACAGTAAGCCAATGAACAATATGAACCTTCAAAATACCAAAAGGTCGGATGCGAAACGTGCTCCCGTCCATACTCTCTAGGAGAGCAACAAAATTCAAGTCTAAGGGGGTGGTTGTGCTATATGCACGAAATCAGTTGGTCTGTGTCAATATGGTTGTTGAACGAAGGCTTATTGCCTTCCCGGGAGGAATGTATCAGTCTAGGCCGCCCTTGCAGACAGTGAACCCATCATGCACATGCACAAAACCCCATACATTACGTGCTCCAATCGAACCGCCACCAGGCAAGGCAAAGCGTCCCTGTAGCTGCACTCCGATCGAGCGCAGGTCACCACCGCCGATTCCTGGACTCATGTTCATTGGTGGGTTGTTCGGCGTGTGTGAGCCGCGTGCGCAGCATGTAGGGTTGGGGGTGTAGTCCACTGCCATGATCAGGTCTCGCTGCAGCTGCGTTGCCTTAGGTCCGTTGTGGTGGTCAGTTGCAAACGTTCTTGTAGAGTGCCGTGTTCGTCGCGTGGTCAGCTGATGTAGTCCGCCGTTTGGGGAGTGACATCAGGTCGGTCCTCCGAGGTCGGGGAGTCCGGCACACCATAGATGGCTTCATCGTCACTTTGGAGGTCCTGTGCGCTGCCGCCCGCCACCTCGCTCTGTGCAGGGGATCCGCTGAGTTCCATCACCAGGCGGAGGGCGTCCTGTTTCTCCTGCCGTCTGGCATCCGCTGGAGGGGGAGTTCTTGTCGCTGCTCGCGATCCCGGCTGAGAACTCCGGCGGGGTCGTCATCTTCGCCTGTGATTACCGGATTGTCGCCGGGGCACAGGACCCGCTGTCGTTTTGGGTTCTGTATCTACTCCGCTGTCCAGCCAGGTTTCCACCTCCGTGGGGTCCGTAAAGAAATGAGTCCGTTCTCCCACCACGACCCTCAACTTCGCGGGAAATAGCAGTGAGTACTGGAGGCCCATCTGTCTCAGCCGCTTTTTCACCGCCATAAAGTCATGTCTTTGCCGCTGGACCTGTACAGTGTAGTCTGGAAAGAACATCACCGACGCGTTCTCGATCCGGACCTCTTGGAGCTTGCGTGTTTCTCGCAGTATGGAGTCTCTGTCCCGATAGTTCATTATGCGGAGCAGCATGGGTCTCGGGTTGGAGCCCGTCGTCAGAGGTTTGGTGGGGACCCTGTGAGCTCGTTCTATAACGAAGTGCGGGGAGAGCGATCCTTCCGGTAGTATGCCCTTCAGCCACTGCTCCATGTGTTCTTCTGGGGACCTCCCTTCCCATTTCTCCGGAACCCCGACCAAGCGTACGTTGTTCCTACGGGTCCTACCTTCCGCGTCTTCAGCCCTGTCCTCCAAGAACTCCACCCTGTTCAATAAGTCCTGTATGTGCTTATGTGACTGGTCGGTTTGAGGCTGAAGTGTCTGTAGTGTGCCTTCTAGGGCAGTGGTGCGTTCCGCTAGTTTTTTATGATCTGCCCTCAGGTGCGTGAGGTCGATCACCACGCTGTCAATTTTGGTGGCCAAGGAGGTGCGGGTTAGGATTATTGACTCCTCGAGCCTCTCCATCGCCGCCAGCATGGTGTCCAGTTTAGCCGCCGTTTGGTCCGGGTCAGCGTTCTTCCCGGTCTTGTCCATCTTGGCCTTCGGGTTAGTGTTGCCGGTTCCAGTTCTTGTTCTGGGCCCGTTAGACATCTGCACCACCTCGTCGTTCCTGGTCCAGTAGCGTGTCTCACCCTCAGAGGACCAGCCCGGTGCTCGGCTGTCCAGCCGCGGGGTAGGTGACCACCGCACAGTGTCCGTGGCCCCCAAGTGGGCGTGCGCTCGGGTCAGTGGCCTGAGGCGCCTTGCGTCTGTCGGGTTGGTGTGGTTGGGTTGGTGCGTGGCGCAGGGTTAGCGTGTGTCGCACTGTGGTGGGTTAAGCACTGTGGTGGGCCATGTGGGTTGTAGCGGTACTCTCATGGCGTAGGTGGTACTGTGAGCGTTTTGTTTCCTGGGCCGAGGGTGCCCGTATGGTCCCACCGTCTCTGGCCAACACGTGGGCGCGTTTTATCAAATGCGTCGTTGGTTAGGCTGGCGCTGCCGCATTGTCGCGCATCACGGGTCTTCCGCGGTCGTCTAGCCCCGTCGCCGTTAACTTCTTAGCAAAGGAGCAGGGCGTCTGGGCTGGGGTATGCCTCTGTGGCCGGTGGGTCGGTTCCGCTCTTTCCGCCCCTTGGTCGTGCCGGTCAGAGCGGCTCCACCCGGCCTCGTGTAGCTGTACTGCTGGTGTGGTGTCTGAGCAGGCAGCACTCAGCTAGCAGATCCTCCGATCGGTCTAGGCCAGGTATCGCAGTTCGTCTCCGCACTCACCCCAGCGTCGCGTGGTCTCAGTGCGTGCAGGTCTCATCTTCGGGCCTGCAGCTCCAGCCGAAGCCTCGGACTTTCCTGGACGCCTCCCGAGATCGGGAGCGATGTCTGCGGCCGTTGCGCCGCGGAACCTCCGGTGCACCTCGGGTGTGTCGATTTTCCCCAAAGTCGGCCGGGAGGTCGGCAATGGTGTCCGGCGGCAGCGCCAGTGATTTTCTGCCATCTGCAGGCGGTGATTTACCGGATAAATGCACCGGGAAGGCGAGCTCGGCGTGGAGCTCTACTCCAAGGCGGCCATTCCCGTTGCGTGCTTAGCCACGCCCCCTGACCTGTAACAATTCATGATCCTATATCCCAAATCTTTCTCAAATATTTCAACTAAAAAATGTATTACTCCCACCATAGGAGCATCCAAAGGATCCAGACTCATTTCCATGCACCAACATGCCCACATTTTCCATATTCCCTTATATCTTCTCCTAGTTCCTGGAACCCAGGACTCCTCAAGCAACTCTGCAGCCCTACTTGACACCTTCCAAGGTTCAGCACCCTGCTCTGAATCAAAGGATTATCTTCTCCTACTCCATTCTTTAGTGACCCTTCCCTCGCTGAAATAAAAAAAGGTACTGCATATGCTAACTCCATGACAGTAGAGAACCAAACCTGTGAAACCCATAACAGTGTCAACACTATCTGACATCACTCCTGTCTCAGCTTTAAGAGCACTCTCTGAATCACCATTAAACGAGGAAATGCATAGGCTTCCCTCTCATATCTGCTGAAATGCGTCTACCACTGATGCCTTTGCATTTAGCATCCAGCTAAAATAATTCTCTATCTGGTAAGTTATCCAACTAGCAAATAACCAATGAACCCCAAATTTCGTCTGTCTTGTAAAATCAACTTTGATCCAACTTCCAGTCGCTGTAATCCCTCAAATGTCTTGAATTCCAATCATCTGTCAAATGCAACACCCCTGGAAGGTATTCTGCCTTTAGTGCTATCCTGTGCTCTAGGCAAAATCCTCAAACTCTTTGCCAACTCTGCCAATGCACTGTATCTGGTTCCCCCAATCTGTTGATATAAGCACCAGCTGAAACATTGTCTGTTTTCATCAACACATATTGCCCTTTTAACCCCTTAGCTGCGGCGGCTATTCCGCCGCTGCGCTAAGGGGGAGGGGGAAGGCGCGCGGCGCTCCCGTACTCGTGACGGAAACTCTCCGTCACGAGCCTCGGGTGGGCTGTGCTTGTGACGGAACGATTCTGTCACGGCCCTGCCCGCCTAATAGAACGCTCAACGCAGGCACGGAATTCGCGCCGCGCAGGCGCGGCGAGCATGCCGTGACGGAACCGTTCCGTCACCAGCACAGCCCACCTGAGGCTCGTGACGGAACGGTTCCCTCACGAGCACGCAACGGGTTAAACTCCTCCTGAGCCTTTTCAGCACATACAATCCAGCCTTCAACTCTAAGCATTTTATGGGACATACCTTCTCTTCCTTTATCTAAATTCCACCTGTTTGCTGTTTTCCTAAACGTGCTCCCCAACTGCTGAGTCTTGCATCTGTCTCCAGAACAGACTTTAAAACCCAAACAAGATTTGAACAACCATTCCAGGCCTCCATATTGTTCATCCACCAATCTAACTCTTCTTTCGATCCCCACTCAATAAAAATCTATCTCCACACCCCTTACCCTTTCCCCAATGCCTCCCCCTTCAGCTTCGGCATTGCCCAGTAATGGGTGGGTCCTGGAGAAATTGCCTGTATTGAAAAAGACAGCAAACCTACTATCCTTGCCAGTTCTCTCAGGGTTAAAGACTCTCTCTTTAGAATCTGAAGGATCTCTTTCTTTGTCATCCTTATCTTCCTCTCTGGCAGCTGTAATATACTCTCAACTGTATCGACCTGGAAACCTAAAACCTCTATTGTCTGTGAAGGTACTAATACTGTTTTTTCTTTATTCACCCAAACACTTACACTTTCCAACATACTCAACACCTGGGTCAAATCCTTCCTCAGTTCTTCCATATCCTGTGACATAAGAATGTTGACTAAGTAAACTATCATGTGAATTCCCCTCTTTTTGAAATATGACAGGACCTCTCTCATCACCTTCGTAAAACACAAAAGTGCTAAAGATAGTTCAAACAGAAGGCACTGAAGTGGATGTAGTTTATTTTTCCACCTCAATTGTAAATATTTATTTCACTAGCCAATCCTTCACCATCAATAAATCCCTTATACAATGGATTCTTGCAATGTCTGTATGTCAAACATTTGTTCAGCTCTCTGAGATTCATGACCGGCCTCCATGTAAACCCAACGAGACTACACCTGTATGGCGCATGCCATGAGCTGTGTTTCGAGCGGCTCCACCAATTGTCGGTAAACCGTTAATTTGTTTTAAACAAACCTCCCTGTGCCTCAATGATTTACTTTAAACTATCTCCTAATTCTAGCGTTAAGCACAGTTCTGCTTCATAAATCTTGCAGCTCGATATTAAAACAGTCTACTCTTGCTACTTCCTCAAATCCTGATGTTTCCCAATATAATTAACATAATTAAAAATGAGAACCCACTTCTATAAATTAGAAGCTTTGGTTCTGAACTTAAACCATCACATTAATTCAAACCATACTTCCCTACATACAAACTGTAACAAAAAATATTATTCAAAATACATTTGCAGGGGGGCATGTCTAAGATGGCGGCAGAGTGAGATGCGTCTCTAGGAGCTCGGCTGTAAACATTCCAATGAAGGGTGGAACCTGCAGCAACTGGGAGCCCCAGCATCACATTTGGTGCCCCTGCTTCATTTGGCACCTGCCTCACCAATTAGGGTGGTGAATATTGCCGAGCAACCAAGGAATTCCCCATGTCCATCGGAGTCAATGTGACCAGAATGGGAGGGTGCGGGATCAGCGTGATGAGACTGGCTCAGAGGACTTTCACGGTATGCCCGCTCCCCAACATCCAGAGGTATTTTATGACCTGCTTAAATCGGCGGCACCCCCCCAGCCCGCTTTTTGTGTGTTTGTAGATCCGGGGCGGAGCGCAGCTGTCAGTGGTTGCGGTCTCCCTGTGCCTGTGGTACATTGTGTGTGTGGTGCTGAAGTGGCGGAGTCACTGGATAATCGGCGGCCCGCTGGTCCTTCGTGCCCCAACTGTCCACACGGACTAGAGGCTGCCACTTTGCCTCTCCCCCCGTTTGCCTGGAAAGTGTGGCGACTGGTGGATGATTCTTGGCTTGGGCCTATGTGCGGTGGGCCCCATTATACTGCGGCACGGTGGGGATCATGGAGTTCATGCCACTGTGACTCTGCTTCCCCCCGCATGACTCTATGGCCTCATTGGGGGAGAGGCCTGAAACAAGGATCAGTTGATTAGGACCTTCTGCAGCCCGCTGGCGGTGGGCTGGCATGTCTCTATAGTAGGCCTCCCTCTCCCCCTCAACTGACTCCTGGGACTATTTGATGTGCAAAACTAGAGCTGAATTAGGTGCATACTGAGGCAGCTGTATGTTATTGTGGCAATCCCTTCACAATTATAAGTAATTGGCATTCTGTTGCCTCTGCTGGGGATCAAGGAGGAAGGAGAAGGCACAACATTTGAAACTGCGCGGCCCCAGTAATCAAGAGTGCCAGCACCTGGTGATTTCAGGGAAGGAGGAGCCCCACACGCCCTGCGTTCCTCTGCATATATACCTTGCCCACACCCTGCGGCAGTGGACATCTTGATTGGATGCCTGCTGGGCCCCTGACTACACCTATGCCGGGTACACATCCTTGCTCCGGGAGACCCTGGTGGTATATTGAGGTGGCACACCTGTCACTGGGGGGCCAGTTTCTGTGTTGCCATGTCTTCTCAAGACACTACGTAGAAGGATCCCTCTTTGAAGGATTTTTGTGCTCAGAACTCGATAAAGAGGGCAGACCAGATGCCTGAAGTAGCGGTATCTGCGTGACTCACTGATTGTACTCGGATGGACGAGATCAACCAGGGAGATGCCCCTATAACGAAAGCATTTTTGGAGCAGCTCTTTGGGACTCTTTGAGACGACTTCACAGGCCTCAAACAGGACATAGCCACAGAGATTAAGGACATTCTGCAAAATGTGGAGGATCTGGGCAACAGGGCAAACTCGATGGAACAGGGACAGGACGCTTGAGCGGAGTGGCTGGACGGCCATTGTCGTGTACTACTGGAGCTTCAGTATCATAATCTAGAGCTTCTCTATCTACTTGAAGACCTCGAAAATAGGTCTCGGCACTCTCATATATACTCATTAAGAGTGTACTCCTGCAGGCAGGTTAAGGTAACCTTGTGTCTTTTCAGACACGTGACTCAATTGGTGGGGGCCAGGAGATGGTTCTTGATTGCACCCACCGAGCTTGGCACCCAGCCTGCACAACAACCACCAGAAAGAGGCCTTTATGACTGCGGCACACAACAAGACAGTCATTGAATTTGAGGGCCATAGGTTGTGACTTTAGCAGAGACATTTCTGCACTTACTCTACAGCGGAGGAAGGCCTTTCGGCCGTTGACGGACTTTCTTTGGGAGAAGAACATCAGGTATAAATGGGGTCACCCTTTTTGCCTTCAATTTGTTCGGCAGGACGAGGTTCTTATTGTTCACAATCTTGAAGATGCCCGTTCCCTTCCAGAATTGCCTAATTTTCAATCTGGTTTGTGGGTCACTGCAGAGTCCCGGGACCTGGTGGCTGCTGGTTCTGATTCCCGGTGTTCCACCAGGCACAGGTAGAAATCTGTGAATAAACCCTCCACAGCTGATAGTTGCAGGGAATGTGCTCAGTTACTCAAGCAACAACAGGTGAACGATATTGCAGGAGCGGATGGCGATCACTAACTTCTCTTTTGCTTTCGCCTTTGTTTAACTTCCATGAGAAGGGCTTCCCACTTACTTCTTGGACTCAGTTTCAACCAGGCTAGCAGTGACCTCCCCTTGTTCCAAACTTGCAGGTTTTGATGGCGGGGCTCCACAACCCTATGTAGCGATTGATTGTACATTGTTTTCACCAATGACAAGGACCCTCATATTATATTTATTGTTGTCCCCAGGCGATGGACGCTTTTGATTCAAAGTTCTTCTTTCCTCTCCTATGTTTTCTCCTTTTTTTTTTACCCTCTCCCCGATATTTTGCTCCAGATACCTTTCACTGCAGGCGACAGACAGGCCGCCTATTGCACCGCTACGCATACTCGCGTCGTGCTATCCATACTTAGCCTTAATGTAAGAGGCCTTAATGCACTGGTTAAGTGTTTGGCACTCCTCTCATTCCTTAGCGACACCAAATGCGATTTATGTTTGTTATAGGAAACCCACCTGCTGCAAGTGGATTGGAGGCGGATGCGCTCTTTCTGGTTTGACCACTAATACTTCTCCTCATCGGGGTGGTCAAGAAGGCTGGAGTTGCGATTCTCTTCGCTACACATTTTTCGGGACGAGTGGTATAGGATTACACTGAGATACCGGGCAGGCTCTTGTCCCTACATATTGATGTGAAGGGGATTGGGTGCACCCTGGCTACTATATATGTGCCCAATGACCATCAATGAATCCTTTATTAGGGACTCCCTGGGTCAGCTGCTAGCCACGCCAGAAGAGAGGTTGTGGTGGGCGGGGATTCTAACATCGTGATGGATGTGAAGAGGGAGAGGTCCACACCACGGGTGGGTCAGGTTGGTGGCCTTACTTCAGCCACTAGACAGTGGTTGGGGGAAACGGGTCTAGCGAATATATGGAGGTACATGCATCCCACATCCACTGAATATACTTTTTTTTCAGTCGCACACCAAACATACACACATATTGACTACTTTCTCACATCACCGCGAGTAATGCAGGAATCAGTGTCTGTAAATATTGATGCGGCAGCACTTTCCAATCACTCCCTAACTTAATAGTATGATATGAGCCTTGTAGAGACTCACCGGTCCCCAAGATCTGGTTGCTCAATACAAAACTCCTTACCTATGATCACATACTAACAGATACACTATCAGTCATAACCTTATTTCTACAGATTAACAACACATCAGGCACCTCTGTCTCTACCCTATGGGAGACCCGTAAAGGTGGTTGTGCTGGGATACTTTATTGCGATTGCTGCGGACTACAATAGAGATTCACACACCAAACAGCTTCAATTGGAAACCCAGGTTAAGGGATTGGAAGTCTCTCACACTCAATCTGGTTCAGTGGCAGTTCGCCGTCGGCTGGTAGCACAGAAGCAACTACGAGCACTAGATATGCAGGCCTCAAAAAATCCACTTGTCCAGTGAGATTTTAGCAGGTCAAGCTATATTTAGCATTTACTCGACCGTGCTGGGGAGTTCATTTAAGCTTGAAGGAACTGGTGTTATGTTCATTCAGAAAGTGAATGAGCAATAAAGACGCCTTTACATTTTTTTATCTTGACACATTGTTGTCAGTTCAAGGACTGAGGTCAAATGTCAGTTTGTCTTTTTACTAACTGTTGCTTATCTGTTCATGGAAAATGTGTTTTACTTTTCTTTCTCCTATTATAGTTAGTGCTTTCTGCAAAGTGAGTTACCTGACAATAACTGTAAACAAAAAAGCTGTAAAATGTCAGTTTGTTTTTCTAATAGGACATTTAAACAGCTAGTAAATGAATAGTATAATTATTTGTGTCATTTACTGGACATGGTGCAACGTACACAGGCCTCCTCTTGTCGATTGATACCAAAAAGGCTTTCGACCAGGTGCATTATCCCTGCCTACACTTGGTCCTCGAGGGTATAGGCTTCGGCCAGCGATTCCGTCAATTGGTTCACTGCTTCTACACCTCCCCCAGGGCTAAAGAGTGGATGAATGGAGTGCTGTCCGCGTCTTTCGCCAATACCCGTGGGACTAGGCAGGACTGTCCACTATCAACCCATCTCTTTGCTCTGTAGATGGAGCCCTTTGCAGAACGAATCTGTGGCAATCCCCAAATACCTCGCATCCAAATGGAAGGCAGGGAGCATAACATTATTTTATACACGGACGACGTCCTTTTGACTCTAACTGACCACCGTACTTCAATGGAGGATGTGATGGCAGAACTGCCCAAATTCGGTGGAGCATCCAGTTTTAACACCAACTTGCCCAAAATCCTTCATTCTTAATTTGATTATTCCCGCCCTAGCACAGGCCTGCCTGACCTCCCAGTTTCTCTTTCGAAGGGAGGATCAGGGACTATCATATCTAGGCCTACAGATTCACTCCACACCCAAAAACATGGCTGCACATAATTATGGAGACTTTTAGCAACCACTAGATCAGATTTTACAAGATGGAAGGGCCATGGCCTTTCTTGGCTAGGACACTCGACAGCGGTCAAGACAACGCTTCTACCCAAGATCCTTTAAGTAATGCGGACCCTACCCCTACAGCCAACCCCCTGAATATTAGATAATCTGCAATTCCTTATTTGGGATTTAATCTGAGAAGGCAAGAGGCACAGTTGACCAGGGCCCACGCGTACCTTTCGCAAGCAGTTGGTGGTCCCGAACCTGCAGTGTTATCAAGCGCACAGCTACATTATATGATGCAATGGCCTCAACCTTACAGTGTAAAACATTGGTGTCTCATAGACCAGGCTGTCGCTGGCATCCACATTTGGAAGGTGCCCTGGCTGCCGAAGATTCATAGGCCAGTGGGAGTCTATATCTCCCTGGTGGTGCGAGCCACTGTTGGGGTTTGGGATAGAGTACATTTGAAACATGGCCTGTCTACTCCCCTGTCCTCACTAACACCGATAACAGGCAATCAGGATTTTCCTCTGGCTGTAAAAGGGTTTGCATTCGCAGCCTGGCAGGAGGCTTACCGCAAGTAAGTAGGAGTTCTTTTCGATATAAGTGATCTTATCGACTTCCCCACGCTTCAATCAGCTTTTGGTCTCCCCAACATGGTGCGCTGGCAATACATGGTAGTCTCTTATTGGGTGATGCAGCCTTTCGTTTTGCTCACAAGCTAGCCAGGTGCTCACGTCAAGTAGCTGCTCACTCGCTCTTCAGACAAGAAGATCTTATCACTGTCACTTGAAATCCGGATGGGAGGGGGAGTGTGGCCGTACTTTCACAGATAAGGAGTGGAATTACATTTTTCACTGTGCTCGTGTGTCCACCCTCAACATCACCAGTAAGGAGATGTTCTTGGAAATTGTCCACTACTGATATTTTAGCCCGGCCAGGATCGCAGTGTGGGATCCGAGCAAGGATGGAAATTGTTGGCACCAGTGTGGCCAGCGGGGCACCCTTACACACATATTATGGCAGTGTCTCAAACTAGAATCCTTCTGGGGCGGTGAACACTATATTCAATACTGATATCCCTAGATTTCCTAGCTATAAACTTCTGGGTCTTCTCAATCCGATAACATATCCACTGAAATCAAGTAAAGGCAGGGCGACTGCCCTGACACTGGGAGCCACTAAACAGATTCTTCACTCTAAATGGGGCACAGAGGTCATGCCAACACACTTAGAGTTGTTACACTAAGTATGGGGGTTATTGGGAATGGAGAACTTAACGGCAGTCGCCACACATAACCTTCCCCTATTTGACAAAATGTGGCAACCATGCACTCAATACCTCTCGGAAGAATACTGCGAATAGTACTGCTAACTCTATTTGCAAATTCTCCATTTAACCTCAACAAGTGACCCTTTCTCATGACCTTTACCTGTTTGACAGCTACTTAACGCATCTCTGTCAGTACATGTCCTGAATGGTATAGCCCCTCTTTCTATACCCAGCATTCCTGCTGTCTTCCCTCTCTATCTTTAATCTTTTTATGTTTCTTCCTTCATTTGACACACATATGCCTTATAGTTAAGTACACAATCAGCCAGTGGATGTTGGTGGGCTGTTATTGTATCTCATACCTTTTCAATTAATAATAAAAAAGATCTAAAACCTAAAAATACATTTGCATTTAAAATAAAGGTACTTAACGCTCCAAGAGCAGCAATTAAAAGAAGAGGAATGTTCAGTGAAGGGGATATTTATGGACTACATGTTCTGGTTCTAGATTAATTTTATTGTTGTAAGGTTCTTTGAAGGTGCTGCAGAAGTGTCATTAATGGATGTAATACAGCCTTATAGTTAGGGCTCCCAGTATTGTTGTATTTATATTTTTAACATTTCCGTCTGTGTTTATTTATATTTGGGCCATTTTTTCTGTATTTATCCATATTTATTATGTTTTGCATATAAATGTAGTTGAGAAACTGTACATTTCCATATTTATTTAACTGATTGACACACACTCATACTTTGATGTCTGTCGTGTTTTAGCTATTTAAGCTGTCAAATATTACATAACAAAACATCTACTGGCAAATACTATCATTATACCAAAAATGCATGATGACATATGCTGTTATTGAAATACATTTCATCCTATTTTCAATTTCCCATGCTGTCCATATGCTCAGCTTGCTGGCCTATAATTCATCAGACAGCATGGAGAGTCACTTAAAAGGAGCACAATTTTCTGTATTTATCCACTTTTAAAAATAAATGCAGACTTAAAACACATTGTTTTCTGTCTGTATTTATAAGTAAAACGGAAAACAGGGAGCCTTACTTATAGTCCACTGGGCATTATCAGCCATTAAAGGCCCACTCCAGCATTCAGCGGGCTGAAAGGCATTTAGACACTTGAGGGCAGAATGTTATAACAAATAAAACAAAGGCCTCAGTGAGCCCGAGGGTATTTAACCGCATGCGTGCGGCCGCGATTTTCGCGCTGTGCGGCTTTTTTAAAAAAAACACAGCGTAACATGACGAGCTGAGCTCGTCATGAGCATGCGAGCGGCGCAACTCATGACGAGCTCAGCTCGTCATGAGCATGGAAGGGGTTAAATCCCCTCTGGCTCCATGAAGCCTTAGTTCACAGCAACAGCTGTGAGAGACAAACATTGGAATGTTGTATCTCAGGGCTTTTACCGGCCATTAGAAGCCTGGAACACTCCACTGTCTTCAATGGAGCTTCCAACATTCCATTGTTCTAATATAGCCTTTATAGTCCGCTGTAGCAGACTATAACAGCCATTAAAGGCCCGCTCCAATGTGAAAGGCCCGAGCCAAAGGCGAGGTCCTTCAACAAGTGAGCAAACCTTTAATTGCTAGTATAGCCCAGCTATAAGGCTATTAGAACATTATGCCACTAGAGGGCAGATTGTTCTAACAAATTAAACAAAGGCTTTAATGTGCCAGTGGAGATTTAAATCCCCTCGGGCTCACCGTAGCAACCCCTGTGAAAGACAAACATTGGAATGTTGGAACTCCAGACTTTTACTGGCCATTAGAAGCCCGTAGCACCCCACTGTCTTCCAATGGAGCTCTCAACATTCCAATGTTCTAATGCATAATGGTAGCCCCGGGTCATGAACTGAAATCATGTCTTTCTAGGCAAATCTAGCTTCTCATGCCTCAAATTGAATATATGTGCTATTTAAAATTGTACATAGTGTCCACCCAGCTCGATCACCTTTTAAGAGTTTATAAGAAAACAAGTTACTTACCTGTAACTTCAGTTATCCAGTATTGGTATCTTTCATAGATTCACATGCCTGAATCATTCCCCGTCGTCGAGGCGGGAGTCCCACGGTAAATAAAAAAGCAGTGCCAAAAGCACTTTGCAGTAGTAGGCCCTAGAAAAAAGGCCTGAGGCCTATATTATAGTAGCCTATCTACCTCCTTATGCTAAAAGACCCAAAGTCTTTGCTCCAACCAATCAGCTCACAGCACCCTCTAGAACCTTCCCTGCAGAGCCAGCTCTCCTCAGATTTTCGTAGCACAAGTGGGAACAAGTATCCCAAACTTAGAGAACTGACTCTCCGGGGAGGAGGGTGGGTTGCATGTGAATCTATGAAAGATACCAATACTGGATAACTGAAGTTACAGGTAAGTAACTTGTTTTCTTATCCAGTATTGGGGTATCTTTCATAGATTCACATGCCTGAATCAGAATAGCAAGCAGTAAGCCAGGCAAAGTCGGTTGCGGATGGTGGGAGACTTATTGCAGTGCACCCCCATGAGTGTATCGTCAACAACCAACAAACGCTTAGAGATTGAACCATTACTACATCACGTTCAAGTTCAACATTGACATTACGCATTTTCTTTCTGGAAAGAAATCTTAGGCATCATACAACAAAAACACAACATGTTAAATGCTTTCATATATATATCAATACAATCTAATAAAAGCATATACTTTAAATGAAATAAGTGAACATCAGTACCTGAACATTCTCCTTATGGAAACAGGTGACGTAAAACAGCTTGACCTACTGCCGCATCATCCTGATTTGCTGATTGTAGGCAGTAGTGTCTTGTAAACGTGTGGACATTCTTCCATGTCGCAGCACGGCAAATGTTCTCAAGCGTCACTCCTGCAAATAAAGCCGCAGACGCTGCTACAGCTCTTGTGGAGTGAGATCGAACAGACCTTGTCAATGGTCGATTAGCCTTGACGTGGCAGAATTGAATCGCGGATGCGATCCATCTTGAAATTGTGGCTTTAGTGACCGCTTTCCCCAAAGTATTTTGACCATAAGCCACAAACAATTGATCTGACCTTCTCAAAGTTTTGGTTCTCTGAAGATAGAATTTTAAGCATCTCTTGATGTCTAAAGAATGCAATGTCTTTTCAGCCGGGGTTGACGGGTTTGGAAAGAAAACTTTCAGCTTGACAGGTTCATTTAAATGAAACTGGGAAGGCACTTTCGGTATGAATGTTGGATTTGTTCGTAAAGTGACATAGTCCTGGGAGAAATGCAAAAAGGGCTCCTTTATAGTGAAAGCTTGAATTTCTCCCACTCTTCTTGCGGAAGTTAGCGCCAATAATAAAGCAACCTTCCATGTTAAGAACTTTAGGTCGGCTCTATGGATAGGCTCGAACGGATGTTTCATCAGTTGTGATAGAACCGTGTTGAGCTCCCATTCCGGTGGTGAGGGCTTGACTGGTGGATAAGCCCGGAACAGACCTCTCATAAATTGCTTGATTAGCGATGAAGAGCAGAGTGACTGAGCATTGGTCCTCTTTCTGTACCTGGATAAAGCCGCTAAGTGGACCTTTATTGATGAAAAAGAAAGGCCAGATTGCGCTAAGTGTAACAAATAGGGCAATATCTTTTCTGCCGATGCCTCTATAGGGTGCAAAGCACTAGAGATGCACCATGCGCAAAAACGCTTCCACTTGAGACGATAAGTCTTTAATGTACTCTGGGCTCTTGCCTTCTCTAGAATGTCCCGGCATTCCTGAGGAATTTGAAGATGCTCAAATTCTAAGAAGTTAGGAGCCATGCGTGCAATTTCAGTGATTGAGGATCTGGGTGAAGTACCTGACCCTCGTTGCGTGATAGTAGCTTCGGAACTACCCGCAGCTTGATCGGTGGCTCCTGAGAAAGTAGCATGAGTTCCTGAAACCAATACTGGCGAGGCCACTTGGGAGCAATGAGGAGAAGGCGACAACTCTCCACTTTCATTTTGCGCACCACTCGTGGAATCAGAGGGATCGGAGGGAAAGCGTATGCATATGTCCCTGACCATCGCATCGAAAGGGCATTCCCCCTTGACCCCTGTTGAGGATACCTGCTGGCGTAGAACCGGCATTTCTTGTTCTGTTGGGTCGCAAATAGGTCCAACCTGGGTTTGCCCCATCTCTGAAACACATAGTTCAACTGGCCGTTGTCCAGTTCCCACTCGTGGCACTCTGACAAAGTTCTGCTCAGTTTGTCTGCCAAGGTGTTGTAGAGGCCTCTGACATGCTCCACTTTGAGGGTTATGTTGTGAACTGTTAACCACCTCCATAGCTCTTGGGCTTGTTTGGATAGTGTTGCCGATCTCGTTCCTCCCTGCTTGTTGATATAAAACATGCTTGTGGTGTTGTCCGTTCTGACTAAGACCGAGGATCCCACTATCCTGGGGAGGAACGCTTGAAGAGACAGACAAATGGCTTTCAGCTCTAGGCTGTTGATGTGGCATCTCTTGTCTTGCTGAGACCATCGTCCCTGCACTTGCAGTTCCTGGAGGTGACCACCCCAACCCTCCATGGACGCATCCGTTGTAAGAATAAAATCCGGAGGATTCTGCAAGAATGGAAGCCCCTGCTCCAGATTGCTGATCTGAGACCACCATTGGAGTGCGTGTACCATCCTGTTGGTGACTGTGATGGTGTCCTCGAATGAACCTGTCGCTTGATGCCATTGACAGTTTAGCTCCTCTTGCAGCGGTCGCATCTTTAGACGCACCAATGGAATGAGGTTGATGGCTGAAGAACACATCCCCAGAAGTGATGCATATAGGTGAACTGAAAGTGACTTTCTTCTTGCCAGCTTTCTGGCTAACACCTGCAGACGGAGTTGTCTCTCTCGAGACAAGGATGCCTTGCATTCCACCGTGTCTAGGCAAGCTCCTAGGAACAACAGGCTTTGTTCCGGATGCATCTGAGACTTGGTTTTGTTGATTGTGAGGCCTAGCGATGCGAAGAGATTGCAGCATGCCGTAATGTCGGCTCTCACTTTGGCTTCTGAAGGACCTTTGACTAGCCAGTCGTCCAAATACGGGAAGACCTGCACTTTTGCTGCCCGAAGAGCTGCTGCCACCGGGGCCAGGCACTTCGTGAAAATCCTTGGGGCCGACTTGAGGCCGAATGGGAGAACTTTGAATTGATAATGGGCGCCTGCCACAGTGAAACGGAGGTACTTCCGATGGTTTGGGTGGATTGGGATGTGGAAGTATGCGTCTTCCATGTCCAAGGAGGCCATGTAATCTCCCTCGTTGAGGCAACTGAGAATGTCCGAGAGGGTGACCATTCGAAATCCCTGCTTCTTGAGATATTTGTTCAGATTGCGCAGGTCTAGGATCGGTCGCCATTCCCCGGTTTTCTTTTTTATGAGGAAAAACCGGGAATAGAAACCCGTCCCTCTCTGATGGATTGGAACCTTTTCTACTGCGTTCTTGAGTAGCATAGCTTGAACCTCCTTGAACAATAAGTGAAGACGAGGGGGAGGGGGGCCCCTGGGCGGAGTTGGTGGAGGTTTGGTGATGAACTCTAGGGTGTGACCATGTTGGATCAAGTCTAACACCCACCGATCCGATGTTATATTCTGCCATTGTTGTTGAAAAGCAGATATTTTCGCGCCCACGGGAAGGTAAGGGGTTGGAGGCGGCGCCCAATTGCTCTCACTGTTTCTTGTGACTGTCTCGTCCTTGGTTGTTTGCGCGCCTTCTTCCTCCTTGACGAGAGAAACCAGCCGATCCAGATTGTCTGTAAGAAGACTGGTAGTTTTGACGGTATTGTGGTTGATACTGTCTGCCTTGTTGGTAATAACTTCCCCTGGAAGAATAACCTCGTCCTCTAGCTCCTCTGAACGAACCTCTTTTATATTGTAAGGATCCCAGCGACTTTGCGGTATCCGTGTCAGTTTTAATCGTCTGGAGAGCCTCATCGACATGTTTACCAAAGAGAGACTTTCCGTCATAAGCCATGTCCAGAATTTTCAACTGAACCTCCGGACGAAACGTAGTGGCTTTTAACCACCCTTGACGTCTCAGGACGGCTGCTCCAGCCAACTGCCTGAAGTTCGTATTCGCCATATCTAGAGCGCAGTCGATGGATTCTTCCGCTGCCCGCTCTCCTTCCATTAAAACTTTCCTGGCTTCTTGCCTTGAGTCCTCTGGCAATAGCTCTATGAACCTAGCCATCTCTGACCACATTTGGCGATCGTAGCGTCCAATAATCACCATTGAATTTGCTATCCTGATGGATGCTGCAGCCATAGTGGAGAACTTCTTCCCAATAAGGTCTAATCTTCGTCCCTCTTTATCTGGTGGAGTAGAAATAGGGGTAGCTGGGTTCTTTGACCTTTGCTGCGCCGCTTGAGAGATTACTGAATCCGGGCGTGGATGGCCAATAAGACACGCCGGACTAGAAAGCGGGGCACGATATTTCTTTTCTATTCTGGGTAACACAGCAGGCACAGATGCGGGGTTTTCCATTATCTTTATGCCTTCCTTCCAAATAAACTCAACTATGGGAATGGCTCTAGATATCTTCCTTGTTTCCTCTTTAAAGTCATGGAGAAAACACTCCGTTTGCTCCACTGTAACAGGGAGCTTAAACCTGGTTGATGCCCTCTGCATCAGGTTGTGAAAACCACCTACATCATCAGGCGGTGAATCTGAAGGTTGTGGAGTCGGAGGGGACGGCATGGGAATAACATATTCATCCCATGGGTCCGATGAAGGAATGTTAGGCAACTCTCCATCTTCTACCTCCTCTTCTGATGATGAATCCGGAGTTTGTGGAGGCAAGACCGGTTGTGGAGTGTCCACAATTGGAGAAGCCGGTGGCTGTTGCCGAGGAGGAGCTACCGTGTCAGATTGAGGTACTTGCGGAGGAAAACGCTGTTTGTAATCCGCCAGCATAGCCTGTAAATCCTGTATCAAATTAGGCGGCAACTGAGTGACTTCCGGGACTCTAGGCCTTCTCTGATGATCCAATGAGTGAGGCACTATGATATCCTCTTGGTAACAGTGCTCAGCGTATGAATCCTCCTCATCATCATCTTGGCACTTGATGACAAGCTCGGATGGATGACGTGCCACACCAAAAGCACCCTCATCATCATCATCCTCATAGTCATCTTCTTCATCGTCCACATAGGTTTCCAGAAGATGAGAAGGCAGAAGTGGAGATATGTATGAACCTTGTTGCCTCTTAAAAGACACCAGTTGAAAGTTTTTTGTCGCTATTGGCGTACAAAAGGCCTGATTCCCAGTGGCAGGTCTTAATAAAGCTGGTTCCATCGACCTTGATGACCCCTGAGACCAAGGCGCATCCATTTGTTGAAAAGATGTTGTCGTCGACGGATTTATCGTCGACGAGATCGACGACGAGGGCATCGTCGACGATAGGCTTGCCGTCGACGGGACTGTCGTCGACGGGCTGGACGTCGACGGGACAATCGTCGATGGACTCGTCGTCGATGGAGCCACCATCGACGGGACGGTCGTCGACGAGGCAACCAATGACGGGCTCGTCGTCGACGGGATAGACGTTGATGCTTTCTTCGTCGACGAGGCAGTCGTCGACGGCGGCGTCGCCGACTTCGTCGACGGGCTCTTCTTAGATGACGAGTTTTTTGATGATGACGGCGTCTTCGTCGACGAGTCGTCTACGAGAGTTCTTTTTGTCACGATACTGATTTTAGTAGACACAATAGGTGTAGTGATAGACGTAGTGGATATCATATCCATAGAAGAAGAGGTTGAAGTGGAGACAGTGGTAACTGGAGAGGAGACAGTAGAAGTCTTACTCACTGTTTTCTTTGCCGGATCGTTGGTGGCTGAGGCTCCAGAGACAGAATGTTTGGATCTCTGTGAAGAGCCTGAAGTAGAGTGGGAGGCCTTAACATGCTTTCTCCCCTCACTTATCTTATCCTCTTGAGACCTCGCCCTCTTGCTAGAGGTAGAGGCTCTGTCAAGGATTTAAGCCACAAAAGGACTCTGGCTTCCCTATCCCTTAAGGTCTTGGCAGGGAAGGTAACACAGATCTTACAGGTCTTTGCCTCATGCTTGGGATAAAGGCAATAAATGCAGTCCTTGTGTAAGTCATCCACATGGACCCTCTTCTTCTCACATGTTCTACAGGGTCTGAACAAGGCCTTCTTGTCAGACATCTTGAAGCTCTGAAGAAAAAACTGAGTCAAGACTCAGGGAGACTCCCTTCCACACGACGTGCGGTGAAAATCTGAGGAGAGCTGGCTCTGCAGGGAAGGTTCTAGAGGGTGCTGTGAGCTGATTGGTTGGAGCAAAGACTTTGGGTCTTTTAGCATAAGGAGGTAGATAGGCTACTATAATATAGGCCTCAGGCCTTTTTTCTAGGGCCTACTACTGCAAAGTGCTTTTGGCACTGCTTTTTTATTTACCGTGGGACTCCCGCCTCGACGACGGGGAATGATTCAGGCATGTGAATCTATGAAAGATACCCCAATACTGGATAACTATGTATCTGCTCGGCTTCAGACACCATAATATGAACACACAGTTCATGTTTGAAATGATTTGCTTACAAAAATAAAACAAGCATTTACAATGCAACGGTCTCGGCATTGCAAAAGTTAGAGCTATTAGCATTGTTACTGGCCAGAACTCTGCATCAGGAGCGGAGCGACCACTGCACCCTTGGCCTGGTCGCCCCCACACCCCCCGCCTGCTCCTCCTACCTGCTGCCTGTGCCTCGTTCTTCACGTGGCCCCAGCCGCCACAGGACCGCCGCTGAACCACCCCAGCCGCCGCAGGGCCGTCCCAGCGCCGCCCCAGCCACCGCAGGGCCGCCGCCGAGCGCCCAGGTTTTCCCGCCGGATCACTACGAGACCCCGCCCCCCCGCACGCCGATTGGCTACCGCGATCCCCGCCTCCCCGCACACCCTCCCTCCCGGCTCCCCTCTTATGACGCCCCCAGAGCGACCGCGCAGCGGACGCGCGCAGCGGGAGCACCGATTGAGCGCCGAAGGTGCGCCAAAGGTAAGCCCGTCCGCGCCTGGACCGCGCCCAGTGCCAGGACCCCTGGCCCCCGCAGACCCCAGCCCACCCGCCGGACGTACGACGCCGCCACCCTCAACGCACTCAACGCCGGCCGAACCCCTGGATGCTACCGAGCCACCCCGAGACGCACCCACGGACCCTTCATCTGCCAGGCCTGCAAGTTCTCCTGCACCCGGACCGGCACGGCACCAGCACCCACCAAGCCGAACTCCAGCAGCAGCCACCTGAAGTGCATCCTGCTTAACACCCGCTCCGTCCACAGACACGCCGTCGAGCTCTGGAACCTGCTCGACACCACAGCCCCAGACGTCGCCTTCCTCACGGAAACCTGGATGAACGCCTCCTCAGCACCCGACATCGCCATCGCCATCCCGGACGGCTACAAGATCATCCGGAGAGACCGCGTCAACCAGACAGGAGGGGGCATCGCCATCTTTCACAGGAACACCATCCGCATCACGACCAACACCATCGCACCCGCCGAACACCTGCACTTCCAGATCCACGTCAACCCCAAGACCACTCTCAGAGGCACCCTCATCTACAGACCCCCGGGACCACGCACACAATTCAGCGAGGACATCGCCTACTTCATCAGCCCGCTCGCCCTCCCCTCAACCGACTACATCCTCCTCGGTGACCTCAACTTCCACCTGGAGAACAACGACGACCGCAACACCACCACCGTGCTGGAAAACCTCGCCAACCTGGGACTCAAGCAACTGGTGACCACCCCCACCCACCTCGCCGGACACACACTCAACGCCGTCTTCTCATCCAGCAAAGACATCGCCTTCAGCCACGCCACAGGACTCCACTGGACAGACCACAGCTGCGTCCACTTCACCTTCAGAAGAACGACGACCCACCACCACCAGCAACAGGTTGCCCGAAGAAGCTGGAACAAGATCACAGCCGACCAGCTCACCGCCTCCCTGAGTCAGCACCCTCCCGCCAGCTCAGCGAACCCCAGCCAGGCCGCCGACAACCTCACGAAGTGGATCAGCAACTGCGCGGACGAACTCGCCCCTCTGAGGACCCCGCCCAGCAGACCCGGCAGCAAGAAAGCCCCATGGTTCACCGACGAACTCAAGAGCTCCAAGAAGAACTGCCGAGCCCTCGAGAAAGTCTGGAGAAGGGAACCTACACCGGACAACATGACCACCCTCAAGCTTGCCACCCGGAAGCACCACCAACTGATCCGCGCCACCAAGAAAACTGCATTCAAGGACCGACTGGACAACAACGCACACAACTGCAAGGAACTCTTTAACATCGTGAAAGAGCTCTCCAACCCCAACGCCGGTAACAACGACATCACCCCATCGCAAGACCTCTGCAACTCCCTCGCCTCCTACTTCCACAACAAGATCGCGGACATACACAACAGCTTCAGTAGTCAACCATCGCACACAACGACCGCAGCAACGCCACCCACCACCACCCTCCGCGCCTGGACTCCGATCAGCACCGATGACACCGTCCGCATGATGAACTCCATCCACTCCGGATCTCCGACCGACCCCTGCCCTCACCACGTCTTCAACAAGGCCGACGCTGTCATCGCACCCCACCTGCGGGACATCATCAACACCTCCTTTGACACCGCCACCTTCCCGGAGAGCTGGAAGCACGCCGAACTCAGCGCTCTACTTAAGAAACCAACAGCGGACCCCACCGAACTCAAGAACTACCGCCCCATCTCGCTCCTCCCGTTTCCAGCCAAAGTCATCGAGAAGACCGTCAACAAACAGCTGGCTGCCTTCCTCGAGACGAATGGATCCCTCGACCCCTCACAGTCTGGCTTCCGAGCCAACCACAGCACCGAGACCGCCCTGATCGCTGCCACCGATGACATCCGAGCCCTGATGGACAACGGAGAAACAGCGGCCCTCATCCTCCTAGACCTCTCCGCGGCATTCGACACTGTCTGCCACCGCACCCTAGTGCAGCGCCTCAGCAACGTCGGAATTCAGGAGAAGGCACTGGAATGGATCGTCTCCTTCCTCGACGGAAGAACACAGAGAGTCCGCCTACCACCGTACAAGTCAGAGGCCACCGAAGTCATATGCGGCGTCCCTCAAGGATCCTCGTTGAGCCCCACCCTCTTCAACATCTACATGAGCCCCCTCGCGCCCATCGCACGCCAACACAACCTGAACATCATCTCCTACGCCGATGACACCCAGCTGATCCTCTCACTGACCAACAACCCCGCCGCTTCCAGAGCCAACCTTCACGAAGGGATGAAAGATGTAGCCGAATGGATGACGACCAGCCGCCTGAAACTGAACTCAGACAAGACGGAAGTCCTCATCCTGGGCTCCTCGCCCTCCGCCTGGGACGACTCCTGGTGGCCCCCCGCCCTGGGCAGCGCACCCACACCGACAGACCACGCATGCAACCTGGGCTTCATCCTGGACTCCTCCCTCTCCATGACCAGACAAGTCAACGCCGTCTCCTCGTCATGCTTCAACATCCTGCGCATGCTACGAAAGATCTTCCGGTGGATCCCCACCGAGACCAGGAAGACGGTCACCCAGGCCCTCGTCACCAGCCGACTGGACTACGGCAACGCCCTCTACGCCGGAACCACCGCCAAGCTCCAGAAGAGACTCCAGCGGATCCAGAACGCCTCAGCCAGACTCATCCTCGACATCCCCCGACGCAGCCACATATCCGGACATCTGAGAGACCTGCACTGGCTCCCCGTCAACAAGAGAATCACCTTCCGTCTCCTCACCCAAGCACACAAAGCCCTATACGACCAAGGCCCGAGCTACCTCAACAACCGCATCAACTTCTACGCTCCCAAACGCCACCTCCGATCAGCCAGTCACGCCCTCGCCGCCGTCCCCCGCATCCGAAGATCAACAACAGGAGGAAGGTCCTTCTCCCACCTGGCCGCCAAGACCTGGAACTCCCTCCCTCCCGACCTGCGCCTGACCCAAGACCACCTCTCCTTCAGGAAGAAGCTCAAGAATTGGCTGTTCGAGCAGTAGCAGCACCCCTCCCCCCCCCCCAAGCGCCTTGAGACCCTCCGGGTAAGTAGTGCGCTATATAAATGCCCATGATTGATTGATTGATTGATCAGGGTCTGCCGCTCTAACCAATGAGCCACACTCCTCCACACCAAGGCCAAATGTGTTTCATAAAACGTGGAGAGAAAATATGAACCATTTGAACACTCTATACTTATGGCTATTGGTCTGCTCAAGAGTTTCTCTCCCACATACATCTACTAGAATAGTAAACCATCTGAAACTAATTTCTGATTTTCTCAGAGAGGTCCATCAGACAACGCAACTTGCAAGTTTACAAGGCAATTGAATAGGGAGACGAAATAGGTGATTTAGTCTAGGTAAGTCGCTCGACCGTCTGAACCATGGCGGCAGCAAAAAAACAACCTCAGAACCAATGTCGCTATGGCAGCGATGGTAAAATACGGAGAATTGGTTTTTCTTGGATTAACTCGATGTTATTAAAGGCAAGTCTAGAACAGAATGAACTGGATGCCAGTCCCGAAGCTCCAGCTGTGAGAGCCGAGCAGAGACTTAGCACACACACTCCAAGACCGCACTGAACTCGGCATACGAGCCCGCAATCTCTTCCCAGGTCAGAACCCCGTGTGCCCTGCATGCCAAACACAAGATTTCATTCCAGGAAAAATCCGCAAGTAAAGACCAGAAAACAGGGCAGGTCAGCTACTGTGTTCTCAGAAAGTCACAGAGGCATGGAAAAATAAATACTCGCCAAGATTTACTGCGCAATTTAAAAAAAATGAAAACAAGTTATGCAAGTCTACAGTTACAACAACAAAAAAGACTTTCCCCTGAACAATGAGGTCACCGCTAGATAATGGTTAACTTTCCAGAGAATGTACAGGTGCTCGGAGTGAGTTCAGGTGTCCCTTTATGTACAGATAGGTGTTCAGAATGTTTTGATAGGACATTTGTAAACTCAGCCAAGTCTGGGTAAGTGAGCGGGGGTCCAATGAAGGTGACAGAATCGTGCTCTGTGAATATACAGACCCACAGTCTTTGTTACACCAATCTTTCATTGCGGCATAATAACACGGCTCCTAACGAGCCTATGTAGTTAGATATTTTCTGTATTTTTTTTTAAATATATTCCCCCAAAATTCGAAACAAGTTTAACACATTAACTTCATCCCTGATGTGAAGTGGCTTGATCAGCGTGGCTCGAGGATCTACTGACTGAAAAGCCAAGCCATGGACTGCTGCAGCTCACTTGCCTTGACTGGCCACATTAGCTATTTAAAGTTTTTACCTTTATCTAGTGCTCTGGGCATGAACGGCAGTGAAAAACAAGAAGCGGAAAAACGGAAGTCAGGCAAGGTCGCCTGTGACGGAGGCGGGGCCGCGTCCGGACCGGAAGAGGAGGCAGGCAGAGTCCATGCGTCTCGCGCCCGGGGCTCCTGTGAGCGGTAGAGAGCCCCGGGTCCGCGCCAGCAGGAGGTTGTGCGCCGCGTGCGGAGAGCAGAGTCCCCCGAGATTGGCCAGGTAAGTTCAAAAGGGCTGGGGGGGCTTGGTGCACTCGTGTGTGTATGCTCGTGTGTGTATGTATGTGTGCGACGGTGACGGCGGCGGGGAGGGGAGGGGAGGGGGGGGGCCTTGGTGCACTTGTGTGTGTGTATGTGTGTGTGTGGGGGGTGTCTGTATGTATGTGCGTGCGTGCATGGGCGCTTGTGTCTGTGTGTATGCGCATGCGTGTGTGGTGTTTCGTGTGGTGATTCGAGCTTCCCAGGAGACAGCGCCTGGCCACAGCGCGCGTTCGCGTGGCAGTTTCAAATCGCCATGCGCGTGGCCAGCATTGTCTCCTGGGAAGCAGACACGGCCACAATAGGGTTCTCGGCGGAGACGCGCTTCCGCGCGTTCAGCCAAGCCCTAAAAATGGCTTTTTGGCTCCTTGAAGCTAGGCCTTTACAATATCAAATACTCAAATATATTTATGCAGGCAATCAGAAAAATGTTTTTATATCAATGTTACTGAAGTAAGAACTGTGGGTCCTTTGTATAAAGTGATATTGCCATTGTTAAGCTTGTGATTTGTAAGATCACACACTTTGCAATCCCAAAATCACTAGTCGCAATGCGCAAAAGTCATTTTGCAAGTCAAAAAAGTGTGCTATGAAAGAAACATTCCTCTTCTATTTTTGAGTCGTGAAGGAAAGTATCCATGGTTTGCAACCACAAATGTGGATGCAAATCATTGACTTTGAACCACAATTAATCTGCTTCCACTTCAGTTGGCTACAAGTAAAGACTAGCAGAAGGCTAAAATGCCATTCCTTACATGTGAACTTTTATTTAAAAAAAACTGCCATGTCCCTCAAAGCTGTCTCTCGCAGACCTCCATCTCTGCGCTCACAGGTGGTCACAAAACACCTCTTGAAAATGTATGTACATGTTATGATGTAACTGATTTATGCAGCAGTGGCATCGCAAAATGAAGTCCAGGTCACCAATTCATCAATGTGTAAAGAACACCAACTGGTTGTGGCCTGGACTTTGTACTTCAGGACCAGTATTCCCTGAAGCATTGGATGTGCCTCTGATAACTTTATTTAAACTTGATGTCAAATACATTCCTACCACAAATGGTGAAATCCCATTGTAATAGGTGAAGACTAAGCAGCAGCAGAAATAGCATGGGGCACCAGGGATTTATTTTGTGTTTTAATGGAAGCGACCCCTAGGGCAAGGGTCGCTTCCAAAGGGGGCTATTTTTTTCTGCTAGTTTTTGCCCCCTAACTCTCTGCCCCGGTGACCGATCTGCCCTTTTTTTGGCCTTTCTGCTCTCCTAAACAGAAAACCCCACTAGGCACCAGGGATTATTTTATTGCTGACGGAAGCGGGACCCCTTGGGCAAGGGTCGCCTTCAAAGGGGGAGGAGATTTTTTTCTCTGCTTGTTTCTGTTACCCCTGGGGATAAATCCGCCAGTTTTGTTATCATTTCTGCCCCTTGGAGGGAGTGCGCAGAAAACCCCACTAGGCATCAGGGATTCATTTGTTTTACAGATGGAAGCGTCTCCTTGGTCAAGAGTCGCTTCCAAAGGGGAAAAATTACTCTCTGCTGGCTTCTGCCCCTACCTGGGGACAGACCAGACCGTTTTTCTGACATTTCTGCCCCCACCCCACCCCTCCCACCCCCCAGGGGGGGGCTCCTAAAGGGTGAAAATTACTCTGCTGTTTCTGGTGGGGAACAGATCTGCCAGTTATTTTGGCATTCTGCCACTGGGAAGGGGGGGATGTGTACAGAAAACCCCACTTGACCCAGGGTTATTTATTTAAAGTGCATGCGGGTGATCCCTTGGGCAAGAAAAATCCCCCAATTTTCCAAATGGGGGCATTTTAAATCGCCCTTTTTCCTGCCTCCCCCACCCCTTTTTAGGTCTCGCTGAGCCAGCGCGCATGCGCTGCTAGCGAGACATTTAGTAAGGGAGTCTTCAAAGTGCTACAGCTGGCATTGCTGGCATTAAGCTACAGTGCACGAGGCGTGCACGCGCAAAAAAGCTGCCATATTGCTTTAAGTCGCTCTCCCTCAGAGCCTCCTCTCCGCCCTCTTTCCTGCTGCTATTTCACACCAGTTTTCTTTGTGGCTTTACTTCGCTCTCCTGCCAGCATGTGTTTACACTGAGAATTCTTTTAACAATGCGCGGTCAGGCAACCGTAATCCATTCTGCATCTGGTAAACACGTTTATTAGAAATGTAAGCCTTCCCTCGTCGCCCAGACATCTTCTACAGGGAAATATGATTATTGTCAGCAACATTTCGAGATTGATGCACCATATACTGAAAAGTGTTCTCATTATGTTTATAGAAAAAAAGAAAAGATGTTATCCATATGTTCTAGAAAAGCGAACACGGACAACCGCATTGCTTTCTTACATACAATAAACAGCATGTTCTTTGTACATCAGAATGTTTGTTCAAAAGGTTACGGTGTACTTAGCTTTAAACAAAAACAAGCAAAAATATGTTCTTAATATACTTTGACGGTTGCAATGTAAGGCCTGCTGCTGAATTGCGTGTTTTGATCATGTTGCTATGCAGAGGCAAGGTGGTGCAACACTGCCACCTACTGGTACATGTTCTTTTCATAGGTCTGTCAGAAATTATAGCATACGACAACCAGCTCACGCTCTCCTTTTAAGCAGCTCAGTTTCCACTAGAGTGTCCATGCCATTTTAAGACATAGGTGCAAGTATTTATTCTTTTGAGACTGTTCCTTATACGTTTCCTGTTCGGCCAGAGCTGACGACTTTGGAGTTGGGGAACCGGGTTCGAGTCTCGGCTTCAGGATCTCATCTTCCCTGCCCAGTCTTAAAATGCTATGGCGAACAGCATCTTGTTTTTTTTATATTAAAAAGAAATATATGTTATACTAAAAAGAAAGCACCCCTGCTATCCTTAACACAGCTTTGCCATCTCGACTCTCTTTTTTCCCCTCATTTTCTGAATCCTCCTTTCCAGGGGATTATTCTCTACTGAGTGGCACCAATTCAGACCCACTTAGCCTGTGACTTATCGCCCAAATCGGTGATAATCTGAAGCGTAAAGTTTGCCCACAGCAGCGGCGGGTCCGGGGATTAGGCCTGGAGCATTAGTCACAGCCTTTACGGGGAGCGCTCCTCATTCCCTGCCCAGGCAGACCGGAAATAGTCTGTTTATTACAGGCTATCTGCATTTGGAAATCCCGGGTTCGTTTTTCAAGAGATTTATACTTTCAGCCTATGTAAACATTGCAAATAAGACCCTCTCTCCTGGGGGCCTCCACCTAGCCCAGACTGTCCTTTGAGAGGGTTGTGTGTGCTGGTAAGCGGCAGCACCCACTCCCGGTGCTTCTTTAGGGAAATAAGTCATTGTGTAGAACACACTACCACACCCTACCAAACACACACAACCACACACACACAGCCACACACAACCACAAGCACACACACAACCACAAACACAAAACACACGCAACTGCACATACACACAACCACAAACACACATACAACCACACACACAACCACACACACACCACACAATCACACACACAATCACACATACATACAACCACACACACCACAGCCACACCACACACACAATCACACACAGCCACACACACAACCACACACATACAACCTCACACAACCACACACACACAGCCACACACAACACACCCACAACCACACACACAACAACACCCACAATCACACATACATACAACCACACACACACACAACCACAGCCACACCACACACACAATCACACACACAGCCACACATACAACCACACACACAACATACACATAACACACACACAACACACAACCACACCACACACACAACCACACCGTCAGTGCACACTTTCACCAGGCACACACACCGTCAGTGCACGCTTTCACCGGGCACAAACACCACCAGCCGCCAGTGCACGCTTTCACAAGGCACAAACACCACCAGCTGTCAGTGCACACTTCCACCAGGCACACACCACCAGCCATCAGTGCACGCTTTCACCAGGCACACACACACCCCACACCACCGGCCGTCAGTGCACGCTTTCACCAGGCACACACACACCACCAGCCGTCAGTGCACGCTTTCACCAGGCGTGCACACACCACCAGCCGTCAGTGCACACTTTCACCAGGCACACACCACCAGCCGTCAGTGCACGGTTCCACCAGGAACACACACCACCAGCCGGCAGTGCACACTTCCACCAGGCACACACACCGCCAGCCATCAGTGCACACATCAATTGTTAACGCAACCACAATTAACTATTGTAGCAATCGCAGTACGGCGCACTTTACTTTTAAACATATTCATCTGAAGCGCAGCATACCACCATTGCTACAAAAATAAATACACATTTTTTTGGCCTACAACTTATAGACTTTTGTTGCAATTGGTGTTGCAATATTTAGCAATGCCAATAGCTCAAACGTAATTAATGCGAGGCCTATTGCATTGCAAATGCTTGGTTTGATACTTGTCGGTCCTATTTGAAGGCCCATCTGACAGACTGGCCATTTGGGGAGTGACATTGCATGTTATAATGTTAATTGTTTTATTACTTGTGAATTGCAATTGTAATGTTTTATTCTAGTTCAAGGCTTTTACTTCTTTTACTGATGTTTCAGGTTGTAGTTTCGTCACTGGTGGTTCTGCAGTTTATGTAGGCATGTGTTAGGTAACAACAGTTTTTGTACTATTTACTCTTAATGCGTTTCATTTCCCTGCATGAATGTGTTTTTTATGTATGGTGTAATAATAGCAGTATGTTTAGCTTCTGTTTTATTGAGTGTGAAAATCTTTTTACATTTGTGCTCAATGTGTATTTTGTTGTCTTGTGAGCTGTGTTCCCACGAAGCCGCGCGCCCGCTCAGCTCTGTGCCCCGGAGCGCGCACTGCTGTGTCTGTGGCGCGCACACATCACCAAAAGTATTCGCGCTGCCGCTGCATTTAGCAAGTGCATCCTCTTGCTAAATGTCTTTTGTTTTCTAGAGTGCGGCTGTGGGAGCACAAATCTGCCCACAGCCACGCTTTGGAAAACAAAAGAAATGCAGCATCAAACACAGCGTGTGCTTTTAGAATCACTTAAAAGCCCACACTGTGTTTCTAAGCTTACACCACAATCGTCAGGGCATGAATAGGGAGCAGTTAGGTAGTGCACACAAACTCATGAATCCCCAGAAAGGATAGCACCCAGTTCCCCGGTGCTCCTATTTATTACCTATTACATGGTAATTTGTCAACTTCACTACTCGCTGACAGGGGGCGGTGCTTTGTCTCGCATGTACACAGGACGAAATCAGCAACACACAATAAAATACATGTGTAAAATGGCACTCAATTTAATTTTTTTTAAAAACACTACCTGGACCATTTCTGTATTACACCCCAGGTATGTTGGGAAGAGCTTTGAGAAGATCTGCGTGTTAAAATTAGTTCATTTTATGTTCACTTTCTGCACGAAAGAGTAGTGGATTTAGCGCTCGAAATTCAGATTGGCGCTGCGACGTGCGAGGTAACTAACACTAGCGCTGCAGGGCTAAAGTGCATAACCGGGAGCCTTTCTGGTGAAAGCACGTAACTGTCTAAGAAACAATTAAACTGTGTATCTGTAGACTTTGCCCCTTGACCCCGAGCAGAGAGCTCTATAAACCTTGTGATTAGCGATAGCCTACCATTAAATCTGGACCCGAACCTAAAAGGCAGACGATAATTTCCCAGCGGCAGGAGGATGTGGTCCCCACACAAACCACCCACTGGTGCCGAGCTCAAGGGGGATGCATCTGTACAAGTTGGAGTAGAGTGAGAGGAGGGCCCCATAGCTGCGCTGACTGAGGACTGTGTCACTGTTCCATGCTCAGTAACGGCAAAGAAGAAGAATTGCGGCCAAACAAAAGAGAAGAATCCGTAAGGTGGAAGGAAGAAAGTGCACTGTGAGAAGGAGAAAGAAGATGATGAATGGCACCGGGTATTGAGAAAAGGGAGACGCGCAAGGCATGTAGAGGATGGGGAGACAGATAAGAGGCAAAAAGCAGTGATGGATAGAGGTTCAGGAGAAAACGGCAGGGTACGTAGATGTGGTGACATAACAAGCATAAGGATAAATCGGCAGGGCGCAGAAATGACCCTACAGGGCACTAAAAACAACCAGCACCCTAAAGAAAGAAACCTTAAAAGAGCGATCATCTTTACATAGCGCCACTATGTACAGTGCCCAAGAGACACAGAGCCAGTAATCAGCTCTGTGCCATCATGACCCATTCAGCACCTATACTCCCAAGCCTTGATCTACCAGCCAAGGCCACGATCATCACCTGTACAAAGGATAGCTGGAAGGATCAGCTCTGAAAATGTCTTTGGCAGAACCACATTTATTAACTGGGACACTGAATACATTAGACTTCGTAGATGAAGTGCTGCAATTATATTTTTCCTGAGCTTTCTTTCAGTATTTAAGGTAATGAGGGGGCTAAGGAGAGCCCCATGCCAAACCCGTGTCCGCTATCCATTATAACTCTATCTTACAACTGCCCCAAGTGCACCTCTTTTCCTTCCAGAGCAGGGGGTGCAAATAGTAACTGTAAATGGAGAACGGGAAGGGGGTAAATGGGAGAAAGATAAGATCATGAGTGAAATGGAAGGTGTATGCTTTGGATGTACGTCGTTACAACGCGATGTTTTACATCTCAGTACTTTACGACGCATGTTTTACAACGCAAGTCGTTACCACGACTTGCGTTGTTGGGGGCTGGATAGTGAATAGTTTAATTTACTATTCCAACTCCAGTCCCCGTGGATAGTAGGGAAGGAGTTGGATAGTAAATTAAACTATTTACTATCCTGGAGCACCCCCCAGCGCAATTCGTTGTTACAACTTGCGTTGTAAAACTTGCGTCGTAAGGGAACTGCGGTGTAAAATCCGCGTTGTAAAGGATGTTCCCTGCATGTTTTATATGCCTTTGAGAATGGGAGAGTGTGAAAGGATCTTTGCAGATGGAAGACCGAAGGTCTGTGGGGATGGGAGAGAAGTAGTGATGGGGACTGTGGTGACAGTGCGTGCGTCGAAGAGGGAGCAATAGGGACTTTTAGGATGGAGAGAGAGAAAGAGTATGTGAGGAAGAGAAGAAGTGGAAGGGTCTGTGAGGCTGAGGAAGGTTGTAATACGAGGATAGGAGAGAGCAGGGAGACTGTGGGGTTTGGAGAGTAGGTGAGGTAAAGGGGGTGAACTTGGGAATGGAGGGGACTCCTGGGCAACTGTTGCTGGTTCGGCTCCTGCTCATCAGAGAACCACCGCAACTGCAACCACCAAGCTTTAAGGCCACAGCCCTCAGCACACGCTACTTGAGGATTTCCACGAACTTATGTGATCTGTAGCACTGGACCCCCGCTGTCTGTTGGGGGAAACCAGAAGCTCTCCCTGCACACTAGGTATGCCAAAGGGAAAAGTGTTCCTCACGTTCTAAAATGAAATCCAGCTCTTACATGCATGTTGCACCAATGAAGGGAGAGTATAAAGCGCTCGCCATTCACTATGTAAACACATTTTGCTACAAAATCTTTGTAATAGGCTTTCACGCACCACTCACATCACAACTTAAACAACGAGTGGCCTTCAAGACCCTCTGCCTCGTCTTCAAAGCGCTCCACGGAGCTGGGCCCAAACCTCTACAGGCCATGTTTACCTGGTACACCCCTACCAGAACCCTACGCTCAGCCTCTGTCTGTCTGGTAAATGTTCCCAGATACAACAAAGTCAGGACGGGGGGCAGATCCTTCAGAGTCGCAGCGGCTAAATTGTGGAACAGTCTGCCTCCTGAAATCCGTCAAATCTCACAACTCCTCCCCTTTCGGAAACGCATCAAAACCTGGCTATTCCCTTAAATCCCAATTTCACTTGCTCCTCGCAGTCAGTCCCCCTTAGTTAAGAGTATTCTCCAGCGCCAGGAAACCTGCAAGGTGTCAGCCGCGCTTTACAAATGTTTTAAATAAATAATAAATAAATAAATGAACTAAATTAAAGAGAAGCAGTATTTAAAACAATCTGTCGATGAATTATTCAAAGTCGTCAATGAATTATTCAAGGTCGTCAATGCAAGCCTTGCAGAACAGAGCTGGCTCTTTCAGAGGGCCAGAGCCCACTTTGCCCATGCCTTAAAATGTCTCTGTCCAGGTGACATAAGCTTAAAAGTGGAAGCACAAACCATTGCCCATGCCTTAAAATGTCTCTGTCCAGGTGACATAAGCTTAAAAGTGGAAGCACAAACCATTGCCCATGCCTTAAAATGTCTCTGTCCAGGTGACATAAGCTTAAAAGTGGAAGCACAAACCATTTGTCTCCGAGCCATGCAGTTTCTGTCATCAGCACTTCTCCTCCCTTTTTCAAAAAGAGCAGTTCAAGCATGAATGGCAAAATATCCTAGTTTGCAAATGTTTTCTATATATTTCTGGTTCTGCAATATTTTCCCCATAATGCACCATATGCTGCATAATTTGATGATTTTAACAAAAAAATTGTTTGTAGCGCAAACGGATAAAAAATTACTAAAACATTTGACTAGTGTTTCTGCGAAATGGAAGGCCCTTTGCAAAGGTTGTCTGATCACCTTTGTCACTGCTGGATTTGTATGTTACACTGATTCTAATAAGGCAACATTTTTCCAGAGACTGTTACCATCTGTAAAAGTAATAAAGTATCAGAAAATATACTGCATTACGCTGCAGCCTTCTTTTTACTGCAGAATTTAGTCAACACTGTGGTATAATTTTTTCCTCCATTGCTGCATAATTCCAGGGGCCCCAAAGCAGGCAGCACATGTTAAAAGGGCTTGTGCATGAAGCAGAGAGATTGTGATGTTTGTGAACTGAGGGGCCGATTATGATGGCGGACGGACCTGAGTCCGTCCACCACCATAGAGCAGGAGGGAACCTCCGCATTGCCTGCGGAGTTCCCTCCTGTGCAATTAGGATGTGACCGCCACCCTGGCGGTCACATCCTCTATTTTTACCATTGCGGCGGGTGCGGCTTCAAGCTGCATCCGCCGCAATGGTAAAAATGCATAGATTGCATTTGTATGCAGAAAGCGGCAGGCACCATGCAGTGCCTGCCGATTTCTGCATACAAATGCAGGGGGGTACCATAGGTACCCCCATGTGCACCCCCCACCCCCTCTTCACCTAGGGGGCCCGCAACGGGCCCCCGCAGTGAAGTTACACATGCTTTTCCACGGTGGAAAACCCGCAGCGGAAAAGTATATTTTAAAGCCCTTCCTAATATGGTGGACGGTGTCTGAGAGACACCGCCACCATATTAGAGCTTTTCCGCCGCGGTTGTAAGCCAACCGCGGCGGAAAAGCTGCGGACGGAAACCAGGACCCACCAGCCATCCTAATGTGGCGGTGGGTCTTTGGTGGGTCCGCTGCGGTTTTTCCGTATCCTCTGGGCCGGCGGTGGCTTCCGCCGGCCCGGAGGATGCGGAAAAACCGCAATCATAATAGGCCCCTATGTTTGGTGTGCTTGCAAATCCGGCATTGCTGACCCCTGGTGAGTCACAGCTACTATTGCTGAAATAGGGCCAACGGAGGGACCAACGGGTGATGCAGCCTGGCCTCAAGGGCAGGGCCAGCTTTAGCGCTGGTGGGGTCTTGTGGGACAATGTTTGTTGGTGCCCCCCCAATGACTCCTTCCGCCACTGATTCCCTCACTACCACCCTTTAACAGTGCCCCTCAAGTCTCCATAACAATACTCTTGCTCAGATGAATTTAACTTGATTTACAGCACCACTGATACCAGTGTAGGGTGTCAGAGCACTTTACATCACACTCATTACACAGAGACAATATTAATCATATGTGTGTAAATCTCTGTATAGGAAATGTTACATAAGACAAAGGACTACAAGGTGTAGGAGTCACATGACATCCATGAGTAGGCAGTATCGTTTAATAGTGATGATTAGGGGTTTTCTATAATAACCAGAATTGATTTCTATTCAAATGAACCTTTTTTGCAACATTAGGATAATCAGACTGGGGAAAAAACATGCAGCTCTTAGATGATAGTTAATAGTTCACTGTTCTATGTTAGGATTTTTATTTATAAACTGTAAGTACCAAAATGATCTCACTGATAAAAGCAGTAACCCACTGACCCATTTACATTATGTGCACTTTGTGATCTGGATGGTACATTTTCTTTACAGCAGGCAAATTAGCCCTCTGCGCTACCTTTCCTTGAGTCAAACCTTCCACTTGACACACCATCTCTCTCAGAAAGAACATTAATCACCAGAGTTATCATGCCATCTTTATTGTTGCCTAAAATTGCTGGAGGCCAGGAAGGAGGCAGCAAGTGCTTTTAGAAACATAATATACTTGCAAGCATAACACCCCACCTGAAGTCAGCACCCGGTGTGATCGCACTGCCCTAGAGCCACCTTGCTCAAGGGTCCTGTTTCCTCTGTGACTGTCGCGCTAGGGTGTGCTGCTTCATAGGCCTGCCCGCAAGACTGGAGGTGAACTTCGGTATGGATTGTGGTTGACAGGCCTTTAAGGTTAACCCACAGTTGCCACCGTTAGAGTACACATGATGGTGCAAAGACACCAGGGCTTCTAAGGTCTAGCAAGGGAATGTGCTCCCTCAGGAGAGTGCTCTGGTGGACTGGCCTTGAAGGCTGAACCTGGTTCCCCAGTTCCAAATTCGGCAGCTCTGACCATAGTGCCACTTCCTCTCCTCCACTGAACACCATACTGCCCTATTGATAGAAACTTGCACTGCCTTCAGCTACAACCCAATTGTGGCCCTCTATAAACTCCTGGATGCGACACAATTCAAATTACGCATTAGACAAGAGTAATATGCTGCCTAAAAAAAAAGTTACAAAATCATGGAAAAAGCAAACATTCATAGGAAATGCAAGTTTAAGTAAAGCATGTGAAATGTAAGCAGGAACAACATGGTTACCTTGACGCTTTTACGTGAATTATTCGAATATCAGTGAGTGCTTTTGCCAGCGGCAGAGCAAAAGTGGACACTGTCCTTGTCTTCTCTGGGCAAGAAGGAAGAGACAGAGTCCTTTTCCTTCTCTACCCGCCCTGCCATGAACGCCGAAACTTATCTGTGGGCCTTGGCTATTTCTGCCATCTTGGGACACATTTTTCAAATAAAAAAGATGGGGAACGGAATCTTAGCAATTTTAGCGTGCTGGTGCTGCCTCATTGGCAGTGTGCCTCAATTACAGTATTGTCAGAGGGGCTCTAGAATACGAGACTAATGCATTTTAATGCGGTGATGCAGACACTAGCATTAAAATGTGTTAGTCGAAAGCCTGATGCGGCCCTACCCCAACCCAGCCCTGAAACTGCGAAAAGTAAATTATAATAACGGTATTATAATTTTATTTTTCCTGCTCAAAGAGAGCATTGGTTAAAGATTTCATGTTAATCGCAGCACCCATCATGAGCTGAAATCATTATGAAAACTTGAACAAATGCACAAAATCACCCCGCAGCCCAGCTCTATTAAGAAAAGGAATGCAGCAACATAGCTGCTAAGGTTTCAAATTGCTATGTGGGACGGTTTTAAACCTGCCTTAACACCGTTCACATGGATCTGTATGTGCGGAAACGCACCATCTTTTCACTTTTTTAAGCAAAAGTTTGGAGTAATATTGAGCGCTGCACCCACACCCGCGCATGCTTACTGGCGCACACAGCCTTGGTTGCAGCGCACATAGACCTTACACTGCCGCACACAGAGGAAAAAAATTAGAGGGAACATTGCTTGTGAGTTATTGTTATTTTAACTTTTTAGTGGGATATCATTGTTTTTTACTGTGTTTTTGAGTATATAGATCTTTGTGATGAAGCCACACTTTATTACTTATTTTGCACAGTGTAGGCTGTTGTTGACTTGTTTGTGAAGAACATAAGTTACTTACCTGTAAACTGTGGTTCTCCAGTATTGGTGTCTTTCATAGATTCACATGCTTGAATATTCCCCGTCGTCGAAGTGGGAGTCCCACGGTACATAAAATAGCAGTAATATATGCATACATAAGTAAAATTATTATAATTATAAAATACATATAAATATATATATATATATATATATATATATATATATATATATATATATATATATATATATAATACAAAAAACTACTCAAAAGTACCATAGAACTGAATAGGCCCATAGAAAGCCTAAGGGAGACACTCAACTTAGCAACATATCAGTGTCATTATGTATTGGTCCAAATTCCAGCCAATCAGGCTGCAGTTCCCTCTAGAACATTCTCCTCAGAAGCCCAAGACCTCAGATTTTCGTAGCACAGAGTAACCAAAAGTGCCTGAGGAGAAGAGAGCCTCTGAGGGGAGGATGGGAGGGTCGCATGTGAATCTATGAAAGACACCAATACTGGAGAACCACAGTTTACAGGTAAGTAACTTATGTTCTTCTCCAGTATTAGGGGTGTCTTTCATAGATTCACATGCTTGAATAAGAGTAGAAAGCAGTAAGCACCATATAAGTCATAAAGGTAACAGTAAATTGAAGCATATAATAAATATATATGTATTAAAGAGAAAAAACCTTTATGACTGGAGGCGGGTAGCAACAGAGGCTCACCTTCAATGGAAAAGATTCCGCAGCACCGCTTGTCCGACTGCTGCATCAGCGGCGTCTGTTGACTGCAGACAGTAGTGCTTCGTAAAAGTATGGCTGCTTGACCACGTAGCAGCTCTGCAAATGTATCGCAAAGGTACCCCCGCAAAGAGGGCAGTAGAGGCTGACACAGCTCTAGTGGAATGAGCACGTACTGAAGCTGGAAGAGGCTTGCCAGCCCGTTGATGACAAAAGGTAATGGTGGAGGAAATCCACCTAGTAATAGTTTGTTTGGTAACAGGTTGTCCTTTGCAGATCGGGCCGTAGGCCACGAACAATTGATCAGATTTCCTGAAGGATGCAGTGCGCTGAATGTAAAATTTAAGGCAACGTTTCACATCCAGGGAATGTAATGAACGTTCCGCAGGAGACTGTGGATTAGGAAAGAAAGTTCTTAAAATGATTGGTTCGTTGAGATGGAAATCACTGGGAACTTTCAGAATAAATGTTGGATTAGTACGTAATGTAACAGTGTCTTTTGAAAACTGAAGAAAAGGAGGCTGAATTGTGAATGCCTGAATGTCACTGACACGCCTGGATGATGTCAAGGCGAGCAGTAGGGCAACTTTCCACGTGAGGAATTTTAAGCTTGCTGAGTGGATGGGTTCAAAAGGAGGTAGGAGGAGCTGAGACAAAACCAGATTCAAGCGCCAAGCAGGCGGAGGACGCCGAATGGGTGGAAACATACGGAAGAGACCTTTGAAAAACTGTTGGATGATTCTAGATGAATACAGTGAGGTCGAACCATCATGGCGGAAGCGGGAGAGAGCCGCTAAAAATACTTTTAAAGTGGAGTGGGAAAGTCCTGACTTTGCAAGGGATAGGAAGAAAGGCAGGATCTGTTCTGGTTTGGCGGTCATCGGATCCAAGGCTTTGGTGTGACACCAGACACAGAAACGCTTCCACTTCAACTGATAGGTTTTTATGGTGGAAGGAGCACGGGCGTGCGCCAACACATCTCTACAGTCAGCGTAGATGGTCAGACGCGCAACTTCATGGTGTTGAGGTTCCAGGCATGGAGCTGGAGGTGAGGCAGTGGATGAAGCGGAATTGGCTCGTTCTGGGAGAACAAGAGCAGATCCGAGAACCATGGGCGCCGCGGCCATTTGGGTGCAATCAGGATGATGTGGCAGGGTTGAAGCTTCATCCTGTGTAGCAAGCGTGGAATTAGAGGAAGCGGAGGAAAAGCGTAGCTGAATGCGTTCAACCAGCTGATCAAAAATGCATTTCCGCATGACTCTCTGTGGGGATGAAGACTTGCAAAGCGTTGGCATTTCCTGTTGGTGAAAGTCGCAAAAAGATCCATTTGCAGCTGGCCCCACTGGCGGAAGATGAACTTGAGAGTTGGTTGATTGAGTTCCCACTCGTGATTGCCCGAGAAAGATCTGCTGAGTGAATCTGCCAGAACATTGGAAACACCCGGCACATGGATGGCTGTGAGATGAATTTGATGACAAATCGCCCAATTCCATATCTCCTGCGCTTGTTGGGAAAGCAAAAGGGACCTGGTGCCGCCCTGCTTGTTCAGGTAATGCATGCTGGTTGTGTTGTCTGTCCTCACCAGCAGAGATTGACCTTGAACAATCCTTTGAAAAGACTTCAGGGCAAGGAAGATCGCCAGAAGCTCCAGGCGGTTTATATGCCAAGTGCGTTGGACCGCGGTCCATTTTCCTTGTACTGATAGGCCTTCGATATGTGCTTCACAGCCCTCCAAGGATGCATCGGTCGTAAGCGTTAGAGTTGGAGTAGTGTCTTGAAAAGACCGACCTTTTGAAATGTTTGGAGGGTGAGCCCACCACTCCAGAGCCCTTAGGATACGGGGCGTGAGAAGGGTCCTTTTGTTGAACTATCCCGAGATCTGCTTCCACTGCTTGTCTAACTCCTCTTGGATGACCCTCATATGTAGTCTGCAGTGGGGAATCAACTGTATGGTAGAAGAGGCCATGCCGAGGAATGACTTCAACATCCGGACTGAAACGTACCGTTTTGACTGGAGTGATTGTACCATCTGGAGCATACGGTCTTGTCGTTCCTGGGAGACAAAAACCATTGCCAGATGAGAATCTAGCGAGGTTCCTAGAAAATCTCGCCGTTGAGATGGGCGAAAGTGTGACTTCTGGCAATTGATGGAAAGGCCCAAGTCTTGAAACAGGGAGAGGCAAGACTGTGTATGCTGGATTGCCAGTTGAAGATTCGGAGCCTTTATGAGACAGTCGTCCAGGTATGGATAAAATTGTATGCCTCGAAGGCGTAGAAAGGCAGCTACCGGGGCCATGATCTTGGTAAAGACCCTCGGTGCTGAACGGAGGCCGAATGGTAGGACCTTGAATTGGAAGTGCAGGTGTCCGACTGTGAAGCGCAGATACTTCCTGTGTCTGGAGTGAATTGGCACATGGAAATATGCGTCCTGGAGGTCGATCGTTGAGAAGAATTCCCCTGGATTGAGGTAATTCAGGATTTGAAGCAGAGTTAACATTTGAAAAGTTTTGGAAAGGATTAATTTGTTCAGGGCCCGTAAATCCAAAATTGGACGCCATTCTCCCGACTTTTTCTTGACTAAGAAAAAGCGGGAATAGAATCCCTTGTCACGTTGACCTAGCGACACTACCTCGATGGCCCCTTTCTGGATCATTAATTTCACCTGGGCCACAAGTTCTTTGAGGTGGGGAGAGGGTGGCCCCGAAAGTGGACGAGTGGGAGGGAATTTTGTGAACTCCAGGGTATGGCCTTGGGAAACAACGTCCAGGACCCATTGGTCGGAGGTGATTTCGGACCATTTGTAAAAGAACTTTGAGATGCGACCTCCAAGATGCACAGTCGGCAGACGAAAGGAACTGAAACTGTCACTGTTTTTTGTTGTTTGCACCACCTCTATAAGTTGTTTTCCTTTGGTAAGGTCTGGAGGAAGACTGACGATTTTGGTTTTGGTAAGAACCTCTCTGCCGGTTATCGGTGTAGGTATTGTATGAGCGATACTGGCCTGATCCACGAAAAGTAGAGGAGCCACCGCCTCTACCTTGCGCTCCCCGAAAGGGCCACTTTTTATATTGGAGAGTAGCTAAGGACTTTGCGGTGTCAGTGTCTTTTTTGATCGCCTCTAGAGCATCGTCCACATGCTTGCCAAACAAAGAATCTCCATCGTACGGCAAGTCAAGGACCTTTGCTTGTACTTCTGGGCGAAAGGTGGTAGATTTCAGCCAGCCTTGACGCCTCAAGACCGCTGCTCCAGCCAATTGGCGAAAGCCCGTTGATGAAATATCGAGCGCGCATTCGATAATTTCAGACGAGATTACTTCTCCCTCCTAGATAATGGCCTGTGCTTCTGCACGGATTGTCTCAGACATTTGAGGAATTAGTGCGGCAATCTCGGACCACATCTGGCGGTCGTAACGGCCCAGAATAGCCAAGGTGCTTGCTGCTCTGACAGTAGTGGCCGCCATTGTAGTAAACTTTTTTCCTATAGAGTCCAGCTTGCGGCCTTCCTGATCAGGGGGAGATGTGAGTGGTGTGGCCGGATTACGAGATCTTTTCTGTGCTGCTTGAGTAATAACCGAGTGGTTTTGGCTGTGATACCAAACAGGCTGGAGCGGACGCTGGAGCCTTATATTTTTTGTCCAATCTTGGTAAGACTGCAGGGACTGAATTCGGATGTTCCATAAGTTTAATGCCCTCCGTCCAAATAAAGTCAATAATTGGAATTGTGTGTGATTGTCTTTGTGACACGTCCTTAAAATCATACAGGAAGCATTCACTCTCATGTTGCTGTTTCTCGACAGTGAGATGAAAGCGTTTCGCAGCACGGACCATTAAATTATGGAAGTTTGCGATGTCCACTGGGGGCGATGCAAGAGGTGAGGTGGGCGGAGTGGAGGGTGTTTGAGCCCTGTAATTGTCCCACTCATTCATATCGACGTCATCGTCGTCATCAGTATCGTGAGGAGCAGGATCCTCATTGTCAGTATCAGGACGAGCTCCTTCAGGTGACGCGGGTGGAACCGGAGCAGGTGCTTGTGGAGGTTGAGGCTGGGGAGGTGGTCGTGGTGCTGGAGAAGCAGGTGTAGATGGGGGAAACCTGCGGTTATAGTCATCCAGCATGTGTTGCAAATTTTTGACTAAAGACAAAGGTATTTGCATAACTGGTTCTGAAGTGACTGGTTCTGCATCGTCAACAGGAAATAAACCATTCCCACCTTCGACGTATTCCGCATCGTCACCCTTATCACTGTACTCCTTGCACTTATGTTCAAATCAGAGGGACTAGATGCCTGTTCAACCAGTTGTTCCACCTCCGAATCATGGTCGGAGTCTTCTCCACCAGATTGAAACAATTTTTCTGGAAGACTGGCTCCACTCCTTATTGGACTTAATTGAATGAGAGGCACTGTTTTCAAGGTAGAAGCAGTAACCACTGTAAAAGTGGTAGCTGTAGCAGTAGTGGGACGACCAACCTGAGGCGCTGCCATTGAAGATTTTTTCGTCGTCGACGAAGATTTCTTGTCCGTCGACAATTTTGAAGTTTTGGTCGTCGATGACGACGTAACCGTCGACGGGATAGCCGTCGTCGCTGATGTGATGGCCGGCGACGGAGGCGCCGTCGATGAGGTTGTCATCGACGAGCTTCTTGTAGACGACTTAGTCTTCGTCGTCGATTTTTGCTTGGACGAAGAAACCGTCGACGGTGTCCGCGTCGACGTTAGAAGCGTCGACGAGGATTTCTTCGTCGACGGTACCGACTTGACACTCGTCGTCGAGATCTTAACAATCGACGTAATGGGTCTCGTCTCTTAGGCTGACGTCGACGAGGTGATCCTCGTCGACGGAGCTGTGGATGACATAGAACATGTCGTCGTAGAGGTTACAGCCTTCGTCGAAGACGCCGACGATCGCGTCGACGAGCCAATGCCAAATTTCTGAGTGGAAGGCAAGGCTTTGGGCGCAGACGTCAGAGAACCAGGTCCCGTAGACGTGCCCTGAAGCAAATCCTGTGGGGAAACAGTCCTGGAGGAATCCAACAGTCTACTCTTCTTAAGAAAAGGAGATGGAACCTCAGTTTCAGACCCACGCTTCTGAGAGGATCTGGAAATGCCTGAAGAAAAATTTTCCACATCAGAAACCACAGACTCCGAAGACTTCAACTTCTGTAGCCACAGAAGGAGACGGGCCTCTCTATCCCTCAGTCTTTGGAGGAAAAGTGCGACAGTACTTACAGTTCTTAACCTCGTGGTCTGGGTAGAGACAGTAAATGCATTTACTGTGAGGATCCTCATGAAAAAGGCGCAGTTTTCCACAGGAAGGGCAGGCTTTAAACAAAGATTTCTTATTTGAAGACATTTTTGAAGAAATAACAGCTAGAGTAGAAGAAAAACTGAGCAGAGCTCAGGGAGACTCCCTTCACACGACGTGCGGTAGAAAATCTGAGGTCTTGGGCTTCTGAGGAGAAAGTTCTAGAGGGAACTGCAGCCTGATTGGCTGGAATTTGGACCATTCTGTGGAAAAGTAAATTTTGCCATGTTCTGTGTCACTACGTGTCATCCATCATATGTTATGTGTGCATGATTAATATGCATATGTATTCCCCATGTTCGATTCAAGACACAATTATAGTTGTGTCCACCTCTAGTATGCCAGTTTCCAGTTCTCGTGAATACTACGAATATCAGGCCTATGTAAAGCTACGTTGCCACGTTTCTCAGTGTGCACGTTATTTCATTGTAAAGTCCCCGTTTCTAGGCCTCAAAAGGGCCTGGACACCAGATTCAGCTCCTGTCTCCTGAGCCCTCGCTGAGGAGCGATACAGCCCCCACCTGTATCCTCGACCCTTCACTTACTTCCTGCCTCACAGTGCCCGGTTCAGGCTGGCTCAGCCTCTGAGTCTGCCAAGAGTATGTTATGATTCCAGTTATCAGTTCAGTCCTCCTTCTCTGCATTCCTAAATTACTGAATCGCATCAATAGTTTCCGTCATTGTCTAGCCTTCACGTCTCCACGTTAGAGAAATACTGTATTAATGGTCATTTAATATTCTTCATCACGCACTACATGTAGAATAATGCATGGTCCAGTCTTAGAATCAAGTTAGCCTTTCCCCTCCTGACTTCTAGTTTATATCAACATGTTCTCTAAACATCAGATACTAGATACTGTTTAGGTACATGTCGCCCTGACTCTCCAGACTTCAGTCTCTGCTCCTAGCACAGAGTTCATAGCCCCCAGCTTCTCCTAGTGATACGTCATTGCTAGTTTGCGCGCACCATCAGGTTAGAGGTCCCGGCTCCTTAGGTAGCCCCCTCCATGGTTTCCGCCCCATTCATGACATATTCTGTTACGTTTGCATCACATGTCTATGTATACGCCCTGTTACACCTCTTTTCACCCTTATCTTTCGCGACTGCTACGCGTCACACCTTCTGCTCCACCCACTGCTACGCCTATTGCAATGTAATGCTATGTGTTTGCGTTATGTATATATGCTCATGCACTGTTATTAAAAAAGTCATCCTTTTCCTTGTCCCGATCCTGACACCAGCAGCGCTGCTGGGCCCTGCCATCCTATTCCTATGCAGGTTGTCCTGTTCCTGCCCTTTATGCTGTAATAAACCTGCGAAACTCCTACTACCTCGAATTTTGACTCTTATTTATTGAGCTATCTGTTATTCATTTATACATTCAAAAATAGGGTATTATTTATTTATTTACCACATAATGGCGCCCGAATAGGGACTTGCCCTTTCCCCACGCGTCGGTGAAGCCACGCCGACCCCCTGACCCTCTGCAGTCGTGACGGAACTCTTCTGCGCACCGGCAGATATTTCTGCTTCAAGTATCCCTCAGGCCCACGGAGGAGACGGAGGAGGCGGTCCAGCATCCAAACGAGACGGTGGAGGAACGCGGCGAGTCCCGACCAGAGCCCAAGCCGAGAGTTCAAGGTCCGAGGTATCCGGAGGCCCACCCGTAACAGAAGTCCGAAGTTCGTCCGTCCGACGTCCAAGCAGTCCCGTCCAGTCTGAGGCCTTCCGTTCTTGCTGCCCGGTGAGTACCGTTACTGGGGTAGTATCTAGACAGGGTCAATTTAATTGACTCTGGTCCGTGGGTTGGTGGTACACAGACCCACAAACGAAGTGTCCACTTCGGTGGATGCGGGTCCTGACGTGTCTCTTTATGAGACCGGTAAGTTTCGTACTGTTTCAGCAGTGCATCTAGTTCCTGTTCTAGTCAGTTCTGTTCTCGAGAAAATTCATGTATTCTGTGTTCCGTATTCCAGGTAGTATTCTGTTCGAACTGTTATTTTTAAATGTTCTTCATGTATTTTAATGTCGTGGTATGAATGGGGAATAAGTATCGTGTTTATTGTGTATTGTATTGTGTCTAGATTATAGTTCAGTCATGCCGCTCTTTTCGAAATTACGTCAGTTAAAAACCAGAAAGGGTCTGCTGGAAGCAGCAGTTCCAGTTCCGCCTAGGGACAGTCCAGGTAATTTTATGTATCAGAAGCATGGCATAAGCGCCGTACTGTATCTAGATTTATGGGTAGAGTATACCAAACAGTTAGAAGAAAAGTATAGATGGCCCGTATCGGGTACATGGGATGCCGAATGCATCATGCGAGTAGAAGAAGCATTATGGAAAAAGAAAGCCAGACAGTCACAGAAAGATGCCATCGAGTTATGGCGCAAAGAAGCTCATAAAAGAACTGAAAAGGAAATCAGAAAGTCAGAATTAAGTAGAGAATCCTTAGAACGAGCACAAGAAAAAGAACTAATCGAGATAGGTGAACAAGTCAAAGCCGAACAGTCAGACAGACAGAGGCATGCCCTTATTAGGGGTATGTATCCTCTTCTTGCCGAGGGCTTGCCAAAAGCGACCCCAGAGGCATCCAGTAATTTCCCGCCACCATTAGTTCCGACTAAGCTACGTCACAAACAGACCGCAGCTGATATTTTTATTTCGTCCTATTTGGACGACACAGTCCCAGAATATGCAAATCCTGTTCGCGCTCCGCCAGTCCCTGTAAATCAGGCACTTCCCGCTCCTCCAGACACCGGAGTACCTGCTACGGTCCCCCCGGTCCAGCCCGCCATACAAGTCCAGCCTGCATTTCCATTTCCCACTCTGCCAGGACGAAGAGCCTCAGTAGACGACTCTAGTTTAGGGGCCGCAGGGGGAGGTACTCCTCAAACCCCGCCGCCACACAAGCGTTTAACGACAGCCGAATTACATGCACAAGCGTCACAGCGTACGCCCAGACATCAGACTGTAGCAGAAATAAGAAAATCCCTTGCCGAATGCGGCTATGATCCAGTCCCAGGCGAGGATAATATGGTTTTATATTCATTCCGCGTAAGAAAGGTGGCCGAGTATCTAGTCACCTTACCGAATATGAAAGAAGATCTAGACAGAATATATCGTTTCATCCGTACAGGGGATGATCCAGAAAGCATTAGCGAGGCCATGTCTCAAAGGAAAGCCGAGATCCAGCTCATGATATTAAAGTTTCTGATAAATTGTCTAATAAGAGAACAAGATTACCCGTCTAAAGATCCAGCTGAAATGAGAACCCTGACAAGGTGGAGTGATAATATAGCCGAGGGTAAGCACAAGACCGTCGGTGCTATGGAGAGTATGTACAAGAAAATCCGTAAAGAAATAATAAAGTTACACGAACAGCGTAAAGCAGCACAAGTAAGCGAGAAAGAAAGTAACTCTGATCCGGAAGAGGTTGAGGACGAGAATCCCGACAGAATAGCGTATGTAGGAAAATCTAGATTTCCAGATCGCCATTTACGCCTAGAACACAAGTCTATTTTTCATTCTCCAGCACCAGAACAAGGTTCACTAGAACAAGTGTTTCAAGTTACCGATCACATTCTGAAATCACGAATCGGTTACAGTGAGTTAAGTACCATGCATGAACAAGAACTAGCCCGATCAGCAGTCCGATGGATTACTGATTCTACCACTTTTCCAGACGAAATAGTGGCACAAATGTTTCTGAAAATGCCCCCAGCCGAACAACGACTGGTGGGTATGTATATGATTCAGCACCTCATTACTTTGTATGAGGGTCAACACTCTGATCCAGGTCCGTTACATGATATCCTGAACGAGTTACTCCAGTATAGATGGAGAGGTCTAGGTACCGATTTAATTAGTGTCATTCTAGAACAGCGCCACAAATATAGAACGTTTCTGAACCCGCATTTTGTTCATGTCTCACCCCCAGAAAGTAAACCATTTTACATAGAGAGACAGAATCCGTTACGAGAAGTCCACCCAGTTAGAGGAACGGGTGGCGAACTAGAACGAGTGTTTGTTTACACTCCGATTACAAAGATGGAACTCCTCGAGATGAAGAAATTAATTCCCTGTCATGATAAAGATCCAGCAGGGTTCCATAGAGAATTAAAAGACATGCTCCGTATGGGAGAATACACGTATCCAGATATAATTAAAATGTTAAAGGTTCTGCTGCCCGCAGGGGTGTATGAAAAGCTCAAGGAAAAAGAATGGGAGGTGGGAGAGAAAAAGATCGATTGGGCAGTTCTAGAAGCTGAAGATAAGGCACGAGTACCAGGTACCGGTCTCGGGGATAAATGTAAAGAATTACCTGAATTATTAATACAAGTCTTACCCAGATTATTGACAACTAGAAAAGAAGACTGGGATGCAATCTCAGCCTGTAAACAGAAACAAGACGAAGATATTAGTGATTTTTATTCTAGATTTGAAAAATGTTTTAGCATCAACAGTGGCCTCAAGACAAGTAGTGAGTCATACCCTCACCTTTTTGTTACTAAATTAGTCGAGAATTCAAGTCCACAAATTAAAAATCGAGTTTTGAAAGTCGAAAGTACCTGGCAAGCTAATACCCCGTCCCAGATGTTGCAGATGCTTCAATACCACCAGAATAGAATCAGAGAAGAACAAGAACACGAGAGAAAACGTATGAAAGACACGAAAATGAAAGTACTAGTTGCACAATCTGTTCCTCAAGACAGTCAGAAGAGGGGTCCGAATCAAGCCAGTCATCCTGCAGCTCCCGTTAAAGGGAACTGCAATTATTGTAAACAGCCAGGTCATTTTATAAATGAGTGTGCAGTTCTGAAACACAACATAGCTACTGGTAAGACTAAAGAAAGACCACGTCCGCCTAGACAAGAACAAGTTTCACAGATTCCTCAGCCACAGAATGCACCACAGACAGTTACCGCACCGCAGCCTATTGCTGCAACACAGCACGTTACACAGCAGATGTACCAGTATGCACAGTCTGAGTATCCAGAGTACCAGCAGTATTCATGAAACAGCCTAGAGAGGGAGGTAGGCTTGCCTCTCATCGAGATACCTGTAGATCAAGAAGGTCCCTATGTTCACAGTCAAGTATTAGGGAAAGACAGAAAGTTTTTGATTGATACAGGGGCAAGTAGGACCACAATTAGTCACGCCGAAGTTCCAGGGGCTCCGCTCTCAGGCTCAAGAAATGTTTCCCTTGGATTTTCAGGAAAACCTATCGTAAATGAGATTTCAAAACCAGTTTCTCTAGAAGTAGGTCCATTGTCCCGCACTACTGATCTGTTACTTACTAAGTCATGTCCAGAAAATCTATTAGGTATTAAAACACTGAAAGAGTTAGGTGCAGTTATATGCTGTTCCCCAGAGGGAATACGATTGTTCCTACGTGACTTTAAGGGTCACTATGTATTACGAGATTTTGATTCAAGACTGTCTAATGTTCCACAGCATCTATGGGCGCAAGGTCCAACTGATGTTGGTTATATGCAAATCACACCCTATCGTGTGACTCTCAAGCCAGGTGTAGTGTTACCACGAATCAGACAGTACAGATTGCCACCTGAGGCTGTAGCAGCCTTATCCAAAATTATTGACGAGCTCATGGCTCAAGGAGTGGTTGTAGAAACTGACTCCAATGTATGTAATTCTCCGATCATTCCAGTCATGAAACGTACTGATCCAAATGCACCCCCAGTATATCGATTAGTGATTGACCTACGAGAGCTTAATAAGTGTATTATTCCTCAGTACCCAGTTGTCCCAGACATCTCTTCCCTATTAACGGCCATTGATTCCGAAGCCACGTTCTTCACTGTCATAGACCTCAAGAACGCGTTTTTCAGTGTCCCTATTCATCCAGACAGCCAGTTCCTTTTCGGATTTTGTTTAAATGGAAGGAGCTATATGTTTACACGAGCTCCTCAAGGTTTCACAGAAAGTCCTAGTATTTATAGTCAAGCACTCAAGAGACAACTAGACAACATTCACATGCCAACTGACACTGCCCTGCTCCAGTATGTCGATGATCTACTGATCACAGCCCGTTCTGAACGTGCTTGCGAGCGAGCATCACTGACAGTTCTGTATTTCCTAGCCGAGATGGGGCACAAGGTGTCCCCTTCTAAGCTTCAATTCTGTGTCCAGCAAGTGGTCTACTTAGGACACTTACTGTCCAAGAGGGGTAGGCAGTTGACACCAGACCGTATCCAGTTAATAGCGAGTCTTCCTCAGCCCAAGACCCAGAAGGAGGTACGTGCTTTTATCGGCCTTACTTCTTACTGCAGACAATGGATTCCCCAGTATGCATTTCTAGCCAAGCCACTGATACAGTTAACGACACAGGAGGCAGCCGTATCGACTGTCCTCCCTTGGACATCTGAACATACACTTAGTTTCAATGAGTTAAAGAAAGCTCTATGCCAAGCTCCAGTTCTAGCGACACCGAACTACAGTAAGTCTTTTACACTTTTCGTAACTGAACGGGAAGGTACAGCATTATCTGTTCTCACACAAGATCAAGCAGGACAATACAAGCCCTGTGCTTATTTTTCGAGCACATTAGATCCTGTAGCCCAGGCTCTGCCTGCGTGCCTCAAGTCAGTTGCAGCCACAGCACTAGCTATCAGACAAAGTGATTCCATAGTCTTAGGACACTCCTTGACAGTACAAGTTCCACATTCCGTGGAAGTTCTTTTAAACCGAACACAGACTCAGCACTTGACAATTGCACGTTTAACAGGTTATGAATTGACACTGTTCCAGCCACACATAGAAATCAGACGCTGCAACATTTTAAATCCTGCTACACTGTTACCATCAGTTACTCCGAATTCTGCCACACATGACTGTGTGGAAGTAGTTAACATTACGACAAAGCCAAGACAAGATCTGACAGATATTCCGTTACCAGACCCCGACCTGACACTTTATGTGGATGGTTCATGTATGAGAACAAGTACAGGAGAACTAGTCGCCGCGTATGCAGTGACTACTGATACTGAAGTTATTGAGACACACCGCATTGACACCCTGTCCGCTCAAGCAGCAGAGCTAGTTGCTCTGACCCAAGCCTGCATACACGCCAAGAACTTGAAAGTTAATGTTTACACAGATTCACGCTACGCATTTGGAGTTGTACACGACTTCGGAGTGCTCTGGCAGGAGAGAGGTTTCATGACTTCTCATGGAACCAAGATTCAGCATGGTCTCCTTATTCAAACTCTGTTAGATGCCATACATTTACCGACATCTATTGCTATCATGAAATGTAAAGCACATACGAAGGTTACTGACATTATTTCCCAAGGTAATGATCTAGCAGATCGCACAGCCAAGTTTACAGCACAGACTCCAGACATTCCAGTTAATCAGACACATACTCCAGATCCGACCACATGCATGACAGTTAAGGACCCTACACAAGATGTCATAGATATCCAGTTACATGCTACTCCCGAAGAAATCAAGAAATGGTCCGAACAAGGAGGGGTCCAGACAGATCAAGGATGGTTAACGAAGGGTAGAGCCACATGGTTTCTCCCCGACTCTATGGTTCAAGTCATTATTAATACCGCACATAGTCCAGCACATTTAGGAGAAAAAGCTATGTTAGACAGTATCCAGAACATTTGGTTCAACAAGCATTTACGAGCTGCAGCCAAGCAGAAAGTCCGTACCTGTATGATATGTTGTCAGTTTAATCCAGGTAAAAGTGTCCCGGTGGAACAAGGTGGATTCCAGCCCCCTGACCACCCTTTTGAAGTCCTCCAGATGGATTATATTCAGATGGAGCGATGTCGAGGTTTCAAGTATGTCCTTGTAGTTGTATGCGCTTTGTCCAGGTGGACAGAAGCATATCCAGTCCCAGATTACACAGCCGCGACCACTGCTAAGCAGTTGGTTCGTGAGTTCTTCCCCCGTTATGGACTCCCTAGAGTCGTATATTCTGACAACGGCCAGCCATTCTCATCTGAGTTGATGAAACATGTTTCCCTTTTGTTGGGGTACCAGTGGAAGTTCCATTGTGTACGCCATCCTGAAGCAGCCGGTCTCGTAGAGAGACATAACCAGACCCTGAAAATCCGAATTGCCAAAGTGTGTAAAGAGAAAGGTGTGGACTGGCTAGTAGCTCTGCCAGTCGCTTTATTTTATATGCGCATGGTCGCACATTCCAGATCAGGTCTGTCCCCGTATGAGGTCGTTTTCGGCCGCCCCCCTAACATGTGGGGTACTCCTAGACCCCGAAGTATTACCGATGTTTCAAGTAATATGCTGACAGATTACCTAGCTTCCTTGATGTCTGCCCTCAACTCATGTCGTTCACAGGTTACAGCCGCATTTCCAGACAATACCGAGGTGGCACCGCATGAAATCGTTCCAGGATCCATGGTGTTGGTGAGGAATTTTGACAGATCAAGTCCGCTGGAGCCTCGCTGGAAAGAGCCCCGACAGGTCCTCCTCACCACCCGTACAGCCGTGAAGTTGGAAGGTCGCAAAGGCTGGGTGCACCTTTCTCATGTAAAACAGTTTAATGGACTAAAACCCGTCCCAAAGAACATTTCCCAGGATTTGAAGGATTGCCAAAATATTGTTCTCAAGGACTGTCCCGCAAAAGACATTGCTACAAACCCTCCCCTGTTAGAGAAAACTCCGCAACAGGAGTATAAACTCAAACTCCGGTCTAGTAAAATAAGTCAGTCAGTTTGATTGTCTAAGTCCTCCCCTAGGTGAAACGGTTAGACTGTTTCTGACATGTATAAAATAGACCCCCATAGTGAGAGAGTTAGCCAAAACTCAATCCGATGTATCATTTTTCTATGTTTCATATTATTTCTCAGCATTATGATTTCCTGCACCAGTTATGCATTTTTCTTGTATTTCCCAGTTCTTCATGTAAATAAGTCTGCTAATGCTACAGTAGAGCACACGTTTAGTGATCTGCCTCCTCATGAACTCTCTTACCGCCTCGCTATGCGAAATAACTCATTCATCCGCATGTTACATTACTCACACCAGACCAGCAATGCCACTAATTGTTGGGTGTGTGGTCGACTCCCCCCTTTCCAGACACCGAAGGGAGTTCTGCCACTTTTTCCTTATCCATTTTCACATAATGGTTCGTGTGGAGCATGGTCCACGTTAACGTCATCCTCAACAGATATGTTTTTTCTTAACAGTACATGCTTTCCAGACAAGCAAGGTCTCCCCCACAGAACAGGTTTAGATCTAGAAAATGAAGTGTATAATTTAGGTAACTATTCTTCGAATTTCATGGTCTTGAATGTTCAGTCTGATACTACTCCAGACTTACCTGCTATTTCAGTACTACCAGTCAGAGGTGAATTATGTGTCCGAAATAATGGTTCCGTACATGTAGGTCATAGTGATTGTACTACTATTGTCAAGTATAGTGACAGTGGGAAATCTATTTTCAAAGCTTCACGTCATTCTTATTTTATTTGTGGTCAAACTGCATATGTTCGTCTGCCCCTCGATTGGGAGGGAACCTGTTACATTGCCTTCCTACTGCCACCAGTTTTCCTAGCCCCATCTGATTATCATAGAAACACACATCTAGTACACATTAGACATAGAAGGGAGTCCCCAATTGTCGATTATACTGAAACTGCTCTAGAACAGTATACAGATTTCAACAGAGGTTTCTTTTTCTTTATCGGACCTATCCAGAATAGTAAGCTAATCCGTAGGTTAACCAGAACCCTTGAAGCAGTAGTCAATGAGACTGCCTCTGCTCTAGGTAACTTAACCGAAGAGCAATCTGCTATGAGATTTGTCGTTTTACAGAATCGTCTCGTCCTTGACGTCATACTGGCCGATAGGGGCGGGGCCTGTAGAGTCATCGGATCTAGTTGCTGCATTTTCATTCCAAATAACGCACCGTCTGTTTATTCAGCTATAACCCGACTCCATAAAATTGCCCATCTGATACACCAAGATCCAGGCACCTGGACATGGTCCGGTTGGTTCTGGAATATAATTTCCGCATGGGGATGGAAAATATTGTCCTTTCTAGGTATTGCAGTAGCGATCATATTCAGCTGCTGCCTCTGTATACAATGTGGCCCTGCGATTTGCGGCATTTGTGCTACCTCTTGTATTCCTAGTCCCAAGCCCCGTTCTAAATCCCGTTCCAGGATAATTCGAGACGAGCAAATGATACTGTATGAAATGATAGATGGTATCATGAATATTGATGTTTCCTGATGGAAACGTAGTGACAAGGAGGGAATGTGGAAAAGTAAATTTTGCCATGTTCTGTGTCACTACGTGTCATCCATCATATGTTATGTGTGCATGATTAATATGCATATGTATTCCCCATGTTCGATTCAAGACACAATTATAGTTGTGTCCACCTCTAGTATGCCAGTTTCCAGTTCTCGTGAATACTACGAATATCAGGCCTATGTAAAGCTACGTTGCCACGTTTCTCAGTGTGCACGTTATTTCATTGTAAAGTCCCTGTTTCTAGGCCTCAAAAGGGCCTGGACACCAGATTCAGCTCCTGTCTCCTGAGCCCTCGCTGAGGAGCGATACAGCCCCCACCTGTATCCTCGACCCTTCACTTACTTCCTGCCTCACAGTGCCCGGTTCAGGCTGGCTCAGCCTCTGAGTCTGCCAAGAGTATGTTATGATTCCAGTTATCAGTTCAGTCCTCCTTCTCTGCATTCCTAAATTACTGAATCGCATCAATAGTTTCCGTCATTGTCTAGCCTTCACGTCTCCACGTTAGAGAAATACTGTATTAATGGTCATTTAATATTCTTCATCACGCACTACATGTAGAATAATGCATGGTCCAGTCTTAGAATCAAGTTAGCCTTTCCCCTCCTGACTTCTAGTTTATATCAACATGTTCTCTAAACATCAGATACTAGATACTGTTTAGGTACATGTCGCTCTGACTCTCCAGACTTCAGTCTCTGCTCCTAGCACAGAGTTCATAGCCCCCAGCTTCTCCTAGTGATACGTCATTGCTAGTTTGCGCGCACCATCAGGTTAGAGGTCCCGGCTCCTTAGGTAGCCCCCTCCATGGTTTCCGCCCCATTCATGACATATTCTGTTACGTTTGCATCACATGTCTATGTATACGCCCTGTTACACCTCTTTTCACCCTTATCTTTCGCGACTGCTACGCGTCACACCTTCTGCTCCACCCACTGCTACGCCTATTGCAATGTAATGCTATGTGTTTGCGTTATGTATATATGCTCATGCACTGTTATTAAAAAAGTCATCCTTTTCCTTGTCCCGATCCTGACACCAGCAGCGCTGCTGGGCCCTGCCATCCTATTCCTATGCAGGTTGTCCTGTTCCTGCCCTTTATGCTGTAATAAACCTGCGAAACTCCTACTACCTCGAATTTTGACTCTTATTTATTGAGCTATCTGTTATTCATTTATACATTAAAAAATAGGGTATTATTTATTTATTTACCACAATTCCATAATGACACTGATATGTTGCTAAGTTGAGTTTCTCCCTTAGGCTTTATATGGGCCTATTCAGTTCTATGGTACATTTGAGTTTTTTGTATTATAGATATATATATATTTATATGTATATGTATTTTATAATTATAATAATTTTACTTATGTATGCATATGTTACTGCTATTTTATGTACCGTGGGACTCCCATTTCGACGACGGGGAATATTCAAGCATGTGAATCTATGAAAGACACCCCTAATACTGGAGAAGTTTCCTTTCTTAGGATTAGGGCTAGTCTCAGGGTTACTGCTCAGTAGGTTGTTGATATGCTTTTTGAGTCTTCCTCTGACCATGGTTCAGAGACTGACTCTGCATCTGAGGCAGAGGAGTGAGTGGAAGATTCTGTGCACGAGCAATCATCGAATGAGGAATCCACTCTTAGCGCAGATTACGTGCTCTATTTAGAGGAGGGCATTGATGTGCCGATAGTGCAGCAAGAGCCGTCTGGGTTGTAATGCTTGCCATTGGAAGAGCTGACCTCTAGGTTGCCCCAGGTATGGTGCAGTCGGCTTTGCCTGACTTTACTGGTGTCCCAGGGTGTCGTTAGAATTCTGATTTTTGAATTGACAAATTTTCCCAAATTACCAAAAGTCTTGTTGGGGCCTTGGCTAAGTTCCTTTAGAATTTTAGGGGGAAAAAAGTCGATTCAGCTAGGGATAGGAGGGGTTCGAAGTTTCTTTTAACAATATCTCTTAACAAGAACCCAGCTCTTAGTGAGGATAACCACAATGGCATAGAGGACCAGGTTGAAGAGCTCGACCTCACCCCTTACCTCCACTTGTCTTTCAAGGAGGTATGGTCCCTATGCAAAATTAACAAGCATTTGCAATGCAATAGGTCTCGCATTAGGAAAGTTTGAGCTTTTAGTATTGTAAACGGCAATGTCTTTTTATTTATGCAGTAGTTAAGTTTTGTTGTATAAAAAGGAACATATAAAATATGGCTTGTACAAAAGTATCAAATTTTATTGATATATAGAAATATTATCTCAAAAGGAGGCTTGAAAAAGTCCCGGTCCCTCCGGCTTCAGGCTCTACAAATTGCTGCGTACCGACGGACAGGTAAGCCCCCCCGCAGGTACTCTGTGTTTCTTATTTGTAAAACTGTCTATCGTTCGGTTTTTTAGCTAAGTGGGCTCCCTCTTGACCTATACGATCGTTATATTTAAGTCGCCTGCACTTGTGACTTGCAGCAACCTTGTTATAATCGTAGTCCAGCCTCACCCTGATGTTTACACACTTTCAGGAATCTTTTCTTTCTTGTTTTAAATTGTCATAGTCAGAAAACTTAAAAAGAGAAACAAAAAAACGCTGTGTCCGCCTCCCTGCTCGGGGCCGCGCTGCCATTGGCGGACTCCTGTGGAGTGGTGTGGCTCACTGGTTAGAGGCGGCAGACCCGGAAGCAGAGAACGGCCCGGGACCAGGGTTCAATTCTCGACGCGGCAGGGTCGTGGACCAGGGTCAGCGGACTCGATAATTCTCGCCTCGGTGCCTACTCTAACCAGGGATCACACTCAGCAACTCTGGGCATTAGCTCGCCTCATCTCTACAACGGCCCCCCACATTCGCCAGGGATGCCTGGTTTCACCTTGGAGATACCCAGTAGGGACCATCTCACAGGGATAGCCAGGACGGGTTCCCCAGCGGTCTACAGCGCCACGACGCCTCAGGGCAGCAGTGCGCTTTACAAGACACATACACATACATACACACTCCTGAGGCAGGAAGCCAGGCAACGGGAGAGAAGACGTGGGCCGGGCCAGAAGCGAGCAGGAAGTCCCGCCTGCTGCTGGGCTGTGATTGGCTGCCCGCCGGGATGGAGCAAAGAGGCCGAGTCCTCCCGCGGCCCGGGGCTCCCGTGAGCTAGGGAGAGCCCCGGGCCGCCCCACCTTGAGTCCCGGTCCCGAGATGGGGGACTGGGTGAACAGAGGCGCTGTCGGGCGGGGCTCCCAGGGATCGGGAGAGCCCCACTACCGCCGCCCCAGAGAAGAGAAATCCTGCGTAGCCGGTGAGTGGGGTGGCGGGGGGTTTTTGTATGTGTGCATGCGTGTGTGTGTGTAGGTGCGCTGGTGTGTGTGTAGGTGCGGCGACGGGGGGGGGGGGGTGCGTGTGGCTTTTAAATGCTTTTAATGTATTACTTCTGTTTATTTCCTGAAGTCTCTTTAACCTTTAAGTAAAGTCCATGCTGCTTTCACGCAGTCGGGTAAAGTCCGCGCTATATAAAAAAGCTGTTGCCATTTGTTTTCGTGTAATGCTTTTAATGTATTACTTCTGTTTATTTCCTGAAGTCTCTTTAACCTTTAAGCAAAGTCCATGCTGCTTTCACGCAGTCGGGTAAAGTCCGCGCTATATAAAAATGCTGTTGCCATTTGTAGCCTGCCAGATTCAAATGAGACTAACTCTGTTTTTTTTGTGAGTGCCCGGGCTAAACATGTTCCAATCCGACCCTGCTTATAAATCTCACTGAGAGACTGATATCTCGGTTGTCCCTCCCCACATTTTGCAGTGGGGCCCCAATTACTTTGCCTCAGGCCAGTAGTTAAACCGTGGCGTCAGTGTGATAGAGACTTCCCCGTTCAGTTTGCACTTCAGAGTAAGCTGCACAAGCATTCACCTGGGGATGCGAGCCTGGATGATTACGGTTTCCTCTCCTCACCTCAGCCCATTTTAGGTGGCAGTTCTATGTGCCCAAAACAAAGGCTGACATCCATCTGAGCCCTGCCAGGCGTACCGTTCGTGTCTGGCTTTCCCCCTCCTTTGATTAGCGAAACGGGGCTCCACCCCTCACATTTAACCAATATTCACAGCCCCACTGTTGTCGGATATATCATCTTAAACTTCATTAACCATAATCCACTACTGGCGGCTGTGTTCTAACATGGGCTCACTGTTGCATGCTATTTCAATAATTACTCTTGCCCTCACTTGATTGAAAAGCTCTCCCCGATGAAATCTATCAGAATACCCCGCCCTCCCTTGCTGCTGCTTTCACCCAGTCGGGTAAAGTGGGCGCTATATAAAAAAGCTGTTGCCATTTGTTTTCGTGTAATGCTTTTAATGTATTACTTCTGTTTATTTCCTGAAGTCTCTTTAACCTTTAAGTAAAGTCCATGCTGCTTTCACGCAGTCGGGTAAAGTCCGCGCTATATAAAAAAGCTGTTCCCATTTGTTTTCATGTAATGCTTTTAATGTATTACTTCTGTTTATTTCCTGAAGTCTCTTTAACCTTTAAGCAAAGTCCATGCTGCTTTCACGCAGTCGGGTAAAGTTCGCGCTATATAAAAATGCTGTTGCCATTTGTAGCCTGCCAGATTCAAATGAGACTAACTCTCTGTTTTTTTTGTGAGTGCCCGGGCTAAACATGTTCCAATCCGACCCTGCTTATAAATCTCACTGAGAGACTGATATCTCGGTTGTCCCTCCCCACATTTTGCAGTGGGGCCCCAATTACTTTGCCTCAGGCCAGTAGTTAAACCGTGGCGTCAGTGTGATAGGGACTTCCCCGTTGAGTTTGCACTTCAGAGTAAGCTGCACAAGCATTCACCTGGGGATGCGAGCCTGGATGCTTACGGTTTCCTCTCCTCACCTCAGCCCATTTTAGGTGATTTTAAAGGCAGTTCTATGTGCCCAAAACAAAGGCTGACATCCATCTGAGCCCTGCCAGGCGTACCGTTCGTGTCTGGCTTTCCCCCTCCTTTGATTAGCGAAACGGGGCTCCACCCCTCACATTTAACCAATATTCACAGCCCCACTGTTGTCTTATATATCATCTTAAACTTCATTAACCATAATCCACTACTGGCGGCTGTGTTCTAACATGGGCTCACTGTTGCATGCTATTTCAGTAATTACTCTTGCCCTCACTTGATTGAAAAGCTCTCCCCGATGAAATCTATCAGAATACCCCGCCCTCCCTTGCTGCTGCTTTCACGCAGTGGGGTAAAGTCGGCGCTATATAAAAAAGCTGTTGCCATTTGTTTTCGTGTAATGCTTTTAATGTATTACTTCTGTTTATTTCGTGAAGTCTCTTTAACCTTTAAGCAAAGTCCATGCTGCTTTCACGCAGTCGGGTAAAGTCCGCGCTATATAAAAATGCTGTTGCCATTTGTAGCCTGCCAGATTCAAATGAGACTAACTCTCTGTTTTTTTTGTGAGTGCCCGGGCTAAACATGTTCCAATCCGACCCTGCTTATAAATCTCACTGAGAGACTGATATCTCGGTTGTCCCTCCCTACATTTTGCAGTGGGGCCCCAATTACTTTGCCTCAGGCCAGTAGTTAAACCGTGGCGTCAGTGTGATAGGGACTTCCCCGTTGAGTTTGCACTTCAGAGAAAGCTGCACAAGCATTCACCTGGGGATGCGAGCCTGGATGCTTACGGTTTCCTCTCCTCACCTCAGCCCATTTTAGGTGATTTTAAAGGCAGTTCTATGTGCCCAAAACAAAGGCTGACATCCATCTGAGCCCTGCCAGGCGTACCGTTCGTGTCTGGCTTTCCCCCTCCTTTGATTAGCGAAACGGGGCTCCACCCCTCACATTTAACCAATATTCACAGCCCCACTGTTGTCGGATATGTCATCTTAAACTTCATTAACCATAATCCACTACTGGCAGCTGTGTTCTAACATGGGCTCACTGTTGCATGCTATTTCAGTAATTACTCTTGCCCTCACTTGATTCAAAAGCTCTCCCCGATGAAATCTATCAGAATACCCCTCCCTCCCTTGCTGCTGCTTTCACGCACTTCTGTTTATTTCGTGAAGTCTCTTTAACCTTTAAGCAAAGTCCATGCTGCTTTCACGCAGTCGGGTAAGGTCCGCGCTATATGTGGAGGAGTGGAGGAGTGTGGCTCACTGATTAGAGCGGCAGACCCTGATGCAGAGGTCTGGTCCGGGACCAGGGTTCAATTCCCGACGCGGCAGGGTCCTGAGCCCCAAATGTCCACGGACCCGATAATTCTCGCCTCGGTGCCTATTCTAATCATGGGGTCTCACGCTGCAACTCTGGGCAATAGTTGCTTAATCTCTACTATGGCGGCCCACCCGCTGTGGGATGCCTGGCTTTCACCCTGGGGATACCCAGTAGGGGTTATCTCACAGGGAAAAGCCAGGACGGGTTATCAAGGCAAGCGCCTTGATGCCTTCGGGTGATACGTGCGCTATATAAGTCGCAATACAAAAGCTGTTGCCATTTGTTCGGGTAAAGTCCGCACTATATAAAAATGCTATTACCATTTGTTTTTGTGTAATGCTTTTAATGTATTACTTCTGTTTATTTCGTGAAGTTTCTTGACACCTTTAAGTAAAGTCCACGTTGCCATTTTGCAATGTATTACTTCTCTTTATTTCGTGTTCTAAAAATGCCCATATCAGCGAAAGCGATCAGTGAAAGCAAACGCGCTCTAAGACAGGAAACGAAACCGAAGGCACGCTCACACAAAGAAAGAAACATGCTGAAGGAAACTGAAGAAAAAAGCGCGTGCACGCAGTGAAATCCAGCCGAGGAAAAGCGCATGGCAGTTTCTTGTCCTTCATTCCCCCGAGTCAGCTAGCTATAAGCCTCCAACCTGGACGCATCCTTCGGATGCGAATTCCAGGCGAGACCTAAAAACATAACCATGGGGTCCCATTCGACCACACACAAGCTCCAGGGGCTGTTGGCTGGGTATGCCTAGGACCATCCCTCTGAGAATGGTGAAGACCTTTCAGATGTGGAAGAAGATGGAGGGGCTGAGGATACAGTCCAATTCCCCCTCCCCCCAACTTCATAGGGAGAGAAGTACCCCAGTAACCCTGAATCCAAGAATAAACCTCTCAGTACCTAGAGCCCATACAGGTGGATCAAGTACTACTGAGAGCATTGAGGACAGCCTCAATGAGGACAACCTGCTAGTCAGGTCGACCAAAAGATTGGACCTAGAAACCAGAATCCTGGCTCTAGAGAGAGAGCAGAGATTGGCCTAGCACCCATCAATGGTGGCAGCAATTTACTTAATAAGGATAACGAGCAATCTTATGATGCTAAAATTCCCAAAGAGATTGTCCCTAAATATGAGGAGTGATGATATCACAAAATGGTTCACAGCCTTTGAGAGGGCTTGTGAAATGAGAAAAGTGAAGAAGAAGTCACACTGGGGGATTTCCTGTGGGAACTGGTCTCTGGTAACTACAAAGACAGACTCCTGACCCTTTCAGGCGCAGATGCTGGGTCGTATGGCCTCATGAAGAGAACTCTGACAGAGGGCTTTGGACTCCCAACTGAGGAATACAGAATTAGATTCTGGGAGGGGGCTCACAAAACTCAAAACCAATCCTGAATTGACTTTGTCCACTACTGACCAAAAGAAAGGGGTTAAAAAACCTCCCCAGGGGAAAGGTGGTGAGAGTCCCCCCGCCTCCCCCCCCCCCCCCCAAAAAAAAGCCTGAGTCTTCAACAGGGCCCAAAAAACCTGCACAGGGGGGTGGGTCCAAAAACTCTTCCCAGTCCAAAAATAGGGACAGGAGAAAGAACTTTGATGCTCCAAAGGAATGGTGTAACAGCTGTAAGAAGTAAGGAAACTTAACTGGAGATGCTACTTGTCCTAACAAGAAGTCCCCTAGTCCTACTACAGCTACACCTGGGTTAGCATGTGTCCTGATGGGATCTGCATGGTGCCAAGAGCAAATCAGGTTGCACACTGAAGCAGTTCTAGTCACAGAAGGGGAAGTTGAGTTCGCCACTTTAGCTGTGTGGCCACCCAACTTAAATAAATATCGGCAATACCCTTGGATCATGTGACTAGGATAAAAGCTCTGAGTGATACAGGTGCCAGTGTCACTATGGTGAGAGATACACTGGTTTCCCCAGAGCAATACTTGATTGGGAGAACTTACCCAGTCACCAATGCTGACAGTGTTACCACTAACCATGCCATGGTGACATTAGACTGGGGGCAGGGGGGAGTGTACAGGCCTGAAACAGGTAGTGGTGTCTCCAAAGCTTCCAGCTGCATGTCGGCTTGGTGATGAACTGGAAACATCAGCATGGGCTGAGGTAGAATTGAAAACCCATGCAGCAATGCTGGACATCCCTGAGATGGTGTGTGTAAAAACAAGAGTACAGAGCAGAAAACTGGGTAGAAAGAAGTGTTAGCCCATGGAGCTTGACCCTTACCAGGTGGACCTCTTAGGCCCAGGGGGGGGCCTCTAGGGGAGAGCTGTGTCTTGGACATTAGAACTTTCCAACTCTTGAAAACCTGAGGCAGCAAGTTGCTACCAAGGAAAAGGCAGATGTCAGTGGTACCCACAGAGTTTATTGGGAGGAGGGACTACTGTACACTGAGGCCAGAGACCCAAACCCTGGAGCCATTAGGAGAGTGGTAGTGCTTCAAAAGTACAGGGAGTTCCTGCTAACTTTAGCTCATGACATCCCCCTAGCTAGACATCTGGGCCAAACCAACACCTGGGAATGGCTATTTAGCCACTTTTACTGGCCCCAGATGTCTCAAAAAGTGAAGGAGTTGAACATTAGTTACTTACCTGTAAACTGTGGTTCTCCAGTATTGGTGTCTTTCATAGATTCACATGCTTGAATATTCCCCGTCGTCGAAGTGGGAGTCCCACGGTACATAAAATAGTAGTAAAAAATATATATGGGCGTGGCCAAGATGGCGGTGGAGTAGGACGTTTACCCGAGTCCCTCCGGCACCACGAACTACATAGCATTGTGAAGCACCTCTCAGGGCCGTCATACGCCCGTGTGGCCATCCGAGTTGACTCCACGCCGCCACCGTGATCCCGCTGGTGCCTCTTTCGTCGCTCCCGGTGCCCGACGGACTAAGATCGGCAACGCGACCGCCCGGCGGCTGGAGGCCTGAACTGCTCCTGGGCGCCACGGGAGAAGGGCGCGCTCTCCGACCCCGGACTGCCGCCCGGCTGCTTACTGCTGACACATCCCCGATTGCGGCGACCTGTGGCGAAGGAGGACGGGAGCCGGGGACTCCGCGTCTGGAGTGCCCCCTGTGGTGGACATCGCTGGCCCCGGGATCGAGGAGGGACGGCAGCGGGGACTAGCGAGGGCCACGGACTCGGGGCCTACACGAGCGGCCGGAGGTGGAGTTGAGCCCCCTGCCCGGACCTGCCCAACGAACACTGCTGGGTGAGATAGTGCACCGCGGGTGCCCTGATCCAACTTGCTTGCCTGCTGTGGGGCCCGGCCTGAAAGGGGTCGCGAGACGACTACGGCCTGCCCGTGAGCGGGGCCTGCCAAAGGTGGGGAGCTGAAGGAGCTATCCCGGTGCGGCCTACCTGGCCGAGGACTCGTGGCTGGGAAGCTGAGGGGCGCATAGGTCGGGCGGCCTGCAGAGGGGTACAGCGTCCCCCAGGTGCACCAAACTAATCCCCTGCCGTGGCGAAGCCCTAGCGCTGAGGGAACCGGATCACACACTTAGAGAAGACACGCGGCAGCTAGCCGGCAGAGAGGAAGGGGGAAAACGGAGGAGCAGCGAGCCCACGGCGAAGGGTGCTGAGGTCCCGGGACAGGGCTCGAGCAGAGACGGTGCTGCGGCCTGAGGAAGAGGGAGACGGGAGCCAAGATATCCACGCCTAGAGCGGCCCCCTTGGTGCACACCACTGACCCGGGCTCTACGAGGGACGGCAGCAGGGGCTACTGGAGACCGCGGACTCGAGGCCTACAAGTAAGGTAGAACTGTGCCCCCTGTCCGATACTGACCAGCGAACATTGCCGGGTGAGAGAAACTGCAAGCGGGTGCCCCGATCCACCCTGTCCACCCACCCTGAATACCTGCTGTGGGGCCTTGCCTGGAGGGGCAGACGAGACGCCTGAGGCCTGCCCGCGCCCGGGGCTTAAGGCAGGCGAGGAGCCGAGCGAGCTGTCCCAGTGTGGCCTACCTGGCCGAGGACTCGTGGTTGGGAGGCTGAGGGGCAGAGCGGTACAGCGTCCCCCGGGTGCACCGGACTCACCCCCTGCAACGGTGGGGCATCGGCGATCGGTGGGCCAGCCAACATTGAAGGCCGCTTCACGTCCTGACAGGACGGGACCTAGGGCTTGAGGAAACAGGCAGCGCAGCTTGAGAAGACGCGGAGCAGTTGACAGGCGGAGAGGACAGAGGAGAGCGGAGAAGCGGCGAGTCCCCAGCGACTGAGGCTGAGACACAGGCGCAAGGCCTGGGCTGGGGCAGGGCAAGCGTACCTCTGTTTGGACCACACAGGGACAGGGCCGGAAGGAGGGGCGCCACGAGGCCGTGCCCGGGTTTCGGAGGCCCTGAAGTTCCCAACATGGCGGGCAGACCGCGTAAAGATAAACCCGGCAAGGATGGCCTGCCTAAAGGAGTTCCGCCGACAACGCCATCTGGGCCCAGCAAATCGCCCCCTCGAGGGGAGGATGATGCACCGGCCACCAAGGCCTTTATGGTCGAATTGTTCAAAGCCATCAAAGCGGACATATCGGAGCTCCGCTCGCAACTGACGGCGGATCTGCGCGAGGTGAGGAGGGACATAGACGAAGTGGGATAGCGGGTGGCAACGCTGGAGGAACACGACGTGGGATTGGCAGTCCATCACCTGCAGCAAGACGTTCTCCGACTCACGGAACAGAACCTAGACCTCCAGGCCCATGCCGAGGACCTGGAAAACCGGTCACGCCGCAACAACATTAGAATTCGGGCGGTGCCTTGGGCAAGGACTTGAGGGAGTATGTGGAGGCCCTCTTTAAACACGTTCTCAGCGAGGAAGACCCTCCAGAGATACGCATGGACAGAACCCACCGAGTGGGGCTCCCGCGGGGCTCGAAGGCACCTCCCCCAGACATACTGGTCTGCGTTCATGACTTCAAACTAAAAGAACGCATACTGAGGAAGGCGCGAGAAGCCGGACCCCTGCAGTTTCGGGACCATCGTCCTCAGTTATTCTAAGACTTAGCAGCTTCGACTCTGCAAAAGCGAAGGGAGTTTCGTCCAGTCACCAGCTTCTTGCGTGACCGTGGTGTGGCCTACTCTTGGGGCCACCCCTTCCGCATCATTTTCCGATGGGAGAACAAGCTGGTCCAAGTGAGGTCCCTAGCGTCGGCCATGGAGATCCTCAACCTCGAAGAATCCGCGGCAGCACCTACAGACACAAGTTCTCCTTAAAGACGACGTCAGCGCTCTCCGGCCTGGCAAAGGGTGAGCCGGAACAAGGGTCTGAAGAAACCAGACCCTTCTACTAGCCTTCATGAGAGGGGAGCGGCAGTGGCCTCTGTGGCACTAATGACAGAGGCGACGAAGCAAGATGACCCCCCCTGCTAGGTGAACCCCTGAGAGGGGATACCGCTGGCGCCGGAGGGTCTCGAACCCACCAGGACTCACAGGTACTCCATGCCCTCCTTAGAGGAGGAACACCATGACGGGATATGGGAAGACATTGACTACACCCCTACATCTCGACCCTTACGGTCACACTCGGATCCCCCCTTTGGGAGTCCTTATGTTGGTTTCATTTATTATTTCTGGCTAAGCCTAGGTTTTGTTGGAGGTTGGGGTGGGGAGGGGGAAGGGAGGGGGGTTGTGTGGGGTGGGTGGGGGAGGGGGGGCAGTGGTGGTAGCGAAGGGCCCTTTCCAAGCGCACCGCGAGAGCTGGGGGACGTCGGTTGTGCACGATGGGAGGGGGTGTGGTACATTTCGGTGTGGCTGTTGAGTGGGCTGAACACTTGCAAGTGTGAGACGGGCGTCCTGGTGGGAGCTGTGACTGAAATGAAGCGAGACTGGTCTGCGCCTGAATGGGAAGCTAACGTGCACACCTCTGCTGAGCACGGCCTGGTGTTCTTTCTTCGATGTCGATCACATTAGGATCCTGGAATGTGAAAGGGTTGAACTCCCCCCATAAACGCCAGAAAGTCTGGAAATACATACTCGATCATCACCTAGACATAGTGGGTTTGCAGGAGACTCATCTCACAAGACCGGATGAGTCCCGCCTTAAACATAGGCAATTTCCCCTTATTTACAAGTCCTCAGCCACCACCAAACACAAAGGTGTTGCCCTGATGTTTCGCTCAACCCTTCAATTCTAGCCTCTTGAGGTGCAAGGGGATAGGGAGGGATGTTGGCTCCTGGTCAAGGGCAGGCTTAGGGGCAGGGTGTGCACCTTTCTGGTCGTGTATGCCCCCAATGTGGGACAAAATAGATTTCTCCAAGACCTGTGGGGGAAGATAGTAGATATGATCGAGGGGCCGCTGATAGTGATGAGAGTCTTCAACTTAGTGTGGAATAAAGATACCAATTGTACTCCCCACCAAAGATCCGATGCGGGAGTGTTTTCCGCCGATACCCAACGGATTATGACAGATATGGGGCTGATAGATGGCTGGCGCTCTCTCTACCCTCGCTCACGGGACTATACCTTTTTCTCCCACGTCACCCGTTCTTACTCGCGCCTCGATTATTTTTTCTTGAGCTAATCCCTTAGAGGGGATCTGCGGGAGGCCAGGATCTTCCCCTTGTCGGTCTCTGACCATAGTTTGCTCGCTATTTGCCTCAGATGGGAGATGGCCTCCGCGGTCCACCGCAGGTGGTACTTCCCGGCCCCCTTGATACGGGACTTGGCCTCCTGCGTCAGGCTCCGAAAGGCCATTGCTGAATTCTTTGATCTAAACCCCACCAGCGATACCTCGGTCCTTAACAAGTGGGACGCCTTCAAGGCCTCCATCCGGGGCAGCTGTATAGCGCTTAACGCAACCCTTAACAAACAGCGACGGCAAGACTGGGAGAAATTGGAGGAGGAACTCTCTTCTCTCGAGTAGGCTCATAAGCAAACCCCCTCCAGGCAGACCATGCGGCAACTGACGGCAGTGCGGGGTAAACTCAGGGCTCACTACACCAACAGAGCGGAATACACACTCTTGAGATTGAGGCGACTATCTTACTCTCACGGGAACAAGGTGGGGAAACACTTGGCCCGGCAGCTCCGAGAAAAAAGAGAAAAGGAATATATCGGGGGAATACGATCCGTAGATGGGACCCTAACGCACACTGATGAAATAAAAGCCGATCTCTTTGGCAGTTTCTACGAGACCCTGCACACGGGAGACACCTTGAATTACAAAACACAAGGGGACTACTTATCCATGTTACCGCTACCCCAGGTATCAAAGGAGTGGAACGAGACACTCACGGCCCCCTTCACTAGAGAGGAGGTCCTTGCTGCCATCAAGGCCTTGAAGCCCCACAAGGCCCCCGGGGCGGATGGCTTTACGGCCATCTTTTACAAGACCTTCGCCTTCGAGCTGGCTGGATTTTTGACGCAACTTTTCAATACCATGGCGGAGGCCACCATATCGGTCATCCCCAAACCGGGGAAGGACCTCTCTCAATGCTCCTCATACAGACCAATTGCCCTTCTCAATCTCGACGCTAAACTCTATTCATCCATCCTCGCCGCTAGGCTCCTCGATTTGACGCCGGTGCTTGTACACCCGGACCAATCTGGGTTTATAAAGGGTAGACAGACGCACGACAACACCAGAAGGATAATCCACCTGATCAAGAAGGCCAACAAATTCAAAAACCCAGCGGTACTCGTAGGCCTAGATGCTGAGAAGGCATTCGACAGGGTGCACTGGAGGTTTCTGTTCCAAACCCTAACTGCATTCGGTTTTTCGACCAAATTTCTGACAATGCTTAAGGCCAACTACAGCTCCCCCAGGTCCAGAGTGGCTGTCAATGATCATTTCTCTGCCTTTTTTCGCACTCCCGGGGTACACGACAGGGCTGCCCCCTTTCCCCTTTGCTTTTTGCCCTGAGCATTGAACCACTGGCCGTGGCAATACGGGAGGATCCGGCTATTAAGGGGATCCCATTCACTGGAGAGGAGCACAAGGTCACCTTGTTTGCGGACGACATCTTGCTCTCGCTTGCGGACCCGGCTCACTCTCTCCCCCGAGTACAGTCGACTCTGGACCGCTTTGAGGGAGGGGCGGGCTTTAAGGTCAATTTCGCAAAATCGTTTGTCCTCAACCTTACCCTTCCCTTAGCTGCAGTGGCCTACCTCCAGCCACTCACACCCCTTCCATGGACCAACTCTTCTATAACATACTTGGGAGTACAATTGACTCCCACGGTGGGCAAACTCTACTCTGCGAACTTCCCCCCACTGCTCGCCGAAATTCAACGGTCCCTGACCCGCTGGAAGCCGATGTTTCTCTCTTGGCTGGGTCGGATTCACGCAATCAAGATGACTCTCCTACCCAAGCTGCTGTACCTCTTTCAGGCTTTACCCATCGCCCTTCAGGGAGATTTTTTCCGACGAGTTAAAACGATGATGCTCCGCTTTATCTGGCAGGGGGGCCGAGCGCGGTTCTCCTTTGCTACACTACGGCGTCCGACCAAAGAGGGTGGTGTAGGCTTACCCGACATGCACTTGTATTATAAGGCAGCTCAACTTCGGGTCTTAGTGGAATGGACCCAGCCCGCCTCGGAAAAGCACTGGCTGCACATGGACAGGAGTGTGGCAGGGAGGACAATCTGGGACTTAGTGTGGAAGCCCAAAGGGGATAGGCCCAAGAACGCCTACATTAGTACCCCCACTAGCACTACCCTGAGAGTCTGGGATTCGATTTCGGGGGATGACCGATGGACGACGTTTCCCTCTCCTTTTACTCCTATACACTTTAATCCTGCTTTTACACCGGCGTTGCTCGAGGGCCCCTTCGATGCCTGGAGGGAGGGGGGCTGCCATGCGCTTATGCACTTATTTCATGGCTCTGCTATACTCACTTTTGATAATTGTATGAGGGACTATGGGGTGCAGAGGTCAGAACGATACCACCACGCCCAGCTTCTGCATTGGGCTCTATCCCCATCGGTGAGAGACTTAGCTACCAGGCCCCCCACTTCGTTCGAATCCTTCCAATCAAAGACCTCTTCGATGCGGGGGGGTCATCTCCTTTCTCTATGGGCTCCTCTTGTCTACTGCCATATCCCCTAGACCCCGCTATATGTCCATATGGGAGGAGCTGCTGGGCCGAGATATTACTGACTCTGAATGGTCCCATCTGTGGTCCGATATAGCGAAACACAACCACTCGGTGGAACTCCGGGAGGCCCACCTCAAAACGATGATTGTTGGACCTGGCCTCGTGGCGTGGTTCCCCCCGTTCCGCAGCCCCCCGTTAGCGTAGCCCTACACCTAGAGTTCCCTGCGCAGCACCCCGTTAGCGTAGCCTGCACCCTGAGTGCCCTGGTCGTCCTGCTCCCTGTACGCCCAGACCCCCGTAATCAACGACTAGCACCGCATATCCCGCCCCGCTCCCGGCTCCGAGCGCCCAGAACCTACTTGCCCCACAAGGCCCGGCAGCCATTTTCCTTCCCCCTGACTCCCTGGGCCTAGCATGACCCCGGCCCCAGCGAAACTCAGACTCCAAGGCGCGCCCGTCCCGGCTGGGGGGGTAAAGGGCTCCCCGAGTGAGATAAGCCAGGGAGTTTCGATGGCACCTCCGGCCTCCCCTGAGAGACTGGCTTTTGTCACACCTCTGGCCTCTCCCTGTGGACCAGTTTCGATTGCACCTCTGGCCTCCCCGAGTGCTGCCTCCAGACCTGCTGGGCGTTTGGGAATTTCCGGGCTCATCTTCCAAGGATCAAAGAACCAACCGCCGGACCTCGCCAACGACCAGCCCCCAAGGCATGAGGCCTCTGCCTGCTAGGGTCCGGACATCAAAGGGCCACTGGACTATATCAAGGCCCGCACCACAGCTAGCGGGCAGTTGTATCCTGGACAAGAAAGCCCTGCTGATCTGATCGCGGCTGACCCTTGGGAGAACTGGACCTTTTGAACCGCTGAGCCCTGCTGACGCTGTCGCGGCTCCTTCTCGTAACACGGAACTAAACCATCGGAGCCCTGCTGACGCTGTCGCGGCTCGTCCTCTCAAAGACCGAACTAAGACCTCGGAGCCCTGCTGACGCTGTCGTGACTCGAGCTTGAACTCGAAACCATCTGAGCCCTGCTGACGCTGTCGCGGCTCCTCTAGAACATCTCCAGATCGAGCCCTGCTGACCTCGTCGCAGCTCGAGGAGTACTCTGGTCCGGCTGGACCATCGACGCTACCATCACGACCTGAGCCGACTCGACGTGAGTGAAGCAGCTAGTACGATCACCATTTTCGTATCCCCCGGCTCGAGGATTGAGAGCTGTGCGCAGGGTACGCTTCGTACTGACCTAAAGACTAAGACTGTCCCGCTTCCCTCTTCCCGAATCCCTAAAGACTTTATGATCCCTCGATCGCTTGTAAATAAGAGTGCTGATTCTTTTTACTGTTTGATAAAGAACTTATTACTGAATACCTACGGTGTGGTGTCCGTTCGTAAGTGTGGTGTGAGCTCAGTGTGTACGATCCTAGACTCGAAGTCCTCCCCGGTGGGGGCCTCACGATAAGACTCGGCAATATCTGTGGGAGAGGTGGGTCCTGAGGTGGTCAGGTGAGCACAATCTGGCCCTCTGAGATCGCCCCTTCTAACAATGATGGACTGGTACATGTTCCCAGCCAGGCTGCGACGGATCTTCCCTGGTTCTACCGACAGGTGCTGGAGGGGGTGTGGCATGCTGGGGGATTTCCATCATATTTGGGGGGACTGCCCTGCTATCCGTCCGTACTGGGATGAGATACTCTCTCACATCAAAGAGATCCTGGGCTACCCAATAGCGGACTCACTGGATCACATCCTGCTAGGCCTTAGAGACCCAACCCTTGAGTTCCAGACAAAAGCGGACAAGAAGATAATGTGGCTCTGCATAGGAGCAGCCAAGACAACCCTGGCTGCAGCTTGGAAGCGGACAGAGGCCCCGGCGATCTCCCTTTGACATGCAAGACTCTGGCGCTTGTTGAGTGTGGAGAGAATGGCGGACATCTTTCTAGATGATTTTAAAAACTTTGAATTCCGCTGGGGCCCTCTGGTTCGGTTTCTTTCCTCCGGGCTGCCATCTGCGGTGTGCCCACCCAATGTTCGATCTCTCCATTTGTTCCAACTGTAATTGATGCTTTCTCCAGATGGGATTCTATCCATAGGAACGCTACCACCACTGGGGGGGGGATACTTTGGGGACTTAGTGTGAGGGGGGGTATTGTTCTTTATATTATGGTTTCTGGCGATCCTTCACTTTAAAGAGTGCCTTTATGTTGCCATGGGGGCCGGACAGACCAGGTCTTATGGGACCCTTGCTAAGAAATGTTCCACGTTTTTATGGGCCATAACTCCTGCAGGTTGCCTGATCGACGATGGGCCCATGCCAGGATCCGGGGATTCTTCTATGTACCGGTCTCCACGGGCCTTACTCTCCATTACCCCCAGAATCCCTGATCTATACAGTGTTCCGATTTCCTATCTGCCCCCTGCGTGGGAAGCTGTGCGGGATTGTCGCATGTTTTTCTGAGTTCTTAAAAATGCTAATAAAAACACCTTTGACAAAAAAGCACTGGCAAAATAAAAAAAAAAGATATATATATATATATATATGTACATATTGAAAATTATATATAATTATACATATACATAAAATGTAATACATATAAAATATATATAAATATAACAGAAAGTTAAACGTACCATAGAACTGAAAACAGGCCCAAGAAGCCTAAAAGGGAGAAATCACTTTAGTATCATATCACAGTCATTATAATGGTCCACATTCCAGCCAATCAGGCAACAGCACTCTCTAGAACCTTCTCCTCAGAAGCTCAAGCCCTCAGATTTTCGTAGTACCAAAGTAACCATGAGTGCATGAGGAGAAGAGAGCCTCTGAGGGGAGGAAGGGTGGGTCGCCTGTGAATCTATGAAAAACAACTCTACTGGAGAACCACAGTTTACAGGTAAGTAACTAATGTTCTTCTCCAGTATTAGGGGTGTCTTTCATAGATTCACATGCTTGAATAAGAGTAGAAAGCAGTAAAATATTCCATGAATGAATCATAAAAGGCAATGCAAAACCAGAGAAGTAACACTATAGTATTATTCAAATAGCATACAGTGAAACATAATTTAAAGCCTTTTATAACAGGAGGCAGGAAGCAACAGAGGCTCACTTTAGTTAAAAAGATTTCGTAGATGAGCTTGGACCACAGCAGCATCCACGGCGTCCGCTGATTCCAGACAATAGTGCCTCGTGAACGTGTGTCTGCTCTACCACGTTGCCGCTCTGCAGATCTGGTGTAGAGGCACTCCAGCAAAGAGGGCGGTAGACAATGCCACAGCCCTTGTCGAATGTGCTCGTACGCGAGTAGAAAGAGGTTTTCCGGTTTTGCAATGGCAAAAGGAGATGGCAGAAGAGATCCATCTAGTAATGGATTGTTTGGTGACTGGCTGTCCTTTACATGGTCGGCCATAGGCCACAAAGAGCTGGTCTGATTTACCAAAAGGTGCGGTGCGCTGGATGTAAAATTTCAGGAAGCGGTTTAAGTCCAGGGAATGTAAAGAACGCTCAGCCGGAGACTGAGGATTTGGGAAGAAAGTTCTGAGAACTACTGGCTCATTCAGATGGAAATCCGAGGGCACCGTGGGAATAAATTTTGGATTTGTACGCAAAGTAACAGTGTCCTTGGAGAATTGGAGAAATGGAGGTTGGATTGTGAATGCTTGAATATCACTTACTTGCCGTGATGACGTCAGTGCGAGCAGAAGAGCAACCTTCCACGTTAGAAATTTAAAATCTGCTGAATGGATTGGCTCAAAAGGAGGTAATAGGAGTTGAGATAAGACCAGATTCAAGCGCCATGGTGGTGGAGGACGACGAATTGGCGAATACAGTCGAAAGAGGCCTTTAAAAAACTGTTGAATGATTCGAGAGGAATACAGAGATGTGGTGCCATCATGACGAAAGCGGGAAATCGCTGCCAAAAAGACTTTAAGAGTGGAATGAGAAAGTCCTGATTTTGCTAAAGATAAGAAAAAAGGCAGGATTTGCTCCGGCTTAGCGTGCATTGGATCAAGAGATTCTTTGTGGCACCAGACACAAAACCGTTTCCATTTCAGTTGATATGTTTTAATGGTGGAGGGAGCGCGTGCATGAGTCAGCACATCCCTGCACTCCGGAGCAATATTTAGACTTGCAAATTCATTGTATTCAGGTTCCAGGCGTGCAGTTGGAGATACACCGGATCCGGATGGCAAATGCGGCCTTGGTGCATGGTGAGCAGGTGGGGCAGAGGATGAAGTGGTATTGGGTCGCACATGGACAAAAGAAGGAGGTCCGAGAACCACGGGCGACGTGGCCACCTGGGCGCAATCAGAATGACATGGCATGGTTGAAGCTTCATCCTGTGCAGCAGATGCGGGATTAGAGGGAGCGGGGGAAAAGCGTAGACTAATTCGCTCGACCAGTTGATCGAAAACGCATTCCCGCTCGACTCTCTGTGGGGATGCCAACTTGCGAAGCGTCGGCATTTGCGATTAGTTGAAGTCGCCAACAGATCCAGCTGTGGTTGGCCCCACTGGCAAAAGATGTAGTCCAGAATGGGTTGGTGAAGTTCCCATACGTGGTTGTCTGCCAGAGATCTGCTGAGGCAGTGGGCAAGGGTGTTGGAGACGCTCGGCACGTGGACTGCTGTCAGGTGAACTTGATGTTGGATTGCCCAAGTCCAGATTTCTTGCGCCTGTTTGGAAAGCAGGAGAGACCTCGTACCTCCCTGCTTGTTGAGGTAGTGCATGCTGGTGGTGTTGTCTGTCCGCACCAGCAGTGATTGGCCCTGGATCAGTATCCGGAAGGACTTCAGGGCAAGGAAGATGGCCAAGAGTTCTAGACGATTTATATGCCATCTGCGTTGAGCTGTCGTCCATTTGCCCTTGACTGACATGCCTTCTAGGTGTGCCCTCCAACCCTCTAAGGAAGCATCCGTTGAGAGGGTGAGTGAAGGAGGTGTTTCTTGGAAAGGCCGCCCCGCGGCGATGTTCGGAAGATGAGCCCACCATTCCAAAGCTGTTTGAATGCGGGGGGTCAGGTAGAGTTTGTCGTTGAACGACCCCGAAATCTGTGTACATTGTTTGTCCACCTCCTCCTGTATGACTCTTATGTGAAGTCTGCAGTGTGGGATCAGATGTATGCAAGAGGAGGCCATGCCCAGAAAAGATTTCAGGATCCGGACAGAAACTTACTTTTTTGGTTTGAGAAAAGCGACCATCCTGAGGATGCGAAGTTGTCGCTCCTGGGACACGAACACCTGTGCCAGACGAGAATCGATTAAGGCGCCTCTGTTGTGATGGGCGAAGATGAGACTTCTCCTGATTCACGGAAAGGCCTAAGGCGTGAAATAGTGACAGACAGGTCTGGGTATGCTGTCTTGCTTATTGATGTGTCTGGGCTTTTATTAGACAATCGTCTAGATAAGGATAAAATTGAACACCTTGCAGGCGCAGGAAAGCCGCGACTGGAGCCATGATCTTCGTGAAGACTCTCGGCGCTGATCGAAGGCCGATAGGCAACACCTTAAACTGGAAGTGCTTTGATCCGACTGTGAAGCGAAGATATTTCCTGTGTTTGTGATGTATTGGCACATGGAAATATGCATCTTGTAGGTCGATAGTGGAGAGGAACTCTCCGGGATTGAGGTATTGCAAACTTTCCATGAGGGTCAACATTCGGAAAGTTTGTGATTTGATGAATTTGTTGAGGGCTTGTAAGTCCAGAATGGGGCGCCATTCTCCCGATTTCTTCTTGATTAAAAAGAAGCGGGAATAAAAGCCCCTTCCCTGTTGCGCTCGAGGGACCACTTCGACAGCCCCTTTTTGTAACATGATCTTGACTTGAGCCAACAGATCTTTTAAATGAGGTGGTGGGGGACCCGAAGGGCGACGGTTGGGTGGAAATTTTGTAAACTCCAGAACATGTCTTTTCGAGATGACATCCAGGACCCAACGATCCGAGGTGATACGAGACCAGTTGGAGAAGTTTTGGGAGATTCAACCTCCAATTTTCAGAGTCGGAGATCACTTGTCGGGGAAGTCACTGTTTTTTGGAGGTGTTTCCCCCTCTGTAATTAGTTTTCCTCCGATAAGGTCTTGAATCGGACTGTCGATTCTGAGATTGACAGCTGTACCTTTTTTTGTTGTCGCTATAGGAGCGATACTGGGAGAAGCCACGAAAATTGGAAGAGCTACCTCTGCCACGTGCTCCTCGAAAGGGCCGCTCTCTGTACTGGAGGCTTCCTAAGGCACGAGCAGTATCAGTGTCCTTTTTAATAGACTCAAGAGCGTGATCAACATGCTTGCAAAAAAGTGAGTCCCCATCATATGGCAAGTCCAGAATTCTCGCCTGCACCTCGGGCCAAAAAGCTGTTGATTTGAGCCAGCCCTGGCGTCGTAAAACGGCAGCTCCAGCAAGTTGTCTGAATCCTGTCAACAGCACAATCTATCATCTCTGCAGAGATCTTTTCTCCTTCCTGGACTATCGTTTGGGCCTCGGTGGGGACAGAATCCGGGAGCTGGTTAATCAAAGCCGCAATCTCAGACCACATTTGGCGGTCATATCTCCTAAGGATGGCCAGGGAGTTAGCCGCTCTGACCGTTGTGGCAGCCATGGTGGTAAACTTCTTGCCGATAGAATCCAACCGGCGTCCCTCTTGGTCTGGAGGTTAGAGGAGTGGCTGGATTCCTCGAATGTTTCTGGACAGCCTGAGTAACAACGGAGTCCGCCTTGGGATGAGAGACAAGGCATACTGGAGAGTCTGCAGGCGCCTTGTACTTCTTGTCCAGGCGCGGTAATACAGCCGGGATGGAGTTTGGTCGTGCCATAAGTTTAAGGCATTCCTGCCAAATAAAGTCAATGATTGGGATGGTATGAGTCTGTTTAAGAGGCTGATCTTTGAAGTCATAGAGGAAGCAATCCGTTTTTTGCAAATCTAACATTAAATGGAAGCGCTTGGCAGCACGCACCATTAAGTTATGAAAACTTCCAATGTCCACCGGCGGATAAGGCAAAGGCGATGTCGGTGGGGTAGATGGCATTTGAGCTCTATAATTATCCCAGTCCGCAAGGACGTCATTTTGATCAGTGTCCTGATGGACATCCGCGTCTTCATCCATATCTGTTCGCGGATGGGCTGGCGACTGCGTTATTTCCGTATGTACAGGTGTTGGCGGTGCAGGATGAGGACTTGGTGAGGTACGCGCAGATGGAGGGAACCTGCGATTGTAATCATCCAACATGTTCCGCAAGTTGGTCACCAGAGAAGACGGTATTTGCGTCATACGTTGTTCATGTGGTATCTCAAAGCGAGCATCCTGAACAGGAAAAAGAGCACCTCCTTCCTCATCATACTCGTCATCTTCTTCCTGGCACTTTATATTAAGTTCAGATGGACTGTTAGCAGAACGAAATTCTTCATTGACATAGGAACCGTCATCAGAGTCGTCTTCTGCAGACTCAAACAATTTTGTTGGCAGAGTTTCAGTCATTGGACTCAATGGAACAGGCCGTTTCACCACAGAAGCTGTAACCACCGTGAAAGTAGTTGCTGTAGCGAGTGAATGTTGCGCCGTCGACGAGATGGTAGCAGATGGCAATGGAGTCGTCGACGGAGGTAATATCTTCTCCTTAGTCGACGTAGATTTCCGTGCTGTCGACGGAGTCGTCGACGAAGATGAAGTCGTCGACACAGGAGGAACCGTTGACGTAGACGGCACCGTCAACGAGGATCTTGCCGTCAACGTAACCGTCGACGAGGGCGCAGCCGTCGACGAGGTCCTGGCCGTCGACGAGGTCCTGGCCGTCGACGAGGTCTTGGCTGTCGACGAGGTCTTGGCCGTCGACGAGGTCTTGGCCGTCGACGAGGTCTTGGCTGTTGACGATGTCTTGGCCGTCGACGATGTCTTGGCCGTCGACGAGGATGTTGTCGTCGACGAAGAGGAGGCCGTCGACGAAGGGCGTGTCGACAGAGTCTTCGACGATGAATGCTTCAGCACAGGCGTCGACTAGGCAGGTTTAACGGCCGACGACGAAATCTTTAAGATAGATGAAATAGGCCTCACCTCTTGAAGCGTCGACGACGAGGTAGACGTCGTCGTCGTAGTCTTCGTCGACATAGAACATGTCGTCGTCAACGTTGGCACAGCGTCTGCCAGACACCCTCACTGCCCAACAGCAGACTGGTTGCAAGCAAGTATTGCAGCAGTATGCTAAGCTCTTTTCCTTGACCCCTGGTCAGACAAACTGGCGTACCCATGATGTGGACACTGGTGACAGCAAGATGCTGGAGTTAGGGGTTATTGAACCCTCTGAGAGCCACTGGGCCAGCCCAGTTGTTCTAGTCCCAAAACCTCATCCACAGGGTGGAAAGAGAGAAATGAGGTTCTGTGTGGACTATATAGGGCTCAAATCTGTCACCAAGACAGATGCTCACCCTATCCCAAGAGCAGATGAGTTGATAGATAAATTGGACGCAGCCAAACTTCTAAGTACCTTTGACTTAACTGCAGGGTACTGGCAGATTAGCATGGCCCCAGGAGCCAAAGAGAAAATAGCATTATCCACACCTGATGGGCGTTATCAGTTTAGTGTTATGCCCTTTGGTTTAAAGAATGCCCATGCCACCTTCCAAAGGTTGGTGAACCCAGTCCTTGCTGGGTTGTAGTCCTTTAGTGCAGCTTATCTAGATGATATTACGTTCTTTACTTCCACCTGGCAGGATTACCTGATCCACCTTGGGAAGGTTTTAAAAGCACTGCAAACTGCAGGCCTAACTATAAAGGCATCCAAATGACAGATAGGGCAGGGAACTGTGGTATACTTGGGCCACCTTGTTGGTGGATGCCAAGGGCAACCCTTACAGCCCAAGATCCAGGCCATCCTGGACTGGGCAGCTCCAACAACCAAGACCCAAGTCAGGGCATTCCTTGGCTTGACTGAGTACTACAGGAGGCTTGTGAAGGGATGTGGGTCCATTGTGACTCCCCTCACAGAGCTTACCTCCAAGAAGATGCCCAAAAAGATAAACTGGACAGTTAGCTGTCAAACGGCTTTTGACACCCTGAAAGAGGCAATGTGCTCAGCACCAATTCGTAAGGCTCCAGACTATACCAAGCAGTTCATTGTGCAGGCTGATGCATCTGAGCTAGGGATAGGAGTGGTCCTATCCCAGACCAATGATGAAGGCCATGACCAACCTGTTGCCTTTATAAGCAGAAGGCTTCTCCCCAGGGAGTAGCGTTGGAGTGCCATTGAGAGGGAGGCCTTTGCTGTGGTTTGGTCCCTGATGAAGCTGAGACCATTCTTGTTTGGTACTCTTTTCCTAGTTCAAACTGATCACAGACCTCTCAAATGGCTAATGCAGATGAAATGTAAAGATCCTAAACTGTTGAGGTGGTCCATCTCCCTACAGGGAATGGACTTTGTAGTGGAACACAGACCTGGGACTGCCTATGCCAATGCAGATGGACTTTTCAGGTTCTTCCTCTTAGACAATGAAGACTTTCTAAGGAAATGTTAGTCTCATCCTCTTTTGTTGGGGAAGGGGGGGGGGTGATTGTGTGAGAAATTTCCCTCTTTCTGCATGGTAGCCCCCACTTTTTACTGAACTGCTGATGTACTTTCACTTACTGTGCCTTGGGTTCCTGCTTAACCGGTACCCAGGACCTATGTTCTTTCCCTAAAAACTACATTGAAGACCCAACCCAATTGGCACTCACTGGCCACAGGTCAGCCCCTGGTAAATGGTACCCAGGGCACTGTGACCAGGGAAGGCCTATAAGGGCTGCACCACTTATTGTGCAACCCTTAGAGGCCCTGTACCTTTACACACACACACTGCCTTTGCAGGCTGCGTGTTTTGGTGAAGAACAAAGTGAAGAGTCATCATGGCACACATCCCTGTGTGCAATGCCTACAACCCACTGCTCTGGCACAGATCAGTCACCCCTCTAGCTGGGTGCACTATGCCACTGGTGAGGGTACAGGTGCATGAGCCCTGTACCCCGACAGTGTCCAAGTGCAGGGCTTCCATCAAGAGTATATGGTGCTGGGAGTTTGTCATTAAGAACTCCACAGTACCATAATGGCTTCACTGAAAACTGAGGAGTTTGGTATCAAACTTCCCAGCACATTAAACCCACACTGATGCCAGTGTTGGATTTAATGAAAAATGCACACAGAGGGCATCTTAGAGATACCCCCTGAAAAACGACCTACCACTAGTGTCGAGGCTGAGTGGCTGCTTTCAGCTGCCACCAACAGACATGTTTCTGGACCCCTTGGTTGAGAGCCTGCAGGTCTCGGGTGCCTGAAACAATGCACATCATGGGAAGAGGTGCTAAGCCTCCTTCCCGAGGATGGGCAGGGTCCACGAAGAGGAAGCTTCAAAAGCCTGCTGCCTTTGTGAGCTTCCCCAGGCCTGTTGCTGCTTTCAGTAACTGGCCCCCACCGGTTCTCACCCTTACTTTGGGGAGGAGAATCAGCAGGAAACCCAAGTGAGGAAGAGAGGTGTGCCCCCTTTTGCAAACCCCACCCCTCAGGTGGGGGAGACAAGGTGAAGCATAACTCTTGGTCCCCGCCATCTTGCAGATGGGTACCCTAGCCAACCAGAGTGAGGCATATGCCCCCTCACACTGGAAGGTGGCATAATACCCACCCCAAGGAAGGGACCCATTGGTCCCATTCTTTAATTACCTGAAACGCCCCTAAATCTAGCATTTAGGGGGCACCCCGAACCTTGCCTCCACAGTCTAGAAACTACAAGAAGAAAAGAAGGACTGAACAGCTGTGCCGAAGCGAAGAAGAAGAGGACGCAACCTGACTTGGCCCCAGCCCTATCGGCCTGTCCCCACCTCGAACCTGCAGAAGCGAAACACCAGTGTGTCCAGCAGCCAGCAACCTCAAGAACCTTGAGGACCTGCCCTTCCTTCCAAAGTAAAGACTTTGTCTCCCGTGAACAGCGGATTTTTTCATCCACAGACTCCAGCTCCGGCGAAATCCTCAAGTCTGCACTACTCTGCATCTGACGCCCACGGCCTGAATTTGAGTGGTCCACGAGGAGGTCTCCCCGGCAATTCTGACCCAAGATCCAGAGATCCCTGACCAGCCTCCAGCCGACGCCTGCAGCTTAAATCCGGAAGGTCCGCCAACCGCGACTGGGAGCTGGTAAGACGATCCGACACTAAAAGACACCCCTGCACCCTACCCCCCCCCCCCCCCCCCCGGCCTTGGGTGGCCCAACCAACAGTGTCTAGCCAACCCCCGGCATCCCAACTTACCTCTCCAAGTGGTGGTCACACCTAGAAGTCCTTCATCCCCGAGCCTGCAGTGTGTTTGCAAACTAGAGAAACCCCATTGAAAGTAACAAGGCGCTCAATGCCAAAAGAGCACTCTGCACCCGGCCGCCCTCGTGCTGCTGAGGGTACACCTTTGGTGCTGTCTTGAACCCCCATTTGCCCTGAGCTCAAGTCCAGGAGCTTTGCTCTCACAACCTTGTGGCCTGCTCGTAAGCAGCCACCAACCGGAGGCCCCTATCCCCCATTGGGCCTCAGCTCTCTGCACCGGGCCACCCTAGTGCCCCTGAGGACCCCTGAGTCTACCCCCAGAATGCCAACTCCCACAACGTATGCTTACCTTTGAACCGATAACACCATTTTCCTTCATAGGATATTATTGACTGTTTTTCTGTGAAAAGTTTATAAGTGTTGAGTTGGAAAATCTTTAAAACTGTAACCGAATAACCAAAAATGTTATTACTTACCTGTTTACAGGAAATATCTCAGTGTAGTATCCAGGTATACTACACCGTGTAAAAAAAGTAATCAGAAAAGTAATTCACATGACCTGCTAATGAAAATTCAATACAAAGTATATGTACAGTATTCCACAGTATTGCATTACCAGTAATTTAAACTATAACCAAACCAAAGTATATATATAACTGCAATTCAAAACTGTGTTATTACTGCAAAGTATTTAACACTTACCTGTGCCAGGTTTGCTTGGTTTTAGGAAACACAATAACTAAAAGAATATTTTTATACAAAATCAATTGGTATGAAGTTCAGTCTTTGAGTGTGTGATATTTTCTTATTGAGTGTGTACAACACATGCTTAACACTGCCCTCTGATAAAGCCTTACTGCTCGGCCACACTACCACAAATAGAGAGTACGGTGCTATCTACTTCTACCTCTGCCTACCTTTGGGGTTGCACTGGACTCTGTGCACACTATACCTCACTTTAGTATAGTATATACAGAGCAATCTTCCTACAATCTGGACAAAAAGTTACAGGAGCCTAAGTCTCAACTACCCCAAATAGACCAAAAAAGTCTTAGAACGGGGGTGGGGGTAGGCCTAGCAGCAAAGGGCGCAAGTAGCCGTGAAGTCCGCACCCACGGAAATTAAGGAAAATATAAATGAGTCTGGGTGCACCCCATCACTGCTTTCTCCTGTATCACTTTTCTTAAGATCAGGTCCCTCTAGCTCAGGAATCACACTGACACCCAATGTTTTTAGCAAATCCACCTTCAGTAGCACCAAGAAGTCAATATCATCTTGGCTTCCAGGAGATTCACCATGCATTCTTGTAAGGCATCATCTTTAATTTCCACTAGAAGGCCCAGCACTCTCATGGTCTTGCATCTCCCTGAATTCTCTACACCTAAATCTTTGCATATAATTTCACCATGGACTCTAAAGATGTAGTGTTTAAAGGAGGTCAAATCCTATACTTTAGAGGTCTCCTGAACATGCCCTGGCGCTCCATCTTCCTCAGTCCTCTGACACTCAGCTGCTGTCCTTTTTGTGCTTCTTTTTCCTTTTCACAATACGTGCCACCAAAATGCTCGAAAAAGTTAATGCAGAGCCTCTAAGGTCTCCATGCCACTGGATCACTGCCTCTCCTCACCAGTACATATCCAGGGGCTTCTAGGAGGGTAAGGCACTAATGGTCGGCCCAATACGGGGACTGAAGCCCCATTATCGCTGTCCAAAGGACGGACCTCACTTTTTGGCTTGTCTCACCTTGTATGTCTCCGCACAGGCATAAGATCATCTCAGTGGTCTCAGCCAACCACAGCTGTATACTGAGCCAAGCTTGCTAAGCCCATGTACCCTTCGATCACACTGTTTTTACATTTTAATGAAAGCAAAGAAGCATAAAACTCATTTTTTAATTATCTTTTTATTCAAGTTTTCCATTCTGAATTGCAACAAATAAAAAAACAATATATACAAACTCATGCCAAAAGTATGCGGTCACTTATATTTGGTGCTGCATTTGTTCTCACCTTAGGGTGCTTTCACCTAATATTTTATTATTCGTATTTTTCAGATAGATGATGTCTCTGTCTCATTGTTACATATTGTGGACCTTGGGTAAGACTCCGCAATTTGTTGGCCCCTTTGTTTTTTGCAATTAATTTGAACATGCACATGCTAGGCTATGGGATTAATAAAGCACATGGCGACCTGTAGGAATCCCAGGCCTAGCTGATAAAGAGCTACTCCATTAATTTAGAGGTGGCAACAGGAAGATCAGATAATAAAATGCCAGGTCTTAAGTTGTTTTCGAATGCACGGCTCATAGTTCATGGATATGACGGGCACAGAGAGGGAGCTCCAAAGTTTGGCAGTACTGAGGCCACTTTTGGCTCTCCTGTTTGTGGGGACGGTGGCCAGATGGGAATTGGTAGATCTAAGTGGTATTTTAGGGATGTAGGGAGTGACAAGCTGGCATAAGATGGGGGGGTCACGCACATATAGGGCTCTATGTGTGATGCAGAGAGCTTTGAACTCGACTCTTTGGGCAACTGGAAGCCAGTAAAGATCCACCAGACCTTGTCTACCACCAGACTAACAGTGTACACTCAGCAAGACTTGTAATTTTTGTATGCCTGCGTTGGAAGCCCCAGGTAGAGCAAGTTACTGCAGTCCAGGCGAGAAAGACTCAATCCATGGACTACCAGCCTCCTCGAGGACTGAGGGAGAAGTGGAAAATCTTGCGCAACATGCATAAGATTCCAAAGCAGCTGGCTGAAAGTTTGGTAGCTTGGGTTTCCATGGAGAAAGACTTGTCCGACCAAACCCCCAGATTTTTTATTACCGTTTTGGAGGCAGGAGGGGGACAGAGACATACCGGTTAGTGCAGGAACTGCTTAGGAGTTGGGTTGTTCCTGAGAATCATAAGCTCAGTTTTAGCTCTGTTCACCTTACTGATACAGATTCCTCTTTATTTTTTACATCAGTACTTCTTATCTATTGTTATAGGTTTTAATTCTCAATGAATAGCCTACTATACGGACTTCAGTTTTTTTTATATAACCAAGTTCCTTTATTTACTATTATTTATAGATTCTCCTAATTCATTCAAGAGGAAACAGACTGCCCTTCTACCAATTATAATTTTCAACCATTCAGATAGTCTGATTTATGAATAGACACGTAGGATATATACATAACAATTTTGTCCCAAACTGACCGCCCCTCTGTATTATTGGTCATATGTACAAATCATTTTTTCCATCGCAAACGGCCCCATTTGCAAAATTAGGCAGTTTGCGATGCCAAAAATGCTTTTCCTGATGTACAAACATCCGAACTGCGATCCTCTACAATCGCAGTATGGGTGTAGAAATCACTCTTTGGAAGGGGCGTGTTTAGGGCGTCCCTTTCAAATAACTATTTCAAGTGTTATGTATCAATGTTGACCGAAATGCGCTTGCATATTTTACCACCAACTCAAAACTAGTGGTAATGCATATTTGCACATGGAAAGGGTACCCCTGCCCCTTTTTGAATGTTGCAGGAATATTTTTTTAAGAACAGACAGTGGTCCTAGGGACCGCTGCCTAAGCTTAAAATTGGAAAAGTTTTGCTTCATTTTCTTTTTGCCCGAAGCACATCCTGTTTTCCTTTAACCCTTTTCATGTGTCAGACTGTTCCCGGTCGTCCGACGTCACAGTAGGCGTGTGCGGAGGACGGCAGGGGGCAGTCCGAACCCTGCCCACTCAATATTTTGCCTGCACCGCGGCGGAATTTGCGCCGCAGTGAACGGGTTAAGGAAAAGGGGTTGTAATTCAACACCAACAAAAAAAACCTAGTCAAGTGCAACCACAGACATGGTGGTCTGCTGACCTCAGCAGTCCACCATCCCTGTGATGGCAGGCATTCCTAATGTATCGAAAATTGCGATCCACCTCATTAATATTCATGAGGTCTCTTTGCAACACACTAGGCATTGCAAGTATGAAGCAAAAAATGTCATACATAAGGGATAGCGATTTCCAAGGAGTGATTCGTATAAAATCGCTGTTTGGAAACCGTGATTCCTTATCTTTGAACATCTGGCTCTATATCCACTACAAATGCAGTCATTTATGTTGATGGTAGTCCTGCTTAACCGCATGCGTGCGGGCGGAATTCCGCCCGTACGCTGGGTTTTTAAAAATCGCATGTTACGTGACGAGCTGGGCTCGTCATGAGCGTGCGAGGAGGCTACGCCATGACGAGCCCAGCTCGTCATGAGCGTCGAAGGGGTTAAAGACCCATGAATAGGTACAGTTAGGGTCAAAACATTATATAAACTCAAGTATAACCATATTCTGGTTTTGTGTCAAATGCCAATCTGGTTTACCACTCTATATAATTCCCTCACCAGCTGGGTTTATTGATTTAGGTGCTTCATATTTTACTTATTCTCAGCAGGAGCCCAGTGTAGCTATTCAACTTCAAGCAAAATACATTTTTTTTTGTTCACGAAAAATATCTGCACCACTATACATTGGTCTGTGGTTCTCTGTGAGTAACTCAGCAGAATGCGTAGATGAACGGTTATGTTTGACCATAGGTTGATATAACGATGCAGACCTTGAGAATAAACAAATATATATATATATATGACTCATTCCGAGAATTGGCTAGGTATGAACCACTTGTTTTTGCTACAGTTTGTCCAGGTTCTCCTCCGGATTACAGAGCAGCCTTATTTTGTGCAGCTATGGACAAGTCAAACCATGGAGTCCTCAGCAGCATGACTGTCAGATGCAACGCTGAATAGTTCCTGTGTTCAACAAGAAAGGGGTGAATTTGACAGTCTTGGTTGAATACTATAGGAGAATCCAGACATGTTTTACAGGATTGTAAATCAATGCTGGCAGGTCCAAACTAGTGCAACCAGTATGACGATGCAAAATAAATTTGTATCTAAATCAGAATGGGTGTAAACGCACAAATATCCCATTCCACCAGTGTACTGAATATTCTTCCTCAAGACTGCTGGAAATCCAGCACCTATTTGTGAAGAATGCCACAGTGTTGTGTAGGCCTGTGGCTGTGTATTTGACAGCCCAATGCCATAGACATCTGACTTTCTGCCACACAAGGCATCATTTTGTATCTCTTCCATTGCTTTTGTCTGTGCCAAAGTCATATTGTGTGGCATGGGAGTTTCCGGTGGTCTGCATCTTTGATTTAAGGAAGAAAACCCAGTAATGCCAACCTTAACACCGCAACCTCTAATCCATTGATATGCAGAGTAAATTTACTCTGTGTCCACTATCTTGAAGAGAGTTGCACAAACCTTTAAGAAAGGTGTGCATCATCCAAAACATAAGACGTTACTGGTGATGAAATTAGCATCTTCCGAACAGTTGTTTCGCTCAGCCACCAACATATGCACTGCTTGACATACTGGATTTGTCAGTTCTTCGTCATTGCAATTGTCCAACACTTTTTTGCCACTGAGCATGCAGTTATTTGATGATCGGCTTGGGGAGATGGCTATGAAGAAATGTTTCAGAACGTGCACCCCAAGAGGGCCTTGTACCTGCATTTTGTATAATGGTTTAGTGATAGCACAATCAGCTGGAAACATTAACTTGCTCCACATTTCTATTCAAGGGTACACCATGATGTCTGATGATGGAATTTAAGTACCTAGAAATACTATGAAAGTTGTCGGGATAAGGGGTCATTTATTGATACCTTGGTCCTGACTAGCTAACATCTACTTGCAATCACTGCTTGAAAAGTCATTCAGAATGATCCGATACCTCATTCCAAGTCCCCAGCAAACACTTCCTTCTTGCAAAAATTTCATAGCCACTTCTCTTTTTTCGTGGATATCCTAGGAGCTGTCCAAACTACTCAGATTTTGACAACATCAGAATTTCCTTTTCTAGAATCACACCTGGCGACAAATGGAAGATTTGATTACTCACTATTGGGTATTTGAATTCTGTGTCATTTCTTTTCTGCACTCTTTCCAAAGACCCGGCATAGACAGTTCACATGTAAATGGCCAGGGCAATTGTCCTTGAAGGAAATGTAAGGCTTACTCAAATCAGGCAACATTCTTCTCATGTTTCTTCCATTGTGAACTTGCAACAAAAAGGGATGAGTTTTCTTTAGCTTGCTGAAGCTAACCAGAATTTACTAATTCTGATGAGTTCATAAAAGTATTTGTTTTCCCACAGTCCACCAGCATTAGTCCTTCCATGACTGAGACAGATGCATGGGAGAGGGCCCTGTGTATTATCATAATACAAACAAGGCTGCAGGTGAACCATTGCCTTCGCTCACGTATGTTCACTAAGCCTGAACAAAACTACTCATTCTTTAGAAACCTCATCCAAGCGATAAGAGACCCCTTCACTGAATGGGGACAATTGGCCTACGGCGAACAATTGCAAATTATTGCATGCATGCATGGAACACAAAAAACTGAAAGTTCTTCCACAGGCTGAATGTATGCCCAGTCCACAGGCTAGAAGGGCATTTTGTTTCTATTTAAGGTATGGGTTTATGGTTAGATACATCTCAAGCACTCAAAACCTAGCTGACAAGTGATAATCTGGTCATTACATCGGAAGAGAGGTTGCTACCCTCCAGGGAAATATACTACTTTTACTAAGGCTCTTTAGCTGCTTTTTTGTGTTTTTTTTTATCAAGTCCATGAAACCACAGTAACGTAATACAAAATGAGACACTACAATTAACAGATCAACTGTTACCATTTTTGGGGCAGCATTCATGGTTGTAATTCTGTAATTAAGTCAATACAGGTGATTTTAGGACTGGGAGGGAAAGTTCAACGGATAGTCTTGTTTGCTGCGCCTTGTTATTAAGATTTCATCCATAGTCACAGTCAACCTGAAAAACCTAACTTATACTTGGTGTAGCACATTTTTGCAGACTCCAAGTTTCACCAGCCAAACCATCCGCGTTTGCAGTTCTGGTAGTGCGACAGTCCATTCAATTCCTTGATAATCTCCAAAAGGCTCAACTCCAACAGACGGGTCCAAGTTAAGCCCCAAAAACCTTTCACTCTACCAAGGGTATTCTCTCTTGCAGCTGTTTTCTGCCTCTATCTTTGCAGAGACTACAGAGGTCCACGATCTGGGTGTAGTTCCTGCCCTTAAGCTATGATCAGTGCTGATACCACTGGCCATGGCCAGAGGTAAAGCGCAATTGGTTTAGATTAGAGGGCTGTGTGGTATCTTCCTCCATGCCATGCATTCTCACCTTAGTGTGTTGTCCCCTGCTGCTCAGCAAGAGTGACGGTGATGTAATTAAAATGCTGATGGGTGCCTGAATGAGTGAATGTCAGCTGGAGTGCGTGAGCTGAGCAGCAAGGATGCTGCGCCCGGGGGGACTTCCTTACTACGCAATTTCCCTGTAACCTGAGGCTTCTACTCGAAGAATAAACTTTGTCCTGTTTCACCTATACTACTGGCTACCTACCACGCATCTTCATTTACCAGACAGGCAATAGAGGGGCGCCTCAGGCTCAGCTGTGCTTACTCTTTGCCATCCATGGCCGAGGCCATGTGCAGTGCCTTTGGGGCTTGGAGAAATGGAAACAGGGTGCGGCCAGAATGACCTCAGAAGTGTGTTTGGAGAAATGAGAACTGGACAGAGCACAAAGACCATGCAGAACAATGGGTTTGAGGCCACCGGATTCTCTAACTATATTGTAACCATTTAGAACACAGAGGGATTGGAATCTCATTTGAAACAACTCTTGAATTTGGTGATAAAAACTTTCGTTTGCTTAGTTACAATTGACATGGGGAAAATCTAAAGTCTACAAAACTAAAACTCTCTGACTACTTCAAACATAGTAACAGATGCCATTATCAATGGTATTGCTGATACTAGTAAAATTATCATATGGATGGAAGCCAAGAAATGAAGATAAAAATAAAACCAGCGCGTGAGGTCTAGTACAAGGTGGTCTGCAGAATCTGCTACTAGGAAATCTACGGCTAAATAGGCCCTGGGGCGGTCTCATGTGATACCTCAAAGCAGGGTGTCAGAAGGGCCAAGTGAGTCCTGCTGAGACTTGTGTGTGAACCACAAGTGGATCAAAGGGAGAACTCAGTGCACAGCTGGAAAAGAGCTCAGTGCACAGCTGGAAATGCTGCCACCTCAGCAGACAGCCCCCCAGATCTGTCAATGAACCCATACCTGCTGGGCAGGGTGCTAAAGACTCCTGTGGATTAATAACTGTGTTTTTACCCCCCCTTGGGAATAAAGGTATGAAGTGAACTGATAAGTCTTCTAGGACACATTGAAAAAAGCAGTGGTTGGTTGCCAGGCCTGGCATAATCTATGGAACCAAGGCTGCTTTAAACAATGCTTTGGGCAAAAGGGCCCACGAAGCAATAGGTTGGAAGCAAGTACCGCTATATATATATATATGGCTTCTGCAGGGAACCAGTTAATGCACCGTCTGAACATACTTTGTGCTGGTCGGAAATGACCATTGTGTCGTGGTCAGCTAAACTACACATCCCACAGGTGTACGGAACAGAACTAAACATGCCTGCACAAGTAGCCAACATTGTAGTCAATAAAACATCTCATGCCAGGTCCAGTCAAAGAGTTGATGAAGGTGGTACATTAAACTTCACTAACACAATGGACTTGTGACTGCATTAAAAAATTAGTCCTGACCTCATTAACATTTGAAACCCCCTCCCAGCCCTGTACAACGAATCACCTCAACACTGCATAAGCCGAGCTCTGCAGTCGCTCGAACACAGCACTTCTCGCCCTCAACAATGCTCTGTACATCCGAGGGCAGGATCTGACTGCAACCACTCTCGAGCACTCAGCCATGCACTACACACCCTCACACATGCTGTCACGCCAGCTGCAGATACAACCTACGTAGGCTACCTCGGCACTTTACACCTAATTCCAAAACACTATCCAACCAGAGCCCTGCCTGACACACCCATTCGTTGCAAATGCTCAAGCACAATGCGCACATCATCAAGTCAAGCACAAAGCCCCTTCAAGAACCCTCCGAGCACCAAATTGGTCCACCCCGCCTACAGATGTGGGCGAACTCTGGCGGCTCGGGCCAGGCTCTGGCTCACCTTAGGTTCTGTTGTTGCAACCTCGAGCCCGTGACGAGCCGAGTTGTCATGTTGCTTCTGCCTGCCACCGTCGCTGTTCTACCCTTATGCACGAATCAAAAACAAAGCATTAACCTTTCAGGTAAAAAGGAGAAACACACAGACACATATTTTGTAGCTGATTTTTGCCAAGTGAACAAGAAAACCTGAATTAATTGCGGCTTCCCTGCTTAACCATATTGGGAGATATTAGGCAAAGATGTTACTTCTACCGATCCTCCTTTTCCTTCAATATAGCAAACGAAAGTACCTTCAAATACCCGTGTTCTGAATATCAGTTGTAGAAAAACATAGTGTTTGATTTACTAGACTATAATGTTGCTCTATCTACAAGAATGCGGGCCACGCAGGGTTCACGTGACAACTGGCTCTCCTCTTCATTAACATCACTTTCGCCAGAGTGGGGGAGGGAGCAGAATGGTTTTAAATTCTTGTTTATAAAGTATCACTTTTGATAATCTGTTGGCTCGCCCACCTCTCTATCCGCCTATGCATCTCACCCCGGCCGTGCACATACACTTCACATGCACCCCCTCTGCACAGCCGGGCCACGCCCTATGCGCAGGCACCAGAGTTCTCGAACCTTCCACCTCTTCCCAGCACCCCGCTGGTCTGCACTCCCGGTGGGCAGAGTCTGGACATGCACTGCAAACCGAGTTTTAAGAGAACCTGCGGGTGAAGCAAAGGGAGGTCTGGGCGGAAGGACAGGGGTGAAAGGGTGATGGGGAGAGCTGTGGAGGGGGTCACAGACGTATATTTCCCTGATAATGCAGCACATCAAAGAACCGATACTGCAACGAGCTAAAGGACTGACGCCAGAGGCAAATGAATTAACTCACACTGAAACTAAGTAAACACGTCGAGAAAACTCTGACACTAAAATAAAAATGAATGAAACCATACTGATAGGCAAAGTAACGCCCCGATACTGGAAAGAAAATCACTTGACAAATTCTGGGACGATTGGAAGCACCGATTATGTAAAAACGTAGGAGGGCAAATCAAAGGTTCAAATGTGGAAGCAAAACAACAGGTGCATGAAGGGCAACTGAGAGGAAACTGCTCCTGAGTGCGTCTCGAAGCCTACTGGCCGAATTAATGGTCGATTCATATACATATGATATAAATGTATATATCGGGCAAGGTTTACCAAAGAGCTGACGCTGAGGGCACAAGGAACTGTCACTAAAGGAGTAAAGAAAAAAGCCTGTGTTTTAGGCAATACATAAAAAACTACCGCAAGTCAAACTCGGTGACTGAGAATTCAAAAATAATACAGGAACTCGAAACTTTATATCAGGACCATGTAAAGACGAGACCTGATACAAATACCATAAACTGAACAATAGCTTCACACTCTTTGAATTTGCAATTTCTTTGTTAAACTTCGTCAGTTGTCCATTATCCTAAAAAAAAAATCACGTCAAATATTTGGACGAAGGCGGTGTGTTTCTCATTGCAGCTATGTTTTCACGTGTGCAAAAATTAATATTTTGTGTCATCCTAAGCAGCTTTTATGTTTCCCACGTCCTCCTCCTCAGCGGTTTGACCCCAAGAACAAGCACAGTTCATTCATAGTTTCCCTAGGCACGTGGCGCTCTCTTCTCAGCACTACGACTGCCGGCCAATTAGCGCTTTTCGTTGCGGAACATGCCCTTCGCGGGTTCATAGCGGAATTAGTCGACACTTAATATAAAATAAGGCCTCACCCTTCTCTGTAGTCCTCCGTCCCAGTACGCTCCATGGCTCCGCCGCTGTCGATTTTTGCTGCTCGGTAATTTCTCCTCACTGCTTCCACGTGCCTCTCACCGTCGACGTTCACCTCGCCCAGGCCCTCCGCGCGCGCAGCACGTGCTGGGAGAGGGGTGCACGTGAAAGGATCGTCGAGCTGTACGTAATATCCTTCCGCGTACGTCTCGCTTTGTAGAGAGCCACGTGGTGCTGCCGCACCGAGGTCAGGTGTGAAGCGTGGACTACGACGGTGTTCTGTTAATTACGTGGCGCTTCCTAATTAGTTTGTTTAGCACAAAGTTGTCCAACTTTTTGGGAGTTACAAAATAAATTCTCAAGCTGTAGCAAAATGTGTTAAGCTGATTTTGGTTACCGAAGGTGATTATTTTGTTATGAACTGAAACTCCGCGGAGTCGTTTTTGGTGAAAGTGAATCTTAACCTGCGTGATGTTATCCTGCAGTTCATTTACAAGTTTTCTAATTTGCCGCTTTTTAGTTCTCTAAATGTTTTTATATTTTGTGACAGTTCGATGCCTCCTGATAATCTATGCAGAGCAGAGAATCTGTCGGAAAGGTGGGGGATTGGGTGTGTGTGTCCGCATTGTGCTTAAAAACGGTATACGAATGACAGTGGAGCAAATTATTTTATATATCTGTGCACAGGAAACGTGTATGGCTGAACAGTGTGTGCGGAAATGGTATTGTGTGAAGAGTGTCTTGAAATGGGCTGCAGCTGTGAAGAATGTGTGTGTAAATGGTATGTGTGTGTAACAGTGTGTCCAGAAATGGTGTACGAGTCGAATTTGAAAAGTGTGCATGAATGGTGTGTTCGTGTTAACATTGTGCATAGAAATGGTGTACAACTTTGAAAAGTGTGCATGAATGATATGTGTGTGAGTATAAACAGTGTGCCTAGAAATGGAGGAGGAGTGCATGAATGGTATGTGCATATGAATACTATCGTTATAGTACTTAATTTGTAATAGAAAGAGTGCCGGCGCCAAAGCTCTGATCAGAAAGCCTGTGGCCGGTGCAGTTAAATGTCTGCGCTCCCAGACCAGATGACTCCCAATGTGGGGTTGTTTTGCACCTTCTTCGGACCTCTCTCACCAGAGCCCAGATCAGTTGATGGCTGATTCGCGCTAACGGGATGTTTCATCATCCTGCTATATGTCCTTTGTATCCCTTTATTTTCCTCTGAGGTGGATAATTTATAACAGTCCTTATTTGAAATGTGTGGAAACTCCTTGCAGAGTTCTTCTAGAAAGTGCCTTATTCTTCTAATAGAATTTAACATTAAACCTTTTGTTCCTCTGCCCAATTTAATAGGTTGTATGACTCGGGGAGAATCACTTTCTCTTTAGTTGTACACATTATCCTATTATACACCTTAACAATTCGCTCCATAGAACACTCTCCAGTTTCTTTGAGGCCAAATATGTATCAGAATTAAGCTGAATATGCCCTTTGATCTCTGTGCGAAACACAGGGTCAAACATCGCAGTGCCACAAAACTGTCAAAGTCTTGCAGGGTTAGACCCCCTGCTGAAGCGTCAAAAGAACCAGGGCAGGTGAATTGTCTAATAGGGTTCTAGATGATATATTGACCTTGTCTGCACTATTGAACAAGTCCCTGTTTGTAAGTACTCTTTCCAATCTAAATGAGGCCTGAGGTACCGCTAAGTGGAATGTGAATTTGGATTGGTCACGATGTATTCATTTCTAAATATCCACCAGTTTTAACAGGTCTTTGAACTGCATCAGAGATTTAGCTGCCATAGACCGATCCTTTAAATTTGTTGTGCTTCTATCTCTGCCCAGATTAGTGTTTGTATTAAAGTCACCTGCACAAAGAATTGTAACTCTTTAAATTCCCAGCAACTCAACATCGAAAGACCACATTTGGGTCATAGAGATGGACTGATGTCACTAAGTGATTAACTATAGTACCAAGCACTATCACCTATATATGACTCTGACACATCACCACCTTAAGAATGTGGAACCATACATTAAAATGAATCACAGTTACTACTCTCAAATATGATGAATAAAATGACAAGTATCTTTGACACCCCCAATGTCTGCTTAAGCTGAATTCCTGGTGAGCTGCAGGTGGTTCTCTTGCACTATAGAGATACTCCTGGGGTGCTTTTCAAGGTATTCCCTCACCTCCCTAGAATTAATACACTGATTGATGCCACAAACATTCCAGGCCGTTAGTTTCAGATGCTACTGTGTTGTGACTTCACACTAGTGTCCCCCAATACTGTGTTGCTTGACAACTATCTATTGTGCAGAAGTCTAGTCATACATTTGATAATTCGTGGTACAACATGTTATTGTTATATATCAATTAACACACTGATGCAACTGGCTTGATTCCTCCTGTGAAGGCCAAATGATCAACTTTGAGTCTTCCATTGCGTTTGCTCATCAGAGAAGAGTATTGTGTACTCCCAGAGCAGTAACACAAAATCCTGTGATGGCGCTGAGGCCTATGTCTGAAATTGTCCACGAGATGCAGGTCTTGGCTCTGAGGTCAAGGAGGGGTTAATTATATTCTCTAGTTAAAAAAGACTACCTCCTGTGTTCCTGGGGAAGATGTAGTGAGTGGTGGTGATGGCAGCATACTCTTTTTGAATCCATAGTGTCTGGACAGCCTATTATACCTGTTACTAGTAAGAGCATGATGCCTACAAGCCTACTTGTGGAAAGTTCTGCTTACATACCCTGTCCAGACCCTCTGCTGATATCGCTGTGCGTATGTCGAGTGCGTGTTGTGTGTATGGTGCCTGGTAGAAGGACTCCCATGTTTATGTGTGTAAATGGTATGTGTGTGTAACAGTGTGCCCAGAAATGGTGTAGGACTTTGAAAAGTGTGCATGAATGGTGTGTTTGTGTTAACATTGTTGATAGAAATGGTGTACAACTTTGAAAAGTGTGCAAGAATGATATGTGTGTGAGTATAAACAGTGTGCCTAGAAATGGTGTATGACAGTGAGGAGTGCATGAATGGCATGTGCGTATGAGTACTATGTTTATAGTATTTAATTTGTAATAAAAAGCGTTCCAGTGTCCAAAGCTCTGATCAGAAAGCCTGCCCATCCTGACCAGATGACTCCCAATGCAGGGTTGTTTTGCACCTTCTTCGGTCCTCTCTCACCAGAGCCCAGATCAGCTGATGGCTGATTCCATCTAACAGGGGATGTTTCTTCATCCTGCTATATGTTCTTTGTATCGCATTGTTTTCCTCCTAGGTGGTTCATTTTTAACAGTCCTTCTTTGCAATGTTTTGAAACTCCTTGCATAGTTCTTCAGGAAAGTACCTTATTCTTCTAATAGAATTTAACATAAACCTTTTGTTACTCTGCCCACTTTAATAGTTTGTATAACTCGAGAAGAATCACATTCTCTTTAGTTGTACACATTATCCTGTTATACACCTTAATAGTTCACTCCATAGAACCCTCTCCAGTTTCTTTGAGGCCAAATATGTATCAGATTTAGTTGAATATCCTCTTCGATCTCTGTGCGAAACACAGGGTCAAACAACGCAGTGCCACAAAACCTTCAAAGTCTTGCAGGGTTAAACCCCTGCTGAAGCGTCAAAAGAACCAGGGCAGGTGAATTTTCCAATAGGGTTCTAGATGATATATTGACCTTGTCTGCACTATTGAATACGTCCCTGGTTGTAAGCACTCTTTCCAATATAAATGAGGCCTTAGGTACCGCCTAGTGGAATGTGAATTTGGATTGGTCAGGATGTATTAATTTCCAAATATCCACCGGTTTTAACAGGTCTGGGAACTGCATCAGAGATTTAGCTGCCATAGACTGATCCTTTACATTTGTTGTGCTTCTATCTCTTCCCAGATTAGTGTCAGTCAGTCAGTCAAAATACTTTATTGCGATAACTTAATATCATATAAAGACAGTAGCACCATACAAAAGTTATAAAATACATTAGATAAATACACACAATAAAAACAGGTTAAAATATCATTCATAATTATTAGGAATCACATAGTCAATATTAAAGATACAAACATAAAAATCTAAAGATAAAAAACAGTTCCACGTCAATGTTTACCATAATTTCAATTTCTAGTGTGGTCAGAAGATACAGTTTTTACTCACATCAATTCATTATTGCATTATTGGGGTATTGTCTTTCACGTTCCTGTTCCGAATCCTAATAGCACTCACAAGGAAACTGGCTACATAAAACATAGTCCTAGGAGTCTGCAATAACTGTAAGTACAGGAGGGCAAGTTTGGCTTGTATAAAACCAGCCTCTTTTAGAATAGGTATAAGAAACTTTCCCCTCACATCTGTATAATGACCGCAGAACATCACAAAATGCATTGTGTTTTGTTAGGAAAACATGTCACAGGAGCATGGCAATGCTTTTTCTGGAGTGCTCCATACAGGGAAGGAACCAAGATTGTAATGTATCAAATTAAGACGAAATCGGGTTAAAAGAAACCTGTGGTAGGGGTGATTCACAGTATTTAAGTAAGTTTCTGGGCCACCATATGAACTCAGGATTAAGCTAGCCCTCACAGTTGGTTTTTTCAATTCCATTTCTTCTCTTTCCAGGCTTAACATATATCGCATTGCACCCTTAATTGTTGCAATGTCTTTAGATGTTATCATCTCTGGCGCAGAATATAGCTCAGGTCTCCCCACTTTAGTAAGACTGTCCTTAATGTATCTCAGCCATTGTATGTTGTTTACTTTATCCAAACATAAACAATCTTTCATTATAGTATGATTCAAGGGTATTTCTTTATTTAGCCATATCCTCATCCACGCTACTAAAGGTGATGTTTTTATCAGGTCTGTGATATAGCCCTCCCCAAGTTCCGCATGTACTATATAAGATGGAGTAGATTGTGGGACACCAAGGACAGATCTTAGAAATTTATTTTCTGTCATCTGAAGGGAGTCCGAGCACCTATATCCCCAGATTGAGCTACCATAGGATGCGACTGAGATGCAATTAGCACTATAAATTTTCATCAGAGCTACAATTGGCCTAGCGCCCAGCTTCTTCGAAAAACCATGAAGGGCCGACGATGTTCTTGCCAAAGATATTACTCTGTTCTTTAGCTGAGGTCCCCAGTTACCCCGTTTATCAAAAGTGATCCCTAAATAGGGGAAGGTAGCTACTTGACAGAGCTTCTCTTGTCCACAGGAGAAAGTTTTAGAGCATTTTTTCCTAGCGGCACTACCCATTAACATAACCTGGGACTTCTTGGCGTTTATTTTAAGGTCCAACGACCCCATGAAGTTCTCAAAAACGTCCAAGAGACGTTGTAACCCCACCCCTGTGCGTGAGAGTAAGACCGTGTCATCCGCGTATAGGAGAACCGGTATACCCAGCTCCCCTACACGTGGGATGTCAAGAGTCGCCTCTCTCAAAGCAGGTTCCAGGGCATTTATGTATATTGTGAACAGAAGGGGGGCCAGAATACAGCCTTGCCTGACCCCCCTTTCAGAATTAAAGGGTTCTGTGCACCGCCCCGCAGAGGTAACTCTGACTGTGGCTTTAAGGCCCGAGTGCAAGTCCGCCAGGTGGTTAACCAATGCCCTATCCAGGCCCATGTCTAACAGGATGGTCCATAGCTTCGATCTGTTTACCAGGTCAAACGCTGACGAGAGATCCATGAAACCTAAGTACATGGATCCCTCCCTGGCCTTGGTGTATTTCTCCACTAACAGGTGCAGATTAAGGCATTGGTCTAACGTGCTTCTCTTAGGTCTGAACCCATATTGGACATTTGTCAAGACGCCTCTATCATTTGCCCACTCATTTAATTTCGCTAGAATGACCCGTCCTAGTATTTTGACTGAGGAGTCAATTAATGAGATGGGTCTATAGCAGGCGGGATCCTGCCTATTTCCCTTTTTAAACACAGGAATAATAATTGATGTTTTCCAAGATTCCGGGATATTATCATGGCTTAAGGTGTTAAAAACCTTACAAAGCAACTTTGACCAAAATTTGGGAGCGCATTTAAAAACATCCGCAGGGACCCCATCGGGTCCTGGCGCCTTGTTTTTTAGGGTCAGATCTATAGCTTTTTCCACCTCTGCTGGCTCAAAGGTCACTGCCTGACACTCAGCAATACGGACAGCGGGTCCCCCATCAGCTCCACCACTATGATGAGAGTAGATTTGACTGAAATGCTTTATCCAACCCTCATCTGGTATGTTAGTCTCAAGCGGGGAGTTCTCCTCGCCTGAGAATAAAGGCTGATTAACAATCTTCCAGAATTCCCCGCTATTTTTTATGGTGACTGGATCAAGTAACTGGGACCATGCTTCCTCTCTCAGTTCTTTTTTCCTGTCAACTATTGCTTTTTTATACTGAGCTCTAAGGCTCGTGATAAGTGCAGGAACTTTTGGTTTTGCCTTCAAAGCGCTAAGAAGATCACCATGCGCTTTCGAGCATCTTTTATTAAACCATCTTTTGATAGAGGAGGTCTTTGGCTTAGTGCCGACGGTCAACTTTAGATCGATCATACCACAGATGCTGCCAAAGGCAAGTACCACTTCACTATTTTGGGCCCCGCTGGATAAACACACACCCACTTCATCCTCAACTTCAGACAGTACCTCTCTTAAAAAGGTTTCAGGGACTACTCTGTCCCATTTCAACCTGCGCCCTTGGTCTTTAACTTTAAGATTAGAACTGCCCTTTTGTGGGCCATTTCTAATGGAAAATAAATCCGTAATTGCTAATTCCATGATTACCGGATTATGATCACTGAAAACAGATACCACAGTTTTGTACATTAAAACCTTACACAATAAAAATGAGGTTATAAAAATATAATCAATAATGGTGCCGTTGTCTGTTCCCTTAAAAGTGGGGACCCTTTCACCGCCCTCCCCACATCCTGACTCATAAATTCCACCTGGCTAAGAAATGTTCTAAATACTCCCCCTGCTTGGAATGTTCAAGGTGGATGGGCGAGCAGTATGGGGGGCCTTCTTCTTCATTACTGATACACAGCATATTACAAGGGTGGATATTGAGGTCCCCCAGGAATATAATTTCGAAGGTATTTGAATTTTCACTGTAAACTGACAAAAAGGTTTACAATGTATCCAGAGATTGCAAAGTACATTCAACTGCATTGGAATTATAGAAATTTATAAATAAGAACTTGGGATGTTCCGGGAGAGATAATTCAACAATAAGACAGTTCTCAGATCCCGAATCACATTGCCTTAAAGATCCCTTTATATCAACATTAAAAAGACTTAACAAGCCACCCTTGGCTCTGCCTGCGACACCGGTTACTGCCGGAATACAAAAATGGCTATAACCATCCAATGAAAATCTATCACATGGGTCCCAAGTCTCTTGGAGTGCAATAATGTCAAACATTCTTATCGTATCAATCCATGCTTCATTTCCCAATTTTGCCTTAATTCCTGCTACATTCCATGTGGCTATTCTAAGTGCAGGAACTAAAGATTCAACATTGGTACTATGATCTGGTAAGAGTCAATCATTTTCCTCCATTGAACGTAGGGGGGTGTATCGATTAGACAGTTGTAAGGGTTGCACAAAAGGGTTATACTGTCTATCCATACGTTGGCTGTATCGATCCTGCCTACTAGGTTGATGACTACTTTCCATATAACAAGGACGTCCACTCCCATAACAAAAAACAGGATTATTACTCTGGGCCGGTTGGGGTGTCCTGCTATTAGTGAGATGGTTATAGAAGAACCCAAGTGGCCGTGCACATACATTATTAACCCCTATAGGGAGCGAAGCTGCCCTGAGGAGGACTGTCGCCACGTGTTGGGGGTGCTTAAAGGTCACAATAATGCAATCCCCGTTAGTGGTCTTCTTAGAATTTCCTACCCAGTTAACTCGCTCGGTTGATATAATATCATTAGCAAAGGCATGTGGGTAACCACAGTTCTTTCCTAGCCACGCCAAGGACTTGTTTTTTAGTGCTTCATGGGTTTCTAGTCTAGAATCTGTAAGCTGTGAATCCACCTCCGGGACATTAGTTAGAACTACTGTGTATGGAACACACTCAGGAGGTAAATTAGCCACAGCTCTTTTCTTTGGAGCGACCCTTCCACCTCTAACCCCCCCGTGTTAATGTTTCGATTGCCAGGATTCGATGTTAAAGGCTGGTTCGCTAATACTGGTGGTTGGAGTTGGTGTGGTGGTATTGGACTAGCACGCAGGTTTGTTTGGGGTATGGGTGCAGGTTTAATGGTAGGTGTTACCTTTCCTCCCTCACTCCCCTTATTAGTGCTACGGCCTTCAACACTCACCAAATTATTAGGTTCCCTTGGGGTCCTTTGTGGTTTGGTTTGTGTTATGTGAGAGTTTAAAATTTCTCCAAGACTTGTCACCTCCAACATGACCTCATCTAATTTAGCTGCCAAGGGTTTAATTATGAGCTCCAATTTGGCCTCAATGATACCTGCCAGGAGCTCTGTGTAAGCAGGGGTCATAGGTGTGACATCATTACTGCCAATGTCTAAACTTTCTGGCAAGCTCCCTGAGGGTGTCGGTAAGCTCCTCACAGACTTTGCTTTTGCTTTTCTGCCCCCTCCCATTTTTGCCTGTGTCTTTCTGCAAGCCCTCACCGGCCTCGCAACCCTACGTACTGGTGTCGGCTCCGTGGGTGAGGTATCTGAGGTGTCTAAGGGCCTAGGCAAAGTACTTGATGGCGTGCAGGATCTTATTTCTAGTGAATCTTCCCCATCTATCTCCCTTTCAGCTGGAGGAACATCAATAAAACTTCCACCAAGTGAGTCTGGATTGGGGCTAAGCCCCAACCCAGAAACAGCTACAGGGGATTTTGGACTTGTTGATATGGCCTGCGGGCTTAGCCGGTTTAAAGACAATCGCCTTTCTTTATTAATTTTGGTAACTACCTTAACTAGGTAATTATCCATTGTCCTAGTCTCTTGGGGAATTTTTACAGCCTTCGCTTTAGACATTGGCCCTAGTTATATTAGCTTAATTTAAAATGCACACAGAATTGTCCGATGGTACTTAGGTACAGTCACTAATGTTCACAAGGGAGATAGCTCACAGTTTGTATCGTCCAGCGAAGATGAACCAGGGTCCGTGGCCCGTCCCGGCCTCCACCGGCCCCGGACGGCCCGCCCTCTGCCCGGGCTCCGCCCGGCGCCGTCCGCGCGCGTCCGGGATGCGGAGAGAGCCTCCCCCTTTTACAGCGCCTCCGGGCGCGTGGTGACGGGAAGCGGCTGGGCTGGGCTCGCAATGCCTGCTGGGAGCTGCAGTTCCACCTCGCAGCAGCCGTGCAGGTGATGAGCACCGGCGGCGGGAGGAGCTGTCAGCGTCAGGGACCCAGCGGCACTAGTGGCGGCAGCAACGTTGACCCTCCGGCGTCAGGGTAAGTGTTCCAGAAATGTCCCCCAGATTAGTGTTTGTATTAAAGTCACCTGCACAATGAATTGTAACTCCTTAAATTCCCAGCAACTCAACATCGAAAGACCACATTTGGGTCATAGAGATTGACTAATGTCACTAAGTGATTAACTTTAGTACCTATATTTGATTCTGACACATCACCACTTTAAGAATGCGGAATCATACATTAAAATAAATCACAGTTACTACTCTCAAATATGATGAAAAAAATGAAACATATCTTTGACACCCCCAGTGTCTGCTAAAGCTGAATTCCCGGTGAGCTGCAGGTGGTTCTCTTTTACTATAGAGATGCTCATGTTGTGCCTTTCAAGGTATGCTACTACTCCCTAGCATTAATACACTGATTGATGCCACACACATTCCAGACTGTTATTTTCAGATCCTACTGTGTTGTGACCTCACACTAGTGTCTCCCAATACTGTGTTGCTTGGCAACTATATATTGCGCAGTAGTCTAGTCATCCATCTGATAATTTGTGGTACAACATGTTCTTGTTATATATCAACACACTGATGCAACTGGATTGATTGCTCCTGTGACCAAACCCACCCCTGGCCCCCTCACTAACACCGCCACTACTATCAATGTAAACTTCCCTGGACTTTCTTATCCTCTTACAACTTCAACAGTTAGCTACAGAATCCTACACCCCAATAATACAAGCAAGTGAACTCACACTGAATGTTCGCCTCGCTGCCATTTACAAACATACTTAGGCACTATGAGCCGTTGCCCGGTATCATATCCACCTATGTGAGAAACACTACCTGTTACCCAGAGCTACCGTGAGACATAACCCCATTCTGTGTCATCAATTCATTTGTGGTTTCAACCAATAACATCATACCATCAGCCAGTGCTGCAAGTTGCAACCACCACTTGAAGGCCAAATGATCACCTTTGAGTCTTCCATTGCCTTTGCTCCTCAGTGAGTATTGTGTACTCCCAGACGAGTAACACAAAATCCTGTGTTTGCGTTGAGGCTATGCCTGAAATTGGCCATGAGACACAGGGCCTGGTTCTAAGGTCAAGGAGGGGTTAAGTATATTCTCTAGTTAACACAAGACTCCTCCCTGTGTTCCTGGGGAAGATGGAGTCAGTGGTGGTGATGGCAGCATACTGTTTTTGAATCCATAGTGTCTGGACAGGCTATTTTACCTGTTACTAATAAGAGCATGATGCCTACAAGCCTACTTGAATGCCCTTGCCAGACCCTGTGCTGATATCCCTGTGCGTATGTCGGGTGTGTGTAGTGTGCATAGTGCCTGGTAGAAGGACTCCATGTTTGTGAGTGTGTTTATGCTGTAGCCAATGGGATCCATTTTTGATTTGCACAAGATGGAGGTTGTGATACAGCCTCTCCAGAAGTGTTCAGCAATGGGGAGATGGCAGCCTTTAGAAATTCTGTGTGACCTATCCATCAGGGGATTGTAGATGTGTCCTTCCACAGCGCTACCATTTGGTATATGTTAGGAGTTTTTTGGTGCCTAAGCAGAGCTGATGCCTTCTGTTGAAAGGCCCACACAAGAAGGCTGATGATAGTCTGGTACAGAGCTACACACATACAGTACTGTTATTATGGTTAATCATGCTCAGAGGCAGCATCATTTTTACCTGATGTGAGAACCATCATGTTGCACAATGAATTGTCTGCATTGCATAAGGAGATGATGTTATTAAAAAGAATCACCACAAACCAGTTCCTGAACTGTAGCCTGTGCCTCCTAATCCCCTGTCTGGAAATTGTCTGGGGGCTCAAACCTTATTACTTGCATTCCAGTTCCAAGCTGCTGATAGTTGGTCTGTCTGAAGCGAAGTGACATTGCCTGATGACTGCTCCTCTTGCTACAGGAGCTCTCGGCCTACTTGAGATCTTGGAGTCTACCTGCCTGCTGCAAAGGGAGCATCTTATCCCACAGTAGATGTCTGCCTGAGGAAGAGAAACCCATCTGCTACATTTAGGGAGTGCAGCTGTCCAGAAAAAGCAGATTGATAAGAGAGTGTGTCCGAAGCCGATCTGCTTTAACGTGAGGGTCTCCTGCCTTCCTGCTTTACTAAAGACCAAGATCCTATACGTGATGATCTACCAGAGCTCCCACTCAATCAATCAGTGTATTAATGCTATGGAGGTGATAGAATGCCTTGAAAGGCACAAAGTGAGAGTCTCTCTATTGCAAGAGAACCACCTGCTGCTCAACGGGAATTCAGCTTTAGCAGACATTGGGGATGTCAAAGATACTTTTCATTTTATTCATCATATTTGAGAGTAGTAACCGTGATTCATTTTAATGTTTGGTTCCGCATTCTTAAAGTGGTGGTGTGTCAGAATTAAACATATGTGCCTTCACTCTACCAGAGTTCCTGTAACCACAAGCGTGACTGCTCACCCCTTCCGTTCAAAAGCTGAACACCCGCAGAAATCTAAAAAAAAAAGTGCTCCACATTAGCTAAGCACCAACACCTGAGAAACACTGACTTTTATCTTGGCTAAACAGAATTTGGTGAGACTTTTAAAGATAACTCCAACCTCCATACAAGAAGTGCATAGTCAAAGACTACGGACTGACCTGTGGGTGACTACAGAAAAGCTGCTCTCCTTCATCAAAGTAAGCCCACACCTGTCCCTAATTTGTTCTGTTTCTTAGTGTAGTAAACCCTGCAGAACCCCGTGAGAGCGTTCCGGTAGTGGTACCTTTTCTTTATGTACCCTACATTTTTATGTGAGGAAGTTGCTTTAATTTTCTTAAGAAGAAAAACACTGGCTGGAAATTCACTTATTGTGGTTAAATACTTTTGCTCTGAGTTACTACACCATGCACTACCTTCTGGGACTGCTTGTCCTCCCTACCCCAAAGTCAAGCGTGGTACTGATGTAATTGGCCAAGTTTGTAGCACTATAGTATGATAAACCCACGGACACCAATGGTAAAATGTCACAAACTCCCTATTTAAAGCCCTGTAGCCCCTGTCCTCCCTGTGATACGCCCACCCAACGGATTCTGCCACCTTGTTTGGCCCTTGCTCCTCTTTATTATCCAGATTCCATCACGTAGGATGAGGTTCTGCAGAATGAGACCTTTTGTGGCATGAACATTTGTGTTCTTCTTCACTGACCGTATTTCTAAGCACAATTGTTCACCGATGCATGCATGCATGCAGGTGCATGTTTGGCCCCACCTCCTCCATATATAAATGGGAGCACCGGTGCATCAAACTCTTCAACGTTTCTACCTTGATCCATCTGTAGGGAGAGCTGGGTGGATCTCTGAGCTCACCTCTCAGGTACTTAGCTCTGCTAACTGCAGTCCTTACTCCCCGTATGTTCAGGCCCGCTGTGTGCTAGTCAACCGCACCACTGTATCCAGAGCGATATTGCTCCCAGGATCTTACCTACGTAAGAGGGACCTAGCACCCTTATATTAATGCATGCCCCCTCCCCCTCAAATGCAACAGTAGGGCTAGCAGTACAAGAGACTGTTGGATAAGGCGTAGCTCCTTAACCACATAATATTCTCAGAATGCAAGTTAAAATTAAGAAGCTGCGCTGTTCTTCGAAATATAATTCACCCATTTTTCTTTAATTTTCGAATGATCAGTATAACTGCCTAGTGCTATCTATAAAATTTTGCATGATGTAGGGATTAATTGTGATACTGCATGAGTCACTGTAATATGTGTATCCGTGATACATTTTTTATGTTTCAACTCTCCCTTTTATGGAGTAAGTCGGCAACTGACTGAGTCAGCTTCTTTGGCTGTGCACCTGCAGTTATAACATGGCCCGGACGCCAAAGCAAAGGATTGGGGCCCATCGGGAGAGGGGGGGACACCACCGACCACAGACACAGAATAAGGTGTGACAAAGGCCACTTTATTGGAAGCAGGTGCACCTTACAAACACAAAACCCTTGGCCTGTGACGTACAAAACTAGACCTTACGAAATATGAACTGCCTAACAGGCCCCCACCCTCACCCCTAAAATGGTTCCCCCAAGAACAACATAACCACAATATACCAAACTGCACAGTACCTGACTACCCGACTAAATAACTTGTCGCCTGTATATCTCGCTCCTCCCTGTAGACCCACCCCAGGCCTTCCTACCCTGACCTCCCCCATGGACTAGGAAAACGCCCCTTGACGAGCAACACACCAGCACCTGTTCCAGCGACATAAATAACCCTTACAACACAACTCTCTATGATGCACCTGCTCCCAAGAAAACCCCTCAACAAAATCTCCCCCACACCGAACCAACCCAGGAAATCCCAAACGCTAAGCAACCAAAAATAAGAGCAAAAACTTGGGCGGGAAAAAACGCTCTCTAACGGACCCCACGGCTGCTGTGTCACTTGCCACCAAAATGGTGACAAGCGACACAAAATGTCCGGTTATAAACCACCCCCAGCCCAAGGAAGACCAACCAGCCCAAAACTAGCCCAACCTAAGATCACACCCTTAAAGGGGCCCAGCCCACTTACAGTGCTGGCTCTGCCTCTCCTATCCCCCCCCTCCCGGGGCCCCAAACCCCCCGGGGGTAACAGGCCTCCCGCTGGTTGGCCGCTCCCCCGCATGGCCCTATTGGGGCCCATCAGGAGAGGGGGGGAGACAACACCGACCACAGAATAAGGTGTGACAAAGGCCGCTTTATTGGAAGCAGGTGCACCTTACAAACACAAAACCCTTGGCCTATGCCGTACAAAACTAGACCTCACTAAATATGTACTGCCTATTAGCCCCCCACCCCACCCCTAAAATGGTTCCCCCAAGAACAACATAACCACAATATACCAAACTGCACAGTACCTGACTACCCGACTAAATAACTTGTCGCCTGTATATCTCCCCCCTCCTGTAGACACACCCCAGGCCTTCCTACCCTGACCTCCCCCATGGACTAGGAAAACGCCCCTTGACAAGCAACACACCAGCACCTGTTCCAGCGACATAAATAATCCTTACAACACAACTCCCTATGATGCACCAGCTCCCAAGAAAACCCCTTAACAAAATCTCCCCCACACCAAACCAACCCAGGAAACCCCAAATGCCAAGCAACCAAAAATAAGAGCAAAAATTTGGGCGGGAAAAAACGCTCTCTAACGGACCCCACGGCTGCTGTGTCACTTGCCACCAAAATGGTGACAAGCGACACAAAATGTCCGGGTATAAACCCCCCCCAGCCCAAGGAAGCCCAACCAGCCCAAAACTAGCCCAACCTAAGATCACACCCTTAAAGGGGCCCAGCCCACTTACAGTGCTGGCTCTGCCTCTCCTATCCCCCCCCCTCCCGGGGCCCCAAACCCCCCGGGGGTAACAGGCCTCCCGCTGGTCGGCCGCTCCCCCGCAAAGCCCTATTCTCTCATTTATATTGGCCAGGCTCCATAAATTAGAAAGCTTACCTTTGAGAAATTGCCGGTGTATATATGCCTTTGGCATGATCTGTATTAATGAAGTGGCTAGGAGGTGTCTGCAGCCCCTTCTGTAATATCAAAGAGCATTGGCAGTGCATTGTGGACCCACACCAATTGTGCTCTGGTCAATTTTTGATAATGCGACCCCTGATTTCATAGCCATCTTTATCCAGATGGCTCCTCCATCCCCTTAGTGCTTCACAGTAGCACAAGTAGTTTATAAGCTAAAATGACATCATGTGCACACTAATACTGACAAAGGGACACCCACAGTGACATTAAATAACTGACACAGGGGCACCAATAATGACAGGGGAGCATCAATCAAAGGACACCAATACTGTGGCACTGGCAAAGAGGGAATGTCACAGTCAAAACAATATTGACAATAGGATATTGACACATTGTGTTATGAAACAGTAGCACAAGTACAGACACTGTGGGACCCAGAGGCTAATGCTAAGATAATGTCATAGGACAGTTTCACTGACTTGGACACTGACACAGGGGCGCTAGGACAAAAGGATACTTACATGCAGATAGTGGCAAATATAATATGCTGAATGTGTCCTGTATAGTTTGCCGATAGGCAGACACATTCAGTAGCGCCTGCATGTTTTCTCGTTTTCAGGTTGGGAGCATCAACCGTCAGGCAGTGAGGGTGCTTTCTTATCTCCACTTCCAAGCGACCCCTAAACAAAGGCCTTATTTAAAGGGCCATCAGTCATTCTTTTGTTCAAGTAAAATCCTGTCTGGGTGCTATCTGGAGCCTGACACCTAGATATCAATGAAATGGTGGGAAACAAAGGCACACACTTTGTTGGCATTTCACAAGTACTTAAGAAAAACTTTCATTTGGAGGCAGGTCTTTAACTTTTTTCAACTCATGACTATATGTAAGAGTTATGCACGCACTGCAAAAATGTTAGATGGATATGTCTATCTGAGTAATTATACTAACATTTAAATGTACTAATTTATTTCTATTATTTAATTTAATTAATTTTATAGTGCTACACATCCGAATGTTGGCTTTCAGAGACCTTTACATCACATACATGCAAACACACACGCACACATTGTACAGAGACAATAAATCATACAAGTGAGTAAATCATTACACTGTATATGTTTGGCCTCACCTCCTCCATATATATGGGAGCACCGGTGCATCAAATTCTTCAAAGTCTCTACCTTGATCCATCTGTAGGGAGAGCTGGGTGGATCTCTGAGCTCACCTCTCAGGTACTTAGCTCTTTTATCTGCAGTCCTTACTCCTAGTATGTTCAGGCCCGCTGTATGCTAGTCAACTGCACCCCTGTATCCAGAGCCATATTTCTCACCAGGACCTTAGCTATGGGGGAGGGGCCTAGCACCCTTATATTAATGCATGCCCCCTTCCCCTCAAATGCAACAGTAGGGCTAGCAGTACAAGAGACTGTTGGCTAAGGCGTAGCTCCTTAACCACATAATATTCTCAGAATGCAAGTTAAAATTAAGGACCTGCGCTGTTCTTCTGAACATAATTCACAGATATTTCTTTAATTTTCGAATGATCAGTGAAACTGCCTATTGGTATCAATAAAATTTGGCATGATGTAGGGATTAATTGCGATACTGCATGAGTCACTGTAATATGTGTATTCGTGATGCATTTTTTATGTGTCAACTCTCCCTTTAATGGAGTGAGTCTGCAACTCACTATCAGACAATGAGGGTTACAAGTTTGTAGGACTTATCGTCATTCTGGTGACCATTACATGTTAAAAGTGCGAGATTTGCAGAAACACAAAGTCAGGATTTGAAACATAAAGCACCATTTGGAGTTGCTGTACTAATACTACTCATTGCGAATACTAGAAGAACCCCATTTTAGCAATCTTAGATTAACAAAAGATAAGGAAAAGATAAAGAAAAATGCAATTAAGTTCTAAATCTATGTTTGCAGTTCCTTGATTCTTGTTCATAGATCACTGTGCCATTTTAAAATAATTGCATCTTATCAAGTACAAGCTTCAAAGGGATCTCTGTGACAAAAGCAGTAACCCAGTGAGCTAAAAAAAAAAAACTGTGATCTGAGTGTTATACCATGTGCTTTGAAGCCGACACGTTAATACTCTATGCTACTTTGAGTAAAATATGTGATTAAATAAAACACAGATCTCTCTGGCAAGTGAGAGTTTTCTTACTCTTGTCATAATACTCTGAATATTGCTGGGCACACAGAGATCTCCGCAGCAGGTGTCTTTACCCGTTAAGATTTTAAATGTATCCTGTTTGTGACCAATTAATGTGAAACAGATTTACTGTCAAGTTTGTACTTGTTGCCAAATTATTTGGGGGTTTGTGTTAAAAAATTAACGTTTAAATTGACTGTCAAATTCTGCTATTCATGACTTTGCCCCTCATAACTCTTTATCTCCGCTGCCCCAACTTGACCCTCAATTCATGAGTTCCCGTAGTCATTTTTTTCAATTTCCAGCACTGTATTCCAGGATTTGTGTTGAAAGAATGAATGCTTACGAATCCCACTAGATGGCAGATTCTAGTGGCGTATATTCCCTACTGTGTTCACACTTCCAGGCAACATATCCGTGGGTAAAGTCCCTTGATATCCAGCAATTTTCTCCTTTCTACTGCTCTGAAACAAAGATTGTTAGAAATTGAATGAGCCCAAACAAATTGGATTGCGTTTTTGTATCATAGTTCTATTTAAACAGAACAATAGATAAAAGCGAAACTGTTCCTTCCTGTACTATACAGGTGACTTAATATAGAGCAGCATAAGATAAGTCTTTTGTCTTTGTAAAGCTGAGTGAACAACACCAGATCATAAAAAACTCCCTAAATCTTGAAGAGAGTTAGCAGTTCTATTTGACTAAGAATGTGCCAAGGATGTGACAAACCTTATTCTTATCAAGCGCTCCCAATATGTCTGGCTTGTTATTTATACACATTAGTCATTAGTTTAGTTGAAAGAATTATGAAATAAGAACATTTAAAAATTATATTTGTATTATTTTGTGCAATATATTTGAAATATAATAGATACATAAAGTACTACAACATTCACATATATATAATAAAATGGAATTGTTAGATTTATTCTCCGAATAAAATGAAAATTAACGTGTATTTCTCAAATCAAGTATTACTTAGTTCCACATTTGTTTAGTTTAACAGTATGAAGCTAGTAAGGTAGAAAGAGTGTTATTGGAAGTATGATAGTAGAAATGTGTTCACTTATTATTTTTTATTCATTTTTGAGGTATGTTTGATGCGTTAGCATGCGTTGAATTTTACAGAAGTGTAGATTAGTTTGTTTGTTGTTAAGGTTTTTTTTTTCACAACAAATTTTATTAAGTGATCAGGTAGAAGCAGGTACACAGTACTCCACAATCAGGAGGTCACTGCGAAATCATCAACACATATATATCGTTGTATCCCAATCAAGAAAAAAGAAATGTTTCTCCCCAATCCCCAACTCCCACAGCCACCCAAAGACCCCACTACCCGCCCCTTATCCCTCCCTAACCCCGTACACAAGATCATGTCAAGCCCTCTGTACATGCTATCTGGAAGTCCAGTGCCATGCGCACTCTAGGCCTGGCGTCCATCACCCAAATCTAGATCGTCGTCAGGCTCTGCCGGTGGATCAAGAGTCAAACCCCTGTAGTCAGCCCACCGCTTCCAAATTTTATAATGCTTCCTGGGACAACCTCTGGCCTCGTACACTGGGCGCTCCAACCCCATAAAATAGTCCAATCCAGCTTTCCACGCACTCAGGGGGGGGCTCGCTCATTCTTCCACGCTCGAGCCAAGTCCCGCTTGGCCACCTCCAGGCCTAACAGCAAGAGATGACGTTTGTAAATATTTCCACCCACCCCCTCCAACACATGAAGGAGACCTAGACGATGGGTGCGAGGGAGATCCCAACCCAACACTTCCGACAAACAACTCCACACACCATTCCAGAACCTAGTCAAGCCAGCACACGTATTGTTAAGGTTTTGAGGTAGAGAGTGGTTGTTGTGAGAGTGTTGTTAATGTTGAAAAGTGTTATGCCCGTTGTCTTAGTTTGTAAAATGTTGCTTGAATGTTATTGTGTACTCTAGTGCGAAAGGATAGGATATGAGAAGTATGTATTTAGTATGTGTGGATTGACTTTGTTTAGTCACAGGGTTTAATCATTTTTCTGGATGAAACAAATGGAAAAGCCTATTTCAGATTTAATTAGGGCGGTGTTTTATGACGTCTTCAATTCAACACAATTGTTAACTTGCCCCTTTTCAGAAAACCACCTCATCAAGGCAGATGCAAGATGTAAACATCGCAGGGATGTAGGTTAGGTACATTAGGCATGGTATGTAGATAGTTGTGGTAGCTTAGGTTTGATATGTCATGTATAGTAGGCAGGTATGTTGGATTAAGTATGATATGCATAGGTGAGAAGGAATGGTAGATATGTTAACTAGGTAGGTTTGGTAGTTAATGTACAGTAGATTGTGTATGTTTATGAATAGTAGGTATTCAAGGTGGGTATGGTAGGTAGGTATGGTAGGTGAGAGGTAGTAGCAGAGGTGTAGTAGGTTAGAAATGTAAGTAGATCATTTATGGGAGGTCGGTGTGGTAGGTCAGGTTTTCGTAGATAAAGTTAGGCATAGTCAGCAGGTATGGTGTACGGGTGTAGTGGGTTAGGTATTTTAGTAATGATTGGCATAATGTCTAACTAATATGGAGGTGTTAAAAAGTCATGGATTAATGTAATATATTATGTTTTCGTAAGTTCTCCTGAAAAAAAAAACACTTGTACATTTCACCCACTCCTTTTTTATTGGATTCGATGCACATCATAATAAAAAAAAAATACTTCAAATTTTATTAAAGAAAGGTGCTGTGAAACCACAATTAAACTGGAAAATGTTCTTCGGGCTACAATGGAGTATTTGCATTGTAATTTATGATGGAGTATTTTACTTATACCGGCCTCTCCCTTTTGTTATTTACTCATTGCCGCCCCTTTCTATTTCCTAGGTCCTCGTTAATCCCCCCCAAATCTACCCCTTCCTCTTTCTTCTGTATGTCGGGTTCTCATTCCTCCTATCCGCCCTTCTCTTCAGCCTTTCTCTCATGTAACTGTGAGTCATCTCAATTCTGCCGGGCTGCCCACCCTCTTATTTGTCCAAACAAGCTCTCCCTCTTTCTCATGGTGTGGTGATTGGATCTTTCAATGACCTACCGCCTCACTCTGTCTTTGTGCCCTCTCACACCTCCCATTTTATTTCTATATGATATAATGAAAGCGCCCTTCCCATCCCATCTTCGATTCTCATAGGAATAATAATATAACTATATTGAAGGCTCTGTTGCGTTCATTACATACAATCTTGTTTTTATTTCTGTGTTAAATGAAGGTTGGGTGGCAAGAAAGCCTTCAGTATAGACCTGTGTATGTTTCTATGTCACAGTAACAAAAGAAGAACTATAATCAAGGCTCCCTTGCAATCCAAACTATCATTTCACATTGAAACACAAACATGACTAAAAAGGAAGCAAATGGAGCTTTAAGTGTAGTCTTGCTTTTGTTTATTATGCATCACTTTGTTGGGCTCTAATTTGCTCACATATGTATACACAGGCATGCACAAAAGCAGACTTGTTCATGCCTGCATTTGCATGTGATAGCACATTAAACCCAAATGTCTTAGCTTTGTCAGTCATTGTTTATTACTGCTAGCATACACATGAATGCAATGCCTCTTGTGCACAGGCCTACATTACCCTTTTTCTTAAAAACACACACACCACTACCAAACACACATGTGGGTCTGATTACGACGGTGGTCGAACCGTAACCGACGGCTCATCGATTAAGGTCCGACCGACATCTGCTGCTGCCGATTGACCAACATATTACAATGCAAAGACAAAGAAAACAGGTGAATGAGTGTTAATTGCGCTAGGAAGAAACACAAATATAAATCAATATCAGTTAAGCTCCAAGGATAAGATCCATGGACCAAACAATGTGATCAAAGGACAAACCACAATTGTAAAACTGCAGAAATAATGGTATATCCTGAGCTAAAGAATCAATATTATAGTCCATCAATCAAATCCAATGAGTCAGATTGTCTTCATTTCGTCTTCCTTTATTTTCCAGTTTATTAATTAATCCAGTCTTCACCAAGAGAACATACATTAGCCGCCGCCAACACGTGTTTCGTCTTGGTATGGTAACCAAAAGACTTCTTCAGGGCTATGGCTAGGCTCAGAGGTAACTAGAGTAACAAGAGGTATGCCTTTGCAGATCCTTCCATGCAAAGAATAGGAGGGGTTTGGCCCTGTGGGAAAGAGGGTAGGTAGGGCCTATTTGAATGCCAAAAAGGAGGGGGTTACCTATGCCTCTTGTAGAAACACATTAATATAAAGCAAAAGAGAGAACCACATCAGTTGGTTAACTCAGACATGTGATTTATGTCATTTACTTTCAAGTTATTTTTGTTTTGATTTTTTTAGGAAAACAAGGAAAGATACATAGTCAACTTTACATAGAGCAAAACAAGTTTTTACAGGGAAAAGCAAAAAGACATTTTCATACAGTCAATAAATTAGAACAAGTGCAGTTGTGCAATCAAATTATAACAGTGATAAACAATTATTTTGGAACATGTGAGAAGAAAACAGTATCATGAAGTATCATATTGCGCTTGTCCAAATTCACTTTTGGTTCCCAATCCTGTGCCTATATAAAAAGTGCTTTTGTAATGATATGGCAACAGGAAATTGGTTTTTTATGAATAAGATTTAAAACTCTTCTTTATTTATATTGTGTCAAACACACCTTCATGATACTGTTTTCTTCTCACATGTTCCAAAATAATTGTTTATCACTGTTATAATTTGATTGCACAACTGCACTTGTTCTAATTTATTGACTGTATGAAAATGTCTTTTTGCTTTTCCCTGTAAAAACTTGTTTTGCTCTATGTAAAGTTGACTATGTATCTTTCCTTGTTTTCCTAAAAAAATCAAAACAAAAATAACTTGAAAGTAAATGACATAAATCACATGTCTGAGTTAACCAACTGATGTGGTTCTCTCTTTTGCTTTATATTAATGTGTTTCTACAAGAGGCATAGGTAACCCCCTCATTTGCAGATCCTTGGCATTCATCAATGTAATTATATATTAAAGTTTCCACGTTCCAAAGTAGATTTCCGTTCTCATATGTGTAGAAAATTAGACGATCTCCAAAATGCGAGGTTTAGTCAGAAATTGATGCCACAAGTGGTTCAAATATATTCAAACCGACCCGTAATGGTATTCAAAAACAAGCAATGTCCTCCGAGTGCAGAGAGAGACCGCTAGCTATCTGTTGTAGTCGGCGTTACAATGCATGCATTTGGAGGCAGCAGGCAGAGGGACATTCGAACTCTGAGCCTGTTGGACCAGCGGAGGGTTAGACATCCCTAAAATAGGGGTGGTGCCTGCTCAGGAACCACTGTAAGAATAACAATTTCCCTTTCCACCTGCTCTTTCATGGTAGTGACTATGTGAGCCCCTAGCAGGTCCCACTTCCCCCGTGCCCCTCCACTATGGGGCTTGGAGTGCAGCAATGATGCTCCCCTAAACATCTCTGCACCGTATGGCAACACAGTGGAGGGATGTTTTTAAAGTGTACATTTTCTATTGCAGCTTGTTCTGTATCCCGCGGTACAAAAGGGGGTGGTGATGGACGGGGCATCTGAATCAATCAAACACTCACGCCCAGTCAAAAGATCTGGGTTTAATCCATCACCGTTCTTTAGCCCACTCTGCCACCCCAGTTCAGGCATGGCTATATGCAAATCAGCTCTGACCCTGTGCCTCATGGGAACAGTCCAACCCGAACTGCCAAGCCATGTCTTCCCTGGACCGGAAACAAGCTACTGAGGACCGGTTTCTGGCATTCCAGCGTCTTCAGCCTGGCTTGCTTGAATCCAGTGGCAAAGTGAGCAAGGGACTCACGTCTGAGCATACCCTGCCACACTTATGGCGGCCAAAAGCGGTACAAAAGGGGGTGGTGATGGACGGGGCATCTGAATCAATCAAACACTCACACCCAGTCAAAAGATCTGGGTTTAATCCATCACCGTTCTTGTACTGGGGTGAATGTATGACATTGTTCTACATTCTGTCCATCAACTGTGTTTTTTGCAATTTTCACCCCGAGTGGGCTGGGTATGCTCAGCAAGGGACTCACGTCTGAGCACACCCTGCCACACTTATGGCGGCCAAAAGCGGTACAAAAGGGGGTGGTGATGGACGGGGCATCTGAATCAATCAAACACTCACACCCAGTCAAAAGATCTGGGTTTAATCCATCACCGTTCTTGTACTGGGGTGAATGTATGACATTGTTCTACATTCTGTCCATCAACTGTGTTTTTTGCAATTTTCACCCCGAGTGGGCTGGGTATGCTCAGACGTGAGTCCCAGGCTCTCCACACCACTGGAGTCAAGCTATCCAGGCTGAATGAAGGCTGATAGCCAGAAACCGGTCCTTGGATGCTTGATTCCGGTCTGGGAAAGACATGGCTTGGTAGTTCGGACTGGACTGTTCCCATGAGGCACAGGGTCAGAGCTGATTTGCATATAGCAAGTGTCAAACCCAGGGTGGTGTGGAGTGCAAAAAAACGATGGATTTAGGCCCAGATCCTTGTACTGGGGTGAATGTATGACATTGTTCTACATTCTGTCCATCAACTGTGTTTTTTGCAATTTTCACCCCAAGTGGGCTGGGTATGCTCAGACGTGAGTCCCAGGCTCTCCACACCACTGGAGTCAAGCTATCCAGGCTGAATGAAGGCTGATAGCCAGAAACCGGTCCTTGGATGCTTGATTCCGGTCTGGGAAAGACATGGCTTGGTAGTTCGGACTGGACTGGTCCCATGAGGCAAAGGGTCAGAGCTGATTTGCATATAGCCAGTGTCTAACCCAGGGTGGTGTGGAGTGCAAAAAAAGATGGATTTATGCCCAGATCCTTGTACTGGGGTGAATGTATGACATTGTTCTACATTCTGTCCATCAACTGTGTTTTTTGCAATTTTCACCCCGAGTGGGCTGGGTATGCTCAGACGTGTGTTCCCAGGCTCTCCACACCACTGGAGTCAAGCTATCCAGGCTGAATGAAGGCTGATAGCCAGAAACCGGTCCTTGGATGCATGATTCCGGTCTGGGAAAGACATGGCTTGGTAGTTCGGACTGGACTGTTCCCATGAGGCACAGGGTCAGAGCTGATTTGCATATAGCCAGTGTCTAACCCAGGGTAGTGTGGAGTGCAAAAAAACGATGGATTTAGGCCCAGATCCTTGTACTGGGGTGAATGTATGACATTGTTCTACATTCTGTCCATCAACTGTGTTTTTTGCAATTTTCACCCCGAGTGGGCTGGGTATGCTCAGACGTGAGTCCCAGGCTCTCCATACCACTGGAGCCAAGCTATCCAGGCTGAATGAAGGCTGATAGCCAGAAACCGGTCCTTGGATGTTTGATTCCGGTCTGGGAAAGACATGGCTTGGTAGTTCGGACTGGACTGTTCCCATGAGGCACAGGGTCAGAGCTGATTTGCATATAGCCAGTGTCTAACCCAGGGTGGTGTGAAGTGCAAAAAAACGATGGATTTAGGCCCAGATCCTTGTACTGGGGTGAAGGTATGACATTGTTCTACATTCTGTCCATCAACTGTGTTTTTTGCAATTTTCACCCCGAGTGGGCTGGGTATGCTCAGACGTGAGTCCCAGGCTCTCCACACCACTGGAGTCAAGCTATCCAGGCTGAATGAAGGCTGATAGCCAGAAACCGGTCCCTGGATGCTTGATTCCGGTCTGGGAAAGACATGGCTTGGTAGTTCGGACTGGACTGTTCCCATGAGGCACAGGGTCAGAGCTGATTTGCATGATTGGCCGCTCGTCTAGAGGTCCTACAGTTTATCCAGCACTTTGCCACTTGTCCGCTACAGGAGTAGCACTCACCGCTTCAACCCGCTGTGCCCTGGGAGGAAGGAGACCAACACCGGCGAGGCCGCAGAGGAGGCGAGAGGCGCGGCCCCGGGACTGCGAGGCACAGCGTTAATTCCACCAGCTGTTGCCTCTTCCCGTGTGGGCCGCGCCCCCTCCCAGTACCCGCCCCCAGCAAGGCGTACATAACCTCTCGCGGCCCCCGCTTCGCGGGAGCCGCTCGTCTGGAGGTCCTACAGTTTATCCAGCACTTTGCCACTTGTCCGCTACAGGAGTAGCACTCACCGCTTCAACCCGCTGTGCCCTGGGAGGAAGGAGACCAACACCGGCGAGGCCGCAGAGGAGGCGAGAGGCGCGGCCCCGGGACTTCGAGGCACAGCGTTAATTCCACCAGCTGTTGCCTCTTCCCGTGTGGGCCGCGCCCCCTCCCAGTGCCCGCCCCCAGCAAGGCGTACATAACCTCTCGCGGCCCCCGCTTCGCGGGAGCCGCTCGTCTAGAGGTCCTACAGTTTATCCAGCACTTTGCCACTTGTCCGCTACAGGAGTAGCACTCACCGCTTCAACCCGCTGTGCCCTGGGAGGAAGGAGACCAACACCGGCGAGGCCGCAGAGGAGGCGAGAGGCGCGGCCCCGGGACTGCGAGGCACAGCGTTAATTCCACCAGCTGTTGCCTCTTCCCGTGTGGGCCGCGCCCCCTCCCAGTGCCACGCCCCCTCTCACCTCCCGCAGTCTTAAGCAAGGCGCCATCGCGCAACGCGGGACGCGCGCGGGTCGCAGTCCGGGGCGAAGCCCGGGCCAAGGGCGGGCCCGTTCTAGCCCGTTCCAGACCGAACCAGGCTGGGCTGGGCCACCCTCCTTTCCTATCACCTCCCGGGCCGTGCCCCAAAGGTACAGTTTATCATCTTATCGACTTTGGACTTCTGACTATCTAACTGGGAAACCAAAATTGTTTTAATCATGACTAGGGGTTCAAGAAGTAAAACTGCTTCTAAGGCTGCCTCATTTACTGGTCCTATCGATTTATTTATCTCTAAAACCACTGAGGCCATCAACCAGAACATCGCAGTTTTAGAACGAAGGGTCTCTCAGGACCTTGCGATTGCCCGGAGATCCTCTCTGGGCCTCATAGCATCTGCCCTAACCCCATTGCCATCAGTTACCCCAATTCCTATTTTAATACAATCTGGGACCACGGCACAAGTACATTCCATCCCTAGTGCAGTGGACTTATCAGCCACTAACCTGTCATCAGAATTGAACCTAACTGAGAACCTTGAGACAACACCTGACCTTGAACATATTCTATCGGAAGATCCGGCACAGGATCAAGCACAGGCCAACAAGCTAAGAGGGGTCAGAGAAGGTGCTGTTCCAAAGCAGCCCGATGAGTATAAAAAGGGGAGTATCAAATCAAACCCCAATATTACCAGCAATAATAATGGGCCTAGTGTCCCACCATCTAAAACTATCCCCCCCAGTATCAATGTTGTTGTACCAGATCTACCCAGTTTACAATGTCCTAACTTGGTTAATGTCCCAGAAGTCGAACTCAATTCACCCGACAGTGTTACTTCACAACTCCTTGCTAGTTTCAGGGATCTATTAAAATACCACCTTTAACCTTTAGAGAAGAGCATTATGGCAATAGAAAAGCAGCTCGCCATTCTCCTCACTAAAACACCCAATCAGACCGGGGCGGGTATTATTAAAACAGGAGGGGCACCAACCATAACTAATTCAGGGACCACTCCGGCTAACTTCTCTAGACCTCTGGTCACACCCATAGCACAGGAAAAAAACAAAGAACCCCTAATCAACACCTTAGCCCCTGCTTCGATTAAGAGTGTACCCTCTAAACCCAATGCAACACCCACATCACAGTCCACATCTCAGTCACTTATAATAAGTCAACAAAACCCTATTCAACCTTCCCCTGCAGTTATACCCCCAGTTGCGAATGTCACCCCAGCACAGGGGCCACTGCAGCCGCCCCAAGATAAACCCGTGGTCACCCAAAAACTACATCATACAGACGCCAAGAGGGGGCCCAGACCCAAACGTCCGGTTCATCTTCCACCGGAGGTCTCCCCATTCACGGTAATCTTAACGGGAGTCCCGGAACTTCCAGCAGGTACCAATGAACCTTCCTGGTCCCTTTTGAATAAAATCCTTCAATGGCTTAGTATTAACAGGCCATTACAGCCTGCTAATACTTGTAGAATATCTTCTGTTCGCAGGGTTCCATGGATAGGGGCGAGCCCTAAGAGTATTCAGGGGGATTGCGTCATTGTCACCTGTGTAGACGCATCCTCGGTGAATCATATTTGTTCATGGCCAGAGCTGGAGAAGAAAGGAGGAATTGATACCCAGAGGCTTTCATTTTTCTATCCACCAGTATTAAATTTTCATGCTCCAATACTAGCCCCCAACTGGGTTATCCCCCAAGAACAATCCTGGAACTATGGCGGCCCCTGGATGACACAAAAGAGCAGGAATCGGGATTGGCCACCCCGCCCCTGGTATTCCAACAAAGTTCAACCCATGGGGAATGGATGGCAAGGCATTCATACTAAGCATGGGCGTAAAATCCGCTCCGCTCGCGGATTTTGCGGATTTTCGGCAAGTTCGCAATCCGCGAACTCTCGCGAACTTACCGAAAATTCGTAAATCCGTGCGAAGCGGATTTTTTTGCTTGGTCGCACTTGCCAACTAGAATACTATACAATTTCGCGGGAGTAAACACTTGCGAAAACGTAGATGCGGCGGGCAGCGACAATCTCGCAATTGCGAGATTGCAAAATTTGCAATTTCGCACAAGAAATCCACCAGCAGGCAGCATAAACCTTGAAAATTATGATTTTTATCAGAATAACTCCTCAGGTTGACATTTGCCTGCACTTTTTTTTGCAAGGAGTCCATTTTGGGGGGGGGTGGTGGGAGGAAGGAAGTGCCCCACAGTCTCCAACTTCCTGTTCCTGTCCAGCAGGCTCCTCTCAGTGCTTTCTTCATGTGCTGGTCACTTTGATTTGGATCTTGACCTGGAAGCACTCAGCAGGTGCAAGTTCAATCTTATCATTAGTAACCATTCCCTGTAGTGCCTGGAAGGATTACTTTTTGTGGATGCTGCTGGATATTTGGATTTTTGCAAAACTGAAAGCACTCAGCAGGTGCAAAAGTTCAATCTTATCATTAGTAACCATTCCCTGTAGTGCTTCCTGAGGGGCCCCTTCAGAGTTCAGTTGCCTACTTGCAACTATTCTATGACCCTGCTCTGACCCTCACAGCAGGCTCATAGAAAGCAATTATAGATAAGGAAGCAGGTTCCAGCCAGGAAGTTCCAATTCAGTAACACATTAATCAGCCCCTAATTCATTTATGTCAGTTGAGGCAGGGCAGGTGTGCTTTTCCACCCATAATCTAGAGTGATGAACTAGAGGGTGGCATGGGTGAGCCAGAGTGTGGCATGGGTGAGCCAGAGGGTGGCAGTGGTGAAACAGAGGGTGGCAGTGGTGAAACAGAGGGTGCTGTGATGAACCAGATGTAGAAACAACATGTTCGCGACCGTTGCTACCCGAAAAGTAAGTTCGCGTTTGCGAACTGGTACAAAATCCTCACGAACTGGCAGAAATCCTTGCGAACACACAAAAAAAAAAAAAACGCAAATTTGCGAGAGTTCGCAGATTTTGCGGATTGCGAATCCGTAAATACGCAATTTCGCGGATTGCCAATTCGCAAAATCCGCCCATGCTTAATTCATACCAGCAATAGGTTTGACTGTCTGGAGATGGTCGACTGACACAGTGCCCCATTACTCCCCAGTCAGTCTGTCATCAAGCAGGTTGGGTTACACTATGATCGCAAGTTATCTGCCAATGATATAGTTAGGGCATCTTGTGCGTCGGGCTGTGCTGCCACCGCTAATCTGGCGGACAGCCGATATGTTACTGATAAAGAGGGAAGCCCCATTGATTCCCCCCATTACATAACATTATTAGTACTTATCCAACTACTTATTCCTGCAAAGGAGCCCTTTGTAATAGTCCTGAAGTGAGTATATCTATCGATGCCCCTAGTCCAGGCTCAGTTGTGAGCACTAAGGCAGCCAGTCCAACCATACCTTGTGCTACCCAGCCGGTGACGGCCACTCTTGACATAACTAAGTCTGTTGGTCTCACCCTTATCTCCTGGAACATTGCAGGCATTGCCAGAAAAACAGATTCACCTTTTTGGTCCAGGTTTATTGGGGAAGGATTTGACCTAATCCTCCTCCAGGAAACCTGGTGCCTGGATCACATCAATATCGAAGGTTATTCATCGCACTGCCTTAGAGCCACTAAATCCAGTTCAGGTAGGGCCAAGGGGGGTCTCTTGTTGCTCTTGTCCAACAAGCTGAGTAACTGTGTAGTTAGGAGTAGCACAACAGTTGGCACTCACAGCCAGGTAGTAAGGGTTGAGTGCAGAAAAGGTATTGATTTGGTTATAGTAAACATCTACAACAATATCTTTGATGCCTCTAGAGGGGATATTTTACCCCCCCTTGAAAGAGAAATTGTACGGGTTATGGGCATCTCGAAAAGAAAGGTAGAGGTCATTTGGGCAGGAGACTTTAACTTACAGCCTTGTTATTTGTCCAATGGGAACCCCTGTGGTCCCGGAACAGCAATGTATACACATCGGGGGGGATTGGGAGAGAAGGAGGATTTCCTCCACTTTCCACACTGTAATTATGGCTCCTTATTAAACGACATGTTAACTAAGCTAGATTTGTATCTGTTAAACTGTAACAAAAACATCCAAGCAGTTACGTGTCCTACCTTTACTGGAAGGGATGCGGGGTCATTCATAGATCATATCGTGCTATCGAGTAGCGGAGACTTTTCAAATTTATATGTTACAGAAGAAAGTCTCAGTGAACATAACAGTATTCGTATTACCCTCCTAGGTCATGGTACATCACCCGTGTCAGGTGAACAGTGTTCTACTGATTTAGTACCCATCAGACCAAATGGTCTAAGGATCAGATGGTCTGGAATTAATTCTAAGGCCAAACAGAAGGAGGTTATAACTAGCTGTAAAACCCAAATTAGTTTCTGTTTAAGCAATGAAATCAATCCTGATTCCCTATTGTTACACTTCATTACCATCAATGGCACAATTGCAGGTATTTTTACTAGGGCCCCGTCATCTAATAGAGATATGAAGCAGGGTTGGTTTGACAAACCCTGCATGCTTGCCCTCCGGGAACTTAAGAAGGCATTAGGCACCAAACCACGCGATAGCGAGGGAATAAAACACCTCAGGACCAACTACAAATCGGTAATTAACAACAGAAAAAAGCTCTTACAGAGTGAGGCCTGGGACAAGCTAAAAGAAGCAGCCGAGACCAAAAATTGCAAACTTTATTGGGAAATAATTAATAGTCCTTTTCTCAATAAAGACGGCATCCCAGAATTAACTTCTTATGTTGCGTGTAACGATTGGATTACTCATTTTTCCAATATCTTCAATCCAGAAGGGATACCCCTTGAGGTATCGACCCTTGAGACCACATCTTGGCCACCCCTTCCCTTGGGAATAACACTAGAACAAGGTTATGAAGGGCTCTCTAACAGTAAAGGAGGAAAAGCACCGTGCCCGGATGGGGTCCCGCTTGACCTATTAAAAGCCGAACCGCATTTGTGGGTCCCCATTCTGGTGAGGATCTTTAATTGTGCGGCTGAATCTAACTTCCCTCCTTCGTGGGGCCAATCTGTTATAATTCCCTTACACAAGAAAGGCAATAAATCTGAGGCCTCCAATTACCGGCCGATTTCTCTGTTGGATGCCTCAGTAAAGGTTATGAGTAGGATTTTGCTTAAAAGGTTAGAAACCTGGGCAACTGATTCGAATATTTTAACTAGAGTCCAATATGGTTTCCGGAAAGGAATGGGCACCCTGGAGCAATGTGTTAATTTGGACCTTTTAATTAACAAATACACTGTGGCCAAAAATGGCAATCTTTTTTTATGTTTTGCTGATTTGAGCAGCGCGTTTGATTTAGTTAATCATGTTATTCTTTGGGAGGTTTTGCTAGAGTCAGGGGCACCGAGGGAAATTGTTCATTTTTTAGCCAGACTTTATGAAAAACTTTCCTGTAAGGTCCGTTATGGCACCCTAGGCGAATGTACCCCTTTTTTCAAAGTCTCTCGGGGCATCCGCCAGGGATGTGTTTTGGCCCCCCTTTTATTTTCCCTCTTCATCAATGGTGTCGACCGCACCCTGGTTGATATTCCAGCAGATGCCCCTTTGATTGGAGGAAAACCTGTCCCACTTTTACTTTACGCGGACGACGCTGTTCTTTTATCCCGCACACAGATCGGCCTCCAGCGCCTCATTGATAGCTTTATGCTGTTTATCCAGAATAGGAGGCTTGTTGTGAATAAATCTAAGACGTATGTTATGTCATGCGGCCAGGTAGCAAAAAAGACGAAGCATACTTTCTTCCTGGATAAAGATAAAATGACACATGTTAAAACGTTTTGCTATTTGGGAATCACCTATAACAACAGTGGGTCTTGGACTTCTGAATTCGATACCATCAGATTGAAAATGCTGCGGACTACCAGCAGCATATTCCGATTTGCCACTAAACTTGGTTCGAGAAGCATCCCAGATATGATTAACATATACAATGTTCGCTGTGTCTCTTCTGCACTGTATGGGGCTGGAGTATGGGGCCACAAAGAAGGTCCTTCCCTTCAAACGGATGAAAATAAGTTTTTAAAGAGATTGTTATGTGTCCCTCCTTCCGCCTCTGTTCAATTGATTCACGATGAGGTTGGGATCGAGTTTATATCTGACTTAGCAGCCGTCCGGCCACTCTTATTGTGGCGTTCTATTTGGGCTAAGCCAGAGACTCGATTCACTCAAGAAATTATTCTTGATTGTATAGGTTTAGACCACTCATCACGTATACAGTGGTTGAGATACATTCATTTCTGGTATTACCTTCTATTCAATATTGATGTGTTACTTGACCCTGAGCAGGCAGTCTCCATCCCAAAAAAAGAAATTAAGTCAACGTTCTTAAACTTTAAAAAGGCAGAGCGAGATAAAGTACATGGTAAGCTAGCCACCGTTAAGTTCTATAAGGACCTGAAACTAACTCCGGGGCTTCAACCTTACCTTATGAACGTAACTCGACCCTCTCACCAATTCGTATTAACCCGTGTCAGACTGGGTATCGTACACCATCTTGTTGCGTTCCCAAACCAGAAAGTTAGATCTGAGACACCCTGCCCGTGTGACAGCACTTCACGTCAGAGTAGCTGCCATTTTTTACTTTTTTGTAAATTTTTTCATTTCTTTAGGGTAAAATACCTTAAGCCCATTTTTATAAAGTATAATACCCGATCCACAAAGACTGCACTGACATTATTATCCTCATTGGAGAATGAGGATATTTGCTTCTTTTTGGCTACTTATATTCTGAAATGTACAGCTGCCAGGAAAAGTATAGTACTATAAATTCTCTTATACTTACCTGTCTGTACTTGTGATGTACAGCTGCCAGGAACTGTATAGTGCTGCTATTATAATTATTTTATACACTCCTGTCTGTACATAAAAGTTTTATAACAGTTTTGTAAATAAGGAACAATTTTAATGTCTGATGTCCACAGTATGCATTGTAAGGTCCTGTTTTCTACTTCAAAACTACCTTTTATGCCCGTCCAAGTGGTCCGGATTTTGTTTTGTCTGAAGGTACAGCTGCCAGGAAATTCGACTCATTATGACAAATCCTTCGATTTCCTGTCTGTACTCATATGATTGTTTTCTTTTTATATATTCTTGTACTAGTCAGTCGTTTCTAAAAATAATTTTTTAATTGTCGCCCACTAGCCTTTTCATATGCTTCCTACTCTCCTTCTTTGTATTATTTGTGTGAATATCGTGTATTATTATTACAAAATTATGTATTTTAATATGCTTGTATGATTTGTATGTGCAAATCGAATAAAAGCTTATGAACTTGAACTTGAACTTGAACTTGCATATAGCCAGTGTCTAACCCAGGGTGGTGTGGAGTGCAAAAAAACGATGGATTTAGGCCCAGATCCTTGTACTGGGGTGAATGTATGACAGTGTTCTACATTCTGGCCATCAACTCTGTTTTTTGCAATGTTCTGTATCCCGCAGCACAAACCGCAATGGAAAAGAGACACTTTGCAACTGCCGTGAAGGCGGTCGTATTGTAATTCAGGCAGCGGAATAGCCGCCTCCTTGTCGAGCAGTCCCGCTTCTGCTAAGGCTCGTCCAACCGGCATCGCAATGATGCCCACAATGTTCTTACACACAAACATACTGTGCTGTGTTGCTGGTAGTCATTGTAGTGTTGGTACATGCACTCTCTTGTATCACAGGCTATATACTTCTTGCATCTTTACATCAGTTTTCTTTGTGATTTTGTTATGTTTTTTTTAAAACAGCATGACATTTATTCAGTGGCCACTTCTGCGTGGATGCTCAAAACTGTTTTTTATTGGCACACTTAAAGCAATGGTTTGTGTTAGAGTCTCCATCACCCACAAATAAACAGTTGTGTTCTGTACTCAATGCATTTTGACCTGTGCTATGCATCATCACATGTGTGTATAAAATGTCTTGGAGTATTGAGTCCTTTCTTGACCACTGTTGTGCTTGGCTTTTAAAAGCTCTTCTTTTTTGTGCACCCCGACCTGAGGACATATTTATAAACTTTTGGCTCATTGCAGTTTGTTCACTGTGTGTAAGGGGAGAGGAAAAGAGTGCCATATCTACCAAGATATGGGGCTGTGTTTCTCTCTCCTCGCACTGACCCAGTACAGATACCCTTGCAAAATAATGCAAGGGTATGTGCGTTCTCTAAATGTGCACTTCCAGTACAAAATCTATGCTTTAGGGTGTGCCATTGTACAGTGTGACAAATGCAAAAAGAAAAAAGTGTGGCCCACATGGAAAGTTGGAAAAATGTGCGATTGAAACAATTCAACATACAGTATTCCTTTTTCCTTAAGAAACGTTTTGGAGAATTACATGCAATAATCATTTAATTAAGTAATTAAGTACAAGAAATGGTTTCAATTGTGTAATGAATATGGAGGATGCTACAAACTAGAAGGAAACTAATATTCATTTTAGATAACAAGCCTCTTGTTTTGGTGGATAATATTTCCCATAGATTCCCCAGTTAATGAATATCCTCCAGATGCCATGAATCAGGAAAATCTTCCCCCCCAGAAATAACTCTCTAGCATGCACTGTGACACCAGCCCTCCCTGGATGCGACCACATCAGATATTAACTGTAGCACTAACGTCAGTTCATGTTTTTTAACGCCTGGTGAGTGAGGGTGTGGAGCTCTGCTCACTTGCTGCGAACAAAATTCTTTGGCAAATTTAACAGCTGCATGGTCAGTTGACACCTCCAAATGTCTTGAGATTTGGACCCTTCTGATAATGTTGTAATAGGGTGTGCATACACCGCATCACATACTTTAAACTTCACTTCATCAGTAACTGAATCCTTAGGCATATCTGTTGGACCTGGCCCAACCTGTAGGGTCACCCCAAACAAATTCTACCTTCCCTCCTTTCCTTTGCTGAAACAGTTTTTGTTAGCTTTTAAGATTCTGTGCACTTTACCACCTTTGACCAGTGATGAAGTGATTGCGCTCTCATCCTAAAACATGGTAACTTTGGCCTACACCTGGTTGGTACATTACATTTACTTGTAAGTCCCTAACATATGGCACTACATGTACACAGGGCCTGTAAATGAAATGCTACTAGTGGCCTGCAGCACTCATTGTGCCACCCACTATGGTAGCCTGTTCAAACATGTCTCAGGCCTGCCACTGCAGCCTGTAGTGCAGTTTTAAACTGCCATTTTGACCCAGCTAAATAAACATTTTGCCAGGCATAGCCCTTCCTTTTTAATACATGTAAGACCCCTAAAGTAGACCCTAAAGGCTCACAAATGCATTGTATTTGAAATGTAGGACATGTGCACTTACATTTTAATTGATCTAACAGTGTAAAACTCCCAAAGCTCCAAAGGCCCATCTCTAATTGACTAATGCTGCGTTACCTTATTTCATCTAATAAGTGATAATTAGATTGGCAGCAGAAAGAAATGTACTGTTAACACTCAAATAAATTGTAATTTGAAATCCTCTTTAATGGTGAAATCGGATTGTAAGTCGCAATATTGAATTGGCAATTTTAGAAAGTATGCATTTTCTTGTCCCTACCATTTGTGCCTTCTGTCAGTGTCCTGGGTCAATTGACTGTGAATTGATCTGCTGTTGGGGTTTGGTGTATTATGTACAGACAGTAGCAACAAGGGGACTTAATGTGGCCATGATAGACCATCCTGGCAGGATGACTGGGGGAATCTGTACCCAGCCTCACTTACACTTCAAAAGGCTTAGCCTCCTGCACACAGAAAAGAATGTGACACCAGGCAAGCCCTACCTTTTGTCTTGTCAACAGAGTGCTCCAGGACTGCACAGAACTGGTTTGGACTGGGTACAGGACCCTTTGCCTTCAGAGGACAAATGATTTGCTAGTATAAATATTGGGACCCATACCCAAGAACTTTAGATCACTTTTGGAAAACAACAAGAACCTTTGCTGAGGCGAGGAACCGGAAAAACTGAGGAGGAGACTATCCTTAAGTTGAGTGCTGTTTGAGGGATTGGCATGCAGTGGTTGCCCGACTGCCAAAGAAAGGAGAAAGGACATTGTGCTACTTTCAAATCAACGTGTAAAGGATCTCCAAGGGCTTGAGATAGAGCTTGCCTCCTGCTGAAGTCTCAGGGACAACAGACAACAGACTTAACTAACCAGCTCCCCTGCCTTCCCCTCCCTACTATTGAGCTGGGCCTTCTGAGAGACTGTGTGTCACTGGGAGCTGGAAGTGCGACTCAAGACGAAGAAGCGTGTCGCCGCCACAGCTGCTGTCACATCACTGGAGAAGAGTGTCGCATGGCCTGTCACGGCACAGAAGAATCCTTGAGTCGCCGGACGGCCGTCGGGCGTGCACGCATCGTTGTCACATCAAGAAGAAGATGCCATTTTGTTTCATTGCATCGGATCTTCACCGCATCACCGCGCTGCTGGTCGCATCGCCACGGAAGCGCAGTAAGAAACTGATGCATCAGCTCCCCACACGGAGAAGAACCGACGCATCCCCATGCAGCACTAGGGACCCGACGCATAACCGTTCTTGTGTGTAAGGAACCAACGCATCACCTTCCCTGCAACACTTTCGTTGTATAACGTTACGCATCCAAAGGTTCATTGAACTCAGAGTGTCGCATTTTACATCTAAAGAGAACTGTGCTAATTCTACCATTTTTAAAGTACTGTATTGTGGATTTTTGTCATTTGTGGTCTTGTGTTAAGTCTATATAAAAATACTTCTCTTTAAACTACAACTTGTGTGGTGTCCATCTGTAGTGTTGTCACTGGGTTACTGTATGTGTTCACAAATGCTTTACACACTGCCTCTGAGATAAACCTGCCTGCAAGGGGGTGAGCAGGGATTATTTTAGGAGTGTACCCCCTTAGCCTGACTAGACGCTAGGGTAGCTATTTGGTCAAAGGTACCTACCTCTGCCAACTAGAGACACCCAAATCTCACAGAATCCATAGCCTGCATGCTACATTTTGGTTGCGCAATGCGTGGATCAAATGTCCTTGTGCCTGTAAGGTAATGCACTTTCTACTCCTTGTTCCCCAGCGCCTCATTCAGTAATTGGTTTCTATCGTTGAAGTGTGATCATTATCCTGTGATTCGCACACCCTAACAGTGAGGATCAAGGTGATCTGCACACCCATTGTTGTCTACTATTATCATACAGCTCATTTTTTCAATTCAATGTTCGGTGATTCAAAAAACTTTCAGTGTGAATCACTAACCAGGGATCATCACTGAGATTGTGACTGCACAGTACTATGTGATCACTGTAGCACTTGGGGGAATGCGACTGGCGCTTATTGCGTGTAAAGCATATTTAGACCATATGTTGTATGTGCATTTTGTAGTACTTTGACAAACATGCAAGTCAGTCATGGCTCCTGTACAGTTTTTGGCATCCCCTGGTTTGCCTCATGTTGATTGGAAATAGTGGAAAGAAGGCTTTGAGGTATACAAAGAAGCCATTGAACGTGATGTGTTTATGCAAAGGGCGAAAATTTGCCTTATTGAGACACTCTTTAGGTACGGAGGGTAGGAAGATACTAAAACATCTACCAGCATCACCTGTTTTGCGGGAGGAGGATGAAGTGGATTAGTATGTATCGGCTATGAATGCATTGGGTTTACATTTAAAAAAGAAAATACATGTTATAATGGAACAACATACATTTTACAGAAGGCATCAGTTGCCTGGAGAATTGGTAGAACATTTTGTAAGGGATCTTAAAATTTTGGATGCCACATGCGTTTTTAAAATGTTTGCAGATGAGCTGATTCAAGACCAGGTAGTGGAAAAATTCAGTAGTAAAAAGCTACAAAAAAATTGTACTATTGATAACCTTACTTTAGAGAAAGCTATGAAAATTGCGAGTGGTATTGAAGCAACTGCAAACTTTATGGAGCACATGAGTGTGAATATGCATGTGCATGTGTTGCAGTCTCATGATAAAAGAAAAAGAGAGGAAAACACTGTCCTGTTTTGAAGACAAGAAAAAACCTCTAGAGTGCTATCGCTGTGGGAGTAAAAACCATTTAGGGAATTCTCCAATGTGTCATGCTATGGATAAGTAGTGGCAAGTGTAAGAAAAAGGGCCATTTCATGAAAGTGTGCAGAGCAAAGTGGGACAAGGAAGGGGAAAGGTTTAAAACGGTGAATACCGTGGGAAACAGTCCTGATCGGTACTGCCAAACTGATTCTGATGATAGAAGGGTAGTACTCATGGTGGGTGCAAAGCAACAGGACCAAGTCTTCTTTAAGAACAAAGAAGTGTCATTAATGATTGAAAATGCCATTACCAGACCCCTTGCAGAAACTTAAAGATACTTGGGAGGAGGAGCTTGGGGAGTTAGACGAGGAGGGTTGGAATGCCGCACTAGCATCACCCAGGGAGGCCGGCATATCGGCGAGATTTAGGCTGGTGCAGTTTAAAATACTGCACCAAGTCTACTATACACGTACTTTGCTTCACAAAATACATAGAGCCGACCACCCGCACTGCTTGCGACAATGCGGAGCACAGGGGACACTGTTCCATACTCTCTGGGATTGCCCTAACATCATGGTTTACTGGAGGAGAATAACACGCACTATGGCTCAAACTCTACAACTACCCATCACGTCTGACCCTAAGATTTGCTTACTAAATATTTGGGGCCCGAATGATCTGACGACCTATGGGAGGCGATGGGCGGTGATCGGCATGATGGTGGCAAAGCGCGACATCGCGCAAAAATGGGGTGCAGCAGACACGCCTACCCTGGCCCACTGGTGCAAGAACATGGACATTACAATGGTAACGGAGAGGGCGGTGTATAAACAAAGGGCTAACCCACGTAAATGGAATAAAATATGGCTACCTTGGAATGCATATAGGGGGGATATATGCGAGCCTCTACCAGAGGAAGAAGACATGGATAGTTCAGGGGAGGGTGAAGACGAGGAATAGGGGTTAACGGGGAGAAGGAGTGGTGCAGGGAATGAGAATGCTACAAACAATGTTAGTTCACCGGGTGGGGCCGCGGATTGTACAATACATAATGTGTTCAGCCTATACTACTGCTTAGCTCATGAACGATGTAATGAGAATTGTATTAATCGATGACAAGTATCCAATCAGTGGCGTTTTTTAGTTAATAAGTTATAAAAACAGAAAATGTAAGTTGCAACAAGGATTGATTGTGGCTGAATGTTAAAGCTACAACGACGAAAGTTGATGAAAATAAATGTGCGTTCTACAATGCAACAATAAAAACTTTAAAAAAAAAAAAGAAAATGCCATTACCAAACCTCATTGTGTAATAGAGGTCAACGGAATTATTATCAATATGATGGCAGACTCTGGTTCTTTGTCACATTGATTGATAAGGTAGTGCGACAAATTATCGAAATTAAAATATCGATATACATTAATATCGAAGTTTTAATATCGATGGTATAGAATATCAATGTGTAAAATATCGACAGACAGAATATCGTTTTTTTAAGGTATGTATGTTACTAATATCGAAATTTACTAATATCGAAATTTTGTTTAGTGTTATGTATTTTATTATGTTGTTTATATGTTTGTTAAATATGTTTTGTAATGTATGTTTGAAAATTAGTAATTTTGTTTATTTATTTATTTATTTATTTATAAAATTTCTAAAGCGCGCAAATACCTTACGGCGTCTCGGCGCTAATGTTAGCATATTTCAGATTGCGAGGGTTACAGAATGTTACTGGTTAAAGAGCCAGGTTTTAAGATGTTTTCGAAAGGAAAACAACGAGGTGTGTTCCTTAATCTGAGAGGGAACCTGGTTCCATAATTTGGATGCCGCCACTACAAAACGTCTATCCCCCCATGTCACCTTTTTTGTTGGGGGGATTTGGAGCTGTTGGGCCGTCGATGACCGCAGTGTTCTGCTGGGTTTGTAGATTTTAAAAGCGTTTTTAAAGAAGTCAGGCCCATTATTTTTCAGCGCCTTGTAAGTAATGCACATGGCTTTAAACTTTATCCTGCTTCTTATAGGCAGCCAGTGAAGCTCCCGAATTGTGGGAGAGATAGAGGTATATTTTGGAATCCCCATGAGGATCCTTGCAGCGGCATTTTGGACAAGCTGAAGTTTGTTCACCACTTGTTCCTGTGCATTGAGCAGAAGGCCATTGCAATAATCCACCTTGGATAGTACCAAGGAGGACATTAGGGTTTTGCCAGCAGTAGGAGGAAGAAAAGGGAGCAGTTTCTTCACCATTCTCAGAGTGTAGAAAGAGGCCGAAACCACGGCATTGGCGTGACCAAGGAACGTGAGCTTGTTGTCAAAAAGCACGCCCAGGTTTTTCACCTTGATTACTGGCAGTGGAGGCATACCCAATTCCGGAGGCCACCAGACTGGAGACCAAGACGGGGTTAGTTCGCCAAAAACCAGTACCTCCGTCTTGTCGGAATTTAGCTTTAGGCAATTCTGGTTCATCCAGGTGCTGATGGCCTTCATGCCTGCCTGAAAATTAGCTGCCACAGCTTCTCCGTTTTTGTGTATTTCCAGGATCAGTTGTGTGTCATCGGCGTACGATGTTAGCCCTATGCCAAATGACTTAATTACCCTCGCCAAGTCCGACACATAGATATTAAAAAGTGTCGGACTTAGCGAGGAGCCCTGGGGAACACCGCACGGGAGAGAGAAATCAGGGGAGCTGAAATTTCCCATCTTTACGGACTGTATCCTGTTTGCCAGAAAGGATGCTAGCGTTGCTCTGGCCCTGCCCTGAATGCCAAGGGTGGCGACACGGTCGATCAGAGTAGAATGATCGACCGTGTCGAAGGCCGCGGATAGGTCCAGGAGTATCAGGACAGCGGCGCCGCCCCTGTCCATGATAATCCTGACCTCTTCTGACGCTTTTATTAGCGCTGTCTCTGTCCCGTGGCCCTTCCTAAACCCGAACTGCGTGTTATCAAGCAGATCGTTCTGGTCGATAAAGGTCGACAGCTGTTGGTTTATAACCTTTTCGATTATTTTTGAAGGGTAAGGAAGGGAGGCGATTGGACGGTAGTTTTTAGGCTCTAAGGGGTTTAGTGCAGGTTTTTTCAGGAGTGGTGTTACAGTTGCCCTTTTCCAAATAGCGGGGAATACACCTGTCTGAAATATAGCATGGCAGATATTGGTAAGTACTGGGGCGATTACGTCAGAAACTGATTTAATGATACGTGGAGGGCAAGGGTCCAGAGGGGATTTACATTTTGCGTTTTAGTATCAGAGCGGGTTGTGGGTTTATAGGGGAATAGGGTGGGAAGTAATTTAATAATAATTAATTAATTAATATATTTTTGTAAATATTTTTAATTAATAATTAGTTGGTGATTAATTAATATTATTTAGTTAAATACATTAATTAGAGTTCATGTGCTAATATATTTAATTTTGTGTTATTGTTAATTAATAATTAATTGGTAATTACATAATATTAATCAGTTAATTAAATTAATTAGAGTTAATGTGCTAATATATTTAATTGTTTGTTAATGTTAATTAATTAATTGGTAATTAAATAATAATAATTAGTAAATTAAATTAGAGTTAATGTGCTAATATATTACATTTTTTGTTATTGTTAATTAATTAATTGGTAATTAATTAATATTAATTAGTTAATTACATTAATTAGAGTTAATGTGCTAATATATTTAATTTTGTGTTATTGTTAATTAATAATTACTTGGTAATTAATAATTATTAAGTGATTAAATGATGTGATTTATTTATGTGTAGTGGGTTGTGTGTTTTTAGGGGAAAAGGGTGTGATATAATTAAATGTAATTAATTAAAGAGATTGTATTTATTTATTGGTATTTATTGTTAATTAATTGGTAATTAATATGTGTTAATTAGTCCATTTATAATTACATCAATTTAATAATATTAATCGTTATTAATTGATTAATTGAAATTTATATTAATTGTGTTTTTTGTATGTGTAGTGTGTTGTGTGTTAAAGGGGGAGTAGTGTGGGAAGTAATTTTTACCCCGATGCTATCCAATGCTTTCCCTACTGTTGCACCCTCTGGAGTGGGAATAGTAATTTAAACCCCTACGCTATCCAACGGTTTCCCTACTGTTGCACCCTCTGGAGTGGAAATAGTAATTTTTACCCCTACGCTATCCAACGCTTTCCCTACTGTTGCACCCTTTGGAGTGGGAATAATAAATTTTACCCCTATGCTATCCAACGGTTTCCCTACTCTTGCACCCTTTGGAGTGGGAATAGTAATTTTTACCCCTACGCTATCCAACACTTTCCCTACTGTTGCACCCTCTGGAGTGGGAATAGTAATTTTTACCCCTACGCTATCCAACGCTTTCCCTACTGTTGCACCCTCTGGAGTGGGAATAGTAATTATTACCCCTACGCTATCCAACGCTTTCCTTACTGTTGCACCCTTTGGAGTGGGAATATTAATTTTTACCCCTACGCTATCCAACGCTTTCCCTACTGTTGCATCCTCTGGAGTGGGAATAGTAATTTTTACCCCTACGCTATCCAACGCTTTCCCTACTGTTGCACCCTCTGGAGTGGGAACAGTAATTTTTACCCCTACGCTATCCAACGCTTTCCCTACTGTTGCACCCTTTGGAGTGGGAATAGTAATTTTTACCCCTATGCTATCCAACGCTTTCCCTACTGTTGCACCCTCTGGAGTGGGAATAGTAATTTTTACCCCTACGCTATCCAACGCTTTCCCTACTGTTGCACCCTCAGGAGTGGGAATAGTAATTGTTACCCCTACGCTATCCAACGCTTTCACTACTGTTGCACCCTCTGGAGTGGGAATAGTAATTTAAACCCCTACGCTATCCAACGCTTTCCCTACTGTTGCACCCTCTGGAGTGGGAATATACATTTTTACTCCTACGCTATCCAATGCTTTCCCTACTATTTAAATTACTATTCCCTCTGGAGTGGGAATAGTAATTTTTACCCCTACGCTATCCAACGCTTTCCCTACTGTTGCACCCTCTGGAGTGGGAATAGTAATTTTTACCTCTACGCTATCCAACGCTTTCCCTACTGTTGCACCCTCTGGAGTGGGAATAGTAATTTTTACCCCTACGCTTGTCAGGACCTGACTTTGCGCCTACCTGACTTTGAGCTATCCAAACTACATCCCCCATGATGCTTAGTCCCAAAACTACATTTCCCATGATTCCTTGCGGCGCAGTGTTATAGCGCGCCTTGGACATGGCGCGGGTGTACTTGATTCTTTCTGCCTTTTCCCGCGGAAGCGCTGGCGGGTCTCTTGCTGTGTCCTGCCAAGATCGGGAAGAACCCTGACGGCGATATAGTACCGCGCCATTTCCTTGTGGCGCTCGTTGCATTGTTAGCGTGTGAGCCCCTGCTCACAGGAGTCAGACTTAGCGTACTGACTGGGGCGTTTTTGGATGCAGAAACTGTGGAGAAAGTGAGTGGCTACTCACGTATCATTTGTTTACTGTGTGTGCTTTGATCTCGTCTAGTGGCGGAATGTAGAGGGAGGCTTTTCCTTCACATTGCCGACATGAAATCATTGACTTTTGGATTGTACTAACGTTTGTGGAATACAGGTACCAAAGCGGAGGGCGGTAGTGCGGTAACTACGCCTTGCCGTGTTTGGGGTGACTGACTATTTTTGTGTTGAAGGCTTATAGGTACCAAAGCGGAGGGTGGTGGTGCAGGAACTACGCCCTGCCGTGTTTGTGGTTATTGGATTACAGCCACTGCTATCAGGAACTGGCCAGGGTCTGTGGATGATGGAATCCGCTTTACTGGTCTGCTGTGAAATAGGATATTGATTGGAGCGGGTGGTTATTCCCCCTGGGGTAGGTTTCATCCCTCACCGAAGTATACTCTATTAGCGCTGTTTTATGCACACATACTAATGCTGGCATTCCTGTTGTACAGGGAAGGAGAGAAGAAGGAGTAGAGGTTGGCTGGACGTTCAAAGGGCAGCAACAGGCAGGTGGCTTTTAGTCTATTGTTTCAGCGAGAATTGAAAGAGAGTAGGGTTTTGTTACCTGTATTAACCTGTGGACCTTTCTTTTCACAGCTTCCCTTTCCCAGCTGCTCCCTTCCTTTCCTTTCCCGGGTTTTTCCCCTTTTAGGGGTTTTTTCCCTCACCGTATCACTCGAACACCCTGAGATTATATATTCAGGGTGTTTGGGAGGTCCGGAGGTGGAGCTTTATCACGTCACAACGATCCTGCGGAGTGCAGACCTTGACAGAATCGAGTACCCACGAATTACACTCTGCCTGGTCGGTGTGGCTGTGATAAATGGCGTCCATGGAGGATGTGTTGCATGCGCTAGTGTTAGTGCAGCAGGAGTTGGCTTCTTCCAAAGCCGAAACTGCAGCACTGCGTGACAAGGTAGAACAGTTGTCAAAGAATCCCTTTAATGCTTCATCTGCTGCGTCTTCCATACAGGTAACAGTACCTCCGCCCATTCCTCTAGCCAATCCTGAAAGGTATTCAGGGGATCCAGGGAAAATACAAGTCTTTTTGACTCAGGTGTTGATGCATTTTTCGTGCAAACCGGCTTCATTCCCGACCAATCATTCCAGAGTGGCGTTTGCCATATCTTATTTGGTAGGGGATGCAGCCAACTGGGCGGTGCCTTTAGTCAAAAATAATGATGCCATCTTGTCCGATTGGTCGGCCTTTAGAACCGAATTTGAGAAAGTGTTTGACTGCAGAGCTACTAATTTTAGCGCTGATAGGGAGCTATTGGAGTTAAGACAGGGAAGGGGCGAGTTGATCACTTATCTGACTAAGTTTAATAAATTGGTGGCTGAGGCGGAGTGGCCAGAAGAAAAAAGAATGTCCCTTTTCTATCAGGGTTTGAAGGAAGACCTAAAAGACGTCATAGCCCAGGTGGATCCTCAACCTAGGACATGTGTAGACATGGTTAATCTTGCCTTGGGATTGGATAGCAGAATGACAGACAGAGGGAGTTCTAGGAGAAAATGGGAAAAAGGCTAGTTATATGTGGAACGTTCCCCTCGGAAGGTGTCAGGGGGAACGGAGAGCAGCCCAGAACCGATGGAGATAGGAGCCCTCAGAGCACCGTTGTCCAGAGAAGAAAGGGAAGTCAGGAGAACACAAGGGCTATGTATGTACTGCGGTAAAAAGGGTCATTATGTACGTGAATGCCCGTCCAAGCCTAAGGCATCTACCGGTAGTCGGTTCAAGAAAGTGGCAGTGTCTACCACAGGGGTTGATACAGAACGAGACAAGGACAAGAGACAGGTGGTGGAAGAAGAGAAGGAGTGGAAACTCACTTCTCTTTCTACTAAAGGGATAGGTGAGACAGAATCCCATCTGGTAATTGACATGACCTTGGAATGCGAATAATTGTTCCATCAGGTGTTGGTCATGTTGGATTCCGGAGCCACAGGCAATTTTATCGATGATGGATTGGTATCTAGGCTGTCCTTACCTCGGGTACCGAGAGAAAACCCTGAGGAAGTCTTAGCGGTGGATGGGCAACCATTGAAATCAGGACAGATAACGGAAAAAACCTGTGAGATAGGGCTATCGGTGAGACAGAAAGGCATAGTCCACTCAGAGACCTTATCGCTAAACATCATAGCAGCTCCTCAGTACGAGGTGATCCTGGGAATGCCCTGGTTATGTCATCACAACCCGGTTGTGGATTGGAAGTCCAAAACGTTCTGGTTTTTGCCTGAGCATTGTGGAGCCCATATGGTGTCCAATCCTTCCTCACATGTCGCAGTTCTGTCATCGTCATATTCTGCTGCCACGGCAGTGGAAACGAATGTGCAACTCCCAGGTGTTTACAGCCTCTACAGCGACGTGTTTAGTGAGAGTAAGGCAGAAACTCTACCCCCGCATCGGGACTACGATTGTCGCATAGATCTGGTGGAGGGGGCTACCATACCTTCTTGTAGGGTATACGCGTTATCCGTGCCCGAAACAGCACATCTGAAGGAATACATAGACCACTATCTTCGGCTGGGGTTCATTAGACCTTCCCGTTCACCTGCAGCCTCCCCTTTGTTCTTCATAGCGAAAGCCAATGGCGATCTCAGGGCTTGTGTGGATTATCGCGTTTTGAACAGGAACACCGTGCGGAATCGATACCCTCTCCCCCTCATTTCTGTCTTGCTCGACCAGGTGAGAGATGCCAAGATCTACACCCGATTGGATCTGCGGGGGGCTTATCACTTGGTCAGAGTCCGCGAGGGGGATGAGTGGAAAACCGCGTTCAAAACGCGTTATGGGCTATATGAGTACATGGTGATGCCCTTTGGGTTATGTAACGCCCCTGCGGCGTTTCAGTTTTTTATCAATGATGTGCTGAAGGACTACGTGGACCAATTTGTAGTGGTATACATAGATGATATACTGGTGTACTCACAGACCGAGGCATGTCATACTGCACAAGTAAAGATGGTTCTGGATAAACTGAGAGAAAATCGACTGTACGTCAAGTTGAGTAAGTGCGAGTTCGGGGTCAGCGAAGTGGAGTTTTTGGGGGTCAACCTCAGTTCAAAGGGACTGCAGATGTCCGACAGGAAAGTGCAGGTGGTCAAGGAGTGGCCCGCCCCAGTGAATGTGCGTGAAGTACAGAGCTTCCTGGGGTTCGCCAATTATTACCGCCGATTCATAGATCATTTCTCACAAATGGCTGTCCCTATTACCAGATTGTTGAGAAAGGGGGCACCCTTTGTGTGGTCTGCAGAGGCAGATGAAGCATTCAGGTCTCTGAAAGAGGCATTTACTACAGCCCCTGTGCTAGCACACCCCGTATTGGAACATCCGTTTGTGGTGGAGGCCGACGCTTCGGATGAAGCGATAGGAGCGGTCTTGTCTCAGCGAGATCCCCTTACCGGTCAACTACATCCAGTGGCATATCTCTCCAAGAAATTGACCCCCGCAGAACACAACTATACTATAGCGGAAAAGGAGCTTCTAGCCATTAAGAGGGTTTTTCAGGAATGGAGGCAGTACTTATGGGGGGCTTGTCATGCCGTGACCGTTTACACTGATCACAGAAACCTGCAATACATGACCTCCGCTAGGCACCTAACGCAAAGGCAAATGCGTTGGATGCTTTTCTTTGCAGAATATAATTTCATGGTGACATTTAGACCAGGTACAGATAACAGAAAGGCTGATGCGCTGTCCAGACAACAGTCACCTAATGAACATCAGACAGAGACCCGGCATGCTATCATTCCCTCAGCCAAGGTGTTATGTGTGGTCCGGGCCGAGACTTTTCATGAAGAAATCAGGAACTCCAGATCGGTAGCGGCTTGGGGGCTTTGGACTGCTGAGGTTCCTGGAAGAGTGTTGAAACAAGGCCTCCCCTTGCAAGGAAAATGTTTGTTCCTTCCCACTAGGGTGTTACGTCGAAAGGCATTTGAGTGGTGTCACGAAGCTCCCATGGCCGGGCACCCGGGTGTGACAAAAACAGTGCATCTCCTTAAAAGACATTTCTGGTGGGAAACATTGGCAGTGGATGTGGCCCAGTGGGTGCAAAAGTGCGATACATGTGCAAGGGCAAAGGGAGAAAACAGCAAACAAAAAGGCTTGCTGATGCCTATGCCTTCGCCTGCTCGACCATGGCAGAATATAAGTCTGGACTTCATCACAGGCTTACCACAGGATCAGGGGTGTTCAGCGATTATGGTTGTGGTGGATAATCTAACCAAAATGGGACATTTCATCTCGTGCAAAAACCTCCCTACAGCAGGGCAAACCGCTCAACTGTTGGCCTCCCAGGTCATACGGTTACACGGTCTTCCTCGGGTGATTGTGTCTGATAGGGGTCCCCAGTTTGTGGCACGCTTTTGGAAGTTGTGGTGTAAAGCGCTGGGCATCGAAGCGGCTCTTTCAACTAGCTTCCATCCTCAAACCGATGGCCAGACCGAAAGGCTGAACCAGACCTTGAAAAATTACTTGCGGTGCTATTCCCGGGAGGCCCACGAATCTTGGGTGGATTTGTTGTGGATGGCGGAGTTAGCCTACAACAACGCCTGGCATAGTTCTACTGGAGTGTCTCCTTTTAAGGCCAATTACGGGTATGATGCACATACCATACCAGTGGACTTCCCTGTAGAAGTCTCCAACCATCCCTCCGTCCTGACACAAGTCCGGGCGTTGAGAAGGGTGCATAAGGGTGTCCAAAAACATCTGGCAAGGGCAAAGGACGTGTACAAGAGGTGGGCGGATAAACACAGAAGGCCTGGTCCCCTGTTTAAGGCTGGAGACAGAGTGTGGCTCTCCACAAAGAATATACGATTTAAACTACGGAGTGTATTCCACCCTCGTTACATTGGTCCTTATCCAATCGTCCGGCACGTGAATCCTGTGGCCTATAGACTGAGGTTGCCTGGTTCTTTACGAATCCATCCGGTGTTCCATGTACACCTTCTGAAGAGAGCTTACTCGGCGCGCAGGGTGGCGCCGCCGCCTGTGGATGGCGAAAAAGGGGTGGAATACGAGGTGAGGTCCATCCGTGATTCCAGGTTACGCCGAGGTGTGCTTGGTATCTGGTCTCCTGGAAGGGTTATTCCGCGGAGGACGACTCGTGGGAGCCGTGGAGCAATGTTCATGCCCCTAGGGCTGTGCGTTCTTTCCATTTGAGGTGTCCGTCCAAACCGGGTCCTAGGAGGCGCTTGGGAGGAGGGCGTACTGTCAGGACCTGACTTTGCGCCTACCTGACTTTGAGCTATCCAAACTACATCCCCCATGATGCTTAGTCCCAAAACTACATTTCCCATGATTCCTTGCGGCGCAGTGTTATAGCGCACCTTGGACATGGCGCGGGTGTACTTGATTCTTTCTGCCTTTTCCCGCGGAAGCGCTGGCGGGTCTCTTGCTGTGTCCTGCCAAGATCGGGAAGAACCCTGACCGCGATACCAACGTTCTGGTATAGTACCGCGCCATTTCCTTGTGGCGCTCGTTGCATTGTTAGCGTGTGAGCCCCTGCTCACAGGAGTCAGACTTAGCGTATTGACTGGGGCGTTTTTGGATGCAGAAACTGTGGAGAAAGTGAGTGGCTACTCACGTATCATTTGTTTACTGTGTGTGCTTTGATCTCGTCTAGTGGCGGAATGTAGAGGGAGGCTTTTCCTTCACATTGCCGACATGAAATCATTGACTTTTGGATTGTACTAACGTTTGTGGAATACAGGTACCAAAGCGGAGGGCGGTAGTGCGGTAACTACGCCTTGCCGTGTTTGGGGTGACTGACTATTTTTGTGTTGAAGGCTTATAGGTACCAAAGCGGAGGGTGGTGGTGCAGGAACTACGCCCTGCCGTGTTTGGGGTTATTGGATTACAGCCACTGCTATCAGGAACTGGCCAGGGTCTGTGGATGATGGAATCCGCTTTACTGGTCTGCTGTGAAATAGGATATTGATTGGAGCGGGTGGTTATTCCCCCTGGGGTAGGTTTCATCCCTCACCGAAGTATACTCTATTAGTGCTGTTTTATGCACACATACTAATGCTGGCATTCCTGTTGTACAGGGAAGGAGAGAAGAAGGAGTAGAGGTTGGCTGGACGTTCAAAGGGCAGCAACAGGCAGGTGGCTTTTAGTCTATTGTTTCAGCGAGAATTGAAAGAGAGTAGGGTTTTGTTACCTGTATTAACCTGTGCACCTTTCTTTTCACAGCTTCCCTTTCCCAGCTGCTCCCTTCCTTTCCTTTCCCGGGTTTTTCCCCTTTTAGGGGTTTTTTCCCTCACCGTATCACTCGAACACCCTGTGATTATATATTCAGGGTGTTTGGGAGGTCCGGAGGTGGAGCTTTATCACGTCACAACGATCCTGCGGAGTGCAGACCTTGACAACGCTATCCAACACTTTCCCTACTGTTGCACCCTCTGGAGTGGGAATAGTAATTTAAACCTCTACGCTATCCAACCCTTTCCCTACTGTTGCACCCTCTGGAGTGGGAATAGTAATTTTTACCCCTACGCTATCCAACGCTTTTCCTACTGTTGCAATATGTGGAGTAAGTATATATATTAATTTATATGTAGAGTTTTTTATTTATTTTAAATTTATAGGTATTAGTTATAATTTTTAAAATATGTTTCAATGTTTTTATTTAATATTTGTAAAATTATATGTATTTTTAAATTATTTTTACATTATTATTAATACATTTAAAAAAAATATATTTTTGATTCCGATATTTATGAACTACGATATTATATTTTTGATATTTTTTTACTTACCACTATGAAGATATAACTCCGATACTTTTGATGTCGATATTTTTGTGTCGATATTTTTGTATGTCGATAATCTGTCTGTCGATATTATGTCATAGATCCGATTAATAAATGTAGAAGAATGGGAAAGATTACACAATGTACAATTGCAGAAGTCCAGGGTGAAACCGGTAGAATATGGTGGCAAGGCCATTGAAGTGGTGGGGCAGTTTGATGCAAGATTACATTTGAAGGGGAATAAAGCAGAAGGTACAGTGTATGTAGCATCAGAAGGTTCAAATTTACTGGATTAGTTAGATCAGAGAAATCTGGGTATCATACTAGATCCCAACAGCCATGAGCAAGTTATATTGCGGAATGATGTGGTGGGACTGTTATCTAAAGGGAAGTGTGCCTGGACAGAAGCCTTTCCAGAAGATTTGGTGATGGACTGTATAGGAAAGTAGGATCTGCTATCATGGTTACCCTCACTTTTTGCTAGTGTCATTATGTTTTTTCTGACTAGTCTGACTGGTATCCTGCTAATCACGACCACAGTCTGTGTTTTCTCCCTAAATTGGATCATGGTGAGTACTTAGGCACTCCCCAGATTGGCTACTGGTGTACCCTTATAAGTCCGTAGTATATGGTGCTCAGGTACCCAGGGCATAGGTACACCAGTGATCTCCCATGGGCTGCAGCATGCATTATACCACCCATGGGAGACAACTCAAATTGTGACCACAGGCCTGCCATTGCAGTCTGTGGAAGCTGGTGCTAGCACCACTTACGCCAGATATACATTTTCTTATATCTGAGGTCACTACGCTGAAAACCTATAGGTCACCACTAAGGCAGGCCTTTCAATCCTGAAGACAGGATGCTTGGATATAAGTGTGAGGGGGCCCCTGCATGAGCAGGACACTCCTACAATTCCCGGAGTCCATTCTCCAGGTGCTGTAAGTGCATCCGCCATTACGATACATAGGGTGGCCATGCGTCATTATGGTATGGCTAACTCTAAACTGGCTGTAACGAACCCTGGCATGTTTGGTATCAACCATGTTGGAATCAGTATGATTCCATATACTGTGAGGCTCCTCCGGGAAGCCGTCTGTGCTCCGGGTACTAGTCTTCCAGACCCGGACAGCAAGCTATGGCTGCTGCCGACCAGAGACATGATTCTGCCCTCCTGCTGCTGAGCCAATGCAATAGGTTTCCGATCACAAGGATGTGTGACAACGTCCCAAACAGGACTTAGTGTATGGACCAGGGTGGGGGTGCTTGCCAGCGCCACTAGACTGCTTTGAAGTGCACGTTTGGTGCCCTACTTGCATACATCAGTTGGATCCAGTTCAGGGAGCAGTTGGCTCCCGGTCTGGCGAGAAACTGGACAAAGGACATGGGAGTATTCTCCCCACTGTCCGGCCTCTCCTCTGGAAGGGACTTCTGAATCGCCACAACTCTTTCCTTAGGGTACTTAAGGGCTTACCTGTGGGTGGGTCTTTAGATTTGTTGTGGGACAAGATTCAGATCCGAAACCACTTCAGCTTCAACCGTCTGGGCACTTTGGACTTCGGTGGACTACGATTTGGAAACCAAGACTGCACCTGGAAGACGCCAGCTGCTCCTGGTCTCATCGTCCTGCCAGTCTTCTGCGTCATCGGTGCCAGTACTCCATACAGGTTCTTCTCCAGGCCTGTGGGCATCCAAGACACTCGAAGGATTCTCCCTTGGAGTGAAGGAGTCACTCCCATGCATCGGCAGGCACCGCAATGAAGCTGACCGGTCTGCTGTTCCTGAGCTCCCACAGACTCCGAAAGGTTCAGCAACACAGGTTGTGGTTCTGCAACTCTCTCGATGCCTTCACAGTCTTCAGAGCAAATTTGAAGCTAGTGTCCTTTGTCAGAACCGCTGGAGCAGTATCCTGTGCACTGTGCCAACTTGCGGTTACCAATGCTTGTTGACTGTCTTCACCAGAGATCTTCAGGGTCCAAGAAGCTCCAGCATCTCTCGCTACTAAGATCTTCGTCCTTACTGCATCCTCTGCACTGTGGGCCTGCATCATTGGCGAGCTGCTCGAGGTTCTCTTGCAACTCCTGTGCCTCCAGCTTGTGGGTCCTCTTGAGGGTCTTCTTTAGCTCCAGTGGGCTCCCCTGTTTGCTCGGGGCCTACTCTGACTTACCTGCTCCTGGTGAGCTCCTTGGACTTTGCTGGTCCAGACACTGCACCCTTTTTGTCTGTCACATTTGTTGCCACTGTCAAGGCTTGTTGGTGCTCCCGCAGGACACCGCCCCCCTGGCGCTTGACAGTTGACAGTTGACGTAGGACAGCTCGTGAATGGCTCCTCGTCTTCCACAGTGTCGCCTGGTCCACACAGCTACAGTGTCAAGGTCACTGTCAACTCTCCTGCATCTTCCAATGGTGGCGGGCATTCGTCTCCCGTGCCTCTTGGTCACTCCTGAGTGGCATAGACTCTATCTGCTCTGCTTACAGGTACTTTTCTTCCTGAATCCACCCTTGGGTTCAACCAGACTCTTTCACCTTCTTCGCCAGCGGCATCTTTACTGAAGTCCTCCATTGTGGTCTACAGCGGTTTCCGACGTCATTTTGCACCTATGAACCCGGCTTCCCTGGTGTAGGTATCCTGGTTCCCGGGGTATTTACTGGTGGGCGACTCCCCAACCTTCCATCTTCCACGGGGTTTCTTGACGGTCCTCAGGGAAGGATACCTCTTCCTAAAAACTGAAACAAGACTTCCCCATTGCCTTGTATTGAGTACACAGTTGTGTTTCCACTCTGCTACACGGCCTCCGTGTGGTTCCTGGGCACTTACCAAGGCTCTTCTACATCTACTGGGTCCAGTCTCGACTTAGATCGTGGTTCGCATTCAACTTTATTAGTATATGGGTTGGTCCCCCCTGGAGACCATTGCGTATTTGTACTTCTTACATGTTCTATTACTGAAGTATTGTGTGTATTGTGTTCTCTGGGGAGGAGATATTGCAATATGTTAGTGAGTGTTTATAATAAATACATATTTTTATATCTACACTGTGGGGTTCTTTTTCACTTAACCTTCACTATATGATTAGTACTGGTAAAATAAGTTGCTTTATACTCCTTCTGGACTAAGCCTGAAGGTTGCTCTCCACAGCTACCACTTAGAGGGGTTTCTATAGTTGTCTAAGACCACTAAAATCACCATAAGTGTTGACTGGATTAGTGCAGGATGCTTCACTTAGATAAGTGTGCACTATATACTAAGCCAGCCTCCTACAGATTGGCTAAAAGTAAAGGCTTCACCCATCAGATTAAATTAAAATCAGGATTGGAACCCGTTGTTCGCAAGGCAAGGCATGTCCCCATTGCCATGAGGGAGGACTTGAGAGAAGAACTAGAGCGCTATGTCAACAGAACATAATAGAACCAATAGAGAGCTCGGTGTGGCTATCTCCAGTGGTTTTGGCCAAAAAGCATAATGGTACCTCGGGGATGTGTATCGACCTGAGAAACTTATATGAAAGGATATGGGTTGATAGACATCCTCTACCCAGTACCAATGAAATGCTGACCATGCTTAAAAGGGGCAGAAGTTTTCACTGTGCTCAATATGTCCTCTGCATACCAAGAGATTGTGTTGCACAGGGACTTACGTCATTTGACATCCTTGGTCACACCGAGTGGGGTGTTTAGGTTGAAATGCATACCCCTCAGGTTAGCTTCGGCCTTGTCCATGTTTCAACGTGTGATTGAGTCCATGTTGAAGTGTGTTGACAAGGTGGAATGCTTCCAGGATGATATATTGTTTTTTGAGGTGGATGAGATGAAACATGACAAGTCTTTGCCGTTGGTTGTAGCTATATTGAAGGATAAAGGGTTCACGGTGAAAGTGAGCAAGTGCCAAATTAGTGTGAGCAGTGTGGATTACCTAGGTCATAGGTTACCAGCAAAAGGAGTGGAACCAAGAAAGCTTGGTAAAGGCCATTAAGTAATTACCTGCACCCCAGAATAAGGATTAGTTTCAATAATTTTTTAGGATGTTCGAATTTTAGAATGGACAGAAGAGGCAGAGAAATAATTTTGTGTAATAAAAGAAGAAGTTTCAGATGGTATATCACTGAAGCAGTTTGATACACATGATCCAAGGATAGTGGTGACGGGTGCGACTCAATACGGGTTGGGAGCTGTGTTAATGCAGTCAGGAAATGGCAAGGATGAAGTGGTGGCATTTGTGTCATGTGCGTTGAGAGGAGCTGAAGCAAAATCCTCTGTCATTGAGCGTGAATTATTTTAGGTAATCTCTTTGGGGTTTGGAGTTCCCATTACGAATGGACCACAAACCTTTTGTCAGTTTATTCTCCACTTGGGGAGCCTATAAGGCGACTCCCAGGAATGCCAGATGGAATTACAGGCTGCAGAAATTTCAATTTAAGCTGGAGTAGTAGTAATAATCCTTTATTCAGTTATTGTAAACTATCAAAATATGCTCACACAATTAAACACACAGTAAAGATAAGACATGAAAACAACAAATGTACAATAGCAATTTACACATACTTCATCTTGGCCCTAAAAATATATAAAAGTTTAGTTGTATCCTAAACTGTAATATAATCTGTGCGAAACACAATCTCCAATTTCATAGCGGGGTAATACATCGATAGTAGCATCCTAGGAGATTTTAAAGCAACAATTTAGTCGAGACAGTATGGGGTAAATCAGCACAGATAACCTCATACGGAAGACAGTACAAATGACAACCAACAGTCATGTGCAAAAAGCAAAGAATTACAGTAAGAGTTTCACAATAAAATACTCATAATTTAAAATATATGATACAATATGTAAAATCTTGAAAAATTATAAAAGCTTAAAATGATAATGAAGGGAAACGTTACTGGAGAAATAGGCACAAGCACTAAATAACTACTTTTAAAATGTTGTTTGTCTTGTACCAGATTACCTGTAGGAACCTACTCACTGCAAATACAATTTTGGGAGAGGTATTACTTTTTAAGATCCTAAAGGCTACAAGGTGTCTAGATGTTCCCATGTCTCAACAAATTGGGAGAATCCATTTAAGGCACAAATTGTAATACTTAGTGCAAAAAAACATGAATTAGAATAATTTCTGTAGTGTTCTAGAACATCCACAACATCATTCATGTATAAGGAGTAAGTAAAGTGCGCCGCCCATGTATCAGGCGAAATATTGTAATGATAAGTTTTCGCACTTTGAGTTTTGGTTTGGGCTACTAAATGCCAGAAAGTCCTATTGCTGTTTACTTTGCTAGCAACTAACAAATCTTGCCAGAGTTTTTCATCCCGGTTCTTTTTCACCTGGTTCAATAGAGCCTTATAAGTGCATTTGGCTTTCCTAATTTTAGTCCTATCTCCATCTAAGATAGCCAGCCTTAGTGAACTCTTAACTGATTTACATGCCTAGTCAAACCACTTTGACTAATTCACTGAATTTGGTTTAACGTGAGAAATATCCTTATAATAAACCTTTTGCACCTCTCCAAACGACTGGTTGTGTATATTTCAGATAGGAATCTCAGCTTCACTAAGCCCCACGTATTCTGCTTGATATACAACATATAAACTATAAATCTGTGAGTATAGTTTTTGGTGTGACATAACATTGGGCCATGTAACATAGCAGCGATTGTTGGTTGCAGAGAGAGCTGAAACTATGGTGTAGCAAGTATTAACTTCTCGCTTCAGGGATTCATCAATAAGTGTTACTTCCAGAGAATTGTGGTCACTATCGGATCACGTTACCACTATCATGTCGACCAAACGTGGCCACAACCTCACATCTATAAGGACGTGATCTATAAGCCACTTTACCTCGCCTTGATACTTCCGCCCAGCCGAGCGAAGGCTGACGCGGTTAGAGCGTTGCCTGGCCAACGCCGCCTTCCCCACCGGCGGACACGCCCACCCACGCTGGCCACGCCCCCCCGCCACACTATTTGAACGAGCGCTGACTACAAGCGCGTCGTTCTACAAACCCACTCCTGAGGCAAAATAGCCGGGAGCATTTTACTTTATTTTAAATACTTTGTGTGATAACTTGCTTTTTAACTCCAGCACCAGCCACTTTACCTCGCCTTGATACTTCCGCCCAGCCGAGCGAAGGCTGACGCGGTTAGAGCGTTGCCTGGCCAACGCCGCCTTCCCCACCGGCGGACACGCCCACCCACGCTGGCCACGCCCCCCCCGCCACGGCATCCCTCAAACAGCATAAATCATGCTGAGGCACCGGAAGCGCAGCGGACGAGCGCAGCGGGCGCGACGAATGCGCGCCGAAGGCGCGCATAAGGCAAGCTCGTCTGCGCTCGTCCGCGCCGAGGACGGGCCTAGGGCCACCCCCCCTGCCACCGCACCCCTTCCCACGGAGGTAGTTACAGCAAGACTAGTATATACATCCGCTGAGCTACTGGAACTCAAACTGGGTTCGAAAGTTCCCCATGCCTTACCACAATTCAGACATACCAACGCCATAGTAGGCCCACATAAATGCCCTTCATGTTCAAACATCCATCCTCCTATCATCAAAACTGCCACTAAACAAGTGTTAGCTGCGCTAATAAATGCTAGATCCCTTCCCAAACATAAACTGGAAGTGGCCGACCTGATCGACTCACACAAACTAGATTTACTTTTTATTACGGAAACATGGGGGGACGAAGCATCTGGTCCTGACTTCACAGCAGCCACTCCAACCAATTATAGTGTCTGTAGATTGGACAGACCCAAACAGAAGGGAGGAGGCATAGCAAATATTTACAGCAACCAGTTTAAACTTACCACGACGCAAGCCAATTGCGCTGAGTATGAAGCCTTTCTTTTTACTATAGGCCTCTCGCCCAAAGATTCATTCAAGGGTATGCTAATCTACCGCCCTCCCGGGTCACGTGCCAAGTTCCTCGCCAACATAGGTAATATGATCGAAGCCTCTGTAGGATCCCCCCATTTTACCTTGCTGGGAGATTTTAATTTCTACTTGGAATCCCTTAATGACCCGCACACAGCACAGCTAACGAACGATTTAGCAACTATTGGCCTGCTTCAATTAATAAAAGATCCCACGCATCAAGCAGGTCACACTTTAGATGGCCTTTTTACCAACAATCCTCATATTGCTCTCACCGAGGTAATCCCGCTGACTTGGACGGACCACTCAGCCATCTGTTTCTCCATTGTAACCACGTCTACTAAAGCCATTTCCACATCTTCGGCTACAATCTCATACAGAGACTGGAAACATATCAATCTGGATCTTTTAGCAGAAATGATGCTAGCCAACCATATCCCTGATGGAAATGACCCCATTTCAGCATCCGCAAGCTTTCTAAGCAGTCTTAATAAGGCCTGTAATAAACTAGCCCCTATCAAAACTCGTCATCTTAGTAGAAAAGCCCCTTCAGCACAGTGGTTCACTGAGTCCGTGCGAATTCAGAGACAGTACTTTAGGAACCTGGAAAGGCAGTGGCGTCGACATTATAACCCTACTGACAAACAGACCTATAAAAGTGCACTCCTCAAATACAAAAAACTCATAAAAGCAGAAAAAAGTCGCTACTACACCGCCCAAATCAATGAGGCAAAAAACTCGGTAGGGCAACTATTTCAGGTAGTCACTCACCTATCCAACCCCCCGGTTCCACGCCTAGAAGGATCACAAGCCCTCTCGGACTCCCTGGCCAAATTCTTTGAGGACAAGGTCAATTCCATCTTTCTGAACTTTTGCCACTCCACCAATCCCCCTATCCCCCCAATCCCTACGTCTACTACGATCCCTTTGATCAATAATAATTCCCCAATCTTTTCCTGTTTTGAACCAACCACGCAGCAGCAAGTCCAACAGCTGGTGGCCGGTACGAAATCGGGCTCCCCTCTCGACCCTTGCCCTGCTGCAATCCTTAATCACATACCGGAAGCCATCTCGCCTGCTCTATCTACAATCTGCAATGCAATGTTTGCAACAGGCATTTATCCATCTGTCTGGAAGAAGGCTATAATCAAACCTCTCCTAAAAAAGCCAACACTTGACCCTCTCCTCCCGGCCAGCTACAGGCCTATTGCATGTCTCCCCTTTCCAGCTAAGATTTTCGAGAGAATAATGAACATCCAACTCTCGAAATTCATCAATGATAATGAACTTCTTGATGATACTCAGTTTGGCTTCCGACAAGGCCACGGAACGGAGACAGCACTACTTAAGGCAGCAGATGAAATAAGAGCTACGATGGACAAGGGAGGTTCTGCAGTCCTTATACTTCTGGATCTTTCCGCCGCCTTTGACACGGTCGATCATGTCACACTGATCGGCCGTGTCTCGGCTGCGGGAATAAGAGGCAAAGCTAAGGACCTCCTCGCCTCATTCCTGGCCAATCGTCCACAGACGGTGAAGTTGGGCAATTACACCTCCCAGACCTTTTCTCTCTCGTGTGGAGTGCCACAGGGTTCCTCGCTAAGTCCGATGCTTTTTAATATCTACGTATCGGACTTGGCGAGGGTAATAAAATCCTATGGAATCGCACTCACAACCTATGCTGATGACACTCAGTTAGTGTTATCGGTACACAACGATGGCATTGCAGTCGCGGCCAACTTCCAGGAGGGAATGAGGGCAATAAGTTCCTGGATGTCATCAAACTGTCTCAAATTAAACTCCGACAAGACGGAGGTGATGACATTCGGGAACTTGCAACCCTCCTGGTCCCTTTAGTGGTGGCCTTCTCAGCTGGGGAACCCCCCTCAACCTGTAGTCAAGGTTCGCAATCTGGGAGTAATCTTTGATACCAAGCTGACCTTCTCTCATCACGCCAATGCGGTGGTATCCTCTTCCTTCTATATCTTAAAAAGGATTAAAAAATTATTGCCATACCTGCCGCCTTCTGCGGGCAAAACCCTGATTAGCTCCCTGGTGTTCTCAAGAACAGATTATTGCAATGCCCTCCTGCTAAATGCCCAAGAAAAGGTCCTTCAAAAACTACAGACGGTACAAAATGCCGCAGCCAGGGTTCTTTTGGTTATTCCCAAATTCACCTCCACCTCCCCCTATATCAGAAGGCTACATTGGCTCCCCATACGGAGTCGAATCAAATTTAAGGCCCTATGTATAGCCTATAAAGCTATCAACAGCCCTGGCCCGCAGTTTTTAAAAGCAGCTCTCCGTCCCTTGGAGCACGCAAGAACCTTAAGATCATCCTCAGCACACCTACTGATGGTTCCACGGACAAGGAGGACCAACTGGGGAGACAGATGTTTTTTCATAGGAACTGCTAAACTGTGGAACACATTACCATCCCACATTAAAACTGCCCCTACCCTACTACACTTCAGAAAGAACCTTAAAACCTGGCTGTTTTCATCCTAAACCATTCCTTGCCTCCAGAGTGAGTTCAGTAGCACTAGCGCCGAGACACCTTCACGGGTATTTGCGCGCTCTAAAAATCGCATAAAATAAAATAATAAATAAATAAATAATAACATTGGTACATGTTCAAAAGTTGGGGCTCTATCGGGGTCGGAGATGGTACGCCCATTACATGCCCTGAGTACCCTGCTAACCGTTAGGGAGGCTAATTTGAGTACAAGGGTGAGGAAGTTTTCCTTGGTTGTCCTATTAGTGACAGGATTCCCCAGCTTTCATCTTTCTCTCCAGTGATCTCATTTAAGTATATCTAGGGTTCATAAGAAGTATTAAAATCCCCTGCCACTATGATTTTTGTGTCCGTCTGTAGGGTGTAAAAACCTCTTCCAAGAGAGATAAAGTAGATGATTTATCAATTACCCTTGTCATTCTAACATAAATATTTATAAGGACCAAGCGGACACATATGTGGCGAGAATCGCGATAATCCCCATTAAGTCAGGTCAGTCTATCTCCATAAATTTGAGTGAACTGATGCGACCATTTCTAACTAAAATTGTGACGCCCCCCCCCAATTGCTCTCCCAAATTGCTTAGCAGGATTTGCTTCTTCACTGAAGGTGGTAAACCCATCTAGAAACACTTTCTCTGTGGCCCAAGTTTCTTGGAACATGCAAATGTATTGTTCTTCAATAAACGACACCCAATCAGGATCAGTCAACTTTGAACCTAACCCAGCTACATTCCACAATAATAGCCCAATAATTGCTAGTGGACATTGATTATTGCTGCACACAGGTCCAAGTTGATAATGTGAGCAAAGTGTCTCATCTAAACACGCATTTGCATTCCTATCTATCTTATTATGAGGGGGTAATCTTGTGTCTTCCACCATTTTAAATGTTTTTAAAGTTTTATATAGCGCAAACTATACCTGAGACATCAGGTATCAGAGCGCTTTACATGAGCACCAGTTTTGTTACAGATGGACACATTCATTTTTGTCAGGCACTGGGAGGTTAAGTGATTTGCCCAGAATCACAGGATGATGAGCGTCGCTGCCAAGACTCAAACCTGGTTACCCAGCTTCGAGGTCGACCGCTCTAGCCATAAGGCTATATCCTGTCCCCAATGTTATCCATATTGGCTAGAGGTAGCTGGACAAGTGAATTTTCCATGGTATAATAATTCGTCAAAGGTTACGCGTATGGTCAACATCCGTACCTGAACCGTTGTTGTTCACAGATAGAATACAATTACCATTGCTGATCACATTTGAATTTATAATTAGTTACTTCACAGGTTATATTCTCATTGGACAAACAAGGATTCAGTTGGCATTCGTTGCTTAGTCAATCGATTTCCTCCAAATTTGATGTGACAAGGGGCATGGGGGATGTTGTACCATGAGAAGGAGGGCTGGACACATTCCTAGTAAGCCCTCTGGTTGTAACAGTGGATAGAGGTAATGCTTTCAGCTTTATTCCCAATGGGTTAGCCCCAGTAAGGTGGCAAGTGTGCAATTCAGAATTTATGAGATTTTCAAACAAATATTTTGAACACAAAACAATTTGTATCTAAACGCATAGGGATGTGTTAAATGAACAAATTTTTGCATGCGCAATGTCCGATATAACCACTGAAAGACAGTTTCACTCCACCCTAAGGCAATGGGTCACTTTGTTAATTAAGACTACTGTGTCCTCAAAGCTGGAGTACATACCAGTGGTAAAAAAAATATGTTTGCTGACTGTTTGTCACGTTTACCCATGGTGCAGTGGCGGCTCCTCCGCCAAGGCGGAGGAGTGTCGCCTCGCTGCTTTTAAGCAGTGTCACTAAAGGAAAAATAAAATGATTATAACCCCAAGCTATTATAATTTTACTTTTTCCATGTTGCGGCAGCTTTGCGGGCGGGATAGAGCGGCGCTGCTGACAGAGTAGGGGAAGAGAGGAGTGGTTTGCAATACCTAAAGTGCACATGAATGTTTGGCCGGCCTTCTGGGCTGGCCAAGCATTCAAGCGCACTTTGCATGTTCTCCCCTCAGGCTGCTTTACAGCCTGGGTAGAAAACATGCCAAGGCTCCCTCCCATTCCCTGGCTGAGCGCTGAACTATGGCACTCAGACCAATCACAATGCTGCACTGCAGCGTGGTGATTGGCTCAGGGGAGTCTAGGTGCTTCCTGGGTGCTCTGGTCCTGAGACGACGATGGAGTGAGCGGTGAAATGCAACGAGGAGGTACTTTTTAAAATTCTTTTACCCCGCGCCCTGAAATATGTGACGGCCTCCCTGTACCATCCCAGGACTAACAGCTTGGTAGAAATGTGCAATCGTGTAATCAATGATAATGTAGAGTTGTCATTGGTGAATGGGTTAGAGTGGAAAAAGGAACTGGAAGATTTTGTGTGGGCGTTACCTGCGACTCCCAGTGCGGTTACAGGAATGTCACCTTTTGCTTTTCTCAAAGGAAGGGAGGTGGCAAATAAATTGGTGCGTCCGTGGATGAATAGTTTGGAAGTATCAGTAGAAAAAAAGGTGCGAGAAGATGTGCAAAGGAAATATGTCTCAACAGTAAGATGCGACGAATGTAAGTCAAGAAAGGGGATTGGGTCAGAGTCAGATTGTCTAGTATAATTACCGAAGGAAATTTAACATTTTCGGATCCCAAGAAAGTGGTATGTGTGAAGGAGCATGTGGTCAGGTTGGAGGATGGTAAATGATGGAATAAAGAGAAGTTGGTCATACAAAGATGACCAGTGGTCACATGCAGCATACACAATTCAGATGTATGGGAGAAGCAACTCAGGGGTGGTTATGATGACACGAACCGTATGTGTACAAGAAGTCTGAGGGAAAGAAAAACAGCTGTGTGGTTGCGTGACTATGTAATGTGAATATTTTATTGTACTGGAATATTTCTTAATTGTTTTAAAGGATAGATTGTTGATTGTTTTCCACATAATATTGTGTTAAACTAGTATTCAGTGTTATTATTGAATGGGGGATGATGTGTTGGGTTTGGCCAGTGCATCATAGGTGGAACGTTGAAGGTTAGAGGGAATGTGGAATGTAGGGGTGGAAAGTATATCATTGAATGTGGGCAGTTGTATCTTCCTTGCTGGTCCACTGGTTGTGTTGTACGAAGCTCGAAGTAAAACTTACCTGCATGGATCACTTGGCTCCCGTGATCTTTTTAAAGCAGCACTTTGCAAAAGCATAAATATATTATAGACACTTCTAAGACTCTATGACGTGGTTTTTGGTTTTGGGATATCCTCTTCCCTCCATGCCCGAACCGTGAGTTTCAGTTGTCCTGAGTTTTGGATTTTGGGCTCAGTCCCAGACTAATCCAGTGTATACACCGAGCCCTGGGCCTACCCTTGATTCACCAGAGATTCTGAACATGTCCTTAACCCAGAGGGGCACACCAAATGAGCCTCCCATGCATGCAGCTGGACTACTGTCACTGTCTCAGGTTTCCTGAGTGTAGCGCACAGCATACCATATGTTGTAGTGATTGTAATATGACCAGACCAGGCCTTTTTACCTGTGTTGTGCTAGTGGGAGCCAACTGGCCCACTCCCACAAAATTCTTCTTCTAATGGGGCACCCAAAATCCTAGTGCCACGATCTAGTGCAGTTTAGTATGTGCATGTATGCTAGTGGAATTGTGTGAAGTACATGGGTGTGAACCAGAATGACACAGAAATGTGGGTTCCATTATGGAAGCCTTTGGGCTAGTCATGTGCACAAGATGGAGGTGAGGTTGCTTTCCCACACGACGGATGTGTATTGTTTACATTCTAGAGACAGGAAGGAGGAATCAGGGCACTGCTACCATGACGTAAGCTGCCACAGGAGCTGTGTCACCATCGCAGGAGTCCCACTTCTGGAGGAGAGCACACCGAACCGCCTCCACCCAGGAAGGGCCCAGCATGACTGGTTAACGTCCCACTAGAGTAATGGGAGTGGATCTGCTAAATCATCAAAGTTCACCCATGCCGAGTGATTGTTGGAGTCCAGAAGAGGGCCTACACTAGAAGCACCTGCCACAGCCTCTCCAGCACTTGCCTTGTGGTCAGCAGCTGCTGACCTCCAGCGAGACTCTCATGTGCTGTGCATGAAGGCCCTGTCCACTGTCGATGAACCCACCAACATGAGTAGGTCCAACTCATCCCGAGCCGCATCACCGCAGATGGATGGGAGACTAAAATGGGCCAAGAGTCCTTGAGACTGTATCCTGAGAGAAGTTGATGTAAAGAATAGGACTTCATACATAATTAGCTCTAACATATCACAGGGAAAGAACACTACACCCAAACTAGAGACTACACCAAGTTAACTATGAAGACCCTGAAATCGAGACATAGGGTGGAAGTGGTGGGTAGAGTGTCTATCAGGGACGAATCCAACCTGAAGCATAAGAAATTCAGACCCACATGTCAGGTATTCCAGCATTACTTCAGTGTGTAATAGTTTGCTTTCTGTGTAATATAGTAATTGCCTTTTATATAGAGAAGCACTGGGCTGGACAGTTAGCTTACTGTGCTGCTGGGGCTAGTGTTGAGTGCTGAGCTTGAGTAATCCTACACGAACCTCCTTGAGAAACCTGTGACTGCTCGCCTTTTCTACCACTGAGAGTCAAGTACTGAAAGGCTTGTGCTTGGCCTAGTGTGCAGAGCCCTACTAGGACTTGCCCTGGGACAGCACACACAAACGATTCTCCTTCACTGATGTGGCCCAGTAGCCCCTGCCAGGCACATGGCTTTCTGAATTCAGTCTGACAATTGATTTTAGACTACATTTGGTTTATTACACCCATGCTGCAGAATGACTCCTGCAATAGAAATGCAATGCTGCCATTATTCTGTAACTTTTCCAAGGAAAAACCTTTTATAGTCACTTGGTGGGGGAAAAGGCATCCTAGATTCCATTAGCACTTTCAATGACCATTTCTAGCAGTTCTTGTGGTATATACCAATATCCCCATCATTTGACACCTAGAAAGAGCTCGCCATATGTTGCCCGAAACAACAAGTTTTCAATGTGTGCGGACCTGGTGTCTCCCAATCCTTAAATTGCTGATCTGATAATTCTGGACTTGGAGACACCAGCATTGAGGGGGCTGCAGACAGCTGCTGTGCTCGGCCCCACCTACATATATAATATAATCCACATTTGTAAACGCACAATCACCCGTAAGGGTCTCTAGGCGCTGGGGGCCGTCGGGAAGATTAAGCAAGTTATTGCCCAGAATCACATGGTGCTGGGCTAATCTGCCGCCGATGCCGGGGATCGAACCGTGATCTCCAGATTCCTGAGTAAGTCGCCCTAGCAGCGGCGCCACACCTCTTCCACATACTGCAACATAGGGGGAGCAGAACAAGCTCCCACCCAGCAGAAGGTGAAAGAACTGTGTACTCAGCAACCTCCACAATTCTGCCCTTGGCCAAGAAAAAAAAAAGCTCCTGTAAAATTTACCATCTGCTCTAAGCAGGTTATAAATGATTTGGGCTGATTCCTCCAAAAAGTTCCGGCTGCGGTATCTCCCAAGTGGAGATAGCATGGACCTTATAATGAGGTCCCTGTTGAGCTTCAACAATTATTCCAGCCCTCACCCAGGGTTTTGATTTCCAAGTTAGTGATTTATTGCCCTTTGTGTTATGGCTGACAGTACAGTGGGGGTGTTCATGGTGTACATCAGCCTTTATGTGCTACTGAGAGGATGCATCCACTTCACAGAACTGACCCTCTCTCTTGTTGGACTTGCAGTGTTATCTAATCTTTGTCTCTAAATCGATAGCTCTGGCCGCCAGCCCCCTGTGCTCTGTGTTTACAAGTCATTTCTCATAGGCGCCAGCGGTGTGCCAATGAGCCTTAACAGCCAACATGTATAGGTTCAACAGTCTGCTCTTGTTTCAGAGAGATAGGCGGTATATAGTTTAAATATAGAAGACCATATATATAATCGAAGCACAAAATCCCCCAACCTCCTACTTCTCTCTGTATTTCATTCTGTTGAAACAGAAGAACAACACATACTCAACAACAGCATCTCCCACATTAGACAGATTTTTACAGGCCATTTATGCAAACTAACATTACCCAGTTACAGCCAACTAACAACAACATGTACATGTTTTAAGTTCCTATATTTGTCCTTAAATACAAATAGAAAACTGCACATATGTACTCAGGGTCATATTTATGAAAAAGTGTAGTCGGGCAGTTGAGTAAGTCACTCTGCCGCGCTGCCCTGCGTCGCTGAGAAAGGGCAGGAATGCACCATATTTATCCATTACGGCTCATACCTGTCCTTTCGCCTTGTGCTGGCACCCTTTTTGGAAGCCTAGCGTCAACGCAGGCACCCGTGCACAATGGTGCAAGGATACCTCTGTTGCACACAGGATTGTTTTTCTAGAGGAAGGGGCACCTTTTTTCTAAAAAAAAAAAAACCTCAGAGGCTTTTTCCTCATTCTGCGTATGCAGCACATGTGACAAGGAGAAATAAAGATTGGGGAGGCATAAGATTTTGGTGCATTACCAGGTTTACAAGTCCTTGTAAATCTGGGAATGCATCAAAAACCTTGAAAGTTGCATGGAATCGTGCAATGCCCATGGATATGCCTCCCTTGTGCAGAGTAAGGCAACGCAGCGATTTGTGCTGAGTTGCCTTACTGCAGATGCATAAAGTCATTCAAAGCCACGCAAAGTGGCATTGCGTGACTTCATAAATCTGACTTAGAGGCTTGTGTCACGCATGTATCACTTTGTGTGGTACCATCGTGACGCAAGCGTCTCTTAAATCTGTCCCTCAGTGTCCACAAGGGACACCACATTGCCCCCCGTGCCACAATCAGCATTTGCACCTACTTTTTGGACCCTCCAGGCCAGCATGGGATTACAGAAGGGAAGCTTGTGCTACCCTTTCTATAATAAGGATTGCACTGGTGCTATTAGCTGCGGCGTACCCCAAGGCTCCTCGCTCAGCCCAACCCTCTTCAATATATACATGAGCCCCTTCGCCGCCATCGCACGCAAACACAAGATCAACATCATATCCTACGCCGACGACACCCAACTGATACTCTCCATCACCAAAGACCCAGCCACCGCCAAAACCAACCTACAGGAAGGAATGAAAGACGTCGCAGAATGGATGAAGCTCAGCCGCCTGAAGCTGAACTCAGAGAAGACAGAGGTCCTCATCCTCGGACAATCCCCATCCGTCTGGGACGACTCCTGGTGGCCCTCAGCACTGGGCTCCGCAGCGACACCATCGGACCACGCACGCAACCTGGGATTCATCCTGGACTCCTCCCTCATGATGACCAAGCAAGTCAACGCCGTCTGGTCATAATGCTTCAACACCCTGCGCATGCTACAAAAGATCTTCCAGTGGATCCCCACCGAAACCAGAAAGACGGTCACCCAGGCCCTCGTCACCAGCCGACTGGACTATGGAAACGCCCTATACGCAGGGACCACTGCCAAACTTCAGAAACGACTACAACGCATACAAAACGCCTCCGCACAACTAATCCTCAACATCCCTCGCCACAGCCACATGTCCGCCCACCTGAGAAACCTGCACTGGCTCCCCGTCAACAAGAGGATCAACATTCAGGCTCCTCACCCACGCACACAAAGCACTCCACGACATGGGCCCCGAATACCTTAACAACCGCCTCTCGTTCTACACTCCCACCCGCCAGCTCCGATCCGCCAGCCTCGCCCTCGCCACCATCCCACGGATTCGCAGAACCACTGCCAGAGGAAGATCGTTCTCCTACCTGGCAGCCAAAACATGGAACTCCCTCCCCGCACACCTACGAATTACCCCGGACCACCTCACCTTCATGAAACACCTCAAGACCTGGGTTTTCGAGCAGTAGCAGCACCCCCTCTCCAGCGCCTTGAGACCCTCACGCATGAGTAGCGCGCTCTATAAATGTTTTGATTGATTGATTGATTAGTGTGCTGGCTTGATCGCAAGGAGAGCGTCCTCATTTGCATATGGACCAGACCCCATGCGAATGAGGGAACCCTTTTTTTTTTGTTTGATCTGTTTATTAACTTTTTCCAAATATGCAAAATATGAAACAGACATGTAATATACTCAGTAGAATCAGTTGGCTTTACATCACAAATTATACATTACATTGAATCAGTGGTTAAATAAAGACTGACAATTGCAACCTAAGCCGTAGAACCTAGTAATACACAAACGACACAACCATTATATAATGGCATTCAAGGCTAGCCACTACTCCAACATATATTCATAGTACATTTTACATTACGAATCCAGAGGTACTCCTCCTATACATTACTCTAATGTCTCCTTGCGGCGATGTCGCGAAGCCCCATCTGATAAGCAAGTTATTAGGTCTGTAACTATGAAATTACTAACATCCAACTAAAAGGGGGGACAATCAGAAGGGAGAAGGGAGGTTGGGAAGAGAAGGGAGAAGAGTCACCAATACTGGTCCAGCTGCATCCTTCACAATGCCAAAGTATTGCACACTGGTCCATCGTATGATAAGTACTAGGTGCACTACACATCACATTACTGACAAGTCATTCCACATCCCATGCAGGGAATGAATTAATTTGTACCAGAAACATCTGGATGGCCATCTGGAGTCAATGCCACCTGAAATGCCGTCAGAATTGTACCCCAGGCTAACCAAATGGGATACTTACATAGCCCTGTCGGGTCCTCTCTTAGCAATGAGATCATGAGGGAATCCTTTGGCTCTGTATACATGTCACATTGCATAGAGGAAAGTAACCCATCAGGAATCAAACAGACAGCTCCACACAAAGGTGGCACAGTCGATTCGACCCAGGCATCCTCATGCAGGTGGGTGAAGTCACTTTTTGTCTTCCTTTGACATGGAGGCCTTGTTGTTTCCTCCAGTAAAAGGCAGGCTGGTGGGGTCAAACAGCTGGTCTGGCCGTCACTAATGGGCTGTTATGCTGTTTCCACTTGCCTTAAGCGGGATCTCAGTGTCACTGCTGATGAAATCACTGCTATCTAGTCTCACATTTAGCTAAGAGGAATGTCTCTTAGACTAGGCCAGCTCACCCAGTCAGACTCACAGGGTGGTACTGCAAGCTGGACAGCCCAACACTTAGTAGGGATGCCTGTCAGACCACTTTCAGCAAGCAGGGGCTACTGGGCCACAACTGTTTGCATTTGTGATTGTTTGCCTCCAGTGTCCTGGGGTCTGTTTTACTCTGGCTCTGCACCTAGGCCAAGCAGTCAATGAGTTATCGGAGAGGTAGTGTGGAGGCTGCACATTCAGAACTCAAACAGTCAAACAACAGGCACAATAATGCATAAGGCATTATCCAACCCAGTGCTAACTAGAGAAGCACTTTAATCACACCAAATTAAAATAGTACACTAAAATAAGTGTTATTCATCACAAGGTTGCATACTGTGGTCGCTACTGTGGTTATCTGCACAGAAATCAGTGGAGCAGATGTGGACTCACTGTGGGGGCAGATGATAAGCGTCCCTGCTTTCTGTGACCTGCAGGTCAGTCCATAGTTCCTTTACAAGACATTTCTATTTAGGCTGGGTTATTGTTAAAGCATGGATCCCACGTAACTCTGCGGTAAAGTTCACAGTCATTGTTCAGTTCAGGTGATGATTTTATCCTAGAACTGCTTGTTAGGCTTAAGTACTAGCCTATGGGCCACAGCCATGCAGGTGAGTAGATACATTCATGGGTGACACAAATCTGTCTGGAAGTCATGTCTCCTTCACCTCGTGTAGGGCCGGTCCTGAAGCAACAGCTCTGCGGAAGTTGGCCTTGATTGGACAGTTCTGTCAAACCTGAAGGTTGGCTTCCATCCATAGGTCGGTGGTGCAGACCCCATCTTGGTGCACAGAACCTACAGTCAGCACAAGTCCTGTTGCTGGAGGGGGCATGTTGCCGGCGGGTGGGGAGGTGTATTGAGCTGCTTTGGCTCACATTGCTTAAATGTAGATACATTCAGAGATTTCCCAGCGACATTTGGCCAGACACAGGTGCGGTTCTGCAAGAAGTCTGGTCTTCCGGGCCACTCCCCTTCCTGTCTGGTCATCTGGGCTTCTCCTTCCTCAGGGATTCAGCTCCTGTGGGGACAGATATGCTTCTCCCCCTTCTTAGCTGGTAAAATAGGCACCGAGATCACAGGCAGCCCACATTTCTTCGGAGGATGTCTTCTCACCTCTGGGAGACTGCTGACCAACAGACACCAACCCCAGATATCAGCAATTATTTGAGTACTCTGTTTAACTTTTGGTCTTAAAGAACGTGCAACTGGAACCACATGAGGTCGTTTGGTTCCCTCGGTGGGTTGGTTGATTTTCGTATTCTACTCTCTGTCAGTGGTGCACAGAGAGCAAGTAGTGATGATGCAGGCTGCAGACAGGAGTGCCGAAAAATGACCACACTGAGGTGTGAAACCTCTGCACCTGGCTGTCATCAGCATTGCAGAAGTAGTATTCAGTTAGACACTACCTATCAGTTTCCCTCCCTTCTAAAAAAGAATCTGCTGACTCCCACCCACTCCCTGTTCTCCCTCTATTAACACAATTGGCAGCGCTCAAGACAGACGGGCGGACTAACCAGCAATTCCAACTGAAAATGCTTCAATAGAACTTCTAAAGGCAGCAATTCCTCCAGTCTCCAACACTTCAGTGTTTAGGTTTAGACCCTTCATCTCAGGAATGCAGACTCTACACCTTCACCGTATGGGTAAGCTTCACCAAGAAATCAGCTATCCAAGACACCAGTGGTAAGAGACTCTCTTAGGCAGTTGGAGACCAGTAACCCTTGATTGTCCTGTTCCTCTTGGGAAAGTTCCCACAATCCCGGCCTGTATCCTTCTGGGGATCCCCATTGATAATCATAAGCACTGAATAGTCCTGCCAAGTACAGGATCACGTAGTACTTTTTCAAAGAAAATATGTATTTTACATTGGCTTTCTCCGAAAGTCTGCATCTTGTTAATTGAAAACACCTGATTTAGAAGTGTGTAACACATGGCTACATTGACGAATTCCTTATATTCAACTATAAAAAATGAAATCTGTCATCAGAGATCTAGGTGACAAGGAAAAACCCTCTTTCACAAAACATTTTAAAGTGAACGAAGGAAAAATCCAAAGACTGTGCCGGTGCTAAGCACCGGCAAGCACCGGCACAAATTAAGCACTGAGTGTAACCTTGCAGGCTGATTTCATGTAAGGCTGAAAACCTGACGCTGCAAAAGGTTACCAGTTCTTCACTATCATAGCATACTCTCTCAGTGAGAGTTGCTCAATTGTATTTTTATTCCATTCCGGTCCTGGTGACAGGACCCTGGAGCCCTCAGCTCAGTTTTATTTTTATTTTTTCACTTGGAAAACTTCCAAACCTCCTGTAAACTGTCTTTATTCTTACTTACTTTAGGATTTAGAGTGATTTCTGTCAGAACACATTTTACTTCATCATAGAAATGCCTTCCTTTAAGAATGGTAATTGTTAGCATGGCCACAGTGCACCAGGGAATTAAGGGTTAAAAGTACAGATTTCCACAATGGCCTGCTGTGCAGGAAACATTCAGAGTTAGAGGTGGGCCTTGGAATGTCAAGCTGGGGGGAGTCTCGACAGACGTGCTGGGACCTGGGACGGGGCTACCACTAGCTCTGAGCTGGAAGTCCCGTAAAAAAATGCGGGGCTTCAAAAAATGAAATAAATAAGCGCAGCCTCTACACTTAAAGCAGACAGCGCTGCTAAAACTAAGAAAGAAAGAAACGCAGCTGCTATCGTTAAAACGGACCACCATTAGTAATTACCGTCTCCTCCACATCAACTACTTACTACTACCCCTCCTACACTAGATTATTGCTATGAGACCTTGAAACAGATCCACATTTTTAACTTGAAGGCCTCTGTGTTTTGGGGTCTCTGGCAGAGGTAGCTCGTCAGCAGGGGTCCTATGGTGGTGCCTGCTAACTGTGAACCTCCATGTAATGTCCCTAACCACTGCCCACGTTGCAGTGCACTACTTTTAGCAGTGTTTAGGAAAGTCAATGCTTGTCTTTTCATGACCAGTACCAGTGCGCATGTCATCTCTCTCAGCCTCGCCAGGTTCCACCACAGCTGATGACAGGAGGAGGACGAGGCCTGAGGAAGCAGCGCTGCTCTCCATATGCAAACTGCTGCAAATCTTTAAGAGGACTTATTCAGTAAAAAGTGAAGAATATAGTGCCCTGTAGATGGATGTCTAGATTGTGCATTTGTGTGTGGACATATTTTAGCAACACCTCTTCATATAAGCACAATCCACAAAAATTAGGCAGAACAATATATCTGATAAAATGGTGCTGTCAAGGAAAACCCATGGCACTTGGAGGCACCCAAGCCAAAATTCCAGCCCTGGCGTATTGAAGGTACTTCTTACTGTATTAGAGAGGCTCAGCATTTGGGTCATTTGTTTGTGTTTTTTATTAATAGGACAAAACTTAGAGCTCATCAGGCTTCCTTGACACACCATATTTTTTTAAATATTTCATGAATGTCTCTTATTACACCATACGAATTATTAGTAATTCTATGTGAAAATTGTTCTTTAAATGCAATAGGCGACACCTGTGTTTTAAAATGTGTGTTGCGACAATATATTCCAAACCATCTTAGAAGATGTCAGGCTCCCTTGCTTCCTATGCTGTCAGACATTCTGGATTTCAGTGATCACCAGCCGCCACTGGTCTATGGAGGAAGAACGCCTTGTACCTTTCAATTTACATATGAAATTCCTCTTACATTTTGGACTGGTTACTGTTTTAAAATAAAGCATGGTTTCATTCACACGTTATTTAGGGGGTAAAACTATGTATGTGTTTTCCTTCTTGTATTGATTGACAATAAAATACCAGGATCCCCATCTCATTGGACATTGACATCTCCCATACAACTTCTCATGTTAAACTAGAAACACGTCAACATAATATAAAATGAATTGCTCAAAACAGGATCTGGAAAATAAAGTTATTTTTATTGATTATATAAATATATAAAGTCAAAGTGCTGCTGGATTTAGGACTGTTACTAATAGCAGCAATAAATATATAGTCCCAACATGTTCAGCAGTCGTGTTGTCTTTACATTTTTCGAGACTTAAATGTATGATTTCTCCCTCAGATGTCACTACCCATAGGCCTCTTGGCTCTTTGCCGCAGTTTGGTAGCCTGTACATTGTCTATAGCTGGTACAGTGCCAGATGTTCTTTTGAAAAGACATGCTTCTTTCTTGGGTGCTGCCGCCTTGGTGATATTCCTACTATGGGGCACTTAAGTGGGTTCCCTATACTTCCGAACTATAGAATCTTATGGTTAATCTTGAAATCACTTAATTCACAGAAAAATGTAAATCCTCCAATATAATTTATTCACATATGTACATCTAGCTCCTGTGGCTATGCCAAATTCCCATTTGTATTTACAGGACACAAAGTCGAGACATAATAAATAACATTAGTAATAGTTGGATGGTGTTGGTTGGGAAGAGATCGAAAATCCCAAAGAGAAGGAGAGAATCTGGGGTTCTTGTTGAGTGAGTTTGTAAAGTACTTTGTTACGTGCGGCAGCAGTAACCACATCCTTTGTTTTTGCAGCAGCTGCAGCAGTAGGAGCAGAGGGAGAGGTGGGAATGTCTCTTTGTTCGTAGCAACGACATCTAGAAAAGGAAATAAATAGGAGTTTGTGAGTATCTACGACATAGAAACAATCTTCATTATAGACCTTGCATGGATTATAACCCTCACCAAAGAGCATCACCCTGGTAATAATAATGATACAGGATCCAAAGTATGCCATTAATACCATGAGCGGTCTTACACGACGCCTAACATAGGGCTGATTAGGATTGCGGTGAATCCGCATCCTCCGGGCCGGCAGAAACCACCGCCGGCTCTGAGGATGCGGATTCACCGCTGCGGTGCCTACAATGACCCCCCGCCAGATTAGGATGGCTGGGGGGTCATCAGCAGACGGGAAGACCGTACGTCGCTTTTCCGCCACGGTCGCCTTCCGACCGTGGCAGAAAAGCTCTAATATGGTGGCAGTGTCTATCAGAAACCGCCAGTCATATTTAAGATGGGGCAGAAAACATGCTTTTCCGCGTCGGCTTTTCCGCTGTGGAAAAGCATGTTTTCTTTGGTGTTTGGGGGCCTGTTGCGGGCCCCCAGGGTGTCGGGGGTGGGGGGTGCACATAGGGGGTACCTATGGTACCCCCCAGCATTTACATGCACAAAGCGGCAGGCACCGCGCGGTTTGTGGGTGATAGTTATCCCAAAATCACTGTTGAACACACCCTAGGATTATTGGTGGTGCAGTTTCTAAAACAATCTTCCAGACTACCCAATACTTCCTGAACTACATGCCACTCAGCCCTGTAATTACTGTATTTTTCCTGAATCCACTGCCATGTTGCTCAGAACACATTCCCATGTCAGTGGCAGGAGATGTAATCTAGTGGTTAAATTCGTCCTAGAACCAAGTGACTTTACCTTTTTTTGCAGGCTTCACCTCATTACAGCATTGTGACATCCTGAGCCAAGTATCTTCTCTATACCTCACTTCCCTATCTGACAAAATTATATGCTTGTAGAAACAGGTTAATATTGGTATTATTGGCTGCATTAATGACAAAACATTAGCATCTTTGGCAATAACAAGAGTAAAACAGCCTTTAAGATTTGGCATTTGTATTTATTTGCCCCTTATGGATAATTAAAACAACCTGGTGTGTGTGCATTTGGCGTAACAACTTGAGCTCGATTTAGAGTTGGCGGTCGAGTTTCACCTTATTACAAAAGCCATAGAAAATAATGCACTTGTAATAAGACAGATAGGATATCCATCACGTTGCGACAGATTAAATCATCCACCAAACTCTTAATCAGGCCCTTACTTCTAACCTGTGTGTTCACTGCTTATTCTTCACCATTTCTGAATCTCCCAGTTCTCACTAGGACACAAGGCTGCAACATTGCCAACACTGTGATATGTCAAATCTTTTATGCAAAATCTGAAATGGGTCTGACAGAGTTAACTGATAGATTAATATTGTTCATACCCTGGCTCACAATACATGTGTCTCTTTTTACTAGCATTTGTAAGCACGCCCTTTAAAGAATACTTGGTGCTTCCAACAAATCAACAAATGGGGATATATATATTGATTGGACTCAGGCACACTAATGCATCTCTGCAGGTGGAGGGCGTTCACAATGCTAGTGTAGGGGACATGAACTACCTGTAACGCGTGATAGCTGACTGTACAAACACAGGCTGCCTGCTTTTCTTCAGGACATAGGGCCAAAATGGTGTATTGTGAGATGAACATGTGGTGTAGTTGTTTATTAGAGGATCTTGCTCCGGGAATCCACAAGCCTTGGGAGGTCATGTAATTGAGAAAATATTGTCCTTCAGTTTTATTACATGGGGATACTACAAGGACAGAGAGGGACTAGGGATATTGTTAATTATATTCAGGTTCTATGCAAGAACTGACTGCAAGTTCCAACAAGGGTTGGCAAATAGTTGAGGGATGTTGAGGTGGCTTCCTTGCAGAAAAGTAAATTAAATTCAAGACACTGTATAATGTATAGCGGCATATTGTGCAATTATATTGATTTCTTGATTGGTAAATGTAAGCATTAAAAGTCCAGCAGTACATTGGATCAGCACAAGACAAATAACTATGTATTTCCAGGACCATGAAGGTTCTCCTGGGGGGTTGGGGATTTCTCAGTAAGAGTCTGGGCTGAACTCGTTTCAGGATGATGCTGAGAATGTGGCTATAAAATACCGTATCTCCGCCTTTTAATGGTCACTTTCTACCAATTAATCAGCATCCCACCATCCCCTCAGTAAACATGCTTTCTTGGGAAATAGCTCACCAGTAAGCTCGGCTCTTCCAGGGTAGGCTCAGAAAGATTGAGCGAATGTTCCACGTTGTCGCTCTGTTGAAAAGAAGGGGAAATTGGTTAGACATCTTCAAAGCACTGATACCTTCGACAAAAGCACTGACGTTAAGAGTCTTGGACTGGCTACCAGATGTTGTAATCCAGTGCAGCTGGTAGCTATTTTATGTGTGAGCGATCACATCGCTATACTTGAGTCAGTAGTAAGATAAAAAGGTTGAAATGTGTTGGGTGGGGAATTTGTAAAAGGTTGATGAAGGAGAATTGTGAGAGGCCAGTGTTGGGGAATGGGTGGACTCCATCGTAGTGGGTGAGGGCTATGTCAGACTTCGTGAAGTGAGTGAGGGATATATGTGGCCAATAAAACCTGATGAAAGTAGATGATATGTGAGCCAAGAGTGAGGTGGAAAGTAAAGAATACACACTTGTCCATGGGTGGAATTCCATTGAGTGTAGGAGGAGGTATTTAATTAAAGTGCCTATATCCAGTGATGTGTGAATGGGTGAATGAGATCACTGTTTCAAGATTTGCAGAATGAAGGGAATTGCACAGACGCATCCTTTTGGGATTTAATAAGACTTTGGTTGCATTGAAGTGACATTGCAGAAAAGTATCGGGTCAGTAATTAGGAAACACTAGATCTAGTGAAATATTAAGAGTATTCATGTGATATTGAGCTCGTCTCTGTGAAGTAGACACCATTGCATAGTGTGGAGTAAAAGAGTACGATGGGCGGGCCACTGAAGTGCAAGAGACTGTGACAGAGGGAAGGAATAGTCCAGGAAGAGACAGGAGTGTGGAAGGAAAAGACACAAAGGACCTTATCATAAGTCACACTGATGTGTCCAGTTAGTACACTCGTCTCCTGGACTTACTGATACTGGGGGCACTGATCGCATATGAGTGCAACCCTGAGGCTCAAACAAGAAGGTACGTGAGAAATTTAAATACAGCAGCCCAATCCGCTGTTGATTCCTCATTCAACGCCACAGGTTCACCTGTCGGATGCCCAGGTGAAGTCTGATGACTTGTATTCTGCTGGGGCCACACCGGCCCCATCAGAAACTTGTAATGGAGACGAGAGACAGGAAAGGCAGAAGTGTTACAACAAAGAATAGATGAAAAGAAGGGAGAAAGATGGAGGCATCTGAATTTTAATGACCCTACTGCTTTCAAACAAGAACTGCATTCGAGTAAAAGGAGTAGCTAAAGAAGAAAAGACTGAGATGTAGTCGGTAAGCACGGTATAGGAAGAAGCATTGTAAGAAACAACAGACAGTCTGTAAATCCGATTTACTGAATAACAAATTTACCTGAGTCCCAGAGATGTGGCGGATCCCATGAGCTGAGGCGGGGAGACACAGAAGTGAGCAGATCAGACAGACTGCGAGTAGTTTCATTTTCCTCCTCTTCGCCGTTTTCTTCTCTCTGTGTCTTATCTATTTTCCTCTTTTTCTCCTCTCTCTGTCTCTTTTCGTCTTTTTCTTCTCTTGTCTGTTTGGTGCCTTTTTGTCCTTAACTTTTGAGTCTCTCTCTTTCTATTTTTGCTTTTCTCCTCTTTTTCGCTGTTAAGCCTCTTTTCCTTCTTTCCTTCTCTCTATATTGTCTCTTTTAATACTTCCAGTCTTTCTATGTCTTTCTGATTCCGCTAGGACCTTGTTCCTCGCTCTCGACAGAAGTCGACTGTTGTGATTTCTCTCCTCCTGGCCTCTTCTGACGGCCTCTGCTGCGATCTCTCAGTATTTATAGCGGGGACGTCGGGGTCAACGGGTGTCAGTCATTTGCCAGTAAACAGAAGCCATAAAGGTTATCTCCTGTTTTAGCAACTTTCTCGAAAAACAATGTTCCGCGAACAGGTAATCGTTTGTGGGATTTTCCTCCTCCTGGCCGAAAAGTGTTCGCCACATAAGTCCACGCACAATTAGAACATCTGGTACAGATGGGTCAATATTGCACTTAACCAGAGGCAAAGCTAAAGCTACGTAGTATGCACTGCATTAACAGACTGCGTTACACGACAGGTTTAAATTGCAGGTCACATTAATATAAATTGCTTACTTTTAATTGCAGCCGACACACTATTCTTATGTTTTTTTATTTTGTTTGCTAAATTCCACAATGTGCGAAGTGTTCCACTTTTCAGTACATCTAAGACTTCCTTAGTAGTTTATTTAATTACATATTTATTGATTACTGCCTACGGCGAGTTCCAAAGGTATAGGGAATGTCTCATAGTGGGCCTACTACGTGCGATTCGCCCCAGCCAGATTTTGACAGCCTCACCCCCTTCTCCCTTTGTCCCACAAAACACATCAGGCAAAGAGTTGGTCTTCACTGCATAGGTTTTGTTACTTACACCTTCAGATACCGCAATCTTTAATTGTTGATTAACTGTCAACACTTGACCAGACTTTTTATGATAAAACCAAAAACAACACACATTGTTAGAAAAAGAAGTAGGCTTGTGAAGTATACATTTCAGGTTGAGATTCTTTTTACATTTCAGGATCTCCAAAGATACATTTTGATACGTGTTGTGCCAGCAGGCCACAACCAATTTGTACTGCCCTCATCTGGAGTAACTACCAGACCTCCATCCGATAGACGCTACCACAGGGCACTCTTAACACCTTGCACCCCCCCCCCCGGGGGTTCCTGAGCACCAGATACCGTCTCCAAAGTTGCTTACTACACGCACCAGCATCTCGGGTAGGGCAGGAGAGCCCAGGACCACCAGCAGGTCAATCCCCTCTCCCGCCAGCCTGGAGCCCCCATTGAAAGCCCGCCCTGTTCCAGGGCCAGACAGTCCCTGCCAAAAAGGAGTCCCCGCCATTTCTCTTGCCCGGGACCCTGCCACAGGACGGGGAGCTTACTGGCCCTCTTGCCCTCCTCAACCAACGCTTGACCATCCAGTTCTAATGCAACTAAGATGTTCTGAATGAATAATTCCAGCCCTGTGTTGGACAGATGCACTCCATCCGCCAGGTACAACTCTGTCTTCGAGACCTGTATCAGGTTATGCCTGATGGGACTTATGGATGAGCCCACCAATTATTTGCCTCTGCCTGATTTAATTTCCTCACAGACCTGTTCAATGCTATTGATGGAGCATTATTAGCCCAAACCTGGCTTGGTATCACTTCCGACCAGAATATAGCTGTGTCCGGCAGGGCCCTCCTCACCCATGAGAGCATGGAGAAGAGTGCTTCCTTAACCCCCCTCCCGCCCGCAGAGATCATGTCATTGCCCCCTCAATGAATCACCAGCACGTCCGGGATGGGTATGCCCTTGTCCAATGCACTCTGTAAATGGTAAGTGAGATCCTTCAACCGCTGCCCTCCAATCCCTACCCAGTGGTGATTGATTCCCCTTGCCCTCTGCGTTCTCTCCACCCTGGAATTGCCAAAAAACTGCCCTGCTCTGCGTATAAAAGAATGGCCACACCAGCATACCTGGGTCCGTTGCCTCTTGACCACTGTATGGAAGTTAAAGAATAGAGAGAGAAAAACTTTGTGCCTCTGTGACCCAGAATCTGTCTAAGCTAACTGTGGTCTCACATACCGCTCAAAACAGGATGACTTCCATCTGCCTACTCTTTTGTTGGTCTCATATGGGAGGCCTAAAGAGGCTGCTGTTGTGGCTGCCCCAATGCGAAACGAATGAGATGTGAAATGGGCCATCTCTTCCCCCATAAGAGTCAGTTCTCGCGTGCATACATGCGTGAACTGGAATCTTGTCAGGGGAGTTCCATCTGCATTTATCTACAGCCTAGCGTCTCCTATTTGAATGAAAGTCTGCATCAAAGTCATGGGTCACTAAGAGGCCCAATGAACTGCCCTTAGCTGCACCCATGCTCCTTTCCCTAACGGGTCTGGCTTTGACCTCCTTACTCTGACTTGCAACATGTCTTCTGATATTATCGCATTTGCTTGGCTAATTCCTCCCTCTCTATCCGCCTTTGAGGGTGGTATGAGTTCAGAAATTCGGAACAACCCAAAGAATGCCAGGGAATACGCCAACCTCAGCAGCTGCGTCTCATAAGGGGATATGCAGACTTGAGGTAATATGTCAAAAATACTTGATAGTCGACTAGCGTCTATAGGTCTCCTACCATCTTTCAACCCTGGGGTCAAGCGTTCCCAGCGCTTCAAAGCCCGTCGGACCATAGGATCCTTGGTAGGGTCTGCCACCCCTTCCAACCCTGCAAAGAAGGCAATCGATGACAGCTTTCTCCTAACAAGGGATAGTGATTTCCCATTCTCTTTCTGTTGGACTATGAATAACAGCACTCCCTGTGGTGTAAATTTCTCTGTCCACCCTGCTCTATTCATGACCGCCAAGTATAACCGCCATGCATTCTCATACATACTCTTGGTCTTGGGAGCAAGGGAAGCCGCTATCAGATCTGGGGCAATGGGGCACCAAGCTTCCATAGTTCCTCCGGGAAGTTCGCCATCTGGTTGTCCACTTGCGGCTATCGAGCTCTGAATACTCTTAACATAGAACAAGACAGGGCATCACCTACTGCGATACTTGGACATTTTTGGTGATAAAATACACATTGCGTTTGAGGCATCCCTGAATAAGTTACTTAAGTAAGCGAAGTACCCATGGGCATTTTGCCCTCTGATTGTTCACTGCCATCACTGCAGACATACTGTCAGACCAGAACACAATGCGCTTATTTTCCAGGAAGGTGCCCCAGATATGCATTGCTACAATGATAGGAAACAGCTCTAAGAATGTTACATTGCGGGTCAACTCCGTCTTGACCCACTCCGTCGGCCAGTGGTTCATCCACCACCTTGAGCCTGAACCCTTCGCTGCCTGCTGCATCCGTGTAAAGCTCTAACTCTGTGTTCGATCTCCCTGGTTGCTGCCAAAGCACAGAGCCATTGAACCCTACCAAAAACTCCTTCCACGTACCCAAGTCATCTTTCACCAATGCGGAAAGCCTGGTGATGTTTTGCCCGAACGCCGGACATTGCCCTGGCAATGCTCCTTGAAAATGTCCTGCCCATGAGTATCACCTAGAGGGTAAAATTCAATTGCCCCACCAAGACTTCCAACTGGTGCAAGGTACCCTTGCGTGCCCCTAAACATTCGTCTATGGAGGCTTCGAATGATCTTACTTTCTCCTGTGGGAACCTGCATACCCCCGATATGGTGCCTATTTCGATGCCTAAGAAGGTTATGCAAGTCGCTGGACCCTCAGTTTTTTCTTCCGCCAGGGGTACCCCCAATGCTTCCGCTAACCGTTGGAAGCCCAGCAGGACCTTCCCACAAGCCGGCGAGCCAGGAGGGCCTAAAAATAGGAAGACATCTAAATAGTGCACCACGTCTCGTGATGACAACAGATCTTGTACCACTCATTCCAAAAAATGGCTGAATGTTTCAAACACAGCACATGCGATGGAACACCCCATTGGCATACACAGATCCATAAAGAAACTCCCCTCAAACGTAAAACCTAGCAGCCTAGTGTCCTCCGGGTGCATCGGCAAGAGGCAAAAGGCGGCTTCTATGTCAGATTTGGCCATCAGAGTGCCCTCACCTAGGCTCTGTTGTTTATGATTTGCCATATTGAATGTGGTGTAACGCACCGTATACAGCTCTGGATCCAACCTGTAAGTGACTGAAGACATCGGCGGACATGACAGGTTAAGAATCAAGCGGTATTTCCCAGCCTCCTTTTTAGGTACCAAACCCAGTGATGAACACAACAAGCCTTCCCTTGGCGTTTGCTGAAAAGAGCCAGCCACCCTCCCCAGTGCTACCTCCTTCAGGATATTTTCCCTAGTAACCTCCAGGTTGCGCAAGACTGAGAGCTGAATGCGTGGGCGAACTGTGGAAGGCGGAGCGTTATATGGAATATGAAAGCCAAATTTGAAACCCTGATATTACAGATGAGCCTCTTGACTCCGTTCATATCTATTGAGGAGGTGGGCCAAGACATGCAGGCGTATGGAAGTGGGTAGTTTCTTAGGATGACTGGGTATTGCGGCCCCTGTTCCATGCATGGGAGGGGGTATGCTGTTCTTTAGGCTTTCCCAATTTCTTGAAGCACTTGCTCTCTGGGTGACCTTGGGCTCCACATAAGAAACATAGATGCTTGAATTTGCATGTAGATCCCCTACTGCAGTGTTTCCCAAACTGTGGTCCGCGGACCCCCAGGGGTCCGTGACACATTCCCAGGGGGTCCATAGGCAACAGTTTTAAAAGCACAGAAAGTTCCTTGTGTAAATTAGCAGCCTTCCAGCAACAATAAAAGTGTCAAGAGAATGCCAGTGATTAATGTACCTGCTGGAGCCGAGGAGAGTTTTGTTCAGTTGCAGCTTTGATTGAACTAATGTAGCACATAGGGTTAATGTGCCTACTGCAAAGAACGTGTATCATGCATCTTAAAAAGCAGTATTTTATGTGCATAGGTTCGTGGTTACTGCTTTTGTCACAGAAATTCTTTTGTTACTGTGCACTTCATAAGTGACAATCATAATCTAGCAGAGGGACCTATAAACTGTCATCAAAGAGCTGCTTGCAAACTGCATGGTACCAGTTATTAACTTATATTTTTTTCCAGGTATTCATTATCCTGATGCTGCTAAAAAGATTTATTTGGGTGGAAATGCATTTTTAATGTTAAAGTCAGTGCTAGCCACTGTGGTATGTTCTGAATCCTGAGTTTGTGCTTTTCCAGTCCAAGCACTAAGTGCCAGATGTACGATCTGTGTTTATATGCGCGAACGGGTTCGCGAACCCGTTTATGCCTGCAAAAACTTATTGAGCCATGTACATAGCCTATTTCGCAAGTCGCAATTTGTTTGCGACTCGCTAAATAGGTTTTGCAACTTGCTATTTGGAAGGGGCATTCCCTTCCAAATAGGGAGTCTCAAAACCATGTACAAATGTTTTGCAGTCGCAAAACAGATGCGATTACCACCTACTTCAAGTAGATGGTAATGCATTTGCAAATTGGAAGGGGACCCCGTCCCCCTTTGCAAATGCATGCAAGATTATTTTTTAAGGGCAGGCAGTGGTCCCAGGGACCTCTGCCTGCCCTTAGAAAATGAAACTAAAACGTTTCATTTTCTTTTTTATTTTAAATGCATGGTAAACAGGCTGCATTTTTTTTTTTAAAACTGCTTTATTTAAAAGCAGTCCGAGACATGGTGGCCTGCAGAGCCCAGCAGGCCACCATCCCTGGGAGGGCTGGCATTCCCAATGGGCTCGCAAATTGTGAGAGGCTCATTAATATTAATGAACCTCGCAATTTGTGACCCCTTTGGGAATCCCAAACAGTGTTAAACACACTGTTGTACACTTCATTTAGCGACTCGCAATTTGCCACTCGCAATGTGTCGCCAATTGCGAGGCGCTAAATCAAATGGTCGTACATCTGGCTCCTAAATCCTTAGTACTTTGAGTATTTACGCGTGTATTTTTTTCGAATTACTGTTTTAATTTTGACATTTAACTCATACAAATTGCTTGGGGGTCCCCGGCTTCCAGTGGTGACTCAATGGGGGTCCTCAGGAGTCAAAAGTTTGGGAACCACTGCCCTACTGCACTCCTTTTTTTTTTTTTTTTTTTAACCTCTATTTTCGTATAAAACACTTAACACAGCGTGCAGCCTACAACCCTGGGGCCGGCAGCAAATTATAGGCAATTTGGTCGCATACATCTAACACAGCCCTTCAGCCGGCATCCCGGGGGCCCTGCGGTGCTCATTGTGTATGTAATACTGTAATCCTTCAACATATCATTAGTTCCAATGCGCTCGTCTTATCCAAAACACACCGCACCTATGCCTTTTCCTAGGATTAAACCATCATCACGCCAACCACAGACTCCTAATCCTTAATTCCTACCCCAACAATCCCCCCACCCTCAATCCGCCATCAGTTGCCCCCCTGATTGGAACACCTGGGAGTAGTCTAACCCACAACTCCCTACTCCACCTGCTACCGAGAAGCTCGCACCGCTCCCGGAATTTGGTCATCAGCTTCTTCAGTGAAGCGCCGCTGAGAGCCACCCTCCGGTCGATTCTCCTGACAGTATTGCTATGTTGTGTAGTGCTCCCTGCCCCCACTCCCCCTCTTAGGACCATAGCCTTTCGTTCCCGGTTCCACCTTACCCAGTGCACCCCTCTCCTACAGTGGAGTCCCCTGTTGATCCGGCTCGGCATATCCCTCATGTGTATCTAGCATATCGATTGCCTGACACTGTTCGGTCTCCTCCCCTTCCCCTGCACTCAAGTATGTCTGATATAGACCCCAGAAGTTCTTGGGGCGACTCTTGGGCGGAAGTAATTCGTTATATGTTTCCGATATCGTACAGCAATAGAGCATGTCCCTGGCCCATCTCTTCTTTGCAGGTAACGGTCCCCTCATCCAACAAATAGCAACAACCCGCCTGGCAATTAGCAAGGCCATATCCGCCAAGCGACGCAGAGCCACCGGGAGTGTCTTGGAATATCCCAGCAGTGCCAGTGCCGGGTCTACCGGGATCTCTGTGTCCAGGATCCGGCTCAGTTCTGAGACCACCTCCGTCCAGAATTTTGCAACACCTGGGCAGTTCCACGCCATATGAATAAAATCTGCAACTGGCACATGACAACGTTCACCCTCCGCTGACTGCCTAAGTCCATATCTATGTAGTTTCTCTGGGGTATAGTAAACGCGTTGAATGTATTTTAAATGGATCAATCTGTGACCACTGTGCCTGTAACAAGGCCGGGTCAACCCTCCTGCTCCTGACGCCGATTCCTGCCTGTAGCTGACCCCGAGCGACCCAGCCGCCGCTGAGCCGCCCGCCTGCCTGCACAGATTTCCCGCCGCTGCCTCCCTGCGGCCCCGCCCACCACCAGCCCATTCGCCGCCCCGCTCCCGCCACCCAGCTGACCCGCCTCCCGGCACCTTACTTATGACGCCCCCAGAGCCACCGCGCAGCGGAAGCGCGCAGCGGGAGCACCGATTGAGCGCCGTAGGTGCGCCAAAGGTAAGCCCGTCTGCGCCCATCCGCGCCTGGACCGCGCCCAGTGCCAGACCCCCTGTCCCCCGTAGACACCAGCCTACCCGCCGGACCTACGACTCCGCCGAACTCAACATCCTCAACGCTGGCCGGATCCCTGGATGCTACCGCGCCACCCCGAGACGCACCCACGGACCCTTCAGCTGCCACTCCTGCAAGTTCACCTGCATCCGGACCTGCAAGGCACCAGCACCCACCAAACCGAGCACCAGCAGCAACCACCTGGAGTGCATCCTGCTCAACACTCGCTCCGTCCACAGACACGCCGTCCAACTCTGGAACCTGATCGACACTATATCTCCAGACGTCGCCTTCCTCACGGAAACCTGGATGAACGCCTCCTCAGCGCCTGACATCGCCATCGCCATCCCGGACGGGTACAAGATCATCAGATGGGACCGCGTCAACCAGACCGGAGGAGGCATCGCCATCGTCCACAAGAACACCATCCGCGTCACGACCAACACCGACGACACCCTCACAACTGCCGAACACCTGCACTTCCAGATCCACACCGACCCCAAGACCACCCTCAGAGGCACCCTCATCTACAGACCCCCGGGACCACGCACACAATTCAGCGAAGTCATCGCCGACTTCATCAGCCCGCACGCCCTCCCCTCCGCTGACTACATCCTCCTCGGGGACCTCAACTTTCACCTGGAGAACAACAACGACCGCAACACCAGCACCCTGCTGGACAACCTCGACAACCTCGGTCTCAAGCAGCTGGTGACCTCCCCCACCCACTACGCTGGACACACACTCGACCCCATCTTCTCATCCAGCAAGCACATCGCCTTCAGCCACGCCACCGGACTCCACTGGACGGACCACAGCTGCGTCCACTTCAGCTTCAGAAAGAACACGATCCACCACCACCAGCAGCAGGTCGCACGCAGAAAATGGAACAAGATCACAGCCGACCAGCTCGCCGCAGCCCTGAGCCAAGATCCCCCGCCAGCTCTGCGAACCCTAGCCAGGCCGCCAACAACCTCACGAAGTGGATCAGCAACTGCGCAGACGACCTCGCCCCACTGAGGACCCCGCCCAGCAGACCCGGCAGCAAGAAAGCACCCTGGTTCACCGACGAACTCAAGAGCTCCAAGAAGAACTGCCGTACCCTCGAGCGAGCCTGGCGCAGAGACCCTACACCTGACAACATGACCACCCTCAAGCTCGCAACCCGAAAACACCACCAACTGATCCATACCACCAAGAGAACCGCATTCAAGGAACGACTGGACAACAACGCACACAACAGCAAGGAACTCTTCAACATCGTCAAAGAGCTCTCCAATCCCAATGCCTGAAACAACGACAGCACCCCATCACAAGACCTCTGCAACTCCCTCGCCTCCTACTTCCACAACAAGATCGCAGACATACACAACAGCTTCAGCACACAACCGACGCACCCGATGACCGCACCAACGACCCCCACCACCACCCTCCGCGCCTGGACCCCGATCACCTCCGAAGACACCATCCGCACGATGAACTCCATCCACTCCGGATCCCCAACCGACCCCTGCCCTCACCACGTCTTCAACAAAGCCGACGCTGTCATCGCACCCCACCTGCGGGACATCATCAACACCGCCACCTTCCCAGAGAGCTGGAAGCACGCCGAACTCAGCGCTCTACTGAAGAAACCATCAGCAGACCCAACCAAACTCAAAAACTACCGCCCCATCTCGCTCCTCCCGTTTCCGGCCAAAGTAATCGAGAAGACCGTCAACAAGCAGCTGGCCGCCTTCCTCGAGACGAACGGATCCCTCGACCTCTCGCAGTCCGGCTTCCGGGCCAACCACAGCACCGAGACCGCCCTCATCGCAGCCACCGATGACATCCGAGCCCTGCTCGACAACGGGGAAACTGCGGCCCTCATCCTCCTGGACCTCTCCGCGGCATTCAACACTGTCTGCCACCGCACCCAAGTGCAACGCCTCAGCAACGTCGGAATCCAAGAAAAGGCACTAGAATGGATTATCTACTTCCTCGCCGGAAGGACACAGAGAGTCCGCCTCCCCCCGTTCAGATCAGAAGCCACCGAAGTCATCTGCGGCGTCCCTCAAGGCTCCTCGCTCAGCCCCACCCTCTTCAACGTCTATATGAGCACCCTCGCGGCCGTCGCACGCCAACACAACCTCAACATCATCTCTTATGCCAACGACACCCAGCTGATCCTCTCCCTCACCAACGACCCCGCCACCGCCAGAGCCAACCTACACGAAGGGATGACAGACGTAGCTGAGTGGATGATGAACAGCCGCCTGAAACTGAACTCAGACAAGACGGAAGTCCTCATCCTGGGCTCCTCACCCTCCGCATGGGACGACTCCTGGTGGCCCACCGCCCTGGGCCCCGCACCCAAACCCGCAGACCACGCACGAAACCTGGGCTTCATCCTGGACTCCTCCCTCTCCATGACCAGACAAGTCAACGCCGTCTCCTCATCGTGCTTCAACATCCTGCGCATGCTACGTAAGATCTTCCGGTGGATCCCCACCGAGACCAGGAAGATGGTCACCCATGCCCTCGTCACCAGCCGCCTGGACTACCGGAACTCCCTCTACGCCGGAACCACAGCCAAACTACAGAAGAGACTCCAGCGGATCCAGAACGCCTCAGCAAGACTCATCCTCGACATCCCCCAACACAGCCACATCTCCGGACACCTGAGAGACCTGCACTGGCTCCCGGTCAACAAGAGAATCACCTTCCGGCTCCTCACCCACGCACACAAAGCCCTACACAACCAAGGCCCAAGATACCTCAACAGCCGCCTCAACTTCTACATCCCCACACGCCAGCTTCGATCGACCAACAACGCCCTCGCCGCCGTCCCCCGCATCCGAAGAGCCACCACTGGAGGAAGGTCCTTCTCCTTCCTGGCCGCCAAGACCAGGAACTCCCTCCCTACCCACCTCCGCCTAACCCAAGACCACCTCGCCTTCAGGAAGCAGCTCAAGACCTGGCTGTTCGAGCAGTAGGGACCCCCCCCACCCCAAGCGCCTTGAGACCCTCCGGGTGAGTAGTGCGCTATATAAATGCTTGATTGATTGATTGATTGAATCTGTGCCTTCCATTCAGAGACAGTTTCCTGGTGCTGGTACAGCAATATCCCCACATCTCGTCGTCTATCTGCATTTGCAGATCATGCTGCCATGCAGTCCTAGCCTTGGAGTATAGGAACTGCTTATGTTGAACTCCTAGTTTATTGAGATTAGTAACCAGCTTGCGGGACGGCACCGTTTTGATCACGTATGTGAGCTCTGGGACTTCGGGTGGTTCTGCTAGATCAGGACCTAAGAGGTCCAGCAACGCACTTCGGACCCTGTGAAACTGAAAGCGCGTTAAAAGTGAGGCCTCTGTCTGCGTGGGAAGTACCTGCTCCCAAGTTTTGACTGTCCCATTGGTGAATATATCTTCCATCTTTGCAATTCCCAGTTCGTGTAATGCTTTTGTGACTCCCTTCTCTTTTAGTGGGGCCAGCCACACTGCCCATTCTATCTGCATCAGTGGGGAATAGAGCAGTTCACAATTCTGTGCCTGTACCAAGGAGTGCCAGGCGTGTTTTGTAGTCTTGATCGAATCCAGCCTACCAACGCCTCTGTCAACCGGGTAGCAGACAGTAGCCGGCAGGGGGGAGGGGTCAGCGAATAACCTTTCAAGAATAACATGCGGGATATCTGGATTTCATTTATCCATGTATGTAGATGGGCTGCCTGTGCCACTCGGTAGTATCTTTCCATATCCGGGGCACCCAGACCCCCCATTTCATAAGGGAGCATCAGTACCCTCCACTGGACTCTGGGTTGTTTGCCACCCCAGGCCAGCCTTATAAGGACCTGAGTCAATTGTCTAAAAAAGGCCTTGGACAGGACAACAGGGATGTTATTGAACAGGAACAGAAATCGTGGTAAGATCACCATCTTCCTGATGGCTATTCTTCCCATTAAGGATAACGGGAGTTTACACCATATTTCCACGTCCTGTACTAGTTTTGTGTATGCCACCCCATAATTTTCCCTCACAAGAATATCCGGATCTGTGTGCAGTTGTACCCCTAAGTATCTAACTGGGTCGGTGGTCCACTGCCATGGGAATTCCATATCAAATGGTTGGGTTACTGGCGTTAAAGGGAACGCCACTGATTTGTTCCAATTTACTTTTAGTCCAGAGAGAGTGCCAAACCTCACCACCTCTCTCAACACTGGCGAGAGATTGACTTCTGGGTCGCGAATATATAGGAGAGTATCGTCAGCATAAATAGAGATGCCAATTTTATATGTTGGGAAGCTGACACCCCTCAAGCTATGATATTCCCTGATCGCACAAGCTAGAGGCTCCGCGACCAGTGCGTATAGGAGCGGCGAGAGAGGGCAGCCCTGCCTAGTTCCCCTGCTTCTTTCGAAGGCATCCGTGACTCTGTCTCCTATCCGTAGTTTCGCCATGGGCTTTTAATACAATGCTCCCAGCATTTGCAGAATGGGTTCCCCCAGTCCAAACTTTTGCAGGACTCTTATCAGGAAGGGCCACTCCACAGAGTCGAAGGCCTTCTCCATGTCAAGGAAAATCGCCAACGCTTTGTTTTCATGACGGACATGTTGCATAGTACCAAGCACTGTGCGTATATTGCACGTGAGGTTCCTGTCAGGTATGAATTCAGCCTGCTCCGGGGCCACTAGCTCTGGCACCAGCAGCGCTAGGCGAGTAGCTAGAACCTTGGCATACAATTTGGCGTCCACATTGATTAGGGAGAGCGACCGGTAAGAACTACAGGCATTAGGGGGTTTCCCAGGTTTTAAGATAGTAACAAGCAGGGCCTCCCTCATGGATACAGGCATGCTGCCCTCCTCACAAATGTCATCAAAGAGAGTCATCAGATGAGGGACCAGTTTGTCTTTAAAAGCCTTATAAAAGCCCACCGTCAGCCCATCCGCCCCTGGGGCACTGCCTGATCTCATCCCCTCCTTTTGTATGGGCGTCATCAGGAACTCCCGTTGGGATTTAGATAAGAAAGGCATTTTAATGTAGCTAAGGTAATCGTCTATTTCCTCCTCCACCTGCGAAGACCTGGACCTGTAGAGATCGGTATAGTAGTCTGTAAACTCTCTGAGAATCTCCGCCTCATCCGAGATTACAACCCCTGCGGCCGAGACTAGTTCGTCAATCACTAAGGGGCGCCTATCATTTCGCATCAATCGTGCCAGCAGCGAGCTAGTCCTCTCCCCCTCCCCATATGTTCGTGCCATGGCATACTTGCCCATGTGCTGCACTTCCCTATCTGCCTCTTCGTTATATTCAGCTAGCAGTGTTTGGATTTGCGCTGCCACATTGGCATCGGGGTCGCACCGCTTAGGGCCCTCAAGCTCCGACAGTTGAGTCTCAAGGTGTTTCAGTCTTTGCCGTATGGACTTAAGTACACTTGAGTGATTGGCCATTGCCACCCCTCTGATGTACACCTTAAAAGTGTCCCATACTGTCTGGAAGTTGTCAACAGACCCCAGGTTTATCTCGAAGAAGCTATCTATGTCCTCTGCCAATTCTCCCCTAAATGCATCATCCAATAGGGAATAAGGGGGAAATCGCCATGTGAAGGGGGGAACTCTTCTCAACGGCGCCGCAAGTACTAGAAGCAAGGGGGAGTGGTCCGAGAGTGTACGCGGTAATGTCGCGCACCCCTTAATACTGTTCAGCATTGTCTGGGACGCTAGCCAGTAGTCAATTCTTGTGTGAACATCGTGGAAGGCTGAGTAGTGTGTATATCTGCCTTTTGCAGGGTGCTTGTATCTCCAGATGTCGACAAGGTCTACTTTACCCAGTTCCGCCTGTATTAATTGCGCCACAGCAGCCGGTCGGCGGGCCGGACCTGATGATATATCTAGGTCTGGATCAAATACGAAATTGAAATCGCCCCCCCCCCCCCCCAGAGCATTCTTGAGGAAACATGGGTTCTGCAATGCGCCGTTAAAGCGTCGTAGAACTCAGGGTTGTCGTAGTTGGGGCCATAGACATTGACTACTATGAGGTCATGCCCCTTGCCAATACACCTAGCTATTATGTAGCGGCCTTCCGAGTCTGCTTCAATCAAGGCTAATTTTAGCTTAGATCTAGGATTGACCCAGGTGATTACCCCTCTGGAATGTGTAGTGAACCCCTCTGCAACACTATTGCCACCCAACCCCTTAGCTGATAGCATCTTACTATTGAGTGGGAGGTGGGATTCCTGAAGAAGGGCGAGGTCGATGTGGTGCCTGTATAGATAATTTAGAACCTTTCTAAGCTTACGATAATCATTGAGTCCTCTCACATTCCATGTTAATGCTCTCAGCGACTCAGAGTCACCTTCTGAAGTCAGTGTGGTTGTATCAGCCATCTCCACAGTGAGATGAGATAGCCATCAAACAGAGTTCTCCCAGCTCTGCGCACTATCCGCGGCAGAGCCATAATTGTTGTCATCAGTCTGTAACAGGTAAAAACGGGCAAAACATTGCTTGGCGTTACTTTCAACTCCCCTTTCCCAGAATCAAAACTCTCCCCTGAACACAACCCCCCCTCCCACAGCTGACCGCCCCCAACCTGGCCAGACAGTCCCTTTCCACTCCCCCCCTCACCCCAAACCCGCAGTACCCTTTAACAGTCCCCAAAACAGCCCCTCTAGGGGCCACATGAGCCAACAGCGCAAGGGCAGAGGTTACCAGAAAAAACAAGTAGCCATGTTCCAGCATTGTACTTTACAAAACCGCCCCTGCACCATTACCCATCCAGTGTCCTACAACATGAGTCTGCAACTTTTACTTCAAAAGTCTCCGGCGGGCGTCTACTTATTATCCCTACCCCCAGACAGTGTTGTGAGTATCATCCCAATACACATAATCGGGAACACACTGCAGATAAGTTTGAATCTCAGATATCAGCGTAGCATGCCTGTGGGGGAACAGAAATAAAATGAAATGATCTCACCCAGTCCCGGCAGCTCAGTCCCAGCGATGGCATCTTAGTGTCCGTAATAGGTGCTGAAGAGTTCTCAGAGCTTATGGCACTCAAGGGCCAAGTAGCTACTCAACGTGTAACCTCAGGTGGCAGGAAGTGCGAGAGCCGGAGTAGTCATAGCATTATTCGCCCTGCTCATCCATGTGGGAGGCCTCGTCTTGACCATCCTCGCGGGCCCTTGGACTTTTCCTCCGCTCCTTAGACCATTCCTGCAAGGATTTCTGAAGTTCCCTGGGATCCGTGAAGTAATGTGAGTGACATTGTCTGTTAACCCGTAGCCTCGCCGGATACATCATCGCGTATTCTAGTCCCAGTTCACGGAGCTGCTTCTTGTATGGTGCGAAGTGCCGTCTCTCCTCTTGTACTTTTGCAGTGAAGTCCGGATATAGAGAGATGTCCATACCTTCGAACTGCAGTTTTCCTTTGTCTCTGGCCACCCGCAGCGCTATGTCTCTGTCCCTATAGTTTAATAGTTTTGCTATTATCGCTCGTGGGAGGAGTTTCTCCACGAAAAGCTCCATTTTGCCGATTTGCGTCGTCTCCGATACTCCCCTGATGCGAATGTTCGAGCGCCTCGAGCGTGCTTCCAAGTCCTCCGACTTGTCCTGGATGACCTGCAGTAGTCAACCAAACTGTGTGCGGTCTTTGTCCCATTCCGTCTGAGCTTCCTCGACTTCCGTGAGGCGCCTCTCAGACATGTCCAGGCGCTCCGCGTGTTTGTCCACCTGTTCGGACATACGGTCCATGCGATACCTGAGGGCATCGATTTTGGAGCCTATTGAGGTCATGCTGTCCTGTAAGCCCTTCTCCATGGACACTAACATTTCTCTGATATCCGCACACAGTGAGCTCTCAGGAGTACTACCCCGTGGTGATGATTCAGGGGCCGGAGCCTCTGGCCCCTTCGCCCGACGTTGGTCAAAGGCAAGCTTAGTCTGTGTCCTGTCTCCTTTGCCCATGATGGGGGGGCAGAATGTCTAGATTAAGCAGGCACCACCGACTCACCCCGCCCAAGTATGAACAAATTCGGGAAGCTCACCACTGCCAGCTATCTCCCGCCGGGGTGCCTCCGCAGATGGGCGTGCGCTTCTCTCAATAACTCTACCCAGTCCAGCGACTAGCACGTGTAATGGCCCCGGGGCTAGGTGTCTCGGAGCGCGTCCCCCTCTGCCACCCGGTTCCACTGCTCAGCGGGGTAATCGCGATATTGGAGCGTGTTCAGCGGCCCCCACCCACTGCAGCAGTGAACGCCAGTATTTTCCGAGTCCTCTCGCTGGGTGTGACAGCACTTCGTGAGGGCGAAGAGCTGTGTGGTCGAGTACAGCCCTATCAGGTTGCCGCTAGTGACCGATAGGCCTGGAGGGTCCTTGTATTCCACAGAGGCAGTCGAGTCAGTGAGCAGGCAGAGGCCCGTCACCACCCCACAAAAATGGCGCAGAGGGGGGGAAGGGCAGGGCTTTTATAAGCGATTGCGTGCTCTTTCCTTCTGCAGTCCGGAGGTCTTGCCTCTTGTCCGCCCAGCGGTCTGCACTCTCACCTGCCCTTCTGTGCTCAGACTCAGGCGCACCCTGGCCTTAACAGGGAGTCGGGGGGCCGTCAGGGACACTCGCCAAAGGGCGCACCCTCCGAAGCAACAGCCACGCGTGGGTCAATCAGTACATACTGTTACGTAGCAGAATTGAAGTCTTGGGCAGGGCGTGTAGTCGTAAGTTCCAAGCCCACTCCTCCGCTGGTGTAATTGTCTCCGGAGGGTCGCCAGGCAGAGCAGTCCACGCTGTCGCAGAACTTTATGGCGCCTACTCTAGGCCCTCACCTGGTCTCCCTCGAGCAACACTTTATACCGATAGGTATTCCTCCAATCTCACTCTGTGCAGCGGCGGGTTTTCCTCCCCAAAGCCTCCGACGTCCAAGCTACAGACTCTCACCAGATGTATTTGTTCGGAAGGACTAGAGCTCCCCAAGGATCGCTGACCGCACGCACCGTTAAGTAGGCCGGGCACCTCCAAATCGAGATCGGGGATTGCGGCCCTGTCCGCCGCGATGCTGCGCCAGCACTGTTCTGCTGTTCCGGAGGGCGTCCGCTGCCGGGACACGTTGCAAAGTCCGCCGACAGGGATCAGGGGGACAATGCCACCTTCGGACACCGTCTAATTCTGTTGTAGGAGGATAATTATCAGGATCTTTAGGGTAATGGTGTGGAGCTCCTCGCTTAGGCGTCCGCCATCAACGCTGGCAAGTTCCGCCCCTACTGCACTCCTTTTTATTAAACTGCCAGCAAGCTTGCTTCTTGTCCCCTGCACTTTTGCCCCCATGAAAGGAGTGAATGGTCTTGTTAACTGGCAGAGACGAGTAGAATTCAGCATCCCATATGTTGATCTCTCGCTGACCCCATGCCATTTCTGGCCTTACTGCCTTCATTTGCCTAAATTTGTTGTCGTACTGCAGCCAGGCCATGCCCTGGAATTCTGATGCTGCCCGGTGAATCATTGACAGGTAGCTAATCATCTGGGCAGCCACTGCTGGGAACTTCTCTACCATGATTGCTGTGTAAATAGCAAACTCAGTCACCCAATGCTTGATAGACCACTCCACCCAAACTTGCCTGAATTCACCCTCCTTGCCTACCCTGTTCTTCCCTGGGACCACTCCCACATTAATAAGGTCGAAAACATCAATAAATTCCTTCCTGAAAATCTTCTCTCTGGTTTCTGCCAGTACGTGCCATATAATACTTGTCAATGGGGCTAATGTGGGTGAAGTAGAATCATAGAGCACCGGGCTCTGCGACAGAGGGGTCTGTATTGATACCAACACCACCCGTGGCACTGATGGAACTGTTGGGAGTATCCCCGGCCCTGCGACACCCGGATTATTGGTTGGCGCTTGCGTTAGTAGTGGCGACCACCACAGGAGATTGTGCCACCCCTCCGATTACACCCATACTTGTGCTACTCCGCTGCCTTGATGCGCAACTAATGGTGCGGGAGATTGCGCGATGGATGGAGTTGCCGCAGCTACTCCCCTCTGTTCTGCGGGGCTTGAAGTGCAGTGTTCTGCACAGCCACACTCGCTGTATTGTGTGTATTACCCTGTGAGTACTCCTCTATTGGGAGCGGCTCTACGTTCGTCTGACCCTTCTGCGCTGCTGTGCCAGAAGCCTGATTATTGCCGATGTTTAATAGGGGCTGGCCCGCTGCCACCGCCTCACCTGTGGTGCTTGCCTGCGCTTCCGTGTCCCGCTTGAGCACTTTCTGCTGCACTCCCTTGTAACGTTTCAGAGTTCGTCTCATGCGTTTGGGTAATGGGGCCTCCTGCTTTGGGTTCGCTCCGGCCCCTTGAGCTAATGTCCCCAGAGCCCACTCGATGCCTCTTTTCTTTGCAACCTCCCACAGTGCCAACAGCAATCGAAATTCCTCCGGGGTAGCTGGGGCATCCTTGCTGCCTCATGCACGTTTTGGTGGCATTCTGATTACTAATGCACGAAAAAGCCCACCCCTGCACCAATTCACTAAAGAAAGCAAAAGAGAATTAAATTGTTGCCAATGCCTCTTTCCCCTCACATTCTCGTGGGGCCTTGCACCTTTGCGCTCTCCATCCTTTCACCACCTATTGCCCAATTTCACGCAAGTTACCCAGGGCACCAGAAATACTCAATATCCTAGTGCCCCATGCATTACATCTCCTCCAAGGGGGCTCAGCCTACTCACTAGCCAAGCGCCGTATGTATGATGTTACAACGCATTCTTTTACAACGCATACCTTTACAACAAATTTTTACAGCGCAACATCATCCATTACTACGCATTCCATTACAACGCATGCCATTACAACGAATTTTTTAAAACTACCTTTACAACGCATTGCATTACAATGCATACTACCTTTACAACGCATACCATTACAACGCATAACATTACATTGCATGTATGGTAAGTATTGGATAGTGTAGGGGTAAGAAATACTATTCTAACTCTAGGGGGGTGCAACAGTAGGGTAAGTGTTGGATAGTGTAGGGGTAAAAATTACTATTCTAACTCCAGGAGGGTGTAACAGTAGGGTAAGTGTTGGATAGTGTAGGGGTAAAATTTACTATTCTAACTCCATGGGGTGCAACAGTAGGGTAAGTGTTGGATAGTGTAAGGGTACTATGCGTTCTAATGTTATGCGTTGTAATGGTATGCGTTGTAATGGCATGCGATGTAATGGATGTTGCGTTGTAAAAGTTTTGTTGTAATGGTAGTGCGTTGTAAAAGTTGCGTTGTAAAGGTTGTTTCCCCCGAGCGCCCTGGGTTGCCATGCCTTTATAACTGCACTGCTTTCACCGGTCCATGCACTACTGTTTAAGCCCACCAAACAAATCATGCGCTACCCATTATATCATGCTCTGCCGGTTGTTTACTCCCACAACAAACTCATGCGCTATTTATTGCCTCATGCGCCATGCTAGGTAATTCAACCCCTCAATGTGCCCGATGCTGCGGGACCCTTTTTTATCCCATGCAGCGCGCCACCGCTCCCCTGGGTGTCAGGAATACTCACCACCTTCCTGCCCCGGGGTCGCCTGTTACACGCTACTGACCTGATGCGCATATGGTAATTTGTACTAATCCCAGAGGTATCCATGACGGCCTTGGGCCATGCTCCGCCGGGCTGGTCAGCCAGTACCTCTATACCGCGTTGCCGCCCTCATAACTCGTTGCTGGTCCAATGTGCTGGCCTCCCCTGGAGAGGACAAAGAGGGTTTCCCCCTCTCGTCCTCCGCTTTTATCACTTCTTGGGGAGGGGTCACCTGCGCACCTTGATAACATGCCTAGATGACCAATTTTCGTTTCCAGCGGCGCTCCCTCCCTCTTCCCTGACCAGAAGGGCATGACCGGCTCCCAAACGAGATGCCACTATTGGCACCACACCCCTAGGTGCAGGTGGCGCATACCAGTCATTGCTCATTGATCAATCAATCAATCAATCAATCATGACATTTGTAAAGTGCATTACATACCTCCCCCCCTGTGGGGGAGGAGGGTGCTGCTAGTGATCGTAGAGCCAGGTCTTGTGGAGTCTTCTGAAGGCCGGTAGGTCTTGGGTCTGCCGTAGGTTGGTGGAGAGGGGTGTTCCAGGTCTTGGAGGCGAGGTGGGAGAAGGATCTGCGCCGGCGGTCGTTCTTCAGATGCGGGGGACAGTGGCGAGGGCGAGCCTGGCGGAGCGGAGCTGATGGGTGGGGGAGTAGAAGTTGAGTCGTTTGGTGAGGTATGCTGGGCCGGTCTTGTGGAGAGCTTTGTGTGCGTGGATGAGGAGCTTGAAGGTTATCCTCTTGTTGATGGGGAGCCAGTGCAGGTCTCTCAGGTGGGGTGTGATGTGGCTGCGGCGAGAGATGTCGAGGATCAGACGTGCCGAGGCGTTCTGGATGCTTTGCAAGCGTCTCAGGAGCTTGGCCTACCATCCTGCTTAGAGGGCGTTACTGTAGTCCAGCCTGCTGGTGACGAGGGCCTGGGTGACTGTTCTTCTCGTCTAGGTGGGGATCCACTTGAAGATTCTGATGGAGCATTCGGAGGGTGTTGAAGCAGGATGAGGAGACGGCGTTGACCTGCTTAGTCATAGAGAGGGTGGAGTCGAGGAAGACCCCCAGGTTGCGTGCGTGGTCGATGGGTGTAGGGGCTGTTCCTAAGGTTGTCGGCCACAAGGAGTCGTCCCAGGCTGAAGGGGTGGAGCCGAGGATGAGGACCTCTGTCTTGTCCGAGTTCAACTTTAGCCGGCTGTTCCTCATCCATTCTGTGACGGTCTTCATTCCTTCATGGAGGTTGGTTTTGGTGGTGTGAGGGTCTTTGGTGAGTGAGATGATCAGCTGGGTGTCGCCGGCGTAGGAGATGATGTTGAGGTCGTGCTGTCGGGCGACGTGGGCGAGGGGTGCCATGTAGAGGTTGAACAGCGTCGGGCTGAGGTAGGAACCCTAGGTACGTTGCAGCTGATTTCGTTGGCAGTGGATCTGAAGGGGGGGTGGCGGACGCTCTGAGTTATGCCGGAGAAGAAGGAAGTGGTCCAGTCCAGGGCCTTCTCTTGGATCCCAGCATAGTGTAGGCGTGTTCAAAGTGTGCGGTGGCAGACCGTGTCGAAGGCGACTGACAGGTCCAGGAGGATGAGGGCTACTGTTTCTCTGTTGTCATGCAAGGTCCTGACGTCATCGGTAGCTGCGAGGATGGCGGTTTCGGTGCTGTGGTTGCTGCGGAACCCGGACTGGGACGGGTCCAGGAAGCTGTTCTCCTCGAGGAAGCGGGTCAGCTGTTTGTTGATGATTTTCTCTGTGACCTTCGCCGGGAACGGGATCAGGGAGATGGGTCAGAAGTTCTTGAGGTCCTTGGGGTCCACCTTTGGTTTCTTGAGTAATGCGTTGATCGCGGCGTGCTTCCAGCTTTCCGGGAAGATTGCTGTCTCGAAGAAGATGTTGATTACTTTCCGGAGATAGGGTGCGATTGATCAGGTAAGATCCACCCCTTGAGCCCCACTATCAACAACAGAAGGGATCAGTCTGTGAAGTATTGGGGAATCTGTACTTTATGTCCACAAAACTATCAGAACTCCCACCAATGAAACTGTCCGGATTACAGGGCCCAACATCTGTGAAACCAAAGCTGCGGACCGTCTCCTTCAGTGCAAGACATGCCTATTCTGGAGATATGTTGCAAGACAAAACAATGTGTTCAAACATGTGGTAAACAGTCAAAATATCGACTACAAAATACCGAATGGACATAGTATCGAGTTTTAAATATAGATTGGACAAAATATCGACTGGACAGAATATAGACATCAAAAATATCGTTTTTAAGGTAAGTAATGTAATATCGAATGTTAAAAATATAGACAGTTAAAATATCGAAGTATATAATATAGGTTATTAAAATTATCTAATTTTTAATAATATCTAATTTTTTATAGTATTTTTTATGTTATTATATGTGTGAAAAGTGTGTATTTATGTTATAATTTAATTTAATTAATGAAATTAGTTTTTTTTAATTTTGCGTAATTTCATTCTGTAGCGGGTTGTGGGTTTATATGAGAATAGGGTGGGAAGTAATTTAATTATAATTAATTAAATATGTTAATTTATTTATTGGTATTCATTTTTAAATAATTGTTAATTAATTTATATTTGGTAATTAATTAAATTTTAATTGGCAATTAGTTTTAATTAATTGATTAATTGTTAATTATTTTAATTTTACTAATTTATTTTCTGTAGCGGGTTGTGGGTGTATATCGCAATAGGGTGGGAAGTAATTTAATTATAATTAATTAAATATGTACATTTATTTATTGGTATTCATTTTAATTAATTGTTAATTATTTATATTTGGTAATTAATTAAATTTTAATTGGCAATTAATTTTAATTAATTGATTAATTGCTAATTATGTTAAATTTACTAATTTATTTTCTGTAGCGGGTTGTGGGTTTATAGGGGAATAGGGTGGGAAGTTATTTATTTATAATTAATTAAATAAATACATTTATTTAATTATATTTAATTTGAATTAATTGTTAATTAATTTTTAAATGTTAAATTATTAATTGTTAATTTGTAATTCATTTGTATTAATAGGTAAATAATTGTAATAATTAATTTTAATTTGTAATTTAAATTGATTAATTATTATATTATATTAAATTTGTAATTACTTTAAATTAATTTTTTATAGATATTAATTTATATTTATTGAAATAATATATGAAGTATTTAATTTCCCTCCTATTGCACTCTCTGGAGTGGGAATAGTAATTTTTACCACTATGCTATCCAACGCTTTCCCTACTGTTGCACTCATTGGAGTGGGAATAGTAATTTTTACCCCTACGCTATCCAACGCTTTCCCTACTGTTGCACTCACTGGAGTGGGAATAGTAATTTTAACCCCTACGCTATCCAACTCTTTCCCTACTGTTGCACTCTTTGGAGTTGGAATAGTAATTTTTACCCCTACGCTATCCAACGCTTTCCCTACTGTTGCACCCACTGGAGTGGGAATAGTAATTTTTACCCCTACGCTATCCAACGCTTTCCCTACTGTTGCACTCACTGGAGTGGGAATAGTAATTTTAACTCCTACGCTATCCAACGCTTTCCCTACTGTTGCAGTATTTGGAGTTGGAATAGTAATTTTTACCCCTACACTATCCAACGCTTTCCCCACTGTTGCACCCACTGGAGTGGGAATAGTAATTTTTACCTGTACGCTATCCAATGCTTTCCCTACTGTTGCACTCACTGGAGTGGGTATAGTAATTTTTAACCCTACGCTATCCAACGCTTTGCCTACTGTTGCACTCTCTGGAGTGGGAATAGTATTTTTTACACTTCTGCTATCGTACGGTAATAATATTGGATATTATTTCATTATATTATGTTACTATATATATATATGTTTTAACAAATATGATTGTAAAACATTTTGTTTATAACTTTCATTAATTATTTAAATATTATAAGTTAATTTAAGTATTTTTAAGTATATTTTAGTAATTAATTTGAACTATTAATTTAATTTAACACTGTTTTTAATAAAGTCGATATTTTAATAAACTATGGGGCATATTACCAACAACTAGCGATAATTTTTGTCTCTAACTTGTTTAGAGACAAAAATTATCGCCGCACATCGGCGATTTTTATCGCAGATAAACCTTGCTATTAGCAAGGTTTATCGCAAATGCGATAAAAAACGGCCGCAATGCATGAATATCGCTGAAAAGTCAGCGATATTCATGCTTTATCGAGCAAATGCTCTTAGCCATGTTATCCACCTCCCATTGGATAACATGGTGAAGAACTGCTCAGGGCAGGTGTTAGCTTTTGGAGATATTCGCGCTTAGCGCGAATATCTCCAAAAGTTGGTAATAGGAGATAGCGATGTTAGCGACTGTTTCCAGTCGCTAACATCTTGGCACGCCCACTTTGCATGTCATTAGTGATAAATATCACTGACATGCAAAGCGGGGCCCAAGATGGTCCCTATCTCCTATTAGCTGTCACTAACTGGTGTTAGCGACAGCTTGGTAATAGGGAGATAATTTTATCTCCGCTTTCTTGGCTTTTTAAGCCAAAAAGCGGAGATAAACCCCCTTGATAATATGCCCCTATATTTTTGTAAACGATATTTTGGACACAATATTTTTGTACTTACCTGTTTGTAGATACAAACTCGATATTCTGTCTGTCGATATTTTGGCATAGATATTTTTGCAAGTCGATATTCTGTCCGTCGATATTATGTCAGTGATCCCTGATCAGCGGTCACTGTTTTACAAATAATTCATGTTTTTTATATTCTGTTCCTTGTATTGTTTAATTTCCACCTTGTTTTCTGTATTCTTTAATTTCCACCTGGCATTTTATGCAGTATTAAACTGATAAAGATGCCAAAGCATCAAAGGGCCCTTCTCACAGCACAACTCCAGCTGGAATCCTTTTCGTTTGTAGTAAGGACATCTTAACAACGAAAGAAACAACAGTTTGGGGAGTAGCTATAACCTAGACTAAACTGCATGGCTTTGGCATTTGTGCAGTCTGGAATATTTGGCATTTGCACGAGGGGGACCTTGATGCAAAACTATGTGTGAGCAGAAACAAGCACACAAAGAAACAAAACTTATTGTCAGTAAAATACTCACTGATAATCTCAACTCAAAATAACAGGACATATATATTGCTTACTATAAAGAAATATACAACCCTTCAACCTAAAACAGTATGAAAAATCGTAACGATGAGTATCCGCATAATAGTAAGTGACGGATATGATTTACTGCAACAAGCCCTTGTTACAGGTCCTGAAGAGGCCTTTAATCTTGGTGAGATGGCCAAAACATGTCAACATTGTTATACGAGAAGCAGTACAAATAGCATAAATTATTATTATTATTATCAGCATTTATAAAGCGCAACTAAAACCTAAGGGTACCCTGGCGCTGTGATACGGATGTCTGGCTAAGTGTGGATACCATTGGAAGGCCTTTACTAAAAGAAAGATTAGCAGGATGTCAGAGAGCAGACTTGAGGATAAAGCCAGGTTTTTACCCTTTTTCTACATTGCAGGAGATCGTCTATTAGAGAGACTGAATCACTTACGACAGAGAAAGGAGTGAAATACATAATTAGAATTCTTGTGTTCCATAAATCAAGACACTGCAACAAAGGTGTTAAGAAAAGAATTTGAAAAAAATGACTCAATATTAAGAGGCTGCACAAGCATATTGTACATTTTTGGTTCAAAATGGAAATGATGCGTAAACAAAATAAGTGTAACCATGAACTGATAATAACATGTGAGCAATGGTTCCTCATGGTCAGTGTACAACTATCTAGTAAAAAAAAATATAAAGAAAATAATTGAGTATCAGTAAAATATTAGCTGTAACAACATTAATTGATTACTACCCTGAGCATTTAGTTATGAATTGAATCTCCTACAACTACCTCATTTGTTTTCATTTATTTCATATTCTTTTCTTAGCCCAAACTCTCTTCATGATAATCAGGACCAGGTCAGATGTACCCAGTTACCATAAGTGCCAATATGGATTCTGGGACATACACCTTATCACTTGAACCTATGAAGGAGTGCTGATGTGTTATTAACAATTCAAGCAGGGGTGTAGCTTGGTCAGTAAGTCTGGAGGGTGTGACCTTCAGATTTCCCGACAACCACGCTGGCAAATCATGTTAATCATTATACGGGAAGCAGCACATGAGTGGGGCTTAAGGGCCAGTGGAAAGGGAATGAAGAGCGGATTGTGTGGGATACTTAAAATACAGTACCCAACTATTTATTAAATAATATGTTTTCTAGGGTGTGTAACAGCCCAAACACCCCCTGAATCTGCGCCCTATTATCCAAGAGGCAAGCTCCTGCTTCATGGAGAAGTCAGCGCCTTGGATTATTCTGGTACTAAATGCACAAGCTTGCTTCCAAACAGCAGTGCACACCTCCTTACCAAAACACTCTTCCATTTGTCTAAAGCAGAAACCGACTGCAGCTGATGTACAAAAATGTTAGCTGGCAGACACAGGCACCACTGACTCTATTTCACTATACTAGGCCATTCTTAGAGAAGAGTTCAGCCGCAGCCCGTGCACGTAAGTGCGTTGGGGCCGGGTTGGAGGGGGATTTGACAGACAGCCACAAGGGACAGTTAAATAAATAATGAATTTTCCCTTGTCGTCTGTCAAAATCCCCCTCCCCCAACCCCGGCCCCATTGCTCAACCGCTTTTACTTGCACGGGCCAAGGCTAGAAGAGTCTAAGAGCAAGGACTGGTGGGGCTGCTCTTACAAGGACTGGTGGGGCTTTTCTTACAAGGACTGGTGGGGCTACTGTAGGAAGCTGGCTCTGTATGTACTATACCAACGTGAGGTATAGTGTCCAGTGGAACCCCAAAGGTAGGCACAGGTAAAGTAGATAGCACCTTACTCTCTATTTGTGGTAGTTTGGTCGAGCAGTAAGGCTGTATCAGAGGGTAGTGTTAAGCATTTGTTGTACACACTCAACCAGCAAATGATATCACACATTCAAAGACTGAACTTCGGACCAATTGGTTTTGTATGAAAATATTATGTTAGTTATTTTATTTTCTAGAACCAAGCAAGCCTGGCTCAGGTAAGCAATAAGTACCTCATAGTAGTAATGCAGTTTGTAAGCAGTATGAATTGCAATTGTATATGTACTTTGATTTGATTACAGTAGCACTACTAGTAATGCAATGTTTTTGATATACTGTACATATACATTGTATTGGCTTTTTAGTAGAATGTCAAGTAGATTACTTTACAGATTACTTTTCTTACACAGTGCAGTATACCTGGATACTGCGCTTGGACATTTGCTGTAAACAGGTAAGTAAAAGTGTTTTTGTTATTTAGTTACAGCTTTAAAGGTTTTTTAGATTTTCCAACTCCAAACTTTTCACAGAAAAACAGTCAATGTTATCCTATGGAGGAAAATAGGGTTATCTGTTCAAATGTAAGTATTTGGTTGTGGGAGTTGGTATTCTGGGGTGAGACTCAGGGGTCCCCCAGGGACAAGGGCGCACTAGGGTGGCCGGGTGCAGAGTGTGAGGCCCCATGTTTTCCAATGGGGGATAAGGGGCCTCCGGTTGGTGGCTGCTGACGAGCAGGCCACCGGGTTGTGGGAGCAAAGCTCCTAGACTTAAGCTCAGGGCAAAATGTGGGTTCAGTGGCCCAGGGGGCGGCCAGGTGCAGAGTGCTGTTTTGGTGTCGGGAGCCCTGTAGTTTTCAATGGGGAGTCTCCGCTTTGCATACACACTGCAGGCTCGGGACGAAGGTCTTCTGGGTGCGACCACCACTTGGAGAGGTAAGTTGGGATGTTGGGGGTTGGTTAGGCAATGTCGGCTGGGCCACCAAAGGCAGTGGGGCGATGGGTGCAGGGGTGCCTTTGAGGGTCGGATCTTCTCACTAGCTCGTGGTCATGGTTGGAGGGACATAACATAACATGTGTATTTGTAAAGAGCATGTTCACCCTTAGGTATCTTGGCGCTGAATAACAGATGTTCATTGTTACCCAACTCAATGTTACTCATTTTATCAAACTCAGATGGATGAAAGGCTGAGTGGACCCGCCGGGATTAGAACCTGTGACCATGAGGTCGAACACAGACCCCTGCAGGGAACACATTAGTCCACTGATCCACCAGACCCAGACTTCTGGTTTGAGGCAGCAGGCATTGGTTGGAGGCTTGAGGTAGGTCAGGGATCACTGGATCTCAGGTTTGGATCACCAGGGAGACCTCCTTGTGGTGTTGGGCCACTCAAACTTGGGCCGTGGGTGTCAGGTGCAGAGTGGCGCTGACTCGTGGTTTTGCCGGAGCTGGAGTCTTTTGCCGAACAAATCAGGTGTTCCGGGAGACAGATTCTTTTCTTTTTTAGGGATGGCAGGCCCTGGGGTTCTTCAGGCTACGAGCTGCAGGACACACCAGAGTTTCGCTTCTGCAGGTTCGAGGTGGGGACAGGCTGGTAGGGCTGGGGGCAAGTCAGTAGGCGTCCTCCTCTTGTTAGCTTCAGCACAGCTGTTCAGTCCTTCTTCTTTTCTTCTTCTGATTTCTTGTCTGACGAAGCAAGGTTCAGGGGTGCCCCTAAATACTAGATTTAGGGGTGTTACAGGTATGTAAAAGGTTGGGACCAATGGGTCCCTTTCCTGGGGTGGGTACATCCCCCATTATGCCACCTTCCAGTGGGAGGGGGGCATAAGCCTCACCTTGGTTGGCTGGGTCCCAACATCTGCAAGATGGCGGGGACTGAGAGTTGTGCTTCACCTCGTATTCCCCACTGGAGGGGTGGAGTTGGCAGAGGTGGGCACACCTCTCTTCATCACTTGTTTTTCCCACTGGTTCTCCTGCCCAAAGTGGGGGTCAGAACCAGTGGGGACCAGTTGCTGAAAGAAGCAAGTGGCCTGGGGAAGCTCACAAAGGTGGCAAACCTTTAAATCTTCCCCTTCGTGGACCCTGCCCATCCTTGGGGGAGGAGGCTTGGCACCTCGTCCCAGGATGTGTATAGTTTCAGGCCCCCAAGAGCAGCAGGCTCTCGACCCAGGGGTCCAGAAACATGTCTGTGGTGGCCGCTGAAAGCAGCCACTAAGCCAGGACACTAGTGGTAGGGTGGTTTTCAGGGAGCATCTCTAAGATGCCCTCTGTGAGCATTTTTCATTTAATTCCACACTAACATCAATGTGGGTTTAATGTGCTGAGAAGTTTTATACCAAACTTCTCAGTTTTCAGTGTAGCCATTATGGTGTTGTGTAGTTCGTAATGACAAACTCCCAGCACCATATACTCTTAATGGCAGTACTGCACTTATCGGGCCTCATTTATGAGGCCGTGCGTTACTTTTACGACGCCGGTGCGTCACTTTTTGTGACGCACCAGCAGCGTAAAAAATGTGTCTTGTTGCACCATATTTACAAAGTGATGCATCTAGGTAGATGCGTCACTTTGTAAACCCCTGCGCTACATTAGACCGGCGCCAGGTATAATGTATGCAGGGGGGGCGTTCTGACTCAGTAAAAGGTCATAGAAGTGACGCAGTGAAATCTATAAGATTTCACTGCGTCACTTCTAGGACGCAAATGCGTCAATTTATTACGCCTGCCTCACAGCAGGCGTAAGACTGACGCAGGCCCTTTCACATGGGGTTTGCCCCATGTGAAAGGACACATTGCTGGAGTTGCGTCACTTTTGTGACACACTCCGGCAATGCGTCACTTTTGCACCATACAGATACGTCAGAAACTCCTTGCGCAATGATGCGTCATACTGTAAATATGACGCATCATTGGTGTTGCAAGGAGGGCGCAATGAAAAGTGACGCATCGCTGTTTTCACTCAGCGATGCGTCACTTTTCATAAATGAGGCCGCAGATGTCTAAGAACAGACTTAGACACAGTAGGGGTACAGGGTTGATGCACCTATACCCTCGCCACTGGTATAGGGCACCCCGCTAGATGGGTGACTGATCTATGCCAGGGCAGTGGGTTGTAGAAAGGGCACACAGGGATGTGTGCTATGTCAACTCTTCACTTTGTTCTGCACCAAGACACACAGCCTGCAAAGGCAGTGTGTGAGTGTGAAGGTACAGGACCTCTAAGGGTGGCACAATAAGTGCTGCATCCCTTAGAGGCCTTACCTGGTCATAGTGACCTGGGTACCTGTGGTACAATTTACAAGGGGCTGACCTGTGGCCAGAGATGCCAATTGTGTTTGGGTTTCAATGCAGTTTTAGGGAAAGAACATATGCACTGGGTACCTCTTTAGCAGGAGCCCAGGGCACACTCAGTCAAAGCACATCAGCAATTCAGCAGAAAGTGGGGGATATCATGCAGAAAGAGGGCACTTTTTCACAGCTACTCTTACAAGTACTGGTGGGGCTACTCTTACCAGGACTGGTGAGGCTACTCTTACAAGTACTGGTGGGGCTACTCTTACAAGGACTGGTGAGGCTACTCTTATCAGGACTGGTGGAGCTACTCTTACCAGGACTGGTGAGGCTACTCTTACAAGGACTGGTGGGGCTACTCTTACAAGGACTGGTGAAGCTACTCTTTTAAGGACTGGTGGCGCTACTCTTACCAGGACTGGTGGTGCTACTCTTACAAGGACTGGTGGGACTACTCTTACCAGGACTGGCGAGGCTACTCTTTCAATGACTGGTGAGGCTACTCTTGCAAGGACTGGCAGTACTACTCTTACCAGGACTGGCGAGGCTACTCTTTCAATGACTGGTGAGGCTAATCTTGCAAGGACTGGCAGGGCTACTCTTACATGGACTGGCGGGGCCACTCTTACTAGGACTGGCGGAACTACTTTTACAAGGACTGGCGGGTCTACTCTTACCAGGACTGGCGAGGCTACTCTTTCAATGACTGGCGAGGCTACTCTTGCAAGGACTGGCAGGGCTACTTTTGCATGGACTGGCGGGGCTACTCTTACAAAGGCTGGCGGGACTACTCTTATAAAGACGGGTGAAGCTTCTTTTTCAAGGACTGGGAGGGCTACTTTTGCAAGGACTGATGGGGATAATCTTACAAGGACTGGCTGGGCTACTCTTGCTAAGAATGGTGGGGCTACTCTTACAAGGACTGTTGGGGCTACTCTTTTAAAAGGGCGCGGGGCTACTCTTACAAGGACTGGCGGGGATACTCTTACAAGGACTGGTGAAGCTACTCTTACAAGGACTGGCGGGGATAATCTTACAAGGACTGGCTGGGCTACTCTTACCAGGACTGTTGGGGCTACTCTTACAAAGGCTGGTGGGGCTTCTCCTACAAGGACTGTTGGGGCTATTTTTACAAAGGCTGGCGGGGCTACTCTTACAAGGACTGGTGGGGCTACTCATACAATGACTGGTGAGGCTACTGTTACCAGGACTGGTGAAGCTACTCTAACCAGGAATGGTGAGGCTACTCTTACAAGGACTGTTTGGGCTACTCTTACAAAGGCTTGTGGGGCTACTCTTTCAAGGACAAGTGAGGCTACTCTTACAAGGACTGGTGGGGCTACTCTTGCAAGGACTGGTGAGGCTACTCTTGCATGGACTGGTGGGGCTACTCTTACAAGGACTGGTAGCGCTACTCTTACCAGGACTGGTGGGGCTACGCTTACCGGGATGTTGGGACTACTCTTACCAGGACTGTTGGGGCTACTCTTACAAGGACTGGTGGGGCTACTCTTTCAAGGACTGGCGGGGCTACTCTTACCAGGACTGGTGGGGCTACTCTTACCAGGACTGGTGGGGCTACTTTTACCAGGACTGGTGGGGCTACTCTTACAAGGACTGGGGGGGCTGCTCTTACCAGGACTGGTGGGGCAACTCTTACCAGGACTGGTGAGGCTACTCTTACCAGGATTGATGGGGCTACTCTTACAAGGCTGGCGGGGCTACTCTTACAAGGACTGGTGGGGCAACTCTTACCAGGACTGGTGGGGCTACTCTTACCAGGATTGATGGGGCTACTCTCACAAGGCTGACAGGCTACTCTTACAAGGACTGGTGAAGCTACTATTTCAAGGACTGGTGAGGCTACTCTTACCAGGACTGGTGGAGCTACTCTTACAAAGGCGGGAGGGGCTACTCCTTCCAGGATTTTTGTGGCTACTACAAGTACTGGTAAAGCTACTCTTACAAGGACTGGTGAAGCTACTCTTTTAAGGACTGGTGGAGCTACTCTTACCAGGACTGGTGGACCTAAGCTTGCAAGCAGTGGTGAGGCTTCTCTTACAAGGACTGGTGAGGCTACTCTTACCAGGACTGGGGGGCTACTCTTACAAGGACTGGTGAGGCTTCTCTTACCAGGACTGGTGGGGGTACTCTTACCAGGACTGGTGAGTCTACTCTTGCAAGGACTGGTGAGGCTACTCTTACCAGGACTGGTAGGGCTACACTTACCAGGACTGGTGAGGCTACTCTTACCAGGACTGGTGGGGCTACTCTTACAAGGACTGGTGGCGCTACTCTTACCAGGACCTGTGGGGCTACGCTTACCGGGATGTTGGGACTACTCTTACCAGGACTGTTGGGGCTACTCTTACAAGGACTGGTGGGGCTACTCTTTCAAGGACTGGCGGGGCTACTCTTACCAGGACTGGTGGGGCTACTCTTACCAGGACTGGTGGGGCTACTTTTACCAGGACTGGTGGGGCTACTCTTACAAGGACTGGGGGGGGGCTGCTCTTACCAGGACTGGTGGGGCAACTCTTACCAGGACTGGTGAGGCTACTCTTACCAGGACTGGGGGGCTACTCTTACAAGGACTGGTGAGGCTTCTCTTACCAGGACTGGTGGGGGTACTCTTACCAGGACTGGTGAGTCTACTCTTGCAAGGACTGGTGAGGCTACTCTTACCAGGACTGGTAGGGCTACACTTACCAGGTCTGGTGAGGCTACTCTTACCAGGACTGGTGGGGCTACTCTTACAAGGACTGGTGGCGCTACTCTTACCAGGACTGGTGGGGCTACGCTTACCGGGATGTTGGGACTACTCTTACCAGGACTTTTGGGGCTACTCTTACAAGGACTGGTGGGGCTACTCTTACAAGGACTGGTGGCGCTACTCTTACCAGGACTGGTGGGGCTACGCTTACCGGGATGTTGGGACTACTCTTACCAGGACTTTTGGGGCAACTCTTACAAGGACTGGTGGGGCTACTCTTTCAAGGACTGGCGGGGCTACTCTTACCAGGACTGGTGGGGCTACTCTTGCCAGGACTGGTGGGGCTACTTTTACCAGGACGGGTGGGGCTACTCTTACAAGGACTGGGGGGAGGGCTGCTCTTACCAGGACTGGTGGGGCAACTCTTACCAGGACTGGTGAGGCTACTCTTACCAGGACTGGGGGGCTACTCTTACAAGGACTGGTGAGGCTTCTCTTACCAGGACTGGTGGGGGTACTCTTACCAGGACTGGTGGGGGTACTCTTACCAGGACTGGTGAGTCTACTCTTGCAAGGACTGGTGAGGCTACTCTTACCAGGACTGGTAGGGCTACACTTACCAGGTCTGGTGAGGCTACTCTTACCAGGACTGGTGGGGCTACTCTTACAAGGACTGGTGGCGCTACTCTTACCAGGACTGGTGGGGCTACGCTTACCGGGATGTTGGGACTACTCTTACCAGGACTTTTGGGGCTACTCTTACAAGGACTGGTGGGGCTACTCTTACAAGGACTGGTGGCGCTACTCTTACCAGGACTGGTGGGGCTACGCTTACCGGGATGTTGGGACTACTCTTACCAGGACTTTTGGGGCAACTCTTACAAGGACTGGTGGGGCTACTCTTTCAAGGACTGGCGGGGCTACTCTTACCAGGACTGGTGGGGCTACTCTTACCAGGACTGGTGGGGCTACTTTTACCAGGACGGGTGGGGCTACTCTTACAAGGACTGGGGGGAGGGCTGCTCTTACCAGGACTGGTGGGGCAACTCTTACCAGGACTGGTGAGGCTACTCTTACCAGGACTGGGGGGCTACTCTTACAAGGACTGGTGAGGCTTCTCTTACCAGGACTGGTGGGGGTACTCTTACCAGGACTGGTGAGTCTACTCTTGCAAGGACTGGTGAGGCTACTCTTACCAGGACTGGTAGGGCTACACTTACCAGGTCTGGTGAGGCTACTCTTACCAGGACTGGTGGGGCTACTCTTACAAGGACTGGTGGCGCTACTCTCACCAGGACTGGTGGGGCTACGCTTACCGGGATGTTGGGACTACTCTTACCAGGACTTTTGGGGCTACTCTTACAAGGACTGGTGGGGCTACTCTTTCAAGGACTGGCGGGCTACTCTTACCTGGACTGGCGGGGCTACTCTTACATGGACTGGTGGAGCTACTCTTACCAGGACTGGTGAAGCTACTCTTACAAGGACTGGTGGGGCTACTCTTACAAGGACTGGTGAAGCTACTCTTTCAAGGACTGGTGGCGCTACTCTTACCAGGACTGGTGGTGCTACTCTTACAAGGACTGGTGGGACTACTCTTACCAGGACTGGCGAGGCTACGCTTTCAATGACTGGTGAGGCTACTCTTGCAAGGACTGGCAGGGCTACTCTTACCAGGACTGGCGAGGCTACTCTTTCAATGACTGGTGAGGCTAATCTTGCAAGGACTGGCAGGGCTACTCTTACATGGACTGGCGGGGCCACTCTTACTAGGACTGGCGGAACTACTTTTACAAGGACTTGCGGGTCTACTCTTACCAGGACTGGCGAGGCTACTCTTTCAATGACTGGTAAGGCTACTCTTGCAAGGACTGGCAGGGCTACTCTTGCATGGACTGGCGGAGCTACTCTTACAAAGGCTGGCGGGACTACTCTTACAAAGACGGGTGAAGCTTCTTTTTCAAGGACTGGGAGGGCTACTTTTGCAAGGACTGATGGGGATAATCTTACAAGGACTGGCTGGGCTACTCTTGCTAAGAATGGTGGGGCTACTCTTACAAGGACTGTTGGGGCTACTCTTTTAAAAGGGCGCGGGGCTACTCTTACAAGGACTGGCGGGGATACTCTTACAAGGACTGGTGAAGCTACTCTTACAAGGACTGGCGGGGATAATCTTACAAGGACTGGCTGGGCTACTCTTACCAGGACTGTTGGGGCTACTCTTACAAAGGCTGGTGGGGCTTCTCCTACAAGGACTGTTGGGGCTACTCTTACAAAGGCTGGCGGGGCTACTCTTACAAGGACTGGTGGGGCTACTCATACAATGACTGGTGAGGCTACTGCTACCAGGACTGGTGAAGCTACTCTAACCAGGAATGGTGAGGCTACTCTTACAAGGACTGTTGGGGCTACTCTTACAAAGGCTTGTGGGGCTACTCTTTCAAGGACAAGTGGGGCTACTCTTACAAGGACTGGTGGGGCTACTCTTGCAAGGACTGGTGAGGCTACTCTTGCATGGACTGGTGGGGCTACTCTTACAAGGACTGGTAGCGCTACTCTTACCAGGACTGGTGGGGCTACGCTTACCGGGATGTTGGGACTACTCTTACCAGGACTGTTGGGGCTACTCTTACAAGGACTGGTGGGGCTACTCTTTCAAGGACTGGTGGGGCTACTCTTACCAGGACTGGTGGGGCTACTCTTACCAGGACTGGTGGGGCTACTTTTACCAGGACTGGTGGGGCTACTCTTACAAGGACTGGGGGGCTGCTCTTACCAGGACTGGTGGGGCAACTCTTACCAGGACTGGTGAGGCTACTCTTACCAGGATTGATGGGGCTACTCTTACAAGGCTGGCGGGGCTACTCTTACAAGGACTGGTGGGGAAACTCTTACCAGGACTGGTGGGGCTACTCTTACCAGGATTGATGGGGCTACTCTCACAAGGCTGACAGGCTACTCTTACAAGGACTGGTGAAGCTACTATTTCAAGGACTGGTGAGGCTACTCTTACCAGGACTGGTGGAGCTACTCTTACAAAGGCGGGAGGGGCTACTCCTTCCAGGATTTTTGTGGCTACTACAAGTACTGGTAAAGCTACTCTTACAAGGACTGGTGAAGCTACTCTTTTAAGGACTGGTGGAGCTACTCTTACCAGGACTGGTGGACCTAAGCTTGCAAGCAGTGGTGAGGCTTCTCTTACAAGGACTGGTGAGGCTACTCTTACCAGGACTGGGGGGCTACTCTTACAAGGACTGGTGAGGCTTCTCTTACCAGGACTGGTGGGGGTACTCTTACCAGGACTGGTGAGTCTACTCTTGCAAGGACTGGTGAGGCTACTCTTACCAGGACTGGTAGGGCTACACTTAGCAGGACTGGTGAGGCTACTCTTACCAGGACTGGTGGGGCTACTCTTACAAGGACTGGTGGCGCTACTCTTACCAGGACCTGTGGGGCTACGCTTACCGGGATGTTGGGACTACTCTTACCAGGACTGTTGGGGCTACTCTTACAAGGACTGGTGGGGCTACTCTTTCAAGGACTGGCGGGGCTACTCTTACCAGGACTGGTGGGGCTACTCTTACCAGGACTGGTGGGGCTACTTTTACCAGGACTGGTGGGGCTACTCTTACAAGGACTGGGGGGGGGGGGCTGCTCTTACCAGGACTGGTGGGGCAACTCTTACCAGGACTGGTGAGGCTACTCTTACCAGGACTGGGGGGCTACTCTTACAAGGACTGGTGAGGCTTCTCTTACCAGGACTGGTGGGGGTACTCTTACCAGGACTGGTGACTCTACTCTTGCAAGGACTGGTGAGGCTACTCTTACCAGGACTGGTAGGGCTACACTTACCAGGTCTGGTGAGGCTACTCTTACCAGGACTGGTGGGGCTACTCTTACAAGGACTGGTGGCGCTACTCTTACCAGGACTGGTGGGGCTACGCTTACCGGGATGTTGGGACTACTCTTACCAGGACTTTTGGGGCTACTCTTACAAGGACTGGTGGGGCTACTCTTACAAGGACTGGTGGCGCTACTCTTACCAGGACTGGTGGGGCTACGCTTACCGGGATGTTGGGACTACTCTTACCAGGACTTTTGGGGCAACTCTTACAAGGACTGGTGGGGCTACTCTTTCAAGGACTGGCGGGGCTACTCTTACCAGGACTGGTGGGGCTACTCTTACCAGGACTGGTGGGGCTACTTTTACCAGGACGGGTGGGGCTACTCTTACAAGGACTGGGGGGAGGGCTGCTCTTACCAGGACTGGTGGGGCAACTCTTACCAGGACTGGTGAGGCTACTCTTACCAGGACTGGGGGGCTACTCTTACAAGGACTGGTGAGGCTTCTCTTACCAGGACTGGTGGGGGTACTCTTACCAGGACTGGTGAGTCTACTCTTGCAAGGACTGGTGAGGCTACTCTTACCAGGACTGGTAGGGCTACACTTACCAGGTCTGGTGAGGCTACTCTTACCAGGACTGGTGGGGCTACTCTTACAAGGACTGGTGGCGCTACTCTTACCAGGACTGGTGGGGCTACGCTTACCGGGATGTTGGGACTACTCTTACCAGGACTTTTGGGGCTACTCTTACAAGGACTGGTGGGGCTACTCTTACAAGGACTGGTGGCGCTACTCTTACCAGGACTGGTGGGGCTACGCTTACCGGGATGTTGGGACTACTCTTACCAGGACTTTTGGGGCAACTCTTACAAGGACTGGTGGGGCTACTCTTTCAAGGACTGGCGGGGCTACTCTTACCAGGACTGGTGGGGCTACTCTTACCAGGACTGGTGGGGCTACTTTTACCAGGACGGGTGGGGCTACTCTTACAAGGACTGGGGGGAGGGCTGCTCTTACCAGGACTGGTGGGTCAACTCTTACCAGGACTGGTGAGGCTACTCTTACCAGGACTGGGGGGCTACTCTTACAAGGACTGGTGAGGCTTCTCTTACCAGGACTGGTGGGGGTACTCTTACCAGGACTGGTGAGTCTACTCTTGCAAGGACTGGTGAGGCTACTCTTACCAGGACTGGTAGGGCTACACTTACCAGGTCTGGTGAGGCTACTCTTACCAGGACTGGTGGGGCTACTCTTACAAGGACTGGTGGCGCTACTCTTACCAGGACTGGTGGGGCTACGCTTACCGGGATGTTGGGACTACTCTTACCAGGACTTTTGGGGCTACTCTTACAAGGACTGGTGGGGGCTACTCTTTCAAGGACTGGCGGGCTACTCTTACCTGGACTGGCGGGGCTACTCTTACCAGGACTGGTGAAGCTACTCTTACAAGGACTGGTGGGGCTACTCTTACAAGGACTGGTGAAGCTACTCTTTCAAGGACTGGTGGCGCTACTCTTACCAGGACTGGTGGTGCTACTCTTACAAGGACTGGTGGGACTACTCTTACCAGGACTGGCGAGGCTACGCTTTCAATGACTGGTGAGGCTACTCTTGCAAGGACTGGCAGGGCTACTCTTACCAGGACTGGCGAGGCTACTCTTTCAATGACTGGTGAGGCTAATCTTGCAAGGACTGGCAGGGCTACTCTTACATGGACTGGCGGGGCCACTCTTACTAGGACTGGCGGAACTACTTTTACAAGGACTTGCGGGTCTACTCTTACCAGGACTGGCGAGGCTACTCTTTCAATGACTGGTGAGGCTACTCTTGCAAGGACTGGCAGGGCTACTCTTGCATGGACTGGCGGAGCTACTCTTACAAAGGCTGGCGGGACTACTCTTACAAAGACGGGTGAAGCTTCTTTTTCAAGGACTGGGAGGGCTACTTTTGCAAGGACTGATGGGGATAATCTTACAAGGACTGGCTGGGCTACTCTTGCTAAGAATGGTGGGGCTACTCTTACAAGGACTGTTGGGGCCACTCTTTTAAAAGTGCACGGGCTACTCTTACAAGGACTGGCGGGGATACTCTTACAAGGACTGGTGAAGCTACTCTTACAAGGACTGGCGGGGATAATCTTACAAAGACTGGCTGGGCTACTCTCACCAGGACTGTTGGGGCTACTCTTACAAAGGCTGGTGGGGCTTCTCCTACAAGGACTGTTGGGGCTACTCTTACAAAGGCTGGCGGGGCTACTCTTACAAGGACTGGTGGGGCTACTCATACAATGACTGGTGAGGCTACTGTTACCAGGACTGGTGAAGCTACTCTAACCAGGAATGGTGAGGCTACTCTTACAAGGACTGTTGGGGCTACTCTTACAAAGGCTTGTGGGGCTACTCTTTCAAGGACAAGTAAGGCTACTCTTACAAGGACTGGTGGGGATACTCTTGCAAGGACTGGTGAGGCTACTCTTGCATGGACTGGTGGGGCTACTCTTACAAGGACTGGTGGCGCTACTCTTACCAGGACTGGTGGGGCTACGCTTACCGGGAGGTTGGGACTACTCTTACCAGGACTGTTGGGGCTACTCTTACAAGGACTGGTGGGGCTACTCTTTCAAGGACTGGCGGGGCTACTCTTACCAGGACTGGTGGGGCTACTCTTACCAGGACTGGTGGGGCTACTCTTACCAGGACTGGTGGGGCTACTTTTACCAGGACTGGTGGGGCTACTCTTACAAGGACTGGGGGGGGGCTGCTCTTACCAGGACTGGTGGGGCAACTCTTACCAGGACTGGTGAGGCTACTCTTACCAGGATTGATGGGGCTACTCTTACAAGGCTGGCGGGGCTACTCTTACAAGGACTGGTGGGGCAACTCTTACCAGGACTGGTGGGGCTACTCTTACCAGGATTGATGGGGCTACTCTTACAAGGCTGACAGGCTACTCTTACATGGACTGGTGAAGCTACTATTTCAAGGACTGGTGAGGCTACTCTTACCAGGACTGGTGGAGCTACTCTTACAAAGGCGGGAGGGGCTACTCCTTCCAGGATTTTTGTGGCTACTCTTACAAGTACTGGTAAAGCTACTCTTACAAGGACTGGTGAAGCTACTCTTTTAAGGACTGGTGGAGCTACTCTTACCAGGACTGGTGGACCTAAGCTTGCAAGCAGTGGTGAGGCTTCTCTGACAAGGACTGGTGAGGCTACTCTTACCAGGACTGGGGGGCTACTCTTACAAGGGCTGGTGAGGCTTCTCTTACCAGGACTGGTGGGGGTACTCTTACCAGGACTGGTGAGTCTACTCTTGCAAGGACTGGTGAGGCTACTCTTACCAGGACTGGTAGGGCTACACTCACCAGGACTGGTGAGGCTACTCTTACCAGGACTGGTGGGGCTACTCTTACAAGGACTGGTGGCGCTACTCTTACCAGGACCTGTGGGGCTACGCTTACCTGGATGTTGGGACTACTCTTACCAGGACTGTTGGGGCTACTCTTACAAGGACTGGTGGGGCTACTCTTTCAAGGACTGGCGGGGCTACTCTTACCAGGACTGGTGGGGCTACTCTTACCAGGACTGGTGGGGCTACTTTTACCAGGACTGGTGGGGCTACTCTTACAAGGACTGGGGGGGGGGCTGCTCTTACCAGGACTGGTGGGGCAACTCTTACCAGGACTGGTGAGGCTACTCTTACCAGGATTGATGGGGCTACTCTTACAAGGCTGGCGGGGCTACTCTTACAAGGACTGGTGGGGCAACTCTTACCAGGACTGGTGGGGCTACTCTTACCAGGATTGATGGGGCTACTCTTACAAGGCTGACAGGCTACTCTTACATGGACTGGTGAAGCTACTATTTCAAGGACTGGTGAGGCTACTCTTACCAGGACTGGTGGAGCTACTCTTACAAAGGCGGGAGGGGCTACTCCTTCCAGTATTTTTGTGGCTACTCTTACAAGTACTGGTAAAGCTACTCTTAAAAGGACTGGTGAAGCTACTCTTTTAAGGACTGGTGGAGCTACTCTTACCAGGACTGGTGGGCCTAAGCTTGCAAGCAGTGGAGAGGCTTCTCTTGCAAGGACTGGTGAGGCTACTCTTACCAGGACTGGGGGGCTACTCTTACAAGGACTGGTGAGGCTTCTCTTACCAGGACTGGTGGGGGTACTCTTACCAGGACTGGTGAGTCTACTCTTGCAAGGACTGGTGAGGCTACTCTTACCAGGACTGGTAGGGCTACACTTACCAGGTCTGGTGAGGCTACTCTTACCAGGACTGGTGGGGCTACTCTTACAAGGACTGGTGGTGCTACTCTTACCAGGACTGGTGGGGCTACGCTTACCGGGATGTTGGGACTACTCTTACCAGGACTTTTGGGGCTAATCTTACAAGGACTGGTGGGGCTACTCTTTCAAGGACTGGCGGGGCTACTCTTACCAGGACTGGTGGGGCTACTCTTACCAGGACTGGTGGGGCTACTTTTACCAGGACTGGTGGGGCTACTCTTACAAGGACTGGGGGGGTCTGCTCTTACCAGGACTGGTGGGGCAACTCTTACCAGGACTGGTGAGGCTACTCTTACCAGGATTGATGGGGCTACTCTTACAAGGCTGGCGGGGCTACTCTTACAAGGACTGGTGGGGCAACTCTTACCAGGACTGGTGGGGCTACTCTTACCAGGATTGATGGGGCTACTCTTACAAGGCTGACAGGCTACTCTTACATGGACTGGTGAAGCTACTATTTCAAGGACTGGTGAGGCTACTCTTACCAGGACTGGTGGAGCTACTCTTTCAAAGGCGGGAGGGGCTACTCCTTCCAGGATTTTTGTGGCTACTCTTACAAGTACTGTTAAAGCTACTCTTACAAGGACTGGTGAAGCTACTCTTTTAAGGACTGGTGGAGCTACTCTTACCAGGACTGGTGGGCCTAAGCTTGCAATCAGTGGTGAGGCTTCTCTTACAAGGACTGGTGAGGCTACTCTTACCAGGACTGGGGGGCTACTCTTACAAGGACTGGTGAGGCTTCTCTTACCAGGACTGGTGGGGGTACTCTTACCAGGACTGGTGAGTCTACTCTTGCAAGGACTGGTGAGGCTACTCTTACCAGGACTGGTAGGGCTACACTTACCAGGACTGGTGAGGCTACTCTTACCAGGACTGGTGGGGCTACTCTTAACTGGGCTGGTGGGACTACTCTTACCAGGACTGGTGGGGCTACTCTTACCAGGACTGGTTTGGCTACTCTTGCCAGGATTGGTGAGGCTACTCTTACTAGGATTGGCGGGGTTACTCTAACAAGGACTGATAAGGCTACTCTTACCAGGACTGGTGGGGCTACTCTTACCAGGACTGGTGGGGCTACTCTTACAAGGACTGGTGAGGCTACTCTTACCAGGACTGGTGGGGTTACTCTTACCAGGACTGGTGAGGCTACTCTTACCAGAACTGGTGAGGTTACTCTTACAAGGACTGGTGAGGCTACTCTTACCAGAACTGTTGGGGCTACTCTTACCAGGACTGGTGGGGCTACTCTTACCAGGACGGGCGGGGCTACTCTTACCACGACTGGTGGGGCTACTCTTGCAAGGACTGGCGGGCTACTCTTACCAGGACTGGCGGGGCTACTCTTACCAGGACTGGCGGGGCTACTCTTACCTCAACTGGCGGGGCTACTCTTAACTCAACTGGCGAGGCTACTCTTGCAAGGACTGGCGGGGCTACTCTTCCCAGGACTGTCGGGGCTACTCTTACCAGGACTGGCAGGGCTACTCTAACCAGGATTGGCGGGGCTACTCTTACCAGGATTGGCGGGGTTACTCTAACCAGGACTGGTGGGCTACTCTTACCTGGACTGGCGGGGCTACTCTTACATGGACTGTTGGGGTTACTCTTACAAGGACTGGCAGAGCTACTCTTACCAGGACTGGTGGGGCTACTCTTACAAGGATGGCGGGGCTACTCTTACAAGGACTGGTGAGGCTACTCTTACCAGGACTGTTAGGGCTACTCTTACAAGGACTGGCGGGGCTACTCTTACCAGGACTGGTGGGGCTACTCTTACAAGGATGGCGGGGCTACTCTTACAAGGACTGGTGAGGCTACTCTTACCAGGACTGGTGGAGCTACTCTTACCAGGACTGGTGAGGCTATTCTTACCAGGACTGGTGAGGCTACTCTGGTGAGGCTACTCTTACAAGAGCTGGTGGGGTTACTCTTACCAGGACTGGTGAAGTTACTCTTACAAGGACTGGTGAGGCTACTCTTACCAGGATTGGTGGGGCGACTCTAACAAGGACTGATGAGGCTACTCTTACCAGGACTGGTGGGGCTACTCTTACCAGGACTGATGGGGTTACTTTTACCAGGACTGGTGAGGCTACTCTTACCAGGACTGGTGAGGCTACTCTTACCAGGACTGTTGGGGCTACTCTTACCAGGACTGGCGGGGCTACTCTTACCAGGACTGGCAGGGCTACTCCTACCAGGACTGGTGGGGCTACTCTTGCAAGGACTGGTGGGGTTACTCTTACCAGGACTGGCGGGCTACTCTTACTAGGACTGGCGGGCTACTCTAACCAGGACTGGCGGAGCTACTCTTGCAAGGACTGGCGGGGCTACTCTTACCAGGACTGGTGAGGCTACTCTTACAAGGACTGGTGAGGCTACTCTTACCAGGATTGGTGGGGTTACTCTAACAAGGACTGATGAGGCTACTGTTACCAGGACTGGTGGGGCTAGTCTTACCAGGACTGGTGGGGTTACTCTTACCAGGACTGGTGAGGCTTCTCTTACCAGGACTGGCGGGGCAACTCTTACCAGGACTGGCAGGGCTACTCTTACCAGGACTGGCGGGGCTACTCTTACCAGGACTGGCGGGGCTACTCTTACCAGGACTGGCGAGGCTACTCTTACCAGGACTGGCGAGGCTACTCTTACCAGGACTGGAGGGGCTACTCTTACCAGGACTGGCAGGACTACTCTTACCAGGACTGGTGAGGCTACTCTTACCAGGACTGGCGAGGCTACTCTTACCAGGACTTGTTGGGCTACTCTAACCAGGACTGGCGGGGCTACTCTTGCAAGGACTGGCAGGGCTACTCTTACCCGGACTTGTGGGGCTACTCTAACCAGGACTGGTGGGGCTCATCTTGCAAGGACTGGCGGGGCTACTCTTACCAGGACTGGCAGGGCTACTCTAACCAGGACTGGCAGGGCTACTCTTACCAGGACTTGTGGGGCTGCTCTAACCAGGACTGGTGGGGCTACTCTTACATGGACTGGTGGTGCTAGTCTTACAAGGACTGCCGGGGCTATGCTTACAAGGACTGGCAGGGCTACTCTTACAAGGACTGGCGGGGCTACTCTTACCAGGACTGTCGGGGCTACTCTAACCAGGACTGGCGGGGCTACTCTTACCAGGACTTGTGGGGCTACTCTAACCAGGACTGGTGGGGCTACTCTTACAAGGACTGGCGGGGCTAGTCTTACAAGGACTGCCGGGGCTACTCTAACCAGGACTGGTGGGGCTACTCTTACCAGGACTGGCGGGGCTACTCTTACAAAGACTGGCGGGGCTAATCTAACCAGAACTGGCGGGGCTACTCTAACCAGGACTGGCGGGGCTACTCTTACCAGGACTGGCGGGGCTACTCTTACCAGGACTGGCAGGGCTACTCCTACCACGACTGGCGGGGCTACTCTTGCAAGGACTGGTGGAGTTACTCTTACCAGGACTGGCAGGGCTACTCTTACTAGGACTGGCGGGCTACTCTTACTAAGACTGGCGGGGCTACTCTTGCAAGGACTGGCGGGGCTACTCTTACCAGGACTGGTGAGGCTACACTTACAAGGACTGGTGAGGCTACTCTTACCAGGATTGGTGGAGTTACTCTAACAAGGACTGATGAGGCTTCTGTTACCAGGACTGATGGGGCTAGTCTTACCAGGACTGGTGGGGTTACTCTTACCAGGACTGGTGAGGCTTCTCTTAGCAGGACTGGCGGGCTACTCTTACCAGGACTGGCGGGGCTACTCTTACCAGGACTGGCGGGGCTACTCTTACCAGGACTGGCGAGGCTACTCTTACCAGGACTGACGAGGCTACTCTTACCAGGACTTGTGGGGCTACTCTAACCAGGACTGGTGGGGCTAATCTTGCAAGGACTGGCGGGGCTACTCTTACCAGGACTGGTGGGGCTACTCTTACAAGGATGGTGAGGCTACTCTTACCAGGACTGGTGGGGCGACTCTTGCAAGGACTGGCGGGGCTACTCTTACCAGGACTGGGAGGGCTACTCTAACCAGGACTGGCAGGGCTACTCTTACCAGGACTTGTGGGGCTACTCTAACCAGGATTGGTGGGGCTACTCTTACAAGGACTGGCGGGGCTAGTCTTACAAGCACTGCCGGGGCTACTCTTACAAGGACTGGCGGGGCTACTCTAACCATGACTGGGGGGGGGCTACTCTTACCAGGACTGGTGGGGCTACTCTTCAAGGACTTGCGGGGCTACTCTTACAAGGACTGGCAGGGCTACTCTTACCAGGACTGGCGGGGTTACTCTAAAAAGGACTTGTGGGGCTACTCTTGCAAGGACTGGTGGGGCTACTCTTACCGGGACTGGCGGGGCTACTCTTACAAAGACTGGCGGGGCTACTCTAACCAGGACTGGCGGGGCTACGCTAACCAGGACTGGTGGAGCTACTCTTAACAGGACTGGGGGGGCTACTCTTACCGGGACTGGCGGGGCTACTCTCACAAAGACTGGCGGGGCTACTCTAACCAGGACTGGCGGGGCTACGCTAACCAGGACTGGCGGGGCTACTCTTACCAGGACTGGCGGGGCTACTCTTACAAGGACTGGCGGGGCTACTCTTACAAGGACTGGCAGTGCCACTCTAACCAGGACTGGCGGGGCTACTCTAACCAGGACTTGTGGGGCGACTCTTGCAAGGACTGGCAGGGCTACTCTTACAAGTACTGGCGGGGCTTCTCTTATGTGTGGAGTTTGCTCACAGTTGTGACTTCCTTGCTTTTTGTCGAATCTTTCTTGTATTAAACTGCTGCTGTTGGGTACTAGTTAGTTGTGGTCTTTGACGAAGAGGCGGGGGTCTAATGTCTTAAAGTGTGCCCGAGGTTGCGTTTCAGCAGTAGGTTCCAGGCATCTGCTTGCACGGGGGGCCTGTGTTTACCCTCCACCTCCACCTCTCACCCTCTGAGCCCCTCTGTGCGCACCGCTGTGTGTTTGGCCGCGGACCAAAGGAATAACAAGGCTCCTGACAGTCGCTGTCCGGCGGCAGACACCAGGGCGCCAGCCTGCACACCTTGCCTCATCCCGCCACGAGGCTGCTGACCTCCCCCCCTCACTCCTGTCACTCCCCTCGCCAGAGGAAGCACAGGGAGGGAATGCACCAGAGGGACGAGCCCTCAATGAGCTGAAGACCCCAACTCATGCTCTGGGGTCTTCCATAGGAAAGTCCAGAACTGGAAGTCTTCATAACACATCAGTGCCACTGATTGGGCAATACATCTGTCAATAATGCAAAGATACCTAAAGGTCGGAAATATTGTGGCCACCTTTGTATATGTCTTTTCCAGTCTCTAAGACAGAAGTCAGTGTTCTGGGCCAATTGATACAAAGAACCCCCTTGAGAAGGTAAAGGTCTGTCTTCTGTCTGTAGTGTCCTTTTGATGCAAGTCAGTTCTCCTGATGTCACTTCCTGCTTCTGTGCTCAAGAAAAAACACAGGCAGTGTCTGCCATTCATTTGTAAACATGATCGAAGACCCCCAGAGAGGCTCAAGAAAGTGCGGATAATATTGGGATCATATGTTGGGTGAAAGCAAAATGAATGCACGCATCATATATATTTTACGTGCTTTGTATATCCTTAAAGCTGCATCAGAATGTGAAGCTGAACTTGAAGGAAGTAGATTTGTCGCTGTGCCCCACTTGTTATGTGAGGGCTGTGGTGATGTTGCTAGCAGTAGCCAATGACTGACCGTCACACAGTAGCACTCACCTTCTCTGGGTGGTATAGGACATCGTTGCCAACTGTCGCACTTTTGCAGAGACAGTCCTGGCAAGTTGGAGACTGTCCCGGGTAATATTGTTGCAGAAACTGTTCTTCTTTATTACATACAGGTACACAAACTGTCAGATCCTCCTCAGAAACGTTTAAAATGCCAGGAGCAGTGGAAGCCAGCTGTGTGAATAGTTGAAAACCCGCAACAACAAAAAAGTTTCACCCGTGCAAATATTTTTACATAGCTCCGACTGGCCCAGCATGAGAGCCTTTTGTTTTTCCATGGTAACACCATAAACTTTTCATCTCAGCCAAAGTTCCATCCAAAGATTCAGTTCAAGCAATCAGAGAGGAAATTGCTAAACTAACATACTAAAAAGTTTCTAAATCAACCAACTCACAGGATTGTTTCTGGTACCACACTGTCTAGTTCTGTCCAGCTCTAGCTGACTTCTTCACTGAAGCTGACATAAGATATGAGCCGAAGAACTGTCTATTCCAAATAAGAAACTGGTCTGAAGTTCACTCACTCTTCTTTGTCCTGATTATGTTTGGCCCAGAGGTATGGAAGTCGCAGGTCAGAGCAATGCCAGCTTGTGCTCCATCCCCACATCTGCTATTGGCCCTTGTTGATTGGTTGCATTAGTGCATTTTGCAGGAACGGTGGCAAAACTGGCTGCCCAGACAACGTTCCAAGGAAATAACAAAACCGAGGGTGCAGGAAACTCTTCGCACTGCACTACTCGACATTTAAGTGCACATCATAGGAGAGCAAACCCAGAGATTTATGGTGCAGTACTGGAGAACCAGTGAACTCTGGGGTAAAATGAAAGTAAGCATTGGCAAAGTCAAAAGGTGTTGCTGTGTTTTTTGATTGCTCCTGGAACAAATGCCCATTGCAATTACCAGTGTGCCAAAGTGTAGTTAGCTGGAACCCTGTGCATGGAGAGGCTGTGGCATTACGGCCAGAGCTGCTGACTTTGGAGCTGGGGAACCAGATTCGAGTCTTGGTGCAGGCTCAAGATTTTGTGATTCTGGACAAATCACTTAATCTCCCTGTGCCTTTAAAATTGAATGTGCCCTTGTGTACTGTAACTGATGTTCATTTAAAGCACTCTAAGTCCTTTGAGGTAGGATAGAGACAACTAGCAAAGGAGTGCGGAAGGGGCATGCAGTGACGGGGGTGAGGTGGTGGGAGGGACACGGCAGCAACGAACGGGAAAGAAGCATGGCGCGAAGGGGCATGCAGCAACGGAAGTGAGGTGGTGATAGGGACAAGCAAACAGCAAACTGAATGCGGAAGCTGAAAAGTAAAAACAAATGTATGTTACAAGTGCACAGCAAGTGGAAGGACACAGGCCGCCGGAAGCAGTACTTAGTCCAAGCATTACTGCAAGGACGAAGACATGAAGCCGAGCAAGAGACAAGAGGAGGGGCTGACCAACAGGAAGAAAGGAAACAAGAGTGACGTAGGAGCTTACCAATGGTATGTAAACATAAGTAATGGGCATGCTCTGAGCGCCTTTTAAGATTTTTTTTCCTTTCATTGCTAGAAATTTAACATGCCAAACCTAAAAAATTAACCAAGTAAAACAGTGAGTCTATGAACAAGTGTATTTATGACTTAGTATCTTACTGCATGTGTGACTTAGGGCCTGATTTAGATATTGGCAGACAGGTTACTCAGTTAAAACGTTGATAGATATCCCGCCTGCCGAAATATAAATCGTGTTATATCCTGCAGGATTTATATTTTGGCGAACGGGATATCCGTCACCGTTGTAACAGAGTAACTAGTCTGCTGATATCTAAATCAGCCCCTTAATGTCTGAGTAAGTGCTTGGGAGGGTGAGTGAGGGTCTAAGTAACTATATATGTGTATAAGGGAGATATTATCTATGCCAGCGGTTATTAACTTTTTGATTTCTGTGACCCCCAAAGGTTCATTACTGGAATCCAGTAAACCCCACAGAGTCTTTATTGGAAGCTGGGGACCTCCAGCCTCAGCAATGTCTATGATTTGAACCTCGAAACAATACACAAAGATAGAGAAACAACTACACGCCAAACAGTTGCTCAAATAATGATATATCTAGTTTATTTCACAATCAAATATAGAAAAAGTTTTTAAAAATTCAATTTTGCTTCTTATTTGGATGTGCTTTATTAATTGAGGGCAAAATTGACGACCCCAATAGTTGCCTGTCTCAACACCTGTTTTTAGAGTTGCCCGTTCTGAGCACCAGCTGGACCCGGCCCACTTAAAGTCCTGAATGTATGTCCTCTGTAGAAAATGTGATAGATAAAAGAAATGGAGAACAATGTAACAATCCTCAAAATGCCATTGGCTTGCTAGACATTCCATCCAAGCAAGGGCAAACCTTAAAATCAGCACAACAGCCAGTGGATGAAGAGGAATGATAGAAAAACCCACCCTCTCTCTCTCTAGCATTTTTAAAATTGTATTATACTTTTAAGAATGGATTACATGAGATATCATAGGCTGTCTCTAGCAAGACCTGTAGAGAACATGGTCCCCACATGTTTGACGAGTGCCCTCGCAGCACGATAGAGCATGCATGAAAACCCTTTTGGGAGTAGGAAATGCCAGGGCCTAACCCCTCTCTATGCTGATACATTGCACTCTGCCATAAATAAACGCAGAAGAAGGATGTGACATGGGGACAGCGCAAGGTTTCCTAATGTCTTCAATGTATTTCCGCCCATTCTGTCCATTGCTTACCCCCTTCCTATTTCTTTAGGATTAGGACTTCCATAGGTCACCTGGGCAACAGGGCTAAGTTCCAGTGGGTGAGGAACTGATTAAAAAGCAGATTTAGTGGGGTATCTCCATGACTCCTCCAGCCCCCACAAGCCTCCTATAAAAATATTATATTCCAGGATCACACACATGGCTGGACTCGGGAACCAAAACCAGCCCAGGCAAAAATACTCAAACCTCCCTTCTCTCTTCCTCTCCTCTCTCTATTTCTCTCTTTCCACCCATCCATTCTTTCTCCCCCCCTCCCTCCCTCCCTCTGTGGCTCCTATTTCAGCACTCGTCCTCTGTTCCCCTCTCTCTCAACACTCTCTCTCTCTCCCTCTCCTTTGATGTGGCTGCGGCGAGGGATGTTGAGGATCAGGCGTGCAGAGGCGTCCTGGATGCGTTGGAGCCGTCTCTGGAGTTTGGCCGAGGCTCCTGCACAGAGGGCGTTTCTGTAGTCCTACCTACTGCTGACGAGGGCCTGGGTGACCGTTATGCTCGTTTCAGTGGGGATCCACTAGTAGATCCTGCGGAGCATGCGGAGAGTGTTGAAGCAGGAGGAGGAGATGGCGTTTACCTGTTTAGTCATGGAGAGGGTGGAGTCGAGGATGACCCCTAGGTTGCGTGCGTGGTCGGTGGGTGTGGGAGCGGTTCCCAGTGTGGTCGGCCACCAGGAGTCATCCCAGGCCGAAGGGGTGGATCCGAGGATGAGGAATTCCGTCTTGTCCGAGTTCAGCTTCAGTCGGCTGTTCCTCATCCATTCAGTGATGGCCTTCATTCCTTTGTGAATGTTGATTTTGGCATTGTGGGGCTCTTTGGTGAGGGAGAGGATCAGCTGGGTGTCACCGGCGTAGGAGATGATGTTGAGGTCGTGCCGACGGGCGACGTGGGCGAGCGGTGCCATGTAGATGTTAAACAGAGTTGGGCTGAGGGATGAGCCCTGGGGTACGCCGCAGATGATCTATGTGGCTTCGGAGCGGAAGGGGGGAATGCGGACGCATTGTCATCTGCTGGAGAGGAAGGAGGTTGTCCAGTCCAGGGCCTTCTCTTGGATCCCGGTGTTGTGGAGGCATGTTCATAGTGTGTGGTGGCAGACCGTGTCGAAGTGGATGACAGGTCCAGGAGGATGAGGGCCGCTGTTCCACCGTTGTCCCGCAGGGACTTGATGTCATCGGTGGCGGTAGTTGCTGCGGAGCCCAGACTGGGAAGGGTCCAGAATGTTGTTCTCTTCAAGGTAGCGGGTCAGATGTTCATTGATGGTCTTCTCGATGACCTTTGCCGGGAACGGGAGCAGGGAGATGGGCCGGAAGTTCTTGAGGTCCTTGGGGTCCGCCTTGGGGTTCTTGAGTAAGGCGTTGATCTCGGCGTGCTTCCAGCTCTCCAGGAAGGTTGCTGTCTCAAAGGAGGTGTTGATGACTTTCCTGAGATGGGGTGCGATGGATGTGCTGGCTTTGTTGAAGATGTGGTGTGGGCATTGGTCTGACAGAGATCCGGAGTGGACGGTGTTCATGATCTTGATGGTGTCGTTGTTGTTGATGTTGGTCCAGGACAGCAGGCGGTTGGTGAGGATGGTGGTCGTGGGGTCGGAGGTCTCAGTGGCTGTCGGGGTGGTCCTGGCGTTGAAGCTGTCGTGGATGTCTGCGATCTTGTGGTGGAAGAAGGTGGCCAGCGATTCGCACAGGTCTTGTGAGGGTGGGACGTCTTTGGTGTTGGAGCAGGGGTTGAAGAGTTCCTTCACGATGTTGAAGAGCTCTTTGCTGTTTGCGCGTTGTTGTCTAGGTGGTCTTTGAAGGAGGCCCTTTTGGCGGATCTGATGAGGTGATGGTGTCAATGCGTGGCGTTCTTGTGGGATGCGTGGCTGTCCATTGTTCATTCACGGAGCCATCTCTTCTCCAGCTTTCGGCAGGTTTGCTTGGAGGCCTGGAGGTCTTCAGTGAACCAGATGGCTTTCTTGTTGGTGTGACTGTTGGAGGGTTTCTTGATCGGGGCGAGGGTGTTGGCGCACTCATTGCTCCACTGTCTGAGGTTGCGGGCAGCGGTGTCGGTGGGGTCAGCGGGTGGGCTGTGGGCGAGGGTGGTGGTTAGCTGTTCTTATGTGACTTTGTTCCAGCAGCGGCGAGGCATCTGTTGGGTGCGGTGGTACGTGGTGGGTTTCTTGAAGGTGAAGTGGATGAAGCGATGGTCGGTCCAGTGGAGGTCGATGGTGTGGTTGAAGGAGACGTGGGGGCTTGCAGAAAAGATGGGGTCAAGCATGTGACCGGCGGAGTGGGTGGGTGTTGTGACGAGTTGTCTGAGTCCGAGGTTGGCTAGGTTGTCGATCAGGGTGGTGGAGTTGGTATTATTGTTGTTCTTGAGGTGGAAGTTCAGGTCCCCTAGGAGGATGTATTCCATGGAGGCGAGGGCGTGTGTGCTGACGAAGTCGGCGATGGAGTCGCTGAACTGTGGTTGGGGTCCCGGAGTTCTGTAGATGAGGGTTCCTCTGAGGGTGGTGTTGGGGTCGGTGTGGATCTGGAAGTGCAGTTGTTCGGCGGTGCTGAGGGTGTCATCGGTGTTGGTCGAGACTCTGAGAGTGTTCCGGTGGACGATGGTGATTCCTCCTCCTGCTCTGTTGGTGCGGTCCCTGTGGGTGATCTTGTAGCCTTCCGGGATGGCTATGGCTATGTCGGGTGCCGAGGCGGGTTTCAGCCAGGTCTCCGTCAGGAAGGCGACGCCTGGGGAGGTTGAGTCGAGTAGGTCCCAGAGTTCAACGGTTTGTTTGCGGGCGGAGCGGGTGTTGAGAAGGATGCATCTGAGGTGGTTGGGTTCTTTCCTGGTCGGCAGCATGGTGGGGCGGATGCTTGTGAAGCTGCAGTTCTGGCAGGTGAAAGCTCCGTGGGTGCGCTTCGGAGCAGCCAGGAAGCAGGTGTGTGATCATCCGGTGCTGAGTGTGGAGAGGGTTCTAGCATCGTATCGGCATCGGGATTTGTGGCGTTTGCGGGATTCTGGCGCTGGGCGCGGTCCAGGCACAGATGGGCTTGCCTTAGGTGCGCCCGCTGCACGCGCTCCATATGAGGGGATGTGGGAGGGAGGAGCAGCTGGGAGGCAGGAGCGGGACAGTGAATGGGATTACAGGGGGGCGGGCCGCAGGGACGCAGCGGCGGGAAAATCGGGCAGGGGCCGTGGGAGAACTGGGCACAGGAAGGAAAAACAAGTTTAGGCAAGTACAGGCACAGAGGAACAAGTCTGGGCAAGAAAGCAAGCTAGGCACAGGGGAATAAAAACAAGTACGGGCAAGAAAGCAAGTTAGGCACAGGGGAATAAAAACAAGTCTGGGCAAGAAAGCAAGTACAGGCACAGGGGTATAAAAACAAGTCTGGGCAAGAAAGCAAGTACAGTCACGGGAATAAAAACAAGTCTGGGCAAGAAAGCAAGTACAGGCACAGGGGAATAACAACAAGTCTGGGCAAGAAAGCAAGTTAGACACAGGGGTAAAATACAAGATTAGGCAAAAACAATCCAGGCAGAGCCCTGGAGCAGCACGGGGAGCGACCTGCCTGCGAGCAGGATCAGAGATTGCTCTCTAAGCCTCTACGTGTCTTCCCTTTCTGATTGGTGGGTATCGGGGTCGGCACTATGCCTGGAAAGTGTGGGCAGCTTCCTGGGCCTCAGTGTTTTGTTGACCAAGTGTCAACATCTCTACTTCTTTCTCCCTCTGCTGGGCCTCCCGGTCCTGAGTCTTAAGCTGCAAGGCTCATGGGAGGGGAAATACCTGGGCCTCCCACCTATGCCTCAGTGCTGTGAAACACATCCGAGGAAGAGATAAAAGGCCCCTTGGTTGCCACTTTCCTTAGAAAATAAATACTGACCATGAACTGGTGGATGAAAATGTATTGGGTAAAACTGTCAGAATTCTTTTGATACATGACAGTTATTCCTCCAATTATCACTCTGAAATGATCTACACAATTCTCAAATGCTTTTTAACTGATTTCGTTAGGTATGTACTGTTTTAGGATAATGTCTCACTGATTTTGGCAATATTTTTCTGGCCTGGATTTAAAAATACAAGCCAGTCTGGTAGAAGACTGGCCGGATGGCAACCATACCCCCGCAGATTATTTCAAACACCTATTTAAGAATTTTTAAAGTACAATGAGGTATACCACTGTAGCTCTTATTTGAGAGCTCTGTCTTTCTTCACTCATGGGAAAATTGAGCTAATCAAATAATATATGTTTTCTCATCTATATCAGTTCCTGTCCTTTGAAGTAAAGAGGTAACATTTAAAGAGGGTTGGAAGTGCACCATCACTGAACGCAAGGTATTCCATAAGATGGGGAGGAAATGTGAGACATTCAGAGATATTGCTTTAGGTCTAGACATATCATGCTAAGCTCTTCCAAATGTTGTTTCAGACCTCCTTCCCAGCAGTTTCCCACTCCCATACCTTTTCCTTTGCCTGGCATCTCAGGGGTACTGTGTTGTTCACTCAGAAACTCGGTTGTGCATGGAGATGGGCCTCATTTTGGTGCATTTTGCACTAAGAAAATATCTCTAAATGCTAGAAGCACTCTGTATTAAAGTCAAAAGTGTTCCAGCACCAAAGCGCTATTTAGCAAGGAGGTAGCCCGAAATCAGTCTTACTCACACCAGCAGGATCAGAGCGACTGGAGTCCTTGAGCGTGCCCACTCAGTGGGCTCTGGAGCTGCAGCTGCCATCTCTGGTAAGTTATTTGAACACACCCCAGGGGGGGAGTCTGCATTTGGTGGTCCTCGAGTTCTTTACACACAGTTGTGCAGCCTCAGCGACACAACTCCGCTGCTCCGAGATGTGTAAGTTCTTTGGTTTTTCCCATAGTGGGTGGGAGGAATGCAAAAGTCCTGACGCTGGTCCTCAATCATACTGTAGGCTTGCAGTGATCACCATGGCGGCCTCTCTCCTCTAATGATGATCCCGACCAGGCCACTCTTCTTACTTTGTCCCGTCCCGGTGGCCCCCTCTGGCATGCGAAGTCATCATCTCTCCAATGTACACAGGCTCTGACCAGATTGGCACAGCAGGTTTCTTCACGGTGACACCCCCAGCATACAGGGTTGCTGGTTCACCATTACACATGGGCAATGATTCACTCTGCACAACAATCTCTTCAGGGCGTCCCCTCCTGGGAAACGATGTCACTGGCTTTCCATTAAATACGGACTATGGCCCATTCAGTACAGCAATCTCTTTACAGTAACCCCTCCTGCCATGCAGGGTTGCTAGTTTCTCACTGCACTTTGGCAACAACCCGTTCAATGAGCATTGATCACAGCTCATTTCATGGAAGCCCTCCTCTGGCATCTGAGGTTCACTGACTTTCCCTGCGCACGGGCACAACCTGATCAGTGCAGCAGCCGTTTTTTACACCTCGCTAAGGGGATTTCTTTTTTAGGCCACACTCCCTCCAATGCTCTCCTGGAGGGCAACATGGTCTTCATAAGGTGAGGGGAGCAGATGCTCCAGCCTCCAGGGCAGGTGGTCTTCAGGTGGTCATCCAAGACCACCTGATGTCCTCAGCTGGGAGACTAGAGGCCTTGGCCCCCAGTCCTGGTCACAGGAAGAAGTCTTGCAGAGCATCTCCTCCTCGCACAACCCGACTACCTGCTTGACAGTTGACAATTTTGGGTGTCTCAAGCTCCCCTTCTTAGAGGCCATTTCCAGACAACAAATGGGATTTAGATTCTGAGTGTTTGAAGTTTATGTTGCTGGGTCTGCTTCCTTTGAGATGTCCACTCCTCTGCATTGTCTTCCTCCAGAAAGCAGTCTGTCACAGATGGAGTGACTCCAAAGCTGATAGCTGCACAATGCAGACCATGGGAGTGACTAGAAGGTCACATCTGGATGTCAGCCACAGTAATATGTGTATCAAAAGGTTATTCTAGGACCTCAGCCCTACTCTCTATAATACTATTATCATCCTAAACTCCTTTCTGCGATGTGCTCAGGCTCCTTCCTTGCGACTCTCATCTGAATCAAAGAACACCCTTTGAAGTCAGGGTCATAACAGAGGCCCCTGCACCCCCCGCGGTGCGGGGGCCCCCCATGGTTCCTTTATTTGGAGGGGGCCCCTTCAGCCATTAAGACATGCCATTGCATGATCGGCAGAATGCGTGCAGTGTCACTGAACGAGAAACATTAAAACGCTCTGGAAAGCCACTCTGCTTTCCCAAGCACAAAAAAAAACCCAGCAAAGCAACACTGTTCATGTGACATCGCTGGCTGATCAAGGCCTAGAAAAAGGTACCCAATGTCCTCATATCCATGGAAGAGGCGTAATGCAGGCCCCTGTGGCGTAGGAAGGGGAACGCTATTAAGCCCATTACTAATGAATATCTGTGTGATCTGTGAGGCGCCTGTGCCCCTCATGACATTCTGCAGGGGAGAGGGCATAATTTTGCATTATGCCACTGTGGAAATGCATAAGAAGCATTCCTCCATCCCAGGCATTTGGGACTGCGGGTAAAGTCAGCAATGTTGGGCTAACTTCAGACTGCTGTCCAGAAGGAGCTGCTTCTGGGAAAGAACTTAGCTCCACCTCCCTCCTTGTGATTCTTAATGTAATGCACACGCTTTTTGTGGCCAATTTTTAGTTGCAAAGTATGACATAATTAGGACCTACCTGTAGTCAAAGTTGACACAGTGTAAGCTGTCAAAATTACATGCGCTGCCTGAAAACTTTGTGAGATGGTGGCAGACAGTGCTCCAACAGACACACTGCATGCTGTCTCCAAGTTCACAGTCACAGAGAGCCACACCTTAGCATGGTGACCCCTTTCTAGGGGTTCATGGTTGCCATATAGACACTCTGTCAACTGGAATACTAGGACAAAGGTCTGCTGTCTCCTCCATGCCTCCATCCCAGCATTTGCTAGTTTTCACATAGAGCCACATTCTGATTCCCGCCTCAATAATAGTGAGTTGGGAGACATGCTTTTTTGTGAAAAATGCCCTCTATGGTGCAAGGGGGAGGCTTGTTGCTGTAAATGTGCTGCAAGAATCCAGTTTTGTGAATCAGGCCCTAAGACTGCTCTATATTACCTTTATGATGTACCATATTATGAAGCAGCAGTGCATGAAAGTTATAAGATGTATTCCTGTAACATTCTTTTTAATTATTTCAAATTTTCGAAACATGAGGGGCCAGATGTCGGTCACCAAATACCGGTCGGTAACGGCCGATTTCGGCCGTTACCGACCGGTATTTGGTGATTGAGATGTAGGAGGCCTATATTTTACAGAATCTTTAAATTTACAGATTCGGTAAATTTACCGAATCGGCAAATCTATATGTAGGTGGCACTGGAAACAGTGCCACAGGCCCCTAAGAATTCGTTATTTACCATGTAATACTATTGCATGGTAAATAACGAATTCCTGTGTACATGCACATCTGTGCATGTACACCTGTGTACATGCCCAGAAGGGGAAGTATGTGTTTCACATGGCACAAAAGCCTGAATCAGGGGTGCAACAGGGTGTCAAAGTGACACCCTGTCCTTCTTGTCAATTCGGTAACGATTCGGTAATTGCCATAGGTTCCTATGGGCCTCAAGGCCCATAGGAATCAATGGCAATTACCGGATCGGTAAATAGCGATTCGGTAATTACCGAATATTCCCGATTCGGTAATTTATTCGGTAAATATACCTACATAGCATTTACCGATTTGTAAATACCGAATTGGTAAAATTCGGTATTTACCAATCGGTAAATACTAATTACCTACATCGGCCCGAGATGTATAAATTGCTTGTATGATATGAGCTAGGATGATGTAATATAACTGTTTCAGCTAGAGGTTGTCGTGATTGTTGTTTTGGGAACTCTGCCCAGTGTGCTGTGCCTTTTAAAGTCCATATTTACCAGCATGCTCCTTTGACATTTTTTTACAACATTTTGTGGTTAGGCACAATTACTATGAGCCACTAAATTCTATTTTGTGTTCAAACACGTTTGAGGACAGACACTAATCTTTTTTTATGCACAGTTTGTGGGAGTTTAAACCCACAATTTGTGACAGAATTTTTTTTATGTAAATATCAGGAGCAAATTGTGCATGTGAGTTGCCTGAATGGGCAGGAATGAGGAATAGCAATTTGTGCAATTCTCTATTCCTGTGTAATTGGCAGAGTTTGCACACCTACTAACAGGTAAACTGGTTGTGCTATGCGTGTCTGTCATTGCACAATTTGCAGCTGCAAAAGTGTTCCCAGCACGAAAAGACCTTAGGGGCAGATTTATAATTTTTAAGCACAATGCGGCATTGCTATGTTGTGTTGCACATAAAAAGGAAAGGAGCACAGAGCAAATATTTATTAAAATTGACCCACTGCTGCTCTCTACATACACAATTTCATGGAAAGGCTGGAGTGCAGATGTGATATTTAAGACAATTCTCTTAAGGTGAGTTGCTCCTTGAGAGCAGTTTTAACTGCTGCGAGTAGAGTGATTGAGCAAGTTTCGGCTGGAACAGAGTTCCTGTTTAGTGGCCCTAGTAACTGAAAGAAACGGGACCCAGATACTTCACTACCAGGTTTGGTCATCGCTCAGAAGATTCTGTTTGAGTGTTGGTTGCAAGTAGGCATCTATGGACTCAGGATTACAGAGAGGTAGTTTGCGGGGGTTGTCATGTATGGATGTGAATATTATGATGAGACCCTATTTGTAGGTAACAACCACCCGTTAGAGTTATTGTGAGCTAGATGGGTGTCTGGGGAGATTCAAGCGTGATCTTGATATCTAGTGAGGGAGGACATATTGGGGCAGACCGGCTGCAGTACTCACTAGTGAGTTTTAAAGCTTGGAATTTTACTAAAGTTTACTTAGGAGGGAGCAAGCTGAATGTCTTGGCTTTTGGAAGGAAATGTATGTTAGAGCACGCTTTATTCATATTCAATATTAGAAATGTATTAGTTAGGAAGGCACCCCTGCTGTATGTAGGTACGTCAGTGGTGTAACAATTATCCCTGCAGCCCCGCGGTGTGGGTTTGCGCCGAGCTCCAAGGGGCCGCTTCCAGCTCTGTGCATGAACTGTGCCTGAGAGCTCTTGATTAGTTCTGGAGCGTGGGGGTCCCCTTCCATGCACTTTGCAGGGGGCCCCCTCAACTTTCGTTATGCCACAGTTTGAAGTATTCTGGGGTAGCCTGGCTCTCCTTCTCTCCAATGTGCCCCACCCACCTATCTTACAGGAATGCAGCAATACACAAATATGTCTGGAGGAATTTCCCTACCTTCTCTCCTAATATGTCACCCAGCAGCCCTAGATCTCCCAAAATGGAACCCAGAGTCTTCCATGTATTATACCACTTATAGGCAAGTTGGTCATGTGTAAATACTTTAAACACTGTCTCTGAGATAAGCCTGACTGCCTGTGCCAAGCTACCGATGGGGTGAGCAGGGTTTACATTAGGAGTGTAACTCCCTTACCCTGACTAGGAAGAAGGGTCTCTAATTGAACCCTACTTGAACAAAGGTGTAAACCCTTGCCTACTGGAGACCCCCATTTCAAACAACATGCATATAACATACATGCACAGCATAGCACTATGTCCTTCATGTATTGTATTCTTGGCAGGCACACTCACAACCAGCACATTTAATACCAAATTAATACCTTGAGGAAGTTGAAACCCTTCCTCCCAGCCAACGACTTTGGAACTGCAGTCTAAGCGCTAATTATCCCTCGGATTGACTATGGAAGTGCCGCCCTCAGCGGCCTCCCCCTATCAACAACCGCTCCATTAAGAGCCTCTATCAATGCTGCTGCAAGGCTCATAACTGGATCAAAGAAACGCTCACACATCTCTCCTGACTTAAAATCTCTGAATTGGCTACTGTTCGAAGCCATAATACATCTGAAAATTGCTTGCATTACTCTCAAGGCCTTACACCACAGTTCGCCCAGTTACATTGCGCAGAAATTGACAATCTCAGGAGGCTCAAAAACCACAAGAAGCGCAGAAACTCTCCTTTTGAAACCGCAAAGATTCCACAAGAAAAAAACATACAAGCGCTCCTTCTCAGGGACGGCTCCCAGGATCTGGAATGCTCTCCCTCCAGAAACTAGACTTATCTCATTCACTGCATCCTTCAAAAAAGAAGTCAAATCGATCCTCCTGGCTAAATTCACTTGAACATAAACGCTGCAAATTCTGTTTGCCTGTTTGTCTCCTCCTGGTATTGCTCTGCCTGAATCGACCATACAATCATATTTTATTACCTTGCACTGTTCGCTAAGTTTGCACAAATTGCGTTATGAAGTTTTCTTTCCTATTGTCCTCTTTTCATATGTATTTAAAGCGCTCTGATATCTGTTAAGGATCCTGTTTGCGCTATAAAAAACTCTGAAAATAAAATAAAATAAATAAATGCATATAACATACACGCCCTGCACAGTACTGCATTAAACCTATATTGTACTATTGAAAGGTACACATGCACCCAGCACATGTGCATCAAACATGCAATGCACAGATCTGCACAACAAACCAAAGGATGGCAAAGAGTGAGTTAAGCAAACAGTAGCTGAACTTTAAATAATTGAGCCTATAGTCCTCATTTCAGGTGAAACAGCCTTTACAATGAGGTTTTTACCATGCTGTGCCTTAACCACAAATTTTTTACCATGCATGTTTTCATCACATATATGCCTTTACCATGCATTTAAGGTAAGTTAGGGGTGTGGGGGTCTCCCCCTCAACTGCATTTTTATATTTTGATAAAGGCGGGGACCAGCCGAAACGCGTCAGGGAACTGAAACGCCTTCTGGAGTGCCCACTGTTTCTCGTTCATTGAGAGGTCTGTATGGATATAAATATATTTATATATATATAACAATGCATGGTAATGGCATGCGTTGTAAAAGCATATGCTTTCTATAATAATGTTGGGTAAAAAATGTGTTGTAAAGGCATGCAAAGTATTTTCCTGCCTTGTTCCCTCATACAACCCAGGGAGTGATACGGTTAAAAGGTCCTGTTCACTCCTACTGATCACACGGTATTCTGCCCCCACCGTGCTTGTGCTGATTAATTCCTGGTAAAGTCAGCAGCCTTTCAGCACTATGAGGGTACCGCTTTGAGTATCCCTCCCCGTCCAACAAGAACAAAAATATGTGAGACAGGCCTATATCATGTCGCACATGCATGATCCATGTTTGCCTATGACAACATAAATCCGCATTAGGGATCCAGACATGAGTACAGTTGGCACACTCTGGGCAAGGGGTGCATATCTATTACCATGAGGAGAACTTTTCTCTCCCACAAAGCACAATTATGTCATATTACAAGCAGAGTAATACCATGCAAGCTCTAAATTACAGGCAATTCTTCCTTAGTGTGTAGGGTCCCAAGACAGGTCCTCCACATTGATCAAGTGATCACACAGGGAGGGTTGTTAGATCTGGGGGTCTCTAGCTGGCAATGGTATTCACCTTTGTCCAAATCGGGACCCTTACTTCTAAGTCATAATAAGGGGGTCACACTCCTAAATAACACCTGCTCACCCCCTTGGTAGCTTGGCACGAGCAGACAGGCTTATCTCAGAGGCAGTGTGTTAAGCATTTGTGAATATACACATTAATACAGTGAAAATACTACAGAAGGACATAACACAGGTTTTATGAAAATAAGTATTCTTTATATAGGCTTAACACAAGACCACAAATGACAAAAATCCACAATGCTACACTTAAGATTGCTTTAAAGATGATAAAAGTTACTTAGTTCAAGTTGATGATAAATGCGACAAAGTTCTCAACAAAGTACCTGGATGCGTAACGCAAAGTAAACAAAAGGCTCGCAAAAGGGGAGATGCGTCGGTTCTGTGATTCGAGGGAGATGATGCGTCATGCCTCAATGCTTGCGAAGAGTAGGGGATGCATCGTAATCCTTACCGGTGCGGAGGTGATGCGTAGATTCTCGGCCTGTGGGCCCGTTGCGGTGCGCAAGATGGCGCCTTGATGCAATGCGATGATCCGGTTGCGATGCGAGAAGATGACGCCCTTGATGCGTCGATGCGATGATGATGCGAAGACGCCCTGGCAGCCGTGCGACGACTCTGTACTTTGGAGCCGCGACAGGCCCTGCGACATGCTTCTCGATGGCAACTCTCTCGATGGCGTCACGCTTCTCCGGTGATGCGACAGCTTGGATGAACACACGCTTTCAGGGAGATGCGACGATTTCAGCTGCGGCGGCGACACGCTTCCTCTCGATGTGTCGCGCTACCAGCTCCCAGCGATACGCAAATATCTGGAGTTGAGAATTCCCAGCAAGGAAATTCAGAGGGGAGCTGGAGATGAAGTCTTTTGTCCCTAAGACTTCAGCAGGTGGCAAGCACAGTTCAAGCCCTTGAAGAATATTCTGAAGATGGATCCATGTTAAAATATCGATATCAAAAATATCGATGAAAAAAATATCGATGTAAAAATATCGATAACAAAAATAACATAACTTAAATTAAATTAATTAAATATTATTATTATTATTAACACATTTCATTCATTTTTTTATATATTTTAACTAATTATAACAAATAAACTAAATTTAATTAATAAAACCACAAAAAAGTGTACATGTACATATATTTACTTAAATACTTTTTTTAACTATTATCTTTATTTGATTTATAAACTGTATTAATTATATAAAAATAAAATAAAAACATATATAAATAATTAAAAATAAATAACAATATTTAATATATTCTATATTTAATTAACACAAACTATTAAAAAAAATACATACATTTAATAACAAAATAAAAACATTAATAGTTAAAACATTAGATAGCGGGAGGGTAAAAATTACTATTCCCAATCCAGTGAGTGCAACAGTAGGGAAAACGCTGGATAGCTTAGGAGTAAAAATAACTATTCACACTTTAGTGAGTGCAACAGTAGGGAAAGCGCTGGATAGCGTAGGGGTAAAATTTACTTCTCCAGTATTAGGGGTGTCTTTCATAGATTCACATGCTTGAATATTCCCCGTCGTCGAAGTGGGAGTCCCACGGTATATAAGAAATAGCAATAATGCTAATATAACATAAATGATAACATCATCATAATAAAAATAGAGATAATACACACTGTAAAACCTCTACAATGGTAACTTCCATAGGAAGACATTATAAGAGAAAAACTCATTTGTAACATCTCAGTGTCATTATGTTGGTCCAAACTGCAGCCAATCAGGCTCAAGCACCCTCTAGAACCTTCTCCTCAGAAGCTCAAGCCCTCAGATTTTCTACCGCACGTCGTGTGAAGGGAGTCTCCCTGAGCTCTGCTCAGTTTTTCTTCAAGTATTTCTCTTCAATTGTTTTCTACAAGAATGTCAAGTAAGAAGTCTTTGTTTAGACCTTGCTCTTCCTGTGGGAAGCTACGTTTGTTTGAAAAGGACCCCCACCAAAAGTGTATTTACTGTCTGTACCCTGAACACAAGGTGGATGAATGTAAATTCTGTAGAGCTTTTCCAGCTAAGACTCTCAGAGACAGGGAAGGTCGTCTTCTTCTATGGTTGAAGCGCCTCCAGGATAAAGAGGATGTTTTGTCAGACGCAGTAAGCCTTCAGTCAGGCTGTTCCACTGTCGCTTCCAAGCGTGGGAGTGTTCAGGAATTACCTTCTCCATTTTTGAAGAAGAAAAAGTTGGCTTTAACTGTGGCACAGGTTCAATCTACAGCTCCTATGGTTTCTGTGTCTGCGCCCACGAGACCTGGCTCTCAGGCGTCATTTCCAGCCTCTATAAGCGTTCTGACAGTCCTGACACCCCGGTCGTCGACGGGCTCGTCGACGACCGTTCCGTCCACGAGATTGGCTTTGGTGTCTTCGTCGACGACTTCTATGACGACGACGTCTGCTTCCTCGTCGTCGACGATGGTTATGTCGACGTCTTCTACGTCGACGAGAGCTTCTACAATCTCGTCGACGATCCCGATTGTCTCGTCGGCGACGAAATTACCATCGACGAAGAAATCCTCGTCGACGTCGAAGAGTTCATCATCGACGAAGGTCCCGTCGACCGCTCCGTCGACCAGCTCGTCGACGACGGCTTCGTCGACGAAGAAGAAGACAACGCTGGTTCCGTCGACGAAGGTACCGTCGACGAAGGTACCGTCGACGAAGATTCCGTCGACGACGACTCCGTCGACGCAGATTCCGTCGACGACGATTCCGTCGACGTACGTTCCGTCGACGGTAGTGCCTAACCGCTTGTCGCCGTCTACTGCTACAGCGTCGACGCCCTCCGTGGAAATAACCTCGTCGACGGTGGCACCTGCAGCTGCGGCATTTTCGCAGGGATTACATCCAGGTCATGCAGGATCCTCGTCAGGAGTGGGTTCTTTTGCCACTATGCCTCTAGTGCCACTACCTTCCTTGCCCTCTGGCAGGGATTCCAATCTCCACTTACCACCTCCTGGTCTCCAGCTACCATCACCATTGATGGCTACTGATCACGGAACTGGATCTATTGGAGACGACGATGACATTGACGAAGCACATAGTCCATCGGAGTTAATAATTAAATGTCAGGACTCGAGTTCGGAGCACGATGAGGTGGAGGAAGTTGACCACCAGGATGAACAATTTCTGCAGATTCCTATGGCCTCTTTCCCAGTTTCTTTGTTTTCTAACCTCCAGCATATGCTGGACGACTACAATCGTAGATTTCCGCCAACCCCTCAGGGTACTCCGAGCCACGCTCCATCAGAGGAATCAGGCCCTGCCGGCCATCAGCATTCTTCGGAGCAGCCTGTGCAGCCAGAGCGTCCCCGCCCTGCTAGCCCTCTTGCTCCGCAACCGGTTGCGCAAGAGGTAGAGGACTCGGACAGAGAAGAGGGGGAAGTACCCCAGGATACTGATGACGAACAGGATCCAGATATGGCGGACTTCGATGACTATCGAATACAGACACCTTCTCCGCAGCAAACAGAGGCTGGTGATTCACCTCCAGTTGATATCGCAAGCTTCCATGTGTTGATGAATAAAGCGGCGGACCGCTTTAAATTACCAAGAGCACAACGACAGGAAGACTGTTTTCTCTATGATTTCAAAAACCAACCGTACAAACAAATTCACACCATACCTATCATAGAATTTGTATGGAAAGAGGGTATAAAGATCATGCACTCTCCTAACTCTTTGCCTGCACAAGTCCCTCGCCTGGAAAAGAAGTATAAGGCTCCGGCTGGTTCCCCTGCTTGTTTGCTCTCGCATCCTAAGCCAGACTCGGTGGTCACACAGGCAGCGCAGCGACGATCCCGTAACCCGGCGACTCCTGTCACTACTCCACCTGATAGAGAGGGTCGACGTTTGGACGCTATTGGGAAAACATTTTCAACCATGTCCTCTATGTCTGTACGTGCTGCAAATGCATTGGCCATATTAGGTCGTTTCGATCGGCAAATGTGGTCAGATATTTCTGCATTGGTTTCGCTGATACCGGAAGCGTCCAGAGCTGAAGCGCAACAGATTCTTCAGGATGGCATGAGGGCATCAGAAGAAATGATCGACTGTGCGATTGATGTGGCAAGTACGGGATTTCGTATCCTCGCCAGTGCTGCGGCTCTCCGCCGCCAGGGTTGGCTTAAATCCACTTCATTCCGGCAGGAGGTCCAGTCGAAGATACTCGACATGCCCTATGACGGTGAATCTCTCTTTGGCGCTCACATTGACGAAGCGCTTGAGTCAATTAAGAAAGACACCGATACAGCAAAATCGCTAGTTTCCTTGCAATTTAAGAAGCAGCCCTTTCGTGGCGCGCGTGGAAGAGGTTCGTCTTCCACCACTTTTCGAGGAGGACACACCCAGTACCGCCAATTCAATCAAGGAAATCAGCGTTACTCCAACCAACAGTCTACTCGCCAAAATCAGTCGAGGCCCTATAAAGGAAAATCAAATTATAGGGGTACCAACAACAAACGTCAGTGACTCTCATGTTGCGCAAGGAGTTGGAGGGAGAATCTCACAGTTTTATTCCCAATGGTCTCTGATAACTTCGGACCAATGGGTATTGGACATTGTTCGCAAGGGTCATGCCTTGGAGTTCACAGAGATTCCTCCTCATTCTCCGCCATCAGGCCCGCCACCTCCCCATTTTAAAGAATTACAACATCAAGTTCGTCTTCTAATACTAAAAGGTGCAGTCGAAGTGGTTCCTATATCACAACAAGGGACAGGTTTCTACTCACGTTTTTTCCTCATTGCCAAGAAGACGGGAGAGTGGCGGCCTATACTGGATTTGAGGGCACTCAATTTCTTTCTGAAACAGCAGTCTTTCCGCATGCTAACATTGTCAGAAGTCTTGCGGCTTCTCTGCAGCGGAGATTTCCTATCCACAATAGATCTGCAAGACGCCTATTTTCATGTGCCGATTCTCCAGCACCATCGCCAATTTCTGAGGTTCAAGGTGGGCACTATTCATTACCAATTCAAGGTGCTGCCTTTTGGCCTGCGATCGGCACCTCGTGTTTTCACGAAGGTCCTGGCCCCAGTCATGGCTTATCTACGTCTTCAAGGAGTGCAGATTTTTCCTTATCTGGACGATTGCCTTCTGAAATCTCCGTCTCCTTTACAGCTGGCTCACGACACAAGTCTCTGCCTGCAGACTTTCGAGTCACTGGGGTTGACCATCAACATGGAAAAGTCACATTTAACACCATTGCAAAGGAGAAACTCCCTGGGAGCGATTCTCGACACGAGCTTATCAAAGGCCTTCATCTCCCAAGAACGACAGGGGAAGATAGAACGTCTGGTCACCATCATCCGTTCAAAACAGTCAGTTTCTGTGCGGATGTTGAAATCATTTCTGGGGATGGCGTCGTCCTGCATCGCTCTGCTCCCGAACTGCAGGCTACGCACTCGTCCTATTCAGGAAGAACTAGACCTGCAATGGCGCCAAGTGTCAGGATCCTTCAACGACCTAGTGAGAGTCTCGTCTCGCATGAAGGACGGTCTCCTTTGGTGGAGAGACCCATCCAACCTGAACGAGGGAGTTTCGTTTCTGGCCCATTCTCCGGATCTAACACTGACCACAGATGCATCCATGGAAGGTTGGGGTGCTCATCTCCTGGACCTTTCAATCAAAGGAAAGTGGACACAGTCACAACGAAACTGGCATATCAACAGATTGGAGTTGATGGCGATCTTCCTTGCTCTCAGATCCTTTCTGCCCGTAGTGCAGGGGGAGTCCGTGCTGGTTCAAATGGACAACACAACCAGCATGCACTACATGAACAAACAGGGCGGCACGAGATCTCATCCCTTGTCTCGGCTGGCTCAGAGGATTTGGAATTGGGCTCTTCGTCATCGAATTTCCTTGACGGCGGTCCATCTGCCGGGGGTGTCAAACATCCTAGCGGATTCGTTGAGCAGGTCCACGTCATCAACCCACGAGTGGGAGCTTCATCAACCTACTCTGGACATGGTGTTCCACCGTTGGGGTCATCCCATGATAGACCTTTTTGCCACTCCACTGAACCGGAAGTGCCCCGCCTTTGCGAGCTGGCATCCTCATCCAGGGTCCAGCGGAAACGCCCTTCTCATGGACTGGAGCGGCCTGTTCGCCTATGCATTTCCTCCAATACCGTTGGTGCCGAGGACGTTGTGGAAGATGCGCAGGCAACCCTGCCACTTGATACTGATCGCACCTCGTTGGCCCAGACAGGCTTGATTCTCAGAACTTCTTCTATTATCCCAATGCGCTCCCATTCATCTGCATCCACGTCCAGATCTCCTGTCAATGGACGAGGGTCAAGTATGCTATCCAGACCCGACCACGCTTCAGTTATGGGCGTGGAACCTGAATACCTTGAATTCGCGAACTTAGACATGCCCCAAGAATGCAGAGATATTCTGGCTTCTGCTAGAGCTTCATCAACTGTTAAAACGTACAAGCTAAAGTGGAAACGTTTTTGCCATTGGTGCGCTGAAGCAAATGTCCATCCACTCACTTCTGCCCCGGAGCAGCTGTTGCCTTTCTTTCTGAGCCTTGCTCAGTCTGGTCTCTCTCATGCCACCTTGAGGGTTTTTCTGGCAGCTATTTCACGTTTCAGACACAATGGCTCGACCTCTCTCTGCTCATCCAGAATTATCCGACAATTCTTTAAAGGTCTCTTCAGAAAGTTTCCTCCTATCAGACGCCCGCCTCCGGCATGGCAGCTCAACGTGGTATTGTCACAGCTCATGAAGCCTCCTTTTGAGCCAATCCACAGGGCAGACACCAAGTTTCTTACCTGGAAGGTCGTTTTGCTTTTGGCCCTAACATCTTCTCGCCGTGTGAGCGATCTTCACGCTTTCACAATCAAGCCTCCTTATTTGCAATTTAGGGCCGATGGAGTGTCTCTTCGTACCAATCCCTCATTTTTGCCAAAAGTGCCTACTGATTTCCATCTGAACGAACCTGTCTTCTTAAAGACTTTCTTCCCGGATCCAAAGTCACCGGCAGAACAAAGACTTCATTCTTTAGACATCAGCCGTTGTCTAAAGTTTTACATTTCAAGGACTGCCCCTTTCCGCAAATCCGATCAACTTTTTGTAGCATATGGAAGAATGCGGAGGGGACATTCAGTGACAAAACAAACACTTGCAAGATGGCTCTCAGCAGCCATATCCTACTGTCACCAACAAGCTGGCAAGCCTTTACAGTGTCCAGTGAAGGCACATTCGACGAAAGCGATGGCGTCTTCCACCGCCCTGTTTGCCGGAGTGCCCCTACACCAGATTTGCCGGGCGGCAACGTGGTCAAGTAGGCACACCTTTACCAGACATTACTGTTTGGATTCCATCAACGAAGCGGATACCGCAGTGGGGCAAGCAGTGCTTCGCCATCTCTTTAAATAAGGTGAGCCTCTGTTCCCTCCTCCTTTCTCTTCTGTGATTGCTATACGCTTTTAAGCTATGTGTTTGCTTCATGTTAAGATTCTTAGCAATCCCAGTTCTAAGGAGTTACTGCTATCTATTCTATTCAAGCATGTGAATCTATGAAAGACACCCCTAATACTGGAGAAGAACAATTGTTACTTACCTGTAAACAGGTGGTTCTCCAGTATTGGTGTCTTTCATAGATTCACATGCGACCCACCCTTCCTCCCCTCAGAGGCTCTCTTCTCCTCATGCGCTATTATTACTAGTGCTACGAAAATCTGAGGGCTTGAGCTTCTGAGGAGAAGGTTCTAGAGGGTGCTTGAGCCTGATTGGCTGCAGTTTGGACCAACATAATGACACTGAGATGTTACAAATGAGTTTTTCTCTTATAATGTCTTCCTATGTAAGTTACCATTGTAGAGGTTTTACAGTGTGTATTATCTCTATTTTTATTATGATGATGTTATCATTTATGTTATATTAGCATTATTGCTATTTCTTATATACCGTGGGTCTCCCACTTCGACGACGGGGAATATTCAAGCATGTGAATCTATGAAAGACACCAATACTGGAGAACCACCTGTTTACAGGTAAGTAACAATTGTTCTTTTCCCACTCCAGAGAATGCAACAGTAGGGAAAGCGCTGGATAGCATAGGGGTAAACATTACTATTCCCACTCCAGTGAGTGCAACAGTAGGGAAAACGCTCGATAGCATAGGGGTAAACATTACTATTCCCACTCCAGTGAGTGCAACAGTAGGGAAAGCGCTGGATAGCTTAGGGGTAAAATTTACTATTCCCACTCCAAAGAGTACAACAGTAGGGAAAGTGCTGGATAGCGTAGGTGTGAAATTTACTATTCCCACTCCAGTGAGTGCAACAGTAGGGAAAGCGCTGGATAGCATAGGGGTAAAAATTACTATTCCCACTCCAGTGAGTGCAACAGTAGGGAAAGCGCTGGATAGCGTAGGGGTAAAATGTACTATTCCCACCCCAGTGAGTGCAACAGTAGGGAAAGCACAGGATCCCAAAACAATAAAAAATTAATATATCGACATTTTCAATACATTTGATTTCTAATTTTAACATAATTAATATATAACTATAAATATATTATTATTAACAAAGGTAAAAAATTATTATTTAGCACTATAAAATCCACAACAAATACTTAAAATTAATTAAACAATTACATTTAATATTTACTAATTAATTAACGAAATTTATTTTTTTATTATGTATTAATTAAATAATTAATTAATTACCAGCTTTCATGCCATTTACACATATAAACACCGCAACACACACCTAAAATTAATTACACAATTACAATGAATAATTACTCATTAATTATTTAAAATTGATTTTTTTATTATTTATTAATTAATCAATTAATTACTTACCAGCTTTTACACCATTTACACATATATACACCACAACTCACACCTAAAATTAATTACACAATTACAATTAATAATTACTAAATAATTCATAGAAATTAATGTTATACTATTTAATAATTAATCAATAAAAAATTAATGACTTACCACCCTTCATACCATTTATATATATAAACGCCACAACACACACCTAAAATCAATTAAACAATTAAGATTCTTAATTATTAATTAACTAATTGAAATTAATTAACAACTAACTATTAAGCTATAATTAATTAATAAATTAACACATTAAATAATAAATTAATTTACATAATTAAATTACTTCCCACCCTATTCTCCTATAAACCCACAACCCGCTAGGGGAACTAATAATGCAAAATTAAACTTAAAATAAATTAAAAAGTAGAAAATTCTAAAACATAATAAAATGACAAACAATTCTTATTAAAAACACTAAAATACATAACATTATTAAAAAAAATCGATATTTTAGTAAACTATATTTTTGTAAACGATATTTATCACAACAATATTTTTGTAATCGATATTACTTACCTTTCAGTCGATATTCTTGTCATCTATATTTTTGTGGTCGATATTTCTTCCAAACGATATTTCTGTAGCGATATTTTTGTCCCACAATATTTCTCCGTCGATATTCCTGCTCTGCACCCTAAAGATGATGAAAGTCCTTAAAAAGTTCCTTCTCCTTTCCTTGGCAATGAAGCAACCACTGCAGGCCAACCCAGCAAATAGCACACTGGAAGAGGGGCTGTAAAACTCCTGCAGCTTCCTTGGTTCTTCTCCTTGGCAAAAGGTTTCTTGTTCCAGAAGTGAGAAGTGATCTTATTTCTTGGGATCAGGGTCCCAATATTTATACCCCCAAATCCTTTGTTCTCTGAAGGCAGAGAGGCCTCTGCCTAGTCCAACCCAGATCCTGAGCACTTTGTTTACATGACTCTCTTCTTCCTTTCACAGTGCAGAGCAGAGACATCAGACGCACTACAGGAGGTGGGGCCAGCATTGTAGAGGGAAGGCCCAGCCCTATTCAGGTCCCAGGCGCAACTCCTCCCTCCCATCAAGATGCAGATATCTCTATTCACCACTGGGCTGCCCCAGCCTTTCTCCTGGAATCCCCCAGCCCTGTCACTCACAACCCCAGACAAGGAATACACAACCTAGCAGAGGCTGGCCTGAACAGTTAGGCAAGAAAATACCTACTTTCTAAAAGTGGTATTTTCAAACACAGAATATTAAAATCAAAAGATGTATTTTATCATTCTGAGTTCAGGCATATTAAATTCGAATTTCTACCATGTTCCCTGAGTCAGTTAGGATTATAAGAATGTAATAATCTAACTGCCCATTCTAGCCTATGGAGAACAGGTAGCCTTCAATAGTGAAAAACGAAAATGGCTGTAATTCACTGCCAGGACATGCTACACACATCAGAGCATGCTCCCACCTTATACTTACCATCCACCATGCCTTTGGGCCTACCATATGGGTGTCTAACATGAAGCAAAGGGAAGGTTTAGGGGCTGGCAAGTGGGTGCACTTAGCCAAGTCGACATGGCAGTTCTAGACTGCACACAGGCCTTGCAATGGCAAGCCTGAGACATACTTTACACGCTGCTTCTGTGGGTGGCATAAACAGTGCTACAAGCCCACGAGCAGCATTTGATTTACAAGCCCTTGGCACACATGGTGCACTGTACTAGGGGTTGACAGGTAAATCAAATAACCCAATCATGGAATCACCAATTAGTACATTAATTTAACAAAGGGAGCACTTGCACTGTGGCACTGAATAGCAGTGGCACAGTGCCCAAAGCATATAACCAGCAAAAACATAGCAAAACAGAGGAGGCAATCCGTCAAAATGGAAGGGAGACTCCCGCCAATGATGCCAGGTCTAACAAGGGTAATCTCTTCATTCGCATATAAGGGAATCTTGCCCATATGATCCACACATGCATGCTTTAGTGGACCACTTAGGGAACCCAAGAGCTGGGTAACTATGGGGCTCTCTGTCTATAGTGCGCAGAGCTGAGCACCTGTTTTATGTTTGTTTGCAAAATGTGTCTGAATTAATGCATGAGCTGCAGACAGCAAAGCTCAGAAATAGAGAAAGGCAATCATTGTTACTGTTTCTGTGCTGTTCTTTTTGCACTTCATTCACTAAGTCTGAAAAAGTCCAAGTTAAGTATATAGGGCCTTATTTATGAGGCCTTGCAATACTTTTACACAGCTGTTGCGTCACTTTTTGTGACGCACCTGCAGCCTAAAAAATACTCTATGTTGCACCCTATTTACAAAGTGACGCATCTAAGCATATGCATAACTTTGTAAAGCCCTGCGCCACATTATACCTACGTCAGGTATAATGTATTCAGGGTGGGTTTTCCCCCATAAAAAGCAGAGCAGATGTGGTGCAGTGAAATCTATGCAATTTCAGTGCACCACTTCTAGGGCGCCACTGTGTCAAAACCTTACGCCTGCCTCACAGCAGGCGTAAGACTGATGTGGGCCCTTTCACATGGGACCTTCCCCGTATGAAAGGAAACATTGCTGAAGTTGTGTCTGTTTTCAGATCCACCCCAGCAATTCATCGCTTTTGCGCCTAGTATCTGTAACTCGTTGTGACTTGGAGCACCGTACATTAAATACAGTGCATCCATCATGTCCCAAGAAGGGCGCAGTGAAAACTGTTGATCGCTGTTTTCACACAGCGATAAGACAGTTTTCATTAATGAGGACCATACATTTCCGGCACTACAAGCTCAAAAAAGGAGCCCAGGTTTGAGCTGAGCCAGCCCAGATGTTCATGAAAGGTTACGTTTATAGTGAGTAGACATTCTGGAAAATTGAACAAATGAGTCGCCGGATGTCCTCCTGCACAGATTTCTTGTTTCGAGCACTTGAAACAAATGTCCCCTTCGATGACTCTGCACACCATCACGGGGTCTTACATCGGGGTTCTCTAGCAGGAGAGTCTCTCCGTCTTTCCACTCATGGACACCTTATTTTATTCTGTGCCACGGTCTAAAGTATCACTTTAGCCATTCAATATGGGCGCAGACTATTCTGTGTGTTCTTTTCTTGCCTTGAGTGGCAATTAAAACACTCCTGGATCTCTATATTCACTTTTTGCTCTCCCATATTAGTTTTCCTATGAATAGATTATTTTTCTTGCTTATCTCAAGATCAGAACCAAGAATGTTCATGATAAAATGATCAATCGTGCCACAACCTGGAAGACACAGTTATTTTCATGGCATAAAAAAGAGCTTCAAGTCACAGTGCAACTGGACTTAAGACTGCTGACCAGCAGCATCATGCATGCTATACATTCACTTGTGCTGGAATATCACTGTCTTTTCGGTTTTCATGCACTGGATTCATCAATAATAATCACAGGACCTATGAATTGACTTTTGCTGATGCAGTGTCACAGAATATGTCACAAAGATGAGCTGCAGCAGGGTCGGGGTTAGCATAGGGATGCCATTGGTGGTTTTCATTTACAGCACAAATATACCTTACAATTGTAGTTGTGCACAAACGCACTGTTATACCAGGAAACATTTCCAGCCAGAGGGAGCGGCCCGTTTAAGATTGCAAGGCGCGCTTCACTCGCTGTTTGTCTTGGTGACATTGCCACAGTAGTCTATGATGTTTACAGCACAGGACACTGTGCAGAACAGGGGCCTTCCCTTTAAAGAGGACCTTTCGAAGTGTAAATATTTTTTAAGTGACCTGCACTCTCTGGGCCATCATTTCAATTGTTTTTCTATTTCTGGGAAAGCGCTCAATTGTGAAGATTGGTTTTCACTTACCCTAGCAGTGACATCATATGAGTGTGTGGCAATTTAAGTCCAAAGCGCAAGTGGAATGATGTTTTGATGAATTTCTTTGATTCTATAACAAATGTGGGATGCCTCCAAAGCTTAGTTTTGGGACTATAAGCACCTGCATAAAAGGACTGAAGATAACTCAAACCAAGTAGCAGAGAGCTGACATTGAGGGCCTTCACCAAGAAATTGCAAATCTCTCTGTGCCTAAGCATGTACCTATGCCTTACAAGACACTACCTGATTCACAACTCCACACAGGCGTGTTTAAACAGGGCAGTAGTCCCGGGCATGTAAACGCAATCAGCGCTCAGCTTATAATCAGCATTGGTACTAAACCAGGCACACACATAGTTTGTGTCCATTTTAAGATTCTCTTGCGCACATCATTGGAAAAGGGAGTCTTCTCTTCACTTACCAATGCTGACAGAACCATTCATGTTAAGTGGAATCAGGCATAGGTTTAAAAGAGTACTGAACTATGGGAAGGGCATTGAAAATGTTTGTGAATTCCCAGAAAGCTAGCGTTTTATTGGTTTTCAGCTCATATGCTTAGCATCTACCTGCCTCCCCATGCACAATTCTGTGGAAACACCAATCAATATATTTGTAGAGCGCACAACTCACCCGTGAGGGTCTCAAGGCTCTAGGGGGTGGGAGGTGCTGCTACTGCTTGAAGAGCCAGGTCTTGAGGAGTCTCCTGAAGGCCAGCAGGTCCTGGGTCTATGATAGGCGGATGGGGAGGGTGTTCCAAGTTCTTATTTAGTTGCTACTCATAAATGTTGCACACACATCTGATTTTGTGTATCACCTGCCAAAATTGCACGCATACCTTAGGACTTCTTTCTTCCATATGCCTAACTTATGATGAGATAAGCTTCAATAGTCTAGTGGTGAAGGTTTTGTATCAAAAATGATGAATCCGCATTTTTAGGACGGATCAGAGCCCCGAAATAAACATAGTCATGATCCAGCAGAAACCAATTTAATAAATATATTTACATATGTACATCTAGCTCCAGTCGCTGTCACATATTTACAATATTAATTACAGAACATAAAGGCAAGACATTAAATAATATTAATAAAGTTATGGTGGTGGTGCTCCTAGGATGAGAAATGGAATCCCAGAAGAAGTGCAGAACCTGAGGGGTGTTCATTCGTAGATCCGTTGTTTCACGTGCGGCAGCAGTACCCACATCCTTTGTTTTTGCAGCATTTGCAGCAAAAGGAGCAGAGGGAGAGGTGGGAATGTCTCTTTGTTCGTAGCAGAGACATCTAGACAAGGAGAGAAACAAGAGCAGGGTGAGTTTTCAATCATTACACTAAGAAGGAGAGAAACAAGAGCAAGGTGAATTGTTTGTCATTAGACTAAGAAGGAGAGAAACAAGAGCAGGGTAAGTTGTTGGTCATTGGACTAAGAAGTAGAGAAACAAGAGCAGGGTGAGTTGTTGGTCATTAGACTAAGAAGGAGAGAAAGAAGAGCAGGGCGAGTTTTCAATCATTACACTAAGAAGGAGAGAAACAAGAGCAGGGTGAATTGTTGGTCATTAGACTAAGAAGGAGAGAAACAAGAGCAGGGTAAGTTGTTGGTCATTGGACTAAGAAGGAGAGAAACAAGAGCAGGGTGAGTTGTTGGTCATTGGACTAAGAAGGAGAGAAACAAGAGCAGGGTGAGTTGGTCATTAGACTAAGAAGGAGAGAAAGAAGAGCAGGGCGAGTTGTTGGTCATTAGACTAAGAAGGAGAGAAACAAGAGCAGGGTGAGTTGTTGGTCATTGGACTAAGAAGGAGAGAAACAAGAGCAGGGCGAGTTGTTGGTCATTGGAGTAAGAAAAAGAGAAACAAGAGCAGGGCAAGTTGTTGGTCATTTGTCTAAGAAGGAGAGAAACAAGAGCAGAGTGAGTTGTTCGTCATTAGACTAGGAAGGAGAGAAACAAAAGCAGGGTGAGTGGTTGGTCATTAGACCAAGAAGGAGAGAAACAAAAGCAGGGTGAGTTGTTGGTCATTAGACCAAGAAGGAGAGAAACAAGAGAAGGTTGATTTGTTTGTCATTAGACTGAGTAGGAGAGAAACAAGAGCAGGGTGAGTTGTTGGTCATTAGTCTAAGAAGGAGAGAAACAAGAGCAGAGTGAGTTGTTTGTCATTAGACTGAGTAGGAGAGAAACAAGAGCAGGGTGAGTTGCTGGTCATTAGACTAAGCTCTGAGTATGAGTGCCTTCCATTTATGATAAGCCTCTTCAAACAACATTACTGTGGTAATCTGAATAATACAGAATCGAATGTATGCTGTTTTATGTCATGATGTATGACAGCAGAATTCGAACACTGTTAATAAACGTTCTTCCCAAATCTTTTGTAGTATTAATCAGGGCTTGATATGATATATCTATCCAGCTCCTGGTGTGATTACACACAGATTATTCCTACAACTTCTTAAGTAAAAGTGTTCATATTGTTGGGTGATGAATGTCATTGAAGTTTCACGACGGCTGACTAAAGGTTGTCTTTAACCCATCCTTCTAATGTCTCTGTAGTTTGCTAAGGCCTTGTTGTCGATGGTAAATCTGAAGACTTTTGGTAGGAAATTGCTGTTGGGTATTTAAATATCTTACTACAACCTCATCTCTGGGGCTGTGGTTATGATCCTTCAGAAAAAGACCTCTTTGTTTGGAGATGATAATTCTTTCAATAACATTGTAGAATTAACCTTGAAATTGTAGGCTGAGCAGTTTTCCAACCCACATTGCTTGGAAATTACTAGGAGTAAAACTTTTAGAACTCTTTGACACATTACTGAATATTTGTTTTTTTTCCTGAATATGTTACATTACCCCATCATTGACTTGAAGATTCCTGTGATTACTGATACTGACTGTACTTATTCTTGAACCCTCCATCATATTAACCTGTGAATCCTGGACTCTTTGATACATATTCATTTTCTCCTGTTTTAATACAAGAGCAGGGTGTAGCAGCTCAGAAGGCACACCCTGGGACCTTTGAGTTATGAGGGTAACCATTGAAAGTAACCGGAGTTAATCAGATATCAGAGCTAATTGAAAGCTACCACTGGATATGAGCTTGTGGGAAAGATTATGTAGCACTGCAAGTCCAAACAGACATAGGGTAATTCCTGTGGAGTGGATGTCGGGACACCGTTCTCTCAGTAATCTGGGATTGTAATAGCCCTGCGCACGCTGAAAGCTGGTCACCCTGACCATGGTGACTCTTACCTAACACGACAATAATCGATTTGCTTGAAAATGCTATTAACGTGTGATGGGGAATGACACCTCTACCTAACCTTTTTTGGGTATGGATGGCTTGGCTTGGCAGGTTGGTATTTAGGGTTCAGCCCCGCCACTAAGCTCTACAACACTTTGTTCATTCACTCATTAGTCGATGGAAATAGCTCACCAGTAGGCTTGGTTCCTCATTTGCAGCCTCGGAAAGACTAACCAGATGTTCTCCACTTTCTCCCTGTTAAGAAAAATAAAATGATTGATTGAATTGAGCATTCGTGAGCTGTGGTTATCGAAGTTTAATTCTGAGGAAACAGCAAGCAAGCAGAGACAGGGTGTTACAAACTTTGGCAGAAGTAGACGAAAGCTCTAGCCCATCCATTTGGACATGCTAATGATTGAAGAAAAAAGAGGATTCAGAGTGTAAAGCTTATGGAGGTCAATGTCTGGCAGAAAGCGTTTGAAGATATCAGGCAGCTGTGTGATCGATAGCCTTATAGCAGAGAGATGTATGTACACACCACTCATGGGAAGCTAGTCAATAGTGTGTAGATGTCTTGAAATCCTAAAATTATTTTGGTGACCATATTTTGATGAAGTTGAAAAGGAGTGGAGAAAGACTGTGGAGGGTCAGACACAGAAAATACAACTTTCCATGAGACTGCTGATGAAATGACCTCAGAGCATCAAGTACTGCGTTGGGATGTTTTTGCCTAAAGTTTATGTTTTTCAGGTGCTGTTTCTTAACTAATCATTTCTCACAATTATGTGTGGACCAGCCCAAGAGCATGGATAAGGCAGGAAGGCTGAGGTGTAGAGGACAAAGACTTTTGGAAACTCTTAGTCCATTAAGGTATGGAGGCTCAAGATCTGGCTTTTCGACTGATAGGGAGCGGCGCACCCCCCTCGCAACCCCCAGCGCCCTTAGTCCCTCACGGGTGAGTAGCGTGCTTACAATTCCCCTGATTGATTGGTTGAGATTGTGGGAATGTGATACCCTGCTTGAGTGTATGAGGCCAGTGTGTGTGAATGGGTCAGAATCCACTAAAGAGTGTGAGGCCAGAGTATGGGGGTATGAGGCCAGAGTTTGGGGATGAGAAACAATATCAATATCAATGTATGAGACCAGAGTGTGGGAAAGTGTGGGTATCAATGTATGAGACCAGAGTGTGAGAAAGTGTGGGTATCAATGTATGAGACCAGAGTGTGGGAAAGTGTGGGTATCAATGTATGAGACCAGAGTGTGGGAATGTGTGGATATCAATGTGTGAGACCAGAGTGTGGGAAGGTGTGGGTATCAATGTATGAGACCAGATTGTGGGAAAGTGTGAGTATCAATGTATGAGACCAGAGTGTGGGAAAGTGTGGGTATCAATGTATGAGACCAGAGTGTGGGAAAGTGTGGGTATCAATGTATGAGACCAGAGTGTGGGAAAGTGTGGGTATCAATGTATGAGACCAGAGTGTGGGAAAGTGTGGGTATCAATGTATGAGACCAGAGTGTGGGAAAGTGTGGGTATCAGTGTATGAGACCAGAGTGTGGGAAGGTGTGGGTATCAATGTATGAGACCAGAGTGTGGGAAAGTGTGGGTATCAATGTATGAGACCGGAGTGTGGGAAAGTGTGGGTATCAATGTATGAGACCAGAGTGTGGGAAAGTGTGGGTATCACTGTATGAGACCAGAGTGTGGGAAGGTGTGGGTATCAATGTATGAGACCAGAGTGTGGGAAAGTGTGGGTATCAATGTATGAGACCGGAGTGTGGGAAAGTGTGGGTATCAATGTATGAGACCAGAGTGTGGGAAAGTGTGGGTATCAATGTATGAGACCAGAGTGTGGGAAAGTATGGGTATCAATGTATGAGACCAGAGTGTGGGAAAGTGTGGGTATCAATGTATGAGACCAGAGTGTGGGAAAGTGTGGATATCAATGTATGAGACCAGAGTGTGGGAAAGTGTGGGTATAAATGTATGAGACCAGAGTGTGGGAAAGTGTGGGTATCAATGTATGAGACCAGAGTGTGGGAAAGTGTGGGTATCAATGTATGAGACCAGAGTGTGGGAAAGTATGGGTATCAATGTATGAGACCAGAGTGTGGGAAAGTGTGGGTATCAATGTATGAGACCAGAGTGTGGGAAAGTGTGGGTATCAATGTATGAGACCAGAGTGTGGGAAAGTGTGGATATCAATGTATGAGACCAGAGTGTGGGAAAGTGTGGGTATAAATGTATGAGACCAGAGTGTGGGAAAGTGTGGGTATCAGTGTATGAGACCAGAGTGTGGGAAGGTGTGATACCCTATGAAGTGTACATGGCCACAATGTTGTAGAGGGTGAAACAACATTGAAATGTGTGAGGCTAGAGTATGGCAAAGAGTGAAACGACATTGCAATGTCAGAGGCTACTGTGTGGCAATGATTGAGTCTCCACTGAAATATGTGGGTGCAGACTTTGGCAATGTCTGAGTGAATATACTGAAGTAAATGAGGCCAGAGTGTTTGAATGGGTAAAACAAGATTGAAATGTATGAGGCTAGAGTTTGGGAAAGTGTGGGACCCCACTGAAGGGTACGAGGACAGTGACGTGCCAATTGGTGATAGTTCATTAAAGTGCATAGATCAGTGATGTCGGATTGCCTGAGATCACATAAAAGTGAAAATGGGGAGATAGGCAAAAACGACCGACAGCCTAAGCAGAAGTGCAAAAACACTTTTATTCTGGGTTTAATTAAACTTTTTAGTACTGGAGAGATGAGTGTAGTGATAGAAGTGTGTCTTGTCTGTAATGTGGGTCAAACTGGAACACTATTGGAAAACTGAGTATGTTTATAAGGACATGCCTTGGCCCTATATTAGGGCATTAATGTGTTAAACTATTAAAACTTCCCAAAAGAAACCCCGAGCGCAGGAACCGGCAGATCTTACTACATTTAAAGGAAGACTCATTGGCCCAGGATCAGGAGTCCAGAAGTAGCACTGAGTCTATGCACACTCTATCCAGAGCCCCCCACCAGGAGAGAGATGCACGTCTGCGTGGCCTCCGTGCCCAGCTGGCATGAAGGCTGCCCTCTCTCTCAGTGACAGACCACTCTCTATCAGCCGTACCTTAGCCAAGGCGGACAGGGACACAGGGTACAGTAAAGAAAGAACATGCCAGCAAGCAGCAGAAGGATAGGACACGAGTGACGTCAGGGCGAGGGATACCTTTGAAGTGTGTGAGGGTGAGGCCCCAGGAATGAAGGCGGGAGCACGTGCTGAGGAGGTGACAAAGGTAACAGTAAACTCCATGAGGGGCAGGAGAGAAACTCTCCACTTTATTACAACCCTAGAGTATTATTAGGGCGAGAACGCACCGAGCTGCCTGTACGGCTGTATTAGAGTAGAGATGAGACTGTTTCTAAGTGAATTAAGAGTCTATTACAGTGCAGGCAGAAAGGTGTGTGAGAGATGCAGGCGAGGGGCCCATTCCACAAAAGTGCTTCTATGTTTAGGTTTAGCTTCCATGCACCAGTAGACCTAATGACGAGTGCAAAGACAATTCCCAGTTCACAATAGGTTTTTTTACATTTATTAAATGATTTTCATGTAAGTAAATCCACTTCCAGGGTTGGAAGTGGGGCGAGAATACTCTTCACGTGTATTTACATCCAATCTTCTCTCCGCCCTGGTAAATGACAGAGATTCAAAGTGTAAAAGGAAATCCCTTTCTAGAGTAGCAAGGGGAAGGCAACACCCCCAGAATTATTGGGAAGGGAAAAGCGATCCTCCAGTGGGAAGGTTAGAGAAAAACAAAATGAATTCATTCACACACTTGGAAGGCATTTCTCCCTGATCATTTGCACACTGTGTACAATTGTGAACACGTGAGCCCACAAAACTTCCTAAGAAGTTAGTTTCGAACAGTAACTATTACAGGTTTGCAGATATGGCTTGGAAAACCTTGGGAATCCCAAAAATTTGGAAATCTGCACCAATGCGATTTCTGAAAACAGGGGATGCAGTTTTTGACTTGTTGTTTGCCATTAAATCATTTGCATAAAAGTACCTGAAGTAAGTATTGCATTGAAAAAGAGGACTAGAAAATGAGAAAACAATTAGAAATATGCACTAAATAAGATATAAAACAAAAAAAAATGAAATAATAAATACTTTTGCAGTTGAAAATAGCACCTTTTCAAAGCGTAGGCTGATATTCAGAGTAAAAAGGTACCTGAGTCGTGGACATGCTGCGAGTCCTTGGAAGTAAGACTGAGAGAGACAGAAGTGCGCAGATCAGACAGACTGTAAGCAGTTTCATGTTCCTTCCCCCTTCTTCCCTTTCTTCTCTCAGAATCTTGTCTCTTTTCCTTCTTTTTCTTCTGTCAGTATTTCTGTGTTCTTTTTCTTCTCCCTTTTTCCACGCTTCCTCCTTGCCTCGCCGCCTCTTCAGTAGTAGATCAATGCGATTTCTCACCACTGGGGCTCTTCTGACGGTTTCTGCTGCGATCTCCCAGTATTTATAGCGGATCTGCCCTGGGTCACATGGGTGCCAGTCACTTTCCAGTAAACGGGAGCCACAAAGGTTATCTCACCTTTGTCCTGTTTAGGAAACATTCTGGAAATGAACAAAAAAACGCCGCGAGCTCACAGGACTCACCCTGGGGAATTTCCACCCTTGCTTAAAGACATTTTCGGTAATTAAACGTGGTCCATTTCGAGAAGAGACACGAAAGGTATGTCATAACTTTAGAATAACAGGTGGAGGTGTTCACATTTATCAGATTACTACAAAAATAAATGCAAGGAAATTGCAAATGCATGTAGTTATGTAAATATGTTTTGCACTTCTAAACTGATTTCCGTATCTTTTAATATGAATTACATAACGGGACGTTAAACCGACCATATAAGGTACATGTAGACCAAGTTATCCCAGACACATTACTGCAGAGGGCACATTTTGTCGTCCATAATGTTCAATTCCGTGCATCAAAGTGCATTCGACAACCCATGGAACTGAATCTTTGTGGTCAAAAGGCAATTCTAATGTATATTAATGTTCTTAACTCTTTTCCATAAAGTGATTGCATTTTTCTACCCCTGCACTAACCAGACCTCCTTTCAGACTTCATCGGTGTTGGTTTTTAGGCACACTATGCCCAGATATCAGGATCTGACTTTACACCCTAATTGTCATTTAATCATAAATATTGTGGTTATCTTAATCTTCTCCACACCTGGGCAATGTCTCTCGTTCCAATCATTCAATAGTATTTCTAATCTTACGTGTTGAATGTTCTTTCACATATCCTATCGCTCTGGTCAGCAGTTAAAACTCAACTTCCCAGGGTGTTTCACCAGTATATCTAGGGGTGGGCGGAATTTGCGTAGTCGCGCTATGCAACGCTCCGCCTAATGGTAAATAATCTCTGTGAGCATGCAAAAGTTCCGCGAACACGCAGAATTGCTTGTTCTGCCCGTTCTCTCCGGAACGCGAAATTAGCCAAATTCCACAAGCGGAACGGAATTTACAGCCCAGGCCTATATAGGACTTGTTACAAGTGGATCAATAACTTTCGATATATGTGCTTTAGCTCCTAATACCTTGGTGTTGGTTTTTATTGGATGTGTTTCTCATTGCTTTCAGATGAGGGCCATAGATGGGAACTCCCTAGATAGCAATTTTGCATTTTCATGGGTTAAAAAAAAAACACCCTTCACTCACATCAAACACCTTCTATTCTAAAGAATTTGTAAAAGATTACAAATGACAGACCCCTTCCCAAATGCCCCATCCACTTCCGTAGATGTTATAAGAATAGCTAACTTGTTATCACGCTTCTGCTATTTCCTATACAAGTGATATTTTTATCCAATTTAATGGTAGACAGCTGAGTGCTCTTATGAGCATGACATGCTGAGCTGTTGCAAGCGGGGTTTATGCAAAAAGAACAATTGATGGACAGAATGCAGAACAATGTCATACATTCACCCCAGGACAGACATCTGGGCCTAAATCCATCGTTTTTTTGCTCACCATGCCATTCCAGTTTAGATCCAGCCATATGCAAATCAGTCTTGATCCTGCGGCCAATGAGAACAGTCCAGCCCGAACTGACAGTCCAGGTCCTCCCTGGACTGGAAACAAGCATCCTAGGACCGGTTTCAGGGGGTTTTATATCATGACCTGATGCTCACAGCCAATGAAAACAAGGCTGCCGTAAATGATTTGTTTTGGCTCATATAGTTTGTCGTAAGAGTCCCAAATTGTGTGCATATATCTGTAACATACATAGATATGACTTTTCCTAGTCCAGTGAAGGGTGTCATCTCTTCCATTTTTTATCGAACCAACACAGCATTGACACTTTTTTGCATCAGCTTCAGCTGAATGTTTTTCAAATGATGTATATGAAAGGTGAGACAGGAGAAGCAGGTCTGGGTCTATTGTTGTGGTTTATTGAGTGAGAACAAGGAGAACTTAGCACTGCCAAGGAGAAAAGCAAAGGAATACTGGGCTATTTATCAGATCATAAATATGGGCTCACTTGCCTATTCAGCAATCAACAGTAGATTAAATGACCAAGGACCCATGCACACCGCTGGTGTTTGTTGTACACTGACTACTTTGCAGCAGGCCACGCCCCATTAATATGAATGAGGCTTGATTCTGTTTGGGAATCCCATTGGACTGAGGCAAAAGCCTGGGCCGAGGTATGGGAGAGACAGCAGACCCCCATCCTTGCATCAGCATCCTCAGAAGCCAGCATCTTTTTATTGCAGCCCCGCTCTGTGAGTGGCTGAGGAGGAGCTTGCAGTATTCCCCTGGACCACGTTCTGCCCCTCTCTCCTCTTATGCCTTTTGCACAGTGTACTTTTATCAATTTTTTACAAAATTGAAGGATAATGGTATAGGTTGTGTAAATCTGCGAGATCTTAAGTGGCATTTTATTTTGCATTTATTCTCTCTTTCACCTACGCTTTAAGTGGCATGCTTCCTGTTGTGGAACCTTCCTCTGTCATCCCCGACTAATCGTGCAGGAAATATCACTTGAACTGTTGCACTGAGCTTCTTTCATTTGTCCATTCTTTTCCCCAGTTCCCATTGTTTCTCATCCTTAGTTCTTTCATTATCCGAGCCTATAAGGAGTGAAAAAGGAGAGCCCTGTGTTTGGACAGCCCCAGCCTTCAGAGCAGCAGGCAGCAGATATTAATTTAAGAGGGTAAAAAGTTGACCAGGATCTTCACAAGTTATTTCCAGTTGGGGTTTAGCCTGACCAAATCTCCAAGCACACTTTAAATTTCATGTTCCGGCTCAATGGGGCTACTGTTGTTCAATATTGTAGCGTTCCAGTAGCCTGATGATAGAACCTTTAGCATCACCACGCCTAGTGGCCTCCAGAATATTTAGTGTCCTGGTGATATTACATCTACCCTGGTTAGCAGGTAATCTCCATTCATTCTGATGAAGCTTTGTCGCTATTCTGAATTCTTTCCTAGAAGTTTTTACCAACCTTATGGTCGGTCACTGCTGTATCTTCAAGGACTTTTTTCACTATGCCAAATCATCTAACTTCTATCCTAAATTCACACAATCGAGCCTGTCTCTCTGGTACTTTTGAGTAACCTCGAAATAATCCCATATTGTTTTATCAGCTGCTCCACTGAAGTATCTTGCGAAGGCCCTAAGGAGCCAGGGGTATTAACTTCTGAATTCAGTGCTACTACCTGCTGTTCCATCCTGATACTGGTGTGCTCGCCTCCCTGAGCCCCCTCCTTCTACCACAAACAGAGGGCATCCTAATGGTTGGAAAGTGGTCCTCCCACTCCCATGGCACAGAGACCTAAGAATACTGTTCTGCTGGCACTGGATTCTCTATTACCCTCAACTATCGCAAAGGGGGCAGAAAACTCAGCATGGTCTAATACCTCATCTAGAGAAGGGGTGAAGGGTTGTGGGATGGGGAGCATCAGGGCGGTGCAGAGGGTCTGACTTAGACATAAGAAGCACTGCTGTAAAACCTGACTGAAGCTCAGAGTACCCAATACCACCTGAAGCAATGATTGGGGAGTCGTAGAACTTGAACACAGAATCTTGAGAAAAGATCTCACAGACAGGTGTAAATTTAGCTTTTGATATTGATTCCTGTTCTCACCCCTCTTGGAACTCCCTGTAATTCGCTTCCCTCTGCTGAGCATTTATTCTTCCCTAAGGAAACCATTTTTGATCCGTAACCAAACGCATTGCTGAAGGTTTGGTTCTTAAAAGTCTTGTTTCGGGAGGCTCCTCACTCTTCTGGACTTCCTGTATTTGGGCCAAATGTTTTGTTTTATTTACGTAAACAAAAACAGGTCCCAACAGGTATTATTTAAAAGACTGTTTCAAAGGAGTATGCCACAGGCATTACTGAGAACAGAACACAAGGAGTCAAAGGTTTGAAAAAAGGGTGGTATTATTCACCAAGGGCAAGGGGTAATGCATTTACAGTTAAGACAGCACTGTAAAGATTACAAGTTACAAGTTCTGTAATTGAAGCTTTAAATGATGTACATATTTTCATGTATGCGCCACTTATGCTGTTTTTAAAAGCACTTGCACTTTTCATTTCACTTAAAACTGTATATAGCACCTTGCACCAAGTGCCACTGGGTTGTCACAAGATCTAATCTTTACAGTGCTGTCTTAACTGTAAATGCATTACCCCTTGCCCTTGGTGAATAATACCACCCTTTTTTCAAACCTTTGACTCCTTGTGTTCTGTTCTCAGTAATGCCTGTGGCATACTCCTTTGAAACAGTCTTTTAAATAATACCTGTTGGGACCTGTTTTTGTTTACATAATACACCCATCCCAACGTGGTTTATGGGTTACCTCCTGTGCTTCCTACAACTTGTTTTATTTACAGCACTTTCGGGGGGGGGGGGCAACTTTTAGATGCTGCACTTTTCAGATACTGGAACTGGGGAGTGTCTCCTCAGGGCACAAGCACGGCATTCTGATTTTCCTGACTCTTTAATTTAGGGAACAGAAGAAATCTTGGCTGGAATACGATGCACCCAGCAGTTATTTATTTATTTTATAATGCGCTAAAAGTGCGGGTGATGTCTAAGGGTAGCTAGGGATCTGGGATACTCCAATTAGTACCCTGTGATTGTGTGACATTCCTCTAGCGCATATGAAACACTGAAAAGGGTATACACTGCATTTAATTAATGCTACTCTCACACTGCTCATTAATTTAGTCTACATGATCAGATATCATTACACTTACATCATCATATATCATTGTACTAAAGAATCCATACAGGTAAGGTAGTCCAGACCTATTGGCTTTGCCAATGCTTGTTTGAAGAGTGCGGTTTATTTAGGTCTGTGCTCCATCAAAGGATGGCTGAAGTTTACTGCTGAGATAGGATCATTGCAAAACAACAGTTGATGGACAGAATGCAGAACAATGACATACATTCACCCCAGTACAGGGATCTGGGCCTGAATCCATCGTTTTTTTGCACTCCACACCACCCCAGTTCAGACATGGCCATATGCAAATCAGCCTTGACCCTGTGCCTCATGGAAACAGTCCAGCCCGAACTGCTAAGCCATGTCTTTCCTGGTCCGGAATCAAGCATCCTAGGACCGGTTTCTGGCTATCAGCCGTCTTCAGCCAGGATAGCTTGACTCCAGTGGTGTGGAGAGCATGGGGCTCACGTCTGAGCATACCCATTCCACTCGGGGTGACAAGTGCAAAACAACAGTTGATGGACAGAATGCAGAACAATGTCATACATTCACCCCAGTACAGAGATCTGTGCCTAAATCCATCGTTTTTGTGCACTCCACACCACCCCAGTTTAGACATGGCCATATGCAAATCAGCCTTGACCCTGTGCCTCATGGGAACAGTCCAGCCCGAACTGCCAAGCCATGTCTTTCCTGGACCGGAATCAAGCATCCTAGGACCGGTTTCTGGCTATCAACCGTCTTCAGCCAGGATAGCTTGACTCCAGTGGTGTGGAGAGCATAGGACTCACGTCTGAGCATACCCATCCCACTCGGGGTGACAAATGCAAAACAACAGTTGATGGACAGAATGCAGAACAATGTCATACATTCACCCCAGTACAGAGATCTGGGCCTAAATCCATCGTTTTTTCGCACTCCACACCACTCCAGTTCAGACATGGCCATATGCAAATCAGCCTTGACCCTGTGCCTCATGAGAACAGTCCAGCCCGAACTGCCAAGCCATGTCTTTCCTGGACCGGAATCAAGCATCCCAGGACCGGTTTCTGGCTATCAGCCGTCTTCAGCCAGGATAGCTTGACTCCAGTGGTGTGGAGAGCATGGGACTCATGTCTGAGCATACCCATCCCACTCGGGGTGACAAATGCAAAACAACAGTTGATGGACAGAATGCAGAACAATGTCATACATTCACCCCAGTACAGAGATCTGGGCCTAAATCCTTAGTTTTTTTGCACTCCACACCACCCCAGTTCAGACATGGCCATATGCAAATCAGCCTTGACCCTGTGCCTCATGGGAACAGTCCAGTCCGAACTGCCAAGCCATGTCTTTCCTGGACCGGAATCAAGCATCCTAGGACCGGTTTCTGGCTATCAACCGTCTTCAGCCAGGATAGCTTGACTCCAGTGGTGTGGAGAGCATGGGACTCACGTCTGAGCATACCCATCCCACTCGGGGTGACAAATGCAAAACAACAGTTGATGGACAGAATGCAGAACAATGTCATACATTCACCCCAGTGCAGAGATCTGTGCCTAAATCCATCGTTTTTTTGCACTCCACACCACCCCAGTTCAGACATGGCCATATGCAAATCAGCCTTGACCCTGTGCCTCATGAGAACAGTCCAGCCCGTATTGCCAAGCCATGTCTTTCCTGGACCGGAATCAAGCATCCCAGGACCGGTTTCTGGCTATCAGCCGTCTTCAGCCAGGATAGCTTGACTCCAGTGGTGTGGAGAGCATGGGACTCACGTCTGAGCATACCCTTCCCACTCGGGGTGACAAATGCAAAACAACAGTTGATGGACAGAATGCAGAACAATGTCATACATTCACCCCAGTACAGAGATCTGGGCCTAAATCCATCGTTTTTTGCACTCCACACCACCCCAGTTCAGACATGGCTATATGCAAATCAGCCTTGACCCTGTGCCTCATGGGAACAGTCCAGCCCGAACTGCCAAGCCATGTCTTTCCTGGACCGGAATCAAGCATCTTAGGACCGGTTTCTGGCTATCAGCCATCTTCAGCCAGGATAGGATCATCGACAATGATGCTTTAATAAGTTTATTAGTGTGCACTTGTTGCCTTCTGGCATATGTTGTCTATCGGTACCCCAGAGGCCATTGAGAGATATCTGGAAACACAAAAACAATCTTGTATGTACTTTACTGTAGGGGTGTTTTGTAGTGAACTCGTGGCCGCTGTTTGCTCAGAGGATCCATGTTTACCATCCTTGTCCACCTCTCACTCTATAACCCGCAGTGCACACGCCACAGTGTGCTGGCCGGGGTCCAGGAAGCCAGGCTCCGGACAGTCGCTGTCCATCAGACACCAGGGCACCAACATGCTCACCTTCCCTGATAGTGCTGCAAGGCTAGTGACCTCACCTTTGTCAGAGCCAAACACAGGCGGCGGCTGAGAGTCCAAGAGAGGAACGCAAGGGAGACCGAACCCCAGCTCATATGCTGACCAGTCCATGGGGGGGTTTCAGGTGGGATATATTCAAATAAATGTGGTGGGCAGGCAGTAAGAATCATCTCCCTTTTAATACTTTTTATGATGCCTCTGAAAGATGGCAATGCTGGGAATGAGTCAGTCACATGTGACTAAATTAAGGCAGGTCAGCGGCGGTTTCTCCGCAATGGCGGGGGAGCACCTCCCCTTCCCCCCGCCTGCTGCGAGTCGCTCATGAAAAAATGAAATTACAATTAAATAAATGATTTAATTGCCAATTTATTTTTCCCAGTGTGCATGCTGCATTGCCCCCGGAACATACGGGACATGGAGGTGTCCTCTGCTGCTGATTGGCAGCATAGGCGACTGGAGCAGTGACAAGCTGGACACTCTAAAGTGCGCTTGGCAGTTTGGCCGGCTGTTTTACGACATTCGCACCTCGCAGCTCTCGAACCCGAGTTGTTTAAGACAGCTGAGTGGAGAGCAAGCACAGGCCTTCAAGGCATAAAGAAGCGTCCGGTCAACTTGCTCCATCCAATGCCGGCGCATCTCTGAAGCTAGTTAATAGCATTAGAGCAGTGTCTGGATTGGTTTGCGGAGCTCCACAGAAGACTGCAGTTTCACCAAGGAGGCCGTGTAGCAGTGGGTAAGCACAGTTTATTTAAATCTTATTTATTTAAAATGTTAGTGTAGTTTTATTATGGATGGAGGGAGGGGTTGTTTTATCATGGGCTTTTGGAGGGAGGGAGTGCTTTTCCATACTCTTTGTCAAGAGGACATTCCATGGGTGGCACATGGGCTTTACAATGCAACCACCAATTGTTTTTGATGCAAAACGCTCTCCACAAACAATAGTAGACAGGAGTCTGCACCAAAAAATAATGCCACTTTGAAGCAGGCGTTAAAAAGGAGAAAAGTTTTTGTTTCCCCTAACTTTTCTAACTTTGCATGTGTGCTGCAATGTACAGCGCACATTCAAGAAATGAAAAAGGAAAACGTTTCTCTAGGCAGAGTATTTTGTACTGAAAGGGTATCTTTCCAATACAAAACCTATGCTAGACTCATGAGACACCTTTGCACTAAGGTGCAAATCTGTGCATGTGGTGCCCAGCAGCCTGAGTTTACGCCACTTCAAGGGAGAGCGATATCAAAGGGGATGATCTGGGAGAGAGCAGGATACTACTATAGGTCTGTAGATATGGAACGTTCCAGCTCTTTGCGTTGGGTGACAGTTTTGTAAATCAGGGCCAGTGTATCTTTGCTCACATTTCACCAGTCTTTATATCAAAAACTCATATTTACTGTCAGTTAGCACTTGGACAAAGATATTTTGCAGCAAATGCAGTGCAAAAAATGCTTTCCTTCTCAGAGGACCAGTGCACTAGAACATGTATGTAAAGGGGCATAACAGGGTGGAAACAGCACAGACACCTCTTGGATAGCACTTAAAGCCAGATCTACCAAGCAAGCATCACTGGGGCTAGTGCAAACATTGGCAATCAAAATATTAATCCGTCAAGTCACATGTAATTTCTATGCAATTACACTTTTTACCCGTTGCTGGTTGTAATCACGCATGGATTTGCACGTGAGGTTGTACCTGCAATACACCTCTCACTCGAGGTCCTGCTGGCTCACCTCTGTGCAATACCTCAACACAAAGGGCCAGGTTACAAAGGTTTTGCATCAGATTGTGTTTCTTTTATACGACGGATCCAGCGCACTATCTTGTTCAAGATTTACAAACCAATGCAAACTGGTACTTGCATTGATTTCTTTTGTAAGCAAAGTATGTCCTTTGTATGTGATCAGTCCAGTAGCCAGTGGTGTAGATTATAAGAGCAGGTTTATTCATTTACAAGTAGGATGGTAAGATTGCCCAACCAGGAGCAGCATCCTGCTGCTCAGCCCCACTCATTCCAACTGAACACTCATCCAAACCATGCACTCATGATCATTTAATTACATTACATTCACACCGGCTGAGCAGCAGGAAACTAAGAGATAACAGGATACAACAGTTTGTAAGGAAAAGCAACGCAAGCCAGCGCGAAGAGCTGCTTGGTGCTGCCCTGCGTCAGTGGGGCATTACATGGGTGGTACATGGGCATTTCCCTTGCTACCACTCATACGTTATGACACAAAGCCCTATCTACTAAGAATAGTAGACAGGGTTTTGCACCAAAAAATATTACCACTTAAAACAGGCAGTAAAAAGATAAATACTTTTATTTCTCTTTTCTTTTCTGACTTTACATGTGTGCTGCACTTTATGGCACGAACACAAAGTAGGAAAAAAAGAAAATGTTGTCTCTGGAAAAGGAACATTCCAGTACAAAACCTATGCTAGACTCACGAAAAAACCCTTGCACTATGGCGCAAAGTTGTATGCATGGCGCACGTCTGCCTGAATGTATATCTTTGTAGACATGTCGCTTTCCTACTCTCTTCTACTATCCTTGTCACGCCACGCCACACAGCAACCTTAGTTACTGAGCTGCGTTGTGTGACTTTTTCCATAAATCTAGGCTGTAGTGTCATGCGAACCAAACATTGTTTCAGTGCACATTCAACTTTTTACCATAGACGCAACACAATCATACTGAGTGAGTAGCAAATATTGAAATTTATCCAGAAGGCAAAGGATTGTTACCAGTCTTAGCTTTAGAGTTGTGTTCAGTGTTTCTCCAGATAATCATGTCTTTGCTGTGTTCTACATCAGAGACAAAGCACCGCTCTGGCAGTGCAGGAGTCCCTGGTTCTCAGCTTGAATTAGGTTGACATGGGAACTCATCACAGCTCTGCCAAGATCCCTTTAAAGGCAGCCTAACATATCTGTTAAATTCAGACCAGAGACTAAACTCCGCTCAAAAGGCCATATGTATGAAGATGCTCATTTGCGAATCTCAAATAGCGATTTTTTAGAAATCGCTATTTGAGATTTGCAAATTGGTATGTATGTAGAAAATCACATTTTTTTTGCGATTTCTTAAAATTCCTTAATTGTGATTTGCAAATTGCGAATCGCAATTAAGGAATGCATTCCCATTCATTTCTATGGGCCAGGAGCCCATAGGAATGAATGGGAAGTTATTCTCAATTTGCGATTCGCAATTTGAGAATTGCAAATTGAGAATAATTTCAAGGGTGCAGGGGTGTCCAAAGGACACCCTGTTGCACCCCTGAAATTAGCATGGGTGCACATGTGGTGCACATACCTGCCCTAAGGGCATGTATGTGCTTCACAGTGCACTTTGAAAAATGCAAAAAAGTGCATTTTTCGAAGAATTCGCAAATTACCACCAACTTGAAGTTGGTGGTAATTTGCGATTCCTTAAGGCCAATTTGCATTTTTTAAATGCTTCTTACATTGCATTTAAGGAATCGCAAAATTTGCGATTAAGGAATCACAAATTTTGCGATTCCTTATTTTGCACGCAGATTTGCTTAATACATACCATTTGGCCAAATTGCATTCGGCGTTTGCGAATGCAATTTGGCTTGATACATATGACCCAAAGTCAATGAACCACAAGCTTTTTTTGCAATACTTTAGACACTGTACTCCTTGGACAGCCTCTCTCCGGGTCAACACATGAGAATGTGCAGCTTTTACATCAATGTAGAAAATGACATTTTTGTGAGTCCTCCTCCTTATAACCCATAACATAATTAAGTAAGCTTCAGCTACCAACTTTCATAGCCAAATTGACTTGTTATGCTTTCAAACTTTTTCATTGGAATCCACTCAAACCATACACACGATTTTCCTGACCTGCTTGAAGAGCACCCTAGGTGTAGTACCTAAATCGTTGAAACTGGTTGAATAGTATTGAACCAGGCACTCCACCAGGCAGTAGACCTGCAGTTTAAATTCCACATATGTTATTTCAGTCAGGACCAATAAACCCCTGTTGGGGTGAATGTGTGCTTTGCAAATGGACATGATATAGTATGTTATTTTATGTTATATTGTGCAATTAATCATTCCACAGACATATATGCGTACACATCTGTATCAAAAGGCCACCATATATGTACATGTTTATTTAAAGAAATGCATTCAAGATATAATAAATAGTATTAATGATTCTATAGCATTGGTTAAAATTATGGTTCGGTCACATGTCTGATGCCATCATCGTATGTATAGACCCTTCGTAGTGCCAGGAGGAGGTTCGATAGGAAAGTATGATTTCTTTGACCCCATACCCCTCACCCCAATCATACTCTTCTTGAGAGATTAAAAGTTTGATTTATCAGATAGTACCTCTGTCAGTGGAATCTAATTTTTATAGATGCCTTGCCATGCGTTTTATGTTATATTTATACATTAATGTCCAGCCCTCTGGGATGCAGTTTTGAATGACTTTATAAAATGAATAAGTAAATCTGCTCTAAAGATTATATACTGTTGCAGTTAGGTTTATCACTGATATCTTCAATCCAAAGTGGAAAACGAGGGTTGTGGCTCTCTCCCCGTTGGATCAATAGAGCAAGATCTTCACGTGCGGCAGCAGTACCCACATCCTTTGAGTTTGCAGCAGTTGCAGCAGTAGGAGCAGAGCGAGAGGTGGGATTGTCTCTTGGTTCGCAGCAGTGACTTCTATAGATAGAAAGAAACAAGAGCAGGGTGAGAATTTGGCCCATTGGTTAAACTCTGTGCATCAGTGGTGACATCCCTCACAAAACAACCTGCTCTGAGATTAATGATCATCTATGTTAGGTAATCCCACTGTATTGCCAACATTTGTTCTTCTAAGATGTTCAACAGGAGGAGTTAGAGACTCTTAGTAAACAATTTCACCCAAACTTTCAGTGAAGATGCCCTGGCCTTGCTGCAAATACATCTCCACCACTCCTTGGCGCTTGGATTTTTTCAAGTAGTCGCATTGGATTGGGTCATCAGGAGAATTACTAAGGAATGACTGGTAATAAATCTTCCCCAAATTCCTAGAACATGGACAGTATTTTCTGTACACTGTCCAGAGATTGTTGATAACAGCACTTGCAAATTATTAGTAGTATAGCTCTTGGCTTTTTTGAAATACTCCTCTGAAACTGTTAGTGGACAGTAGTAGTGGCTAGGAGGTAGGGTTGGGGTTTGACAAGCACTTTGGTTTTTGTAGTCCCCGAATCCCTTCCAAGAGACTTACTAGAGTGTTTCCAGATTTCATTTAATTTTCTTGGAAGAGGTTCACAAGACTAAGACTGGCCTCTGTTTCTTTGTAGAGACATTGCTTAGCATGCAGCAGAGGTAGCTTCATTTGCATCCCAATTGGCAGACTATTTTGGTCTCATTATTACCCAGGCCTAGATTTATGAAGAAGTCAAGCAACACAGCACAGCAAATAAAGTTGCCGCACTTCTTGTATGAAAGGGAGCAAGCAGAATAGCGCAGTATCTACTAAGATGTGGTGCTGTTCTGCACGATTCCTGTGCTGGCGCACTTTTGATACTGTGCGCCACATTGCAAGGGTGTCTGCATTGTTGGAAGCATACATTTTATACTGGAACGGGTACCTCCAGCACACATCCAAAGTGGGAAAAATAAGGATGAGAAATTAAAACATTTCTCCTTGTTACGCCTGCCTCGGAGGCACAGGATTTTGGCACAAATCCCAGCCTACAATTCATTGTAGAAAGGGGTTTGCTCAAAATCTATGGATGGTTGTATGGGAACGCCCATGCACCTCCCATGCAAGGCCCCTTTGATGCATATTAATTCAAAGGCAGCTCTTTGTGCAAGTTTGTGTTACTCTGGGCTACAATCCAATGGAAATCAAGATTTGCATTGCATTGGATTGTAAATACCACCATAACACTTTGCATCGGGTCGGTGTTGAAAAAAGAAATATAAACCTGACCGAAAGCAATTCTAAATCTGGGCCCAAGTGTCAGCCTTTTTCATGGTACACTTGCCTGTGGAGCAGGTATAGTAGAGCAGCTGGCCATACTCCCACATCAAATGGATCTCTGTGTCCATGTCACAGTGTTGAGCCGTCGGGCTTCCAACTGGGAAAATTTAATTCCAGCCATTGGGTGGGCTCATTCTTACTATACATCCCTCCCTCCTGGCAGCCTAAGGGTAGATACCATTTCAGAACGATGGCTCCAAACTATCTTATTCTGTTGGTGGAGCATGATGAAAATGTAAATGTGGTCAACAATCAACTTGCTCTATGTTTATTGACTATACATGAATGGTTTCTGATTTTATAGAGGTGCATGCTAGAGAAAGCCATGGGGTCTAGAGATATTGCTAGCTGCACATATAGAGTTTTCATATCCATGGTAGGGACCTTCATTGCATACTGATGGGTCTTTAAATTCACTACAAGTGCAGTCTACAAGAATCGAGATGGGTCTGGTGACTTGTTGACTAATTGTATATGTCCTTCTCTTCTTATGACGGGAGCTTTTGCTTATTTAATATACCCTGCCTATCTGCTCAAATGCAAAAGCAGCCTGGACTCCCCCTGCGGTCAGCGGGCAGCACTCACTGTCACACCCCTGGCGCCTACAAGAGCGATTTGTAAACAGTTTGCAGGGAGCAGCCACCGTTGACTGCCTGCTCTATTGATCTAGTGAGAAAGATTATGAAGCATTGCAAGTGCAAACAGAGCGATAAGGTCATTGCTGCAGGCCGGATGCCAGGACTGCATCCTCCCAGCCGCACTGGGTGGTGTAGCTCACACTGCGCTGACAAAAGGGGCCCATCAAGCTGGCTTCATTCACTCACACTCCTAAGAACATCCAAACTCTGGGTGATGGTTGGAAATATTTTTTTCCCAACTAGTTATGTACAAGTGGCTTCATATGCAGGTTTGTGGCAACTATTCAACCGCATCAGAATGTGCTACCCCACCCGTGACAACCATATTATCCAAAGGAAATAGCTCACCACTAGGGTTGGTGCTTCCATCAGGTGCTTGGAAAGATCAACTGAATGGTGCTCCCTCTCTCTCTGTTGAGGAAAGAGAATGGACTGGTTAGAAAACTACAGAGCATCAATTCACAGACTAAAGAAGTCATGGACTAGTTACCAAGACTTGCACATCAGTGCTTCTGTTGGCCACAGAATACATTATTCTAACAGTTTTTATTTCCACCTGTGTTGTACCTTGGCTAGTCATGTCTGAAAGCTAGTTGTTGAAGTACTTGAGGCCAGTGGGGGGATGAAGAATAGCGTATTGATGTGTAGTAAGCCACTGATGTTGGAATATGTGACATTTCAACAAAGTTTGTGTAGTCCATGAAGAGAACAAGCAAGACTCCATTGAGGTCTATACAGTAAGAATATGGGGGATCAGTAAGGGCTCATTTTCATTGGTTTAGGAATAGGAGACATTGCTTGATAGTGAATGAGGACAGTTCTGCAAGAATGAGTGCCACTAAACACAAGTGAGTAAGCACCAACATTTTTTTCACACTTCTAAGCCAAGCGTTTTAGCATAAGTAAGACTCAACTGTACCAGACCTTCTATTCTCATGGTACCTTCATGGGGCAAAAAGGGGCATAATAAACATTATACAGAGATAAAAGCCTCCTTTACCTGTGTACAGACCATGACCAAGTTACCAACAATAAGCTCCTTTACCTTTATTTAAAGCGGTGTTGCTAGTCTAGCAGATAGTTGGCACTAAATCGTTTATTTTTAATTTTATATGAGTCTGTAGACTGATGAGGTGTGAATAATTGTGTAAAGCTTCCCTAAAAAGAATGACATAAATAGCAAAGTGACCCATTAAAGAAAAACATTTTTCTTACTTCAAAATGAACTCCAGTAATGTACGCCAAGGCCCTCACTTATGAGAAGTGACGCATCGCTGCGTGAAAGCAGCGATGCGTCACTTCTCAGTGCGCCCTCCTTGCGACATGATTGATGCGTCATATTTACTGTGTGAAGCATCATGTCGCAAGGAGTTACAGATACGTCAGTATTTCTGTTGTATCTGTATGGCGCAAAAGTGATGCATTGCTGGAGTTTGTCAAAAAAGTAACGCAACTCCAGCGATGTGTCATTTCACATGAGAACAGTTCTGCAAGAATGAGTGCCACTAACCATAAGTGAGTATGCACCAACATTTTTTTCACACTTCTAAGCCAAGCGTTTTAGCATAAGTAAGACTCAACTGTACCAAACCTTCTATTCTCCTGGTACCTTCATGGGGCAAAAAGGGGCATAATAAACATTATACAGAGATAAAAGCCTCCTTTACCTGTGTACAGACCAGGACCAAGTTACCAACAATAAGCTCCTTTGCCTTTATTTAAAGCGGTGTTGCTAGTCTAGCAGATAGTTGGCACTAAATCGTTTATTTTTAATTTTATATCAGTCTGTAGACTGATGAGGTGCATCAAGGCACGAACCCGCTCATCTGGGATTGAGTGTAGTGACCCAGTGATGAAGAACAAGTAACACTTATGACACGTTCAGAGGTAGTCATGTAAGAATGAGCAAAAGAGGATTGTGATTAGTAAGAGAGCGACTCCCCATTGAGGCGCATTAGGCCAGTGTGTGGCAGTGAGTGAGAAGATATATGTTTTTAATATGCTCTCTGTAGTGTTGAGGCAAGAACCACCAATGTGTATGAAAGTTGTAAAGTGGGATGGCAAGGGACTAAGAAAATGAGGGATGTGCGAAATTTTGGCTTTTGCGTCATATTTTTAAAAAAGACGAATTTTAAAAAATAAGAGGAAAAAATCCCACAAAAAGTAATCTGTACAAGAGAATAAAAACAAAAATAGATACATTTGTCTAAATGACCCCTGTGTAACAAAGATTTTCACAGTAGAAAATTGTAGGAAATTTTGCTCATGTAAAGTTTTGCGGTGGTTTCAAATATTACAGCTTCTTGAAGTTGTGAAGTTGGTTGTCTTCATCAAACTTTGAAGATGGAAATATAATTTTGTACATCACTAATGAAAGTTTACTAAGAGGATGATTCATAGATAAAGGAAGTGCTTAAACAGTAATGCAGTAGTAGATGAGGAAACAAAGAATAGAGGAGACTAATAAAGAGACACAAACATTTGAAGATATTCACTGAAGTAAGAAGTGAAGTACTTCTAACAAAAAAATCAAGAGAAAGGAAATGAGGGACAACATTATTGAGAAAAACAAGAGGGGCCCATAAAAAAGACATATAAAGAGAAAGGTGGTGTTATGGTGGGGGTCTTGTTGCATAAAGGCATATCTAAAATTCGACCAAATTATATAGTAACATGCTCTTAAAGGTACAAAGATGGTCTTGTGGGTCACAACCATTTTATAAGTACTTTGCACATGTTTTGAGCAATAAATCTCACATTAACACAAGAAAAGAAAAATATCTAGGATCAGAGAACATGCAGTACACTAATTTAATGCCATCAACATCTATGAATGATACCTTAAGTGACAATGTTGAAAAGGAGGAAGCAAACCATTGAGAAATAAGAATAATGTCCCAATATTTAGTACATATTCTCAGCAGAAGGTTACCTGAGTCACAGACGTGCTTTGGATTCCATGAAAGAAGATGGTGAGATCCAGGAGTGAGCAGATAAGACAGAATATGAACAGTTTCATTATTTTCTTTTTTCCTCTTTTCTCCTTTCTTCCCTGCTTCTGTCTCTCTCACCGGAAAGAGTTTACTGCAATGTCTCACAACTGAAGGTTCCTCTGAATTTTTTGCATGGACCCTCAACATTTATAGCAGATATGGTCGGGGTCAGGTGGTGCCTTCCAGTAAACAGGAGCTACAAAGTTCATTCCGCCTTTATCTCCTGTTTAGGAAACATTCTGAAAATGGGCAAAAACTGCTGAGAGAATAGGTGACCCATTTTGAGAATCTTCTCCCCAGATTGTAAATATGAACGGTAATTTTACTTGCACACTTTTGAGAAGTGCTAAAAAAGGCACTTGCTAAATTTGTAAAATGGGGTAAATTAGGTTTTCCTGTTGAGGAATGAGATGTAGATAATGTAAAACAGTTTATATTTTATACAAACTATATCAATGAATGTTTTATGTGAAGCAGTCTATCTTGTTTAATCCTCTAGAACTGTTTAATTCTTTAATTTTGAAATGGAAGATGAGTGAGTTTATGTTTCATTGCTTGGTGCTACATTAACGCATAGGAAGGGCAATTGAATCAAAGCCATATTTTATTAATTGTGCTGCTGGATATTGAGGTGAGGATATTTATGAAGCATTTATTGCTTTTCCCAGTGTCGCCCTAGTACCTACCTTTCAAGCAATTGAAAGAAAGAATAGAAGAAGAAAATAGAGTCTCCTAAAGGACACAAAAGTGTGAAGATAGGGTAGAAAGTGGAACATTGAAAATAAAGAATCAAGAGAAAGAAGCTGATGGACAAAAACTATTGAGAAAAAAGAAGGGTTAAACATTAAAAAAAAAACATGAAGAGAAACATGTCATGTTGGGGTCTTGCTTTATAAAGGCCCATCTATAAATTATAAAGAAAATATATAGAGACATGCGTTTGAAGGTACAGCAACTGTCCTCTGCACCACAAGCATTTTATAAATACCTTGCATATTTTTGGAGCAATAAACTTGATATGAACAAAAGAGCAGGGTGAGAAATTGGGTTGTTGGTTGAGGAGGGTGTGAGCCTTTCTCAAGCACCAGCCACAATCCTTTCCAGGCTGAACCACAAAAAGTCACTAAACTAACCCGTTCATAACACTCTGGTAGTGTGGCACAAAAGTAGTTAGAATTACCTTAGAGGCAAAGTATAAAGTATTTATGCAGCACACAAACAGTAATACAAGGAAAATACAACACAAGAAAATTCCCACACCAATTTAGAAAACTAGAGTGAAATCTAATACATTATTTGACACCAAACCATCAAAATTCCAATCAGTGTAACTGGAAGTATGCAATTTCAAATATTCAGATAAGTATAGTGCCTAAAACTTCAAAGAGTCACTTGCTGTTATCTGGTTGTGCTATACCGCTAGACTGTTCTGGCTGATTGGTTTGGACCATGGACCAGATACAGGGAGCAGGTTATTCCCCTTGAAAAAGTTACCTTCTCAAAGTCCAGTGCAAAGAGTCCAGTTCATGGTGGAGGAGGCCGCAAGAAGCAGGGAGAGTGTTTTGGATGGTTGTCGCTGTAGCACGTACAGCAGGCCGAACGTCACAGGTGGTTGTCGCTCGAGCGCAAAGATCCAGTTGGGCATCCTGTTTGTAGTCACTGTTTGCTGTCAATGCTGTAAGGCAAAGTGGAGATCTTCTGTTGTCGGTTGTTGCTGGCGGTCACTGTAGAGTGAACAGTCGGGTTCACCAGAGCTTTGCATTGGTGGTCCTTATAGGCAGCAAAGTCATTCTACGAAGGGGATCTGTTTGCAGTTGAGAAGAGCCCAAAACTTCAAGATTTCTCCTTTTCATCCAGGAGGAGCTCAACTGATCCCAGACCAAGGGTCCAAGACCTGGGAGGCACCTCTCTGGGATCAGGAAGAAACTTCAGCAGAGGCAGAAGGACTCAGACAGGTCCAGTTGTAGGTTCAGGCCAGCTGAGCAGTTACAGGGAGGCCTCTGAAGTTTTGTATGTCCCTGAAGCTCTGAACAGGATGTCAGTCAGCTGACCCTTGGAGTCACTTTGGGTGGCCTGGGATTAAGAAAGCAGGTCCAGTCTTCCTTCTCAGGCCTCAAGCAGCAAGGTAGTCCTTCTGTAGTATCCACGGGTTCGGGAGTGTAGTGAAGGGTTGGTCTGAGGGTCCAATATTTTTGCACACTTTGAAATGGGAGAAACTTCTAGACTTCCCCCACATCTGGCTCTCGAATTTCCTTCCTTCCCTGCCCTGAGCCCAGGATGTCTGGTGTCACAAAAGGCTAGTGTGAAGTTATTTGCGTGCCTGCTGAGGCAGCACCTTTGAAATGCAAGTGTGGTAGGTGACAGCTCCACCCCCACCCCAATCGGGTCAGATGGCCATTCCTGTCAATACCCATGCCTCCTTTGTTATACTGTCTGGGAAGAATATACAAAGAGCAACTGCCAACTGCACCTACTCATGTGACCCAGGACACAGGCTGCAGCTGCCAAATGGTTAAGACAAGAAAATGCCAACTTTCCAAAGGTGGCATTTTCAGAATTGTGACTTAAAATCTGACATTACCATTAAAGAGGGTTTTAAATTACAATTCATTAGAGACCAAGCATGATATTTCTACCTGTTCTCAAACAAACTTCGCCACTTAAGTGTAATAATAAGGCAACAAAGTGTCATCCTATCAAAGAGGCATGCCTTCCAGTAATGAAAATGTATGTAAGAGTTTTACACTACCAGGGCATGGTCAAACTTAAAGTTACATGTCCAACATTTTAAATACATTGCACCTTGCCATATGGACTGTTTATGGCTTACTCTAGTGATGACTTATATTTACAGTTTATTTAAATATTGAAAAAATTGGACTTAAACTGAAAAGCCAAACAATAAGAATAGTGTGCCTAAATCAAGTAAGATAATGTGTCAATGTATTATCCATATTCTCAGCAGTAGGTTGCTTGAGTCACATATGTGCTGAGGGTCCAATGAAAGAAGATGAGAGATACATCTTTGTCTTAGTCTGTCCTTCTTTTCCTCTTCTGTCCTTGTCTCTCCCTCTCCCCTGAAGGAGACATCTGCAATATTTCACAAACGACGGCTCCTCTGACGTTTGTGCGTGGATTCTGAACATTTATAGATATGGTCAGGTTCGGATGGTGCCTTTTAGTAAACAGAAGCTACAAAGTTCACCTCAGCCTTATCTCATATTTAGGAAACAATCTGGAAATGTAAAAAAAAACTTCTCAGTGGTCACTTCCCCCCTTTGGGGGATTTTACGCCCATACTGCAAGTATGAACAGTAATTTTACTCGCAAACTTTTGAGACGTACTAAAAAAGGTACTTGGTAAATTTACAATACGGGGCACATAGTTTAGGTTTCCCTCCCAATCAATGAGACGACTATAATGTAAAGCAGTTGATATTTTATACAAAATGTAACTTACTGTATATTTTATGTGAAGCAGCCTATACTATTTAATCCTGTAGAACTTTTTCATTCATTGATTTTGAAATGGTGGATGGAAGAGTCTGCGATTCATGGCTTGGGACTACAGGGAGAACAGCCATAACAACGCGGGGATTACCCCGCACTGCCATTACAACGCGGGGATTACAACGAAAGTTGTTACAAGGACTTTTGCTGGAGGGCGCTGTTGGATAGGGAATAGTTTAATTTTCTATCCAACACCTTCCCTACTGTCAACGTGGGCTGGAGTTGGAATAGAAAATTAAACTATTCCACTATCCAGCGCCCTCCAGCGAAAGTCGTTGTAAGGACTTTCGTTGTAATCCCCGCGTTGTAATGGCATGCGGGGTAAAAGCCAGTGTGGTATTGACATACTACCGGAGTACAGTAAACCATATGAAAGCTCGTATTAATTTTAGTTGTGCAGCTGGATATTGAAGGGAAGATCTGCATGAAGAGTTGTCTCCATTTCCCTATGTTGCTGCCCCCATTTACCTCCATTCGGGCAATGGGAGAACCGTCTGGTGGTGGGGAGTGGGTCACTAATATCTTGAGTCCTCATTCACTGGACCAAAATAATACAGGGTGCTCCAGATTATGGAGTGAGGACACACGCTGAAATTTCTGTAAAAACAGCCACATCTTTCCACAATAGAAACAAACTTTTCTTTAAAAAAAATAATTGCGTTTTCACTTTGCGTAAAAAACACAAAAAGGAGCACGAATTCGTACCCACAACATTGACACAGCCTGAGTAGGGAGAGCAGCAGCACATTGGCAGCATGAACAACCTTATCTTGCAACAACGGTTCAGAAGCCAGGGTGATCCCATTAGAGTAGAGGAATACAGTAGACATCACAGACATAGACATTAGGCCTGGGTAAGCGAAGTCACATTTCCATCATCCACCAGGTCAAGGGCATCATATTTAATCCAACAACCCCAATTCTTTAAGAACTTGTGTGGACACCCTCTGCTCCTGTAAGTGACCTTTTCTGCAGTCATATATAAGTCCATCCCATCCCTCCATTCCTGGAGAGTCGAGATCTCAGGGGCATACCATTGCTTGGCCGCATCCCTCTTCGCCACCACTAGACCCAAGCTGCAAAAAAGGAGCTTGGCGCGCAGGACAGCCACATCAGTTGGGATGCCAAGGAGAATACATTTGGGCTCCACTGGGAAAACCGCCCCAAAACCCTGCCGAGTTCATTCAGTACTGCTTGCGAATATGACTGTATGGCATGCCAACTAAAGAGTGTGTGGAGGAACTCAGGGGACTCACCATTCTATATAGTTGGTCACAGTCATAGTAGAATTTAGGGAGAAATTTAAGCTGTATAAGCAGCAAACTAGATTTAATGGTCACCTCTCTGGGGTGCATCATGGCCTCCTCCCAATCTGTGCCGTCAAGCTCCCCCACCGCCCTCTCCCACTTTTCCCTCAACTTCGTCTGAGTATCAGGGATATTATTATTGAGAGTTTTGTGTGAGAAGGAACCCGCCTATCCTCTAGCTCCCCCATAAGTAACCTACTCTCTAAGGGGGCATATTCAGGCAGGTCAAGGGCCTCCAGGCCCTCCCTGCAACACGTGTGACAAAGTTGAGCGTATTTGAGATACTGGGTACCTTGTAGCTGATAATCACGCTGAAGGGAATGGATGCTCATAACATTCCCATCAACTAGGTGATCACCAACCTTTGATATGCCTATTAGGTCCCAAGCTCCGAATCCCTTAAGAATTCTGATTTCTTTAAAAATCACCCCAACCCAGAGTGGTATCGCCTGAGTCACTCTCTTCGCCCACCAGGTACATCTGGTGGCTTAAGTCCACACCTCAATCACCACCTAAGTTGCTGGTAGTAGCCACCCAGCCCCTTTCTCCCCAAAGAGATAGTGCAGATAGGACCTAGTTAGGAACTGAGTTCTCTCTAGGGTACAGGTGGGATGGTCTTGGGATGCATACACTCAGTCATTGATGACAATTAGATGAGCCACCCACTAGTAGGCGCAGATATCGGGCAGGGCAATTCCACCAGTGTACAGGTTACACTTCAGTGTCTTCAATGCTATACAAGGGTGCCCATTATTCCATATTAGTTTTTGACATCCCCATCAATTCTGGCAAAGAGCTAATCAGGTATTCTAAAATACGTGTTTTAGAAGACATATAAGAGTTTTGGAAAATAAATCATTTTAAATATGGGAGCTCTGCCCAATATTGTTATTGGAAACCTGCGCCAAAGTTCTGCATCAATGTGGAAATCTGCCAACACCCTCCTCAGATTCTGGTCCAGGCATCTCTCCTGATGAGAGCTCACATACATCTCAAGGTATTCCTCCTCTGTAACCTCCCGGGAAAGGTGGAGAAGTCTAGGGCACCGCCCATAGAGCACAAGACCGATGTATCCCAGTTTATAGTGTACCCAGGGTGGGCACCATATATGCTCCAAAGACCTGAAAAACCACAAGACCTGTAAAACCACATGGATCGTCTCCGCTGGTTGGCTAATGAATAGGAAAATATTATCTTCATAAAGCAAAGTCTTTTCCTCTTCCGTGGTGTACTCATTGACTCAGAACTCCTGAATATTAGGATGACCAGAACCACACATGCTTGAGCTCTACAGTGAGGGCGAACAGGAGGAGCGGTAGGGAACAACCCTGTCTGGTCCCCCTCCCAACAGGAAACGCCGAGGAGCGGACATTACTGACCCGCTCCCCTGCTTTAGCGGCCTGGTAGAGCAGCGCTATCCGCTCGGCAAAGTTGGGGCCAAACCCTAGTTTAGCCAACGTCCAGGACAAGAACAGCCAGTGAATGGCATCAAAAGCCTTCTAAGCATCAAGGGAAAGAAACACATGGGTCCTGTCGGGGGCACACCACCGCTACCCAATTATCAGCCAATTATCAGTGACTGGCCCCTATGAACCATGACCAATATTTTTGTCTGAATATTGAGCCATGAAATTGGGTGGAATGAGCTGCAGCTCAGCACTGGCTTGCCTGTTTAATGAGTGACCACATTTGTGGCACATTGCAGGTCAGGTGGCAATGCACCACACAGTGCGAGCCTTGAGGAACATATTAAGGAGGTGAAGCCCAAGGATGCTGACATTTCTCTTAAAGAATTGATCCGGGATGCCATTAGGCCCGGGGGTTATCTTCTTAATAGCTGCCTGTATCTCCAGGAGTGTGATTTCCTCATAGAGGGTTATACGAACCGCCGCAGGCGTAGTCACCGTCTCAAGATAGTTGGCAATCTTCTTGGCCTCCTAGAGGGAACATGCCCCATACAAGACCTCCTAATATCGGGCAAAGTCCTCCGCTATACTAAAGTCAGTTGTGTAGGACTCCTATCCACAATACACCACACCAAATCCCCAGGGGTCCCCTCTAAGTCCACTCGTCAATATTCAATATCCTCTATTTCCCTAGTAGCCCTCTTTTTCCTATGTGCAATCATGTTCTGTGCCCGGTCATGAAGAACCACCATGTAGGCCTCCCAGAGTAATATGGCAGAGTAAACAGACCCTTTATTTTCAGTAAAATAGAGCTCAGTATCCATCCGCAGTTTACATGAAACTGTCTTATCACGCAATTCCCAGACATTTAATATCCAGCCCACACCCAGATGGTGAGGCTTCTTGCCAAGGGAAATCCATAGAGGTAAATGATCAGACAGACCCTTAGCTGAATAGTCAGCCCTTTCAATCCTACTAACCTCACCGGCTGAGGCAAAAGCATAGTCCAACCTGGAGAAGAACTTTTGGGTCCTGGAGAAATATGAGTAACCACTGCCCTCTGGGTGATGAAGGCACCAAAGGTCTGAAAATCCCAACGTCGCCGAAAAGGGGGCTAATGGCCTCTCTCTCTAGGCGTGCTCACAGTGGAGATAATGAGGTCAACTCAGGGGCCATTACATCATTGAAGTCACACCCAACAATATGGAGGAAAAAGTCAGTTTTCAACAATACAGCTGAAAATTTAATGAAGGTGGGCTTTTGCAGCTGTGTGGGTGCATAAATACTGATACGGGTGACATTGGTCTTCCCCCACAAACCCTGAACTGCAGCTTATGTCGCATTGAGATCTATCCATGTTTTATTAACCTGGAAGAGGGGGCACTTCCTAATCAATAGAGCCCCCCACAAAAGCCCGAAGTGAACACCGCATGAGCCATGGTAGAATAAGCCCCTCGACCTAGGAAACGACATTTGGTCCCTAACAGGTGGGTCTCCTGAAGGAAGACTACATCAGGTTTTAAGCATCAGATACATTTCACGACCAGGCCACACTTGACCTTATTGCCTAATCCATTGACATTCCGAGTCCATATGGAGTCATCTGATACAGTAGCTTGTATCCTCCTTCAGCTGCTGGTTAGTCCCATCATCACCACCAGCCAGAGTGTGCAAGGTGTGGGCAACAACCGGGTAAATATTCCTTTTATGTGAGCAATAAGTCAAACAAGTACACGCGCTGCGTGGAGTGATTTTTATCGTGAGTTGTGTCTAACTAAGTGTTATGTGTTGTCTGTGTCTACTATCCCCAGGAACACTATTGAACTAACTGTGTGGCAAGGACTGACCCCTAGCCCTGAAGAAATTGCCGGAAATGTATTAAAAGGCAACAAAACATGTTGGCTTTCCATAAAGAACTGATGGAGTGTGACAGTAGGTCTTGTTTTTAAATTGAGCAAACACACAGCAGTGATTACAATTGATAGTTGTGCCAGTGACTTTTTAGCTAGTTTTTACCTTGTAAAAGCAAAGACAAAAAAATCTTTTTTTGCTTTGACATGAGGGGGTCAGGGTTGATAGGCACACATTACTTTTCGGGTGCGTATTTTAACTTTTTCACACTTTCAATTCATTTGAGCAAATTTTTCACATTTTTATTTCGATTGTGGAGGTTGCCAATGATGATAATTGGAGCAAACTAATGAGAACCTATCAGTAGCTCCCATGGTGGTGCTTCCGTGAGGTGTGGGAGGGTATACTCAGACGTGAGTCCCTTGCTCATTGCACCATCAGGATTCAAGCAAGCCGGGCCGACGAAGGCTGTGATGCCAGAAACCGGTCCCGGAAGCTTGTTTCCTTCCCAGTGTAAGAATTGGCTTGGTAGTTTGGTTTGCCCTGTTCCCATCATGCACTGGGACAGGAACAGACTAATTTGCATATAGCCAGGTTCGGAGCTGGGATGGTGCAATGAGCTAAAAAACAGGTGATGGATTAAAACCATGATCTCTTGACTTGGTAAGAGTATTCTGCATCATTCAGAAACTCTGTCCATCACCACCCCCTTTTCCAAAATCGCTTCCGTGAGGTGTCTCCACTTCTTTCACATATTTTTTGTTGGACATGATGTGAGAAAATCCTGGGTGTGAGAAACGTACACAACCTATCTTTGTACGGGGGACAGAAACATTTGAGAAATCTTTTTAAGTAAGGGATAGGAGCACCCAGTGTGTACAGCATTTATTAGCTGGTACCTAAGCAGATGAACCAAGATGTGTTTTTGGTTATGCTCATGACGTTTATCCCGGTTTAGGGCAGGTTTTTAGGTCTCGGCTTGCGTAGGCTGCGCATGCCCAGTCTCGCTGGCGAGATCTTATGTCTCAGAGTAGCAAGGCTTAAAACCGCTCCTCTTCTCCATTGGCTGGCTCCCTATACGGCGGCCAGCCATTGGAGAAGAGGCTTCTTTGATGTCATTTTTTTAAGCTAAGCCCTGTCCGTTTTGGATTGAGGGGCGTGTTGTTTGCTGTCCTTTCTCTCCGTGAGGTCTTCAGTCACTCAACAAAAAACACGCCCCCCAGTCTGAAAAGGACGTGGCTTATCCGCAGCTGCTGCCACCATTTTGCTTGTTAGTTTAGCTTCTAATAGTTGCATTTCGAGGCTTTTGTGTTCGTGAATACTAAAGGACAATCTCTGGTCCGAAATGACCTCGGAAAACGTGCTTTCCCTTTCAACAGAATATGTGCCATCTTCCTGCTAACAATGTTGCAAATTAAAAGACCAATTTCGCCGAGGGCGGACATTCTAGAACGGAGCAGTCCAATAGTCGTTCCCTGGGGGTGTGGTCTTTCTTCGACCCACTCTTGTCTCTGCCTATTGTAGGCGTGCCTGAGCTGGGAGGGGGATGGCCATTATGTTTTGCTTTTGCCCGTGCTTCTGATTCCATTTGCTCCAGCGGGCTGGAGATTGAATGAGCGGTGGAGCAACCATAGCTGGGTAGAGGACCGCCGCAGCGCGCCCATAGGAGCACCGGACTTCCCCCCCACACCCTACCCTTCCAGGCAGTATGGTGAGCTGCAGCAGCACCCCGAGCCCGGCCCCCACTCTCACCCAACCACATTACCCGCCTGCAGGAGAAAGGGGAGCTGCGGCACCTCAACGACCGTCTGGCTGTGTATATCGACCGCGTGCTCTCCCTGGAGCTGGAGAAGTGTGGTAAATAAATAAATAATACCTCTATTTTTGAATGGATAAATGAATAACAGATAGCTCAATAAATAAGAGTCAAGATTCGAGGTAGTAGGAGTTTGCAGGTTTAATACAGCATAAGGACAGGAACAGGACAACCTGCACAGGAATAGGATGGCAGCGCTGCCGGGGGCAGAATCGGGACAAGGATAAGGATAACTTTTTAATAACAGTACATGAGCATATATACATAACGCAAACACATAGCATTACATTGCAATAGGCGTAGCAGTGGGTGGAGCAATAGGCGTGACGCGTAGCAGTCGCGAAAGATAAGGGTGAAAGTAGGTGTAACAGGGCGTATACATAGACATGTGATGCAAACGTAACAGAATATGTCATAAATGGGGCGGAAAACATGGAGGGGGCTACCTAAGGAGCCGGGACCTCTAACCTAATGGTGTGCGCAAACTGACAATGACGTGTTACTAGGAGAAGCTGGGGGCTACGAACTCTGTGCTAGGAGCAGAGACTGAAGTCTAGAGAGTCAGGGCGACATGTACCTAAGCAGTATCTAGTATCTGATGTTTAGAGAACATGTTGATAGAATCCAAAAGTTATCGGGGTAAAGGCTAACGGACTCTAAGACTGGAGCATGCATTATTCTACATGTAGTGCGTGATGAAGAATATTGAATGACCATTAATACAGTATTTCTCTTACATGGAGACGTAAAGGCTAGACAATGACGGAACTATTGATGCAGTTCAGTAGCTTAGGAATGCAGAGAAGGAAGACTGAACTGATAACTGGAATCATAACATACTCTTGGCAGACTCAGAGACAGAGCCAGGCTGAGCCGGGCACTGCGAGGCAGGAAGTAAGTGAAGGGTCAGGAACACAGGTGGGGGCTGTCTCGCTCCTCAGCGAGGGCTCAGAAGACAGGAGCTGAATCTGGTGTCCGGGCCCTTTTGAGGCCTAGGAACGGGGACTTTACAATGAAATAACGTGCACACTGGGAAACGTGGCAACGTAGCTTTACATAGGCCGGATATTCGTAGTATTCACGAGAACTGGAAACTGGCATACTAGAGATGGACACAACTGTAATTGCGTCTTTAATCGAACATGGGGAATACATATGCATATTAATCATGCACACATAACATATGATGGAGGACGCGTAGGGACACAGAACATGGCAGAATTTACTTTTCCACATTCCCTCCTTGTCACTACGTTTCCATCAGGAAACATCAATATTCATGATACCATCTATCATTTCATACAGTATCATTTGCTCGTCTCGAATTTTCTTGGAACGGGATTTAGAACGGGGCTTGGGACTAGGAATACAAGAGGTAGCACAAATGCCGCAAATCGCAGGGCCACATTGTATACAGAGGCAGCAACTGAATATGACTGCTACTGTAATACCTAGAAAGGACAAGACTTTCCATCCCCAGGCGGAAATTATATTCCAGAACCAACCGGACCATGTCCAGGTGCCTGGATCTTGGTGTAACAGATGGGCAATTTTATGAAGTCTGGTTATAGCTGAATAAACAGACGGCGCGTTATTAGGAATGAAAATGCAGCAACTAGATCCGATGACTCTACAAGCCCCGCCCCTATCGGCCAATATGACGTCAAGGACGAGACGATTCTGTAAAACGACATATCTCATAGCAGATTGCTCTTCGGTTAAGTTACCTAGAGCAGAGGCAGTCTCATTCACTACTGCTTCAAGGGTTCTGGTTAACCTACGGATTAGCTTACTATTCTGGATAGGTCCTATAAAGAAGAAGAAACCTCTATTGAAATCTGTATATTGTTCTAGAGCAGTTTCAGTATAATGGACAATCGGGGACTCCCTTCTATGTCTAACGTGTACTAGATGTGTGTTTCTATGATAATCAGATGGAGCTAGGAAAACAGGTGGCAGTAGGAAGGCAATGTAACAGGTTCCCTCCCAATCGAGGGGCAGACGAACATATGCGGTTTGACCACAAATAAAATAAGAATGACGTGAAGCTTTGAAAATAGATTTCCCACTGTCACTATACTTGACAATAGTAGTACAATCACTATGGCCTATATGTACGGAACCATTATTTCGGACACATAATTCACCTTTGACTGGTAGTACTGAAATAGCAGGTAAGTCTGGAGTAGTATCAGACTGAACATTCAGGACCATAAAACTCGAAGAATAATTACCCAAATTATAAACTTCGTTTTCGAGGTCTAACCCTGTTCTGTGGGGGAGACCTTGCTTGTCTGGAAAACATGTACTGTTAAGAAAAGACATATCTGTTGAGGATGACGTTAACGTGGACCATGCTCCACACGAACCATTATGTGAAAACGGATAAGGAAACAGTGGCAGAACTCCCTTCTGTGTCTGAAAAGGGGGGAGTCGACCACACACCCAACAATTAGTGGCATTGCTGGTCTGGTGTGAATAATGTAACATGCGGATAAAAGAGTTGTTACGCATAGCGAGGCGGTAAGAGAGTTCATGAGGAGGCAGATCACTAAACGTGTGCTCTACTGTAACATTAGAAGACGTATTTACATGAGAAACTGGAAAATACAGGTAAAATGCATAACTGGTGCAGGAAATCATAATGCTGAGAAACAATATGAAACTTAGAAAAACGGTACATCGGATTGAGTTTTGACTAACTCTCTCACTATGGGGGTCTATTTTATACATGTCAGAAACCGGTCTAACCGTTTCACCTAGGGGAGGACTTAGACAATCAAACTGGCTGACTTATTTTACTAGACCTTAGTTTTAATTTATACTCCTGTTGCGGAGTTTTCTCTAACAGGGAGGGTTCAGTAGTATTGTCTTTTGCGGGACAGTCCTTAAGAATAGCACTTTGGCAATGTTTAGAATCCTCGGAAATGTTCTTTGAGACAGGTTTCAGTCCATAAAATCTTTTGATGTGCGAAAGATGCACCCAGCCTTTCCGTCCCTCCAACTTCACGGCTGTACGGGTGGCGAGGAGGACCTGTCGGGGCTCCTTCCAGCGGGGCTCCAGCGGACTTGAACGATCGAAATTTCGCACTAGGACCATGGATCCGGGAACGATTTCATGCGGTGCCACCTCGGTATTGTCTGGAAATGCGGCAGCAACCTGTGAACGACAAGAGTTGAGGGCAGACATCAAGGAAGCTAGGTAATCTGTCAGCATATTACTTGAAACATCGGTAATACTTCGGGGTCTAGGTGTACCCCACATGTTAGGGGGGCGGCCGAATACGACCTCGTACGGGGACAGACCTGATCTGGAGTGTGCGACCATGCGCATGTAAAACAGAGCAACTGGCAGAGCTACTAGCCAGTCTACACCTTTTTCTTGACATACCTTTGCAATGCGGATTTTCAAAGTCTGGTTATGTCTCTCTACGAGACCGGCTGCTTCAGGATGGCGTACACAATGGAACTTCCACTGGTACCCTAACAATAGGGAAACATGTTTCATAAGCTCGGATGAGAATGGCTGGCCGTTATCAGAATATACGACTCTTGGGAGTCCGTAGCGGGGGAAGAATTCACGAACCAACTGCTTGGCAGTGGTCGTGGCTGTGTAATCTGGGACTGGATATGCTTCTGTCCACCTGGACAAAGCGCATACAACTACAAGAACATACTTGAAACCTCGACATCGCTCCATCTGAATGTAATCCATCTGGAGGACTTCAAAAGGGTGGTCAGGGGGCTGGAAACCACCTTGTTCCACCGGAACACTTTTACCTGGATTAAACTGGCAACATATCATACAGGTACGGACTTTCTGCTTGGCTGCAGCTCGTAAATGCTTGTTGAACCAAATGTTCTGGATACTGTCTAACATAGCTTTTTCTCCTAAATGTGCTGGACTATGTGCGGTATTGATAATGACTTGAACCATAGAGTCGGGGAGAAACCATGTGGCTCTACCCTTCGTTACCCATCCCTGATCTGTCTGGACCCCTCCTTGTTCGGACCATTTCTTGATTTCTTAGGGAGTAGCATGTAACTGGATATCTATGACATCTTGAGTAGGGTCCTTAACTGTCATACATGTAGTCGGATCTGGAGTATGTGTCTGTGTCGGATTAACTGGAATGTCTGGAGTCTGTGCTGTAAGCTTGGCTGTGCGATCTGCTAGATCATTACCCTGAGAAATAGTGTCAGTAACTTTCGTATGTGCTTTACATTTCATGATAGCAATGGATGTCGGTAAATGTATAGCATCTAACAGAGCCTGAATAAGGAGACCATGCTGAATCTTGGTTCCATGAGAAGTCATGAAACCTCTCTCCTGCCAGAGCACTCCAAAGTCGTGTACGACTCCAAATGCGTAACGTGAGTCTGTGTAAACATTAACTTTCAGATTCTTGGCGTGTATGCAGGCTTGTGTCAGAGCAACTAGCTCTGCTGCTTGAGCAGACAGGGTGTCAATACGGTGTGTTTCAATAACTTTAGTGTCAGTAGTCACTGCATACGCGGCTACTAGTTCTCCTGTACTAGTTCTCATGCATGAACCATCCACATAAAGTGTCAGGTCGGGATCTGGTAATGGAATATCTGTCAGATCTTGTCTTGGCTTTGTCATGATGTTAACTACTTCCACACAGTCGTGTGTGGCAGGATTTGAATTAACTGACGGTAACAGTGTAGCAGGATTTAGAACGTTGCAGCGTCTGATTTCTATGTGTGGCTGGAACAGTGTCAATTCATAACCTGTTAAACGTGCAATTGTCAAGTGCTGAGTCTGTGTTCGGTTTAAAAGAACTTCCACGGAGTGTGGGACTTGTACTGTCAGGGAGTGTCCTAATACTATGGAATCACTTTGTCTGATAGCTAGCGCTGTGGCTGCAACTGACTTGAGGCACGCAGGCAAAGCCTGGGCTACAGGATCTAATGTGCTCGAAAAATAAGCACAGGGCTTGTATTGTCCTGCTTGATCTTGTGTGAGGACGGATAATGCTGTACCTTCACGTTCAGTGACGAAAAGTGTAAAAGGTTTACTGTAGTTCGGTGTAGCTAGAACTGGAGCTTGGCATAGGGCTTTCTTTAACTCATTGAAACTAAGTGTATGTTCAGATGTCCAAGGGAGGACAGTCGATACGGCTGCCTCCTGTGTCGTTAACTGTATCAGTGGTTTAGCTAGAAATGCATACTGAGGAATCCATTGTCTGCAATAAGAAGTAAGGCCAATAAAAGCACGTACCTCCTTCTGGGTCCTTGGCTGAGGAAGACTCGCTATTAACTGGATACGGTCAGGTGTCAACTGCCTACCCCTCTTGGACAGTAAGTGGCCTAAATAGATCACTTGCTGGACACAGAATTGAAGCTTAGAAGGGGACACCTTGTGCCCCATCTCGGCTAGGAAATACAAGACTGTAAGGGATGCTCGCTCGCAAGCACGTTCAGAACGGGCTGTGATCAGTAGATCATCGACATACTGGAGTAGGGCAGTGTCAGTTGGCATGTGAATGTTGTCTAGTTGTCTTTTAAGTGCTTGACTGTAAACACTAGGACTTTCTGTGAAACCTTGAGGAGCGCGTGTGAACATGTAGCTCCTTCCATTTAAACAAAATCCGAAAAGAAACTGGCTGTCTGGATGAATGGGGACACTGAAAAATGCGTTCTTGAGGTCTATGACTGTGAAAAATGAGGCTTCAGAATCAATGGCTGTCAATAGGGAAGAGATATCTGGGACAACTGGATACTGGGGAATAATACATTTATTGAGTTCTCGAAGGTCAATCACTAATCGATATACTGGAGGTGCATTTGGATCAGTACGTTTCATGACAGGAATGATCGGAGAATTGCATACATTGGAGTCAGTTTCTACAACTACTCCTTGAGCCATGAGCTCGTCAATAATTTTGGATAAGGCTGCTACGGCCTCAGGTGGCAGTCTGTACTGTCTGATTCGTGGCAGGACTACACCTGGCTTGAGAGTCACACGATGGGGTGTGATTTGCATAAAACCAACATCAGTTGGACCTTGCGCCCATAGATGCTGCGGAACATTAGACAATCTTGAATCAAAATCTCGTAATACATAGTGACCCTTGAAGTCACGTAGGAACAATCGTATTCCCTCTGGGGAACAGCAAATAACTGCACCTAATTCACAGCAGGGCAAATTTAAGTTATATCGTTAATTAGTTACTGTTATTACAAATGAATTGTGGTAGATTGTTGATGCTTACTAGTTTATTACGGGCGTATCCAACGATGTCGAAACAAGTATCTGTGCAATGATGAGCTTCCAGGCTGAAATGTGCGTTACTACGCAAGCGCTATGTGTACTCTGGCAATCGAAATGACGTTCTCTTTTTATTTTCCGTTTAATGTGCGCTGGGCGAGTGTGCTACGTTCCTGTATTTATTGCCGTGTAACCAGGGTAACGGCACCAAGATGGCCGACAACGTCGTGCGTGTACGTGACATGTCAGACGCTTCACGTTGATTACAGCGTGAGACTGCGCGCAAAGGAAGACGCGCTCAGCGCTCAGTGACACAGCGTCGCTAGGAGACTCACCGGCAAAGATAGCTGGTTCTGGTGACGCTGCTGAAGTCCGAGGACGTAGGCTGATGACGTGGCTGTCGGTGACTAGTTGCTAGGAAACGTAGTTTCAGACGTTAGAAGAGACGACGTCATACACTGTGCCGAAAGTAGGAAATCAACCTAAAAATCCGCAAATTTTCATCAGGAAGTCGCTGTCGCTGAAGAAACGGAGGCGATACTCCGTGTACACGCTGTAGATCTTACGGGGTTCTTTAGGGAGTTGATGCGCTTCTACTTCTCTGGAAACCGATTCAAGCTGCAGCATTCAGGAGGGAACAGTGGTCAGACGCTTCTCCAGACCAAGTCGCCAAATGATGTAAATTGTTTGAAGACCACAAGTAGAGGTAAGCTTGATATAAGCTTTATTGCAGCACAGAGATTAGTAGATCAGCTCCCTGTCTGACCAGAGCTCCAACTGCCAACAGGGCAAGAGAGAACTCTAGAACTTGGAATACATGGTGAGATCTAGAGTGCTAGCTCGGGAGGGAAGCAAAGCACTGTACAACATCTTTCAGTGTCCTAATGCCTAACAGATTTTCTGGACATGACTTCGTAAGTAACAGATCAGTAGTGCGGGACAATGGACCTACTTCTAGAGTAACTGGCTTAGATATCTCGTTTACAATAGGTTTTCCTGAAAATCCAAGGGAAACATTTCTTGAGCCTGAGAGCGGAGCCCCTGGAACTTCGGCGTGATTAATGGTGGTCCTACTTGCCCCTGTATCAATCAGAAACTTTCTGTCTTTCCCTAATACTTGACTGTGAACATAGGGACCTTCTTGATCTACAGGTATCTCGATGAGAGGCAAGCCTACCTCCCTCTCTAGGCTGTTTCATGAATATGGCTGATACTCTGGATACTCGGACTGTGCATACTGGTACATCTGCTGTGTAACATGCTGTGTTGCAGCAATAGGCTGCGGTGCTGGAACTGTCTGTTGTGCATTCTGTGGCTGAGAAGTCTGTGAAACTTGTTCTTGTCTAGGCGGACGTGGTCTTTCTTTAGTCTTACCGGTAGCTATGTTGTGTTTCAGAACTGCACACTCGTTTATAAAATGACCTGGCTGTTTGCAATAATTGCAGTTTCCTTTAACGGGAGCTGCAGGGTGACTGGCTTGATTCGGACCCCTCTTCTGACTGTCTTGAGGAACAGATTGTGCAACTAGTACTTTCATTTTCGTGTCTTTCATACGTTTTCTCTCGTGTTCTTGCTCTTCTCTGATTCTATTCTGGTGGTATTGAAGCATCTGTAACATCTGGGACGGGGTATTAGCTTGCCAGGTACTTTCAACTTTCAAAACTCGATTCTTAACTTGTGGACTTGAATTCTCGACTAATTTAGTAACAAAAAGATGAGGGTATGACTTGCTACTTGTCTTGAGGCCACTGTTTATACTAAAACATTTCTCGAATCTAGAATAAAAATCACTAGTGTCTTCGTCTTGTTTCTGTTTACAGGCTGAGATTGCATCCCAGTCTTCCTTTCTAGTTGTCAATAATCTGGGCAAAACTTGTATTAACAGTTCAGGTAATTCTTTACATTTATCTCCTAGACCGGTACCTGGTACTCGTGCCTTATCTTCAGCTTCTAGAACTGCCCAATCGATCTTTTTCTCTCCCACCTCCCAATCTTTTTCCTTGAGTTTCTCGTATACCCCTGCGGGCAACAAGACTTTTAACATTTTAATGATATCTGGATACGTGTATTCTCCCATACGGAGCATGTCTTTTAATTCTCGGTGGAACCCTGCTGGATCTTTATCATGACAGGGAATTAACTTTTTCATCTCTAAGAGTTCCATCTTTGTGATCGGGGTGTAAACAAACACTCGTTGCATTTCACCACCGTCTGTCTTAACTGGGTGTACTTCTCGTAACGGATTCTGTCTGTCTATGTAAAAGGGTTTACTTTCTGGAGGTGAGACATGAACAAAATGTGGGTTCAGAAACGTTCTGTATTTGTGGCGCTGTTCTAGAATGACACTAATCAAATCGGTACCTAAACCTTTCCATTTATACTGGACATCATGTAACGGACCTGGATCAGAATGTTGACCCTCATACAAAGTAATGAGGTGCTGAATCATATACATACCCGCCAGTCGCTGCTCGGCTGGGGGCAATTTCAGAAACATTTGTGCCACTATTTCGTCTGGAAAAGTGGTAGAATCAGTAATCCATCGGACTGCTGATCGGACTAGTTCTTGTTCATGCATGGTACTTAACTCACTATAACCGATTCGTGATTTCAGAATGTGATCGGTAGCTTGAAATACTTGTTCTAGAGAACCTTGTTCTGATGCTGGATGAGGAACAGTTTTCTTGTAGTCTAGACGTGAATGTCGGTCTGGAAATCTAGATTTTCCTACATACGCTATTCTGGCGGAATTCTCATCCTCTACCTCTTCAGTATCAGAGTTACTTTCTTTCTCGCTTACTTGTGCTGCCTTACGTTGATCGTGTAACCTTATTATTTCCTTACGGATTTTCTTGTACATACTCTCTATACTACTGATGTTCTTATGCTTACCCTCGGCTATATTATCACTCCACCTTGTCAGGATTTTCATTTCGGCCTGATCTTTAATCGGGGAATCTTGTTCTCTTATTAGACAATTAATCAAGAACTTTAATAACATGAGCTGGATCTCAACTTTCCTTTGGCACATGACGTCACTAATGCTCTCTGGATCATTCCCTGTACGGATGAAACGATATATTCTGTCTAGATCTTCTTTCATATCTGGTAGGGTGACTAGATACTCGGTCACCTTTCTTACGCGTAATGAATATAAAACCATATTATCCTCGCCTGGGACTGAGTCATAGCCACATTCGGTAAGGGCTTTTCTTATTTCTGCAACAGACTGATGTCTGGGCGTACGCTGTGACGCTTGTGTATGTAATTCGACTAACGTTAAACGCTTGTGTGGCGGCGGGGTTCCAGGAGGACCTCCCCCTGCGGCCCCTAAACTAGAGTCGTCAACTGATGCTCTTCGTGCTGGCAAAGTGGGAAATTGAAATGCAGGCTGGACTTGTATGGCGGGCTGGACCGGGGGTACCGTAGCAGGTACTCCGGTGTCTGGAGGAGCGGGAAGTGCCTGATTTACAGGGACCGGCGGAACAGGATTTGCATATTCCGGGACTGTGTCGTCCAAATAGGACGAGATGAAAATATCAGCTGCGGTCGGTTTGTGACGTAGCTTAGTCGGAACTAGTGGTGGCGGAAAATTACTGGATGCCTCCGGGGTCGCTTTTGGCAAGCCCTCTGCAAGAAGAGGATACATACCCTTAATAAGGGCATGCCTCTGTCTGTCTGACTGTTCTGTTTTAACTCGTTCACCTATCTCGATTAGTTCCCTTTCTTGGGCTCGTTCTAAAGATTCTCTACTTAGTTCCGACTTTCTGATTTCTTTTTCGGTTCTTTTATGAGATTCTTTGCGCCATAGCTCGATGGCATCTTTCTGTGACTGTCTGGCTTTCTTTTTCCATAATGCCTCTTCTACTCGCATGATGCACTCGGCATCCCATGTACCCGATACGGGCCATCTATACTTTTCTTCTAACTGTTTGGTATACTCTACCCATAAATCTAGATATAATATGGCACTTATGCCATGCTTCTGATACATAAAATGACCTGGACTGTCCCTAGGCGGGACAGGAACTGCTGCTTCTAGCAGACCTTTTCTAGTTCTTAACTGGCGTAGTCTGGAAAATAACGGCATGACTGGACTGTAATCTAGACACAATACAATACACAATGAACACGATAAATACTTCACACTCATACCACGACATTAAAATACATGAAGAATATTTAAAATAACAGTTCGAACAGAATACTACCTGGAATACTGAAAACAGAATACATGAATTTTCTCGAGAACAGAACTGACTAGAACAGAAACTAGATGCACTGCTGAAACAGTACGAAACTTACCAGTCTCATAAAGAGACACGTCAGGACCCGCATCCACCGAAGTGGACACTTCGTTTGGGGGTCTGTGTACCACCAACCCACGGACCAGAGTCAATTAGATTGACCCTGTCTAGATACTACCCCAGCAATGGTACTCACCGGGCAGCAAGAACGGAAGGCCTCGGACTGGACTGGACTGCTTCGACGCCGGACGGACGAACTTCGGACTTCTGTTACATGTGGGCCTCCGGATACCTCGGACCTTGGACTCTCGGCTTGGGCTCTGGTCGGGACTCGCCGCGTTCCTCCACCGCCTCGTCTGGATGCTGGACCGCCACCTCCGTCTCCTCCGTGGGCCTGAGGGATACTTGAAGCAGAAATATCTGCACGTGCACGGTATGGTTCCGTCACGGCTGCAGAGGGTCAGGGGGCCGGCGTGGCTTCACCGGCGCGTGGGGAAAGGGCAAGTCCCTGTTCGGGCGCCATTATGTGGTAAATAAATAAATAATACCTCTATTTTTGAATGGATAAATGAATAACAGATAGCTCAATAAATAAGAGTCAAGATTCGAGGTAGTAGGAGTTTGCAGGTTTAATACAGCATAAGGACAGGAACAGGACAACCTGCACAGGAATAGGATGGCAGCGCTGCCGGGGGCAGAATCGGGACAAGGATAAGGATAACTTTTTAATAACAGTACATGAGCATATATACATAACGCAAACACATAGCATTACATTGCAATAGGCGTAGCAGTGGGTGGAGCAATAGGCGTGACGCGTAGCAGTCGCGAAAGATAAGGGTGAAAGTAGGTGTAACAGGGCGTATACATAGACATGTGATGCAAACGTAACAGAATATGTCATAAATGGGGCGGAAAACATGGAGGGGGCTACCTAAGGAGCCGGGACCTCTAACCTAATGGTGCGCGCAAACTGACAATGACGTGTTACTAGGAGAAGCTGGGGGCTACGAACTCTGTGCTAGGAGCAGAGACTGAAGTCTAGAGAGTCAGGGCGACATGTACCTAAGCAGTATCTAGTATCTGATGTTTAGAGAACATGTTGATAGAATCCAAAAGTTATCGGGGTAAAGGCTAACGGACTCTAAGACTGGAGCATGCATTATTCTACATGTAGTGCGTGATGAAGAATATTGAATGACCATTAATACAGTATTTCTCTTACATGGAGACGTAAAGGCTAGACAATGACGGAACTATTGATGCAGTTCAGTAGCTTAGGAATGCAGAGAAGGAAGACTGAACTGATAACTGGAATCATAACATACTCTTGGCAGACTCAGAGACAGAGCCAGGCTGAGCCGGGCACTGCGAGGCAGGAAGTAAGTGAAGGGTCAGGAACACAGGTGGGGGCTGTATCGCGCCTCAGCGAGGGCTCAGAAGACAGGAGCTGAATCTGGTGTCCGGGCCCTTTTGAGGCCTAGGAACGGGGACTTTACAATGAAATAACGTGCACACTGGGAAACGTGGCAACGTAGCTTTACATAGGCCGGATATTCGTAGTATTCACGAGAACTGGAAACTGGCATACTAGAGATGGACACAACTGTAATTGCGTCTTTAATCGAACATGGGGAATACATATGCATATTAATCATGCACACATAACATATGATGGAGGACGCGTAGGGACACAGAACATGGCAGAATTTACTTTTCCACATTCCCTCCTTGTCACTACGTTTCCATCAGGAAACATCAATATTCATGATACCATCTATCATTTCATACAGTATCATTTGCTCGTCTCGAATTTTCTTGGAACGGGATTTAGAACGGGGCTTGGGACTAGGAATACAAGAGGTAGCACAAATGCCGCAAATCGCAGGGCCACATTGTATACAGAGGCAGCAACTGAATATGACTGCTACTGTAATACCTAGAAAGGACAAGACTTTCCATCCCCAGGCGGAAATTATATTCCAGAACCAACCGGACCATGTCCAGGTGCCTGGATCTTGGTGTAACAGATGGGCAATTTTATGAAGTCTGGTTATAGCTGAATAAACAGACGGCGCGTTATTAGGAATGAAAATGCAGCAACTAGATCCGATGACTCTACAAGCCCCGCCCCTATCGGCCAATATGACGTCAAGGACGAGACGATTCTGTAAAACGACATATCTCATAGCAGATTGCTCTTCGGTTAAGTTACCTAGAGCAGAGGCAGTCTCATTCACTACTGCTTCAAGGGTTCTGGTTAACCTACGGATTAGCTTACTATTCTGGATAGGTCCTATAAAGAAGAAGAAACCTCTATTGAAATCTGTATATTGTTCTAGAGCAGTTTCAGTATAATCGACAATCGGGGACTCCCTTCTATGTCTAACGTGTACTAGATGTGTGTTTCTATGATAATCAGATGGAGCTAGGAAAACAGGTGGCAGTAGGAAGGCAATGTAACAGGTTCCCTCCCAATCGAGGGGCAGACGAACATATGCGGTTTGACCACAAATAAAATAAGAATGACGTGAAGCTTTGAAAATAGATTTCCCACTGTCACTATACTTGACAATAGTAGTACAATCACTATGGCCTATATGTACGGAACCATTATTTCGGACACATAATTCACCTTTGACTGGTAGTACTGAAATAGCAGGTAAGTCTGGAGTAGTATCAGACTGAACATTCAGGACCATAAAACTCGAAGAATAATTACCCAAATTATAAACTTCGTTTTCGAGGTCTAACCCTGTTCTGTGGGGGAGACCTTGCTTGTCTGGAAAACATGTACTGTTAAGAAAAGACATATCTGTTGAGGATGACGTTAACGTGGACCATGCTCCACACGAACCATTATGTGAAAACGGATAAGGAAACAGTGGCAGAACTCCCTTCTGTGTCTGAAAAGGGGGGAGTCGACCACACACCCAACAATTAGTGGCATTGCTGGTCTGGTGTGAATAATGTAACATGCGGATAAAAGAGTTGTTACGCATAGCGAGGCGGTAAGAGAGTTCATGAGGAGGCAGATCACTAAACGTGTGCTCTACTGTAACATTAGAAGACGTATTTACATGAGAAACTGGAAAATACAGGTAAAATGCATAACTGGTGCAGGAAATCATAATGCTGAGAAACAATATGAAACCATTGGAGAAGAGGCTTCTTTGATGTCATTTTTTTAAGCTAAGCCCTGTCCGTTTTGGATTGAGGGGCGTGTTGTTTGCTGTCCTTTCTCTCCGTGAGGTCTTCAGTCACTCAACAAAAAACACGCCCCCCAGTCTGAAAAGGACGTGGCTTATCCGCAGCTGCTGCCACCATTTTGCTTGTTAGTTTAGCTTCTAATAGTTGTATTTCGAGGCTTTTGTGTTCGTGAATACTAAAGGACAATCTCTGGGCCGAAATGACCTCGGAAAACGTGCTTTCCCTTTCAACAGAATATGTGCCATCTTCCTGCTAACAATGTTGCAAATTAAAAGACCAATTTCGCCGAGGGCGGACATTCTAGAACGGAGCAGTCCAATAGTCGTTCCCTGGGGGTGTGGTCTTTCTTCGACCCACTCTTGTCTCTGCCTATTGTAGGCGTGCCTGCGCTGGGAGGGGGATGGCCATTATGTTTTGCTTTTGCCCGTGCTTCTGATTCCATTTGCTCCAGCGGGCTGGAGATTGAATGAGCGGTGGAGCAACCATAGCTGGGTAGAGGACCGCCGCAGCGCGCCCATAGGAGCACCGGACTTCCCCCCCACACCCTACCCTTCCAGGCAGTATGGTGAGCTGCAGCAGCACCCCGAGCCCGGCCCCCACTCTCACCCAACCACATTACCCGCCTGCAGGAGAAAGGGGAGCTGCGGCACCTCAACGACCGTCTGGCTGTGTATATCGACCGCGTGCTCTCCCTGGAGCTGGAGAAGGACCGGCTCATGGTCAAGATCTCGGAGAAGGAATAGGTCACCACTCGCGAGGTGAGGAGGTGAGGAGGGCGTAACCGGTGTAGGGCAGGTTGTAACAATCCCTATGGAGGCGGCATCATCAATAGGTGCCTTTTACTGGAAGGGTGAGGTATCAAAGCTGGCTTGATCTGACTTTTGCAATGCATTATTTTTTATATATAAGTTTTATGCCAATGGATGCTATAGGGTAAAGCATAAATCCTTTATTTAGGGGCGTAGTTTAGGCATCCTCATAGAAAATAATTTTTGGGTTACTCTTTATGGCACACCTCGGTTCGACCGCCTTCAGCAGTGCTGACTAACAGATTTAAGAGAGATTATTAAATCTGAAGGCGTTATTACAGAATCAACCATCCCAGAACTGAGTTCCCGGAGTTTTGTATTGTATTGTATTGTATTTAAATTTATAATGCGCGTAGCTACCCGCATGGGGTCTCCCGGCGCCAGCTAAAGTCCGTGGTAATGAGGTCAGGAGGTCATCACTGAGGGAAGAGCAAGGTTTTAGCTTTTTACGAAAATTGGTCTGGGAAGGCTCAAGTTTCAGTGGAGCTAGAAGAGCATTCCACAGTTTGGGGGCAAGACAGGAGAAGGAGCGTCCGCCCATTCTTGCTAGTTTAAAGCGTGGAATCAGAAAATTCCCTTGGGACGAGGATCTGAGAAGGCGAGAAGGAGCATAAGATTGGACGAAACACTGGAGGTAAGCAGGGGCTTGCCCCTGCTTAATCTTATGCATAACACAGAGGGCCTTGAATTTGATTCTGTTTTCAATGCGGAGCCAATGTAGATCTTTAAGATAAGAGGAGATGGGGGATCTCCAAGGAACTTTACAGAGTAGACGAGCGGCTGAGTTCTGAACAAGCTGGAGTTTCCTCTGAGTCTCCGCCGTGATTCCAAGGTAAAGTACATTACCGTAGTCCAGACGCGAGATGACTAAAGCCTGGACTACTGTACGCCTTGTCGAGTCCGGGAGCATCCAGAGGATTTTACGGAGCCACCCAAGGATGGAAAAACAGGTGGCTGCCACTCTGACTACTTGGTGCCGCATGGATAGTGAGTCATCCAGAACAAAGCCAAGGTTCCGTACCTGTGTGACAGGCAGGGGTAGTGGCCCCATTTCTGGTGGCCAATGTTGAGGGCCCCAGAGGTGTTTATGTTTGCCAAGGATGACTACCTCCGTCTTATCTCCGTTCAATTTCAGGAGATTAGTCTGCATCCATTCCGCCACTCGACTGAGCCCCAGTTTGTGGTTCCCAAAATCTGGACCCTGTGGTTTTCCCGATATCGAGGTCCAATACCCGTGTCACAAAATCTCAACGTACCAAGACGATTTTGGTGTCTACGAACCGATAATGATTAGGACATCATTCCTATGTATTTGCGTTACAATCGAGGGTTGCCAACACCCCTAAATCACAGTTTCCGTCCCATCCCTTAAACTCCATTTTGTGAACGGCATCCATCTTGCATCTTGCCCTCATGATAAGTCAATTAAAGGTCGAGCTTGATCCAAATAGACACGTCCACCTTTCGTGACTTTCCCCTGACCTGTCCCAACTGACTCCACTGTCTTCGGCCAAACCTGTTTAGGCAGCTCCTCGCCCAGTGGCCGAATACGATAGCATCTACGCATAACATTCCACAAACCATTCACTACATACAGCCCATGTTTCCTTCAAACACGCACCTGTCCCCGTATCTTGTTTATGGCCCTTTTTATGGCTGGGTTGTACCTTCCTTTATTGGTGGTTCATCTATATCTGATGGGAGTTCCCGGTCCAACTGGGTAATCTATCAGCAAACTGGACATCTAAAATATGGGCTTGCTTACATGACTTCGCTCTTTGTATTGTTGTAGAAATATGTGTGTTGCCATACCATAAACTCAAGAATTCTTGCTTGAAGCCAAATATTTGATATATAAGGAGACGGCTGGTTCTGTAAAAACGAACAGTCTCCCAAGAACCTACTCTCTGTGTGGTGTACTTCTGGGACACGTGTTACTTGGTAGCTACCAATAAAACTTGATCTTTGACTGCGACTAGAAGACTACGTGTTTCTGTGGTCCGGAACAAGGGAACTCAGAGGTCTTCGGGTGTTATCCCCTGACACCAGCGGGTTCCTAAAAACCTGTTACCTCAAGTTTAAGAGCAGACGGGGCTCCAGCCTTGGCCGGGGAAAGGGAGAAAATTATTTCAGTGTCGTCTGCGTATGAGTAAAGGGAAAGACCGGAGTCTTCCACAATTCTTGCCAGGGGCCTCACGTAGATGTTAAATAGCATAGGGCTAAGTGAGGACCCCCGAGGCACCCCATGCTCAGACGAATGAACAGAGGAAACTGAGTTGGGAGAGAAGACTTGGAAGGAACGACCGCTCAAAAAAGAAGAAAGCCAGGCCAATGCGGGACCGGTCACTCCGGCCGCCTTCAATGCTTTCAAAAGGACAGGGTGTGAAACCGTGTCAAATGCGGCACTTAAGTCTAAAAGGATAAGCGCCGAGGTTTCGCCCTGGTCGAGGCGGGAACGTAAGTTCTCAGTAACCCCTAGAAGGGTGGTTTCTGTTGAAAAATGGGTGCGAATCCCAGATTAAGATGGGTAAAGAAAGCCTGTGGCCTCAATGTGGGAGGTAAGGTGAGTATTGATATGCCTTTCCAGAATTTTTGAAAACATTGGCAGCAGGGAGATGGGGCGGTAATTGGAGAAGGTCTTGGGGTCTGCGCCAGGTTTTTTTAAGAGTGGTATCACCATGGCTCTTTTCCATTCCTCTGGGACAATAGATTCTCGTAGTGAGGAGTTCAAGAGATCTTGAATAACTAGAAGTAGATCAGGTGAAAGCTGACGAAGAATATGGATGGGAATTGGGTCAAGGGGAGAGCCTGAATTTACCTTGGCCATGCAGTCGCGAAGCGAACTTTTATGGAGCTGGGGCCATTCTGAAATCTGTACCATCAGAGAAGGGGGGGCCGGATGTATCCGGGGTGGAAAGATCATGCAGTGTCCCAGAGGGAGATGAAGAAAGTGATTTGTAGATCATGTCAATTTTAGAAATGAAGAAATCTGCAATGTCATTGCATTGGGTTTCTCCCAGAGCCGGTGGGGTAGGGGAGGAATTTGAACCTGCTAGCTTTTTCACCATTGAGAATAAAGCTTTCGGCCGGTTAGTGGCGCTGTTTATGGACTCCAGGACATAAGAGGCTTTCGTCTTTCTGCAGGCTAGATGGTACTGCCTAAGTGCAGAACGATAGGTTAATTTATCATTTAGGGTGTATGTCTTTCTCCAGGATCTTTCTAGCTGTTTAAATTTGGACTCCAGCATTTTCAGATCGGCCGTGAACCATGCCGCTGGAGGGAGATGGGTGATGGGGCGTCTGGAGCTTAACGGCAGATGGCGGTTAATGTTGGAGGACAGCCAGTGGGAGACTTCCTGGTTCAGTGAGGTACACATTTGCTTGGAAGTAGGGCGGCTAGCAAGTAGCGAAGCATTGAGTGCAGGAATATCAAGTTTGGACCAGGCTCTGTAGCTGCCCATGGTGACCGGGGGGGGGACGTTTTACTGATATTCACTGCGGACAGGCTGAAGAAAATGGCAAAATGGTCCGACCAATCAAGGGGAAGGGCAGGGGTACTGCCATCAAGCGGGATGTTTGAGATAACTGGGTCTAGTAAGTGGCCAGCTTGATGAGTTGGGCCCTGATTGCGGAGTATTAAATTAATAGCCTCACAGTCAGATAAAAGCGTACTACTAGAGCTATTTTGAGTATCTTCTAGGTGGAGGTTTAAGTCCCCCAAAATCGTAAAGTTGCCTGACTTCAGTGCTAGCGGGGCTACTCGTTCAGCGAACGATGAAAGCCACCGGGTGGATTTGTCGGGGGGGGCGGTAGATGAGTATTCCCGAAAATGTCAGTTGGGAGGAAACTGAGAGTTTAAATAAAGCGGCTTCACAGTCGGGAAATGGAAGAGCTTCCAGTTGACAAGAATGAGTAGCCTTGAAAATGATCGCTATCCCTCCGCCCTTCCCAGTATCCCTGTCTTGTCTGACTATGACATAGCCAGATGGTAAAGCACTGGCCACGTCTGGGTCAGAGCTAGCGTGAAGCCAGGTCTCAGTCAGGAACAGCGCATCTGGCTGAGCGGAGGTAAGTAGGTCGAAGATGTGGTCTTTGTTTCTTGGTAAGGATCCGCAGTTAATGCTCCAAAACTTGTAGAGTAAGGTCGAAGGCATTGTGGACAACGTCTCCTGATTAAAGGAGAAATTACATTGAGGGCATTTAGCTAGGTCACTAGCTGATGGGTCGAGGAGCGAGCAGGTGAGAGAGTGACCTCTAAGCCGATGTAACTCCCCGCAAGAGTAGACCACTGGTTTGCAAGGATCAGGCGCAATTTGGGCAGGATTTGTGGCCGCTGGGCACTCCGGGGCGCAGACGGGCGCAGACAGGCTCGCCTTTGGCGAGCCTTCGGCGCGCCGCCGGGGCGCCCGCTGCGCGCGTCCGCTGCGCCTCCAGGAGGGGGGAGTGACAAGTTGTATGGCATGAAATAAGATTGGCCGCTTCGAACTAACTATACGCGTGCTGGTTTAACAGGTGCTTGTTACATTGTCTTCAAAGCACGCTTCACTATATATACGTCCGGATGAAGATTGTAAGAATTTTAGATACTCTGGCAAGTAGAGACTATTTGCTTTTGTCATTGTTTTTCTGAGCCTCCCTAATTTCACCCGAGTTTATTTGTTACAGTAGCGTCCCCTGGATTCATTCATGTATCAAGCCTTGATTTGGCTGCATTCGCTTTGGTCACGTGGGGGCACACCTACAACCCTTTTGTAAAATGTAATTGAAAGTCACTAACGATTAGCTACGATTTGATTGGCTAGCCCATGTGTGTGTCTCTCTGTGTGTGTGTGTGTCTCTGTGTGTGTCTGTCTCTGTGTGTGTGTGCGTGTCTCTCTGTGTGTGTGGCTCTGTGTGTGTGTGGCTCTGTGTGTGTGTGGCTGTGTGTGTGTGTGGCTGTGTGTGTGTGTGTGGCTCTGTGCGTGTGTGGCTGTGTGTGTGTGTGGCTGTGTGTGTGTGTGGCTCTGTGTGTGTGTGTGTGTGGCTGTGTGTGTGTGTGTGGGTGCAAATGCAATAGGTCTCGCATTTGCGAGGGATTAAGCTTTTGGCATTGTAAATGACAATGCAATTTATTTATCTGTTTTCAAAATCAACACATAAATAAAAATGTTGTCATTTACAATGCCAATAGCTCTAACTTTTGCAAAGGCGAGACGGTTGCATTGTAAATGCTTGTTGTTTATGATTATAGAATTGTTATGACAACAGAAGCAAAGTTGGTCTTACCTGGGACATCTTATGAATAGCCTCATGTGACAGATGATGATTGTTCATCAGATGGGGATAACAGCCAAGCAGGAGATGATGCTGATGACTAAGTGGATCGTCTCCATCAACCACAACTGCTAGGCGGTCAAATGCTGGAGTAGGATGTTTACATTCCTTTAGAAGGAGCAGATCAATACTTTGTTTCTCATTACTATACAGCTGATGACATAGGAAAGCTCCACACTTAACTTATTGTGCAGCTCCAAAGTTTTACATTTCCATTCAATCAGAAGTCAATAATAGTTTCCTTTTTGCTCTAAAAGACAAGTCCAGGAGGTCCTGTAGCTCAATCCAAATTCTGGACCATCTGTTGAAAGAGAAACTTCCTTATATGCGGAATCCTGGCACAATATCAGAATAGAAGAATAAGGGTCCTGATATGTCTCCAGCGTGCCTTTTAAATCAGCTTAAGACAGATTCGGTCAGCAGTGCAGCGCTGCCCAAAAATTCCACAGCCCCTTGCTTGCCACCCCTGATAGGGAAGAGCAGGATTAGACACTATTGGAAAATGTGTAGGTATGTTTACAGCAACATCAGCAAAAATTAACACCTCAGCCATTGTATTGCAATCTATACATGTATGGGGAAGATCTGGGCATTCTTTCCATTCTTTTCTTATCCTATATAACATTCAGCAGAGTTTGTTTTGAAAACCACCTCTCTGACCTCCCAAAAAAGGGAAACCATCTACAAATGGAGGTGTTCCAGGAAAGAATTTTAAAGCTCCCTCTGAAGAATATAATAAGGCAAACTCAAAAGACCACCGAAAACAAGGGTTTTATTCTAGAATCTTCCTTAGAAAAACTAAAATGGGATACTTGTTATTATTTTAAATCTAATGGCACTTAACACGTTTTTTAGAAAGCAAAGCTTCAAGATTGTAACGCTGTTGGATGTCCTTGACTCCATAGATGAAGGCAACTCTCTGGTGTCCTTAGACTTAAAGGACGCATACTTTCATTTACAGATATGTACTCGCTAGTATCTGGCACTGTTGATCAACTTGGTGTGCGAGTCTTACCTTACTGAAACGACTGGCTCATCGTGGCACCATTGCGGCAGGGGGTTGTTAGAAATGGGGTTCTCTAGTTGGCAGTGGTTTGCACCCTGTCCAAGTAGGGACCCTTATTCTAGTCAGAGTAAGGGCATTACACAGTTAGGATATCCCCTGCTCAACCTATTGGTAGCTTGGCACAATCGGTCTGGCTTATCTCAGAGGCAATGTATAAAGCATTTGTACAAACACACACTGTAGCACAGTGAAAAAACTACAAATTGACACCATACCAGTTTAAAACATTAACCAATGTTTATCTGAATAAAACAAGACCGCAATGACAAAAATCCAACAAATACAAGCAAATATATCACTTTTAAAAGGTTTCAAACAGTTCAGTCCATAGGAAATTATGGAAGCGTCACTTTTATGGCAAAGTGCCTGGGGTACGTCAAAAGCAAAGACGAAAAAGGCGCAGGGGAGATGAGGTGCCAGAAAACCTAGCAATGCATTTATTCACTCCTACCAGAGGAGGTGATGCGTTGATTCCTTGCTTCGGTGCAGAGGAGGTGATGCGTCCATTCCTTGCTGTCAGGTGAGGTGATGCACACATCCCCTACTGCAAAGGGTGGTGATGCATCAAACTCCAAACTAGCGGGCTCAGTTCCTTACTGCTGGACAATGTCAAATGCTGGACAATGTCGAATGTTGAAAATCCGAATACGCTGGCTTGATGTGGTTGTGGTGAAACAGGTGCTGTGTGGATTTTCCAGTCGTGTGGTAGGTAATGCATTCATTTCTTCAGCATCACCACATGACCTCGGAGATCGTGCCTCGGATGTTGCAGACACAGTGCTCAGGACTCAGGATGTAGTGATCTTTCAGCACCATTGCAAGCACTGCATAGATTCTTCAGCCACAGTAATGCGTTGGTTTTTTACATACACGGCGGTGTTACATCTGGAAATTTAGGCGCTAGAGGGCAAAGCACGGATTTTCTTCTCTTCTTTGCAGTAAAGCCACCTCCAAAGGCCCAGAACTGAAATTGGCACCACTTGGCAGGTCAGAACCCCCAGCAGAGGCTGCAGGTAAAGTCTTTGAGGGCCCTGAGACTTCTTAACAGGAGGCAAGCACACCCAAGCCTTAGGAGAACCTTGGAAAGCAAGTTACAAACACTTTCCAAGACAGAAGCAGCAGGCTAGCAGAACACAGCAACACGCAGAGTGACAGTTTCCCCTCCTACAGCTTGTCCAGCAGAATCTCCTCCTAGTCCAGAAGTGTTCTGAAGTTATGGTATCACAGCTCAAGTATTTATACCAGTTTCTGCCTTTGAATTTAGCAAACTTCAAAAGAAGGTCTTTGTAGCGCACAAGATAGTGCCTTCCCCTGGCCTGGCTCCAAACACACTACAGTGGGGTGGAGACAGCTTTGTGTGAGGACAGGCACAGCCCTAATCAGGTGTCAGTGACAACTCCTCCGACCACTCTAGCTCTTGAAGACCCATCAGTCTGATGAAGGGCCATCAGGACATGCAGGGCACCTCAGCTCCCTTTTTGTGACTGTCTATAGTGAATGCACAAACAGCCCAACTGTCAGTCTAAACCAGATGTGGATTCCACAGGCAGGTAAAGGCACAGAATGGGAATACAAGAAAATTCCCATTTTCTAAAAGTGGCATTTTCAAACACGCTATTTAAAAAACACCTTTCCTAAAACATGTATTTTTGAATTAGGAGTTGAGGGACCTCAAACTCCAAATCTCTATCTCTTCCCAAATGGAAGTTACACTTGTAAGAGGTTGCAAGGAAGCTTCAATGATAACATAAGGGAGAGCTAGTCCTTGCAATAGATTAACAGTATTTCACTATCAGAACATGTAAAATACACCAGTACATGTCCTACCTTTTAAATACACTGCACCCTGCCCATGGGACTATCTTGGGTCTACCTTAGGAGTGCCTTACATGTAATAAAAGGGAAGGTTTGGGCCTGGAAAGGGGATGCACCTGCCATGTAGACATGGAAGTTTACAATTGTGCTCACAGACACTGCAGTAGCAGGCCTGAGACATGGTTGCAGAGCTACTCATGTGGGTGGCACAATCAGTGCTGCAGGTCCACTAGTAGTATTTGATATGCGGGCCCTCAGCACATACAGTGCTCTTTACTAGGGTCTTACCAGTAAATTAAATTTGGCATTAATGGATAACCAATCATAATCACAATCTACACAGGGAGCACTTGCTCATTAGCATTGATCAGCAGTGGTAAAGTGCCCAGAGTTCTAAAACCAGCAAAAACGAAATTCAGCACACAGTCAAATACAGGAGGTCAAAAGCGAAAAAGACAGGGTAAACACATGCCAAAGATGCCAAGTCTAACAGCGGTGAATAGTGGAATTCAAAAAAATCTTAAGATATTAAATCAGTTGGGTTTGACCCTAAACATGGTGTGCAGTCATAATATCGAGTTGTTTTTTTCGACTGGACGGAATATCGAGTAAAAAATATAGAATGGACATAATATCGACTAGACATAATATAGACAACAAAAATATCGACTAAAATGGACATAATATCGAATCAAAAATATAGAATGGACATAATATCGACTAGACATAATATAGACAACAAAAATATCGAATTTAAGGTAAGTTAATAATATTTTTAATTTTTTGTGTAATATTATTCTGTAGCGGGTTGTGGGTTTATAGGGGAATAAGGTGGGAAGTAATTTAAATATAATTAATTAAATCTGTAATATAATAGTAATTGTTAATTAATTATTAATTGTTAATTAATTAAAATATAATTGGTAATTAATAATAATTGATTAATTGATCAATAATTATATTTTCGTAAAATATTTTCTGTAGCGGGTTGTGGGTTTATAGGGGAATAGGGTGGGAAGTAATTTAAATATAATTAATTAAATCTGTAATATAATAGTAATTGTTAATTAATTATTAATTGTTAATTAATTAAAATATAATTGGTAATTAATAATAATTTATTAATTGATCAATAATTATATTTTAGTAAAATATTTTCGGTAGCGGGTTGTGGGTTTATAGGGGAATAGGGTGGGAAGTAATTTAAATATAATTAATTAAATCTGTAATATAATAGTAATTGTTAATTAATTATTCATTGTTAATTAATTAAAATATAATTGGTAATTAATAATAATTGATTAATTGATCAATAATTATATTTTCGTAAAATATTTTCTGTAGCGGGTTGTGGGTTTATAGGGGAATAGGGTGGGAAGTAATTTAAATTTAATTAATTAAATATGTAAATTAATAATAATTGTTAATTAATTATTATTTTGTAAATAATTAAAATATAATTGGTAATTATAAATATTTAAAGAATAAATAAATAATAATTAGTAAATTAATTTCTGTAGTGGGTTGTGAGTTTATAGGGGGATAGGGTGGGGAGTAATTTAATAATAACTAATTAAATATGTAAATTAATTACATTTGTTAATTAATTAATAATTGACCATTAAATAAAATTAACTTCGTAAATAAAAGTAATTGGTTTTGGAAATTAAATTTAAGTTTGGGTTTTTGGGTAGAGGGGTATTTTTAGGGTTCAGGGTCAGTTTTGGGTTTTTGGGTAAAGGGGTATTTTTAGGGTTCAGGGTCAGTTTTTAGTTTTTGGGTAAAGGGGTATTTTTAGGGTTCAGGGTCAGTTTTTAGTTTTTGGGTAAAGGGGTATTTTAAGGGTTCAGGGTCAGTTTTTAGTTTTTGGGTAAAGGGGTATTTTTAGGGTTCAGGGTCAGTTTTCAGTTTTTTGGTAAAGGGGTATTTTTAGGGTTCAGGGTCAGTTTTTAGTTTTTGGGTAAAGGGGTATTTTTTATGTTCAGAGTCAGTTTTCAGTTTTTGGGTAAAGGGGTATTTTTAGGGTTCAGGGTCAGTTTTTAGTTTTTGGGTAAAGGGGTATTTTAAGGGTTCAGGGTCAGTTTTTAGTTTTTGGGTAAAGGGGTATTTTTAGGGTTCAGGGTCAGTTTTCAGTTTTTTGGTAAAGGGGTATTTTTAGGGTTCAGGGTCAGTTTTTAGTTTTTGGGTAAAGGGGTATTTTTTCTCTTCAGAGTCAGTTTTCAGTTTTTGGGTAAAGGGGTATTTTTAGGGTTCAGGGTCAGTTTTCAGTTTTTTGGTAAAGGGGTATTTTTAGGGTTCAGGGTCAGTTTTTAGTTTTTGGGTAAAGGGGTATTTTTAGGGTTCAGGGTCAGTTTTTAGGTAAAGGGGTATTTTTAGGGTTCAGGGTCAGTTTTCAGTTTTTTGGTAAAGGGGTATTTTTAGGGTTCAGGGTCAGTTTTTAGTTTTTGGGTAAAGGGGTATTTTTAGGGTTCAGGGTCAGTTTTCAGTTTTTTGGTAAAGGGGTATTTTTAGGGTTCAGGGTCAGTTTTTAGTTTTTGGGTAAAGGGGTATTTTTTATGTTCAGAGTCAGTTTTCAGTTTTTGGGTAAAGGGGTATTTTTAGGGTTCAGGGTCAGTTTTTAGTTTTTGGGTAAAGGGGTATTTTATGGGTTCAGGGTCAGTTTTTAGTTTTTGGATAAAGGGGTTTTTTAGGGTTCAGGGTCAGTTTTTAGTTTTTGGGAAAAGGGGCATTTTTAGGGTTCAGGGTCAGTTTTGGGTTTTTGGGGTACAGGGGTACAGTGTAAAAATAAAGTAAAATTAAATTTAACTTAAATTAATTTAATGAAATTAAATTAAAATAAATTATATTATATTAATATGTTTATTTAATAATATGTTTATATATATATATATATATATATATATATACATATATATATATATATATATATATATGGTGCTCCCTGTCCCACTGAAGAGTCGGGGCACTCGCGAGCGGGTGCAGTTTGCGGTAATGGGTACCCGCAACAGTATTCAGCTCAGCCTCGGAAATGTAAGATCCAAAGAACCGCACTCGTGGAAACCAAAGGGTTGCAGTGCTCACACCAAAAGTTTAATCACACTTGTTGACAGACGCGTTTCAGCAATACGCCTTCCTCAGTGTCAGTTACACTGTGAGGACCTGCCTGGGATATAGCATCAACATAATCATCAACATGGTAGATGGACTACCTCAGTCTAACGGGCGCGCCATCTTGGAACATGTTAATACAGTTCACATTAAGGTGCATATTACCCAAGGGAAACAAATAAAATCAAGCCGTGGATCGGCATGGAACCCCGTATATCCACATCTGGGGTGATGCGGGGTGCTCTAAGATAAGGCCCCTGGTGAATGTTTCCAAAGTCCATCCTGCCATGTATTGGCAAGTACTCCAGTGTCTAATATGTACAGTGTCCCCATACGTCCTTAACCCATCAATGAACTTAGTAAGCTAAACTATAATAAACAATTAATGAACAGTTCATAAACTATATCGCTGTTGATTTCACCAAGTCACTGGACATCAGTTCATGAAGAAGTGTCGGGAAAATCTCTTAGTATTTATTTCCCCAAATGAACCGCCAATTCCTCCCCATGATTTAGCCCACCTGGACTTTTAGTCATGAGGTCGATTATGTACCTTGATTCTAGGCGTCTCAAAGTTTGGACTTTGGAAACATTCACCAGGCTTTTTAGTGCTGTTTAGGGTTTTTAGAGATGATTAAACTGCGGAGGAATACATCACTGTGCTCAGGGAGTTGGCTGCCATATATAAATTCAGTGCACATATCGATGAGCACAAGATAAATCAATTTCTGTTGAACTGTAAAAGTGACAAGATCAAGGAGGAATTATGGTTAAAGAATGAAACACCTTTGTTGGATGTTATTGCAACTGCTAGAAGAGTTGAGCATGTCATGTTATGTAGAGGAGCACAAGTGTTGCAGCAGTCCAGGGAAAGGGGTTACAATAAGAAGACTGCAAAAAGTGTGCAAAGAATTGGTACTGCAATGGTGGAAGAGCCATGGGAAACTCTTCAGATGTGGTATTGTTTGGGAGTACACCTTTGGAGATTATGATTGACTCATGTTCACAATTGACTATAATATGATTTGAAACAAAATTTTTAACACAGTGGAGCCTATTCACTGTGAGAAAGTGGATTGTTAGTTGGGGTGGATGGTATATATAATATACCATCCACCCCAACAAAATATGCAATAATGTCACTACTCATGTTAGATTGCTATGGCACAGAGCAGACAGACTTAACTTAGGACCATGTGTAAAGCATTTAGAAGTGCCATTGACGAACAGGTGAAAAGCCAAAAACACAACACAAAAAAATACCATTCCAATGTATGAACAAACTATTTTAATTAGCAAAATTATACCAAAACAATACAAATGTAATGAGTTGAAACAGAGGTATGAATCTTTAACATTTTAAATAAAAAAGCACCCAAACACTTTAAGCTCCAAAAGTGGTCATCTGGGTGCACTTGACTGGGACTAGGCATGATTTAAGGCCGAGCATGATGGAAACGTTGAATGGTCTCTGGAATCATCAGTGGGGCAAGGTAACAGGCTGTGGCCACAAGAGCTCTACGTGGCCAGATGGCTAATGGACTAGGTCATTGTGACGCTGTTACCTAAGTCATTGTGAAGCTGCTGCCTTTTGCTGAGAAAGCTCAGAGCAGGAGAAATTCAAAATGTTTGCCTAAAGATACATTTGGCGACTTTGCCTGGTGAAGATTTCTACTTTGGGACTACTTTTTAGGTCTCGCGACCTATCGATGCGCGCATGCGCATCGAGTAGAGCGAGAATTCAAGCGGCGAAAACATCATGAAACCACCAGCTTTTTGCTGGCGTTTTCATGAAGTTCATGTGAACCACGTGTTCAAACATGAACGCGCATCAGCCTCCCTCCATTTGCCGCACAGCACATCAAAGGGCTTCGCCCAGCGTGCGCTCTGCGGCTTCTCCTCCCCTAATTACGCGGCACACAGCCTTCCTTTCATTTCTCCTCCCCCTCCCCAGCCAGCTTCCCCCAGGCCGTGTTCCCTCAGATATGCTATTGCATATCGTTTGCTACCTCTTGTATTTTGTTGCTCTTGATACTTGCACAACTGTCACTATTGTCTCATGTAACGTAACGTTTGCTTTTGTAACATGCTCACTTGTAATTTTTGCTTCATGTATCACTACTGTTGTCCTCGCTTTATAAAAACTGCTCCCTCGCTCTTCTGCCGCCGCCATCGCCTTGGGCTCTCGCGCTCCTTTCTCCCTCTCTCCCGCTGCCTAGTCCTCCCACCCCCTCCCTCTCCAGCGCACGCTCCACTCACATCTGCCTGCTGCTCCGACCCAGCAATGCTAAGAAGCTTGTTTCCTCTAAGAACATATCGTTTGCTACCTCTTGTATTTTGTTTGCTCTTGATACTTGCACAACTGTCACTATTGTCTCATGTAACGTAACGTTTGCTTTTGTAACATGCTCACTTGTAATTTTTGCTTCATGTATCACTACTGTTGTCCGCACTATATAACAAGCATTGGCATAGCCAATAGGTCTCGCTTGTGGGACTTTAGAAGTATTTAGTTTTGCAGCACAATATCCTTGTTGCATAATCGGATATTGTGCTGCAAAACTAAATACTTCTAAGGTCCCACAAGCGAGACCTATTGGCTATGCCAATGCTTGTTGGAGCTTGGAGTCCTTCAGCAGAGCAAGGCTGAAAGCTCTAGTCGAACCGGGCACCATGAGGCCGGGTGCCCTCTCAACGACATCCCGCTGAAACATATTAACTGCTGCGGAAAAGCTAGCAACCTAAATCGTTGGCCCAGCGGCAATGCACTCTCATCAGATTAACTTGGGAGGTCTGTCTGGCAGGTCTGTCTCAAACTTCTGGAAGTCTTTGGAGCCAAAACCTACCAGGCTTTGTAGGATGTTAGAAAGAGTACACTTTAACACAGCCAAGGACCTCAGGAACAGCCAGAAGGGTCAAGACTCACTCGAGCAGAAGTCACCAGAAGGGTCCAGGACAGGTCCAGTTGGAATTTGACATCATGGTTCTTCAGAGAAAGAGCTTCTAGTGGCTTGCTGTGTCCCTGTGGGTGGGGTTGACTCTGGTCCCTCTCTGTCCAATAGAGAAAAAAGTTCCTGGGGTAACTTTTCCCACTTTGCAGTAGTTCCTGAGTGCCTTACTGCACCCAATCCGACAGGAACCATCTCTATCTAAATCCAACATGGCAGACTCTTTCTTCTCCTGTGCTGAGCCCCAGAGGTATGACCAGGTAAATGAGTAACCCCCTCTTCTCTGGTCAATTCTGACCAGTAATGGGGCAGCTGATTTCCCACTGGGATTGGTGCCTAGCTTACAAAGGGGACAAAAGAATGCCCTGCCCAGGTGTCAGCTAACATTTGCCTGTGACAGGGTAGGAATTTAATATCTCTCCTGGGTACAGCCCAGATGAGCCTCCCGCAGAGGAACAGAACTTTTCCTCATACATAAGGCCTTTGACTCAGGTGTGGGAGAAAGTCCATTCCTCTTCAAGGGCTATTCAGCTCACTGGTGACAGTTGGAAGCTCATGCAAAGAGGCTTCTTTGGGTTTTAGTAAAAAAAAGAGGTGACTTTCTAAAAGTCCCATGCTCTAAAATATTATTTAGAAATATGCTTTTTCCAGGGAATTAGGCTTATAATAAATATTTTTTAAAGTCCAAGAACAAACTTTGTAGTTGTTTCCTAGGTGAAGATAACATTATTAAATTGAATATGGCATCCCAATGCTTTCCTGTAGAACAGCTGACCCTGATACAGTGAAACTAGTATTTGAAGTCTTGTCACTGCAACTACATGTCTACCATTAATTTTCACATGTCCTACTTTTATATACAATGTACCATGCCTTATGGGCACTTAGATCTACTTAGGGGTGACGTTATAAAAGCAGGTGGCAGGATGTTAAAAGGTGTTATTTGAACAGGTTGAATTTGCCGTTATAAAACTGCACAAACAGACTACAGTCATAGGCCAGCTGTCAAGTTTGTACTGTCGCTGTAGTGTGTGTCACAATGGGTGCTGCTGTCCACTAGTGACATTTAACTTAGAGGCCATGGGTACTGTTGTACCATACCATGTACTAGGGATTGATAGATGAGTTAAATATGCCAACTAGCAGGATAGACTGTTTCACCATTTTAGGGGTCAGAGTGCATGCATGGGGCTAGTCCACAGAGCCAGAAAAAACAAGCAGCAACATCAGTCCAAGATATGGGAGTGATCATGCAAAAAGAGGCACTTACCGACATTCACAAACTGAATTTTGTAGATTGTTTAGTAGAACTACAGTACAACTATTCACATACTGCAAAACGCTATTCAAAAAGCTCTCCAATCTTTTCTACCCTGAGATCTCCCTGATTGCTGCAATCTCCTCACATGTAAGCCTATGTTTTATTATTAAATGTGAGGAAGACAGGTGTTTGTAGCGTGAAAACGGGGAATACTTGCTGTTAAATGGGAGAGTGGGGAAGGAAACGTAATGAGTGGTTTAGCGATGGTTAAGGAGGGGGGAAACATCCTTTACAACGCAACTTTTACCACGCAGTGCTTTTACATCGCAACTTTTACAACGCAAACCATTACAACGCATTGCGCTGGGGGGCGCTCTAGGATAGGGAATAGATTTAATTTACTATCCAACACCTTCCCTACTATCCACGGGGACTGGAGTTGGAATAGTAAATTAAACTATTCACTATCCAGCACCCCAAAGCGCTATGCGTTGTAATGGTATGCGTTGTAAAAACTGCGATGTAAAAGCATGCGTGGTAAAAGCATACGTTGTAATGTCATACATCCAAGGAGGGGTATAGGGAGGCACAGACACCCACCCACAAAAGAGTAAGCCCATTGCTATTCTAAAATGGCTACAGCTAAAAAGGTCCCAAACAAACCAGGAGTAAGTCCAGTGCCTCGCATGGCCAGTGTTAGACCTGCCATCCTTGGCATGGTTTCCCTCTAGCTTTTTGCTTTCAAACCTGTTGCCTTTGCTGACTTTGTTCTTGATGGCCTTAGGACTCTGCACATGTCCCCACTGCTAACCAGGTCTAAAGTACTTGTGCCCTTTCACTAAAACATGGTAACATTAGCTTATACCCAATTGGCATATTTAATTTACTTTTAAGTCCCTAGTAAAGTGACACTACAAGTGCCCAGGGCCTGTAAATTAAATGGTACTAATGAGCCAGCAGCACTGATTGTGCCACCCACTTAGGTAGCCCTTTAAACATGTCTAAGGCCTGTCATTGAAGAGCCTATGTGTGCAGACATTAAACTGCAATTTCAATCTGGCAAAGTAAACCTTTTTCCAAGCCCAAACTTTCCTTTTTAATAAATATGTCAGCTCTAGGTTAGGCAACGGACAGCCCAGAGGGCAGAGTGCAATGTATTTAAAAAGCATGACATGTACATTTAAGTTTTACATGTCCTGGTAGTGAAAACACTACATTTGTTTTTCACTACTACAAGAGTTATATTTTCCTTAGAATAACTTTGGAGTTGCTTTATTACATTTTATAATTGTGAGGAGACAAATAATTCATGTTTGGTTTCTCTGGAATCCCAATTTAAAATCCTGTATGCGCAAGTTGTTGAAAAATAGGGTGACCTTTGAGTGGGATGGGCATTGCGCGAGGGAATTTAGTTATGTTACGAATGCCCTGACCACTGCACCAGACTTGAAGGCATTTGTTCCAGGTAAAAAATCATCATTACATCAGATGCCAGTTCAAATGGGTTTGTGCTGCACTTCTACAAGAAAGTGGAAAATGCGCCATGAGACTCCCTTGGGAAGTGATATGCTGCGCAATACAAGTATCCAGACTAGACTAGTGAGGAAACCATTGCATTTGCCTCAAGAGCACATAGGCAATCTGTGGTCAACTATTCTATCATTGAAAAAGAAGCATTCACAGTGTACTGGGCATTAAACAAATTCAAGAACTTTATATGGGAGACTGTGTTCAAGGTAAGGACAGACCACAAGCCACTCAATTAGGTGTTTACAAAAAAAGGGCTGGAGGCATTTTCCAATTGAATTAAAAGATGGGTTGTTAATCTACAAAAATATACATTTGAAGTAGAATATATCCCTGGTACACTTACCTTTGCAGCAGATTGTTTGTCCTGAAAAGGAAGAAAAAGTCTGTGACAACCAAAGTGATGATATAGAATTACACAAAGAAAATGTGTGTGTGATCATCATAGGGGTGGTTGAGGAGGAGAATTGGAGAAAAGGGTTCAAAACAGATTCCATTCTAAGTAAAGTACAACATTTGGTAATGCAGGGTGGTGGTGTAAAACAGAATGAAGAGTGGCTGAGGCCATATTGGATGGTCAGAGAAGAATTATCAAAAGTAGATGGATGCCTTCTGAGAGGCACAAAATTGAAACCCTCAGGAGAAAACGGATTGACATAGTACATGAAGGCCATCTGGGGATCACCATAAGCAAACAAAGGTTGGGATGGATGTACTGGTGGAACGAGCGATAAGGAATTGTAAAGCCTGCTTTACAAACTTGCACACTCCAGCTATGCATTGTCGCAACCTACCTGAAGGTTCTTGGATGGGTGTGCCAAAGGATATCATTAGGCCACTGACAGGAGAGAGGCATTCCCCATACATTCTAGTTTTAGTCGACTTATATTCAATATGGTCAGAAATCAAATTTGTCTCTGACTTCAGCTCAACCTCAGTTATAAACTTCCTGGTAGGGGTCTTCTTACGAAAGGTGCTACCCAACACCCTTTCAACTGAAAATGGTGTTCCGTTTTGCTCCCGCGAACTTAAGGAATTTATGTAATGGAATGGAATAACACACAAACTTAGTACCCTGTATCACCCAGAAACCAATAGGGCAGAAAAAAGATTTAACAAAACAAACAAAGAGGTAATTCAGCTGGCAAGAGCCAATGGGTTGAGCTGGTAAGAAGGGGTAAGGAGGCAAAATATGGCGTATTGCTTAACTGCTCATCAGTCAACAGATATGACTCCCTTTGAGTTGTTAAAGAGTAGGAAGCATAATTCTAGACTGGGACATGGGTGGATGAAATGCATGAAGGCTGGGTGAGGGTTGATGTAGGCCAACAGTGGAGGAAAAAGGAGTTAGAGTTGCAGGCAGCTTCCAAGGAGAGGTTTGACAAATCTCATAAGACTAAGGTTATCGAATTTAAAGTGGGTGATTGGGTAAGAGTGAAAGCTCTAACTGGCAACAAACAATGGTCAAATTTTACTGAACCCATGAAAATCTTAAAGCACTTTCTCAATGTAGTCAAGACACAGGATGGAGGAATGTGGAATCTGAGGAGGGTGGTGATACATTACTGGCCTGGACCCAATGGGGAGACACCTGAAAACAACCAGGAAGCAAGGTCAGCAAATGAATGACAGTCCTTTGATACAAAAGGGGGAAAGCACTCCTGTTCGAGTCAGATCAAGTGGACGAGTTACTCGCCCCTTGAGTTTCTCAAAAGATTATTTAGTCAAGTAATACAGTGGCAGTTATTACATTGTTGACTTCCCCTTATTTTGAAAGTGTAAAATGGTACTCATGTTTACTTTTAAACCTGTGAGGCCATGAATGAAAATCCTTTCTTTACTTATTTTTATATTTCACTTGTCTTTTTCAAATATGTTATTTACTGTTATGTGTTTCCATGCTTTCTGGGAAGGGAATCTGAGGAGAGTATATTTTGTGAAAAAAGCGAGATGTGTGGTATCTATCCGTCTGTCTGTCACCCGTGTTGCTTGCACAGTAGAAAATACGAGAAGATTGCAGAATAGACTAGAACAGTGGAACCTTGCGTTCACAAAGTTCTAGAATGTAGAATGAGGACCCTGTGCTCTCCGTAATTACCACTTGGTATGCCATGGCTGAGGTGTACGGAATACACCTTCATTCTCTGGTCTGCTCATTGAGTAACCATATTATCTTGCATTGAATGCCAGGGCATTTGTGCACTTCAAATGCATGCCTCTAGAAGCTTCTCCCCCACTTCAAATTCACAACTGGGTATAACTACTGGATCTCAAACACTAAGGGCCCGATTCACAGAATGAACTTAAGACTAAATCCCAAACTTACTACTATTTGGTATTCACAGAATGCACTTACTACTTTCGGGATTCACAGAGTTAACTTACTACTTTCGGGATTCACAGAATAAACTTACTACTGTCGGTATTCACAGAATAGATTTAAGACTACTAACTCTAAGTCCGAAATCGGGGAGTAAATTCCGGCCCGGAGGTGGAGCTTCCGGCTTGGGGGCGGAGCTTGCGGCCCGGAGGCGGAGCTTCCGGCCCGGAGTCGGAGCTTGCGGCCCAGAGTTGGAGATTTCAGCATGGCAAAAATCCCCACCTCCGAGCCGGAAGCTCCGCCTCCAAGCCGCAAGCGCCGCCTCCGGGCCAGAAGCTCCGCCTCTGGGCTGCAAGCTCCGCCCCCAAGCCAGAAGCTCCGCCTCCGGGCCGGAATTTACTCCCCAATTTCGGACTTAGAGTTAGTAGTCTTAAATCTAATCTGTGAATACCGAAAGTAGTAAGTTTATTCTGTGAATCCCGAAAGTAGTAAGTTCACTCTGTGAATCCCGAAAGTAGTAAGTGCATTCTGTGAATACCAAATAGTAGTAAGTTTAGGATTTAGTCTTAAGTTCATTCTGTGAATCGGGCCCTAACTCTTCAGTGCACTTCTCGACCTGTGGATACTCTGCCATGAAGGACTGCTGTGCTGCTATAAGGATTGCCAATCTGCTCGACTGCTGCACTAAAGCAGGGGTCTCCAAACTATAGCCACATCTGGCCCTCTACAAGATTTTATTCAGCCTGATGCAACTTAAGCATTAATAGGCTAAAATGCAATTTCTCTGTTGTTTTCCAAAGCATTGGATTCCGATGATAAAAGGGAAATATATATCCAATTGCTTTGGCTGCCTGTAGGTGGCAGTAGAGCCTCTTTAGTCTCCTCTATTATTAAAAATGAAATAAAAAAATGAGTAGCCTGCTTTTCTTATATACAGTTAAGTAAATGATTTTTTTGTCATAGCATTTGCTAATTTTTGACATTTTAACTCATAATATATCTTTTCTCAGTTTAAGCACAGCATTGTTTCTTTGTAATTGTCATGTTTCTTTTTTATTCTGAATCATAACATGCTGAGTACAAAAAAGATCCATGTAAACCTTATTCATTCATTTACATTTTATTCAATAATTTATAAAACGTTTTTTTTTTCGGCCCAGGAATATTTATAAAATATATGATGTGGCCCTATTTTGGAGACCCCTGCTCTAAAGGAACTGCTGCCCTGCTGTCCTGACCTGCTGCTTGCTGCCCTCTTTCTTGGGGAAGAAGAACAGGACCTGCAACTTTATCTTGAACCCAAGACCCCAGAGCAACTCAGAGGGTTAGTCTGCTGGCCTGATCTGAAACTCAGGGACCTAGAAGACTCCCCAACCAGCTCCAGGTCCCAGCTTCAGCGAGTTCCTGCCCTCCCAAAATGTGCCTCTTAGGTTATGGACCTTGATGTGGCTCACTGGCTCTTGAAATCAAGCTTTTGGATTATTAGCAAATGCCAACGGGCCCATTCGCAACGGCACCGCTTCGCTCACTCCGGAATTTAGTGCAAGCCGCCACCAGCCCATCTCGTGACACAGCAAGCCTCGATGGCTCGCTGAGGACCACCACCACGAAGCTGCATCCCACCCATCCACGACTCCGGGCCTGCTCTTCACGACATGCTATCCACCGCCCGCGACGTTCTCTTTTCTCTCTGTGAACCTCCCCAACACGAATGGGGTTCTAGGCACAAAACTTGAGAAGGTATAACTTCAGCAAGATTAATCCGGGACTGTATCTGACCCGCGCTCCATCACTATTGGCCTGAACTTTTGACTTTGACCCAGTCCAAAGTGACGAGATAGCCACGGTCGGTACTGTCTGCTTTTATGCACTATTTTACACTTTATTCTTTAAATTCATAACGCCAGTTCTACTGATTGGAGTTTAGTCAATTTGGTCTTGTTTGACTTATTTAATCTGGCTCTATTTTTCTAATCTGGTGTGAGATACTTTTGTGTAGTGTTTTCACTGTTTTACTGTATGAAGTGTTGCACAAAAACTTTACATATTGCCTCTAAGTTAAGCCTGACTTCTCTGTGGCAAGGTACTAGGAGGTTGAGCACAATTAATTTGGGGTTTGCTTGTGCCTTACTGTTAGACATGGGATTTCTGGTTGGCTAAGGCTTGCACCTAAGCCAGGCAGAAACCACCACTCTAGTCAGGGCAGGGGAGTAACACGCTGAAGATAACCCCTGCTCGACCCCTTGGTAGCTTGGCAAGAGCAGTCAGGCTTATCCCAGAGGCAATGTGTGAAGCGTTTGTGTAACACACACACACACACACACACACACACACACAGCAGCAACAAACTAGGCACACCACAAAAGAAACTTCACACAAGGTTATATAAAAAATAGCCTTTGTATTCTCATAAACACATTAGAAACATAATCACACATTTACACTGTGCCAACTGGTACTAGGCAATATTCACAGGGGATTATATACAGAACCAGGCCAATCGGGCCACGGTCAGAACCATCAGATCAGCTAAGTAAATCTAAAACACAACGAGTAACGACTGGTTGCATAATGACCTAAGCATTATCACATTAGCATTAGACACCATCCTAAAATATCATAACATGACATTAGGCATAACCACATCAGGCCAAAACCTCATTAGCATAAACACATTACTCATTAGGCCTCACCAGTATAACCACATTATGCATAAACATCCTAAACAGAAACACATTATGTCATAGGCATCACCAGCATAAGTCAAATTACGCAATCACATTAGGCCTAAACGCATTCGATATAAACCACCCTGGACATATATCCTACATTAGCGGTGCACCTTAGTGGCACTTAGCCTAAACACGTTCTGCCACATCGCTAAACATGGTCAGGTCCGAATACCCTTGGGTGCCCACTGGCCCCCAATTGGCAGTCCCTGCCCCTCAGCCCTTACTACCGGGACTGCGTGGTAGGGTCGCAATGATGCCCCCGAATTGGCCCACAAGGTAATAGGGGTGACAGGGCCGCTCACCCTTGTCTGGGTTTAGCCCACACAAAAGAAAATGCCCCGGTGTTGCAGCTGCCGAGATCGGTCAGTACATCTGTGTGGCCAATGCTAGGCACCAACAGTGCCTTGGGAGCCCCTCCTTCTTAGGACCCTTCCGGTGCCTCTCATAGTACTCCAATGCCACCCAAAAACAAACTCAGCCCTCACTCAGCACTAAGCATGAGCGCAAAATCCGCTACGCTCGCGGATTTCGCAAATGTTCGGTAAATCCGCGATCCGCGAACTCTCGCGAATTTACCGAAAAATCGCAATCCGCGAGCGGCGGATTCCGAGGCCAAAAGTTCAAGCCTTCCTGGCCTGTTGTTGTTACTAATTTACGATGGCGCCGGCAAGCTGCCAGCGCCATCGTAAAATAGTTACTAAATTAGCTTCAACAGGAAGCACTAATAGATAAAATCAAGCAGGCGCTCGTGCATCTGCTTTATTTTATCTATTCGAGCTTCCTGTTGAAGCTAATTTAGTAACTATTTTAGGATGGCGCTGGCAGCTTGCCGGCGCCATCGTAAAATAGTTAACAGGCCAAGCAGCTGTGCCCTCTTCCCAAATATACCATCGAAAATCGGCTGTGATGCTGGACAGAGGCCTTTGCATCCTTGACTGTCACGAGCGCAATCCTCGTGCAGTTCCTGTGGCCAGGAGCTTTTATAGCTCACTCAAGGGACCCCTGCGCCCTTCGGCGCTATTGCATAGTAACACACACCTGGTCGCTGTAGACAACTCTCTGGCACTTTAGGCAGCTGTAGTGTAATAAAAGCACTATACATTTACCCAACGAGGTAGCACTTACTGATTATCCAGTAGAAAGTACTCCAGTTGAGTAGAGGTATGGCACAAAACGGTGGCGTCTTCTTGAATAAATATGAAGGGCAGGGTTCATTGTGGCACGATGGTCCTGGCACAAAAATTAAACCTCAACCGGAAGCACTTACAGATATCAATTAAGCATGTGCCCTAGTTGAAGCTTAAATTCAGTGACTCATTCATCGGCCCAAAAAACAATCGTGAGCGTTGTCAAGGCTGGGCAGCTGTGCCCTCTTCCCAAATATACCATCGAAAATCGGCTGTGATGCTGGACAGAGGCCTTTGCATCCTTGGCTGTCACGAGTGCAATCCTCGTGCTGTTCCTGTGACCCGGAGCTTCTGTATCTTCTTAATCCGCTGCTCTGATCGGTCTCTGACCTTTTATACACACAAGAGGCATGTGCACTCGCATGGAAGCCCCGCCCCAAATCCGCAAATACGCTAATCCGCAAATACGCGGATTTTGCGGATCCACGATCCGTGAATACGCAAATCCGTGAATCGTGGATCCGCAAAATCCGCCCATGCTTACTCAGCACCCACAGTGCCCAGCAATGACAAGGCTCGATTTCCGCAACACTCACCTGGGCTCCTTTTGTTGTGTTCCACCAATGAGCATGCAGTTGCCCGCTAGCATGGGGCGCCGCTGTGATGAGGCCGTGATAAAGAGCACTTCGGTACAGGGACCTCTGCTGAGGTTCCCCCGAGCTTCCTTCTGCCTGCAGGGTATGGACCGGCTTCTCTCTATGGAGCGAAGTCTCCGTCGGCGTCCCGCATCCCTAGAACCAATCCAGCTACACACGCGGCCCTCCTCGTCACTACAGGGGCCACGCCCACAGACAGGCTTCCACTGCCTGACTTCCGCTTTACCTCGCCAGATTCCTGAGCTCTGTTCCAGCTGAGGTGGAGCCCCCGTCTTTGGGGCTCGATTCAAGGGCTACAGAGTGCCCATCCCCCAGTGGCTCTGGCAATGTCTGAGCTTTTACTCTGGCTCGGGAACCATGCGGGGCTCTCTCCAGCCACACGGGAGTCCCGCCTCCAACCAGGCACAAGGTTGCCTGACTTCCTTTTTGCAGGCCGATTCCCGCAGGCTCTGCGCTGGTGAGCGTGAAATCGAAGAGCCATCGGGGGGGGGGGCTCTATATACTCCTTCTCCTTCACAGTGGGGGATCTTCCCGCAGCACTCTCCATGAAAGCAAGGAGCCAGCAGCGCTTCCCCTTCAGAAGGACAAAAACAGCCGCTCCTGCTGCCGGGCAGCAGATTAGCCCTGCACAAGGCCTCTCCTTGGGGTACAGATTTCTGCAGTGCCAAAGCTAGTCCTCCAAAGTCCTCAGGGCAGACGGCTGGGCAAGGAATCCATCAATAGAATAATCTAGCGCTCACAAGGTGCTAAGCCCAAGGCAAGGTTCAGGGTAAAGGCCAGGGTCGCCGGCTGGGCTCAGGCAGGCCAGCTCACAGTGCCCTCCAGCAGGGAGGCATTTCCTCGTGGTGGTTCCTCCTGGAGCCCAGCAGCAGCAGCAGCCCCCAGTGTCAGAACAAGCTCATCATATGGGGTAACAGCCTCTACATTTATATCACCTTTTCCCTTTGTCTACCCAAGTACAAGGCTTGGGGGAACCAGATGCAACTGGTTTAGGGGGGATTTGGAGCACTCTGTTGACAGGGCTCCTCTCCTCCATTGTTAGGTGGGGGCTTGTCATCAGACACCAGAGAGGGGCAGAGCCAGCATTCACTAGGGCAGGCACAGTCCTATTCAGGGACCAGGGACTTCTCCTCCCACCACTCCAAATGTAGATGTCCTATTCAGTTTAGCGCTGACTCACCCTGCACCTCCTGGAGCCACGCACACCTCACCAGCTCCTGTCACTCAAAAGCCAGACATGCAATTCACATCAAGCAGGCAGACACATGGCACACAGAAATGCCAACTTCTAAAAGTGGCAGTTCTAAAATAGTTATACAAAATTTGCGCACACCATTGCGTAGCACTTATTATTACTATTTCAAACATACCAAACTTGACCACGCTGCGCCTCTCATATCAGAAACTACCACTGAAACACTGATCAGGGAATCCCCAATGCATTCATTTGGGAGGGCAGGCCCACATTAGGGAGAAACCAAAATGCCTGTTTGTCACTTAGAGGACATGTCACACACTTAAGGTATATGTCCTATCTTTTACCTAAAATGCACCCTGCCCATAGGGCTAGCTAGGGCCTATCTTAGGGGTGACTGATATGTAGTAAAAGGGGGGTCACAGACATGGAACATACGTTAGGTCCCACGTCACAGCTGCAGTAACACTGCGCGCACAGGCCCTCCAATGGCAGAGGTGGTGGGTGGCGCAATCAGCGCTGCAAGCCCACCAGTAGCATTTAATTTACCACCCCTGGGTAATGAGATACCACTTTACAAGGGACTGACAGGTAAATTAAATAGGCCAAACAGGTGTAGACCAATCTTACCATATGTAACACAGAGAGCACACACACGTTACACTGGACAGCAGTGCTGAAGTGCACAGAGTCCTAAAACCACCAACACCATGTCAGAAACAAGGCTAGGCGAAATACAAAAAGTTTAGGGATGACCCTGCAAAAAGGGTCAAGTCCAACACTTACCTTGACTAGGATTGTGGTTGCTGCTTGACCAGGGGTCACCAGTAAACCAGTAGCCCAATTTCAAGCAGCCAGCTACTTGCACTTTTCTAAAGAAAATAATGGAGATAGGGACTTAAAGTACAACCTCATTGGAAATAATGTTATTTATATAATTAAAAAATAAATAATATTTTTTTTATTTTTCTAAAAATAAGTTTTAAAATTTAAAAATGTTTTTGTGACAACATAAATTAATTAAAATGTATTTTATTAATAACAGTAATTTTTCATAAATATTAAATACAAATAAACTATTTGCTGTAGATATGATTGTTCTAAAATAATTGTGTAAGTAAATTAATGTCCATATAAATATCCATATATTTAAATCAATTTAATGTTAATACACTTTTAAGATATTAGTCCTGTAGCCTTTTTTATTCGCACTATATTAAAAAGTATAGTTATTTTACACTAATATTTAACATTAAAATATTTTTGCGGAAAATGTTTAAAGTTTGAAAAGCTTTTTTTCTTTTCCCTGCACTTTACCGTAGGAAGATCTTTGCCCTGGTGGCAGAGACCTTCGCTTGCATGTGAAAAGTTACTCCTAGTAACTTTACACTTGTAAATTTGGCTCCACTCCGTAGTTTCAGGGGGTGGGCATGTAAGTCTACTCTTTGCACTCGAAAATAGCGAATAGCGAAAAGTAGTAATGTAAACTACCAAGTGTCATAGTAAATGTACATGTGAGTAACTTTACATGTGTACATTTTCATTTGTGAATAGGGCCCAATGTTGAATTGCATACAATGGACATCAGATTGGGTGACTATGAAGATACCGAGTGATAGAAAGACTGAAATGAGAGGACATTTTTATGCAGTTATTGTGTGCAAAGTGAGGATTGTGTGAAGAAAATCTATTAGCTATATAAAGCAACAACATTTTGCGGTTGCCCCGCCAATAAGTGCTGATTCTTGACCCCAACCCCATGGGCCCGATTCACAGAACTAACTTAAGACAAAATCCTAAACTTACTACCATTTTGGTATTCACAGAAGGCACTTACTCATTTTGGTATTCACAGAAGGCACTTACTCATTTTGGTATTCACAGAAGTTAGGAGTCCTAACTTTAGGACTCTTAAATTCCTTCTGTGAACACCGAAAGTCCTAAAGTTAGGATTTTTCTCAATTTAGTAGTAGTAAAGTTAAGACTCCTAACTTTAGAACTCCTAAATGCCTTCTGTGAATCCCGAAAGTCTTAACATTAGGAATTTTCTCAACTTTACTACTACTAAACTGAGAAAACTCCTATGTTTAAGACTTTCGGTATTCACAGAAGGCATTTAGGAGTCCTAAAGTTAGGAGTCCTAACTTTACTACTACTAAATTAAGAAAAATCCTAATTTTAAGACTTTTGGTATTCACAGAAGGCATTTAGGAGTCCTAAAATTAGCAGTCCTAACTTTACTACTCCTAAACTGAGAAAAATCCTAACTTTAGGACTTTCGGTATTCACAGATGGCATTTAGGAGTCCTAAAGTTAGGACTCCTAACTTCTGTGAATACCGAAATGAGTAAGTGTCTTCTGTGAATACCAAAATGAGTAAGTGCCTTCTGTGAATACGAAAATGGTAGTAGGTTTAGGATTTTGTCTTAAGTTAGTTCTGTGACTCGGGCCTTCCGTGTGTATGTGCAGCTGTCAAAGGATGGGCGTGTTGACATTTCAGGTTGCTTTCCAGATGTATTTAAGACTGAGCTGAATGTTTTAAAAGCATCATGCACAAGATTGATCAGAAGGAATGGCCCTTACCTGTAGTCTCTAGAATTAGGTGGAGGCACTTGAACAAAGAGGAGATGGTTGGATTCACTCAAATAGACTATGCGCAGTGCATGTGATTCTTTCTGTTGAAGCTACAAAATGGCTCGTCCTATTTGGTTGCACGCAACCCTAGTGGCAAGATTTGTTTGTGTGTGGATCTCAGGGCACTTAATAGGGAGGTGGTGGTTGATTAGTTTGATATGGTTGACACATTTTTCCTACTCATCCTTGAAATGATGTCCACTTCATCCACCCATCCTGACCATCAAGTTAAAATGGACCAGGAGTCTCATGATTTTACAATGGTATCACACCAGTGGGTGCTTTCAAATTTCCGAAGATCCCATTTGGCTTGGTGTCTGAGGGATCCATGTTTAGGACAGTTATGGCAAAGAAGGATGATCTGCAATGTTTCAGAGAATTTTATTTATGGAAGAACTTATGGACGTTCTTAGGATGTACATAATAGGAGGATCCATGCAGTTCCAAAAAACACAGGAAAGCTGGTTTGATCCTCAAAAGTAGAGAAATGTCAATTTGGTATGGAGGAGATCCCTAATCTGAGCCTTCCTCAATCAAACAAATCAACCAGGGATTTTGTAGATGACATCTTCAATCTGAGGGCTTCAGAGAATGAAGAGGAAGTGGTATCCTTACTGAATGAGACGTTTTATAGTTGTTTCCTTCACAACTTGTCTGATATGTGTAGAGCGCTGAGGACATTGTTTAAAAGAGATGTTGATTTTCTTGATTTACTGTGCGCAACAAATCAATTGAAATTATAAAAGTGGATTTGATAAATATGCCAAATTTGTAAGTCTTCGATCTAGGTTGGGAGGCCATTTTTTTTAAAGAGACCAGCAGCAAAGGCATGGGTGCGGTTGTAGCTCCAGTGGAGTAAGGGAGGAACCAAACCATAGCTTGTGCATTAACCGATTTGAGAAATGAATGGAATGACTTGATCGTCCAGGATGGATAGTTTGCTATCACTTGGGCAACTAAAATGTTCCGATATTTTTTGTGGGGTGGAGTCTTCAAAGTTAGATCTGACCATTAACCCATGCATAAGATCTTGATTAGGAAGGGTATGTATGCCATGTCAGCAAGAATCAGAAAGTGATTGTGGAATTACAGGAATACACGGCCGATGTCAAGAACAAGGCGCTGATTGCTTATCAAGACCAACCTGTGCTGTTGATGGTGCGTATCAGAGAATGAGGTTGGGCTAGAGGAAAATATATCTGTCATCACTTATTAGACTGTTTAGGTGGAGTGGTGAAGTAATTAGAGTTAGACAAGTGTTTGTACAGTTGTTTACCATTTATTAAGCAGGAATGCCTTGTAAAGAAATGGTGCAAGAGCTATGGAAAAGGTGGTGGTAGGTTCTAATTTATGTTATGTCATATTGGACTTGTAGTGTGCACTATCACCATAGTTAAACTACAATTCAGCTCCGAACAAATGAGAGAAACACACAAAATAAACAGGTTTTAAAGCAGCATGTAACTCTTGCTATTGATGCCGCTTACCTTTGCAGAGTCCAAGCATTGCGATCATGAAGAAAAACTACAAGGTCCTGAACTACTCCTGCAGACTTTAGGGACTGTAAATCTTTACCAAAAGAAGAGCATAGGACAGTATCTCTGAATGTGTTTCTTAATGAAGGTATGCACCTACTCATAAGAGCTTTATGCAATACGCACAAACCCTTGAAAGATGTATTTGATTGGCTGCCAATGTAATTTGTAAAAAAATATGTCTGACCTGGGTAGTCCACAGAAGCCCAGACGAATGACCTGGAGTGTGTTAATCAAGATAAGAGATTATTTAAAATACACAGAGTTTTCATAGTCCAGACGTGCATCTACGAAGGTAGTCCCCACCATAGTCCATCCCTCAAAGGAGACGTAAGGAAGAACTTTCCTGAAATATTTTTTTTGATGGCTGCACATCGAGTTGTTGATGACACTCAAACAAGATTTGAGTGTCATCAACAAACAAGGAAATATGGTATGGAATCTGTGACTCCCATCTCACACAGACATTAAACAGATGAACCCTGAGGAACTTCATAATGAACAGAGGCGATTTGGGATACATGTGGTGGTAGCTTTCCTGCATGAGTTATGTTTTGGGTTTTGTTGGACTCAAACCATCGAAGAGCATTGCTCTCAATACAAACCACCTTGATATCGTCTCAGAAGATGAAAGATGAACCTATTGAAGGCATCAGATAAGTCTAGTAAGATCAAGGCACTAAAATGTTCAGAATCCAGGTTGAATCGCCAAGACACATTGGTGGATGCTGTTAATATCTTAAAGACTGTGGGCATGATTTAGGGTTTGCCTAATGGGTTGCTCCATCACAACGTGACAATTATCACGTCTGCCTTATTAAACGTGCTATAGGATACCATGCTCTTGTTATGAGGCAGAGAGGATACCTGTGATATTTATGACAGAGTAATCGTTTTCATTAAGATGAACTTAATTTTTGCCTATGCATTATGCTTCTATAATGGACTATGTTGGTAATCTTAATGCAGACATGATGATCTATTACCAATCCAATGCTTAATTCTGGAGAGAAAAAAGTTACTTTCCTGTAATTACAGTTTTTCAGCAGTGGTATCTTTCATAGATTCACATGAACCCTCTCCCTGACCTGTTCATGAGATTACCAATAACTTCAAGACATGAGCTATGAAAATTTGACAGTTGGTGCCACTGAGGAGGGCTGCAGCTCTGAGCTCATCTACCTGATTGGGTCATTAAATGAGGTGGATGGGCTCAGTGGCGTACCCAGTAGCGGCTGGCGGACCGGTTTTGGGGTTTCACCCCTCTTCAGCCAGGATAGCTTGATTCCAGTGGCACAGTGAGCCCGGGACCCATGTCTGGGCATTCCTGGCGTATTTTGGGCAAAAAAGCAAAAGACACACAATTGATGGACGGAATGTAGAACGAATCAAAACATTCACCCCCAGTCAAGAGATCTGGGTTAAATCCATCATTCTTTTGCTCACCATGCCACCCCAGTTTAGACCTGGCCATATGCAAATCAGTCTTGACCCTGTGCCTCATGGGAACAGTCAAGCCCGAACTGCCAAGCCAGGTCCTCCCTGGACCGGAAACAAGCATCCTAGGACCAGTTTCGGGGTTTCACTCCTCTTCAGCCAGGATAGCTTGATTCCAGTGGCACAGTGAGCCCGGGACCCACGTCTGGGCATACTCGGCACATTTAAGGCGAAAAAGCAAAAGACACACAATTGATGGACGGAATGCAGAACCAATCAAAACATTCACCCCAGACAAGAGATCTGGGTTAAATTCATCATTATTTTGCTCACCATGCCATCCCAGTTTAGACCTGGCCATATGCAAATCAGTCTTGACCCTGTGCCTCATGGGAACAGTCCAGCCCTAACTGCCAAGCCAGGTCCTCCCTGGACCGGAAACAAGCATCCTAGGACCAGTTTCGGGGTTTCACCCCTCTTCAGCCAGAATAGCTTGATTCCAGTGGCACAGTGAGCACGGGACCCACATCTGGGCATACCCGGCGCACTTAGGATGAAAAAGCAAAGGACACTGAATTGATGGACAGAATGCAGAGCGAATCAAAACATTCACCCCCTGTCAAGAGATCTGGGTTAAATCCATCATTCTTTTGCTCACCATGCCACCCCAGTTTAGACCTGGCCATATGCAAATTAGTCTTGACCCTGTGCCTCATGGGAAAAGTCCAGCACAAACTGCCAAGCCAGGTCCTCCCTGGACCGGAAACAAGAATCCTAGGACCAGTTTCGGGGTTTTACCACTCTTCAGCCAGCAGAGCTTGATTCCTGTGGCACAGTGAGCCCGGGACCCACGTCTGGGCATACCCGGCGCACTTAGGGTGAGAAACCAAAGGACACACAATTGATTGAGTGAATGCAGAGCAAATCAAAACATTCACCCCCAGTCAAGAGATCTGGGTTAAATCCATCATTCTTTTGCTCACCATGCCACCCCAGTTTAGACCTGGCCATATGCAAATCAGTCTTGACCCTGTGCCTCATGGGAACAGTCCAGCCCGAACTGCCAAGCCAGGTTCTCCCTGGACCGGAAACAAGCATCCTAGCATCCTAGGACCGGTTTCGGGGTTTCACCCCTCTTCAGCCAGGATAGCGTGATTTCAGTGGCACAGTGAACCCAGGACAAACGTCTGGGCATACCCGGCGCACTTAGTGAGAGAAAGCAAAAGACTCAAATTAATGGATGGAATGCAGATCGATCAAAACATTCACCCCCAGTCAAGAGATCTGGGTTAAATCCATCATTCTTTTGCTCACCATGCCAACCCAGTTGAGACCTGGCCATATGCAAATCAGTCTTGACCCTGTGCCCCATGGGAACAGTCCAGCCCAAACTGCCAAGCCAGAAACAAGCATCCTAGGACCGGTTTTGGGGTTTCACCCCTCTTCAGCCAGGATAGCTTGATTCCAGTGGCACAGTGAGCCCGGGACCCACATCTGGGCATACCCGGCGCACTTAGGGGCTCATTAGGATAGCGGTTTTTCCGCATCCTCAGGGCCGGCGGAAGTCACCGCCGGCCCGGAGGATGCGGAAAAACCGCAGCGGACCCACCAAAGACCCACCGCCACATTAGGATGGCTGGTGGGTCCTGGTTTCCGTCCTCAGCTTTTCCGCCGCGGTTGGCTTACAACCGCGGTGGAAAAGCACTAATATGGTGACGGTGTCTATCAGACACCGTCAGCCATATTAGGATTCCCAACAAGAAATGCTTTTCCACGGCGGATTTTCCGCCGTGGAAAAGCATACGGAGCTTCACTGCGGGGGCCCGTTGCAGGCTCCCTGGGTGAAGGGGGGGTGGGGGGTGCACATGGGGGGTACCTATGGTACCCCCCTGCATTTGTATGCAGTAATCGGCAGGCACCGCGCGGTGCCTGCCGCTTGCTGCATACAAATGCAATGTCTGCATTTTTAACTTTGCGGCGGGTGCAGCTTGAAGCTGCACCCGCCGCATTGTTAAAGATTGAGGATGTGACCGCCAAGCTGGCGGTCACATCCTAATTGCACTGGAGGGACCGCCGCTGCCCCTGCGGACGGTCCCTCCTCCTCTAGGGTGGCGGACGGACGCAAGTCCGTCCGCCATCCTAATGAGCCCCTTAGTGCGAGAAAGCAAAAGACACACAATTGATGGATGGGGTGAATGTGTGACATTGCTATGCATTCTGTCCATCAACTGTTGTGTTTGCATTTGTCACCCCGAGTGGGACGGGTATGCTCAGACGTGAGTCCTGTGCTCTCCATACCACTGGAATCAAGCTATCCTGGCTGATGAGGGCTGAAAGCCTGAAACCGGTCCTAGGATGCTTATTTCCAGTCCAGGCAGTACCTGGCTTGGCAGTTCGGGCTGGACTGTTCCCATAGGGCACAGGGTCAAGACTGATTTGCATATGGCTGGGTTCAAACTGGAAAGGCATGGTGAGCAAACAAAACTGTGGATTTAGACCCAGATCTCTGTACTGGGGTGAATGTATGACAGTGATCTGCATTCGGTCCATCTGTGGAAAAGTAAATTTTGCCATGTTCTGTGTCCCTACGTGTCCTCCATCTTATGTTATGTGTGCATGATTAATATGCATATGTATTCCCCATGTTTGATTAAAGACGCAATTACAGTTGTGTTCATCACTAGTATGCTAGTTTCCAGTTCTCGTGAAAGCTACGAGTATTAGGCCTATGTAAAGTTACGTTGCCACGTTTCTCAGTGTGCACGTTATTTCATTGAAAAGTCCCCGTTTCTAGGCCTCAAAAGGGCCCGGACACCAGATTCAGCTTCTGTCTCCTGAGCCCTCGCTGAGGAGCGATACAGCCCCCACCTGTATTCCTGACCCTTCACTTACTTCCTGCCTCGCAGTGCCCGGCTCGGCCTGGCTCTGCCTACGAGTCTGCCAAGAGTATGTTATGATTCTAGTTATCAGTCCAGCCCTCCTTCTCTGCATTCCTAAGCTACTGAATCGCATCAATAGTTTCCGTCATTGTCTAGCCTTTACGTCTCCATATAGGAGAAATACTGTATTAATGGTCATTTAATATTCTTCAACACGCACTACATGTAGAATAATGCATGCACCAGTCTTAGAGTCTGTTAGCCTTTCCCCTCCTGACTTTTAGTTTATATCAACATGTTCTCTAAACATAAGATACTAGATAGGGTTTAGGTACATGTCGCCCTGACTCTCCAGACTTCAGTCTCTGCTCCTAGCACAGAGTTCATAGCCCCCAGCTTCTCCTAGTAACACGTCATTGTCAGTTTGCGCGCACCATTAGGTTAGAGGTCCCGGCTCCTTAGGTAGCCCCCTCCATGTTTTCCGCCCCATTTATGACATATTCTGTTACGTTTACATCACATGTCTATGTATACGCCTCTTGTTACACCCACTTTCACCCTTATCTTTCGCGACTGCTATTGACCACACCCACTGCTCCGCCTACTGTAATTCACTGTAATGCAATTGTTTTAGTATATATACTTGTGCACTGTTATTAAAGTTGTGCTAGCTAGCCATCCCAGATCTTGTCCGTGCAGGTTGTCCTGTTCCTGTCCTTTATGCTGTATTAAACCTGCAAACTCCTACTACCTCGAATCTTGACTCTTATTTATTGAGCTATCTGTTATTCATATATTCATTCAAAAATAGAGGTATTATTTATTTATTTACCACATAATGGCGCCCGAATAGGGACTTGCCCTTTCCCCACGCGCCGGTGAAGCCACGCCGGCCCCCTGACCTTCTGCAGCTGTGACGGAACCATACCGTGCACGTGCAGATATTTCTGCTTCAAGTATCCCTCAGGCCCACGGAGGAGACGGAGGTGGCGGTCCAGCATCCAGACGAGGCGGTGGAGGAACGCGGCGAGTCCCGACCAGAGCCCAAGCCGAGAGTCCAAGGTCCGAGGTATCCGGAGGCCCACCCGTAACTGAAGTCCGAAGTTCGTCCGTCCGGCGTCGAAGCAGTCCAGTCCAGTCCGAGGCCTTCCGTTCTTGCTGCCCGGTGAGTACCGTTGCTGGGGTAGTATCTAGACAGGGTCAATCTAATTGACTCTGGTCCGTGGGTTTTGGTGGTACACAGACCCAAAACGAAGTGTCCACTTCGGTGGATGCGGGTCCTGAAGTGTCTCTTTATGAGACCGGTAAGTTTCGTACTGTTTCAGCAGTGCATCTAGTCTCTGTTCTAGTCAGTTCTGTTCTCGAGAAGATTCATGTATTCTGTTTTCAGTATTCCAGGTAGTATTCTGTTCGAACTGTTATTTTAAATGTTCTTCATGTATTTTTAATGTCGTGGTATGAAAGTGGTGTAGTTATCGTGTTCATTGTGTATTGTATTGTGTCTAGATTACAGTTCAGTCATGCCCTTATTTTCTAAACTACGTCAGTTGAAAACTAGAAAAGGTCTGCTAGAAGCAGCAGTTCCTGTCCCGCCTAGGGACAGTCCAGGTCATTTTATGTATCAGAAGCATGGCATAAGTGCCATATTATATCTAGATTTATGGGTAGAGTACACCAAAGAGTTAGAAGAAAAGTATAGATGGCCCGTATCAGGTACGTGGGATGCCGAGTGCATCATGTGAGTAGAAGAAGCATTATGGAAAAAGAAAGCCAGACAGTCACAGAAAGATGCCATCGAGTTATGGCGCAAAGAATCTCATAAAAGAACCGAAAAAGAAATCAGAAAGTCAGAACTAAGTAGAGAATCCTTAGAACGAGCCCAAGAAAAGGGAATTAATCGAGATAGGTGAACGAGTTAAAACCGAACAGTCAGACAGACAGAGGAATGCCCTTATTAAGGGTATGTACCCTCTTCTTGCCGAGGGCTTGCCAAAAGCAACCCCGGAAGCACCATGTAATTTTCCGCCACCATTAGTTCCGATCAAGCTACGTCACAAACCGACCGCAGCTGATATTTTTATCTCGTCCTATTTGGACGACACAGTTCCAGAATATGCGAATCCTGTTCCGCCAGTCCCTGTAAATAATGTAAATCCAGCTCCTCCAGACACCGGGGCACCTCTTGCAGTACCTGCTACGGTACCCCCGGTCCAGCCAACATTACAATTTCCCGCCGCGCCAGCACGAAGAGTATCAGTCGATGATTCTAGTTTAGGGGCCGCAGGAGGAGGTCCTCCTGGTACCCCGCCACCACACCAACGTAGAACGTTGGCCGAGTTACATGAATGTGCGTTACAGCGTACGCCCAAATATAAGTCCGTTGCAGATATCCGACGAGCTCTCACTGAATGCCGCTATGATCCAGTCGCAGGTGATGATAGTACAGTTATATATTCCATCCGTGTAAGACGGGTGACCGGGTATTTGGACACCCTACCGGATATGAAAGGAGATCTAGACAGAATATATCGTTTCATCCGTACAGGGGATGATCCAGAAAGTATTGGCGAAGCCATGTCTCAAAGGAAAGCTGAGATCCAGCTCATGTTATTAAAGTTTCTGATTAATTGTCTAATAAGAGAACAAGATTATCCGACTAAAGATCCGGCCGAAATGAGAATCCTGACAAGGTGGAGTGATAACATAGCCGAGGGTAAGCACAGAACCATCAGTAGCATAGAGAGTATGTACAAGAAAATTCGTAAAGAAATAATAAGGTTACACGAGAAACGCAAAGAAGCACTAGTAAACGAGAAAGAAAATGACTCTTCTACTGAAGAGGTAGACGACGAGAATCCCACTAGAATAGCGTACGTAGGTAGAACTAGACTTTCCGACCGACATTCACGTCTAGATTACAAGAAAACTGTTCCTCATCCAGCACCAGAACAAGGTTCTCTAGAACAAGTATTTCAAGCTACCGATCACATTCTGAAATCACGAATCGGTTACAGTGAGTTAAGTACTATGCATGAACAAGAACTAGCCCGATCAGCAGTCCGATGGACTACTGATTCTACCACTTTTCCAGACGAAATAGTGGCACAAATGTTTCTGAAACTGCCTCCAGCCGAGCAACGACTGGTGGGTATGTATATGATCCAGCACCTCATTACTCTGTATGAGGGTCAACATTCTGATCCAGGTCCGTTACACGATGTCCTGAACGAGTTACTCCAGTATAGATGGAAAGGTCTAGGTACCGATTTAATTAGTGTCATCCTAGAACAGCGTCACAAATATAGAACGTTTTTGAACCCGCATTTTGTTCATGTCTCACCCCCAGAAAGTAAACCCTTTTACATAGATAGACAGAATCCGTTACGAGAAGTACACCCAGTCAGGACAGCAGATGGTGAAATGCAACGAGTATTTGTTTACACTCCGATTACAAAGATGGAACTCTTAGAGATGAAGAAATTAATTCCCTGTCATGACAAAGATCCAGCAGGGTTCCACCGAGAATTAAAAGACATGCTCCGTATGGGAGAATACACGTATCCAGATATTATTAAAATGTTAAAAGTCCTGTTGCCCGCAGGGGTATATGAAAAACTCAAGGAAAAAGAATGGGAGGTGGGAGAGAAAAAGATCGATTGGGCAGTTCTAGAAGCTGAAGACAAGATACGAGTACCAGGTACCGGTCTTGGAGAGAAATGTAAAGAATTACCAGAACTGTTAATACAAGTTTTGCCAAGATTATTAGCCACTAAAAAGGAAGACTGGGATGCAATCTCAGCCTGTAAACAGAAACAAGACGAAGACACTAGTGATTTTTATTCTAGATTCGAGAAATGCTTTAGTATTAACAGTGGCTTGAAGACGAGTAGCGAGTCATACCCTCATCTCTTTGTTACTAAATTAGTCGAGAATTCAAGTCCACAAGTTAAGAACCGAGTTTTGAAAGTCGAAAGTACCTGGCAAGCTAATACCCCGTCCCAAATGTTACAGATGCTTCAATATCACCAGAATAGAATCAGAGAAGAGCAAGATCATGAAAGAAAACGTATGAAAGACACGAAAATGAAAGTACTAGTTGCACAATCTGTTCCTCAAGACAGTCAGAAGAGGGGTACGAATCAAGCCAGTCATCCTGCAGTTCCCGTTAAAGGGACCTGCAATTATTGTAAACAGCCAGGTCACTATATAAACGAGTGTGCAGTTCTGAAACACAACATAGCTACCGGTAAGACTAAAGAAAGACCACGTCCGCCTAGACAAGAACAAGTTCCACAGGCTTCTCAGCCACAGAATGCACAACAGACAGTTCCAGCGCCGCAGCCCATTGCTGCAACACAGCATGTTACACAACAGATGTACCAGTATGCACAGTCCGAGTATCCAGAGTATCAGCCATATTCATGAAACAGCCTAGAGAGGGAGGTAGGCTTGCCTCTCATCGAGATACCTGTAGATCAAGAAGGTCCCTATGTTCATAGTCAAGTACTAGGGAAAGACAGAAAGTTTCTGATTGATACAGGGGCAAGTAGGACCACTATAAGTCACGCCGAAGTTCCAGGGGCTCCGCTCTCAGGCTCTAGAAATGTTTCCCTTGGATTTTCAGGAAAGCCTATTGTAAACGAGATATCTAAGCCAGTTACTCTAGAAGTAGGTCCATTGTCCCGCACTACTGATCTGTTACTTACGAAGTCATGCCCAGAAAATTTGTTAGGTATTAAAACACTGAAAGAATTAGGTGCAGTTATTTGCTGCTCCCCAGAGGGAATACGATTGTTCTTACGTGACTTCAAGGGTCACTATGTATTACGAGATTTTGATCCGAGATTGTCTAATGTTCCGCAGCATCTATGGGCGCAAGGTCCAACTGATGTAGGTTATATGCAAATCACACCCCATCGTGTGACTCTCAAGCCAGGTGTAGTGTTACCGCGAATCAGACAGTACAGATTGCCACCTGAGGCTGTAACAGCCTTATCCAAAATTATTGACGAGCTCATCGCTCAAGGAGTAGTTGTAGAAACTGACTCCAATGTATGTAATTCTCCGATCATTCCAGTCATGAAACGTACTGATCCAAATGCACCCCCAGTATATCGATTAGTGATTGACCTTCGAGAACTCAACAAATGTATTATTCCCCAGTACCCAGTTGTCCCAGATATCTCTTCCCTATTGACAGCCATTGATTCCGAAGCCTCATTTTTTACAGTCATAGACCTCAAGAACGCGTTTTTCAGTGTCCCCATTCATCCAGACAGCCAGTTTCTTTTCGGATTTTGTTTAAATGGAAGGAGCTACCAATTTACACGAGCTCCTCAAGGTTTCACAGAAAGTCCTAGTATTTATAGTCAAGCACTTAAGAGACAACTAGACAACATTCACATGCCAACTGACACTGCCCTGCTCCAGTATGTCGATGATCTACTGATCACAGCCCGTTCTGAACGTGCTTGCGAGCGAGCATCCCTTACAGTCTTGTATTTCCTAGCAGAGATGGGGCACAAGGTGTCCCCTTCGAAGCTTCAATTCTGTGTCCAGCAAGTGATCTATTTAGGCCACTTACTGTCCAAGAGGGGTAGGCAGTTGACACCTGACCGTATCCAGTTAATAGCGAGTCTTCCACAGCCCAAGACCCAGAAGGAGGTACGTGCTTTTATCGGCCTCACTTCTTATTGCAGACAATGGATTCCTCAGTATGCATTTCTAGCCAAGCCACTGATACAGTTAACGACACAGGAGGCAGCCGTATCGACTGTCCTCCCTTGGACATCTGAACATACACTTAGTTTCAATGAGTTAAAGAAAGCCTTATGCCAAGCTCCAGTTCTAGCTACACCGAACTACAGTAAGCCTTTTACACTTTTCGTCACTGAACGTGAAGGTACAGCATTATCTGTTCTTACACAAGATCAAGCAGGACAATACAAGCCCTGTGCTTATTTTTCGAGCACACTAGATCCTGTAGCCCAGGCTCTGCCTGCGTGCCTCAAGTCAGTTGCAGCCACAGCACTAGCTATCAGACAAAGTGATTCCATAGTATTAGGACACTCCTTGACAGTACAAGTTCCACACTCCGTGGAAGTTCTTTTAAACCGAACACAGACTCAGCACTTGACAATTGCACGTTTGACAGGTTATGAACTGACACTGTTCCAGCCACACATAGAAATCAGACGCTGCAACGTTCTAAATCCTGCTACACTGTTACCATCAGTTACTTCAAATCCTGCCACACATGACTGTGTGGAAGTAGTTAACACTATGACTAAGCCAAGACAAGATCTGACAGATATTCCATTACCAGATCCCGACCTGACACTTTATGTGGATGGTTCATGTATGAGAACAAGTACAGGAGAACTAGTAGCCGCGTATGCAGTGACTACTGATACTGAAGTTATAGAGACACATCGTATTGACACCCTGTCTGCTCAAGCAGTGGAGCTAGTTGCTCTGACTCAAGCCTGCATACGTGCCAGGAACCTGAAAGTTAACATTTACACAGATTCACGTTACGCATTTGGAGTCGTACACGACTTTGGAGTGCTCTGGCAGGAGAGAGGTTTCATGACTTCTCATGGAACCAAGATTCAGCATGGTCTCCTTATTCAAGCTCTGTTAGATGCCATACACTTACCGACATCTATCGCTATTATGAAATGCAAAGCACATACGAAAGTTACTGACACTATTTCTCAAGGTAATGATCTAGCAGATCGCACAGCCAAGCTTACAGCTCAGACACCAGACATTCCAGTTAATAAGACACCGACACACACTCCAAATCTGACTACCTGTATGACAGTTAAGGACCCTACTCAAGATGTCATAGATATCCAGTTACATGCTACTCCCGATGAAATCAAGAAATGGTCCGAACAGGGAGGGGTCCAGACAGATCAGGGATGGGTAACGAAGGGAAGAGCCACATGGTTTCTCCCCGACTCTATGGTTCAAGTCATTATCAATACCGCACATAGTCCAGCACATTTAGGAGAAAAAGCTATGTTAGATAGTATCCAGAACATTTGGTTCAACAAGCATTTACGAGCTGCAGCCAAGCAGAAAGTCCGTACCTGTATGATATGTTGCCAGTTTAATCCAGGTAAAAGTGTCCCGGTGGAACAAGGTGGATTCCAGCCCCCTGACCACCCTTTTGAAGTCCTCCAGATGGATTATATTCAGATGGAGCGATGTCGAGGTTTCAAGTATGTCCTTGTAGTTGTATGCGCTTTGTCCAGGTGGACAGAAGCATATCCAGTCCCAGATTAGACAGCCGCGACCACTGCCAAGCAGTTGGTTCGTGAATTCTTCCCCCGCTACGGACTCCCAAGGGTCGTATATTCTGATAACGGCCAGCCATTCTCATCTGAGCTTATGAAACATGTCTCCCTTTTGTTAGGGTACCAGTGGAAGTTCCATTGTGTACGCCACCCTGAAGCAGCCGGTCTCGTAGAGAGACATAATCAGACCCTGAAAATTCGAATTGCAAAAGTATGTAAAGAGAAAGGTGTGGACTGGCTAGTTGCTCTGCCAGTCGCTCTGTTTTATATGCGCATGGTCGCACATTCCAGATCAGGTCTGTCCCCGTACGAGGTCGTATTCGGCCGCCCCCCTAATATGTGGGGTACACCTAGACCCCGAAGTATTACCGATGTTTCAAGTAATATGCTGACAGATTACCTAGCTTCCTTGATGTCTGCCCTACACTCTTGTCGTTCACAGGTTGCCGCCGCATTTCCAGACAATACCGAGGTGGCACCGCATGAAATCGTTCCCGGATGCATGGTTCTTGTGAGGAACTTTGATCGTTCAAGTCCGCTGGAGCCCCGCTGGAAGGAACCCAAACAGGTCCTCCTGGCCACCCGTACTGCCGTCAAGTTGGAAGGCAGGAAGGGCTGGGTCCACCTGTCACATGTGAAAAGATTTTTGGGACTAAAACCTGTTACCAAGAACATTTCCGAGGATTTGAAAGACTGCCAAAGTATTATTTTCAAGGACTGTCCCGCAAAAGACAATGATACAGATTCCTCCCCGTTAGAGAAAACTCCGCAGCAGGAGTATAAGCTTAAATTAAGGTCTAGTAAAATAAGTCAGCCAGTTTGATTGTCTAAGTCCTCCCCTAGGTGAAACGGTTAGACCGGTTTCTGACATGTATATAATAGACCCCCACAGAGAGAGAGTTAGTGAGAACTCTAAAAGTTGCATTATTATTTTATGTTTTCTGCTATATCTCAGCCTTATGATTACCTGCACATGTTATGCATTTTATTTGTGTTTTCCAGTGTCTCATGGAAATAAGTCTGCTAATGTTACAGTAGAGCACACGTTTAGTGATCTGCCTCCTCATGAACTCTCATATCGTCTTGCTATGCGTAATAATTCCTTTATCCGCATGTTACATTATTCACACCAGACCAGCAATGCCACTAATTGTTGGGTGTGTGGTCGACTCCCCCCTTTCCAGACACCGAAGGGAGTTCTGCCACTCTTTCCTTATCCATTTTCACATAATGGTTCGTGTGGAGCATGGTCCACGTTAACGTCATCCTTGACAGATATGTCTTTTCTTAACAGTACATGTTTCCCAGGCAAGCAAGGTCTTCCCCACAGAACAGGGTTAGATCTAGAAAATGAAGTTTATAATTTGGGTAATTATTCTTCGAATTTTATGGTCCTGAATGTTCAGTCTGATTCTACTCCAGACTTACCTGCTATGTCAGTATTACCAGTCAAAGGCGAATTATGTGTCAGAAATAATGGTTCCATACATGTAGGCCATAGTGATTGTACTACTATTGTCAAGTATAGTGACAGTAGGAAATCTATTTTCAAAGCTTCACGTCATTCTTATTTTGTTTGTGGTCAGACCGCATATGTCCGTCTGCCCCTCGATTGGGAGGGAACCTGTTACATTGCCTTCCTACTGCCACCAGTTTTCCTAGCCCCACCTGATTATCATAGGAATTCCCACCTAGTACATACTAGACACAAGAGAGACCTCCCGATTGTCGATTATACTGAAACTGCTCTAGAACGATACATAGATATCAATAAAGGTGTCTTCCCCTATTTAGGTACTGTCGTGAATAGTAAACTGATACGTAGATTAACCAGAACACTTGAAGCAGTAGTGATTGAGACTACCTCTGCTCTAGGTAACTTAACCGAAGAGCAATCCTTTATGAGAATTGTCGTGCTCCAGAATCGTCTCGTCCTTGACGTCATACTGGCCGATAGGGGCGGGGCATGTAGAGTCATCGGATCTAGTTGCTGCATTTTCATTCCTAATAACGCACCGTCTGTTTATTCAGCTATTACCAGACTCCATAATATTGCCCATATGTTACACCAAAATCCAGGCACCTGGACATGGTCCGGTTGGTTCTGGAATATAATTTCCGCCTGGGGATGGAAAGTATTGTCATTTCTGGGTATTGCAGTAGCGATCATATTCAGTTGCTGCCTCTGTTTACAATGTGGCCCTGCGATTTGCGGCATTTGTGCTACCTCTTGTATTCCTAGTCCCAAGTCCCGTTCTAAATCCAGTTCCAAGAAAATTCGAGACGAGCAAATGATACTGTATGAAATGATAGATGGTATCATGAATATTGATGTTTCCTGATGGAAACGTAGTGACAAGGAGGGAATGTGGAAAAGTAAATTTTGCCATGTTCTGTGTCCCTACGTGTCCTCCATCTTATGTTATGTGTGCATGATTAATATGCATATGTATTCCCCATGTTTGATTAAAGACGCAATTACAGTTGTGTTCATCACTAGTATGCTAGTTTCCAGTTCTCGTGAAAGCTACGAGTATTAGGCCTATGTAAAGTTACGTTGCCACGTTTCTCAGTGTGCACGTTATTTCATTGAAAAGTCCCCGTTTCTAGGCCTCAAAAGGGCCCGGACACCAGATTCAGCTTCTGTCTCCTGAGCCCTCGCTGAGGAGCGATACAGCCCCCACCTGTATTCCTGACCCTTCACTTACTTCCTGCCTCGCAGTGCCCGGCTCGGCCTGGCTCTGCCTACGAGTCTGCCAAGAGTATGTTATGATTCTAGTTATCAGTCCAGCCCTCCTTCTCTGCATTCCTAAGCTACTGAATCGCATCAATAGTTTCCGTCATTGTCTAGCCTTTACGTCTCCATGTAGGAGAAATACTGTATTAATGGTCATTTAATATTCTTCAACACGCACTACATGTAGAATAATGCATGCACCAGTCTTAGAGTCTGTTAGCCTTTCCCCTCCTGACTTTTAGTTTATATCAACATGTTCTCTAAACATAAGATACTAGATAGGGTTTAGGTACATGTCGCCCTGACTCTCCAGACTTCAGTCTCTGCTCCTAGCACAGAGTTCATAGCCCCCAGCTTCTCCTAGTAACACGTCATTGTCAGTTTGCGCGCACCATTAGGTTAGAGGTCCCGGCTCCTTAGGTAGCCCCCTCCATGTTTTCCGCCCCATTTATGACATATTCTGTTACGTTTACATCACATGTCTATGTATACGCCTCTTGTTACACCCACTTTCACCCTTATCTTTCGCGACTGCTATTGACCACACCCACTGCTCCGCCTACTGTAATTCACTGTAATGCAATTGTTTTAGTATATATACTTGTGCACTGTTATTAAAGTTGTGCTAGCTAGCCATCCCAGATCTTGTTCGTGCAGGTTGTCCTGTTCCTGTCCTTTATGCTGTATTAAACCTGCAGACTCCTACTACCTCGAATCTTGACTCTTATTTATTGAGCTTTCTGTTATTCATATATTCATTCAAAAATAGAGGTATTATTTATTTATTTACCACACATCAACTGTTTTTTTTTGCATTGGTCATCATGAGTGATACGGGTATGCTCAGACGTGAGTCCCGTGCTCTCCATGCCACTGGAATCAATCTATCCTAGCTGATGAGGGCTGAAAGCCCGAAACCGGTCCTAGGATGCTTGTTTCCAGTCCAGGGAGGACCTGGCTTGGCAGTTCGGGCTGGACTGTTCCCATTGGGCACAGGGTCAAGACTAATTTGCCAATGGCTGGGTTCAAACTGGAATGGCATGGTGAGCAAAACAACGATGGATTTAGGCCAAGATCTCTGTACTGGGTTGAATATATGACATTGTTCTGAATTCTGTCCATCAACTGTTGTTTTTTCATGAAAACATCATGAGAGCAGCTCCAGGATTGGTTGGATTTGCATTCCACTGTGCAATAAGGAAGTCCTTCCTTTTCCTGCTCGTGGGCACTAGGATCGCTGGCAGAGTACCACACAGGGCAGGAGCCATGTTTATGGTGAGTTGTGCGCCGTTGCGTCCCACCGTATTTTGTTATTGCTAGCTGCTACTGGTGACAGCATGTATGTGTGCTGGATAAATATGTAGAGAAAGTCAAAGGAGTGCAAAGGATCTACAGACTAGGAAATAATGAAGGGAAACACTTCTAAAAATGTATCAAAAAATGATGTACCCCAAATGCAGCTATTTCCATTTGGATGTAAAACATTAAACACTAATATTTTTCACAAAAATCTTGGGCCATATAAAGATTGGTGCAAAAACATTAGCCATCACCGGATTGCTAAAAACACAGGTGCGGAGGAGGTATGGATATTGAAGCAGACTAGAGCATCAGCTTTGGGTGCTCGTCCAACAATAAAGTAGGATTTGTCTATTTCCTTTGGAATATTTATGTGAGTTACTGGCCAGTCTGGCTGTCGCCACTTACTCCATAATGGCGCCTACCCGGCCAAGCTCCGTGTTTGACATGCATGAACTTTAGCTCTTGCTGTCCAGTAACCTGACATCAGTGACTCCTAAGATGTTGCAACCACCAACGCATGTCTCCAGCGGAGCCTGCCTGTCCAGACCGAGATAATCAGTCACACCGTGTTCAATGACAATGTCCTCTGCACATTGTCACTCACTCATGTGGGATCTGTTTTTAAAATGATGGTGCATAATGGATGAGAAATCGAGCTTTCGTTATCTTAGAACAACTTTGTTTTTCAACCATCTTAGGTGTCACATCCACGTGATCTTTTCTGCTCTTAATATTTTGTTGTAATAAAGAATTTTAGGCTTTGCAAAGAAAAAACTAAGGGCCAAATTATGAGTTCTGCGGTCTCGTGGTGGCGGTCCCTGGACTGCCAGACTGGCGTCCACCCGCCACATTACGACTAGGATTCTGGGACCGCCACAGGACCGCTGCTATTGCGGGGAGAGGCGCAGAGTCTCCGTATGAGATTGTACTTATTACGTCAGCCCCTCCTGGCACACGGGAGCCCCTTTCTCAGCAGTCACAGGTGCTGCACACCTGGCCCAAACTCAGTTCACCGGTAACCCCCTCTGGCATTCAAGAACACCGTGGCGGTGCGGATTGGTGCTTCCTGTCCAGCACATCTGATACAGTTTAGAACAATGCAGCCCTCTCCTAGCATATGATCATAGCAGAGCTGATACTGCACACAAGCAATGGCTTGAATTTGGGGTCTATTATGTTGGGGTTCTGCTGCTTTTGCAGTAGGCACTTCTCCTTTTCATCTTCCTTAATGAAATAGGTCTGTCAAAGCAAGCACAGCTCTGAAGCCGATTGTCCACAACATAAGTTCATGGGAATGACCAGAGTTTACACAGTGATATGTGCATCAGAGAGTTCATCCCAAACCCCGAGCCCTACTCTTTATGATTCTCTTATCAGCCCCACCTATCTTCCTGAGAGGTGTGTAGTCCCCCTCCGTGTTTTCTATCAATGAATCAAAGAGCAGTCCCTTCATATGTAAAGGGGGTCTCATCCTTCACTCCAGTGTGTCCACACCCAGCTCACAGGAATGCAGCAATGCAATACACAAATCTGTCTGGGGATTTCACTTCTCCTCATGTCTTGACGGGGCAGGCCTGGGTTTCCCAAAATGGAACCCAGGGTCCTCCATACTATGTACCATTGCAGGCCCACTTCTGCTTTTGCTTAGAGCACTAATATCTCTAACCATTGTACCCTCACACCTCACATTTACACATGGCTTCAACACACACACTCAGTATGTGTTCACTTTTCAGCAAAAGCCTTTCTATTTTTAACCAGGGTGTATTTCAAAACACATGCACTGTCAACACACACACTCACTAAGAGCACGCTGCACAACTCTTCACTCATCATGTATTGTACTTCCCACAAGCAGACATACACCCACCACATGTTGTCTCTGCTCACACAATGCAGAGCACTACATCTCTCACACAATGTATTTCTCTCAGGCATACATGTACCCAGTACATCTATTAACCACACATGTACTGCTTCGTGCTGCTCCATCCTTGTACTGTACCCTTCCCAGGCTCACATACAACTAACACAAAGTCCCTACTCTTGCGCTTTATAGCCCTCCACATCTACCTGATGTAGGCCAAAGGTGAGTTCAGCACACAGTCGCGGACCTTTTTTAAGAAGGTGAGTGAGCCTGTAGGCCTGACTCCAGTGACAGAGGGTAAAAAGGTCCTGTTTACTACTACTGATCACTACACGGTATGCTGCCACCCTTGTGCTTGTGCTGCTTAACTCCTGGTGAAGACGGTAGGCTTCCAACACTACTAGGGTTGCTTTGGCCTCCCCTCCCGATCCAAGAATACCCCAATCTGTGAGACAGGTCAATGTCATGGCACACACGCATGATTCATGTTTGCCTATGATAAAAAATCAGCATTAGGGATCCAGACAACAGTGCAGTTGGGCACTCAGGGCAGTGGGTACATGTCTCATACCATACAGAGGACTTTTATGCCCCAACACTCGTTATTGCACCAACCATACCACTGCTCATGCCACCACCATTTCCAATGTATTGGGATATAAGGATCAAATGAGCCAGTGCTGTGTGAGAGGGACACTACACTGTTCCTGTCCCTGCTGACAGCCGTGAACGCAGCAACAACTTTAAAATCAAATGACTATTCCACATGGCACACTTTTTGACACCTCACCTTGGACTTCCGTGGAGCTTTTAAGTTTGAAAGAAAACAACATGCATTCCCGGAGGACATAGTTGAATAGTTATTTGCCAGTATGTCTGACCCTTTCTGTCGGAAGATCAGATTCAGGAAATGCAAAATGGTGAGAGGCTCTTGGTATTACTCAGCTGGCATCCCTAACCTAAGTCCACAAACTTCTCTTAGTGCTTGTCTGCAGCTTTTTATGTCTTTCTGCCTGTGGAACAAGAATAACTCTTTGTTCTGTAATCTAAGTAGAATATACATGTATGTATCTAATAGTAGTATTTAGTCAAAGTAGGGAGAGAGAAGCTGAGATAAATTCGACTTCCAATCGAGAATCATTCATCAAAGGAGAATGGATCACTTGTACCTGTATTACAACCAAGGTCAGGTGTGATGATCATCTTAAAAACCCTCATTCACGTAAAGTTTTTTGAGTATGGAGATGTAGGCAATTTTAACTCACCCTACTCAACCACATTTTATTACTGATCACTACTGTTGTCACCAGATGGTATACCTCCGGCTGGAGGAAAGCATATTTTCCACAAAAAACAATGATGATGCTTTCCTGTTGATATAAGAAGCGGATAATCAAGATATACTGCTTGACCACTCCTGTACATGAATGAGGGTTTTTAAGATGGTCACCATACCTGACCCTGGTTGTAATGCAGGTACAAGTGATCCATTCTCCTTTAATTATTGTGTATCTAATAGTGTACACAAACATAAGGAAAAAAACTCTCCACCAGATATGAGTTCTCCTAGCAGTTGCCAAAAAATAGCACAGCTGCCAATTTTTCCAGGTTTGTGCGTGAGTAGTTTGGGAAGTCCAGTTTTTTTTCTTAGAATTGTGGGATTTGTGGTCTTAGTTAACCAAGAATAAATCCAGGACCACAACTCTAAGGAAATAACCGGACTGGAATAATTAGCCAAACATAGATCTTGGACACTTGGCAGCTATCAAATGGAGCTCTCCATGTCCTGGACTATCCCAAATGCATGCATTGTATTGTGAGTGTGTAGGAAAGTGTAATATTTGTAGGTGGGAGTATTCCCCTTTAGCAAGTAATAATACCACAATCACTAATAGGTCAGTGTAATCTCAATAAATTAATCCTTGCTCAATCCTTGGTTATTTAGCAAACGAGCAGTCAGGCATAATTTAGGAGACAGGTATGTTTAAAGTATTTAATATCACCCAAAAAGTAAATAAGTAAAAGACACAACACAATAAAAATCCAACACCAATTTATAAAGAAAGAGAATAGTGTTATCTAAAAAATGACACCAAAATGGAATAAACAAATATAGGGAACGGGAGATAGAAATTTTTAAAGATTAAATAAAAACATGAGCATTCTAGCACCAAAAAGCTTAAAGCGCCACTCGGAGTTATTTGGTTGTGCTGGACCGAGACAAAGTCAAGGTTCTTGGTTGACCGCGTGGGTCGGTTAGGTTGAGCGATTGGTCCAGGTCAAAAATGTACCTCCAAACGTAGCCTTTTTTTTTAGCTTTTCTCTTGACGTCGAGTACTTGGGTTCCTTGCATCCAGAGTTCATTTGGCGACTGTGGCCTGTTGCAGCATGATGCATCGGTGAGCCCTTGGAAGTCTTTGTCCTCGGAGTCGACGTCGAGGAGCTCTGGAGCTTTCAGCGGAACAAAACAGCGCTGTCAGGCAAATTCTTGAGTCGACGATGGTGGCTTGACTATCAACATCGATCCGGGCTTCTGTAGCCTTTTAGCAACATTTTGTAGACAGTTGACAAACTTTCTGATCTTGCTCCTTGTGATTTCCTTTATGGAGAAGAGTCCAGCAGTGCCAACAAAGGGTTCAGAGGCCCTGGATTGCCTCTTGGGGGCTTGGACTGTGCATTTCAGGAAAATCCAGTTGTAGCTGGTCATTTGGGGTTGTCCTCTCTTTGTCTGCTGCAGGTGCCTTCTTTCAGCACATTTGTACGTGTTGCTGCTCAAGGAGCACACTCCCTTTCCTTTGAATCAGACACAGTGCTTTCTTGTTGAAGCCTTGGGGTGCAGCAGGTGCAATCCTTCTGAGTGCAAGCCTTCTGTGGTGTAGTCCAATGGTCCAGCTGGGTAGTCCTTTTCCCTCTGATGTTCAAGGCAATGATCAGAGGAGCTGCTACAGCTCTCCCATATGTATTATCCTTTCTGGGCTTGCAATAGGGGGGACACCTGACCAATATTGGTAAAGTTCCCTCCCTCTGCTATAAGCACTTCCTGCAAAGTGTGACATATTTTTGACCCTGAATGCACTGCTCTCCCAAAAATCACAATGGAGAGGTTCTCTCCTAGGTGTTCATGTCTATGTAACCCAACCCAGAGGTGAGGTTTAACATCTGACTACACTCCCCTTCCAACCCCTCTCCTAACCTAACTAGGGGGTCTCCCATCTGGCGGGGGATCAATGAAGTGAGGGCGGGCCTGAGTCCTGCGACATCTGTTCTCCTGCCTTTGAAATCCAGCTTATCTCCCCAGCCCCTTTCCTATCCCTGCCTTATCCAGGAAGCAAATCTCCTCCCACTAAATGGCTGTATTGTTGTAAGCCCCAGGCCTCTTCACACCTACTCAGGGAGCAGCTTGGCTCAGGGTGTAAAAGGATGACCAATCAGAAAAGGCTGCTACAAGGCTGCTTTAGGTAACTTCTAGATCTTAAGTTATTTTACTAATTTCCTGTAATAGTTATAATAAGTCACATCTTGGCAAGCCTCACTGGTGATAGTGCACTTTACAAACACACATAACACAGTGGTCTGCAGGGAGTTATGGTGTGGCTGGGAGTGCTCAGAACAAATATGAAGCAGGGGTCTGGATGTGGCAGCAACCTCCAGGTTTGGAGCCCCCCAGCGGTGGGTGTGTAGACCGCCCTGTAATGACCTTAGCACCGTCCCGCAGTGCTGATCTGACCCGGAAACCGCGCCTTGTACATCCTCTGGCCTGGTGCAGCAAGAGGCTATGTAATAAAGGGGCTCAAACCAGACGGGGTCTTTAGCCCATAATATATCCAACTATGTGAGTATCATTTTCTTCTGCGCCCACTGCGACACGACCCCCAGTGTGCCCATACCCACAAGCTCCATCCCACTGGCAACGAGGGTGAGACTTCTTGACCCCACCAACAACACCCTTCTGGATTGGCTACAACCCCCACAACTGGCTTGGCACAATACTGGCCCCACCTGCTTCCCACTTGCTGGCGTGTGCTTCCTGGCTGCTGAGCCATCATCACTGTGGTATCAACGCAGCCCTTGCTGCGCAGTACGCTCTGCGGGCCACTGGCACCGTGCTGGCTCCACCTACCTTGGGTGAGTCGTGGTCGCACAGCTGTATCAATCCTTGCAGCCGTCAGAGGCATTGCATGCGGCCTGTCTGCTGCAGATGGAGCGATCTAGAGTGCCCCCAACTCCTTATGCTCAGTTGAGCATCTCGTCTGCTCCAATCCCTGGGAGCTCTGACTGGATACTGCCTGCTCCGCTGCTACTGACCCACTGCTCCCCAGGCCAACAGCTCATACACAGACCATCCCACAGACACCCTGTATGAAATTATCTGCCTTCACAGACTAGCAGTCACACTACAGATAAGACTGCCATACACCTCTACAGAGTAACAGCCCCCTCACAGGGTACCAGTCTCAAACTTTCAACAATCCTCTCACATCCCTCACAGACTAGCAATCACACGCTACCAGAAGCACTTTTTCTGACTCAAACGATCTCTGATAGCAGCCTGACTACAGCAAGCACTTGACTCAAAGGACCTCTAGTAGCAGACTCAGGTATTGCAGCCAGTGGTGTAATGCTTGCATTGCATAATTTGAGTAATTGCTTATATGTATAGTCAGTATTCTTAAAATAGTGAGCCCCATTGACTCCCAATGCTCACTAGAGTTAGGTTGCATATCTTAGTTGCAGATGCCATCTAGGTGACATCTGTATAGGGAGCAAGATGCTCGACCCAGTCAGGACACGTCTACTACATTAGGGGGCATATTATCAAGGACCAGTGATAACATTATCGCCGTTTTATCGGCAGGAAACTGCCGATAAAACGGCGATAATGGGCTTGATAATACGCTCTTGTTAATTCCCATAGAAGCCCATGTTATGGTGTTAACATGGGCTTCTATGGGAATTAAAAAGGGCGTATTTTCAAGCCCATTTTCGCCGTTTTATCGGCAGTTTCCTGCCGATAAAACGGCGATAATTTTATCACCGGTCCTTGATAATATGCCCCTTAGTATTCAGATTAGAGACTGTTGATTCTACACCATTATACCAAATAGTGGGATATCTTTAGGTCATATGACATTTATTTTGAGCCCTCTGACCTGTAGATATATTGTGTCACACACTTGAAAATTTCCCAGTGAGGAATTTTGAAAGATGCAAGCTTTAATCAATCAATCAATCAGTCAGGATTTATAAAGAGTGGCTAATCTAATCGCCAGCTAGGGTATCCAGGCGCTTGCTGGTCCCGGCTTTCATTCAGCTACCGTAATTCACTGCATCCTGTCCGCCCCATGAGAAATGACGCATCGCTGCGTGAAAGCAGCGATGCGTCACTTCTCAGTGCGCACTCCTTGCGACATGATTGATGCGTCATATTTACAGTATGACACATCATGTCGCAAGGAGTTACAGATACGTCAGTATTTCTGACAAATCTGTAAGCGCAAAAGTCACGCATTGCTGGGGTGTGTCACAAAAGTGACGCAAATCCAGCAATGCGACCTTTCACATGGGGAAAGCCCCATGTGAAAGGGCTTGCGTCAGTCTTACGCCTGCTGTGAGGCAGGCGCAAGATTTTGACGCAACAGCGTCCTAAAAGTGACGCAGTGAAATCTCATAGATTTCACTGCGTCACTATTACGAGGCTTTTTGCGGGGGAACGCCCCCTCTGCATACATTATACCTGACGCAGGTATAATGTAGCGCAGGGGTTTACAAAGTGACGCATCTGCTTAGATGCGTCACTTTGTAAATAGTGCGCAACAGGAGGCATGTTTTACGCCGCCGATGCGTCACAAAAAGTGACGCATCGGAAGCGCAAAACTGAGGCAAGGCCCCAGCTCTTTTAGAATGCATCATAAATTACAGGGCAAACAAATGCTTCAGTTCAATATTTCCGTGCTCTGTTGCTCCTAATCTCGAGACACGTGCCCAACTGCGCAAATGACCTGAAACATGAATAGTTACTCATTTCCTGCGTGTTGTGTCACATTGGCCATTCGTTGGCCCTTCCACTGTTTGGGCTGTTGCCCTGTAGTAAAGATGTCCTTGAAAAGAAGTGACAACATCAGAGCTGGTCTGGTGCACTGGCAGGTCAGTAGCTGGCAGGGTGAGGAGGTCTGCCTGCGTTGGGCATTGGCCAGTCCGGCTGTCGCCTCTTACTCCAGCTCGGCGCCACTCGGCCAGGCTCTGTGTTTGACATGCATGAACTTTACCTCTTGCTGTCCCGTAACCTGACATCAGCGACTCCTGAGATGATGCAACCAGCAGCGCAGGTCTCCTGCGGAGCCAGCCTGTCCAGACCGAGAGCAGTCGGCCACACTGTGTTCAATGGTTGTGTCTCCCTCACTCCTCCTTTCAAACAGCTCGTTGGAGATGTTGTGACAAGACTGACAAAGTGCCACGTGCAGCTGATAGCTCAAGTGTGGAACTTGGGAGAACTTGACACAGTGTTTGCACAATTCTCTATAGATTAGCCCCCACATGCATCATTGTGTTTTGTATTCGCAAACGGTGCGAATCGGAGAATTTGGCCGTTTGCGAATGCAAAATCCAATATTGGGATGCATCATGTTTTTTGTGAAAATTCGCTATTTAAAAATTCGCATATCGGTTGCGAATTCTTAAATAAGTCGCAAATTTAAGGAATCGCTCATTTTTAAGAAAAAATGGCATGCATGAAAAAACGCTATTTGCGATTCTCTGTAAATTCGCAAATAGCATTTCCTAAAATAAGAAGAGCTCAGACTTGGTGTTATTTTTTTCTTAACCAAACGCACATGTGTTTTTCATTGCTCTTGCTATAAAAGTGACACTCTCACCATTACATTTCCTTTCACCATGGCTGCAGTCATAGTCTTGGCACGTAGGCGGAGATTGAGAGCTGCTCTGAGGCGCAGAGTAGTGAGTGAAAGGATATTTAGGGTGCGCATTAATTTATTTGGGCAGACTGAGGCAGAAATTTATGATAAATACAGGTTAAATGTAGATTCTATACTGGAATTAATTGCTGATTTGGATCCTATACTACAGAGGCCCACCCTTAGAACACAAGCCATTCCTACTCATGTCCAAGTACTTTGTTGCCTACATCTTCTGGCTTCTGGTTCTTTTCAAGGTGTGATTGCCATTGCTGGGGGGTGTCACAGAGTTCCCTTTCAAGGTTTTTCAGAATTTTTTTTAATGCTATGTTGTTGAGGATCAGGCATTACATAGTTTTTCCAAGTACTCAGCAGGAACTTTTACAGACAAAGTTGGACTTCTATAATATGGCTCATTTCCCTCATGTCATAGGCTGTATAGATGGTACTCATATCCCCATATGCCCACCTTCTCACAATGAGTACATTTTTAGGAATAGGAAATTGTATCATTCATTGAACATTCAAGCCATTTGTAATTCAAAAACCATAATCACAGACCTAGTTGCTAGTTTCCCTGGAAGTGCTCATGACTCCTACATATTTAAACAGAGTGCCATATACACAAAGTTGGAAGCAGGACATTATGGAGATGGATATTTATTGGGTAAGTTATCATGTTATGTTGTTGATATTGTTGTCAGCCAAAGAATGTTTTTACATGTTTGCATTCAAATTAATTTTTTTTAACTTTTCCACAGGTGACAGTGCTTATGGTGTGAGAACTTTTATCCTGACTCCTTATCTCAACCCTACAACCCGCAAAGAGCAAAATTATAATCAAGCTCATATCTCTACCAGAAATGTGATTGAAAGGACATTTGGAATAATGAAATCCAGATTCAGAATACTTCATAAAACTGGAGGTGCATTACAATATCGTCCTGATGTCTGTTGCAAGATTGTTGCCACTTGTGCCATGCTCCACAATGTAGCCATGAAAAGAGGACTTGGATTGGAATTTGAAGACAACATCCCAAACAACCTCAACCAACCTCACCAACCCCAACCTAGAATCAATGGTCCTGATGCAGCAGAGGGAAGGAGAAGGAGAGCAGAGATAACTCAGCATTACTTTTAAATAAAGGTATGACACGGAACAAACATGCTTTTGCTGTAACTTTGGACTTTATTTCAGTTCAAAAGTAATGTAATGTGAGCCTTTATTCAAACATATCTGCTGTTTTTCAAAAAAAATCTCATTTAAATGTAATCTTCAAAGGTATGGATATTGACATTCAAAAACAGTGCAAAATAAGGTTCCCAAAATATCCACATATGACTCATTTTTTCCTTCCTCTTAACCCCAATGCTTTAACCTGCACAGGGTTTGAAGTAAGGTTTTTAAAGGTATCTTTGGCTACATTTCTCACACTTCTTCTTTCTGAAGCTGCTTTGCTTTTTAGATTTGGATTTTCAGCAGAAGATGCAGTGACCGCAGACTCTGGTTGAGTTATACTTTGCCCTTGATGGTGCTCTGAAATGAGGCCTTGCATTGACTTCATGCCAGAGGACAGCTCTCCATAACATTTCATCATTTCCTTTTGAATGGCAACAGTACTTTCTATCAATTTTGAAGTGTTATTGCACATTCTGTGCATGGCTCTTGTGCTGGAATGCATATTTACTACTGTTGCTCTTTGTAAAACTGCACCCTGGTTGCCCTGCATTGCTTGAGATAGTGTCTCTATTGCTGATGTCATGCGTTCCATTTTATCTGAGGAGACATTGACCATGTTGACAAGTGCTGTACTCATAATGTTCATGTCTTTGGCCATATTGGTGATTGTACCCTTGATAACCCTAATATCCTTTCCTTGCAGGCGCTGTACTTTTAATAACTTCCTCTCAATGACACTTCCATTGACAATGTCATCCATTGCTTCATGATTTTGAAAAGGACGTCTGCGACGCCGGATGAATTGTCGCAGTCTTTGACGCCTGCCTGGGCCCCTTTGTGCAGGCTCTGCATTGACTGTTGTGTTTGGGACTTCAGTGTTCACATTATCCTCTGCCTCAGATTCTGTGTCTACCAGTTGACGCAGTCTGCGTCTTTGACTTTGTGGTTCCACAGTGGGTGAAGGTGGTGGGTCAAAATTATTACCAGTATCATTTAATAAGTCTTGTGTAAAGGACTCTGCAAATTGAATGAATTCAGCATCCAAATCTGCATCTGAAAATGAGACAGTGGGAGTAAACTGTTAGAAAAAATTTCCCAATGCCTACTCTTTTTTTACAGGTTAACATATGACACTCACATATTGAGGCATGGCTCACAAATACTCTTTAAAGTGGCTCTACATATTTCCTGAAAAGACCCTGTTTTTGTGATTTCAATAAAGAAATATTTTGAAAACTACATGTCCCATGATGCAATTTGTTAAAGCTAAATGTATCAAAAATGTCATGCACTTTGGCCACAAATGTAGTTAACACATTATTAACATTTCAAAATTAATGACAAGTAATGCAGTCAATGACAGTACCCTGATTTCAAATAAAATTTACCTTGACTTGGTCCTGGCTGCTCAGAGGTGTCTATGTCAAACACTCCAATCACTGCTTCTGTTGGTAAAGTCCCTTCTACTAGTTCCTCCCAAGGGGTAGTTGGTATGTCTTTTGGAGCTCCCCCACCAGTTTTCCTTGATGATTTAATGCGTGTCGCAATCTTCTCTTTGGCTCTGCTGCGCAAATCATACCATCTCTTCTGGAGATTGCTGATGTCTCCATGGGCGACACCTACAGCATTGACCTTTGCCTGTATTGTAATCCAAATTTTTCTTTTCATAGCCTCAGGTACTTTTAGAGAAGTTTTACCAAAAAGCTGTTCATGCTTAGCTGTCACTTCCTCAATTAGTATCTCCAATTCTTTGTCACTAAATTTGACTTTCCTTTTCCTGGGCTGCTGCTGCTGTTGTTGGGGCTCCAAGACCTCATTGCTTGGCTCCATAATCACATGAGAAAACAGGAACCTCTCCAGCACCTTCCAAACACTCTTTCCAAACTGCCAAATTCAAGTAGAATGTAGCCCACAGGTGTCTGTAATTAGTTTCAGAGGCAGGCACACTACAATCACTTCAGTATTCATCATGTGTGTGTTTTCCTTATTAGCGAATTCGCAAAATGCGATTTCGCTAATAAGGAATCGCATTTTCCTTGCGATTCGGTAAAAATTGCGATTAATTTCATGCATCCCATTATGCGAATTCTTATTTGCGATTCCTTATTTTTCGCAAATAAGAATTCGCAATTTGTCACATTGATGCATGTGGGGGTAGGACTCCTTGAAAAGATGGGCAATGGATACAAAATAAATAGGAGAGAACTGAATATTTGAGTGAATATAAGAGGTTTCCAACCAGCAAAAATGTTTGCAAGTTGTAGAATTGTATGGATTAATTATATTCCTTTTTGGTGTTCGTCTGTATCTTTATTTATTACTAGTGATATTTCTGTTACGTGTCACTATAAAATCTCAACTAGGGTTGAGAAGTCCATGCACAAATATGTTGATGATCATTGAAGTCAATTGAATATTTGTGATGTGCACGTTGGGGTAAATTTACTTAGTAGTCACGCAGAGCTGTGTGAAAAACAAAGTTGCTGTGCTGAGTCATATGAAAGGTAGAAAGCAGGACAGCACCATATCTATGAAGATCACAGGGCTTCATTTACAAGAACGTGCCGCAGTGCGTCACCGCAAGCCCTTTGGCTGAGCCACGCTGCAGCACTTTCAAAGCACAGGGATTCATCATATCTTAAAAGGATATGACGGATCCCTTTGCCCTCCCCGACGCTGGTGCACAATTTGCTGCCATGTGCCAACGTAGGCAGCCTTACACAATGGTGCAAGGATGCCTGCATCATGGGGATGATTGTTTATGTGCAGGAAGCAGTAGCGGCCGGTGTTAGGAGTGCTGCTGCATGCTGATGTGGGGCGGGGAGGGGCAGGGTGGGGTGTAGTAAACCTCAGAATATGGCTGCACAGAGGTAAGTACACAAACAAATAAATAAAAGATATTTCTTTGAGCGTGCTGCATCGCCAAGAGAAGGAGATATGGTGGACACTAGAAGTTGGTATATATAGAAAAGTAAAAAGCTTAAATGAAAGTAAGAAATGTATTCATTAATCAAATGTGGCAAAAACCATGAGCTTATTGTGATGATCCGACCCGTCATGACTTTGAGTCTTTTATAGTATGTATTTGTATGATTGTGGTTGACTGTGGATAAATGGTCGATTGTGAAATATTCCATTCTGTTTGTATTGATATGATAGTTTATGTAGTAGTTTCTCTATATAGGCACTGTACTCGTCATTAGACAATTTCAATATTTTGGACTTTGATCACTTTGAAAGAAAAATATAGGGTTGATGGGTTTATTTGCATTCTATTTTTGTTTCCCCATTGTTTTTGCTTTGGGGTTGTCTTGCATTTTCTTTATTTGCATCCACTTTGCTTCCACAGCCAGCTAACTGGATGACAATCCTGATTAGGGAGTGTAAAGGCTGTGCAGGGAGGAGAAAGCTTTCCAGACATAGCCTAGCGCAGAAACTGCAAGGGTGCAGACATGCTCCCCTTGAAGTAGAGCACAGCTTTTCAAACTTTTCATGTTGGTGTAGCGAGCGAGCCTAATGCACCTAAGGAGGTTTGGGGGGGGGGGGAGGAGGGGGGTTCTCAAAGTACTGATGAGGTACAGTCTAGTAAGGACTAAATCAGGTTACCCTTTTGCAAATGCTTGTTTCAAAGCTAAGATTTCAGGTAAAAAGCACCAGCCTCCAAGATCAGCACAGCCTTCTAGCTGCGCCTCTTACTTATTTTTGTTTCCAAATATTTTATCTGCATTTCATAAACGAGAACCAAAAGTCTAGTCCAGAACAGTTTAACAAGTACTGCAGAGGTGAATGGCCAGCAAAAATAGCAGAGGCTGCTGAATGAGACCAACCAGCATACCGACTGGTAAGGCCTCAGACAAGCACGTGTGACGCCACAGCCAGACAGGAGGAGAAAACAAAAGGTGAAGGAGCCAGAGGTCTGTGGACATGGCAAACAGGACTCAGGCTGCAGAGAAAGCTCTGGGAATTGTCTCCTGCTCTTTAATGACAGCTCTGTGGGTATTTAAACATCCCCCATTAGCATTTCTAAAGACAGAAAACACGCAGCAGCATCAACATCAGCCGCACTTCAGAGGCTCCCGTGAAGTATTTGCTAAATGCAGTGGAATCCTTTGTAGTGCGCGCTGATTGTAGAGGGAACCATGATGGCAATCTGAAACCTTGGCAGCTAAGCATCATCCAGTGACACACCCACACATGGCAGGTGACACACTACTGTGTCCCGACACAGAGTTTGGAAAGCTCTGAAGTAGAGGAATAAGAGGGATTCTCTAATAAAGCATTGCTTAGTACATGTGCCCTGCTCTGAGTCTTCTTTCAACGTGGACGATATCCCATCACCTATCTTCTGTAAACCTTGCTGCCATTTCTCGTGGTCCGTTATATGTTGAAGTATAGAGGGCAAAAATATTGTGGTACCAGATTATTACATCAAAAATATCGAGAACAAAAATATCGAGAAGGAAAGTGCATATAGGCATGTAGAGATGTATTATTCTCAATTTCACATCTACATTCCTGGAACATATCTATATTATCAAGGTATGTGGAGAAAAGTAAATCTATGCTTAGCTATATAAATTCACCTTTTCGATATAAATATTCTAAATATTTTATTTTTTTGGCCTTCCTCAGTGGACATTTGCTTAGTACCTGTTCTCTTGATTAAAAATATTTTTAACCAGATCAACGCCTTTTGCTTAAGCATCTAATGAATCTGGCTACCCTCACATATCTTTATTATCTGAAGATTCAGTTGCTTGTTCCACTTTTCCTGAATGATTAACCTACACATGATCTCATCTTAACTGGAAGTCAGGAAGGCAAAGCAGACTTGTGGATGTTACACCGGAATATCAGTCAACGTGTGCCTTCAAGGCTAATGTCGGAGACTGTTCTCACAAGTAGGCAACAATCACCTCCCTGGTCTTGCTGTATCATCAATGATTTTTGTTCAGTAGTCATATTCACTTGGAGGTGCCATGTAATTGGATTTTTTGCTTCATTCCCTTATTTGTCCATCAGGTTTGAATGCCTGTTCATTACTAACAAATTGACACCGTCCTAAGAGATCCTGTTATGTGCATTGAGAAATACAGGTCTGGGGTTGCAAAGAAGATGATCATACTATGAAGTTGGTAGCCAGTTTATATTTGCCCACTGAACGTCATATCCTCAGAAAACGGCTCATGAATGTTCTAGGTAGTTTCATGTATGAATTTAGATCATGTAATGAACGAGGACTGACAACAAAAGGTCATGTTGTGGTAATTCAGAATTGTGTCCTACAGTCTGCTCTGTCCGCTGTCCTGGCTTTCTCCTGTGTCCCTCCCCTTCCTTCTCTATTCCACTCCCTCTTCTGTGTCCTACCATCCACTGTCATCCTCTATCCTTCCTCCTCGCCGCTCTGATCCGAAAGAGATAAACAAAAAATCACTCAGCCCTAAACTAGATGCACGATCTTCCTCAGCCCTGCCATCTTCTGTAATACACCCTAAACAAAAAGAGAATGAGCTTGATGACAGGGGTGTTTCCCACAGGGTAAACTCCAATCCTTCCAAAGAATGGAGATATGGAATAGAATGTTTCTCCTATTCTTTAAGGCGAGAAGATGAAGGGAGCAATTTGAGGAATATTGCAGGTAATGCTTCTGTATAATTGTATGAACTGCCTACAAACTGGGCAGGTACTTAACCCCTTTAATCAGGTGTAGTTATAAATAAACTTGTAGAACAGTTGAAGGTTCTCTAAGTAAACTCTAAGGGGCATATTATCAAGAAACCGCAGTAACATTATTGTCGCTTTAGCGGAGGAAAACTGCCGCTAAAGTGGTGATAATGGGCTTGATAATACGCCCTTGTGAATTCCCATTGAAGCCCATTTTCACACCAGAACACCAGAGAATTTAGCCAAAGGCAAAATAGGTCAAACAAATTCAGAATTTTGTCAAATTTAGTAGGTGTTTACAATTTCACACACTCATTGTACAATACACCCTGTTCAGAGAAAAGTGGCTTGTAAACAACCACAATAAGAATATAAGATATGAAATAAAAGACTCAAGTGTGAAGTTAATCACTCTGCCTCTCCCTCATGTAAACCTCTGCCTTTGTACTGATCCCTACTTCAGCTTTTCGCCTGCAGTTCCTTCTGTAAAACCCTCAGTCGTGTACCATACTGTGCTGCATTAAATCCTTAAATACATAAGGTTGCAACGGTGAATTGTTTTCACCACAGAAGGGACTACCTCAAGATTGGAGGTGACACCTGTGAGTCCACCCAGTTAGCGAGTGAAGTCATCCTGTGGTAGCCATCTTTACATAGGATGTCTGTGCTCAGAGATTTTTCAACTCTGTTATGTATCAACGTCCTCGAGTATAACCCTCCACCTGGGAGGTCGCTTTGTTGCTTTGTTCCATGTACTCCAGACTGACCGGCTCCACCGGCACACTGTCTGTATTCATTGCTCCACCATACTAGATTAACTCCCTGAACCAGCTGCAATTTCTGTCCCTGGAAGCCCTCACTTGCTCCTTTGAGCAGTTTGGTTCTCAAATTGGAACCCGACGTACACTAGCTGTCTCTCTGCATGGGTTGCATCCATTGCCACGCTTCTCTTGCATACTTGTGCTCAATGGCTTACATGGGCACTCTTACACATCCTCGCTGCCCCACTTTTGAATGTCTTCCTTACTCTCCCAATAGTGCCTGAATCCCCTCTATGTATGCATATGAAAAATATTTGATATATATATGATGAAGAACAACCACCCCACCAGACTACCCCTTCTCTAACAAGCGAAACAGAGTCTGATATCTCCATGGATGGCGGTACAACTACTATTGCTAAACCCTCACGTCAGATCAATTTTTTAGAGGAATACAGTCATCTACGCCGGAGCAGATGGACTGTAAAGGAGACTCCGGCAGCAACAGCAAGAGGACAAAGGGGCCGAGGTCGTGGCAGAGGAAGGGGAAACGTAACAACAGAGGAAAAAGATTACAGCAAAGGTGGAGCAAGAGGCAAGGCAAGAGGCGCATGTGGGAACAGCAGAATACGGACCAGAAGAGGCCGCTAATGGATATAGACATGGCCAATCAGACAGTCATCAATCTATCTAAAAAGGTGATTACTGACACTGAAAAACTGACATTATGTTTAGGACTTTCGTTCTGTCCATCAATGCCATTTAACTATGCTGAGGCACGAATAGATCGGTTTAAGTTTACACAGAAGCTTAAGTTAAGAAAATGGCATAAACTTAAAATGCTAGGATGGACAAAAAGAAGTGATACCATTCATACTGATCAGCCTGACAACATTATGATCAGCGACTCTGATACCATTATAAATATGGTATTGTTAGAACAGAATAGTACTGAAAATGCTAGCCAATCAGCCATCCCCCAAGACACCCAAATTCTCCAGGAAGCTGAATTTGTTATTGACAGCAGTGCAAATTCGGGCTTCTAGCCCAAATCCACTTTTTTCCCTCTATTACCACATGACTCCCTTGATACCTTTCAAGACAGTACCAGTAAGGCATTTTGTAATTACAAACACAAAAAGAACAGGAGAGAAGATTTCAATAACAACATGACTTACACCCAAAGGCAGGCACTTAAATCCCTTATGGAGGACGATAGTATCGTCATACGTCCCGCAGATAAGGGTGGAAACGTTGTCATCCTAGATAAACAGATATACATCAATGAGGCCCTCAAACAACTCAAAGATGAGAGATTTTACTTGCCTGTGTCCCGTGAGATCTACAATAAGAGTTTAACTGAGTTATGGGACGAACTAATAATGTGGAAGGACAAGGGCATCCTTGAATGGGAAGAATACAATTATCTAAAAAATGACTTCCCGGTGCTTCCGGTTATGTATTTACTTCCCAAACTGCATAAAGATCCCCTTAATTCCCCGGGTAGGCCAATTGTGTCCTCCTGAGACAGTGCAACGGATCATGTATTCAAATATGTAGATCATTATCTCAGGGAGTGGGTGGCTGGTTTACCCAGTTACATACGCGATACTAAAGATTTCCTCAATCAAATTCAGAACATCAATTGGGAGGAAAACTACCTGATGATAACATTGGATGTACAATCCTTGTACACAATCATCGATCACAGGGATGGTTTGGGAGCGTGTGGTCACTTCTTGGCAAAACGTCCCCTCAGATACAGAGAGTACAGTAAAATGTTGCTTAGTCTGATGACATTTTGTCCCTCCAATAATATTTATCTTTTTGATGGTGTCCTCTACAGGCAGGTGGTCGGTACTGCGATGGGTTCGAGCTTTGCTCCCAGCTTCGCGAACCTCTTTATGGGAAGCTGGGAGCAAGACATCAGTGCCGACCCCACATGTGCCCCGTATCTCCACCATGTTATCACATGGTGGAGATACATCGACGATCTCTTTGTCATCTGGGATGGCACTGAACAAGATGCCATAGCCTTTATTGACACTTTAAACACGAATGACAGGAATATAGTGTTGACCAGTCACATCAGCAATAAAACAGCAGAGTATCTAGATATTAAAATTAACATCATACAAAATACACTTCAGACAACCCTCTTCAGAAAAAACACTGCTGGGAACAGTATTCTACATGCCCTCAGCAGCCACCCAGATACACTCACATGGAGTATCCCTTATGGGGAGCTGCTGAGGGCGAAAATAAACTGTAACACTGAAGAAACCTACCAGGAGGAATGCAAGAACATGCTAACTAGGTTCTCTGCCAGAGGTTATCCTAAATGGGTTCTTCGCAAAGCCAAAGACAGGGCAGATACCATAATTAGACCTGACATTCTGAGTGACAAGACCAAAGAAAAAGATGAGCTAGCAGCCAATGAGACTAGACTAATTCTCACCTATAATGCTGAATCACAGAATATTCAGAGGATTGTTGCAAAAAATTGGAAAATCCTTAAAAGTGACAACGTTATTGGTGATGAATTGCCTAACAGACCCAGTGTCACTTACAGGAAAGGCAAGAGCCTGAGGGATCTTCTTGTCCACAGCGATGTAACCACCTATGCTGTGGGCTCCGAACATGGCCTCAAGGGATTTTTTCCCTGTGGCCACTGCAAAGCCTGTAAGGATAGTGTCTTCACAAAGGAAATACAGTACAATGAGAACCGCATGGAGGTTCAACAATTCCTGACATGTGGTACTACACATGTTGTCTATGTTATAGTATGTCCATGTGAGAGATGGTAAATAGGGAGCACAACCTGTGCTGCAAAAAAACTTCTACCGGCAATTAAAAATAACGACGACAAATACCCAGTTGCCCGCCACTACAGGGATAAACATTTCTCTGACACCTCCAAAGTTAGATTCTTTATTTTAGAACAGATAAAACAAAATCCTAGAGGTGGCAACAGAATGTTGAAGCTGAGACAAAGAGAATCTAAATATATAATTGAGTTTCAGACCGAAGAACCTGGTGGGCTCAACCAGGACGAAGAACTGGCAATACACCTGAGGGAATAATCAAACTCATTTTATCTGCAAGTGTACTATATATATCTTTGATGGATACATCAGTGACTTAATCATAGATACATTTATCTGATTAACATAACTAGCTGGTTATTTCACTGTGAATGTTATATCTAAGTCTGCCTTCTTTCATAGAATATCATAAATACCCTCTATGTGCAGCGCATACGAGAGAACTGTATTGATTTTAATGGGTGATACTTATGGGAATGTATTTCAATATGTCTGGATTACCAATAGACTCCTTTTCTCTCAACAGGAAAATATATGATTGAACACTATATATTTTTGAGCACGGGTTACACCATCCTCTTTTTCCTTCCACACGAGCACTTTGTAACATGATCAGCATTCTGGCCAGCGAAGCGCAAGTACTCACAATAGGATATGGAATCTATGCCGTACATGAACAGTGAACTAATCTTATACGTATTTTTCATATGCAATATTTCATTTGAAATAATGATCATATCCAGCATGTTGGGTCTAACGGACGGTAGAGAAATCTATATACCTATTAACATGACGTAACGTATTTAACAACGTATTGAACAATTACATGATGTATACCAATGAGATTATGACTACACGCATGGTGATGGGACTAGCGATCGGTATAAAAAAATCTGCATACCTGAATAACATGATGTAATGTATTTAACAACGTATTTTATAAGTATATCAGGTTTGTAAATGAAATGAATTCAAATTTATTTAAGTTGAGGGAGCACAGTATTAACATGAATTTAATTTCGTGCATGTATTCCATGGCAATTAATTTGATATAACGGCTATTCCCTTAGCTTCAATTCATTTTTTGCTAAGTATGTGCGTATTGCCCCATTCCATCATGGCGGCATGTTCTCAGTTTTAGGTATGATACCTATGTAGTCCTTTCATTATGTTTACAATTCACACGTGATCTGTTGATTGCCTAATGCTTTATTAAACACAATGGTGGGCACTTTCTATTGAACGTGAACAAGGCTTCAGGGAAGCCGAAACATATTGTTTTTTGGATTAAAAACCCTTGGAATTTGAGCTGGTGTGTGGATTTGTCACTGAGAGCATACTGAACGTTGGAAATATTACGAATTAATTACCGGCGTGCTCCGCTGGTGGTGTACGCCAATTCCCTCGGGGCTACAGAAGGTCAGAAGGAGCGCTTTTTTGCAAAAATAATATATATATAGGTCAGATATGAACTCAAGATACAACAGCGTAAACAAGACAAGTTTGAGAGAGACGAGCATGACTACACACAAGGAAGAATTCTAACATTCTCTAAAAAATTCGACGGTCCTAGAAAGGCTCTAAACAAAACGAAAAGCATCGGACCGATTGAAGAACCTCCCACTTCCGAATCCTCGGCCACAGAGGAAGAACCATCAGGAGATGAAAGACCAACTACAAGCAAAGAAGGGAGGAAGACCCCTTTTCATTTGGAATTCGATCTTATCCGCAGCACATGGCTCAGGGGAGGAAAACTGAAACCACCCGAAAACGACGGAGAACCCGACGAGGTGGTTGGCAGAGGAAGAGGAAGGGGCAGTGTAACAGCCCAATCCACTAGCAAGAGAAGAGGCAAGAAGTGGTAGATGCTAGTCTAACAATAGTCAACCTCACGGAACATCCTTTAACACAAGATGAGGAAGACACATTACAATTGGGGCTGAGTTTCTGCCCTAACAAAAGACTTGAATACACGCAAACTCGTATTGATCTGTTCAATCTGACCCGTAAGATCAAATTACATAAATTTCACAAATTGAAACCACGAACTGAGGGCACAAAGAAAACAAGAAAGAAAGTCACAACTTGTCCCACCGATGTCTTATCCATCAAGGATCTCTATACGGCACGAGTATTGGAGGAGCTTCAAACTGATCAAGAGACCACAATTGCTGATGTTAATATCAACACGTCAGAAGTAGGAAGCATTGAACAACAATCCCCAATAACAAATTTTAAAGCTCCATCACAATTTAATCCGCAGATGCCGTATGACGCAATAGACACCTTTGCGGACACAGTAACACAAGATTTGATTCATCATAGACTCCAGTAGAAAAAGAACTCATAAAAAGAACAACTTAACTCTGGCACAATCAGATGCTTTGACTAACTTACATAACAAAAGAGAGATAGTTGTGAAACCCTCAGACAAGGGTGGTAATGTGGTTCTATTAACTCGAAATCAGTATTGTCAGGAATCATTGAAACAATTGCAAGATCCTGGATACTACCAAAAGATCAATAAAGAAGAATACACAGAAAGCATCAAATCCTATCATATCTTACTGACCAAATGGCGCAATAAATCAATGTTAGACACTGATGAGTTCCTATTTCTCCGAAATCCAGAACCGGTATTGCCGACCTTCTATCAATTACCGAAGATCCACAAAGACTCAAAGTATCCACCGGGACGACCGATCGTCTCTTCAAAGGGGAGTCTAACTGAGAACTTATCTGTCTACATTGATTCTTTTCTCTCCATCTTCGTCACTGACTTACAATCTTATGTGAAAGACACTAAGGACTTCATTGGACAAATTGATCAGATCACTTGGGATCCATCTTATGTGCTAATCACTTTGGATATAGCCAGCCTCTATACAAGTATCCAACATGATCAGGGTATAGAGGCTGTCAAATACTTTCTGGACAAGAGACCAGCGAAATATGCTGTGCATGGACAATTCTTGATTGAATGTTTAAATTTCTGTCTAAGAAATAACATTTTTCTCTTCCAGAATGACCTATTCAGGCAAACAAGTTGCACAGCGATGGGAACCTGCTTCGCCCCCAGCTACGCGAACCTTTTCGTAGGCTGGTGGGAGGAGCAGGTTGCCCTAGCTGGTGAAAACCTGAGATGGGCCAATCATGTCATCGCATGGCGTCGATATATCGACGACCTCTTCCTGGTGTGGTGGGGCTCCACCACTCAGGCAGAGGAATTCATCGAGGGTCTCAACAGAAATAATCTGAATCTCAGATTTACATCGGACATAAGTGGGAAGGAGGTACACTATCTTGATTTAAGGGTTTATGTACAAGATGGTAAACTGGAGACAAGTCTTTGTCGCAACCCGACAGCTGGCAACAGCATTCTGCATGCTGAAAGCAGCCACCCCCCTAGTCTGATCCGTAGCATCCCATATGGGGAGCTACTAAGATTGAGACGAAATTGTTCTTTGGATTCTGAGTTCGTCAGAGCAGCAAATGAAAGCATAGCTAGATTTCTAGTTAGAGGTTATGACCAATCTCTCCTTGATAATGTGTTCAGGAGAGTTCTGAGAATCCCTAGGAAACATCTACTAACTCAGACATCTCTAACTGCTGACGAAGCAGACTCTAAAAACAAATTCCGTCTGATTACTACATACTCGGACGAAGTTAATCAACTAAGACAGATTCTCACAAGGAACTGGCACATCCTCCGAACAGATCCTATCATAGGAGGTGATGTTCCAGCCAAACCCCTAATAACTTTCAGAAAATCCAAGTCAATCAAGGATAATCTTGTACAGAGCCACCTTATGCCACTTCCTCCGAAATCTACGGGCACTCTGAAAGACATGAAGGGGTTCTTTCCCTGTGGTAAATGCCGAGCCTGCGATAACAGTAGAAGGACTTTAACATACAAGGTACCTGGTCTCAGTCAACCCAAAATGATAAATACATTTATCACCTGTACAACACCGTTTGTAGTGTACTGCTTAGTTTGTCCCTGCGGGTTACAGTATATTGGAAGTACTATCAACAACGTAAAACTCCGTATACTGGAACACCAAAGGGCAATCACAAATAAGGATGCAACCTATCCAGTTGCCCGACACTTTGCCGAGACACATGGCAGCAATAGGGAACTGCTGCGTTATTATGGCATCGATCATGTGCCCCTACATCCCAGAGGAGGAGATAGACTGCTGAGTCTTCGCAGACTTGAGTCTAGATTCATAATAGATTTACAAACTAAGAACCCTTTGGGTTTGAATGTAGGGGAAGAACTAACAGTACATCTGGGCAGATAACAAATTGTTCCCACCATTAATCTGATAAAGTCCCTGTCTACTACCTCCTGTAGAAACTAGACAAGTCCCATGCTGTACTAGTAAATTTCTCTGTAGATTCCAGATTTAGTACATGTAAATATTCTCCCACCATCCTGTTTCTATTTGTGTTGTTTTGAATTTGCTTTCTTACCTGCCCTAGATCACATGAAACAGTCACATGCATCATCCTTATGGATAGTAACAATACTAATAAGGAATAAGAGAACTGGTATCCTATCCAGAGCAAATTAATTAGGCGAAATGTGATTTCTTTATGTATATATACATTTCTTGATGCAATCTCTTTATACATTATATCAAACCCTTTGTATATTGTACTTTGTAAATATGATCAAATGTATTTCTGGACAGGTTATTCTCCGGACTACATATAGTTGTATGTTACCGGAGCCATGCCGATATACGGCGAGATTATTTCCTGTCTCTGGTGTTAAATATACAGCGAGTCACATGTTGGATGTTAGAGTAAATCCCCTCTGGTTAATCCTGCCAGTTCAATGCCGATACACGGCGATATAGTTTTGTTTTCTGGCAGTGGTGAATAGTCTGTATAAAGTTTATGATTTATATCTTTAAATTGATTTTTTAGAAATCGTAAACGTTTCAATGTAATCGTATATTTACGTTTTTGCTTGTATATAAAATGTGTACAATATGGCTGCCACACTTAACCTATGTTTGACATCACGTTCAAATGCTTTTGCAAATACGTCCGCCCTTAGTCTCTATGGGGGCGTATACAAAAATGTGCTGCAAACTGAGTGTCAGCGACACTGAGGAAGGACTGCTGTCCGAAACGCGTTTGTCATCTTTTGCCGTGTGCGGTGAATAAAATCTACTGCCATACCCGGAGTGCTTTAAGTTCTCTTTCCGAGCTGTGAGGGAGATCGATGAGCTTCAATATATATATATATATATATATATATATTCACTGAAAAAACCATAGGTTATAGACCATATATAGTTAGGAATTAGCATTTAGAAAACCTTATTTTACTCACACAAAACCATTGAAATTCCATATATAGTTAGTTGCACTAACTATATATCGCGCACCCGCAATCCACTGCTGATGATGTCACATATTACATCATTCATGACATGGTCAGTGACATCACTGATGACATCACTGATGACATCTCAAATGACATCACTGATGACATCACTGATAACAACATCCAGTGATTTTTTGTTTCTATAAAGTTTAAATATGTCTTACATATTGAAGAATGAGTGGATGTGTAAGTGTCTGGACGAAGGATTTAGTAGGTGCATGACTGACTGTATGAGTGAGTGATTAAATGTGTCTCACTGACTGCATGGGTTAGTGACTAAACTGTCTTAATTTGTGCATCATTATGTCTGTTGTTCTGTAAACTGCTGCATGTGTTGATCAGTAGCTATATGAGTAACTATATGGGTTATTGATTGATTGCCCAAGTATTTGTATGGGAGACTGAGTGTGTGTGTGGCTAGCTGGGAGGTGTGTGACTCTGTGCAGATCAATCTGTACTTGTATCAATGATTGTATAAGAAGGTAAGTATGTGTTAGTATATGTTTGAAAATGTAAGGTGCTCTATGTTTAACTGTATAGACAAGAAAATGGAAGTGTCATTGATTCTTTACAGGACTGACTAGGTGTGTGAGTAACTCCATGGATGAGTGGCAGACTGTGAGTGTCTGTATAGGTGTATGAGTGCATATGATAGTGTTGTAAAGATGAGTGATTGTATGTATGAATGATTGTATGGGTGAATGAGTGAAGGTGTGTGTAGACGTAGCAATCAGTGAGTGCGTATGTAGTAACTAGTATTGGTGTGTCAATGGTTTCAAAAATTATACTCTCTTTTTAACACTGGGTGAAACAGAGGTTATATTAAAATGTGAGGAGATGCATTGTATTGTCACATGAATGATATCATCAGTGATGTGGTCATTGATGTCAAATGAGATGTCATCAGTGATGTCATCAGTGATGTCATTTGAGATGTCATCAGTGATGTCATCAGTGATGTCATCAGTGATGTCACTGACCATGTCATGAATGATGTAATATGTGACATCATCAGCAGTGGATTGCGGGTGCGCGATATATAGTTAGTGCAACTAACTATATATGGAATTTCAATGGTTTTGTGTGAGTAAAATAAGGTTTTCTAAATGCTAATTCCTAACTATATATGGTCTATAACCTATGGTTTTTTCAGTGAATTTTCAAGGTTTTGTAAATGCTAATTCCTAACTATATATGGTCTATAACCTATGGGTTTTTTCTGTGAATTTCATTGTTTTTTTAACAGCTAATATCTGTAGCTGTAAAATGTATTCTTCTTTAAATCCAAAAATATATTTTATATGTTTATGAATAATTTTTTTTTTTAATATTTTTTTTTCTTCGTTCCCGCTTCGCGAATCGGGAAGCTTCCCGTTAGCTGACCTTGATGCCGCGAAATAGACCGCGAGCCGGTAAACGTTTCTTTACCGCAAGTGCCGCGTTAGAAAACAACATCGTGACGCCTCCCGTCCGCATGACGTTTCACGTTGTCGCGTGATACGTCATATGACGTGCTACGTTAGCGAACTGGTACGCGAAGCGAGTCGCAAAGCGCAGGTTTCTGGAAGCAAACCGGGAGGCCCTGCAAAGCGCTTAACGTAAACACAGCAAGTCATGTGACTTGGTAATAACACTTTTCATTGGTTCATTTCACTTTTGGTTTCCTAATGATGTAAGACTAGGTCATATAATCTAAAATGAACACTTTTGATTGGTTGAGAACTCTTGTTTTTCCCAAATGATGAAAATCCCTCCTTCTTTCCTCACTCTGACTTTCATCATTGTGAGAGAAAGACCCTTTGTGATCACTGAGCAATGGCTTCTTTAGTAGCTTCAGCTGGTGCTTCCCCACCACCTCCACCACATCCAAGGAAGAGTGGACCACCTGCTCAAGTTATAATTCAACAAGAAGAAGAAGAAGAGGAACAGGACGACGAGCACGAAGAGAGGCAGTTTTTGCCTGAGCAGCCCAGGACGTCTCACCGGAAAGAAAACTTCATTTGGCAATTTTTTAAAATTCCCAAAGGTCAGAAAAAAGTAAATGCAAGATACGTAACTTGCCTTATATGTCAAGATAGACTGTCCAGAGGAACCGAGAAAAAATACAGTTTTGGAAACTACACAATGCATCGCCATATGACTAGGTGGCATCCTAACAACTACAGTGCTGCACAGTTTCGGAACGACCTAGATAATCTCCCTATTATGGCCAGAAGATCTGTTGTACCGGAAGTAACGGGACCAGAGGGCAGGGAGATGGTGCCAAATATACAAATGAAATTTGGTGAAGTAAAACACATCTGCGTATTTTGCGATGGATTCATTTCCTACGGAGAAAAAATCATCACTCTGATCAACAGAGCTATTGACTATCATATGCAAGTTTGTACGAAACGCCCAAAATAATAAATACTTCTTTTTTTGTTTTGTTGCTCCTGTTGAGCCCTTTACAATGAATCGTTTTCATTGCCCCCTCCAAGAAAAACCCCCAAAAATATAAAACTGTTCAGAAAAATTCAAAAAAAGTAAAAAAATGTTCCGAAAAATAATAAAAACAATATAAAACAACAAAAACAATAAAAAAAAAAGTTCTTTTCAGAACTACCTCCCCGTTATTAAAAAATTGGTACAATATTTGGAACTGTGCCAACCTCTATTTCTCTTAGTTCGCTTCCCAGTTCGCTCGCCGGTACGCGAACCAGAAGCGAACCAAAAACAGTAAGTATAAGGGAAGGAAACAGACACTTATGTTAAAAGAAAGACAGCTATAGGGGAGTAAACTAGAGATACTATTACCCGTAATCCACTGCTGATGATGTCACATATTACATCATTCATGACATGCTCAGTGACATCATCAGCAGAGGATTGCGGGTTTTTTGGCAACGTGCCTTATCCAGGGTTTAATAACGCTGCCTTTTGCTTTATATAAGTTTTCAAATTGTATGAAATATATACCAATAGGTCGTTATGAACCTTTAGGTAGTGCTTTTCTTCATGAGGTCTGGTCGCTTCCATACACATACAGATGTTTCAAAGATGATCAAGAAGTTTATCTGAATGGAGAGGAATGCACTGAGACGCCAGATCATTCACTAATGTGTAGGCACATACAGTTACACGGTTCATGCAACAAACACCGACCAAATATGGCTTGCGTGTTGCAAGGCACGCCAGTTCCTGCTATCATCCCCACGTTCAAGTTGTTGGAAAATGGTAGTTATTTGATGCTCAATAATGAAGATTGTTCTGAGTTAATTAAAAGTATTCCTTTTATCGTAACAGTAAGTGAACGGGTTATTTGCTGCAGAAATGTTCTATTTCCTCCCACACATGAACATAGGGAGTTTTCAATCTGGCCACAAATACCAACCTTGGGACAGATTTCAACGGCATGGCAAGAATAAGAGCTCTTTTGTCTCAGAGAGAGGTGGCCTTGAGTTCGGCCCTTGAAACTTTCGTGCTTCACATAGCGAACACCCGTACAGAGGTGCAGACCCTTTTCAATTCAGATTTGCCTTTCAATTTCAGCAAGATGGTTCCGACTATCTTTAACGCATCCTCCACAAAGACCCTGGCGCACTTTTTTAAAGTTGTTACCAGTGGTCTCGTGACTTCATTTGAGAAAATCTTTGGAGTCATCCCTGCTTCCTTTCATTCTATTTTCTCCACTCTGGTTCGTGGATTGGCATTTTTACTTGCATTACCAGCGGACGCTCTTGTGCTTTTTTACATTTTTAAATATGGATGTCCCTCCTATGCAACCTCCCACCCTGCAGCTGCTGACACTGTTCCGCAATCGCATGCTAGAATATTATGGCACAATGCCGTTGGCGATATTAAGCACGGCATATGGATTATCTTTTCGATTCTCCTACTTCACCTGTGTCCAGCCTGTATTTCACTGCCTGACCTGTGATTTCGATTGGGCCATTGATTTGTGTCTCTGCGGACCGGTTTCTCCTGACGTCGACTTTAATCAGCTGATGACTCCTATCATTACTCACGAGTTGGTTTGTCCTGGCGAAAGGATTATGGCTGTGGCATTGATGCATGGACTACTTGGTCCCTGGAATTTACTGGCGGCAGCACAGTCTTTCTTGGAACAGAGCTTTCTTGAAAACCCACCGAGCTGTCCTCTGATGGTGATAGAGGATCCGGTGCTGGGAGAGCACGTATGTTCTTTTCCGCTTTTAAATTGGATGGCTGAACTGTTTTCGGATGAAGACGGTGACTTCCTATTGGAGGCTGTTGCAGCTTATTTTGCATACACAGTTATGTCATAGACCTTTTTCATGTTTGATATGCTGAGTACTAGCATTTCATTGACAATTCATTGACTTATTTGTCAAGTTTTTATTATTTACCTTGCCTATTGGCTTAAGACTCGATAAAGTACTTGGCTGTTTTATTTTTCTTTAGCATTAAATTTTCCTAGTTTTTAATGCTTTACCTTGCGGACCGTCCACATATAAACTTGCAATCTGCTCTCATGAGATGGCACTTCTATTATCTTATTCAGTTTGTTTCCGGATCATGGGGAGGTGTCATCAAGGTCCTGGATATCTTTACACCGTGTTAAGTTAGCATGGGCTCATTACCGGTTTAAACGCCATTTTTCCTTTTTTGCAACTTCTGCACACGACACTTAGTTGTTGCTTTAGCTTTCCACCTAGTAGTTCATCGTGGTTTACATGAGAATAATATGTTATTGCTCTACTATCTGCTTTGCTTGTTAAACTATATCTGTACAGCGAGTGCTAAAGTTTCAAGAACAACACGATACAGAATTGTTATGAGGTCTGATCTCCACGACTTCATACTCATAACATAAGTGCAACTTCTGCCAATTCTGGGCATGAGGCGGGTTTTATATTGCTTTGCCGAACACACATACACAACAGTTGATGCGGTTCACATGAAGAGAGAGCTGGTGTATGCTGATGTGATTCCTTCAAATCTAAGACACTAAAGTATGGGCACGCCCTAAACCAACACAAAGAGACCTTCTTAGCAAATAATATAATATGTGTATTAGGGAGGGTGAGATATAAGCAGCCGCGGGCCGTGGAGGGAGTTACGGTGAGGCAGGGAGGCGGGGAGGGGGAGAAGCAGGGTGGAGCCCTCTCTACCTTGCCCCTCCCCCTCCCCGCCTCCCTGCCCCACCGTAACTCCCTCCACGGCCCGCGGCTGCTTATAAGTGTTGCTAACTCTTATTCATTTACAGCATGTTAACATACTGTCACCATTCGCTTTTTATGTACTAGTAACTATGCTGGTAATTTTGCTACTGATAATATGTGTACTTGTATTCTCCACCCTGCTTCTCCCCCTCCCCGCCTCCCTGCCTCACCGTAACTCCCTCCACGGCCCGCGGCTGCTTATAAGTGTTGCTAACTCTTATTCATTTACAGCATGTTAACATACTATCACCATTCGCTTTTTATGTACTAGTAACTATGCTGGTAATTTTGCTACTGATAATATGTGTACTTGTATTATCTAAGATACTACGCCTGAGAAGACGGCATTAGTAAATAAACATTTCAAATACACATGTGTTCTTCTTAACTCCATGTTCTGGTTTCTAAGAAATATATAACGACCGACTGTTCATGAGTTCCACGTATCCTGAGGTACTATAAGTTCATATTCTGGATTGTCTAAACATTGAGAGTTTGTTATATCCAATGTGACACTGTACCTAGCTTGCTAAGGGGTTTTTGATTACTAACGTGAGTTTTAGGACACCCTAATTCGCCGAGGTTCCAATCCTCTGTCCACAGTTCTGTGTGAGAACAGAAACCCTGCGACAGGGGCACCCCCGACCCTTGCTGGAGCTTCATCACACTTGCGATACAACTCCAGCAATGCGCCACCTTTACGGCACAGATACATCACGCATCTGTGCTGTTTTTGCCCCATGATGCGCCGCATTGTAAATGCAGCACACCATAGGTGACGGAACAGCGGCACAGAATGACTAACACATCCCTGGTGATGCGCCAGTCATCATAAATGTATCCCTATGCTTCTTATCTTGTTAGAGATGAACCGCCATATGTATCATCAAAGTTTTTTGCATTTCCTAAATAGCGAACTTTAAGGAATAAATAGCGATTCTTTACCATTCCTAGTTTGCGATTAGCTATTTGCTAATTACAAATTACCCATTCATTTCCTTCATTTCCATAGGGCGGTTGGACTCACTTTTAGCTCGAACGGCTGAATGGATTTCCACGAAACTTGGCAAAATTGTAGGGACTGGTAGCCCGATGTGCCTTTGCTATGTCTCAAGATATATGCTCCAGTGGTTTTTACGAAAATTAACTTTGAAAAATATATATTGGGCTACATTGGCCTATATATATGTTGGAGCCCAAATGTAGCCCAATGTAGCCCAATGAAGCCCAATGTAGCCCAATGTAGCCCAAAGATGGCCGCCAGACACACAAAAAAACAAATGTAGCCCAAATATCAGCCAGATGTAGCCCAACTATAGCCCAGTGACAGAATGACCAATCAGCTTCGCAAACCTCCGTTACGCGAAGCGGAGCGCTGTTACAGATATATATCTTTTTTTGAACGTTAATTTCTCAAAATCCACTGGAGCACATATATTGAGACCTAGCAAAGGCACATCGGGCTACCAGTCCCTAATATTTTGCCAAGTTTCGTGCAAATCCATTCAGCCATTCGATTATTATTATTATTTTTTTTTTTTGCCCCGCGGGGCCCTTTTAAAACCTCCACATCAAACCTAGGGGGTCAGCGAGGATCTACTATGCCCCCTTATAGTTATTTCCCCCTTTGTTTTGACCTCCTCTTGTCTCTCGATCCTACCGAGAGACAAGATGGCGGCCGCTACGGACTTTTTGGAATGTTGACAGACGCCGGAGAACCAATCAGCTTCGCTTCACAAAGCTCCGTTGCGCGTAAAGTACGCGTCCTGGGACGCTGCCAGGTCCGCTGTTACAGATATATATCTTTTTTTAAACGTTAATTTCTCAAAATCCACTGGAGCACATATATTGAGACCTACAAAAGGCACATCGGGCTACCAGTCCCTACAATTTTGCCAAGTTTCGTGCAAATCCATTCAGCCGTTCGGGCTAAAAGTGAGGCCAACCGCCCTATGGAAAACTCAATGTTAAAAACACGTTTTGGGACCCCCCTTTTTTCTCGGCCCCCCCTTGACGAACCCCCCCAAATTTTCAAGGGCTGCTCAGAAACAAAATGTGCCATTTTCCTGAAAATTTCAGCCAATTCCGTCCACAAACGGCAAAGTTATTAGACATAGAATTTTCAAAAATCCCATAGAGAAAAAATCCTAACTATATATACCTACTGGCGACCGCCAGTAGGTAATATATATATATATATATATATATATATATATATATATATACATATATATATATACATACATACACATGTAGTAGTGAATCTCTATCACTGACTCACTCAAAAGCTCCCAATCCAGATATTGTTCTAAATTCTCGTCATCGTGTGACCTATTTTACCACAAATATCTTTCTCCAAAATAGCTGTTTTGGGCTGGCAGACTCTGTTAAGATGGTCATCACATCCTCAGGTCTTGCAAAACCTCTACTGCATTTTGACATCTGGCATAGACACAGCTATCTCTATATCTATACCTATATCCATAATCACTGAAGAAAACAAACGTTATAGTTAGGTGAATATGTCAGTGACAACAGTAATGTTGTGAAGTAAAAAAAAACACAGAAATGTACCCCGTATAGTTAGCAGAGGTAACTGTAGCGTGCTCCCCTGCCATGCACTGCTTAAGACTTCACAAGTGAAATCACTCATGACATGTTCTATGACATAATTTATGACTTCACTGATGAAAAGTGGCAAACCCCCACAAGCAGCCAACCCCACGCTGCTTAGGGCCTTGTCTGGGAGGAGGTGTGACCTCTTCCTGACAGGATTGCCTGAGGGATGTGCTCACAATCTGCACAAGCTACAGAGGGGCATCTCTTTCACAGGCAGATTTAACTGGCACCTAGGACTCCCATTGTCCAAGTAATCAGATTGACACCATTCTTAGTATAAGGAAACCCTGTTTCATAACTGGCTTGCAGGGGGAGTTTAGGGGTGTGCCCAGAGCTCTGCCCAGGGGAAGGAAGGTGCTGCCCTGTTGATTTTCTTCAGAACGGTGCACTGTGAGATTGTTTAGAGCTAACGACCCGGAAGTGATGTCCCACCCACTCACAATCTAGTGCCATGCATAAAAGTAACATCCCCTGGGTATCTTCTTCAGAACAATTCTGGACCTGTGGAAGACAGAAGAAGGGCTTTACCTGCTGTTGAATCTGTGGAGAGAGACCCCAAGGCCTGGACCTGCTCCTACTTGTACCCAGGACAGAAGAGCTGACTCCAAGGGCTAGTTGGCTAGCCTCATGTTCAACTCCAGGAACACAAAAGCTGTAAGAAGCCAAACTCTCTGCTGAGCCCAGCTGACCGGTTCCAACTGGATTTGCTCTAGACCCTGCTGGTGGCATATGGGAGATTGAATCCAAGACCCCCAAGTTGTGCCCAAAAGATCCTATACCCTTTGTTGTGGTTAGATTCTACACTTTCCCCCTTAAAACTGTAAAACTGGACACTTAGAATTTTTTTCCAAACTTTCTGCAAAGAGAACCAGTAGCGACCACCAGACAGTTGCTGAGCCACAGCCGCCGATGCAGAACCTGTGATCGGACTCAAATTCTTGATTTTCCCCGCTGAAAGGATCCAAACTTCACAAAAGTTTCTAAGTCTAAATTTTGAGGACTACACCAGAACCAACACTGAGCAACAACCCAACGATGGCAACGGTTTCTGGGCCTCGACTTGGGACTTCACCCACTCAACGTTTTCCCACATTTGGCATTGAGAGCCTTGAACTTCCACCCCGAGCCAAGGCACCCTCTGAGCACTTCAGCTGGCTTCCATCGACAAGTCCATTCTTGCCTGCACCCTGACTGACCGATGACCCCATCAATGAAGACTTTTCTCCAGCAAACTGACTAATTCAGAAGGTAAATGTGGTAACTGAGGATGCAGGGTAGCCAGTAATAAGTTGAAACAGGTTCAAGGCTTAGTCATAAGATAGGAGTCTAGTGTTTCCAGTCATTGGAGGAGGTGGCGGTCTCGATGGAGAAGATGATGGTGCAGCAAAGCTTGGGGACAAAGGAGGTGGCTGCTCCATGGAAGATGTGGTGCAGGCAAGGATCCAAGGGGGCTTTGGAGTGGATGCTCTTCATGGTCTTGAGTGTGTCATCTGTGGTGAGTGGGGTCCAGTTGAGCAGGATCTGTTGGGGTGTAGTGTGGTTGGAGCAGAGATGTCAGGCATGGTGGGATGGTTTGGGTGTCAAAAATGTCCTAGAACTGCCTGATCTTGTGGTAGAAAAAGTTTGTTGCAGAGTTATTGGGAGGGTGGGACGCCTGTGGTCTCGCTGGCAAACTCCTTGACGATGGGGAAGAGTTCTTTGCTGTTGTGCGCATTGGAGTTGATTCTGTCTTGGAGGGCCATTTTCTTTGTGGTTTTGAGGTGGAGGTGATGTGCGGTGACAGCAGTTTTGATGGTTGCAAGGGTTTCTGGGATTTTGTTGTTCCTCCATCTCTTCTCAAGCCATCTATAGGTGTGTATGGACTTTTGGAGGGAGGGAGTGAACAAGCTGGCTTTTTTGGAGTGTTGCTTGCCAAGTGCCTTCTTGAGGGGTGTCAGAAAGTTGGTGCAGTGATCCATATCCATTGGTGGAAGTTTCATGCTGAGGTGTTAGAGTCTGCTGAGGTCGGCGGTGTGGTAGTACTGAAAAAGGCGGTGATATGTTCTTCGGTGATCTTGTTCCAGCTATGACAGGAGGGGTGGTGAGGGCGATGGTGTACGGTGGGTGTGGTGAATGTGAAGTGCACGCAGTGGTAGTCAGTCCAGTGGAGTTCAGTGATGTGAGTGCAGGTGATGTTTCTGTTGGAAGAGAAGAAGGAGTCGAGCATGTATCCTGCTGCATGGGTCGGAGCGGTGACCACCTGCTTGAGTCCGATGTTGCCAAGGTTCTCCACAAGGGATGCAGTGTTCTTGTCACTGGGGTTGTCCAGTGGAAGTTGAAGTCGCAGAGTAGGATGTAGTCAGTGGATGCGGGAGCCTAGGGTGCGACGAAGTCAACAATGGCGTCAGTGAAGGGCGGGCGGGTTTCAGGCGGCTTGTATACGAGTGTGCCGCGGAGGGTGGAGTTGGGGTTGGTCTGGATCTAGAAGTGGAAGTGATCCATGGTTGTCATTGGGTCATCCGAGTGGGTGGTCACGCGGAGAGTTTTCTTGTGAACAATGGTGAAGCTTCCTCCTGGATGTTGGGTGTGGTCCTGGTGGGTGCTTTTGTAGCCGTCGGGGATGGTGGTGGCGATGTCCATGCCAGAGCTGAAGTTAGTTCAGGTTTCCATGAGGAAGGCGATTTCGGGAAAGACTGAGTCGAGGAGGTCTTAGATTTCTGTGGCGTATTTGTGGAGGGAGCGCGTGTTGAGGAGGATGCAGTTCAGCCGGCCGGATGCGCTCTTGGCCAGCTGGGTGGCGAGAGGAGCTGGAGTGTGGAAGTGGGTTGGGGTGTGGTTGCAGTTTCGGCCTGAGAAGGGTCCTTGGGTGTCCTTTGGTGACAGGAGGTGGCAGGTGGTGTGTCGTCCTGTGTTGGTCAGTGGACTGCATCTTCACCGCGCAGATGCCGTGACTCAGTAGTGTGTGGGGGGATGGACAGCTATGAGGCGGGAAACGTGTGGAGAGGGAAAGTGCCACTGGAGGAGGATGGGGCAGCTGGGGATTTCAGGGGCAGGAGCGGCAAGCAAAAGGAGAAAAGAGCAAAAGGGACAGAAAAAGAATCAGAAAAAGGCAGAGTCAAAAGAGTCAGAAAAAAGCAGACGAAGAGAGACAGAGGGCAGCCTAGAATCAGAGCAGTGCCTCTCTACCACTAGGGATGAGGTGCAGGCGGTGGAGGAGGGCCTCGATCTCCTGACCAGATTATCAGAAGCAGCAACGGGGCCAGCAACTACCAGGCGGAGCTGTGCAGAGAAGGGAGCAGTCCACAAATAAGGTCAGTGGACTGCCTTTGATTATTGATTTGGTTTGATTATTGATTATGTTCAGGAAGGAACACCTTTATGCACATAAACAATCATTCCCTGCAATGCAGGCACCCTTGCACTATGGCACAAGGGTGTCTGTGTTGGCGCTAGGCTATTTTAAGCACCAGAGCTAGGGAAAACACAGGGGTGAGCCATATTGTAAATACGGCGCATCCCTGCATTTTGGAAATGGCGGAATGCAGCGCTGCGAAATCTGCCGCAGATTCACGCTCTGCCATGTCCTTGTAAATATGCCCCATAGTCTGTCAGACCTTTGCCCTCTCTCTCCAATACAACATCTGAAGGGGAGGAACGTTAAACAAGACAGTCTATAAGTGGGGAAGAAAAAGAGTAGTACTGGAGAGTCACAGAAAAGGTATGGACTAGTAAATAGACATCATAAGACAAGACCGTAGAGACAACTTTTGAATAAAAACGAGTTCAAACTCAGTATAAGACCTAGGCAGCAGGCCACAAATTTCTGTTGGATCTATGGACTTACCAGGCGTAAACTTAATTTACCATCTCAGATGGAGTCACAAGAAAGAGGAGCACCAGGCCATCTTCCTTAAAGGAAGAAGCCTGACTCACATAGTAACCTACATGTGTACAAGTCAAGTTATAATGACACACATATGAAGTTACAACATAGATTTATGAATTTATGGCAATACCCATATGAAGTTTTAACAAAACACATATGAAGTTACAACAAAACATATATGAAGTCCTCTTCTGGGAGGGATGATGGTATATTGTGCTACAGTCCCATAATTTAGACACTGGACACTGTCAGATATTCAGGAACAATAAAGGAGCGAGAGCATCACTACTAAAGTCTAGACTGCTATGTAGCCTAGAACAGTACTAACAGCGGAGATGAAGTTTGTCAATTAGTTTCAGAGGGTTAATTCTAGGTTTATTTTCATCTTACATTTTTATGAAGCGTAACTCAGCTAAGAAAGCACCAGCTTTTTGCCCACAAACCAGGAGGCACCAGAATCCAGGCATGCAACACCCATAGGGCTAAAAGGGCCTTAGCCCCCCTGTTGTGTCTCTCAGCTTGGGCTGCTGCAGCTTATGCTGCTGCAGCATCGGCGGCTTGGCATTGTCTGGAGACTTATCTCAGCCACACATACGTTTTCACAGGTCTTTAAAAGATCAGTTACATGCCTTTTGTGAACTGGTTAAAGAGGTGACGTTTGTTATTTTCACTGGTTCCAGTACCCTCTGGGCCTCCACTCTGTATATTCCTTGCATTTGTATTTTATTTTTACTGCCACAGTGATAGAATGCATTTAGTAAAAAGGCATCTCATGAGCAGGGCTGGCACCTTTCCAAAAGAAAAAAATACTGGCCATCTGTTGTTTAAAGAGTCTGAAAAGGCCTCGCCTTGACCCTGAATGGCGTTGTAAATAAAATAGTATGAATTCATTTGTAACATGACTTTTCCATCTAATACAGCCCTGAAACACATATGGAAGTGCTGTCTATTTATATTTGCTGTTTGAAGTATGCACAGATAAGTGCTAAACATACCGGCTTTAGGTGATTTACCTTATTTTTGTATTGTCTGGGACATCAAAATACCAGTGGTGCTGGCAGAAATCCGATGTGCTGGCAACCCTAATCAGTAGACTGAAAGTCTGTTGTAGGGTCAGCACATTATTTATTTCCTCCACCCTCCATCCCTGATTGATGCTGAATAGCAATAGTTTGGCTGACATCTGAACCTCTACACCAGCCGTCAATGCAATGCTGAGTTACTCCAGGTGTCTGGGATTACATCCAGCATTCAGACAACTCACTTCTCATTCTCATCTCTCACCCTTCACTTTCACACTCACCCTGCAATCACAGCTATCACATTGCACTTACACTGCTCACTATGCACTCATGCTATTCACCCTTCTCCTACCCTGCACTCACACAAGCATACCGCTCACCATGCATGCCCGATGCTCCTCTCACTTGTCACTTTCACCACTCACCCTTTACTCACAGTGATCACACTGCATTCACGATGTTACCCTGCACTCACACAGTTCATGCTCCTCTTACACTGCGCTCACACGAGCACACCACTCCCCCGTACACACAGCGCCCACACTGCACTCATGCCCCTCACCATGAACTCATGGTTACCCTGAGGTCACATAAGCACACCGCTCACCATGCATTCACAGTGATCACACTGCACTCACACCACTCACCATGCACTCACGCTTTTCACCCTGCACTTACACAAGTACACTACTCACCCTGAATTCATGTGACACTTCACTCACCTATCACTGACATTACTCACTCTACAATCTCATTCAAACAAGCACATCACTCACCGTGCATTTATTCCTCCCTTTCTGCACTTTCACCCACACACAAACTCATATGTCACATCACTCTGCAGCCACTCCTCTCATCCTACTCTCACAGTGACACATCGCTCACTGTGATCTCACATAGGCACTCTTGCCACTCACACAACTCGCCTTAACTTACATAGGCACAGCACTCACCCTGCACTCACACCACGCAAACAAGCACAGCACTTACCCTGGAGTCATACCACTCACCCTGCACTTCCTCCTCTCACCCTACACTCAGAGAAACAAACCTCTCAGCCAGCCTACATACAGGCACTCTTTTTATCCTGTCTGCACACAGAAACAATAGTCTGCCAGAACTCATAGGGACACATCACTCACCAGTCACTCTCACAGATCACTCTTTACTCTCGCCACTCATCCTGCACCACACAGAGGCACACCACTCACCCTGCATTTACACAGCTCACACCATCATTGGCTGTGGGGACTCGAACTGTCTAACCGAGAAAGCAGCTAGCCCAGTCGTACCTAGTGGCAGGGACACCAGACACGCACCACCACATCTGGCTAAAGGCGCTGACATAATGCATTTAATTCTTTGCATATGGGTTGGATCCATATCTAAATTTTGGAACTGATATTTGAGGGAGCTCTTGTCGTAAGAGTTCCTGTTATAGTGGGTTGTCAATCGCAAAATGCTGAACCTTGTATAGTGGAGTGAATTTTTTGAGGACCCATGACTTTGGCTGAAGTATCCATGGTACATTTCTGACACTGTCTCATGGAATGTACTCCTTGGCATAATGGTCTCACCCATGAAAAAATAATTACCTTGGTATAGTGGAAGTAATTCCTGACTTAAGACATTTGAAAGAAATTAGATCTACTCCTGGTAAAGGCCAGGCTTCCCTAGTGCACCTTGAAAGTACTGGAATATTTCATGGAGGCCCTGTAAGGGTCTATAGTGTTTTATCAAATTTGATCCCAAACGTTTAAAACAATTCTCAGGGGAGAAGTCTACTCTCCCTTAAATCATCTACAAGAAATCTGTTAACTTGTTTTGCTTGTTGGAATTTGGGGATAGTATCACACCCCACTACTTACATAGATCATTTAATGGTTATGAGGTTAGCTTTGACCCTTTTCTGGCAGTGCTTGTCCGTTTCCATCGCTGGGAGCAGAACTGGCTTTAGGGCGGTGCGAACAGTGCAGCCGCAGCTGGTGTTGACTTTGGTGGGGGGTGCTGTGTTTTAGAAACCATTTTTGCTTTAAAAACATATCTGCTTCAGTGTGCATTCCGTAGTTTTCAGGCAACAATACAAATGTCATGAAAACCCTGGTGATTAATGTTCATACTGGTGAGAGTTGGGAATGTTGTCTAGTGGCAGTTTTTGCTCATCGTAAAGTAGTGCAGAGGGCTAATGTGCCTGCTGCAAAGAACATGTACCATGCAGATCACAGAACTGAATGTGAGCGAACTATGAGTAGCACTATAAAAAAATGAAATATACGTCAATAATTGGCTACAGAGAGATGAGGTGCACTGTTGGACAGTGGTAGTGAGGGAATTCATGGTGGAGAAGGAGGTTATGGGAGAGGAGAGTGCCAAAAAAGACTATTTAAAAGCCGTCATCAGTGCTCGAGCCGGCACTGCCGAGGAGTCTTACAGGCCCCGCCGTTCGGGTCCAGTTGCGCCCCTGGTAGCATCCATTACATAGAACTGGTATAAAAACAATATACAAAGATACATAGAGATAATTAAAACAGATATAGTTCATGGCATTTTCAATCTTCAGACAAGGAGGGAACAGACATTTTTTAAATCACCAGGAACAGAAATGAATAAACACAACATAGAGGAGAAGTCATCAGCAAAGAGAAGGAGACTAGAGTAGAGTCACAGACCTGAGTCAACAAAGGACCATCAGCGTAAAGGATGAGGTGCAGAGGGAAAGAAGGACATGATGGTGAAGCAGCATTAAGCAGCATTAAGAGTAGAAACAGCACCAAAGGGATACAAATTAAGATGGAGGGTGAAAGGTGATGAAATGGGAGGTGGACTCAGGAGATTAGAAATGTAGGTAAAGGAGAAATAAGGCAGACTAATGAGGTCGGAAAAGGGCATCAGGAAATAGCTCAATGTTGGCGTTAGCAACTCATTTAGGTAAAGTTTGATTAGATGCATATTTAAATGTGTCTAGAATTGAAGGAGATCCTTCCGGTGGGAGTGAGTTTCAGAGTTTCATCCATTGCAGAATGAGAGCGAGGCGGCCTTCGGAGATCTGTAGTTTTGGACAGAAATACTAACTTCCTGTCTTGCAGTCTACTGTCTGAATAGGGAACATTAAAACAAATGTTAGTCTGAAGAAAGGTTGGGATAATCCATAATTTACTGAGGCCTTTGGGTGCCTGGTGGGGCTGAAGCAATTAAGTACAAGCCAGACGTGAACCACGGACATGCAATTAACTCTTATCCAGATGTTGCACTCTTTCTGATTTAGTAGCCCGTCCAGGCACCCCCATCTGTTTAGAGATTGTACTTGCTTATTGTTTAAAAAATATATCTTAAAAAGAAATTTCCCATTCCATGATAGTCCACTTTCAGCCTTTTTACGTCGGCCAGCCACAGAATGCAGAAAGGCCAGCATGACTCCCACCGACGGCCCCAACTCATGTTAGTTCAAGGCCCAAGCAGAAGGGGGGCCCATGATAGAGCCCCCTAGGAGAGTCGGGGTCTCCCGTCCCTAGAGCTGGTCTGCCTGCGTTTGCCTCGAATGGGAGCCTGGGGTCACTGGCCTCGTTACCGTGCCAAGCAAGGTGTCTAGTTTGGCGTCCTCGTGTCTGTAGGACGGCGACTGCCAGGAGCCTCTCTTTACAGGGCACAGGCCAAACACACTGTGGTGCGAGCCAAGCATCTCAGAGCGTGATAGGTGGAGAGCCGGGGTAAACATGCAACACCGGACCGGGAGTTCACTACAAAAATACAAGTACAGTCAGAGACATTTAATCTGTTTATTATTGTATTCAAGGTGTCTCCTACTGGCTCTGTTACCGTGCATCCAACGAAGGCAGCCAGAAAGTACATATTTCAATAGGAAATAAGTGCATGTGTATCAGTATACCAAGTTAAATACACAGTAGACATCAAACCACGTGCCCAGTCTCAAAATCTATTACAAATGTTTTAACGTAGCAATAGTTTCAAATAGAAGCTCCCCAGAACAATGGGGCCACTTCATATACTTCATTTAATAATACTTGTTCATTTAATAATAATCCTATTACATGTCTGGGGATAGCTATTGGGTGTTCCTTAGTGTCTTCTGTGTAGAAGATGCCACCATTTATGCCAGAAATTGGTAGAAGCTTCTACGCGGAAGACGCTCAGTGCATGGCTATGAACATATTTACTACAGGGTCCATGAATGGCTATCTCATCAACTCTGGAAGAAGAGTCTTCAAGGAGACTTAAGTATGACTGATATCTCTGTGGCCTTGAGACAGCCAATGCCTTCTGAGAAACCTCTCTGGTGGGTAATGTCTTCATAATAGCCTCTCATCTCTTCGACACTACAGCACTCAAAATGGATGACCACATTATTCCTTTGGGATCCTTGACAGACCGCAAATGTGAGCAGGCAAGGGAACATGAGCTCGCTTGGTGAATGATATAAATTATTACACACAATGAAAAGTCTAGGCAAAGTTGCATCTTTACAAAGAACAGGTTTTTTTTCTTTACAACTCTGAAAGATGAAAAGTTACAGGAGAACTCCACAAAAACCTAGCATTGGCAAAGGCAATAGGTCTGGCTTTAAAGCGGCAATACATGCAAATCCAAGCGAGCACAAATTATGTTTTCTTCTTTTCAACCTTGCAATGTTTCAAGCACCATGAATACCTCCATTTGAAACACATCTAACATACTGAACGAAATGTTGATCTTATGCCGATTACAGTCTGTTTTTATAGGAACTTCCACAAATTGCAATTTTAAAAACCAATGACAACACTCATTTTTGAAAGACATTTTGTAGACTTACCAAGAGCATACAGGGACTTACAGCTCGCCCAGTATTTACCATTGCTTGACTTTACTGTAACTCTTATTTCCATGCTTTCCATTGGATGGTTTCCTTGTTTCAGCCTGTCCATCTTGTGTTTGTCCCTCCCATGGAGCATGGCCTACCGACCACCTCTTTGATTGGCTGGCTTCAATGTTTCTCCTGCTTGTTTTTTTTTTTTTTGTACTTGGATAGCGCACAGCTACCCGCAGTGGGTTTCCCGGCGCTTGTACGAATACCGCAAGGGAACCCTTCCTGGCTTTCCCTGTGAAGTGTCCACTTCTGGGCACCCCCATGGTGCAGACCAGGCATCCCTCGCGTTGTGGGGGCCGTCCACATTGCTGTCTTTTGCCTATGTGTTTTTCTTTCTGACCCTCACCCCTGTTGCTTTCTCTCACTGGCTTGCTTCTCACCACATGCGCTCTGGGTTGCTCTTTCTCCCATGTTCTCTACCTCGTGTTCCTGCTCCCCAAACCTGCTGTGTTGCTTCACATCTTGCCTGCTGAGTTGCTTCAGACCCAACCGACCACCTCGAAAACCCACACGAGTATATTTTTCTTTTTTTTAAGGTCTCGCCTACGCCTTGCGGGAGCGAGCTTTGACAGATGGATCCTGCTCGCTCCCACAAGGGAAACAGGTGGAGGCCCCCTCCTCTCTCCCTCCCCCCCTCCCGCGCGCGCTTGTTCTACATTATACAAGAATGCTGTAGCACTAAAGAAACAGTGATGCGCGCGCTCACACTTGGGCGCAAGAGAAAGAGTGAAGAGAAGGCCTCTACAATTTCAGGCTGGCTCTTGCGTGTCTGGAGCACTGAAGTGCGTCAGAGCGAAGGGTCAAGCGGGTGCTTTTTATTGTCTGGTCCCTGTGTGCTCGGCTGGTTCTTCCAAGCGGCCCCTGTGATGGCCAGAGCACCATAACTTCTCATGTCTTGTTCAGTGCGGGCGGCTGAAGAGGAGCTCAGTGCAATAGTTATCCTTTCGCATCAAAATGACGGAAGATCAGGCAGCAAATGAGGTGAAGCGAAGCAGATGATTGAAGATGTCAGAGGTAACCACTGTAGAGACCGCAGAAGACTTTCCTGTGACTGCTTAAGGAGGTGACCTGAAGGGTAAACATGGGTGATGGCTGCTCCGACTGCATGTGCATAACTGCCCTGTGAGAACTTGTGTGCATATGTGTTGGACTGTGCATGCCAGTGTGCTGTGAGTGCGTGTGTGCCAGTGTGTTGTGGCTGTTAGTGCGCTGATGCTGTGTGACTGTTCTGTGATCCCCCAGTATGTCTGTATTCTTTTTTCCTGCACGGGTGCTCCTACTACTGTGTCTCTTTGTGTGGCTGCTCTGTAGCTACTTCTGTGTGGTAGATCTGTGGCTTTTTAATTCTAGTAGTTGTTCCAATGCCTGCTATATTATCTGTATGATGCACATGTGTGCGTGTTCTGCTCTGTGAGCCCACAGCTGCTGTCTTTGATTATGGGGATACTCTGACTTCCTGCAGGCGCTGGTTGGTGGCCGTCAGCTAGTTTATTGCTTCTCTGTAAGTTCCGATATGTGTCCAATCAAAGTGGGCTGGTCTGTTGTAGCTGTACATCTGTTCTGTGTGTGGCGGTCTGTGCTCAGACCCTCTATGGCAGTTAGTGGGCAGCTTCTCTGGTGTTCTGTGCATGGCTCCTCTCAGGTGGTCTGTGCTCAGCTGTTCTGGGGTTGTCTGTGCATCGCTAGTCTGTACCTACTCCTTGACAGCCAGCGATGCACATATGAACGGTCTAAAGGAGCAGTGGTACCAACCCCAGGTGCCCTTTTCGCAGTGTAAGTAGCTGCACCACACCACTTTGCATCAAGAAGAGCATTACTTTGCTGTAATTTGAGCAGATTAGAGCAAGGACCACAGTTTTTCAATGCAAAGCCCAGTCTGCTCAGATAGCCAGACCAGGCTTTGCATCAAAAAATACCTCCAACTTAAAGGCGCTTTCTGCACACATTACACAAATGCATGTATAGCACATATACAAAGTATGGAATAATTAAGAATGTGTCTAGGCATGGGATTTTGTACTGGAGAAGCTTGCAGTACAAATCCTATGCTAAACAGGACACTCACGCCTCCGTACAATGGTGTACAGATGTGCGCCAGCTCAGGGGTAGTAGGCAGCAGCAGGCTATTTATGATAAATATTGCACTGCGTTGCTTTTTCCACCTTGAGCAGCTCCACATAGCACCTCTGGTTGCTACCCTGCATTGTGCTAAAAATAAATTTTCCCCATAGTGAGCATGTCTGGCCTACTCAGCGTTAACCCTCACATCCTCTGGCAGTTGGTGGCAGATACACTGAACAAGCATTGGCATAGCCAATAGGTCTCGCCTTTGGGACCTGTTAAGTGTTTAGTTAGCCAGCACAATATCCTTGGTGCAAAAACATCAAGGGTTGCATGGCTAAACACAAAGGCGAGACCTATTGGCTATGCCAATGCTTGTTTTAAACGGCAGCACATTACAGTAGATCAATAAAAGACTGAAACGTTACCATGCCTCACTAGTAGGCTTTCAAAGGGGTGACCATCATTCTGGGTAAACTATATATATACAGAGACGGTAGAGGAATTAGATTAAATAGCACATAACCGGAAGCTGCCCAGCTATTTGGCATAAATCTATAGAAAAACAGTTTCTAATCTGAATTCTAAAGGCGTCATCACCCTTGAGTACATTTGGATTACTTCCTCAGTAAGATGTCATCTCCTACTAGATTTAACAAGCTTTGATAAAGACTATGCAACTCATTATTTTAAGAATGCCCACAATACATAAAGGCAATACTCAACATTATGCCAGTGCACGCAGTACACCACTGGCTGCAGAATCCTATGGCGGTCATTCGGGTCAAGCATAAGTGATCTCCGTAGATAAGCTGCTATCAGAGATCCTTTTAGTTAGGTGTAGTGTGAGTGTGCTCTGGTACTTTGTGAATGTTAGTCTGTGAGGGGTGTGAGAGTGCTGTTGGTAATTTGAGATAGTGTTGTAATAAAAGTAGCGCAGTCCATGTAGTTTCTTGTAGGTAATTGATTCCAGTATGATGGTACAAATCAGAGCCCCACCAGGAGCAGCCTTACTGCTGCACAGCCCCTCATCCAACTGACACTCTCACACACGAACATTCTAATCACCACTATTCTCACACACAGCCTCCCAGGCTGAGCAGCAGCAGTACAACAGATAGGTACTCCGTGAGCAGCATGGAGGCAAGAGCACTGGCTATAGTGTGAGAGTGCTGCTCTGCGGGAGGTTTGAAAGTGCTGTATGTTGAATGAAACTGTTGTTCTTTTGGTGGAATAGTGTGAGAGTGATATTGGTAGTTGTGGTGGCACAGGCCAGCCTGCACTGCTGCTTGCGGGGCCTGGCCGTGCTCCGAAATTATGCGTACAGATACAGTGACTGGAGTTGCGATACTAAGCCCCGACTGGCTTATATCTCTTTTATTTATATTCTTCGGCCGTGGCCAGCTGTCGAATTGCGTGGGGGATCAGGGATTACTCAGGAAGAGCTGGGTGGCCCACTACTTGCCCTCCAATTTAGTTTACAGCCAGTCCTCCTTGTAAAGTTGATTATTACACACAGTCTCGGAGTCATTGACTGGGTGGTGGGTTTGGTTGAAGGTTGTAGGGGCGGCTTCTTTTCCTGCTTGAGGCCAGTGTGGTTTCTTGGCAGCGGTCCGTTCCCGAGGGCACTGGATGTGGAGTTCGATGGCCCATGGGGTCAACTTTATTCCTTTGTTGGTTTGGGCTGGTTGGTCTGATTCTGGCTCGTTCGTCCCTTCCTCTCATTGTGCTGTCACCTCCCAGACCGTATGTTCAGCCAGGTTGCCTTGCCTTTTGGCATCCTGAGCTTCCACTCTCTTGTTCCATGCTTCGATGAGTTGACACCATAGTACCCTTTCTGGGGTTGCTTCCGCAGCCCACACTCATATGGGGTGGGAAACCTCCATCATGGGTGCCAATCACAGATTAAGACTTGGTTCTCCCAGTATCAGATGGGGAGTCCGAGCTCTCCTGTGCCTGCTGCTCTCTCATTATTCCTCCTCCTTCGGTCTTGCGCTACAGCACATTCAAGGGTTGGCCCTCTCTATGTGGGGCTCATAGGACTGGTGTCCCAAATGAGACCTTTTAGCATCAAAGTCCAGTGTGAGTATCATTTTGTGCAGTGAGGGGTGCTTTTGCAGGAATGGATGTAGGCTCATTTCTAGGTCTGTGCCTTCCTCAGCAGCTAGTCGAATTGATTTGTTTAGCATCCACATAAATATTTCGACATCCACATGCACCTGTGATCTTCCGAGCTGCTAGACAAAGTCCTTAAATTGTGCTCCCTGAAAGGAGGTTCCGTTGCTAGTGCATATCTCCTTAGGGGTGCCAAATGTTGCAAAGGTTTTCTCAAGGAGTGGGCCAACTTTGCAGAAGGCCATTGATTCTGTGAGCTACACTCCCAGGTATTTGGGGTACCCATCGATTAGCACCATAGTCAGATGTGTGTCTGGAAAACTGCTAAATTCGAAACTGACTTTGGTCCAGGGGCGCATGCAACTTTCTTCGGTGAGCACTGGTGTGGGTGTCTCTTGCCCACTTGTCACCTGACATGCCATACAGTTATTCAGTAGGTCATCCACTGGGTGTCCAGTCTTGGAAACCAGACCTTTTATCCCAGGGAGGCCTTCTTTTTGGTACTCTCTGTAAACTAAATTCTTTTGCACAGCACCGCCAGCATTACAATGCGGTGGTCTCTTAGAAGAAGCCCATCTGGCTCCACCCTCAATTCATTCATCACCCTCCACAGCTGAGACATCTACTCTTTGTTCTCAGGTCTCCATTGGTTGGCTCCCTCAAGAAGGTTCCCCTTTGGAGGGTGGTGAGAACTTTCTGGAGTGCTTCATCTCCCTGGGTGGCTTGGCTGACCTCTTGCACCATGTTAGATTTGGGGGGCTCTAGTTGGCACAGGAGGTCCTTGCCTCTTGTCAGGGTAAGGGAGTACACTCCTAAAATAAACCCTGCTCACCCCCTTGGTAGCTTGGCACAAGCAGACAGGCTTATCTCAGAGGCAGTGTGTAAAGCATTTGTGACCACATACAGTAATCAAGTGACAACACTACAGATGGACACCACACAGGTTTTATATAAACATTAAGTATTCTTTATATAGATTTAACACAAGACCATAAACAACAAAAATCCACATTACTGTACTTAAAATGGTAGTTTTAGTTTAGTTCTGTTCAGTTCTTAAAATGCAACACTTTAAGTCAATGTACCTTACGATGCGTTACGCTTCCACAACAAAAGTGTTGCAGCGATGAAAATGTGGCAAAGTTCCAGTGCAAAGAAATAAAGACGTGAAGATCTTCCAGATGCGGTACGCTTCTCCGATGATGTGAGAAGTCTCGATTCGATGCGTCAGCTGCAGCGGCGACACCCTTGTTCCGCGATGCGACGACAACAGCTTTGGCTGTGACACTCTTCTCCGACGTTGCGAGGCGCTTCCGCACAATGCAACAACTACAGCGGCAACATCCAAGATGCGACGACAGCAGCTCAGACGGTGGCACACTTCTCCGTGGATGCGAGGTGCTTTTCTTGATGCGGTGCAATACGACAGCTACAGCGACGACATCCAAGATGCAATGGCAGCAGCAGCGACACACTTCTCCTTCGTTGCGAGATGCTTCTCTCGATGCGGTGCAATAAGACAGCTACAGCAGCGACATCCAAGATGCGACGGCAGCAGCAGCAACGGCGACACGCTACTCCTTCGTTGCGAGATGCTTCTCTCGATGCGGTGCAATACGACAGCTACAGCGGCGACATCGTGGATGCGACGGCAGAAGCAGCAACGGCGACACGCTTCTTCCTCTTGAGTTGCACTTCCAGCTCCTTGTGACACGCAGCCCCTCAGAAGGACCAAATCAGCAGCAGGCACTTCCCAAGGAAATCTGGGGAGCTGGGGGTTGAAGTCTGTTGTCCCAGAGACTTCAGCAGAAGGCAAGCTCCGTTCCAAGCCCTTGGAGATCCTTACAAGTTGATGAAAGTACACAAAGTCCCTTTCTCCTTTTTTTGGCAGTCAGGCAACCACTGTAGGCCAATCCCCCAAGCAGCACTTCAGCTTAGGGATAGTCTCTCCTCAGTTTCTTCAGGTTCCTCTCCTCAGCAAAGGTTTCTCCTTGTTTGCCCAAAAGTAATCTAATTTCTTGGGATCAGGGTCCCAATATTTATACCCCAAAATTCTTTGTCCTCTGAGGGCAGAGGGGCCTTTGCCTAGTCCAAGGCAGTTCTGGAGCACTCTGTTTATATGACTCCTTCTTTCCTTTCACAGTGCAGAGCAGAAACATCAGACACCCCACATGAGGTGGAGCCAGCATTGTGGAGGAAAGGTCCAGCCCTGGAGCACTCTGTTGACATGACTCCTTCTCTCCTTTCACAGTGCAGGGCAGAGACATCAGACACACCACAGGAGGTGGAGCCAGCATTGTGGAGAGAAGGCACAGCCTTATCCAGGTCCCAGGTGCAGCTCCTCCCTCCCATCTAGATGCAGGTCTCTCTATTTACCACTGGGCTGACTCATTCTGTCTCCTGGAATCCCCCAGCCCTGTCACTCAAAACTCCAGACAAGGAATACACAACCTAGCAGAGGCAGGCTTGGATAGTTAGACAAGAAAATACCTACTTTCTAACAGTGCTATTTTCAAACACAGAATCTTAAAATCAACTTCACTAAAGGGCATGTCCTACATTATACTTACAATGCACCCTGCCCTTGGGCCTACCATAGGGGTGTCTGATATGAAGAAAAGGGAAGGTTCAGGGACTGGCAAGTGGGTGCACTTGCCCAGTCAGCATGGCTGCACCAGACTGCACGCAGGCTCTGCAATGGCAGACCTTAAACACAATTTTATAGGCTGCTTCTGTGGGTGGCACAACCAGTGCTGCAAGCCCACCAGCAGCATTTTGATTTACAAGCCCTGGGCACATTCAGTGCACTGTACTAGGGTCTGACAAGTAAACCAAATCAGCCAATCATGGAGTCACTAATCCATACATCAAGTTATAATAGGGAGAGCAAATGCACTTTAGCACTGATCAGCAGTGGTAAAGTGCCCAGAGTCATGAAATAGCCAACAACAGGTCAGAAAAAATATAGGAGGAAGGCAAAAAGTACAGGGATGACCCTGCAAAAAGGGCCAAGTCTAACACACCATGAGTGCTTTCAGACATGAGTGTTGCTCATCATCCGTATACAGTCCACAGTGTCTGATTCTGTGGCATTCTGGTCAGTTCCTTCGTCCACTGGAAGCTAGACAGAAGTCGGCTGGAATTCATGCTCCTGGGTGGTATGCAATGGTGAATTTGTATAGACGAGCTGCACCACCTACTTTTTGATTCAGGTTGGCGATTTTTAGTGGTCACTCCTAAACAGCGAAACAAGAGGTTGATGTTGGGTGATGACCGTGAACTCTTCAGCCTCATAAGTACAAATGAAAGTGTCTGCATCCCTACTTGATAGCCACAGCCTCTCTTTCAATTTGTGCATAGCTAATTTCTGTTGCTGTGAGTGCCCTGCTGGTGAATGCAATGGAGGTCCACTGGCCTGCTAGTACTCTTTCTTGTGTCAGAACCGCCTGAGCCGAACAGGTTACTGTTGAAGACCAGTCCCATTCTTTTCTTTCGGTCAAAGTAGGCCACTGAGGCGCCATCGAACAGGGGTTTCTCCACTTTGGTGAAGGATTTGGCTTCCCTTGCTGCCCCATTTCACGGAAGTCTATGTCAAGGCATGGAGGGGCTCCGAGGTTGATGATGAACCGACCACAGTAAATCGCCATGCTTTAGAAGCTGCGGACCTCTGTGGCATTGCTGGGAGCAGGAACATATGGTATGGCTACCGACTTTCTGAGGTACACTTTTAGTCTGTCTTTGTTAAATAGATAACCAAAAAATGTAATCTGTGGCTCAAAGAATGAGCACTTCTCCTGGTGTAAGGTAAGGCATTAGTCATTGTGTTGCCCAGATGCAGCATTGGCGTTCCTCAAAAACAGTCGAATACATGCGGATATCATCAATGATGTTCAGTATCCCATGTAGACTTGAGAGGGATTCTCGGATGGGGTTTTAAAGCACCTCTACTGCGGATGAGACCCCAAAGTTTAGCAGCCTGTATTGCCTAAGGCCTACGTGTGTCAAGATGGTTGTTATATACCTGAATATACCTGCTCTCTGAGTCTCTGGGTCTAGCTGCTGTTGATGGTAGCCTGCATTGAGGTCTAATTTGGAGAACTACTTGGCTCTGTTGAGGTCATCAATGATATTGTCCATAGTGGGAGTTATAAGCATGTCCCTTTTGTTATCTTCGGTTGGGGAGGCGCATGTCAATGCACAACCTGATCGCTTTGGGCTGCTTTGGCTCCTCTGCGATGACCATTGGAGAGACCAACTGAGTAAGGCCTAACACTTTCTCAATAACATCAATATGTTCAAGTTTCTCTAGCTCTTGTTCTACCAATGGCCACAGGTGAAATGGTACTCTTCTATGTTGCAGCGCTATGGGCTTTAGAGATTTGTCTATATGCATTTTTACTGGTACCTGCTTTAGCCATCCGAGTCCTTTGACAGTTGTGGAAAATGCTCCTGGATGTGTTCTATTTGCCAGACACGAATAGCGCAGGTGAAGAAGACTAACTCGAGATCTGCAGCGGTGTGGTATCCTAACAGCATCTCAGTTCCTTCCTTAATAAAGTAGAATCCGGCTGGCACCGTCTTGCACCCATGATGCACTGTCATGTCAGTTGCCCGTGCCAATGGAGAGGGTTGCCTCCCACCACAGCTGTACATTCATATTTTCGTTGCTATTAACATTGGTTTTTATTAGGCTCTGGTATTGTCCGATGTCCATCAGATTTATGGACACTCCTGCATCGATTACTGCAATGACGGCCTTGTCAGTTACCTTTACTTGGCACATTGGCTATGGTCACAGACTACTTTTTGCTGGAGCAGTGTATGATATTAAGAAGACACCTTCCTCATTGGATATTTAATCCTAAAGGTGTTGGCATATTCATGCAGTATGGCTGTTGGCATCATGCCTTTCTTTGTCCTTGAGTGTCAGGATCTGGATCTTTCTGGATTCCTTGTCTCTTCCCCTGCCTTTTTGCCCATTACTCCCACACCAGCACACTCTTGCAAAGTGATTAATTTTACTGCAGTTCGAGCAGGTCTTTCTTTGAACATGGAAGAGGTCTGTGGAATGCTCTTTGCTCTAGCAGCTCTTTTTCTCCACATGGTTCAACCACCTAGGGGTGGATCCTCTCTGTTTGGCCTCAACTGTCTCCGTTTTGATGTTCGGCATCTCTACGGTGGTGGGTGTGAGCACCGTTGTCATCACTGTGAGACACAATATGCTGAAAGGTCATGGAACTGTGCAAGGATCAGAATGATCTCTGGGTTGATCTCCGTCTGTTAAAGGATGAGATCCCATAGTGTCACTGACTTGCACCCTTGCATGAGTTGCCAGCAAATTTCTTTCTGCTGAGTGTTGTTGTGAATGTGCTCGACAGTTCATGCACATGTGCGTAGAATATGTCACTGGGCTCCCCATCACGCTGATGTTCCTGTACCAGTTTGAAATGTTCAAAGTCTGGATTTTGTTGCTGTTCAAGTGTACATTAAGTGCCCTGACCACTGAGCCATAGTCATCATCGGCTCCAGAAACCGGCAAGATGTTTCAAGAGTTTGTTAACCCGTTTGTTGCGCCCGTTGGCCAACGGCCTTTGCGAGCACTAACTCGGTAGTGCTGCACACGTCCGTTGGCCGACGCGGCCCCGCCCACTCAATAGAACGCCCTGCGGCGGAATTTACGCCGGGTTAAGGGGTTAATTTTCTCCCCAGCATAGTGACCCTGAAATAGTTAATACAGTTGATCCAGGTCTTCCTTCGAAGCGTGGCAGTGGATACATCAGTAAATTCACCGAAGGGCCAACAGAGGGTTGTGTGTTTACCGAGGACCTCCAGGATGGACAACTTGAGCTGGGGGGTTGGTGCCGCTGGGATAAGTACCAGCATCATTGGCAAATCTGCGCACTAAAGCAATCAGTGTAGTTAGAAGAGTGGCAGCGGGAAGACTCAGTTTGCTCTATCAACGGGTGTGAGGAATGCACCGAGGGCCAAAGTGATGACTGCGACTGACAACTTGGCAAGTCTGCAGCACTGTCCAAACATGGCAGCATGGGTTCCTTAGCGATGCAGTGCAAGGCCTTATGAACGGTGGCAGGGACAGGTCACACTGGTCGCAGCAGCATCGCTTTCTGCCAGAAAATGAGGGATTGAGTCCACTCAGCAACCACGTGTAACTGGTGAGCCAAATACCCTGTTGAAAACGCTGGGTGGTGATGATTTTGTCACTTGGTTGCACTACCAGTAGGAGATTGCACATGGCACTGCTCTGTGCAGTCTGTGGAAAAATCTGCGGGTAGTGCACCTGCTGGTAAACGACAAAGGGCGTAACGGAGGCCCCCTTGGTGTAGTGGGCCCCCACAGTTTCTTGTTTTGGAGGTGGCCTCCTCACCCTCTATCCCATGCCATTGCATGCCTTGCAGAATGCACACAATGGCATGGAATAAGAAATAGTTAAATGCTCAGGGAAGCCATTCTGCTTTCCTAAGAAGGCACCTGCAGCATAGGGGGCCAACCGTTCAGGGGACACCCATTTAGCCCAAGACCAATGTATATCTGTGCAATCTGGGAGACGGCAGGGCCCCTCATCACATTCTGCAGGGGGGCCCAATCATTTTGTATTATGCCACTATTCACGCCAATGTTGAAGCATGGTAGTTGCCAGAAAGTTAAAATACCCCCCTCTTTAACCATATCGCCAATGACGCCACTGCTTGAAGTTAGTTCCTCCTCCATGCCGCGCCACTCAGGCAAGAGGTGCGTGGAGATTGCAGGGCGTCGAGGCGACGTAAGTAGACCTTTGCAGAGATGGAAGCAGATTCTTGCCGCCTGCGAGCCCCCAGTTGAGAAGAGCTGTCGGAATGGCGGACGGGTAGATGCGTCCAACTCGGCTCTGCAGGTGTACGCCGTCCACCCTGCCAAGAATTTGGGTCCCACTGAATAATGTGCTGAATTCGTCCCTGTGCAATTTCCAAACACCGGGACACTTTCAGCAGCGCCTGCAGGTTGTTGTCAGTTTTTGATCCGCAGCAAGGTGCAGGCGGGGATGGGGCTCGTGCTGGGACCATAACAAAGGGCGAATCTAAGGGGTCATCAGGCCTCCTTTTGTTCCAATCTCTTGGCTAGGAGCAGTCAGGAGCCTCACACCTGATGCAAATGAAGCAGAGGGAAAACAAAGGCTCACACATTTTTTGTAATTTACACATACTTAAGAGAGGCAGCCTTTCTCTTTGTTCAGTCCCTGTGTAGGAGATGTGCATGCACTGTAAGAATATCAGATGTGTTGGTCTTTCCCAGTATTTACAGAAAGCAAATTGCATTTATATAGAGCTTGCTTCTCCTGAGAAGGCGTTGAAATAATTTAAGTACCCCTATTTATTCTTGTATAGCCCTATTCATTCCAATGCAGGTGTCAGCGCACTTTACATCAACATGCGCATATTACATGTACAATAAATTATATAAGTTTGTAAATGAATGTACAGGATGTGTTACATAAAACTGGGAGATTGCAAGATGTAGAAGTCACATATCATCTTCCAAAGCTCACTGTACTATTGTCCTCGCAATGTATTGTATTGTATTGTATTTAATGCTTATTAAGCGCAACTGTCACCCGAAGGGTATCCTGGCGCTGAGACCAATCCAACCGTCGAGTGAATGCTTTAGACTGCTCTTGGAAATAAGTAGGTTTAGAGATCCCTTTTAAAAGAGGACAAGTCTTGTCTACTCCTCAGCGTCAGAGGTAGGGTGTTCCATATTGTGGCGGCTGCAAAGCTAAAAGCGCGGCCGCCCATCCTCACTCTGTTTATCCTAGGAATTCTCACTAGGAACGCCGAGGCGGATCTCAAAGGTCTGGCAGCTTGGTACCAAGAAAAAAGGTTTTGCAGTGGTATCGGTCCTAGTCCATGCAGAGCCCTAAAGACAAGGCATAAAGCCTTAAAGGCAATCCTCTGCTGGACCGGTAACCAATGAAGATCAGCCAAAGCTGTAGAAGAAGAGGCAGAGTGCGGGAGAGATAGAGCTAATTTGGCCGCCATGTTTTGGATCCTCTGCAGCTTAAGGATCAAGATCTTAGGGGCTCCCAGAAGTAGTGCGTTGCAGTAGTCTAGCCTACTGAGAATAGAACTACGCACTACCTCTGCTCTAGCTTCCCGAGGAAGGAGTGGCAAGATCTTGCGTAGAGCACGGAGCAAGCCCATACAGGTCACTACAGTCCTATTCACCGAGGCATCAAGTTGTAAGTTTGGTTCAAACAGAACTCCCAGATTACGAGCCGATTCTGCAGCCTCCACCGAGCCCGGAATGGAGGTTGGCCAGAAATCATCCGGCAGTGCGCGGGGGAGTCGATCTAGGGAGCAATGAAGTACCTCTGTTTTCGACCCATTGAATTGGAGTGAGTTGGCTTGCAACCACTCTGCTGTGGCCGACATACAACGGTGAAATGTGTCCCTCGATACTATCTCAGTACCCTCAAATGAAAAAATCAATTGAGTGTCATCGGCATAATTGATGACTGATATGCCGAATGACTTTATCAGATGTATCAGGGGTCGGAGATATAAATAAAAAAGGATTGGACTAACCGCAGATCCTTGGGGGACACCTTGACTCACCTGTTTTGTGGCAGATCGAAAAGGTGGTAACGCCACAGCTTGCTCTCTATTGCAGAAATACGATGTTAGCCAGGTTAAGGCCAGACCAGTTATTCCCACGTTCCGAAGACGACCCAATAAAACCTCATGGTCCACCGTGTCGAACGCGGCTGACATGTCAAGCAGCACTAAAAATGCGGACTTGCCCCTGTCGACACGCGTTCGCAGATCGTCCAACACGGTGACCAGTGCAGTCTCGGTACCATGGGCCGGTCTGAAGCCAAATTGGGCTGCATCCAGGCAGGAGTTGGTTTCCAGGAAGTTGGACAAGGCTCTCGTGACCCACTTCTAGAGGATTTTTATCGCAAATGGTAAAAGCGAAATAGGCCTATAATTGGCTGAGCATAGAGGGTCCAGAGTAGCCTTTTTTAACAGAGGTGTTACTATTGCCAACTTCCAACTGTCTGGGACTGATGCTGTAGTCAGCGATTGGCAACAGATGAAATGGAGCGGGGGAACAACTCATCTTGAAAAGCCTTCCAGATCCTATGTGGCATTGGGTCAAGTGGTGAACCTGAGGAGACGCAATTGGCCAAGGCGCAGAATTCCTCCAGCGAGGGAGTAGGGAAACTAGACAACTGGGAGATCCCTTCCTTGTTATCAATCTCTTCAGATTCCGAGTGACAGGGGAATATCGAAGGAGGAAATAAGGATGGCACAGACTGTCTGGGTGCTGCAAGTCCATTCAGAATGTTCCTAATTTTCTCCTCAAACGCGAGGGCTAAAGAATTGCAGAGTTCTTGAATTTGAATTTTGAATTTGAAGGGATTTGTATAGCGCTCGTACACCTGGCGGTTTCTTGGCGCTCACTGGTAACAGCTACTCAATGGGTCGGAAAAGGGAAAGGTGAAGATTTCAGGATGGGAAGGCTTGGGTAAAAAGGAAGGTCTTGAGATCTCTGCGGAAGAGGGGGTATTGAGTGCAGGATCTGAGGGACAGTGGGAGAGAGTTCCAAAAAGCTGGGCCCGTAGTAGCAAATTTGGAGCCACCCCATTTCTTCCGCTTGAAGCGGGGAACCACGAGAAGGTGTTGGGAGGAGGATCGGAGGTCTCGTGAGGGAGTATAGGATTGTATAGCCGAGTGGATGAAGGAAGGGGCAGAACCTGTCCTGGCTTTGAAGATGGTGCAGCCGAGCTTAAATAAGACGCGCTGGCGGACAGGGAGCCAATGAAGGGAAAGGAGAAGAGGAGTAACATGGTGTGATTTAGAGAGGTTAAAAACCAGCCGAGCGGCCTGATTTTGAACCAGCTGGAGGCACCTCATGAGGTAGTCAGGCATGCCATGGTAAAGGACATTGCCGTAATCTAGGCGAGATGTCACCATGGCCAGAAGAATTAGTTTGAGCGCGTCTGGGGCAAAAAATCGTGAGACTCTGCGGATAGTCCTGAGTGAGAGAAAGGCTGAGGAAACCACAGCAGAGACTTGGGAGTGTAAAGAAAGTTGGTTATTGATTTTGAAACCAAGGGTTTTGACAGAGGATACAGGAGTGGGTGGAGGACCTAATGATGGGGGCCAGAAGGAGGGGGACCAGGGACTGGAGCAACCACCTGTCAACACCAACTCCGTTTTATCGGGGTTGAGTTTCAGGTGGTTGAAATTCATCCAGTCCTGGATGAAGGTCATGATGGACTGAACCTTAGACATGGACTCTGGGGCAGAGGAAAGGTGGAAGATGAGCTGGAGATCATCTGCATAGTTGTACACAGAGACCTCCAGCTGCTGTAAAGCAAAAATAAGGGGGGCGATGTAAAGATTAAATAAAAGGGGGGATAGTGAGGAGCCCTGGGGGACACCGCACTGGATGGGTAAAGATTCCGCAGAGAACTCTCCCAGACGAACCGCCTGAGTCCGACCGCTCAAGAAGGAGGACAGCCACAGTAGGGCTGTTCCTCGGATTCCCGCCGCCTCGACCCGTGAAAGTAAGATGGTATGGTCCACGGTGTCGAATGCGGCGGAAAGATCTAAGAGGATCAGGGCCTGATGTTGATTGGTGTCCATTCCTTGTCGGAGGTTGTCCAGAACCGATGTTATGACGGACTCAGTTGAGTGGGCTGGGCGGAAGCCGGCCTGTCTTGGGGCCAAGACACCATGACTTTCCACGAAGTCGCTCAGTGTTTTGACCACGTGTCGTTCCAATACCTTTGCCAGGAAAGGCAAGAGGGAGATTGGACGGAAGTTGGCAGGGTCTGAAGGGTCCGCTCCAAGTTTTTTTAGAATCGGTACGATCACTGCCGATTTGAGTGCTGGGGTAACGATGCCCTGAGCCAGTGAGCTATTGAGGAGCACTAAAGGTGGTGAGGGGCAGAAGGTGTAGATCTGCTTTAAGATATAGGCAGGGCAGGGGTCCAGCGGGGAGCCGGACTTGACCAGCGGAAGAATGGAGAGAAATGCGTCGGTCGATAGGGGGGGAATTGAGTCCAGATATGCAGTGGCTGGAGGACGTCGGTGGTCGGTGAAGGTTGGGGATGGGGGGGGAATTTTGATTTTAATTTTGCTGATTTTATCTAGGAAGAAGTGATTAAGGGAGTCGCATAATGATTGAGAGGGTGATGGTTTAAGCGAAGCTCTATCAGAAAAAGCGAGGTCTTGGATGATAGAAAAGATTTCTCTTGGCCGGTTCTCCGCTAGTTGGATTTTAGAGGAGAAATAGTCTTTCTTTGTGTCTAATATGGCTTTCTTGTACTGAGTAAGAAGTTCAGTATATCTGGTTTTAGCAATGGGGCAGTAGTTTCGTCTCCATTGTCGCTCGGCTTGGCGGAGAACGAGTTTTAGGTTCTTTAGATCGTCTGAGAACCAACGGTTTGCATCTTTAGGGCGTTTGGTTGCGATGCGTTTTAGAGGGGCGACGGTATCGCACCCGGCTCGCAGCCAGTTGGTAAAGGCGTCTACCTGGCCAGAGGAGGGTAGCGCAGTCAGGTCGGGACTGGTAGAAGAGAGGAGGGTCGATAATGCATCGATGTCGACACGATTCCATGAGCGGGCCCAGACGTTCCTCGCAGGAGTGAGCTTGAGTGGTGGAACGGGGGCTAGGGATAGGGTGATCAGAGAGTGATCCGACCATAGACATGGGGAGATGGAGAGAGAACTAACCGGGCAGTCACGTTGCCAGATTTGGTCCAGGATATGCCCCAACCTATGAGTGGGAGTGTTGACGACTGATGTAAAGTTGAGCGACTGAAGAGAATCTGAGAATTCCTTGGACGTGGCACATTCCGCAGGGTCGGAGGGCCAGAAGTTAAAATCTCCCAATAGAATGATGGAAGAGTGGTTAACAACCAAAGTTGCCATTAGGTCTTGAAAGCAGGGAAGGAACGTTTGAGGGGAAGACGGGGGTCGGTACACGAGGACACAAGTCAGAGGGGGGGAAAAGAACAGGGATCGAACCACTAAACAGTCTGAGGTTCCCATGGAGGGGGAACCTAAGGGGTGAAAAATGAGCTCCTTACGGGCGATAAGGGCTACCCCTCCGCCAGGCCTGCCCGAGGGGCGGTCGGCTCGAATGGCATAATAGGTCGGGGGGAGTATCGCCAGCAGGGAGGGAAGAGAACTGTCTGAGAACCAGGTCTCAGTGAGGAATAATAAATCAGGTTTATGGGATTCCAGTAGAGTAAAAAGATCAAGTTGGTGTTTAACTGCTGAACGTGTGTTTAAGTACATAGCAGTTATTGCTGAGGGGGGGAGGACGTTCTGAAACGGATAAGAGGAACTGGTCTTTAGGGGCGAGGGCAAGCTGTTAGTGTGGACTGACTCATGTACAGTTAGTAGCCCAAGATCAGAAATACGAGCTAAGGTGGTAGCAGGTAGAGTCCACTTACCTTGCTGAGCAGTGAGTTGTGAATGGGAGTATTGAATGCGAGGAGCAGGGTGTAAGGCCTCAGGCCTCGGTCGGTCGCGGACGGGCGCAGACGGGCTTTCCTTAGGCGCGCCTTCGGCGTGCAATCGTCGCGCCCGCTGCGCTCGTCCGCTGCGCTTCCTGTGGAGGCACATATTTATGGGATAGTAAGTAGATGGGCGGTGGGCGTGGCCTCCAGAGGGGGCGTGGCCTGTCAATCGGCCGTGGCGCTGGCAAGCGCTTTGCGCGCCGGTTTTTGATCAGCGGAGGGTCCGCTACTGTCTGGCAGAGGCTTGGGGTAAGGGTGCTTTGTTTTAAAATCACAGAATAACACAATAAACAATTTTAAAAATACGAGCGCTCTCCCGGCTTTCCGCCTCAGGAGCAGCGTGTCAGCAGTTGGAGATGCTAGTGTTCAGCGTCGCTTTTGTGCTGTGGGCGGTGGGCGTGGCCTCCAGAGGGGGCGTGGCCAGTCAATCGGCCGTGGCGCTGGCAAGCGCTTTGCGCGCCGGTTTTTGATCAGCGGAGGGTCCGCTACTGTCTGGCAGAGGCTTGGGGTAAGGGTGCTTTGTTTTAAAATCACAGAATAACACAATAAACAATTTTAAAAATACGAGCGCTCTCCCGGCTTTCCGCCTCAGGAGCAGCGTGTCAGCAGTTGGAGACGCTAGTGTTCAGCGTCGCTTTTGTGCTGTGGGCGGTGGGCGTGGCCTCCAGAGGGGGCGTGGCCTGTCAATCGGCCGTGGCGCTGGCAAGCGCTTTGCGCGCCGGTTTTTGATCAGCGGAGGGTCCGCTACTGTCTGGCAGAGGCTTGGGGTAAGGGTGCTTTGTTTTAAAATCACAGAATAACACAATAAACAATTTTAAAAATACGAGCGCTCTCCCGGCTTTCCGCCTCAGGAGCAGCGTGTCAGCAGTTCTTGAGAGGCCGGAGTGGTTGGCGCAGCACACGAAGGATTGGATAGACTATTAACCAGTTTAAACAAGGTCTGCGATTTATTAGGAGCCTTCGCCAAGGTATCTTCCAAAAACTTTGCTTTAGGACTCCTTAGCTGAAGCTTATATTCCAGCAGGGCAGCTTTATATGCTGCCCTGTCCAGCTCCCTGTACCCTCTCCTCCAAGTGCGTTCCGCCTGTTTACAGCGGAGCTTGGACTGACCAAGGTCCTCAGTAAACCAGGCATTAGTCCCTCTAGGTCTGTCCCTCACTTTTCGTAGAGGAGCCACCTCATCCAATGACGTTGAGATTTGCTGACAAAGGGCAGTGTAGCTCTTATCCACACTGTCCTCCACCATAAAGGTCCAGACAGTAATATAGGTCGAATCGGCTCCCTAAGAAGGCGAGCCCATTTTCGATTAAGCTTAGTGCTCCCCTGGTTGCTTAGTTTTGTTAAGGCAGGCAAAGCAATGGACATGAGAATCAGTGAGTGGTCGGTCCAACATTGATCCACGATTTCTTCCACAATAACCAACTCCCTCTCGGCAAATACCAAGTCCAGTGTATGCCCCTTCGCGTGAGTAGACGACAAAACCAACTGTTCAGGATGTATGACGTTACAAAGCATACTTTTACAACGCATACCGTTACAACGAAACATTTACAACGCAAATACTATTACAACGCATGTATTTACAACGCATGTTTTTACAACGCAGGTACCTTTACAACGCATACCATTACAACGTAAGTATTGGTAAGTATATATTAATTTTTTAATTGTAAATTAATTGAAATTAATATAATTTAATGTAATGTAATTTAATTTAATTTAATTTCATTTAATTAATTTAATTTAAATTTAATTTTACTTTATTTTTACCCTGTACCCCTGTACCCCAAAAACCCAAAACTGACTCTGAACCCTAAAAATACCCCTTTACCCAAAAACCCAAAACTGACCCTGAACCCTAAAAATACCCCTTTACCCAAAAACCCAAAACTGACCCTGAACCCTAAAAATACCCCTGTACCCCAAAAACCCAAAACTGACCCTGAACCCTAAAAATACCCCTTTACCCAAAAACCCAAAACTGACCCTGAACCCTAAAAATACCCCTTTACCCAAAAACCTAAAACTGACCCTGAACCCTAAAAATACCCCTTTACCCAAAAACCCAAAACTGACCCTGAACCCTAAAAATACCCCTTTACCCAAAAACCCAAAACTGACCCTGAACCCTAAAAATACCCCTTTACCCAAAAACCTAAAACTGACCCTGAACCCTAAAAATACCCCTTTACCCAAAAACCCCAAACTGACCCTGAACCCTAAAAATACCCCTTTACCTAAAAACCTAAAACTGACCCTGAACCCTAAAAATACCCCTTTACCCAAAAACCCAAAACTGACCCTGAACCCTAAAAATACCCCTTTAAAAAAAACCAAACATATAACATTTTAAATATAATGATATACTTACCAATACTTACGTTGTAATGGTATGCGTTGTAAAGGTACCTGCGTTGTAAAGGTACCTGCGTTGTAAATACATGCGTTGTAATAGTATTTGCGTTGTAAAAGTTTCGTTGTAATGGTAGTGCGTTGTAAAAGTTGCGTTCTAAAGGTTGTATACCAACTGTTCAAGTTGAATATTACTACACGCTTGGCAAAGTTCTCTATAGGCTAGATCTTGAGGGCCGGAGGGCCGGAGGGCCAGAGGTTAAAATCACCCAGTACCAAGAATTTGGCATGGGAATTTGAAAGGTCATAGATCAAGTCAACCAGTGACTGAAGGGCCGCTGTAGTTAACGAGGGTGGCCTGTAGCATAAAAGACCTGCGATCAGAGTACCACCCTGGGCAGTAATGGAAAAACCCATAAGCTCGAACCCCTGCACTTCCTTTACCACTAACTGCAAGAGGGAGATTGAATCTCTAAAAATACATCCTACTCCACCCCCCCTACCAGAGACTCGAGGAATATGTCTTATGAGGTAGCCCGGTGGGCAAGCCCAACCGAGTTCCACCCCACAATCTGCCTTGATCCAAGTCTCAGTCACGAATAGTATATCCAGATGGAAGGATTCTATTGCCAGAGCGATTTCAGCGTAGTGCTTTACAAGGGAGCGGACATTTAATAGTCCACAAGAGAGAATTCTAGGAGCAGGTGTACTCAACAGATGTTGTTCTCCCCCCTTAGTGTGGCCTGATGAAATATGTAAGTCCTCCCGAGGAGCCGCCGACTGAGAGGTATCCGTAACGGGCGCACCGGACGCGTCCGGGACGCGAACGGGCGCAAACGGGCTTACCTCAGGCGCACCTCTGGTGCGTCTACGGCGCGACCGCTGCGCGCATCCGCTGCACGCCCGTTCGCTCATGCCTATTTATAGTATTACGCCGCGCGGGATTCCGGCTACTAGAGCCTCTAGACCCGCCTAATATGGCGCCTGAAGTGGCCCAAGCGTCAGCCCCCACCCAAGATGGCGGTCGAAGCAGCACAACCAGGGACCCCGGGTGAAAAAACAATTAGTGTGCAGGTGAGCCTCACTATGCCCCCGAATTGCTGGCCAGATGATTAGGCAAGTAAATACAGCAGCGCAAACACAAGCGGCGCAATTAAAAGCAAAGTGCCCAGGATTATGCAAGTGCAATTTTAAAATTATAAGTAGCAGTATTCGGCAATACGCGTGATGAAAAGGATCTGTAGCGCTTACCAAGGGAGCAGCTTAAATAAGCTCTCCAATGCGCGGGCTTCCGGCTAATAGAGCCTCTAGACCCGCCTAATATGGCGCCTGAAGTGGCCCAAGCGTTCGCCCCCACCCAAGATCGCGGTCGGAGCAGCACAACCAGGGACCCCTCTACCTAAGCCCCGCCAAATGCGGGTGAAAAAACAATTAGTGTGCAGGTGAGCCTCACTATGCCCCCGAATTCCTGGCCAGATGATTAGGCAAGAAAATACAGCAGCGCGAACACAAACGGCGCAATTAAAAGCAAAGTGCCCAGGATTATGCAAGTGCAATTTTAAAATTATAAGTAGCAGTATTCGGCAATACGCGCGATGAAAAGGATCTGTAGCGCTTACCAAGGGAGCAGCTTAAATAAGCTCTCCAATGCGTGGGCTTCTGGCTACTAGAGCCTCTAAACCCGCCTAATATGGCGCCTGAAGTGGCCCAAGCATCAGCCCCCACCCAAGATGGCGGTCGGAGCAGCACAACCAGGGACCCCTCTACCTAAGCCCCGCCAAATGCGGGTGAAAAAACAATTAGTGTGCAGGTGAGCCTCACTATGCCCCCGAATTGCTGGCCAGATGATTAGGCAAGAAAATACAGCAGCGCGAACACAAGCGGCGCAATTAAAAGCAAAGTGCCCAGGATTATGCAAGTGCAATTTTAAAATTATAAGTAGCAGTATTCGGCAATACGCGCGATGAAAAGGATCTCACAATGAGCTCACACGTACACAATATACCTGCTAAACATATATGTGAAGGCTTTAGATCTAATGTCACTTCTTGTGATGCCACTTCCTTAAATTCATGGATTGTGATGCCACTTTCTATGATGTCAATTCCTGTGATGCTATGTGTGATGATGTGCGCCGTACGTTGTGTGCTGTAATGTCAAGCACCATGATTTCACGCGCCGTGATGTCGCACGCTGTGATGTCACTTGCATACTGCCACACTAGGTCAGTCCCCCCATTTCTTTTTAGGTCTCGACTATTCTATCCCACAGGGATAGATAGGCGAGTATATAGTAGGCAGTTCAAAATCTCTACCAACTGCGGATCACGTACAGTTCATGTGGACACAATCACGCACATTGTCAACAGCTGCCACAACCACGCACATTTTTTTAAGAGCTTCCATTTGCTCCCAGACACTTGGTGCACGCGCGCCGTGCTCTCCCTCTGTTGCCACACGCATTAAACTCACCAGGCAGCACACCCCCTCCCACTCCATATGGTCGCTCGCGTTCACGTTGGAGTGCTTTCCCCGACATGCTCTGCCCCACTGCCCCATTTGTCTGTGTCTCGCATCAGACTTCAAAGGCTGCCGCTCCTCCGCCCCCGCATCAGACTTCAGACTTCAAAGACTTCAATTGGTTGTATCCGTGTCCCTCCTTTAAGCAATGCTTTATCTGTAATTATGGCGGCTGCGTCTTTCGCCAGGCTTTGCTTAACTTTTATTCTTGTTACTCTCTCTCTCCAAAGTGCTTGTATCCATGTTCCACCTTTCTGTTCCTTGCATGTTCTCCCTTTTCTGCTCTACCGTCCCCTGACTCAACCCTCTCTTCACCCACTAACCCTCTCTTCGCCCCTCACCTCAACTAACCCTCTCTTCGCGCTATCAGGGACAGTCATGTACTGTATAGCAGGCAGCCTTCGTAGCACCCTCACACAAGCCCTATGGTATGGACAGCGCCTTCCGGTAGTGACAGCTGCACTCTCGGCGCTGCACAAAGCGTCACCACTACAGTGTGCAGTGGAAGCCACAACACTCACTAGACCATGCCTAGAGGCAGTAACCAAGTACACTGTGCAGTAGCAGCCACTCGGTCACAGTGTGCACTACTACCTTACAAATGCACTGCAGCCATCAAGGAGACCACTAGTCACCAAGCACTGTGCTGCTGCTGGCTTCAAAGCACCTAGGCGAGTGCACATGATGTCACTCAGTCACACTCTTCCTCCCATTTTCTGCTCAATTGTCTTCTCTTCTCCGTTTCAGTCTCTTCTCTCTCTATTCCACCTGCCTCTTGTGGCCCTCCTCGGGTTTGTGTGTTTTCTCGTTTGTTTTTTTTTCTTTCTCACCACAATAGTTGGATCCGTGTCCCACCTTTCTGCTCATTCCGTGTTCTCCCTTTTCCATTCTACCATCTCCTCACCCACCCTTTCTTCACCCCCTAACCCTCTCTATGCCCCCTCACCCCACCTAACTTTCTCTTCATGCAATCTCCCTAGCTTCCTTTCACATACGTCTGCCCTTCTCCTCTGTCCCCAAGCTGAAGACAGTAGACAGGGGGGTCCTCACTTCTCACCACGCAGAGTTCTGTAAATAACTAGCACAACAGTAGCCCCCCCCACACACAGCATTGAGGCATCGCTAAACACTTATAACTTCCCAAAGGCCACTGCACACTAACCAAAACGAAGCGCGAAGCTGGCATCTGGACTGCTTTCGCCAGCGCGCGCTCGGCCTCACTCCATAAGCTCGTTCCCTCCCACCCTTCCTTTGATGCCAGAGGGCTTTGGAATGCGGATTATGGCCAGTGCATGTGCTTCACCATTTGCTCCCCCGCCCCCCCATCAGACTTCAAAGGCTGCCGCTCCTCCGCCCCCCATCCGACTTCAAAGGAATGCACTCCCCGCTGTCTTGTTCTTTTTTCCTTACATTTGCCATGCATTAGCTAAAGCTCACCAGTGGGCCTTTTGCCCCTCACTAAAAGCTCCTCTCCTCAAATCTCTTTCTCGCTCTCGCACCCACGCTCTTTCTGTTACTCCTTGCTCTCTTTATCTCCATTCCTCCCCTGTAGTTCTCTCTCATTCTTGCGCTCTCCCTCACTCTCACCGTGACATCCCTCTCGCTAACCTACTTTCCCTTTCAATGCTGAATATTGAAAAATATATGCAGTCGCCAGGTGTTTTTAACTCAATCTTTTTCACTTTCTACGTGCGCACAACTCGTGTGTAATTTTTGTTCCTCCTACCCCTCTCTCTATGTCTCTTTCTCGCTCTCGCACCCACACTCTTTCTGTTACTCCTTGCTCTCCCTCCAACTCCACCCTCCAACTCCAACGGTGAACAACCTTTACAACGCAACTTTTACCACGCAGTGCCTTTACGACGCAACTTTTACAACGCAAACCATTACAACGCATTGCGCTGGGGGGCGCTCTAGGATAGGGAATAGGTTTCATGTACTATCCAACACCTTCCCTACTATCCACGGGGACTGGAGTTGGAATAGTAAATTAAACAATTCACTATTCAGCGCCCCAAAGCACTATGCGTTGTAAAGGCATGCGTGGTAAAAACCGTGTTGTAAAGGCATGCGATGTAAAAGCATGTGTTGTAATGTCATACATCCAACTCCAACTCCACCCTCCAACTCCACCCTCTAACTCCACCCTCCAACTCCACCCTCCAACTCCACCCTCCAACTCCACCCTCCAAATCCAACCTCCAATTCCACCCTCAAACTCCACCCTCCAACTCCACCCTCCAACTCCAACTCCACCCCACCCTCCAACTCCACCCTCCAACTCCACCCTCCAACTCCACCCTCCAACTCCACCCTCCAAATCCACCCTCCAAATCCACCCTCCAAATCCACCCTCATACTCCAACTCCACCGTCCAACTCCACCCTCATACTCCAACTCCACCCTCATACTCCAACTCCACCCACCAACTCCACCCTCCAAATCCAGCCTCCAACTCCACCCTCCAAATCCACCCTTCAAATCCACCCTCATACTCCAACTCTACCCTCCACCTCCACCCTCCAAATCCACCCTCCAACTCCACCCTCCAAATCCACCCTCCAAATCCACCCTCCAACTCCACCCTCCAAATCCACCCTCCAAACCCACCCTCACCCTCCAACTCCAACTCCACCCTCCAACTCCACCCTCCAACTCCACCCTCTAACTCCACCCTCCAACTCCGTCCTCCAACTCCACCCTTCAACTCCACCCTCATACTCCAACTCCACCCTCCAACTCCACTCTCCAAATCCACCCTCATACTCTAACTCCACCCTCCAACTCCACCCTCATAATTCAACTCCACCCTCCACCCTCCAACTCCACCCTCCAACTCCATCCTCCAAATCCACCCTCCAAATCCACCCTCCAAATCCACCCTCCAAATTCACCCTCCAAATTCACCCTCCAACTCCACCCTCCAAATCCACCCTCTAAATCCACCCTCCAACTCCACCCTCCAACTCCACCCTCCAACTTCACCCTCCAACTCCACCCTCCAAATCCATCCTCCAACTCCAACTTCCAACTTCACCCTCCAACTCCACCCTCCAACTCCACCATCTAACTCCACCCTCCAACTCCACCCTCCAAATCCACCCTCCAACTCCACCCTCCAACTCCACCCTCCAAATCCACCCTCCAACTTCAACTCCACCCTCCAACTCCAACTCCACCCTCCAACTCCACCCTCCAACTCCACCCTCCATATCCACCCTCATACTCCAACTCCACCCTCCAACTCCACCCTCATACTCCAACTCCACCCTCCAACTCCACCCTCATACTCCAACTCCACCCTCCAACTCCACCCTCCAACTCCACCCTCCAAATCCACCCTCCAAATCCACCCTCATACTCCAATTCCACCCTCCAAATCCACCCTCATACTCCAACTCCGCCCTCCAACTCCACCCTCCACCCTCCAACTCCACCCTCCACCCTCCAACTCCACCCTCCAACTCCCCCCTCCAACTCCACCCTCCAACTCCACCCTCCAAATCCACCCTCCAAATCCACCCTCACCCTCCAACTCCAACTCCACCCTCCACCTCCACCCTCCAACTCCACCTTCCAACTCCACCTTCTAACTCCACCCTCCAAATCCGTCCTCCAACTCCACTCTCCAACTCCACCCTCATACTCCAACTCCACCCTCCAACTCCACCCTCCAAATCCACCCTCATACTCCAACTCCACCCTCTAACTCACCCTCATACCTCATACTCCAAATCCACCCTCCAACTCCACCCTCTAAATCCACCCGCCAAATTCACCCTCCAACTCCACCCTCCAAATCCACCCTCCAACTCCACCCTCTAACTCCAACTCCACCCTCCAACTCCACCCTCCAACCCCACCCTCCAACTCCACCCTCCAAATCCACCCTCTAACTCCATCTCCACCCTCCAACTCCACCCTCCAACTCCAACTCCACCCTCCAAAGCCACCCTACAACTCCACCCTCCAGCTCCACCCTCTAACTCCACCCTCCAACTCCACCCTCCAACTCCACCCTCCAATTCCACCCTCCAAATCCACCCTTCAACTCCATCCTCCAAATCCACCCTCCAAATCCACCCTCCAAATCCACCCTCCAACTCCACCCTCCAAATCTACCCTCCAAATCCACCCTCCAACTCCACCCTCTAAATCCACCCTCCAACTCCAACTCCGCCCTCCAACTCCACCCTCCACCCTCCAACTCCACCCTCCACCCTTCGACTCTACCCTCCAACTCCAACCTCCAACTTCACCCTCTAACTCCACCCTCTAAATCCACCCTCCAAATCCACCCTCCAACTCCACCACCCTTCAACTCCAACTCCACCCTTCAACTCCACCCTCCAACTCCAACTCCACCCTCCAACTCCACCCTCCACCCTCTAACTTCACCCTCCAAATCCACCCTCCAAATCCACCCTCCAACTCCAACTCCACCCTCCAACTCCACCCTCATACTCCAACTCCATCCTCGTACTCCAACTCCACCCTCCAACTCCAACTCCACCCTCCAACTCCACCCTTAAAATCCACCCTCCAAATCCACCCTCCAACTCCACCCTCCAACTCCACCCTCCAACTCCACCCTCCAAATCCACCCTCCAAATCCACCCTCCAACTCCACCCTCCAAATCCACCCTCACCCTCCAACTCCAACTCCACCCTCCAACTCCACCCTCTAACTCCACCCTCCAACTCCATCCTCCAACTCCACCCTCCAACTCCACCCTCATACTCCAACTCCACCCTCCAACTCCACCCTCCAAATCCACCCTCCAAATCCACCCTCATACTCCAACTCCACCCTCCAACTCCACCCTCAGACTCCAACTCCACCCTCCAACTCCACCCTCCACCCTCCAACTCCACCCTTCAACTCCACCCTCCAAATCCACCCTTAAAATCCACCCTCCAACTATACCCTCCAAATCCACCCTCCATCACTTAGGAACACCACCACATCACTCGGGGACACCACTACATCACTCGGGGACACCACCACATCACTCGGGGACACCACCACATCACTCAGGGGCACCACCACATCACTCAGGGACACAACCACATCACTAAGGGACACCACCACATCACTCAGGGGCACCACCACATCACTCAGGGGCACCACCACATCACTCAGGGGCACCACCACATCACTCGGGGACACCACCACATGACTCGGGGACACCACCACATCACTGGGGGACACCACCACATGACTCGGGGACACCACCACATCACTCAGGGACACCACCACATCACTCTGGGACACCACCACATCACTCTGGGACACCACCACATCAGTCTGGGACACCACCACATCACTCTGGGACACCACCGCATCACTCTAACACACCACCACATCACTCAGCCCAACCACATCATCATTCAGCACCACAACATCACTGTCCTTGCGTGCTACCAACAAGGCAACTAGGCCAACCACAACAGCACTGTCCTTGCTTGCTACCAACAAGGCAACTAGGCCAACCACCGTATCAGCAGTACCAATATGGCCCCCCACCAACAGGACCCCAATACCAACAATGGTACCCTGAATTCGACGGAGGTTTCTATGGTGCGCAGCCTTTTTTAGGATCACGCCCAGGACCACGAAGAGGAAGGAACAAGAGGGGCAACAATGTGATGTGGCAGGAGGAGGAGCGAGAAGACCCTCGGGTGGCAACAAGGAGCATGGCGGGTGCTCTCCAGAATCAGCCTTCGAACAGCAGAAGGGGGACCTAGTGGTCAACATAACACCTTGGGCCCTCACCGATATACAGAAGTCAGTCCTCAATAAAGGCCTCGGCTTTGTACCAACGAACAAATTGGACAATTTCAAACAGCATGCGGAAATGCAGGAATTTGTCAGGAAAATTTAACTCCAGGCATTTTTCCGCAACAAAGAAGACACCACTACAACAACTGACACTGGTTTAAAACCGAAGTCAACCTCTACACCACCAGATGCAGTTTTACCAGAAGAGGTACTCGCCTTCGAGAAAGCGATCATGACAGACCTACAAAAACTGAACACTAACCCTAGAGTTTGCCACAACACCAGCAATTTGGAGCGGAAGGCCATAAAACAACTGGCAGAAAACAAAGATATGATAATAAAACCGTCAGCTAAAGGGGGGGTAATAGTGGTGCAAACTACCACTGCCTATGACCTTGAATGCCTAAGGCTCCTATCAGACAGGAGGAACTACACTGTCCTTCAAGAAGACCCTACAGAATCTATACGCACAGGCATACCGGGTATCGTGGAGGAGGCACTGGCACATGACTGGTTATCGAAAAAAGAGGCAGAGTTTCTAATTCAGGCAGCACCAAAAGTGCCCTATTTCTACATCATACCAAAAATACACAAAAACCTAGATACACCGCCAGGCAGACCGATCGTGTCAGGTATTGGATCAATCCTCGAACCCTTGTCCCGCTTCGCGGATGCATTCCTGCGTCCCCCTGTACAAGCCACCAACACCTATTTGAAGGACACAAAAGCAGTTCTGCAACTGTTGCAAGACTTACCCTTTGACCTCACAACTCAGTTATTACTGAGCCTGGACGTAGAGAGCTTGTACACAAGCTTACCACACGATGAAACCCTCTACATCATTGAAGAAGTTCTTTTCTCCACTCCTTGGAAATACCAAACTCCCAGAAGTGTTGTCCTTGAATGCATCTCCACGGCATTAACCAAAAGCTTTTTTGAGTACAACAAAACACTGTACTTACAGAGCCATGATACGAGCATGGGGAGCACCTTTGCTCCCAGCCTGTCCAGCCTGTACGTCCATCACCTGGAGACACAAAAAATCCTCCACACAGATAACCCATTCAGTAGCAATATATTGATTTATATATCTATATATATATTGACGCTATATGGATGACATTTTTGTCATCTGGAACGGCGACTTACAATCTGTGACCCAATTTATGAAGTGGCACAGTACTCAGAACGCATTTCTGAAATTCACTAACACTGTCTCTAATGAAACACTTGTATTCCTGGACCTCAATATCTATCCAGAGTACGGACTGCTAAAAACAACTACACACTTTAAACTGCAAGAAACTGTCTCTTAAGATTTGACAGTTTCCACCCTCGTCACCTTAGTGAGAACCTCCCGTATGGACAATTTCTCTGCCTCAGGAGAAACTGTACAGATATAGGAGAATACAATACACAGGCGACAGACCTAAAAAAGAAACTTCAACAGAGACAATATCCTGCCGCCGTGATCAAAAAAGCCATGAAGAGAACCCACAACAATAACAGAGAGGCCCTCCTGGAAGACAAAGTACAAAAAGAGACTAACCAGAAAAGACCCACTTGTGTGACAACCTACAACACTCAGTCCAATGAAGTATCCAAAATTACCAATAGACATTGGCGCACCCTATTGTGTGGCGATCTGGAATTTGAGAAACCGTTGTTCGCACATAGGGGTGGTAGAAACTTAAAAGATATACTAGTGCATACCCGCCCTCAAATAAAACACCAGGATCAACCCACATTACATGGGATACAGGGGCACCACCCATGTGGCAACTGCAGTAGCTGTCATCTAACCAAAAAAAGCAGGCAACTCTTGTTCAGGAATGGTACAACCTGGGACCAAAGAAAATTTACAAACTGTAACAGTAAGAACGTTGTATATATTATCACCTGTCCATGCGGTCTTGAGTACATAGGGATGACCACAAGACCTGTAAAAACCAGGATAAATGAGCACAAGAGTAATGTAAGGTGCAAGAAAAGCACGACAAAAATGGCAACACATTTTCTAAATGAGGTGCATTGTGTGAATGATCTGAAGTGGACCATCATCGAACAACTACCCTCTGACAAAGGCCTCTTTGAAAAAGAGCAACGATGGGTGTTCCGGCTGGGGACCCACCAGATGGGTCTGAATGGCGACATTCCGTGGAGCCAGCTTAAGTAACTGGAACACACACAACTTTTAACCTACACATTCCTTTGTGTATGACATTTCACATACAGTACCTGAATAGAGGTCTACTGGCACTGTCCTATAGGAACTGCCCCTGGAGCTCCTTTATTAAAACTTTTCAAAGATCAGGCGCTGTTTTATACACAGAGAATTACCAGCATTTTTGTATCTACAACTCTTTTTTAAATTGTTCCATATAGTGATATCGCTCCCACACAGACTGAGCTAATAACATTTGTTCCAGGCTTGGAACTTGACTAATATACGCTGAAGGAAATTCCTTCCTTTTCGCACACGCGCAGGGTCTGAGACATTCCGTCCCGCCCTAGCGCATGCGCACTCACCCGCCTATGCGACTAGCACGCTGACGATGCAAGAAGCTTGAGACACTCCCTCTCGCCTCCTGCACATGCGCATGGACCTCTGGTACCGGAGCATGCACGATACGCGTGCCACTTTACTTTGCCGAAAAACACTCGGAAGCGGTCCAGAATGACCGTATTTGGGCACAAACGCTTTCCGTTTTCAATCAATGACCTCGTTAACCGGCGCCGACACGGATATAAAAAGCGCCTTCCCATGAGCCTCCTTTATCCCATTGGAGCCGCGTTGTGGGAGAGGTCGGAAGCAGGAAATCCTAGAGCGTGTGATTTATGTTTAGTATTATGTCTGTTTTGTCCTTGTTCTTTTTTACAGGGAGCACCATCACCAGTAGATTGACAATTTTTGTCTAGTTGCTGCTTCCCTCACTATATATTTTTCTAGGTCACTGAACCTCTCTGAGGTGGCGCAAGATTGACATTTTACCAATCAATTGTTGCATCCCTTTCTGCTCTTGTTTTCAGGTTCTCAAATGCAGAAGCCTCATCAAAGGAATTTAGGCACATTTTAGCCTTTATTATTTCTTTTCACTTTTCTGTAAATATCAGATCCCTTTTTTCAAACATACGTGAGTAAGGTCGGGATTTGTGTACCCTGTCCTGAAGAAGGAGCTATGCTCCGAAACATGTTGACACACACAAGAGGTAACGTACCATAATATACAAATTACCTCGAGTATTCACCCCTTTTAATAGTACCAGCACGGGGGTACATTACAGTTTTTTGTAAAACCCCACGCGCCAGGTCCTTTTTAAATTCACTTTATTCACCCATGATCCCACCACTCACTTACACTTAAATTAACCCCAAAACACCACACATAGCCAATAAAGTGCTCCCGCGTAGTCGTAGTGTAGCAGCACGCTGCATCCCGTAGAGGGGTGCGAAGACCCCGATGATGAAGCATGACACCAAGGGTCCTTTTGGTGTGTGAGGGGTATTTAAAAATCACTGTGTGCTCCCCACCACTGTAGGGATCATCCTCACACCATTTGTGGATTCTATATGTTTCAAAAAATACCAACAAGCATTGCCATAGCCAATAGGACTCGCATTAGGAAAGTGTAAGCTATTGGCTTTGTGAATAACGATGCTATCAATGTATATATTTTCAAAGCCAACACATTAAAAAAAATGTGTAATTTACAATACCAATAGCTCACACTTTCCTAATGCGAGACCTATTGCATTGCAAATGCTTGTTTTAGGACTTGTGTCCTGATTGCAGGAGAGGATGAAGGCATGTGATGGCGAAAGCAGTGGATGGAGGCCATCTAAGGGTGTGAATAAAGGGAGGCTGAACAGAGGGAATGGAGGGGCCACGCAGACAACAGAGGGTGCAGCACACCCACCGATGCCTTCTTCAGAGCAGCCCCCGCCACACCATGACTCACTGGAGGTCTCTCTTCCCAGGGTCTTCTGCAAAACCTCCAAAGCCAGCACATCTGCCCCCCCTAACAGCGCATCCCTTGGTTCCCAAAGCAGTCTGTGGGGAAGCGGCAGCCAGGAGCTTTCTGTCTGTCTCCAGCCCTCTTTTCGTAGCGCTGGAAACTGAATATGCACAGCATAACACAGCATGGCACCGCCATCTTAAAGTGGTGCTGAGTGCGCTAGGCAGAGGGAAGGCAGAGGAGATATGAAACATACCTAAACTCCTAAATGCCAGCCCAGAGCTTCATCCCTGGAGCCTCGATGGTGGGTGTCAGGGAAAAAATCGAGGCTGCCAGCGAAATTGTCTGTGGGTAAGAGAGATAGGACTGAACTTAGGTAGCATAGATGCGCCGCCACACCCAGAGAAAGTGCTGAACTGGTGAAAAAAGCATGTGAGCAACAGACACGTTTTTAAAGGATATCAATAACTGTCAGATAGCCTTCCATAGAACTTTAATTTCTTTGACGTTTCTGTTACTATTTTTCCTTCCTAGTAAGTCGGATTTTTGCCTGTCTGGTTATAAGTGAGGTGGTGGTTGGATTGTTTCATCAGTGAGTGGGTGGGTGGATAGAAAGTGGATGAGGGGGCAGGTGGGTGAATGAGTATATTGGCAGGTGAATGCCTAGACAGCTGAATGCATACAATGTTAGATAAGTGAGTGACGGGTGAGTGGGCGAATGTGTGAGTGAGAGGAGTTCAGATGGGATGGATGGGTTAGTGAATAAGTGATTGGATAACACTGGGTGGGAGGTGGTGGTTGGATGAATGGATGGCTGGATGAATAGGTGCATAGCTAGATTGATGGATGAGTAGATGTGTGTATGAGATTATGGATGTGTGGGTTGAAATGTGGGTAGCTGGGTGCATGAGGAAACGGAGACCAGAGTGCATGTGAGCCAGTGCATAGATGGATGTTCTGATGCATGGGTGAGTGATTCAACGGATGCGGTGAGACGGATGTATGACGTTACAACGCATACTTTTACCACGCATACCTTTACAACGCGGTATTTACAATGAATACCGGTACAACGCATAGCGCTTTGAGGTGCTGGATAGTGGTAAGTATAATTTTCTATTCCAACTCCAGTCCCCGTGGACACTAGGGAAGGTGTTGAATAGAAAATTAAACTTATTCCCTATCCTAGAGCGCCCCCCAGCGCAATGCGTTGTAATGGTATGCGTGGTAATGCCTGCGTTGTAATGGTAGTGCGTTGTAAAAATTTTGTTGTAAACGTTACATACCGTTGAGACAGTAATTGGAAGACTGTGGAGTGAGTGGGTGGAAGATGGATGGATGAATGGATAGAACGGTGAATCATTTGTTGAGTGAGTGATTGTATGGGATCTGTTGCTGAGTTGTCTTCCTAAACTGGAATGATGTTAGATTTCAAAATAAGTTCTTCACATGTCTTAAATTGCTGAGAGCCAAACCATGGGAAATGTTTCAATTCAACCTCCCACCATTTCCTTATCCAGCAAATGGTCATGCATTTGACAGGGCTGAAGGAGGGAAAGGAACTCCCTGGGCCTGGGACTTGACTCATCCTTCAAGATTGTGGTGCTGTTTTCAGAAAAGGATGATCCAATAAATCTTCTGGAACTCCCTGCGTGTCCCCTCCCAACAACAACATAGGAGTCATCAACTTGTGAACTCTCGCAGATCTCTAGATCATTCCTTCGAGTTGGAGAGAAAACAATTCGGCTCATGTGAAGGGCTAATGCATGAGAAGGGATTCTGAGAATTGTTGTCTTAAAGAAGTTGATCTGCATTTGACAACTGGCTGCAATTGACAAACCAGTAGTTGGTTGTAGCAGCCACACACTGAGAGTTGAGGAATCTCACCTAGCTCTATCTTTAACAGGATTGAAGTACAACCTACCCCCAGTTACATACTCCATGCTAATGACTAACAGTCTCTAAGCAATGACAAGACCAGATAAGTTGTGTTTTTGGTAGCTCGAATGTAGAAATTTGCTGCGGAATAGGATTTCTTTGCCACAACAATGTCCTTCTTAACCACCAGATCCCAAAGTGAAGCATCTTCTGATATGTTGGACCCGGGGGAGATAATCCATTGATAAGGGAATCCACTTTCACTACAGGTGGGAGCTCCTCATTGAAACCTTGTGGATATGCCTGGGATCGGAATTGTGGAAATGTAGTTTATGAAGCTCTTTTCAGTCCCTAGACCAACATTTTTAAACAGTGTTGTGCAAAGGGGGCGGATGGCTCTCGTTTCTTTCCTTTGATACGGTTGAAGACAATCATCATCTCCATCATCTGAGACTGGATCTGGAAAAGCCAGATTCATTCTGAGATGCTGCAATACCTCCTCGAGATCAGTGCCTTGAATACTGTACCCTCTATCGTCTTGATTCTCCTCTAGGTCGTCCCTGCATGATTGCGGCTTGTCTATCCACCTTGGATGTTTAGCATTTATGGTCCACTCTGACTGCTTAACAAGCAGGTTTCACCAGATTTCAGTAGCCATTGGCTAACTCACAAAGCCTTCTTCCCATCGAAGGATACCAATAACCCCAGGCTTGAGACCATATTTTGTTAACGTTATAAAAATGAACGACCCATCTAGGCCAAACGAAAACATGACATGATAGCGAAATGGAGCTTCAAGCCTGGCCCATTCCTGTAAATATGCCTCTGACAAGTTCTCCAAGTGCACGTGGCCTCGGCAGCTGCAGGCAGCCGTAGCCCTCATGTGAACTAGCAGAGGCGCTGTAACCTCTGGTCTGGTCTAACCAGAGGTCTAACAGATCATTTGAGGAGACAGTGCTTTGATTCCAGGACTGTTTTATGGTTTTACTAGGACAGTTTTTACTGATATTACCACAAACATTGCCTTCACCATGCATACATGGATGCAGTCTCCCATACCTTGTAAAACATATATTAAGTTTGATTTTACAAGTTCGAAACTGCCCCGATTTGCAATCATGGGCCACTTTTCAGGTCTCGCCTACGCAGCGCACATGCGCTGCATAGGAAAAGACCTTTTGAAATCGATTCAGCTTTGTGCACGCAAAAAACGTGCATGCATTGCATTGCTTTTAATGGCAACGCTTGCACGTTTGGAGATTCCCTCTACCACTTTACTACCCCTCTACCCCTCTGCCCCTCTTCTACCCCTCGTCTACCCCTCTACCCCTCTTCTACCCCTCTACTCCTCCTATACCCCTCTACCCCTCTTCTACCCCTCTACCCCTCTTCTACCCCTCTTCTACCCCTCTTCCCCTCTTCTATCTCTCTTCTACCCCTCACCCCTCTTCTACACCTCTACCCCTCTACCCTTCTTCTAACCCTCTACTCCTCCTCTACCCCTCTACTACCCCTCTACCCCTCTTCTACCCTTCTAGCCCTCTTCTACGCCTCTAGCCCTCTTCTACCCCTTTACTACCCCTCTTCTACCCCTCTACCCCTCTTCTATCCCTCTTCTACCCTTCACCCCTCTTCTACACCTCTACCCTTCTTCTACCCCTCTACCACCCCTCTACCCTTCTGCCCCAATACCCCTCTACCCCACTTCCACTCTACTACCCCTCTACCCTTCTTCTCCTCTACCCCTCTACCCCTCTTCTACCCCTCTACCCCTCTTCTACCCTTCTACCCCTCTACCCCTTTACCACCCCTCTACTACCCCTCTACCCCCCTCTACTACCCCTCTACCCCTCTACTACCCCTCTACATCCCTACTACCCCTCTACCCCTCTACCCCTATTATACCCCTCTACCCCTGTTCAACCCCTCTACCACCCTTCCACCCCTCTTCCACCCCTCTACTACCCCTCTATCTCTCTTCTACCCCCTTCCACCCTTCTACCTCCCTACCCCTCTTCTACCCCTCTACCCCTCTACTACCCATCCACCCCTCTACTACCCCTCTACCCCTCTACCCCATTACTATTCTGCCCCACTACCCCTCTACTACCCCTCTAACCCTATTCTACCCCTCTACCCCACTACCCCTCTACTACCCCACTACCCCTCTACTACTCCTCTACCTCTCTTCCACACCTCTACTACCCTCTACCCCTCTACTACCCCTCTTCTACCCCTCCATTTCTACCCCTCTTCTATCCCTCTTCTACATTTCTATCCCTCTCCTACCCCTCTACCCCTCTTCTACCCCTCTACTACCCTTCTTGTACCCCTCTACTACCCCTCTACTACCCCTCTACCCCTCCTCTACCCCTCTTCTACCCCTCTACTACCCCTCTACCCCTCTACCCCACAACTCCTCTACTACCCCTCTATCCCTCTTCTACCCCTCTATCCCATTTCTACCCCTCTCCTACCCCTCTACCCCATCCTCTACCCCTCTTCTACCCCTCTACTACCCCTCTTCTACCCCTCTACCCCACTACCCCTCTACTACCCCTCTACTGCCCCTCTACCCCTCTACTACCCCTCTTCTACCCCTCTATTTCTACCCCTCTTCTACCTTTCTACCCCTCTTCTACCCCTCTACTACCCTTCTTCTACCCCTCTACTACCCCTCTTTTACCCCTCTACTACCCCTCTACCCCTCTACTACCCCTCAACCTCTCTTATACCCCTCTACTACCCCTCTACCCCTCTACCCCACAACCCCTCTACTACCCCTCTATCCCTCTTCTACCCCTCTTCTACCCCTCTACTACCCCTCTACTACCCCTCTACCCCTCTTCTACCCCTTTATCCCTCCTCTACCCCTCTTCTGCCCCTCTACTACCCCTCTTCTACCCCTCTATCCCACTACCCCTCTACTACCCCTCTACTACCCCTCTTCTACCCCTCTATTTCTACCCCTCTTCTACCTTTCTACCCCTCTTCTATCCCTCTTCTACCCCTCTTCTCTCTCTCTCTCTCTCTCTCTCTCGCTCTCTCTCTCTCTCTCTCTTTTGACTTGAGCTGCTGGTGGGGAGAAGGCGCTTCTCTGTCTCCGTGGCCCTGTTCTCAGACTCAACGCATAATTAATTTAAGTTGATAAAAACAAAGTTTGTTTACATAGGGTCATGTGCATCCAGTAGCAGCTGCCAACTGCTACAATTAATGTCAACTTCATATATAATGTTGATTGGGTAGAAGTTTAAAACGGGGATGTTTCAACGCCAATCTGAAGCTTTTCTTTGAAGCTGCGGCCCATTAAGACCTGTTGGAAGCTTTTCTTAAGTCCTTCGTCTGACGCCATGATTGCTTCCAGACTTTTGGGTTTGTGGGCTCCCTGGTCTAAATTTAGCCAGGCATCCACATGCAGCCTCCAATCCTGGAGTCTTCCCAAGAAACATTAATTAGCATTTCGTGGAAGTGTGCATTTTGCGCAGTTCTTGTTTTGTTTTGTTAAGATGTATGGCCAGGGAAGGACTGCCTTCGGAGGCTTACCCTCTTGAGGAACCGTTCACGTCAACATCCCTTGTCTGGAAGCCGGTCCCGTCAATGCATGGTCTCAGGCCACCTCAGTAAAAACATTTTCCTTTGCAGCTGGGATTATCCCCCACGCAGGCCGCGATAGTCCGCTCTGCTTTAGTCCACTACTGGGCTTAAATGCCCACACGCTGCTATCTTCTCCTGTTGGCGCGCGGCCCAGGCGGGGTGCCTTCCAGAGGCTTATGAACCCGAAACTGTGACCTCTTTATTGAGGTCCCTGGCGCTGCCTGATGAAGGTAGGAGTCCTTCCTCTGGTGCATCAGTCCAGAGGGTCATCGCTCTGACTGGCCAAAGCAGAGTGCCATGCTTCACCCGGAGCATCATTGGGGCAGTCGTTGACTCCGCTGGCACGAATGGGGGCAGTGAGGAAAATCTACGCAGACAGCCTGGGTACCGAAAGGCCCATGCCTATGTCACCGCACCGAGTCTAGGGAGAGTAGTGGAGTGCTTGTGGCCACTACACAGCAAGGCGCCCATCTACAGATCTCATCCCTGCCTACTTGGGGTTGCCCCAGTGTCCTGGTCACGCCATTCGGCCGGAAACACGTCTTCTGACGCACACTTTTTGCCGAGTTTTATATAGCGCGAACTAGAACCGAACCGAATCAGTTATCAGAGCGCTTTACATAGCACCAGTTACGTTACATGAGGACACACTTTCATTTTAGGCACGGGGAGATTAAGTGATTTGCCCAGAATCACAGGGGGTTTTTGGCGTCGTTACCGAGACTCGAACCCAGATCCCCAGGTCCGAGGTCGAGCAGCAATCGAACCCAGATCCCCAGGTCCGAGGTCGAGCGCCTTAGCCGTTAGGCCAATCCCTCTCCCCTTATCTCAGATACTCATTTGAAGCTTTTTCACCAATCCGAATTAAATCACTGATGTTTGACTTTTGTTCTTTTGTGTGTGCTTTGTTCTAAGTGAAACGCTGCGTTTCTTGTGCAATCAATACATTTATCATAGCTACGCTCCCCTTAGTCAGGACCCAACCAGTTGAATTCCGGGAAGCCCAAACCATCAGTATTTCAAACCTGCGCGTGAAACGTGGGTAGGATGAGCCATGCAGCTTACAAAGGGATGTTTATTTTACATAATTTGTATTAAATAGAATTAGGAAGCAGGAGAACAGTCTCACAGTTGAGATAGGGATTTACATGCACTGGCGACCGCTTTTGAATTGGCTTTAAAACCATTTAAAGATAGCTGCAGCGTCTACGGCAGACTAAGTGGCAGCCGGAGCCTGATAGCACTGCTTGTCCTTTAAAAAATTAAAATAAATTGGCATAGCCAATAGGTCTCGCCTTTGGGACCTTATAAGCGTTCAGTTATGCAGCACAATATCCTTGGTGCAACAACATCAACTGCTGCATGGCTAAGCACTTATAAGGTCCCAAAGGCGAGACCTATTGGCTATGCCAATTTTTTTTTTTTTTTTAAGGACAAGCAGTGCTATCACTCTTTAGAGATGCGATAAAAGTAACGTGCTTCCACAGGAAAATATCAATGTGGCAGCACCTAAAAAGCTGTGAAAATATAATATATGGCAGAATGGACAGTCGCGGCTTGCGGGGGGGGAAATCACGGGGAGGGGGGAAATTACGGGGGGGGAATTAAATAATAAACAGAAATCTTACCTCACAGCCGGTCCGCCCCACCTCTGCTTGCCGTTGGCGCCTTCACGTCAGCACTGGAGTGGACTGGCAGCCCCTCAGTGCCAGGATTGGCTTGGGCACAGCTACTCTTCGCCCGCCGTACTCCCATTAGGAGACAGAGGGGCTCCTGATGGGCATGCGCAAACAAGTGAAAACATAAGTGCGCATGACTGGTCAAGGGCTACAAATTCACCCTCCGTCCCCACTCACTTGTGCTGGGACTGTTCCCATGGGACACAGGGTCAAGACTGATTTACACATGGCTGGGTCCAAACTGGGGTGGCGTAGTAGGCAAAAGAACGATGGATTTAACCCAGATCTTTTGACTGGGTGAGAATGTTTGCATTGTCAGCATTCCATCCATAATTTTTTTGCTGTAACACTTTTCGCCCTAAGTGGGATGGGTATGCCCAGACGTGGGTCCCTTGCTCACTGTGCCACTGGATTAAAGCTAGCCTGGCTGAAGAAGGGTGACATACCCTGAAACCGGCCCCAGGATGCTTGTTTCCGGTCCAGGGAGGACCTAGCCTGGCAGTTCGGACTGGACTTTTCCCACGGGACACAGGGTCAAGACTGTTTTGCATATGGCTGGGTCCGAACTGGGGTGGCGTAGTGGGCAAAAGAATGATGGATTTAACCCAGATCTTTTGACTGGGGGAGTATGTTTGCATTGTCAGCATTCCGTCCATCATTTTTTTGCTGTAACACTATTTGCCCTAAGTGGGATAGGTATGCCCGGACGTGGGTCCCTTGCTCACTGTGCCACTGGATTCAAGCTAGCCTGGCTCAAAAAGGGTGACATACCCTGAAACCGGCCCCAGGAAGCTTGTTCCCGGTCCAGGGAGGACCTGGCCTGGCAATTCGGTCTGGACTGTTCCCATGGGGCACAGGGCCAAGACTGATTTGCATATGGCTGGGTCCAAACTGGAGTGACGTAGTGGGCAAAAGAACGATGGATTACGCAGATCTTTTGACTCGGGGAGAATATGTGCATTGTCAGCATTCCGTCCATTATTTTTTTGCTGTAACACTTTTCGCACTAAGTGGGATGGGTATGCCCAGACGTGGGTCCCTTGCTCACTGTGCCACTAGATTCAAGCTAGCCGGGCTGAAGAAGGGTGACATCGTTTTTTTTTGGCTGTAACAGTGTGTATCTGACACTTGAGCTTTGTGTATTCCTCCTAGACAGCCACACACAATAGGGAGCTTAGGTGTGCCTGGCTGGGCCATTACTGGCAGGATGGGAGGGAGAAGCTGGGCACAGCCAATTTACACTTGAATAGGCTGTGCCCTGCCTCCAAACAAAGGTCTGCATACCTCCTATAGTTAGTCTGGAGCCAGAATAGGGAAGTCCGAATGCCTGGGAACTGCAAAGAGAAACCTATAGAAGTTTCTCCCCTATTTCAAAGGCACAACTGGGTACAATTACACATCTTCAGCACAATTCTGTACCTGGGGATTCTCTGCCAGGTAGGACTGCTGTGCTGCTGAAAGGACAGTGACTCCAAGGGCTTGACCACTGGCCTCCTGATTACAGCCTCAAAGCCATAAAAGGCTCCCCTACATCCTGCACCAGCCCCTGGACCCAGCTGAAGTGTGTTTCTGACTCACAAGTGGAGCCCCTCAGGTCCTGGACCCCCTGGTGTTGCTCAAGGAAGCAGAATTGAAGTTGTTCGGTTTTTCGCAATGTGGTTCTGAAAATTCTGGACTTGAGAATAAAACTTTGTCGCAGCATGACGAATTTAGTATCAAAAGACCAAAAATGACGAGTACACTATGTACAAGCATTTTCGTCATATTCCAGTGACGATTTCACCTCGAAATCGTCATTCTCGTTCTGAACCCTTGGCTTCCATTTTTTATACGGCAGCCATTTTGTGAGTTGCCCTTTACATAGGCTTACAATACAGCCAAATTCGATTCCAAAGGACACGTACACCTTAAATGACTTTTCTCTGACCTGGGCAGGTTGAAACCATTGCCCCAGGCCGAACCTGTTTGGTCAGTTCCTCTCCCAGTGGCCGAACAAGATAGCATCAAGGCACAACAGGCCATAAACCCATTTCATCGCACACACCCTGCCGAATCTTGCTCACACCTGTCCCTGCTCTTTTCTCTCTCACTTGCTTTATGATGGGGAGGTGCCCATTTTTATTGGGGGTCCACCGTTATCTGATGAAATGTTGGGCCTTGCCGGGTGATTTGTTGTGGGCTGGACGAACTGAAATATGGACATGTCATCATGACTCTGCTTTTCCTTTGTAACGAAAAAATGTGAATAGTATACTGTAAACCCAAGAATGTTTGCCTGAAGCTTAATATTTTGTATAAAAAGAGAAGCCTGGCTTTGTAAATTTGAGCAGTCTCCTGAGAATATACATCCCGTGTGTTGTACTTCTAGGACGCTTGTTTCTTGGTTGCAGCCAATAAAATCGATCCTTGACTTCACCTAGAAAACTCTGAGTTTCTGTGGTCTGAATCAGGAAAGTACCCGAGGTCTTTGGGTGTACCCTGGCACCGCTGGGTTACCGGTTCGGTACCGGTTCTGAAAAACCCAGTACCTCAGTTGGCGCCCAACGTGGGGCGATACCAGCGGTTCCAGTCCAGCCAGAGGTTCGTGAGGAGCTTCGTATGAAAATTCTGGAGAAAGGCCATCCACTTCATCGACCCCTGCATGTCGACGTGGTCCGAAAGTCTTTGCTGCGAGGTTCCCCGCTTCCCGACGGCTACAAAGGACTGCTGCCCTGGCTATCGCCCTGATTTGAACCCTTGAAGTTTGGTAGAGCGAAACGATAAGACGAGTCTTCTGGTGACGTCATCGATATCTCAGTTAAGTATAAGTGGAGCGTCTCCCAGTCCTTAGTTGGTCTTAGTTTGGGTATTCCCTTTGGGATCATTTTTTGGAACTTGCAAGTGCCAAAGCCAAAGGACTCGTGTATTCACGAGAAATATCGTAATCGATAATCCTTTGAAGTTTGAAGCTAGACTAGTGAGCGAAGATGCCTGGTCTTAGCAGACTTGGAAATTTGTTTTGTCTTGGTTGTAATAATAGGGATTCCCGATTGGAGGACTCGTGTCCGGTTCCTCCGATTGGAACTCCAACTTATGAATTATATGTAAAACATGGCGTAGGTCCCATCACATATAATGAAGAGTGGATCAAATACACCAGAAAAGATAGTGTTTTAAAATGGCCCCAATATGGTAGCTTTGATACAGAAATCTTAGATAACCTCGAAGTTAAACTTTTTAAGAAGAACGCCCGGCCGGCGATGTTTGACTCTTTCCGCCTATGGCGTAAGGAATATTTACAACAAGGGGTGGTGATGGACAGAGTCTCTGAATTAAGCAGCATACTCTCACCCAGTCAAGAGATCAGGGCTAGATCCAACACCGTTTTTTAGCTCATTGCACCATCCCAGTTTCAGAACCTGGCTGTATGCAAATTAGTCTGTCCCTGGCCCAGTGCATCATGGGAACAGGGCAGACCAGACTACAAAAGCCAATTCTTACACTGGGAAGGAAACAAGCTTCCGGGGACCGGTTTCTGGCATTTCAGCCGTCTTCGGCCCGGCTTGCTTGAATCCTGATGGTGCAATGAGCAAGGGACTCACATCTGAGTACACCCTTCCACGCTTAGGGTGGACAAAAATATTTACAACAAGGGGTGGTGATGGACAGAGTCTCTGAATTAAGCAGAATACTCTCACCCAGTCAAGAGATCAGGGCTAGATCCAACACCGTTTTTTAGCTCATTGCACCATCCCAGTTTCAGAACCTGGCTGTATGCAAATTAGTCTGTCCCTGGCCCAGTGCATCATGGGAACAGGGCAGACCAGACTACAAAAGCCAATTCTTACACTGGGAAGGAAACAAGCTTCCGGGGACCGGTTTCTGGCATTTCAGCCGTCTTCGGCCCGGCTTGCTTGAATCCTGATGGTGCAATGAGCAAGGGACTCACATCTGAGTATACCCTTCCACGCTTAGGGTGGACAAAAATATTTACAACAGGGGGTGGTGATGGACGGAGTCTCTGAATTAAGCAGAATACTCTCACCCAGTCAAGAGATCAGGGCTAGATCCAACACCGTTTTTTAGCTCATTGCCGACGACGCCTGAAACGGCAGAAACCGATCCCCGGAAGCTTGTCTCCTTTCTGGTGAAGAATTGGCTTGGTAGTTTGGTCTGCCCTGTTCCCATGATGCACTGGGCCAGGGACAGACTAATTTGCATATAGCCAGGTTCTGAGCTGGGATGGGGCAGTGAGCTAAATAACGGTGATGGATCAAGCCCTGATCTTTGGACTGGGTAAGAGTGGTCTGCTTAATTCAGACACTCTGTTCATCACCACCCCCTTTTCTGAATCATTTTGTCCACCATAAGCGTGGAAGGGTATACTCAGACATGAGTCCCTTGCTCACTGCTCCATCAGGATTCAAGCAAGCCGGGCCGACGACGCCTGAAATGGCAGAAACCGGTCCCCGAAAGCTTGTCTCCTTTCTGGTGAAGAATTGGCTTGGTAGTTTGGTCTGCCCTGTTCCCATGATGCACTGGGCCAGGGACAGACTAATTTGCATATAGCCAGGTTCTGAGCAGGGATGGGGCAGTGAGCTAAATAACGGTGATGGATCAAGCCCTGATCTTTGGACTGGGTAAGAGTGGTCTGCTTAATTCAGACACTCTGTTCATCACCACCCCCTTTTCTGAATCATTTTGTCCACCATAAGCGTGGAAGGGTATACTCAGACATGAGTCCCTTGCTCACTGCTCCATCAGGATTCAAGCAAGCCGGGCCGACGACGCCTGAAATGGCAGAAACCGGTCCCCGGAAGCTTGTCTCCTTTCTGGTGAAGAATTGGCTTGGTAGTTTGGTCTGCCCTGTTCCCATGATGCACTGGGCCAGGGATAGACTAATTTGCATATAGCCAGGTTCTGAGCTGGGATGGGGCAGTGAGCTAAATAACGGTGATGGATCAAGCCCTGATCTTTGGACTGGGTAAGAGTGGTCTGCTTAATTCAGACACTCTGTTCATCACCACCCCCTTTTCTGAATCATTTTGTCCACCATAAGCGTGGAAGGGTATACTCAGACATGAGTCCCTTGCTCACTGCTCCATCAGGATTCAAGCAAGCCGGGCCGACGACGCCTGAAATGGCAGAAACCGGTCCCCGGAAGCTTGTCTCCTTTCTGGTGAAGAATTGGCTTGGTAGTTTGGTCTGCCCTGTTCCCATGATGCACTGGGCCAGGGACAGACTAATTTGCATATAGCCAGGTTCTGAGCTGGGATGGGGCAGTGAGCTAAATAACGGTGAGGGATCAAGCCCTGATCTTTGGACTGGGTAAGAGTGGTCTGCTTAATTCAGACACTCTGTTCATCACCACCCCCTTTTCTATGGCGTAAGGAAGCCAAACAGAAGGAAATTAAATTAGCAAAGAAAAATAAGAGAGTAAGGGGTATTTCGATAATGCAAGCTGCTATGCAGTATAAAGACAATGAAGAAGAACAGATGAGTGAGCAGTTGCACAGGCAATGTAAAATGGTAATAGCCAAGATGCAGCAAAAGAGCTTGGAAAAGATCCGTTAATGGCGCATTTATTAAGTTCGCCACCCCCCTATGCGCAAAATGCCATGGCACCTTCGCAACCTTTAGTTGTGCAACCTGTGCCTCCTGTTCCTCCACAGCACCCACCAGCTGTTCTTCAGCTGGCTCCTGCTCCTTCGGTGCAACCTCCTCAAGGCCCACCGATCACATCTGCTTCACCTGTGCTTTCTACGACTTTGCCTAGTGCACCTTCTATTTCTCCTAATCATCCCTCTGCTATTGCCTCTGCCCCTGCCTTATCTCACCCTGTTTTTCCACCCGTTCTTCCGTCAGTTTCTCCTTCCGTTCGACAGAGAATGGCCAACACTGTTACCAATCTTTTCTCACCTTTTTTCGGGTCGCCTAATACGACCCCTAACATGGAACGAAGACAGTTGCGAAGTCAACTGCCTGACTATCGAGAGAGAGATTTACTGAATCGTTTAGCGCATAAATGGGTTATCGACGCTGTAAGGTATGATGTAGACTCGGTCATGGAAGTCTTCCGTCAATGGGAAGCACCGAAGCAGAGATATGTTTTTGAACAAATGTGTGTTTTTCTCTGTGAGGATTTGGAAGACAATGATCTGGAATACAACCCGCCCAAGTTGTGTTGTGTGCGGTTCGAGTTCGCAGAGGGCATGATCGTAGGTCCCGATGTCGAGAGAGCGGTTGAGACTTTGTTGTCATATCGGAGTAAGGGGGGCACTTCTCAATCACTATTTGAGCATGACGCACCCGGTAGGAAAAAGGCGCGACAGTACCCCATGAGAGAAGTCCCTCCAGTATGGAAGGAAGAAGTAGCAGCTGGTCATGGTAATGTTCCACCACTTGTGCCAGCACATTTTCAGCGTGTGTGGGTACATGTTCCTTGGAAGGGAGCTGAAGTTTTGGCCCTTAAACAGACATTGCCTGATCCCCGTAAAAATCCCGCAGGGTATTACAAAGAGTTGTCACAAACTGCTGGGTCATGTATCATGAATTTAGCAGACATAGACATGTTGTTTGGGAACGTTGTTCCACAGCCTCTATGGGGAAAGATTCATCATGCAGATCATGATCAAGAGTTAGGTGACACATGGGCTAATATTACTGCTGCAGATGCCCGACAAGTTGGTGGTGCTAAGCCTGAGCCTTTAGTAGCAGATCTCCCTGGTAGGATTATTAATTACATGAAGACTTTAATGCCTGCCATGCGAATAAATTGGGATAAGTTGTCTGCATGTAAGCAGAAGAAAGATGAAACGGTCTCAGATTTCTTCACCAGGTTTGAAGAGACTTTTGTCGACCACAGTGGCCAAGATATGAGCACAGAAGGTGGTCAGCGTTTGTTCGTCGATAAATTCGTGCACAATCTGCTTCCGGAGTTGTGTAAAAAGTTGAAAGATTGAGAGAGTTCATGGGCAGTTTCCTCCTCAGCACAGATATTGGCTACTGCACAGTATTACGAAAATCGAGACAAAGACGAGAAAGATAGAGCAGAAAAGAAAACTAAGGAGCTGAAAACGAAGGTTTTGTTACAGCAAGCATATCCGCCACGTGGTGGTGGTGGTGGCCAGAATAGTGGTGGTCAAAATAATGGTGGTCAGAGTAACTATCAGAATAATTATCAGCAGCCTCAACAGTATCAGAGGAACTCGCAAAGAGTCGAGTATACTCAGCCACGTGTTCCTGTAGGCCCCAACCAGTGTTCGTATTGCAAGGAAGAGGGTCATTTTAAGTATAGCTGCCCTATTCTGTTACAGCGCGCGAATGGTGTTTCAAACACAAGAGGTAGAGGTGTTCAGCAAGCGTCTAGAGGTAGAGGACGTGGAAATTTCCCCCAGAACACACAGTCTCTTCCACCTCAAAATTCTATGAATAGGTTCGATCAGCAGAATAACGCATCTGGTAGGACAGCCCAGTACTATGCTGATGATTACGATGCAGAAGATGAGCATTGGGAAGGTAATGATTGCTAGGACAGACATAGACAAAGAGAGGGAGTTGTTTCAGTTCCAGTAGATCAGAGTGGACCTTACGTTGAGGTGATTACATCAGGTGTGTCAGAGCCTTTTCTGTTGGATACTGGTGCTACAAAGAGTTCTATTATGCACTCCAAACTCCCTGGCGCACCTTTATCTGGCGAAATGAATGTTTCTGTAGGTTTTTCTGGCGCCCCAGTTAGAAATTCGATTTCTGACCCTTTGTCCCTTTCTGTTGGACCTTGTGAATTCGAAGCACCCCTTATTCTGACAACAGGTTGTGGTGAAAACTTGCTAGGATTAGATTTGCTTAAAAGATTGTATGCGACTTTGTACTGTTCTCCTTCTGGAGTACAACTTACACTGGGTAAGAAAGTGGTTTCTCCAATGTATTTGTCAAGAGACAAACTTCCAACAGAATTGTCATCTCTCCCTAATATTCTTTGGGCTACTGGTCCTAATGATGTAGGTCTTTTAGAAATACCGCCATATGTTGTAACATTGAAAGCCAATGTTAAAATACCACGAATTCCCCAATATAGAATTTCTAGTGAAGGTGAAAAAGCTTTGCTAGCGATCGTTTACGATCTAATTGAAAAATATGTCATTGAAGAGACAAGAGGCAACGTTTGCAATAGCCCTGTTCTGCCTGTTTTATAACGAACTGATCCTTCCCAGCCACCCGTTTACAGATTTGTGATTGATCTTAGAGAGGTCAATAAAATAGTTGTACCACAATTTCCAGTTGTCCCCGACATTACTGCCCTATTGACTATGATTCCAGCTTCTGCCACCTGGTTTTCGGTGATTGACTTGAAGAATGCTTTCTTCAGCATCCCGATTGCTGAGGAGAGTAGGGATATTTTTGGTTTCAGTTTAGGAGGTCGCAGCTTCCGCTTTAAACGCGCTCCCCACGGCTACTGTGAAAGTCCATCAATATATAGTGAAGCTCTAAAGACACAGCTTGATACAATTGTTTTACCTAACGGTGCTACCCTCATTCAGTATGTTGATGATTTGCTTGTTGCTGCAGATACTGAGGAAATCTGTAAAGAAGCCACGTTGTCATTGTTGCGTCATTTGTGTGATTTGCACCACAAAGTGTCTCTCTCAAAATTGCAATATTGTCGACAAGAAGTGACCTACTTAGGTCATCTCTTATCGAAGGAGGGAAGGAAACTGACCCCAGAAAGAATTCAGGCAATAGCGAAATTGAGTGTGCCAAGAACACAGAGAGAAGTGCGTGCTTTCGTGGGCATTACATCATATTGCAGGCAATGGATACCAAATTTTTCGTTATTAGCCAAACCTTTGGTGGCATTAACGTGTTTCGTGGGCATTACATCATATTGCAGGCAATGGATACCAAATTTTTCGTTATTAGCCAAACCTTTGGTGGCATTAACGTGTAAAGATACACCCAATCCTGTCCCTTGGTCTGAAGAGTGTCAGAGAAGTTTTTCTGAATTGTGCACAGCATTATGTTCGGCTCCTGTGTTGGGTACCCCCAACTACAGTAAGCCCTTTACATTGTATGTCCATGAGAAACAAGGTTGTGCATTGTCAGTTTTGACTCAGTTGATTGGAGACAAGCAGCGTCCATGTGCATATTTTTCATCGACTTTGGATCCGGTAGCTAAAGCACTGCCGAGTTGTTTAAGAGCAACAGCAGCAGCAGCTGTTTCTATTCGACAGTCTGCTGGTCTAGTGATGAATATTATGTTAGTCGTAATGGTTCCACATGCAGTGGACACGTTGTTGAACAGAACCAAGACACAGCACTTAACTAGTGCTCGATTGTCAGGTTACGAATTGACATTGTTAGCGATGTCATGTGCATATAAAAAGATTCAACACTCTAAACCCAGCTACGTTGTTGCCAATTGTAGAGGAATTAGATGCTTCAGAACAGCATGATTGTTTTCTTAGAACAGAAGAAGAAACGAAAGGGAGAATAGACCTCCAGGACACTCCTCTTGCAAAGTGTGATGGTACATTATGGGTGGATGGTTCATGCTTCAAGCTTCCGAATGGTGACACGACTGCAGCATATGCTGTCACGACTTTGCATACAATTGTTGAAGCTGCACGTATTCCACATAATTCAGCTCAAGCAGCAGAATTGATTGCACTTACGAGAGCAAGTGTGTTGTCAAAAGGAATGAAAGTGACTGTCTACACCGACAGCCAGTATGCATTTGGTGTGGCTCACAGTTTTGGACGATTGTGGAAAGAACGTGGGTTCCTGACTTCGCATGGAGCTAAGATTCAGCATGGTCAGTTGGTGAATGAGCTTCTTGAATCACTGACCATGCCTCTGCAAGTGGCGATTGTGAAATGTAGTGCCCACAAGAAGGTGACTGATGATGTTGGTCGTGGAAAGGCATTTGCTGACGAAATCGCGAAAGAAACTGCAAGGAATGTGATGAGCCGAATGTATGTTGCAGGCCCTGCAAGATGGGTTGGTGATGTTGGAATGTGTGAGGACACAATAGAGAGTGTGAAGTCTATTCAAGCTGAGGCTACAGAGAAAGAGTTGAGCATGTGGAGAGAAAGTACGGGTAGAATGGATGCAAATGGTTGTTGGGTTGAATTGTCAGAGCATCAGAGATGGTTGTTACCCGATGCATATGTGCTAGCAGTGGTTACAATGGCTCATGGAATGGCTCATATCAGCGTGAAAGGGATTGCAAGTTGTTGGCTCCAGTATGGCAAAATTTAGGAATTCCCAAGTGTGCAGAGAATGTCGTCAAGAATTGCATGGTGTGTCTGAAACACAATCCTGGTAGAGGAACCCCAACTCCAGCTGGTCATTTTGCACCTCCTACGTATCCGTTTGAGGTTTTGCAGCTAGATTTCATCCACATGGAGAGGTGCAATAACTTAAAATACGTACTCGTTGTGGTTTGTGCCTTCTCAAGATGGGTAGAAGCATATCCCCTAAAAGACAACACTGCCTTATCCACAGCTAAAGCCCTTGTGAAAGAGTACTTCCCCAGATTCAGAATGCCTAGAATGGTCTGGAGTGACAATGGGAGTGAATTTTGGGTCGTGTGATGAAGAGAGTATGTGAAGGGCTAGGCATTCAGCAAAAGTTCCACGCTGCAAATCACCCCCAATCAGCTGGATTAGTAGAATGTTACAATGGCACGCTTAAGTTAAAACGGGCCAAAATTCAAGCGAGCACAGGTCTTAAATGGCCTGATGCTCTACCATTAGCACTCCTATCCACCAGAATGACTGTGCATTCGCGAGTGAAACTTAGTCCCTACAAAATAGTCTTTGGCCGCCCGGCCAACATATGGGGAGTGCCAAGGCCCACAAAGTTCAGCGAATTAGAACACCCTGTTTTGCTTGATTACTTGTACGAATTGACGGCTAAATTGCGTGTTTTACACCAACAGGTGCATGATACACTGCCTCAAGTCTCTGAAGCTCCAGAACATCAGATCGACCCTGAATCCTGGGTGCTGGTCAAGAATTTCCAGCGAACCAAGAACGACCAGCCCAGGTGGACCGGACCGCACCTTGTTCTTCTTTCCACAGGTTCTGCTGTTCGAGTGGATGGGAAGAAATCCTGGATCCACGGGATCCATTGCAAACGGATCCCTCTGCCTCTGCCATATGACCGGTGGGTCCAGGAGGGTGTCGCCGACTCAGAGACTGAAACCGTGCCACGTTTTCTGCCTTTCAGTGATGCACGTGTAAAAGGAACACTCACTGAACAGGAGAGCGACGATATTTTGCAACCAACTGTATCACCGTCAGTCCGATTGGACACTACAGAACCTGAACTCCTTTTCAAAGACCAAACAGTACCTGGGAAAAAGCGCTATAATTTGAGGCCAAGACCTATGGACAAATAAAAAAAATATTTTTCCCTCCAAGTACTATTTTTGAAAGTGTAGCTCTCCCATCTGAGAAACTTGCTTATTTTTGTTTTTCGAACCGCCATCCGGGTTCCGCTGCTAGGGCCGCGATTGCCCAAAGTCTTTGGGGTGCAGCTGACGACGTTAGGTCGGCAGTTCTGGTTGGTCTAAGGGAGTTGCCCTGGACTGACAGAAGCATTCTTTAGCAGAAACAACCTCCCATCGCGGGCAGCACTTTAGAGAGGATGGAGTTTCTCGAGATGGAGAGACCTGCCAAGGAAATGAACTTTAAACACAAGATTTGTAAAATAATGACAATGAAAAGCTTTTTGATATTGTGCATTTTCATGTTATTCAGTGTGATGATATTTTTAATAAGTTATGTGTTATTCTCTTTTCGAGTAACATTTGCACCCACTACATCGCCTATACCTCCTCCTTCTACTGTTTCCCCACACTCTTTTCTACCCCTTCCTGAACACGAATCAGCTAGGAGATTAGAGTTTATTAATAACTCCTTTGTTCAGCTCTTGCACCAACACCAACTTGTAATGAACACAACGGATAAAGGTATCCCTTATCTGGTCCTGCCTTTCAGCCACAATGGTTCTGTGTGGGCATACAGAACAATGTTCATATACGCACATTAAGTCTACCCCCTACGTTCTGTAACAGACAATCCTAAGAATAGTGCTCTAGTTAAGGGTATAGTAGACATGATTAAGGAAGGTATTTCTTATGAGACTATCCCGAGAGATGAGACACTAGTATACATAGGATGGAACGTAACCGGATATGGAGCTACTCTGAGTGAGAAACAGCAAGCTAAGAGATCTTCCCCGATTTGGATTGTACCCCATCAGGGTCATCTGTGTCTGCAAGGTAATGGCACGAATCCCAGAGCTCAGTTAGGGAAGAGTATCTGCACTAAAACGTATGTTTTTGCAGCCCAGACTTCCCCTTCGTTTTTAGCAGCTAAGGGTACCTATTTCATCTGCCATGATAGAGCCTATACATGGTTGCCCCCTGACTTTTCGGGCTCATGTTTTGTTTCGTTCCTGTTGCCTCCCACCTACACAGAAGCGGCAGATTACCACAAGACCAGGATAGTTAGAGGTGTCTTGAGCAAAGAAGACACTGCAGGACAAGAAGTTGGGGACTTCGTAAAGGGTTTTCTGCCGTTCTGGGGACCGATGGCTAACAGCAGGAACATAAGGCAATTGACAAGGGTGGTTGAATCCACAGTGATTGAAACTGCTGGTGCCCTTAGTAACTTGACTGCTGAGCTCCAGTCGGATCGTCTTATGACCCTACAGAACAGGGTCGCCTTAGATGTCATACTTGCAGACCGAGGTGGGGTATGTAGATTGATCCAATCGAGTTGCTGTGTTTTCATTCCAGATAACGCTCCAACAGTGTACCAGGCCATCTCTAAACTGCATAAGATTTCCGAATCTATTCATGTGGATAAAGGAGATTGGTCTTTAATGGGATGGTTCTGGGAACTGATATCCGCCTGGGGATGGAAAATTCTGATGGTCATTGGGATGGTCCTAGCCATTCTTTTCCTGTTCTGTCTGTGCGTGCAGTGTGCTCCTGCAATATGTGGCCTCTGTGCTGCATCATGTGTAAGGAAACCTGTATCAAGAGACGAGCTAAGTACTAGAATGATGTTACAGCAACATCTCAATGATTTTAGGAATATAGACCTGGACTCAGATTAGCATGAGATTAGGTTGAATTGCCTATGTAAGGGCAAAAGGAGGGTTTGTGGTTCTGAAAATTCTGGACTTGAGAATAAAACTTCGTCGTAACATGACGAATTTAGTATCAAAAGACCGAAAATGACGAGTACACTATGTACAAGCATTTTCGTCATATTCCAGTGACGATTTCACCTCGAAATCGTCATTCTCGTTCTGAACCCTTGGCTTCCATTTTTTATACAGCAGCCATTTTGTGAGTTGCCCTTTACATAGGCTTATAATACAGCCAAATTCGATTCCAAAGGACACGTACACCTTAATTGACTTTTCTCTGACCTGGGCAGGCTGAAACCATTGCCCCAGGCCGAACCTGTTTGGTCAGTTCCTCTCCGAGTGACCGAACAAGATAGCATCAAGGCACAACAGGCCATAAACCCATTTCATCGCACACACCCTGCCGAATCTTGCTCACACCTGTCCCTGCCCTTTTCTCTCTCACTTGCTTTATGATGGGGAGGTGCCCATTTTTATTGGGGGTCCACCGTTATCTGATGAAATGTTGGGCCTTGCCGGGTGATTTGTTGTGGGCTGGACGAACTGAAATATGGACTTGTCATCATGACTCTGCTTTTCCTTTGTAACGAAAAAATGTGAATAGTATACTGTAAACCCAAGAATGTTTGCCTGAAGCTTAATATTTTGTATAAAAAGAGAAGCCTGGCTTTGTAAATTTGAGCAGTCTCCTGAGAATATACATCCCGTGTGTTGTACTTCTAGGACGCTTGTTTCTTGGTTGCAGCCAATAAAATCGATCCTTGACTTCACCTAGAAGACTCTGAGTTTCTGTGGTCTGGATCAGGAAAGTACCCGAGGTCTTTGGGTGTACCATGGCACCCCTGGGTTACCGGTTCGGTACCGGTTCTAAAAAACCCAGTACCTCTGCAAGCAACCGCAAATAGGCCCGTTTGCATCAAGACCGTGCCGCTTGCACCCCAATTCAGCGTCAAGCTCTGACAGTCTTTCTTCACGCAACAGCATTGACCTCTAAAATAGACTGCCAATGCCAAGCTCTGTTAAGGCCTGCCCGCGACACCAGCTTACTCTTCGTGCCACACCAGCAGCCTCCTATTATGATCTACTTGCTACATCGCAAGTGGGACTCTTGGCACAGATTTGAGAAGGTAATCTTTAGCGGGCCCTACCTGGTGACTGTATCCCACCTGTGTATTCCATTGCGGTTAGCCTGAAAATGTGACTTTGACCTGGTCCAGCGTGACCAGATTGCCTCGGTTGCCACTTTGTGCTTTTTGGTGCAATTTTACACAAAAATATTGAAAAATCTAAAGTTTTGATTCTACTGATTGAATTTTTTATGTTTTCTTCTTGTTTTATTTATTACATTTTACTTTTTTTCTAAACTGGTGTGGTATCCTTTTATGGTGTGTTTTCACTGTGTTACATTTTGGAGTGTTGCATAAATACTTTACACATTGCTTCTAAGTTTAGCTTGACCGCTCTGTGCTAAGCTACTGAAGGGTTGAACACAGGTTAATTTGGGGTTGCATATGGCTTCACCATGACAAGGATTGTGGTTGCTGCTTGACCTGGGCTCACACTCCAGTCAACCAGCAACCCAATTTCTTACAAAGGGCAAAATATAACGCTGTGATTGCGAATTTGAAAATAAAGGTACCACCAAAAGATAAGAATTGGCCTAATCTTTTGAGGACTACCCAGGAACTGAAAGAGTCAGTGTATCCTTTATTTGAAGGTGTAATGCAGGTTTATAGAGAGCATAGTGGAATGGATGACCCGATTGCTAAGTATGTATGCAGATTTTTTCCACCTTTTGTTCTTGATTTGAGCCTGTCGATTACCTCGCAGATGTAGCAGAATGTGATTTGTTGACAGACAAAGTTCCTTGATGAGATCCTACAGTATGCAAAATATTGTTGTGACACCCAAGACATAAAGCAGAGAAAGTTGAAGAGGAAATTCTTGATTGCACAGGAAAAATTGGCACATAATGGCGGTAGTGGAAGATTCAGGTCTAGTCCCTGCTTTTGGTGTGAGTGTGGACATGCAGGAATTTGCAATTTTGTATGCACAAAGTTGTAATGTGGTCCCACAAGGGACAGGAAGTGTTATGTCGGTGGTACAAATATTAATACGTTGAAGAAAGTTACCCATTGCAACCACAGATTCAGAATGGTAGCCCTATGTTCAGCCCCATCCCAGAGTCCAGCAGAACCAGTTTATGGTCAATGATCAAGGGACCCATGTCCACATGATGTTTCATAGTCCCATCCGACTCCAATGGATCAGAGTGGTCCATAGGTAGAAGGTGAGGTGAATGGCCACCCCATATAATTTTTGATTGACAATGGAGCTACCTGCTCGCTCATCAGAACGTTTAATAAAAGAGAACCTAGTTGTAGGTATTACAAACCAGCAGTGCACAAATAACGTTTCAGCCCTAGTCTAGTTAAGAATAGGTAAGATCAGAGGCAGTCACCAATTTGCGGTTTGTAATTTAAGTCCCGTAAACCTAAAAGTAAGGAGCCTGTTTTGCAAACTCAGTTGCTTGACTTACTGCACACTGGAAGATGTGGAGATGGAAACTCAGGCAGCTGATGCAGATTTTAAAATAAAGTCTCAAGAGTGCATAACCAGGTTATACCTGTCCTCACAAAATTGGATTCACCTCTTGACCTGAAGTAAACGGTGAAGGCAGAGGTGTGGGATTTCAGATAAAAGGAAATTGGGCTGATTAAAAATGCAAGACCCCTAAAGATTACATTGAGGCAAAACGCAGTCTTCCCACAGAAACCCTAATAGAAGCTCTCACCGGAAGCAATATATTGCCAGTCCTTGAAAGGATGCTAGAAGAGGGCAGTCCATGAACTCTCTGATCATGGATCTTCAGAAATCAAACAAAAAATTGGAGATAGTGCAGGACACGAGAAAAAAAATTGTATTTCCATGTTACTGAGTGGTACCGAAACATAACAAATTAATTTTATTCCTAGAATTAGGAAAGCATGTATAGGGGGTCGTCTTTTCTCATATAACGCAGCAGGACTATGGAACTCCCTCCCCCTTTCCATTTGGTGTGAAACCAACCATCTGGTGTTCCGGACACATATAAAAACCTTTCTGTTTCCATAAACTGATATGTAGTTCATGAACTTTGGCCTCTAGCGCTGGGATGCCTTTGGTAACCATGCACTTTACAAATGTTTTACAATTACAATTACAATTTTCCAAATTCCCTCAGAGACTGAGTGGTTAATGGTCATTCATCTGTGTCAGACTTTTTATCGATTCCTCTACAGAAGACAGTCAATACTTTCTCAAGTTCAAATTACAAGTTAAAACTAGCGTGTGGTGTAGAACGCATCAAGGGCATACAGAAAGCCCATAACACTTTAAGATACTGAAGAAAATCCAAGACAGCCTGCAGTTGCCTTGCAGTTTGACATTGGTGCAGTACATCAAAGATCTGCTTATGGCATCTGTGACCAAAGAAGCATGCAGACAGGACACGATTGGCCTTCTCAACCAACTTGCTGAGAATGGGCACAAGGTCTCCCCTTAAAAAATGTCTGACTGTCAGAAGGAAGTCCATTACCTAGACCACCAAATTGAGTATTATGGAGAGTGTTGCATGAGCGCATCTCCATGGTTGACGATGAAGTGCCCTTCCACACATCGAGAGGTGAGAATGATTTTAAGGATGGTGGGCTACTGTCAACAGTGATTTCCAATGTTTCCTTTACGACGAAGCCCATATGGGGGATCACGCAGAACAACATCAATGACCGCTACCCTTTAATGAAGAATGCATGGACGCCAGCTCGATGAATGCCAGACTACAACAAGGAATTCAATGTATACTGACACAAACGTGATGGATGTGCGCGGTCTGTGTTGACACAGATACACGGGGAAGAAAAGCAGCCAGTAGAATACGTTTCAGCTTACTCAAACCAGTGACCGCACCACTTTTTGGCAGCCTGAAAAAGGTAGAGGTCCTTAGCTTAGTCATACAGCAAAGTGAAAGTATTGTAATAGGTCATCCCCTCATTGTTGTGGTCCCACATTCAATTGAAATCCTTATGACCAACACTCGCATTCAACACATAACAAATAGCTGCCTCACTCTGTATGAATAGGTAACACTAGTCACTGAAAATGCCTTATTGTGGAGATGCAATACATTAATTCGGCAACCTTTTTTGCCCACTCCGAGGATGACACTGATGATTATGAATTTGACAGCAGTTGTGTTGATGTAACAACATTGCGCACAAGCCAAGATCAGAAATTCTGGATGTAAGCCTCGAGGAATTTCATCAGATATTTTTTGTTGATGGCTCTTGTTCAGGAGACAGACATGGTATCTTGAGAATGGATGCGTGTGTAGAAGCCACTTAACCTCTGCACAAGTGGCTGAGTTGATAGCTCTGACAAGGGCATGCAGTGCGTCTGATGGGCAGAAAGTTATCATTTACACTGATAGCTAGTATGGATTTTGCATGATGGATGACTTGGAGCAGTTGTGGTCACAGAGAGGTTTCCTGCCCTCCTCTGGTTGCCCCAGAAGCAATAGCCTGTATATAATGAACCTGCTAAATGTCCTCCAGTGTTCTGAAGAAATAGCAATTGTGAATTGTGTTGCCCACAGGACTGGCAATGATTTTCTCACCACAGGAGACACAGAAGAGATTGCTGGGTAGTGCACTCTTGAGTCCAGCACATTTCCCTTGGATGAACCATGCAGGTGATGAAGGTGTGATGGTCTCAAATAGGCTGTTGAATACTGTACAGACCTTCAGTGAGCTTAAACAGCTGCAGCATGAGGCTTCCAAAATAGAAACAAAGAAAATGAGTATAAGTAGGATGTGTGAAAGCCTCCAGTAACATTTGAGTGTCAAACAATGGGAAGACAGTTCAGCCCACTTCCGTGTTGCCATCCTTGGTCCAATATTTACATGGCCTGACCCAGTCGGTTTAGATGGGATGAGACCACCACACAATATCCATATCTGGGGGTGATGATAGACGACAAGCTATCATGGAAACCAGCGATGGACACCAGATGCCATCTTTTTAAACGTTCGACAGCGGCCTTGCAGTCCTTCTCGCGAAAACTGGGAAGGAGACGTCCAGTAGAATTGCTGAGAATTTACAAAGCCAAGTGCCAGGCCATAGCTCTTTATGGAGCAGGACTCTGGGGTCACACAAATATTGAGTCCCTGCAGAAAATTGAAAATGAATTCATAAGATTTCTCCTAGCGACCCCGAAAGGCACATCAATCTACGCCTCTCATATGGAACTGGGAATACCGCATCTTCAGGATCTTATCAAAATCCAGCCTTTACTCCTGTGGAGGCGCATCTGGGTTTCGGATGTGAACACATTATCTCAGTCGATAGTGGCCGATACAATGTCACTCGACCACTCCTCTAGACTGAAGTGGCTCTGTTACATCAAAAACTTTTTCACTGACCTTGGCCTTGAAAATTACTTTCTCCAACCCGAGTCGATTGTCTGCCTTCCAAAAAAGGAACTCACGGAACTTGCCCTGCGACACTTGGAAACACTAAGATTGTCAACTGACGCTGCTAAACCTTCAGTAATTCACGCAAATATAATCCAGCAATTTTTTGGCATACAACCCTACCTTACCCTACAGAGTAAAACTTACGAGAGGATGTTACTGACCAGATTCAGACTGAATCTTTTTTACAGACTGGTAGCTTTTCCCACAAATAAAGCTTGGGAAAAAAACATGCCCCCATGCCCCTGCGACGGGATTTCAATTCAATCGAATATCCACGCTTTCTTGTTCTGTAAGTTTTATCATCCCCACAGAAAACGTTGGATTCTCCCGATATGCAGGCGGTGGGGCCTCAGACAGTGCCGACCGGCTTTCTATCGACTGCAATCTCTAGAGTCTGAGGAAATTTGCTACCTAGTCCTAAATTTTTTTAAATGTATCATGAATCACAGAAAAAACCTTTAGCAACACGTACTGAAAAAACTTATAACTTTTAAAGCAAATATTTTTCTTTTTCTCTTTTTTATAAAAAAAAAATATATCCTTCTTCTTGTTATCAAATTTTAAACGTTATTAGAAATGTCTTCTTTTTATGTATATCATCGAATTTGCTGAATGTATCTTTTATGGTTTTCCCTGTGATTAACCGAATAAAGAAAGATTTATTATTATAATAGCCTGTATATAATGAACCTGCTAAATGTCCTCCAGTGTTCTGAAGAAATAGCAATTGTGAATTGTGTTGTCCACAGGACTGGCAATGATTTTCTCACCACAGGAGACACAGAAGAGATTGCTGGGTAGTGCACTCTTGAGTCCAGCACATTTCCCTTGGATGAACCATGCAGGTGATGAAGGTGTGATGGTCTCAAATAGGCTGTTGAATACTGTACAGACCCTCAGTGAGCTTAAACAGCTGCAGCATGAGGCTTCCAAAATAGAAACAAAGAAAATGAGTATAAGTAGGATGTGTGAAAGCCTCCAGTAACATTTGAGTGTCAAACAATGGGAAGACAGTTCAGCCCACTTCCGTGTTGCCATCCTTGGTCCAATATTTACATGGCCTGACCCAGTCGGTTGAGATGGGATGATGCCGACCTTCAAGCATTATTACCTCAACCCACCCTTCTGCCTGGTCTGGTGGTTCAGTTGACTAATGCGCCCACTGCAGGAGCCTATGTTCGACCTCATGGTCATAGGTTCAAATCCTGGTGGGTTTACTCAGGCTCTTATCCATCTGAGGTTGATAAAAATGAGTACTATGGAGTTGGGTAACAATAAACATCTGTTAATTAGCGGCAAGATACCTACGGGTGAACATGCGCTTTTACAAATACACTTTATGTTCAGCGTCATGGCCGAACTTTTCCATCAATGATGTATAGTGTATCAGAAAATAAACGCAGGAAGCAAACCCGTTGTGATCACGAATCACATAGGGAAATCATATGGCCCTTTCAATCTGCTTCAGACCAGCTTCTTGGAGACGCTCCACTGTAACCAGCTGTAGTATATCCTGGTCGTTATATGTTTATTTTCGAAGTGAGTGGAGAAATACCGACTAGTCAATGTGATAGTCTGACTGCAGTCAAACTACTCCTGAAGGAATTCACCCTGAGGTTTGGCTTGTCAGTTTATCTTGAATCAGATCAAGGCAGTCACTATAAAAGTGAGGTGATGCATCTCTGGGACTGGGAAAAAATTAAAGCTTAGAATGGAAAAGGCATCAGCTCTACCAAATTTGAGTGGATACTGTTCTATCGCCCATCCTCGAAGATCTGTAGCAAAAATCCTTTAAACTACTCCATGACACAATAAAACCTGCCACCTTAAAGCATAATCATCTTTTTACTTTACATAGAATATACTGGACTCCCCAAAAACTGCCTAAAATATAGAAGCAAGCATGTACATGTCTGAAGTGTGGTTTAACCGAAGTGGTTGACAAGCATTGCTTTGTTGAATGTCCAAAGCTTTCTTCATTGTGGCAGTATGTGAGTACTTTCCTGTTTGAGGTTTTTATATTTGATGTAAAACTAAGCGATATTTAATAATATTTGGTACTGATTCTGTGCCTAGTAGGCAAAATAATAAAGCAGAGGAGCAGCTACTTTTATATTTGATATTGCTGGCATGCAGGGACATTTGCATAAATTGGACACCTGTATATGCTCCGGGCGAGTTCCACTGGGTCAGAGCTGTAAATCAGAGTTCTCAGATGGATGTGGAGGGTGATCTGAGAGCAAAATGTATCTGGGCGAGCCTTTTGACTTGGAAATCATGGCAACAATCCAATGATTACAGGACTGAGGTTGGAAACATTTGTTCAGTAATACAAACATGTAGTAAGATGGCTCTTTATATACTATACCAAAGTAAGGTATAGTGTGCACAGAGTCCAGAGAGTCCCCAGAGGTATAGCAGAAGCTAAATTAGGTAAGTGCTAACAGCTCTCTATGTGGTAGTGTGGGCGAACAGTTAGGCTTATCCAGAGGGTGTGTTACGCATTTATTGTATTTATTCAATCAAGGACTGATACACACACTTTGAGACAGAATCCAGACCAATTAGTTAAGTATAAAAAAGATATACATATGTTTTATTTAAGAATCATGTATAATCATAGGGATGGAGGAGGTAGAGTGAGAATCCTTTCAGTCTCCGTAGTTTACTCTCTTAATCAGCAAGGGGAAAGGATCACTTGTCCCGCTTAAACCTTGGGTTTGTAGTTCGAGGAGGTGGTATCTCCCAAAATATGACCCTCATACACGTGTATGTTGGAAACTTCTCTAAGCGGTATATACTGTGTCCCCGCTTTGATACACGTGCGTGCGTAATCATTGGATCATTTTTTGTGTGTGCACCCTCCACCAGGAGGTTTTGCCTTAGGTTCAAGACAGTAGCGATCGTGGAAAGTGGGGGGTTGAGTGGTGATATCGTTATTAAAAAGTCCGGACAGCCAGAAGGTAAATTTAATAAATCTGGATTCGGACTGTAGATAAAATTCTAGGTGCACTCTTCGAATTGGTGAGGGATTCAAGTGCACTATGTATAAGGTTTAAAAAGAGGTCAACATGTTTCAGCCTTGGGCAGTCAGAGGATCTATAGGCTTTCGTCAGGACCAATGGGGGTGAAAAAATAATAGTGAAATATTGTGAGAAGAATAAAGGGTTATTGACCTGATTCTCCGTGAGTTTAAGGCTTCATTGTACCTGTAAAAGAGAAAACATACACACACACAACAACAAACAGGGAGATGGGGTATAGGAAACACATAGTTATGTACAATAGTACCCTTGTAATTTTAAGGAACTAGAAAATGGCAATACTTTTCATTTAATCAGACTCATTTCAGGCGTCAACTCTTCCATTGTCATGCTTCGGTGGGCAAAGATGAATCGACTAGTACTGTAGTGGGGTACCCATAGTTCTAACACATTACTTGATCTAGTGCGTGGTCTATGGTGAAAGACGCTCTAACTGTGGCCGCCTCGTGGTTGCGTTTAAATACGCTACATACATTCCATACTTGATAAGTGAGTATTTCTGAGCGTATGGTATACATGTGAAAAAACAACAGGCTAAACATGCTTCTGGTGACCAAAGGTTATTCAGGAGTCATTATGTCGTGATATTTGTAATGCGTGACTCGGTTCGTGATAAGTACGCTATTTGTGCTTTCATTTTGGGTGCGTACCTTATTTTTATCGGAAAATTGCTTCCTCGGGGAGTTAGGCTGGACGAGAGAGGCCTTACTGCGGGGTTATTAAGAGAAAGGTGTTAAGGTACGGGGTCTCTTACTTGCGGTTGTTGTATCCTGAACGCGCGCGGTTCCCCCGATTACCTTAGTGCCTTCTGCTCGGTCCTGGCAGCATGTGCTGACTCTGCCTGTCATCACCCGGAACTGAGGCTAATGCGTTTCCGGGTGAATATGTACTCTATAGCGGTAAAGATAGAAAAAGTACTACAACTCTCGGTTCGATCTATCGATGGGTTCAATCTTTTTTGAGAATAGTGTGTTACTTTGCACAAAAACGTTAATTGTGTATGATTTTTTGTGGGGAACCTTGCATTAAAAAACTTGGGGTGGTAGTTAGACGGGCTGATTGTCATTAAGATTTTCTTTTAGGGTAATTTTTAGTACCTAGTTGGTTAGGTTTATGTAGTCACGACAATTACTAGACTCTAGAAGGAAGCTCATTGGTTTCGATGTTAATCAGGTGGGCCATTTGGGCGAACATCTATTGATGGTGGTCAAAGTTCTGGGACCACTGGAGTGAGGCACTCTTGGCATAATGCTGAAGTAGGACTTTTAGTTATTAGATCATCTGTTAAGGGAAAACCAAGGAATAGAATCGTTGAGACCAAGGGTATCTGTTTTGAGCCTATGGACCCAGCGTTGTTCCTTCTCGAACAGTATTTTTGCTGCATTTCTGTCTACTGTCTCTAGAGTTTCTAAGATTACCCAATGGAGGTCGTTTGCTGTATGGTTTTGTTCTTTGTAATGAGATGACATCTTTGTTGTGCTTTTTTTGCAGTTAACGTTGCTCCGATGTTCACAGAGTCTCTGTTTTGCCTTGCGGCATGTCATCCCAATATATCTCATCTTGCATGGGCAGGTGATCATATACACAACGTGACTAGTATTGCAGTTAGTGTGTTTCTTCATTTTCCATAGGAAGTTCGGAAGTAACTGCAATTCTTTTGTTGGCTCTGTAATAGCACAAACTATGCAGGTGCCGCATGGATAGTGTCCAGTTATTGGAGGATTGTTCCATAAACCTGGTTGTTGTTTCTTTTTCTTTGGTGGTGGTCTAGTGTGGACCAGTAGATCTTTGATGTTGCTGCTCCTTTTGTTCGCAAATCTTGGCTTCGACCAGGTCAAGGTGTTGGATGTTATAATTTTCCAATTGCGGTTAATTATTTTCTTCACCTGATTTGTTATCGGGCTGTAGATTGTGACACATGTAGTCCTGTTGTCAATCTGTTTTGGGCGGCTTTCAAGTAGAGACTCTCTGGGTTGATTTCTGGCTCGTTTTTTGCAGGAATTGATTATTTTCTTAGGGTAATCTCTAACTGTGAGTTTATCACAGAGGTCACTAGCTTGGGCTTTGTAGTCTTCCAAGGAACTGCAGTTTCTCCTTAGTCGTAGGAACTGGCTGTACGGAAGGTTTTCCCTCAAGGGTCGGGGGTGAAAGCTGTTGAAGGATAGCAGACTGTTTTTGGCAGTAGGCTTGAAAAATGTTCCAACTAGGTACTAAAAATTACCCTAAAAGAAAATCTTAATGACAATCAGCCCGTCTAACTACCACCCCAAGTTTTTTAATGCAAGCTTCCCCACAAAAAATCATACACAATTAACGTTTTTGTGCAAAGTAACACACTATTCTCAAAAAAGATTAAACCCATCGATAGATCGAACCGAGAGTTGTAGTACTTTTTCTATCTTTACCGCTATAGAGTACATATTCACCCGGAAACGCATTAGCCTCAGTTCCGGGTGATGACAGGCAGAGTCAGCACATGCTGCCAGGACCGAGCAGAAGGCACTAAGGTAATCGGGGGAACCGCGCGCGTTCAGGATACAACAACCGCAAGTAAGAGACCCCGTACCTTAACACCTTTCTCTTAATAACCCCGCAGTAAGGCCTCTCTCGTCCAGCCTAACTCCCCGAGGAAGCAATTTTCCGATAAAAATAAGGTACGCACCCAAAATGAAAGCACAAATAGCGTACTTATCACGAACCGAGTCACGCATTACAAATATCACGACATAATGACTCCTGAATAACCTTTGGTCACCAGAAGCATGTTTAGCCTGTTGTTTTTTCACATGTATACCATACGCTCAAAAATACTCACTGATCAAGTATGGAATGTATGTAGCGTATTTAAACGCAACCACGAGGCGGCCACAGTTAGAGCGTCTTTCACCATAGACCACGCACTAGATCAAGTAATGTGTTAGAACTATGGGCACCCCACTACAGTACTAGTCGATTCATCTTTGCCCACCGAAGCATGACAATGGAAGAGTTGACGCCTGAAATGAGTCTGATTAAATGAAAAGTATTGCCATTTTCTAGTTCCTTAAAATTACAAGGGTACTATTGTACATAACTATGTGTTTTCTATACCCCATCTCCCTGTTTGTTGTTGTGTGTGTGTATGTTTTCTCCTTTACAGGTACAATGAAGCCTTAAACTCACGAAGAATCAGGTCAATAACCCTTTATTCTTCTCACAATATTTCACTATTATTTTTTCACCCCCATTGGTCCTGACGAAAGCCTATAGATCCTCTGACTGCCCAAGGCTGAAACATGTTGACCTCTTTTTAAACCTTATACATAGTGCACTTGAATCCCTCACCAATTCGAAGAGTGCACCTAGAATTTTATCTACAGTCCGAATCCAGATTTATTAAATTTACCTTCTGGCTGTCCGGACTTTTTAATAACGATATCACCACTCAACCCCCCACTTTCCACGATCACTACTGTCTTGAACCTAAGGCAAAACCTCCTGGTGGAGGGTGCACACACAAAAAATGATCCAATGATTACGCACGCACGTGTATCAAAGCGGGGACACAGTATATACCGCTTAGAGAAGTTTCCAACATACACGTGTATGAGGGTCATATTTTGGGAGATACCACCTCCTCGACCTACAAACCCAAGGTTTAAGCGGGACAAGTGATCCTTTCCCCTTGTTATTTAAGAATCAAGCAGGACTTGGAAAAGGTGAGTAATAAGTTCAAAATACAAGACTGTTCAAGGTAATGTAGTTGTACTTGAAATTACAATTGTTACATGTATGTATCACTACCAAATTCAGTTTGTATCATCCAGTAAATACTTTTAGATCACTTTTGAATTACTTTGAAGACTGGGTGTGGTATGCCTAGATAACACACCCTAAGAGTTCCACATACAAGGTAAGTGCAATGTTTTATTATACACTTTTCTCCATCTATTAGCGTTCAACAATTTTAGGCCCAAAATCTTAAAACATGGGTTCCTATGGAAAAAAAAGGGTTATCGGTTTTGGAGGTAAGTACTCGACTCACGAGGATGAGCTTTAAGGGTTAGGACCAATGTTCACCAAGGTCTAGAGGGGCACTCACGTTGCACCACCAGCGGCACTGGGACAGCTGGGTGCAGGGTTTTTCTTACCAGCTCCGATCACAGTCAGGGGGACCCTTCAGGTTGAGGCAGTATACGTCGTCTGGAGTTGTGAGGGAGGTGGGGATCACCAGATTCCAGGTCAGAATCGCTGGGGAGACCTCCTGGAGGTGTTGGGCCACTCAAACTTGGGCCGTGGGCGCCATGAGCACAGTGGTGCAGAATTGCAGAGTCGACGGACTCTGGATTCTGGAGATGAGTCTTTGGTTGAGCAAATCTGCACACAGGAGACAGAGTCTGTGGGAATTAAGTTGAACTGGTTGGAAAATGTCAGTAAATATATTAGGTTTAATTTCCAAAGTAGACAATTGCAAGTTTAGCACTTCTGCTGCCCTTTCACTATTACAGCGAAAGAGGAACGTTCCATTGGGTAACCAGGTGGAGAGTTAAACTCTGTTTCTGTTGAGGTATCAAACCCCTTGATATTTTGCAAGTCTAAAAACAGGCCTTGCATCACTGTAATGAGGCTAAGTAGATAGCTCCCCTCCTCATCATCATTATAGTGTAATGAGGGACATTAGGTATGCCGTAAATCACAACAGAACAGAGCAGTGAGCCACCCAAGATACTGCACCTCCCCCTTATCCCAAAATGTTAAATAATGTAATCCTACTACGTGCACCAGGGCACCTGCTGCTCACAAGGTGCGACCAGGTCAAGCTAAATCCAAATTGAACAAATGGTGGCGAACCAAAAACAGCAGTGGCCCGTGAAAGTAAGAGCGGTGGGCCGGATTTTGACAGACGTCGAGGAGGGAAAATGTATTTAATTTAATTTTCCCTCGTGATTGTCTGTTGAATCCCCCCAACCCTGCCCCACTGCTCTTACCTGCACGGGCCGCTCCTCACCAAAAAGTTAAAGTCCGTTTAGATACAAGTCCAGTTCTGAATTATATGAATTCCACGTCATCTTTATTTTCTTTGGTGATAACAAAAGACAACCAACGCGTTTCATTCACCACATGTAAACTTCCACAGGGCAATTGTAATTATGCACCTGCCAAATAGGCATCTCATTCCAATATTCCACCAGTTGTGAATTCGGTGTGCAGTGGATCCTCATATCTACTGCTAATTTCAATAAGTCAGCCGGTGTCGGCTATTAGGCCTCCATCATCAACACCTTATTTCGTGTCCTCAGATATCCAGCTACCGTGGTGTACAGTCTTTCATCTTGCAAACAGCGTAGAATCTATTCTTTCAGCACCCCACATTAATAGGTGACACTGCTTTAAAGCAAACTTTGAAAAACATAAATGACGTGGAATGGTCATCATGTTTGAAAAGATCACAGATAAAAACCCAATTCCACTGCACAATAATGACTGACCATAATGACTATGTATCTCTGATGAAATGAAACACCCAGGGATCTTATTGTGACCACTGAACCACACATTTTTCAGGAGGATGCAGAATTTAGGAAGATCTGGTCAGGGGTGACTTGGAAGTGTACTAGGGTTTTTTTGGTGCTCATTATACAGACAGCAAAAAAAACCATAAGAATCATTTCTAATGAAGTTAAAGATTAGTGACAAACTGAATTCCAAAAAGATCAGAAACGCTTTTCGCATGATGGCACTCCACTATTCAAAACTGGATTATCAACCTAGGGGTTTAGACAAAACTGATACTTCCTCTAAGGAGTTACTCATGACCTGTGAACCGGGGGTGTTTTCAAACGCGGCAGGAGCCGCCACACATTTCCCTCACGTGGCTGGAGCCGCCAGTGTTTGCAGGAGCCGCCAAACATTTTTCAAAGCGGCACTTGCACTCCTGTCTGCCACTGGATCCTGCATCGGTTTTGGCTGCCATTGGTACCTGCTATTGGTGCCTGCTGTAACCGCCAACGGAGTCACTTGGGGGTAATCTTGGTACCGGTCTCGGCCAGGAGTGAGAAGCCGACCGGGGACGACAAACACCAGCAGCCTCAGCTGCGCACACGCCACCTATGTTGATCCCAAGCGTCTGGAGGAGACTGGACTGGAGGAGACTGAGCTGGGCCACCCTTCTATTGGAGACTCGCCGAGCTCATTGAGGGGACCAAAACGACCAGGAGCCCCGCAATCCTTCACACCTGTGCCTGAACCCGCCCACAGTGCTACTTAAAGGCTCGCGGCTGCCGCTTCGCGGGGCGTGCTCCGGGTCAAGCCCAGGCCAAGGGCGGGCCCGTTTGAGCCCGTTCGAGACAGGCAGAGGTTGGGCTGGGCCCCCCTCTAAGGTCTTGGACAGAATCAGGTGAGCTGCCTATCAGTAAGTGGACCTAAAGACCAGTATTTGAGCCAAATGCAAATACATTTCTTTTTATTAGTTGTAATTGAACTTACTTAATATGGCAGCACGGGAAGGAAAGGGGAGGAAAGGAGCGTGAATTGGTTATGTTGCAGGAACCCTCGACCAGTTTCTAACTAGGGCTACATTGGAGCTCGCACATGAGATTGCTATCACGGAGCGGCGTCTCTCGATTGAGCCCATGTTCTCAAAACGATCATCGCTGGGGGGTATTATGAATGCGCGCTCACCGGAAAGACATTGCCAATCTGTACCTGAGATTGGCTCCCAGTCTGGCAATGTAAGCTCACAGCAAACCCTGGTATTATCCACTAGAGCTCGAGAGCCCCTGGAACCCTCCACATTACCATGTAGTAATTTGCCTGACTCATCGAACAATATGGTTATGTGCGTGGCAGAAGTCTATAAGGAGCCCTCTGATTCTACGAATCACACGCGGGGGGGGGGGGGGGGTCCAAGAGAAAAAGAGGAGGCACACGAGGAGGCACTCAGCATAAGGGAAAGAAGCCCAAAATCACTAACTCGAGCAAACAGAGAGAGCCACCACAAACAGACCTGCCAATCATTGAAGTCCCACATGAAATAGTGCCCGCAGCAAATCCTACAAGTATGGACGAAATTATGACTGGCTTACCGCTGACTGAGGAATTATATTGTAACAACAACATAAGAGTGACTAAAGGTGCAATGATAATATTTTCAAATAGCAACCATCAAAAATAAGATCATAAAAAGCAGGAGGGTGTGGACAGGTGTGAGACAAGAGGAGAAAAAACATATTTCCTAAAAGAACCCTCACTCACCAACCTGGTGGGTGACATGCTTCATCATAGGGTTCCCACTGGGGAGACCGAATGTCCCCCCAGTGTGCTTCAATGCCTGAATTACAGCGGAGCTGGTTTTTCGTGATGGAATCGTGACGATGTGCTCAGAGTGAAGTGACAGTGAATTTAAAAGATAAACAGCTGTGCCCTATACTGTCTTTAATAAAGGGCCAGCTGGCATCAATAAAATCAAGTGAAACGGACACTTGGTGGCCTAGTTACTTGAACCACTGTGTCCTAAATAGTGTAGGTCGACATGTTTCTGCTGTTGAAGGCTAATTTCAGCTCAGCTTTCTTCAGGACCAAGATGTATCCCCCGGTGGTACACGCAGAAATAGGGGCTCTCATATCATCTTCCCTGGAGCCACTAATGAAAAGACTTTCATCAATCGAAAATAGACTTGAGAAAACGGAAAGTGTGATAATGTCCACTTTGGGAGGCATAGAAAACAAAGTAGCAAGTTGTGGTTCTGCAAAGGAATCAAGGAGAGAGGGAGGAAGGGATACTGCTGTATGTCCCAATGCTATAGTGTCATCAATTGTGGGCCCGGTTGTGCACCCTATGGATCCAGATAATTTAAGGGGTGAGACAATGAGTGGCGGAAATGTACCCCCACAGAGATATATGGCGCAAGTAGCAGTAATGATAGGGACCGGGACAAGAATGTAGCTAAGAACTCGGGTTCTTGCCTAGACCTACCCCCAGATTGTACACCTTATGTGGCTGTTCTGACCGGTGCTCCGGAATTGGAAGATGGCAAAACTGAATCCTACGACCAGTTAAAAAATAAGGCAATACACTGGCGAAATAATAATAGACCACTGCCCGGAGATGTAAAATTCTCTATGTAAGCAGAGTGAATTGGGTAGGAGGCAGGACAAAAAATTTAGCAGGAGATTGCATTGTCATTAACTTTAATGACCCTAAGGTGGTGGACCATGTCTGTTGGGGTACCTGGACACACTCACGATCTCTTATTCAGGTCCACGATTTAACCTATTTTTATAGGCCCCAGACTACACATCCAATTCTGATCACTTGGACTGCCACAAGGATAGGACTGGCCAGCCAGGATGGCTAAGAGTAGGGGCGGCTGGGGCAAGGAATGTGCCACTGTCGGTAGTATCAGGGGGAGGAAACATATTCGGTCAACAGGTACCATTAATGAGGGAGGGGGGAGGGCCGGTACTTCCATTGTATAATAGATATGTACCACTCCACTGGATAAGACACCTCACTGACTACAGAGAGAGAAAACAGGTCAAGAAATAGTCTTGAGTGTGGCTCCTCCAAATATAAAATCACGGGGGGAGGAGCATGCAAGGGGAGTAATATCGAATACGTATCGGTTAGCTCCAGGTAAAATAAGGACCCCCAGATTTGAAGTAGCCCAAGGCATTGATAGACCGAATTCAGGCACTGGCCCTCATGTAAACACACCAGTGAGCACCATTGAGCTAATATCCTGGAATGTAGCAGGCCTGTCAGCCAAGTTTCAGAATCTGGAATGGTTAAAATACATCAACAAATGTAAAATAATCTGTGTTCAGGAAACCTGGAAGGTAGACCATTCTAACTTTCACCTAGCTGGGTACAAATCGTTTGGGATCCTGGCAAGCAAATCCATGTCCGGAAGAGCAAGGGGAGGCCTCCTAATATTTGTAGATTTGCGCATGGAAGGGGGCTGGGTTGATCTGAAATGGAATTCAGAAAATATGATTAGCCTCGGTCTTAGAATGAGGGGTCTTAACATAACCCTGGTGAACTTTTATAACTCTGGAGGTTCCAGAGTGAGGGAGCTAGATGAAAGACTAAGCGGGCTGACGGAGCGGAAGCAGTGGACAGCGTTAGCTATGTTTTTAATTGTGGGGGATTTCAATTGCCATTTGTGCCCCAACCTATTACCTATTAAAGAAGATTGGACCTCGTGTAGTTCAGAGGAGGGCCCACATTTCAAGCACACATTGGAGTGTAGGTAGGTGACTAGGATGATGAAAACCCATATGCTTGAACATACAATGGATTTATTGGTGGTTGAACCAAACAAGCTGGTCACTCCTACCTTTAAAGGAAGGGGCTGCAGTTCCTTCATTTATTTTATTCTAGTGTCCGAACTGCTTAAGATGAGGTTACGGGGATTCTCAATAGAATTGAGTGGTTTCAGTGACCACAACCCCCTAGTACTGTCTCTAGAAGACCCAACCACAAGCAGAGTCACGAAAAGGGGGATCGGGTCAAATTTAGAAAAGGCCACCGATCAGGGCAGGCGCCTGAAATGGTCTCGAATTAATGGTGAAAGTTTTTATAGGTCCCTAGCAATAGAGGGCAAACACCCTTTGGAGGACTGCTTAGACTTATCAGTGGAAGGGCCACATCTAGTGGAGCTATTTGAGGGATTAGGTTGTCTAATTGATGGCCTTTTAAAGACGACAGGACAGGGTAAGCCCAAAAATGACCCTAGATAGTTTGATAAGGCATGTTCCCTTGCACAGAGGAATCTTAGAGGTGCTTTAAGATTTAACCCAAGGGACAAACACAGGGTCCTGCAATGTAGGTTAAACTACAAGCAGGCAGTAAAGCACAGGAAGTGTGCTCTCCAAACCCAAACTTGGGAGGACCTGAGAGAAGCTACCGAAAAGAAAGACATGACCACCTTTTGGAAAATAATGAACAATCCCTTTTTTCAAGATGCGAACAGTCAGCACTAGGTTCTAATGTTCTTCTGGAACAGTGGGTGGAGCACTTTAGTGGGCTGTATAATCGGGGGACCAGTGAGCCACCGTATAATGGTGAGGGGAGGGAGGTGTGGAATGTTAAACTCGAATTCACCCTAGAAGAGATTACCGTTGGGATCCTGGGTCTCACCAGAAATAAAGCACCGGGCCCAGATGGGATCCCTCCGGACCTCTTCCTCAGCAAGGTAGATCTATGGGCGCCAATCCTAACAAGAACAATAAATGCTGCTATAGCCACGGGGCTCCCTCGATCATGATCATCTGCCACAATAGTGCCCATTTTTAAAAAGGGGAATAGAGACAGTCCCCAGTGTTACCACCCAATCTCCCTGATAGATGTTACCGCGAAAGTCCTGGGACATGTTGTTCTAATTCACCTGATGGATTGGGCTGAGGACCAACATATTATCACCGATGCCCAGTATGGATTTAGGGCTAAAAGATCAACAACAGATCAATGCTTACATTTATATTTACTGGTGGTTAAATACACTATCACTAGCAATGAAGCGGTCTATTTAGCCTTTATGGATCTTACCGCAGCATTCGACTGTGTTAATAGGGAAAAGCTGTGGATTCTAATGAGTAATTTAGGGGCAGACCAAGAACTTATAAAGATTATGAAAGCCCTACACTGGAACACCTCGGCTAAAGTTAGGTATAACTTGCACTAGTGGTGTGCGACAGGGGTGCATTCTGGCCTCATTCCTGTTTTCCCTGTATATAAACGGTCTAGAACAAGCCCTACTAAGTCTAAATGTGAATTCACCCAGAGTAGGCAGTAGAGCAATCCCTGTCCTGCTCTACGCAGATGACCCGGTCCTGCTGGCACGCACTCCACTGGGAATACAGAGATTGAAAGAATGTTTCGTGGATTTTATGAATAATTTAGATTTGTCTGCCAACTTGACCAAGTCGTGTGTAATGGAAACAGGGAGAAAACTTCGGAAAAGCTATAACTATAGAATAGGTGATCATAAATTAGAGAAGGTGCAGTCCTTCTCGTATCTGGGCATTTTATTTGATGGGCACCTACATTTTAAAGCTTTAATTGAAGAACGCTGCAATAAGCTAGTGTCTAGCACAGGGGCAATTATGAACTTTGGCCACAGACTCGGATGCTGGTCCCCAGATCAAATGATGAAACTATATAATTCAATCTGCTACTCCAAAGCGGCGTATGGGGCGTAACTCTGGGGGTTTGTCAATTCTGAGAAACTACAGGTAGAGGAGAATACATTTATGAGAAGGCTCCTCAAGGTCCCACAGTGTGTTCCCTCTTACATTGTTCATGAAGAACTGGGTGTGGTCTTTTATATAGAGGACAAGGTTCAGGTCAGACCCCTGTTAGCATGGCTAAAGATCTGGAACAATCCTGAAGCAAAACTAACTAAACAAATAATTATCGATTGTCTAGGTAGGGACAGGGGAATGAACATTCCATGGCTGAAGTATCTAAAGGCTGCCTTCGAAACGATTGGCTGTAAAGATCTCTTCTCAAACCCGACCGGAATCACAGGTCGGGATGAAGACTCCTGTGGAACTGGACAGCCCAAAAAGAGAAAGAGACCACACCCACAACAAGAGAGGAGGAAACCATGAATGCGGTCATACATTTCAGTGATTACACTTTCCCTGACACACGGTTCAAGCAATTTAATATGGGGCTTGAATTTTTCCCCACTCCCAAAGCAGACACATTCAATCTTCGCAGAGATTTCAGAATTTTCCAGAAAAAAGTCACATTAAAAACATTCTTACGGAATAGTGGCCAAACAAAAGTAGATTGTGAAACCAACATAGGATTACGTAAGGAATCCTGGTTTAACCCACTTCATTCAAATATGCCGCATGAATTGTTAGCAACATTTGAACAGGCAGTTGGCATGACAAATTTCCTGAATAAAGAATCTACTCTTTTCATAACCTAACTATAGCTAAGCAAGATGTACTTACCAAACTATAAAATGTGGATGCTATGCTGATCAAACCTGTTGAGAAATGGGGATGCAATTATGGTCATGCCTACACAAATGTACAGGAATTAACGTATACAATTACTTCATGATAACCAGAATTTACAAGAAATTGGAAATAGACCCCCACCCCCCAATAGGTTATGAAAGATATCTAATATATGGTGAAGACAGTAGAAGAAAATCACTGGATCACAAAACATGAAGCTCATTTCCAGTGTGAATAGCAACACCAGTTTATTTTTACATACTGTCCACGGTCCATAGTCGGCATCCACCACCAAGAAGACTTATGGTATCAGGCACTGGGTGAATCGTAGAGCCCCTGTCTTAATTTGCATCTTATTTCTAGAGATCCCTGGTTCTCAAAATGCCATTTTACATAAAGTATACTAAAGAGATCTTGAATAAATTGGAAGGAATACAGTTTGACCTCCTCACAGAGATACTGGGAACCACAGAACTGGAGACATTATATACAAGTAATCCATACAAGGAGTCACTAAGAGTAATTGATCAATTTCACATGAACACTCAATGAGAGTCCATCATCCAAATTTGTATTAGATTGCGCAAACAAGGCAGTCATAAGAAACTATTTCAAATTTGAAAATGAATTCGTTCTGCAAATGCATGGCATCTATTGGCAGTACTTGTTATTGTTAAAAATGGGGGTTACCCTGTCCAAGTAGAAACGCTTTCTAGTCAGGATAAGGGGGATATACTTCTAAAATAACCCCTGCTCACTGTCTTGGTAGCTTGGCACAAGCAGTCAGGCTTATTTCAGAGGCAGTGTGTAAAGCATTTGCACATAACCAGCAGTAATGCAATGAAAACACTACAAAAGGACACCACACCATTTTTACACAAAAAAACAAGACCAAAAACACAGTTCTATCACTAAGCAAAAAGAGACTTAAAAATACAGTTGTATTCGATAGCTCCGTATGGGACTATCACGGCATCGTGAACAAAAAATCCAAACAGTTCTGGCTGACTGCGGCGTCGCAGGCCAGCTATGGTGTCAGGAAGACCCGCAAACAGTACCTTTAGAGATGTAGGGTGTGGGTGACGTCACAATGGGCCTCGAAGAGCCAGTGTTGGTTCCTGAGGTAGGTGCAGGAGTCGCCAGGCCCTCGAAGTCACATGCGTTGCAGATCGAACTCCGTGCGGTTGAAGTCAGGAGCGCTGGTGTCATTGCCGCAGTGCAAAGTGTCGTGGTAAGGCAAATGGTGCCCCAGGTCACGGGGCATGCAACGGCTCGGTGAGACCAGGGCTGCAGTGCAAAGTGGGGCAGTGCTCGTAGTGGTGCTGGCAGGTTGCAGTGCAAAAAGTGGCAGCAGCGTTGTCCCTCAGGGTCTGTACCCTGAGGCTGGACAGGACACTGAGATGGGATCTCCCACATCCTGAACCCCTCCCCCGTGGGGCTCAGGACAGTCCCACCTGGATCAGTACCCCCAAACTCCAGATTTGTCAGATAACCTGTGGCAGGTGTCCTGTACAATTCTCCCACTAGTTTAGGGGTGCTATCCTAATGCACCAGCCTGGGTCAGGGGGTGAGGCTTCCCACTGCCTGCCCACACTCTGTACCGTCCACTGGGGAGATGTACCCCCATGCTCTAGTATTGTCAGGGCAACTGGGCCAGCCATCCTGCACCATTCTCCCACTATCCTGCAACTAGTTTGCCAGCCTAGGGTCTGTACCCTTAGGATGGACAGGAGTCTGGAGCAAGGCTTTCCTCCCCTTGCTCCCCCTCCTGGGGCTCTGTACCCTCCCACCCTGGGCGGTACCCCTCTCAGGGCGGGAGGGGGGACACCCTGAGCCTGGCCCTCCAACCCAGGGTCTGTACCCTGAGGCTGGGCATGGCAAGCCAGGACTCCCACACCACCCCCCAAGGAAACACACTTCTCACGAGTTGTGCAAGAGTCTGCCTGATGCAGCTCTCCAGCCTCCTGTCCACCTGACAGTGCATGAAGACCCCTCCTCCCCCTGTCCAGAAGTGGCCTCACGAGGGTCAGTCCCCGGGTGCTCTGACCTCAAAACTGGAAGCCCCTGACACACTTGTCCTTCCATTGGGGACTGTCTCCCCCTCACCCCTTTCTCTGGACTGATGCACCCTTCCCACTACTATACATTTGGGATACAATGGACACTGTGCACAGTATAGCTTACTTTGGTATATTATATTCAGAGCCAGCTTCCTACATTGATGGATCAGCGGTAGAGTTTACAACCTTCAATGTGTTGGAACATTTGGTTAACACCTGATCAAATAAATACAATCCAAAAATTGCCTTTAGTTCAATTAATTTTTTTAATTGACAATTTTTCTAAATTCTTAAAAGTCTTGTTAGGGCCTTGGTTAAGTCCCTTTAGCATTTTTAAAAACTAACAACTCATTGTATAAGAGGAAAAGTGTTTCAAAGTAGTTTTTAACTCCTGTAAAAAGATCCCAACCATGACTACCAGAATAGCTGACATAGAGAATAGAGAGGATGGGCTCAACACCACCCCTTACCTCCATCTGTAGACGAGTGAGTTAAGGTTCCTATGCAAACTAAAATAAATACCCATGGTGTGCCTTCCTTCCAAAGTCAAGCTCCAAGAGCTCTTGGCAGAATACTCCAGGGACCGCCCTTCTTAGAGGGAAGATTCCCCCCGCAGAAGTAGATGAAACCAGCGATGGGGAGGACAACACCCACCCCTGTCCGCCTCCCCACTAGATAGGAATAACAGAGCTACTGTGCCTCTGACTCTAAGGATAGTACTCACAACACCCTGAACCTACACAGGTGGGTCAGGTCTTGGTGAGATCACTGAGGACAGCCTCGGTGAAGAGGATATCCTTCTAGCAAGGCTGACCAAAAATTTAGACTTAGAGTCCATACTACTGGCACTAGAAAGACCCTAAAATCCCCAAAGGGATTGTCCCTAAATATATGAAAAGTGATGACATCGCCAAATGGTTCACAGTCTTTGAGAGGGCCTGTGGAATGAGGGAAGTGAATAAGTCACACCCTAGGGGGCTTCACATCGGGAACTGTTCTCTGGTAACTGCAGAGACAGACTTCTGAACCTCACTGGATCAGATGCTGAGGCCTATGACCTCATGAAGGGCACCCTGATTGTGGGCTTTGGACTCACAACTGAGGAGTACATGATTAGATTCAGGGGGGCTCACAAACCCCAAGTGAATCCGGGGTTGCCTTCATAGACTACTCAGTAAATACACTGGATGGTTGGTTAACTGGAAGTGATTTCCAGGACTATGTTGAACTTTACAGTTTGTTGATGAAAGAACACATGCTAAGTAATTGCACAAATGAAATGTTGCATCAGTATCTAGTAGATTTGGTCATGAGGGCAGACCATTGGCTCAAGGCTAGAGTGACTAAAACTTCCACTGGGGATGATTAAAAGAAAGGGGTTGTACAACTTCCTCTAGGGAAATAGGGTGATCACCCCCAAAAACAAAAACCAAGAGTCTTCTAAGGGCCCCCAAAAATCTGTTCAGGAGGGTGGGCCCCAGAAATCTTTCTAGCTCACTGGTGGGTATAAGCGTAAACCTTTTGATCCCCTAAAGGCCTGGTGTCGAACCTCTAAGGAGGTTGGACACCAAACTGGAGATTCTGCCTGTCCCAACAAAAATGCCATTGGTCCCCCTCCAGTACGCAGTAGTGTGGGAAATCTCCAGAGGGGATCAACAGTGTGCCCAGAGCAAATCAGGGTTGACACTGAAGCTGTTCTAGTTTCTGAATGGTAGGGAGAGTTGGCCACCTTAGCTGTCTGGCCCCCTAACTTAAAAAAGTGCTTGCACTACCCTTTAGTGAATGGGACTAGGATAGAAGCCCTGAGGAATACAGGTGCCAATGTTGCTATGGTGAAGGATATACTGGTTTCCCCAGGACAATACCCGACTGGAAAAACCTATCCAGTCACCAACACTGACAGTGTCACAACAGACCATTCCATGGCCATCGGGACATTAGACGGGAGGTGGGGTTACTGACCTGAAACAGGTAGTGGTCTCACCAAAACTTCCAGCTGCCTGTCTGCTTGGAAATGACTTGAAGATCTCAGCATGGGCTGAGGTAGAGCTGGGAAGCCAATCCATGCTGCAATCCCTGAGTTAGTTTGTGTGAAGCCAAGAGCACAAACTCGAACACTGGGTGAAAAAGAAGTGTTAGAGCCGGAAAGGATGGCCCACCCTTCCAAGAGGAAAGGTAAGACTGAGGGACCAGCTTCTACACAGCAACAAGCTCAGGACCCCTTCTCCTGAAGGAGAGGACTTGTCAGCCCCAGAGGGAACTTAGCCTATGGAACTTGGACATAACCAGGTTGAGCTCCTGGGCCCTGGGGAAGCCTCTAGGGAACAGTTGTGCCTTGGACAGCAAGTCCACCCCAGTCTGTCACACTCTTAAGAGCCTGCAACAGGAAGCTGCTGCACAGAAACATGGAGGTGTCAGTGGCTCCCACAGGGTCTATTGGGAGGAGGGGCTCCTATAAACTGAGGCCAGAGAACCCAAATCTGATGCCACTAGGAGAGTGTTAGTGCCTCAGTTGTATAGAGAGTTTTTACTCCCATTGGCCCGATATCCCCCTGGCTGTGCACCTGGGCCAGATAAACTTGGGAAAGACTAGTTAGCCACTTTTACTGGCCCCTGATGTCTCAGGAAGTAAAGCAGTTCATCAGCTCCGGTGTCACCTTTTAGGCTAGTAGCAAAACAGGTGGACATGCAAAGGCCCCCTTAATTCCACTACCAGTAGTTTGGGGTTCCCTTTAAAAGGGTTGGTGTGGACATAGGGGGTCCACTCAATCCATCCATAGCCTCAGGGAACAAATTTATCTCTGTTGTACAGGCACGAGATCATGAGGGGCTCAACAAGGGGGGCATGGCTTTGGAGCCAATGAGGACGGTCGCATGAGCTGAGAGCTCCGCGCCGACCCCACCGTTTATCCTGGCAGGAGGGCAGCATAGCATCCTTGCGAGCCGGGGAAGGTGCCCACAGAGGTTGGGACCTCCAGAGATCAAGTTTGGGTGCTCTACCCGGCGACCCTGAGAGGTACGGAGTCCGACCCATGCACATCTAAAATGGCGGCTGCGTAGACCGAACGCCCCTCTGAATGAGCCTGGTGAGCGGAGTCGGACCGCGGCCTTGAAGGGCGGGTGACCCCCCCTGGTGTGAAACGGACACTGCACGAACGCTAAGCGGACCAGATCCTCGGCCAAGTCCGGTGAGGGGGACAGAGAATTTGCTGGCGTTGCAAACCCCGAGCAGCCCCTGGAGTACCCGACCGCAAGGAAACAGACGGCCGGCGGCGGAAGAGAGCTGGTGACACACACAGCCTGGGCCGGCGAAACAGCGGGAAGGACTGGTAGGCGGTCCTGCCACCATGGCACCTACGTCAGTGGACTTCCGTGAGGTGCCGGCTTTGGGCCTGGAATCGGCCCCCTGGCCCGGATGTGGGGGCCTGGAGTGGAGCCGCCGCCCGGCGGGCGGAGTGGAGACAGGCTGAGGCTGCGGGGCCGGGTTTAGCACTGCAGGCAGATTGCGGGCAAAGAGTGCTGGCGCTGCCCTTGATCAGGACAGAGAGCCAGCGGAGATTGGGCACTAGAGGTGAGGTGGTGCCTTGCGGTGCCCTGGTGGGAAGTGGCACAGGCGGAGCAGAGTAAATTCTCCGTTACCTGGGGCAGGCAACATGCATTGGCTGGGAGTCCTCACCTGGCGACTGTTTACTGGGCTCTTCTTGTGGTAGGCGGTGGCCTTTGGGGGACTTGAGCTGGAGGAGCCTCCTGGGCCATGTCGGGTGCGGGGGTGGCAGAAGAGGCACCTGTGGAGGATTTCGGCTTGGGCGATTTGGTCCACCTCACATGGCAGATGGGCGGCCAGCTCCGTAGTGGGCTGGGCCATTAAGCACACCAACGGGTGCAAAAGGGAGACAATGAGCCCCTGGGAGCGCAGTGGAAGGCGCGGTTGGTGACCTGTTGCGGCCACTAGAAAGTGGACAAAGCCCCCCCCTCGGCCAGTTGCGGGTTGTGACCTAGACTCCCGAGGTGAGGCAAGAGCTCTGTGATTAGACCGCGGCTGGGGTCCTGGCGGAAACTCATGGGGAAATCGCAAGGTCGGCAAGGGGGGGGGCTCACCCCCAAGCCGGAGGACGAGTCTGCAGAGCAGCGGAAGCAGGATGCGGCTAAATCGCACCCGGAGGGACTGATGCAAAACAGGTGGATCAGATCCTCAAAGCTATAGCGGATACAAAGGACGCACTTCAGCCGGACATTGCTCAGGTGTCTCTGGGGTTGGGCCTCCTACGGGCGGATCATGCGAAGTTGGTTGACTGGGTGAAGCAGACTGAATCCACGTTGGAGGTGCTAGAACCCACCCAGAAAGCACTGAAAACTCAGATGGGGGAAGTCAATTGCAGGTTGCAGGTACTGGAGAGGAGGGCGGAAGAGGCCGAAGGGCGCAATAGACGGAACAACATACGAGTGGTGGGCCTGCCAGAAGGAGTGGATGGGGACAATATGGTGGACTATCTGAACAGTGGCTGCGGACGGAGGTAGCTCCGGAGGGCCTGACATCTTTCTACACATTGGAAAGAGTACACAGGGTGCCGGCCAGACCGTTGGTACCTGGAAGACCGCCCAGGCCAGTGGTTGCCAGCCTACTCCACTATAAGGACAGGGACCTGCTTCTGAATAAGGCTTGCACTGTCAGTCCATACAGAGTGGACAATAGTAATGTGCCACTGTTCCCGGATTACACCTTTGACGTGCAATGTCATCAGCCTCGTTTCTGATGGTTAAGATGGCCCTCTGGGACGAGGGCATCCAATATTCACTGATGTTCCCTGCACACTTGAGAGTGACAATGGACGGTAAAAAGTTTTTTCACAGAGACCCTGAGGATGCTTGGAGTTGGTTGGAATCCTACTGGGCAGGGTTGGGCGAGGCAGCAAGTGTCCAGGGAAGGCGGACGGAGGTGCCACAACCGCGCCGCGCATGGCGCTCCAGAAGACACCGCCCTGGAGCGCAGAAATCCTCTACGATTCAGACCGAGAAGGAGAGATCTGCAGCACTGCAGGCTGTGACAGCGGTATCCCAGGCGAGAGGAGCAGGGTCGATGGGGGCGACGGACTCAGAACAAGGGTCGGCTGGGACGGATTCCGAAGGGACCGCTGCGGGGAGTGCTCCACTGCCATATGTCACACCAGGGACTGCAGATGAGCTTGTTGACGCCTGAAATTGTGCAGTTAAATCCGGAGACCAGTAAGAGGGGCGAATGGTGCTGGCCACTTTTCTCCCGGGGGGCAATCGGGGGAGGACACAGCTGGGATGGCTGTAACCGGGGCTATTAGTATTGTGCAGTTGCTACCAACTAGGGCCCTTCCGAAGGTGCTGCTGATTCACTCATAGTGGGGTACGGCGTTAGGACTCAATGGGATAGGGGTTTTGCTCATCTCGGCACTAGGGTCCCCCCCCTTAGTTTCGCTCTTTGAGTAGATCCCTGGTAGATACCAGATGGACTGATATCTGATAGTTTGGATGGGTGCTAACTGTTTAGAGCCTGTTCTGGGGAGGGGTTGTTGGGAGTGTTTTAAGGGTTTTCGTTGGGGTAGTTAGAACCACCGGTGTGCCAATGGAAGGACTGCAGTTATGGTTAAGGAAGGGTCAACACTATGGGGACAATACCCGAGTTAAAATGCATAACATGGAATGTGCGGGGATGCATATGATGCTGCGACGCCACAGGGTTCACGCTTATTTGGTGCATAGGGGAGTGCTGATTACTTTCCTCCAGGAAACCCATGTTGACCACACTGAAGGCCAGGCATTACAGCGCAGGTGGAGTGGGCAGCTTTTTTATACGACGTACTCTGCTTTTGCTAGGGGCGCACTGATATGGGTTAGGGTGGGGGTTCCCTTCCAACCGATTCAGCGGATAGTGGACCCAGAGGGGAGATATGTGGCAGTCGTAGGGCATTTGGATGGGAAAGAGGTGACATTATGCAGTGTGTATGCTCCTAACGAAGAACAGGTGACCTTTTTTGCTCGACTATTGGGGAAGTTGACGCCCTACTTGACTGGTTCAGTGTTACTGGGAGGTGACTTCAACTCTATAACAGATACCGAGATGGATAGGTCTCATCCCCCGTTGCCTGAGGCACCTGTACATAGGCTTTTGAAACTCCGACATGACTGGCAAGATAAGTGGGGGTTAATAGACACATGGCATGTGCAACACTTAGGGGATTCTTACTTTTCCGCACTTGCATGTGCGATTGGATGCCATACTATGCATCCCGGACATCCATGCGATGGTACGACACAGTGAATATTTAGCGCGGACGATCTCGGACCATAACCCTTTATTGCTGGCATTGAACTCGAGAGAGAGGCCTGCAATTCCTACCTGGCGCTTGCGCCCGGAGGCTTTGGAAGACCCCGTATTCCGTGAGTAGGTGCAGGAGGGTATAGAGCACTATTTCCTCGGAAATGAGGGTACAGCATCGACCTTGGCACTGGAGTGGGACGCTTTTAAAGTGATGGTGCGGGGCCTATGCATAATTAAAACGGTGGGTGTCTTATTCTTGGGCCGTTTCCTCTTCAGCACAGATATTGGCTACTTCACAGTATTATGAAAATCGAGATAAAGATGAGAAAGATAGAGTAGACAAGAAAACGAAAGAGTTAAAAACAAAGGTTCTTTTACAGCAGGCGTACCCGCCTCGTGGTGGTCAGAGTAACTATCCGCATCCTCAGCAGTTTCAGAGAGACACGCAAAGGACCGAATATCCTCAACAACGTTTTCCTGTAGGCCCTAATCAGTGTGCATATTGTAAAGAGGAGGGCCATTTTAAAAGTAGCTGTCCTGCTTTATTACAGCGTATGAATAGTGTTTCTAGGTCAAGAGGTCGAGGTATTTCACAAGCACCTAGAGGTAAAGGACGTGGAAATTTCCCCCAGAACGCGCGTTCCTTTCCGCCTCAAAATTCAATGAATAGGTTTGATCAGCAGAATAATGCGTCTGGTAGGACAGCTCAGTACTATGCTGACGCTTACAAGATATCTTGCATATCGAATAAAAGCTCAATCAATCAATCTATGCTGATGACTACTATGCAGAAGATGAGCACATGTAAGGTAATGATTGCTAGGACAGCCGTAGACAAAGAGAGGGAGTTGTTTCAGTTCCAGTAGATCAGAGTGGACCTTATGTTGAGGTAATTACATCAGGTGTGTCAGAGCCTTTTCTGTTGGATACTGGTGCTACAAAGAGTTCTATTATGCACTCTAAACTCCCTGGCGCACCTCTGTCTGGCGAAACGAATGTTTCAGTAGGTTTCTCTGGTGCCCCGGTTAGAAACCCAATTTCTAGTCCTATGTCCCTTTCTGTTGGACCTTGTGAATTCGAAGCACCCCTTATTCTGACGACAGGTTGTGGTGAAAACTTGTTGGGATTGGACTTGTTGAAAAGATTGTATGCGACGTTATATTGTACTCCTTCAGGAGTACAACTTACACTGGGTAAGAAAGTGATTTCTCCAATGTATTTGTCTTCTCCAATGTATTTGTCAAAGGACAAACTTCCAACAGAGTTGTCATTTCTTCCTGATATTCTTTGGGCTACTGGTCCTAATGATGTGGGTCTTTTGGAAATACCGCCATATGTTGTGACATTGAAAGCCAATGTGAAAATGCCACGAATTCCCCAATATAAAATATCTAGTGAAGGTGAAAAAGCGTTGCTAGCGATCATTTACGATTTGATTGAAAAAGATGTAATTGAAGAGACAAGAGGCAACGTTTGCAATAGTCCTGTTCTGCCTGTTTTGAAACGTACTGATCCTTCTCAGCCACCTGTTTACAGATTCGCGATTGATCTTAGAGAGGTAAATAAAATAGTTGTGCCACAATTTCTAGTTGTTCCTGATATCACTGCCCTATTGACTATGATTCCAGCTTCTGCGACTTGGTTCTCGGTGATTGACTTGAAGAATGCTTTCTTCAGCATCCCGATTGCTGAGGAAAGTAGGGGTATTTTCAGCTTCAGTTTAGGAGGTCGAAGCTTCCGCTTCAAATGCGCTCCCCAGGGCTACTGTGAAAGCCCATCAATATATAGTCAAGCTTTGAAACACAACTTGATACGATTATTTTACCTGATGGCGCTACCCTTATTCAGTACGTTGATGATTTGCTTGTTGCTGCAGATACTGAGAAAATCTGTAAAGAAGCCACGTTGTCATTGTTGCGTCATTTGTCTGATTTACATCACAAAGTGTCGCTTTCCAAATTGCAATATTGTCGACAAGAAGTGACCTACTTAGGTCATCTCTTATCGAAGGAGGGAAGGAAACTGACCCCAGAGAGAATTCAGGCAATAGCGAAACTAAGTGTGCCAAAGACACAGAGAGAAGTGCGTGCTTTCTTGGGTATTACATCATATTGTAGACAATGGATACCAAATTTTTCGTTGTTGGCCAAACCTTTGGTAGCATTAACTTGTAAAGATACACTGAATCCCCTTCCATGGTCTGAAGAGTGTCAGAAAAGTTTTTCTGAATTGCGCAATGCATTATGTTCGGCTCCTGTGTTGGGTTACCCCGACAACAGTAAACCCTTTACATTGTATGTCCATGAGAAAGAAGGTTGTGCATTATCAGTGTTGACACAATTGCTCGGAAACAAGCAGCGTCCATGTGCGTATTTCTCGTCAACCTTGGACCTGGTAGCTAAAGCGTTGCCAAGTTGCTTGAGAGCGACAGCGGCAGCAGCTGTTTCTATTCGGCAGTCTGCTGGTTTAGTGATGAACAATACATTGATTGTGATGGTTCCACATGCAGTGGACACGTTGTTAAACAGAACCAAGACACAGCACTTAACTAGTGCTCGATTGTCAGGTTACGAGTTGACATTGTTAGCGAGTCATGTGCACATAAAAAGTTGCAACACGCTTAACCCAGCTACGTTGTTGCCGATTGAAACAGAGTTAGATACTTCTGAACACCATGATTGTTTTCTCAGAACAGAAGAAGAAACGAAAGGGAGAATAGATCTTAGTGACACTCCCCTTGCAAAGTGTGATGGTACCTTATGGGTGGATGGTTCATGCTTCAAGCTTCCGAATGGAGATACGACTGCGGCATATGCTGTTACGACTTTGCATACGATTGTTGAAGCTGCACGTATCCCACATAATTCAGCTCAAGCAGCAGAGTTGATTGCACGTACACGAGCGTGTGTGTTGTCGAAAGGAATGAAAGTGACCATATATACCGACAGCCAGTATGCATTTGGTGAGGCTCACAGTTTTGGACGACCGTGGAAAGAACGTGGGTTCCTGACTTTGCATGGAACTAAGATTCAGCATGGTCAATTGGTGAATGAGCTCCTTGAATCACCTACTTTGCCGTTGCAAGTTGCGATTGTAAAATGCAGTACACACAAGAAAGTGACTGATGATGTTGGTCGTGGAAATGCATTTGCTGACGAAGTCTCAAAAGAAACAGCAAGGGATGTGATGAGTCGAATGTATGTTGCGGGCCCTGCAAGATGGATTGGTGACGTTGGAATGTGTGAAGACACGATAGAGAGTATAAAGTCCATTCAAGCTGAAGCTACAGATAAAGAGTTGAGTACATGGAGAGAAAGTAAGGGGAAATTGGATGTGAATGGTTGTTGGGTTGAATTGTCAGAGCATCAGAGATGGTTGTTACCCGATGCGTATGTGCCTGCAGTTGTTACAATGGCTCATGGAATGGCTCACATCAGTGTGAGCCATTCTTAGGTTTAGAAAAATGTTAAAAACCTTCCTATTTCTTTAATCTCTCGGGTGATGAATTGGTTCACTGCAGCGCTGGGATGCCTCTGGGTAACCACACGCTATAGAAATGAGTATTCATTCATTCATTCATTTGTAAGTTGTTAGCTCCAGTATGGCAAAATGCTGGAATTCCCAAGTGTGCAGAGAATGTGGTCAAGAATTGCATGGTGTGTCTGAAATACAATCCTGGTAGGGGAACCCCAACTCCAGCTGGTCACTTTGCGCCTCCAACGTATCCGTTCGAGGTTTTGCAGCTAGATTTCATCCACATGGAAAGGTGCAACAATTTGAAATACGTACTCGTTGTTGTTTGTGCCTTTTCAAGATGGGTAGAAGCGTATCCCTTAAAGGACAACACTGCCTTATCCACAGCTAAAGCCCTTGTCAAAGAGTTCTTCCCTAGATTTGGAATGCCGAGAATGGTCTGGAGTGACAATGGGAGTGAATTTGTGGGTCGAGTGATGAAGAAAGTATGTGAAGGGCTAGGCATCCAACAAAAATTCCATGCTGCAAATCACCCCCAATCAGCTGGACTAGTAGAATGCTACAATGGCACGTTAAAACTAAAATTGGCCAAAATTCAAGCGAGCTCTGGCCTTAAATGGCCTGACGCTCTGCCTTTGGCACTCCTATCAATCAGAATGACTGTGCATTCGCGAGTGGGACTTAGTCCGTACGAAATAGTGTTCGGCCGTCCGGCCAACATATGGGGAGTACCAATGCAGAAAATATTCAGTGAGATCGAACACCCTGTACTGCTTGACTATTTGTACGAATTGACGGCTAAATTGCGTGTTTTACACCAACAGGTTCACGATTCTCTGCCTCAGGTCTCTGAAGATCCGGGTCACCCCATCAATCCTGGTTCGTGGATTCTGGTGAAAAACTTCCCGCGAACAAAGAATGACCAGCCTCGGTGGACCGGCCCTCATCTAGTTCTTCTCTCAACAAGATCAGCCGTTCGAGTGGAAGGGAAGAAGCACTGGATCCACGGCGTACACTGCAAGAGGGTGCCTTTGCCTCGACCGTACGACCGGTGGGTCCAGGAGGGTGTCGCTGACTCAGAGACTGAAACTGTGCCTCGATTTCTGCCTTTCAGTGATGCACGCATAAAAGGAACAATCTCTGAACAAGAAAGTGACAATCTCTTGCAAGAAGCTGTGCCACCGTCAATTCGATTGGACACTACAGAGCCTGAACTCCTTTTTCAAGACCAGACAGTACCTGGAAAGAAAAGATATGATCTGAGGCCGAGAACTATGGACAAATAGCCGAGAACTATGGACAAATAAATATTCCTTTTTCTTTGCTATTTTTGAAAGTGCAGCTCTCTCATCTGAGAAACTTTTTTATTTTTGTTTTTCGAACCACCATCCGGGTTCCGCTGTAGGGTCGCGGTGCCCAAGTCTTTGGGGTGCAGCTGAAGACGTTAGGTCAACAGTTCTGGTTGGTCTAAGGGAGTTGCCCTGGACTGACAGAAGCATTCCTTAGCATAGAGCACCCTACCATCGCGAGCAGCATTTTAGAGAGGATGGAGTTTTTCGAGATGGAGAGACCTGCCAAACAAATGAACTTTAAGACTACAATTTGTAGAATGGTGACCAAGAAACGTTTTTTGATATTGTGTATTTTCATGTTGTTCAGTGTTATGATGTTTTTAGTAGGATATGTTTTATTCTCTTTTCGAGTGACATTTGCACCCACTACATCGCCCATACCTCCTCCTACTGTTTCCTCACATTCTTTCCACCCTTTTCCTGAACATGAATCCGCTAGGAGATTAGAGTTTATTAATAACTCCTTCGTTCAACTTTTGCACCAACACCAACTAGTAATAAACACAACTAACTGTTGGGTGTGTGGTCTTATGCCTCACACAACGGATAAAGGTATCCCTTATCTGGTTCTGCCTTTCAGCCATAATGGTTCCGTGTGGGCATACAGAACAATGTTCATTTACGCACATGAGACCTACCCCCTACGTTCTGTGGAAGATAATCCTAAGAATAGTGCTCTAGTTAAGGGTATAGTAGACATGGTTAAGGAAGATATCTCCTATGAGACTATCCCGAGAGATGAGACACTAGTATATATAGGATGGAACGTGACCGGATATGGAGTTACTATGAGTGAGAAACAGCAAGCTAAGAGATCTTCCCCGATTTGGATTGTACCCCATCAGGGTCACTTATGTCTGCAAGGTATTGGCAAGAATCCCAGAGCTCAGCTAGGGAAAAGCACCTGCACTGAGACATATGTTTTTGCGTCTCAGACTTCCCCTCCGTTCTTAGCAGCTAAGGGTACCTATTTCATCTGCCATGATAGAGCCTATACATAGTTGCCCCCTGACATTTCGGGCACATGCTTTGTTTCGTTTCTGTTGCCTCTCACCTACACAGCGGCGGCAGATTACCATAAGACAAGGATAGTTAGAGGTGTCTTCAGTGAAGAGGACACTGCAGAACAAGAATTTGGAGACTTCGTGAGGGGTTTTCTGCCGTTCTGGGGACCCATGGTTAACAGCAGGAACATAAGGCAACTAACAAGGGTGGTTGAATCCACCGTGGTTGAAACTGCTGGTGCCCTTAGTAACTTGACTGCTGAGCTCCAGTCGGATCGTCTTATGACCCTTCAGAACAGAGTCGCGTTAGACTGAGGTGGGGTATGTAAATTGATCCAATCGAGTTGCTGTGTTTTCATTCCAGATAACGCTCCAACAGTGTACCAGGCCATCTCCAAACTGCATAAGATTTCCGAATCTATTCATGTAGACAAAGGAGATTGGTCGTTAATGGGATGGTTCTGGGAACTGGTATCCGGCTGGGGATGGAAAATTCTGATGGTCATTGGGATGGTCTTAGCCATTCTTTTCCTGTTCTGTCTGTGCGTACAGTGTGCACCTGCAATATGTGGCCTTTGTGCTACGTCGTTTATAAGGAAACCTGTATCGAGGGACGAGCTAAGTAATAGGATGATGCTACAGCAACATCTCAATGACTTTAGGAATATAGACCTGGACTCAGATTAGCATGAGTATAGGTTATTGCCTATGTAAGGGCAAAAGGAGGGTCTGTAGTACTGAAAATTCTGGACCCGTGTTATAAACATCAACGTACCATGACGATTTTGATATCAGAAGACCGAGAATGGTTAGTACACTATGCACACGCATTTTCGTCATATTCGAGTGACGATTTCACCTTGAAATCGTAGTTTTCGTTCTGAACCCTCGGGTTCCATTTTGTGTACGGCAGCCATTTTGTGAGTTGCCCTCACATAGGTCAATGATAAAGGCCAAACACGGTCCTGAAGGACACCTACACCTTTCCTGACTTCTCTGCGACCTGGGCAAGCTGACTCCACTGCCCCAGGCCAAACCTGTTCAGTCAGTTCCTCTCCCAGTGGCCAAACGAGATAGTATCAAGGCACAACGTGCCATAAACCTTACATCGCACACAAACCATGCCTAATCTCGCACACACCTGTCCCTGTTTCCTACTTTATGACTTGCTTTACGAGGAGGAGGTGCCCGTTTTTATTGGGGTTCCGTCGATATCTGATGAAAATACTGGGCCTTGCCGGGTAATTGATTGTGGACTGAAACAAACTGAAATGTGGGATTGTCATCATGACTTTGCTTTTCCTTTGTAGTGAAAATATATGAATGGTCAACTGTAAACTAAAGAATTTTTGCCTGAAGCATAATATTTTGTATATAATTAGAGAAGGCTGACTTTGTAAGATTGAGCAGTCTCTTGAGAATATACACCGTGTTGTACTTCTAGGATACCTGTTACTTGGTTGCAGCCAATAAATTCGATCTTTGATTTCACCTAGAAGACTCTGTGTTTCTGTAGTCTGAAACAGGAAGGACCCAAAGTCTTAGGGTGTTGTCCCTGGCACCGCTGGGTTACCGGTTCAGTACCGGTTCTGAAAAACCCACTACTTCAGGCGTACATAATATTTTGCATCACAAAAGATCAGATCCTGAATGGAAAAAATGGTTGCTGAGGGAAGATCCTTGGGGTACGCCGCAGGTGATCTTGGTGGTTTTGGATCCGAATGGAAGGAGGCGGACTCTCTGGGTTCTGCCGGTGAGGAAGGAGGTGATCCAGTCCAGGGCTTTGACGCAGATCCCATTGTTGTGGAGGCGTGTGTGTAGGGTGTGGTGGCAGATGGTGTCGAAGGCGGCAGAGAGGTCCAGGAGAATGAGGGCCACGGTTTCGCCATTGTCCAGCAGGGTCCTGATGTTGTCGGTGGCTGTGATGAGGGCGGTTTTGGTGCTGTGGTTGCTGCGTAATCCAGATTGGGATGAGCCCAGGGTGTTGTTCTCCTCGAGGAATCGGGTCAGTTGCCTGTTGACAATCTTCTCGATGACTTTCGCTGGGAAAGGAAGCAGGGAGATGGGCCGGAAGTTCTTGAGGTCCTTTGGGTCCGCCTTGGGTTTTTTGAGTAGGGCGTTGATCTTGGCGTGTTTCCAGCTCTCCAGGAAGGTGGCAGTCTCAAAGGAGCTGTTGAGGATCTTCCGGAGCTGGGTTTCGAATATGGAACTCGCTTTGTTGAAGATGTGGTGAGGGCAGGGGTCGGATGGTGAGCCGGAGCGGATGGTGTTCATGATTTTGATGGTGTCGTTGTCGTCGATGAGGTGGTTCCAGGAGAGCAGGAGGCCGGTTAGGTTGGGGGGGTGGTGAGTTTGAGGTGTCGGCGACTGTCGGGGGGTCTGGGTGTTATAGCTGTCATGGATGTCTGCGATCTTACGGTGAAAGAAGGTGGCTAGGGAGTCACAGAGGTCTTGAGACGGCGGGATGTTAGAGCTGGGGTTGGTGAGTTCCTTCATGATGTTGAAGATCTCTTTGCTGTTGTGCACGTTGTTGTTGCTGCGTTCCTTGAAGGAGGTCCTTTTGGCGGTTCGAATGAGTTGGTGGTGCTTGCGGCTGGTGTTCTTGAGGGCTGCGTGGTTGTCCGGTGTCTGTTCGTTGTACCACTTCTTCTTGAATCTTTGGCAAGTCTGCTTCGATGCCTGGAGGTCAGTGGTGAACCAGATGGCCTTTCTGTCGATGCATCTGTTTGAGGGTTTCTTGATCGGGTGAGAGTGTTGGCGCAGTCGTCGATCCATTGCCTGAGGTTGCGGGCGGCTGTGTCGGTGGGATCGGTTGGTGGGTCTTGGCCGAGGGTAGTGATAAGTAGGTCTTCGGTGACCTTGTTCCAACTTCGGTGGGGGATCCGTTGCGGGTGGTTGTGCATGGTGTATTTCTCAAAGGAGAAGTGGATGCAGCGGTGGTCGGTCCAGTGGAGTTCGGTGGTGTGGCTGAAGGTGACATGGTTGCTGGCGGAAAAGATGGGGTCGAGCTTATGTCCGGCGGAGTGGGTGTGTGTGCTGATGAGCTGTTTGAGTCCGAGGTTGTCGAGCAGGGTGGTGGAGTTGCTGTCATTGGCGTCCTCGAGGTGGAAGTTAAGGTCTCAGAGGAGGATGTAGTCTGTGGGTGCAAGGGCGTGCATGCTGATGATGTCGGTGATGGAGTCGCGGAACTGTGTACAGGGTCTGGGGGGTCTGTAGACGAGGGTTCCTCTGAGGGTAGTGTTGGAATCGATGTGGATCTGGAAGTGCAGGTGTTCGGCAGAGCTGATGGTGTTTTCAGTGCTGGTCGAAATTCTCAGGGTTTTCCGGTAGACAATGGCTGATTTCTCCTCCTGCTCTGTTGGTGTTATCCCTGCGGGTGATCTAGTAGCCGTCCGGGATGGCTATGGCAATGTTGGGAGCTGAGGAGGGGTTCATCCAGGTCTCCATCAGGAAGGCAACGTCTGGGGAGGATGAGTCGAGTAGGTCCCAGAGTTCGATTGCGTGCTTGTGGACGGAGCGGGTGTTAAGTAGTATGCATCTGAGATGGTTGCGTCCTGCCCTGATGGGAGGGGCAGGATGTGCATATGTTCGGTGGCTGGTGAAGCTGCAGCTGCGGCAGGAGAAGCATCAGTGGGTGAGCTTCGGCTTGGCCTGGAAGCAGGTGGATGATCGGCCGGCGTTGAGTTCATTGAGGATGTTGGCGTTGTAGCCGCGGTGAGCGTCGTTGCGCTCGCGGGGGCCTGGGGGTCTGGCGCTGGGCGCAGACAGTTGCAGACAGGTGCAGACGGGCTTGCCTTAGGCATGTCTGCCCCGCGGCAGTGCAGCTGCCACTATTAAGAAGGGGAGGTGGGAGGGAGGAGCAGCTGGGAGGTGGGTGTGGGAACGAATGGGTGATCAAGGGGGGCAGGCCGCAGGGGAAGCAGCGGCGGGAAGGGGAAGTGGCAAAAATGGCTAAAATACAAAAGAAGGGAAGGTGGGAAGGAGAAGCAGGTGGGAGGCTGTTGTGGGAACAAATGGGCGATCGAAGGGGCGGGGTCACAGGGGACGGAAGGGGAAGTGGCAAAAATAGGCTGAAATGCAAAAAGAGAGCTACAGAGAGCTAAAAGAGCAGAAAAAGGCAGATAGAGGAGAAAACAGCAGACAAGCAGAAAACAGGCAAATAGGGAAAATAGAGAGAGCAGACACAGAATACTGACGTCACAAACTCGCGGCAGCAGCGAGAGTGGGAACACGGGCACAGTCCGGTGGAGCTGTGCGGTGAGGGGAGCGACCTACCTGGAAACAGGGTCAAGGGTCACTCTCTTCACCACGCAGCGGTTGCCATTAAGAAGGGAAGGTGGGAAGGAGGAGCAGGTGGGAGGCGGGTGTGGGAACAAATGGGCGATCGAGGGGGGCGGGGTCACAGGGGACGGAAGGGGAAGTGGCAAAAATAGGCTGAAATGCAAAAAGAGAGCTACAGAGAGCTAAAAGAGCAGAAAAAGGCAGATAGAGGAGAAAACAGCAGACAAGCAGAAAACAGGCAAATAGGGAAAAACAGAGGGAGCAGACACAGAATACTGACATCACAAACTTGCGGCAGCAGCGAAAGTGGGAACACGGGCACAGTCATGTGGAGCTGTGCGGCGTGGGGAGCGACCTGCCTGGGAACAGGGTTAAGGGTCGATCTCTTAACCACGCAGCGGCCGCCATTAAGAAGTGGAGGCGGGAGGGAGGAGCAGTTGGGCGGCGGGTGTGGGAACAAATAGGCGTTTGTTCCCACAATGTGGGCTTGATTTGTGGCACCAAAGGCAGAAACGTTTCCATTACGGTTTACATGCCTTTATTGTGGCTTTCTCCTTGAGTTGAAGAGAATACACGTGCAGTGCTGATGAATATTGAGATCTTTGAATTAATAGAATTTAGGAGCTGTACACATAAGAGGAGAGAGGTCAGGTGAGGATAAAGGGCATGGCCTTACTTCATTGTCAAAAATTCTCTGGATGTTGGTAGGTGAATGTAGTTGTATTCAGATAGCAGGAGAAGCTCCGTGAACCAATGCTGTGTGAGGCTCCTGGGGGCTATCACGATAAAACGATAACCCTCTGCTTTCCTCGGTTAAGAACCTTTGGTATTAAAGGTATCATAGGCATAGATCCGGGACCATCTGTCAAAAGGCATTTGCCCATGATCCTGGATGTGGATGGCAACTTTCATAGAACTGGCATATGTGGTTTTCATTTGTTGCAGAGATCTAAAGTAGGTTTGCCCCAGAACGAGATTATAATTTTTTGCGCCGGCAGATCAAATTCCCATTCGTAGAGGCTGTTTCCAGTTCTGCTTAGCATGACTTCTAAGAGATTGTTAGCCCAAGAACATGTTCGGCCCGAAGAGTTATTCTGGGCGTTGTTAGCCTTCTCCAGATTTCCTGAGCTTCCTTGTACAACACCAGTGACCTTGTGCCGCTTTGTTTGTTCACGTATTGCATGCTGGTGGTATTGTCCGTGAGAACGAACGCTGAACACCCTGCTTGGCAGGAAAGCTTGAAGACTGAGTTAGATGGCTTTGAGCTCCAGACAATTGATATGTATGTTCTTCTGGAGCAGAGACCACTTTCATTCGATTTTGGAGGTTCTGTAGATGACCACCCCGACTCTCCAAAAATACATCCATAGCCATTACAAAGTGAGGCATTTGAGGTAAGAATATTAGGCCCTTTGACAGGTGAGAGGACTTGGATTACCGAGCTAGAGCTTCTTTCATATCTGGTGTGAAGTTCACCAATTCTTGAATTATCCTTTTGTTTGAATCTATTGTTTTTGTAGCTGTTCCTGTAAGGCTCTCATTTTCAGGCTTGCTATGGGGAACATACTGATCACGGAGGACATGATGCTCAAAAGCTAATTGAACAAATGGAACTGAAAGATATATATTTTTTAATAGTTTGAGAGACAGTTCTTAGAGCATTCGTTGCTTGTCTTGGGATAGAAAGTCTTTCACATGATCTAGTTTTGAGGTACATGAACAGTATCTTCTTGGATGGATGAGCTGATCTTTGATAATTCACAAGGAAACCTAGTTTGTTAAACAACTTTAGGCAAGCCTCTGTGGCCTTGGATGCTTGAAATGCCGTTGGTGCTTTTAGCAACCAATCAAGGTAGGGGAATACCTGATGACCGTCCTCCTTGAAAAAAAGCTGTTAGAGGGGCTAGGCAGTGGGTAAAAATGCAGGTAGCTGATTTGAAGCCAAATGGGAGAACATGGATACATGGGTGGGGATACGGAAGTATGAAACCTGTAAATTCAGAGCAGCCATGTGGTGTCTGAGAGGGTGACCATGTAAAAGGATTGTTTCATGAAATACTTGCTTAATTTCCAAAGGTCTATGATGGATCGCCACTCCTCTGTTTTCGTGTCTATGAGGAAAAATCAAGACTAGAAGCCCATTCCTGGCTGAGAATGTGGGCCTTTCCCCATGGGATGTTTGGTTAGCAAAACTACCACTTCCTTCCAAAGCAGATGGAGATGAGGTGGGTGCCTTCATTTTGGTGGAGTGGTGAGTGGAATCTGGGTGAACTGTAACATCTGACCATATGTGATGAGATCCAGGACTTTTGTCCGATGCTATTTTCTGCCATAGATGACAAGATGGATGAGTTACTTAACTTTAATCCTAGTTCTCTTCCAGGGGTATCCTCATCAAAGTCATAAGCACTTGAATATTCCTGCCCATGCGCGGGACTCCGGAAAATATATATGAAAACATATATACACACATATATATATATTGCTCCCAGATTCCTGCGGTACTCCCCGCAAAGAAGACAAGCACTCAGGGTGGCGAGCTCAAAGATTTATTTTAGAGCTCACAGTGTCCAGACGCGTTTCGGCATTCGCCTTTGTCGATGGTAACATGGCGGTGCCGAAACAGCCGTTTTTTATGTTTACTTTTCCATAGAAATTGTTAACGGACAACAAGTTAATTCATCATCGCCATCTTGGAACATGCAAGTCATCACAGTTCATTCAACACATAACCAGATAAATAAGTGAATGCATTGGCATACAATTTGCATTTTATGTAATATTTGGTCTCTTAATATATATCATATTTTTCTTCAAACCAAAATCACAATCATAATCTCGCCCACAGATGGGCACTCCGGAAGTGTTCACTTCCGCTGTCTACATGATACCGCCCTGAATGGGCATATGCCATGTGAACCTTTGTCCAATCCTGTCCCTCGGCGGTCACACAATGTCCGTAATCAATAGTCTATATCACAACCATCCTATCTGAATTCATTATTCACATTTCCTTTCCACAGCTCCCTAGTCACCCAGATGTACAGCCAATTCCTCATGTGTGTTAAGACCTCCCGGGGTCTTGGTTTGGAGGTCGATTATGTACCTTGATTCCAACCTCCTAAGGGTCATAAGCCTGTCCCCACCCCTGGGGTTGATAGGTACATGATCTAAACAGAAATAAGTCAACAGGTCCCTGTCTCCTTTATGTAGATTCTTAAAGTGTCGTGCCACAGGGTACGTCATATCGCCGTTCGCTATCGCCCTGGCATGTTCTAACACTCTAATCTTCGCTTGATGGATGGTACTTCCTACGTACTTCAACCCACACGGGCACTGCAAGCAGTACACCGTATAGGGAGTAGTACAAGTTAGGAATTTGCTTATTGTTTTCGTTTTTTCTATCCCTGGTATCTTGTAGGTAGCAACTTTCTTGCTTCTTTCACAGGCTTTGCATTTATTACAGGGATGAAAACCTTTCACATCCTTAGCGAAACCCTTCTGTTCCTTCTTCTTATAACTACACGTGAGGCTGTCTCTGAGTGATCTGGCTTTTCGGAACGTCAGGAGGGGTCTCCTTGGAATCTCCATTCCAATGATAGGGTCCATCTGCAACAGGCCCCAATGTTTCCTGAATATCTGCCTGAGTCTTGTAGCATCCTTTGAGTATGTGGTGATCATTCTAAAGCCCACATTCTTTTCTGCTTTTTCTTTTCTTCCCTGAGCTCGGGGTTCTAACAGTTCTTCCCTTTTCTGATGATCTACTCTGTTCTTAGCTTTCCACAACGTCTGTGTGTTATATCCCCGATTTCGGAATCTTTTTATGCATTCCCCCGCATCTTTCTGGAAGTCTACCTCCCTTGTGTTGTTCCTCTTTATACGGAGAAGCTCCCCATAGGGAATGCTGTTGATAAGCCTGGGTGGGTGCCCACTGCCGGCATGCAAGATCGAATTGCCCGCAGTGGGTTTCCGGTACAGTTTGGTACATATCTGATTCTCAACCACTGTTACTTCTAAATCTAGGAAGTTAACCGATTGAGTGCTCATTTCCACCGTGAATTCCAAATTATAACTGTTGTCATTGAGAGCTTTCACATATTCTTCCGCACTCTCTCTCGGACCTCTCCAAATAATGAAGAGGTCGTCGATATATCTGGGCCAGGTGACTATTCTCTCAGTCCATACTCCTTTCTGAGAGAATAGTCATCTGGCACAGATATATCGACGACCTCTTCATTATTTGGAGAGGTCCGAGAGAGAGTGCGGAAGAATATGTGAAAGCTCTCAATGACAACAGTTATAATTTGGAATTCACGGTGAAAATGAGCACTCAATCGGTTAACTTCCTAGATTTAGAAGTAACAGTGGTTGAGAATCAGATATGTACCAAACTGTACCGGAAACCCACTGCGGGCAATTCGATCTTGCATGCCGGCAGTGGGCACCCACCCAGGCTTATCAACAGCATTCCCTATGGGGAGCTTCTCCGTATAAAGAGGAACAACACAAGGGAGGTAGACTTCCAGAAAGATGCGGGGGAATGCATAAAAAGATTCCGAAATCGGGGATATAACACACAGACGTTGTGGAAAGCTAAGAACAGAGTAGATCATCAGAAAAGGGAAGAACTGTTAGAACCCCGAGCTCAGGGAAGAAAAGAAAAAGCAGAAAAGAATGTGGGCTTTAGAATGATCACCACATACTCAAAGGATGCTACAAGACTCAGGCAGATATTCAGGAAACATTGGGGCCTGTTGCAGATGGACCCTATCATTGGAATGGAGATTCCAAGGAGACCCCTCCTGACGTTCCGAAAAGCCAGATCACTCAGAGACAGCCTCACGTGTAGTTATAAGAAGAAGGAACAGAAGGGTTTCGTTAAGGATGTGAAAGGTTTTCATCCCTGTAATAAATGCAAAGCCTGTGAAAGAAGCAAGAAAGTTGCTACCTACAAGATACCAGGGATAGAAAAACCGAAAACAATAAGCAAATTCCTAACTTGTACTACTCCCTATACGGTGTACTGCTTGCAGTGCCCGTGTGGGTTGAAGTACGTAGGAAGTACCATCCATCAAGCAAAGATTAGAGTGTTAGAACATGCCAGAGCGATAGCGAACGGCGATATGACGTACCCTGTGGCACGACACTTTAAGAATCTACATAAAGGAGGCAGGGACCTGTTGACTTATTTCTGTTTAGATCATGTACCTATCAACCCCAGGGGTGGGGACAGGCTTATGACCCTTAGGAGGTTGGAATCAAGGTACATAATCGACCTCCAAACCAAGACCCCGGGAGGTCTTAACACACATAAGGAATTGGCTGTACATCTGGGTGACTAGGGAGCTGTGGAAAGGAAATGTGAATAATGAATTCAGATAGGATGGTTGTGATATAGACTATTGATTACGGACATTGTGTGACCGCCGAGGGACAGGATTGGACAAAGGTTCACATGGCATATGCCCATTCAGGGCGGTATCATGTAGACAGCGGAAGTGAATACTTCCGGAGTGCCCATCTGTGGGCGAGATTATGATTGTGATTTTGGTTTGAAGAAAAATATGATATATATTAAGAGACCAAATATTACATAAAATGCAAATTGTATGCCAATGCATTCACTTATTTATGTGGTTATGTGTTGAACGAACTGTGATGACTTGCATGTTCCAAGATGGTGATGATGAATTAACTTGTTGTCCGTTAACAATTTCTATGGAAAAGTAAACATAAAAAACGGCCGTTTCGGCACCGCCATGTTACCATCGACAAAGGCGAATGCCGAAACGCGTCTGGACACTGTGAGCTCTAAAATAAATCTTTGAGCTCGCCACCCTGAGTGCTTGTCTTCTTTGCGGGGAGTACCGCAGGAATCTGGGAGCAATAATATTGCGGAGGGCACCATCCGCTAAGGAGCACCCGCCCGTGAGTGCAAGGACTCGGTGCAATGCTGGAGCAAAGACATATATATATATATCTATATATATATAGATATATAGATATATATATATACACACACACACACATTTTTTTTAAACAATCATTGCAGACTACCAGACACAGCAGGCTAAGCAATGCTGTAAAATCTTGTATGTGCACATATACAAAGAAACAGGAAGACCAAAAGACTCTTGAACTGCTTTTAATGAACAGCAGAAAAGTAGTCCTGCAAAGAGAAAGGCAGACATCGTTAGCCCATAGGCTGCATTGTAACTTCAATAGCATAAAAACTGAGAGCAAAAGTAGAGAATCACAAAACTGGCACCGTGTCTTTAAGGTAGCCATGACCCCTAATATTCCCATCATGCCTCAGGGGTGACAGGTCAGATGTCCTTTGTGGAGACCCAGAGGTCAGGGCACAAAGAGATGACAATTTTGGATCATTTGCCTGGGGAGGTGGGTGGGTTGCTTATGACTTTGATGAGGATACCCCTGGATGAGAACTAGGATAGCAGGTAAGTAACTTATCCTTCTCTTCCAGGTGATCCTCATCAATAGTCATAAGCACTTGAATTGAGTAGCAAGCCCACCCCCTTCAGGCAAATGAGTACCATAAAAAACCATTAACATCAGAGAATCCTATTCAAATGACTTTAGCATTCAAATACATTTTTAAGGAGGCTCGGCCTACTTGAGTATGTGCTCTGGAATCAGAATCGAGACAATAGTGACTCGTGAAAGTATGCACCGATTTCCAAGTGGCTGCTTTGCAGGTCTAGATCTCAGCCATCGGTACGTTGTGTAAAAAAGCCTCTGTAGTTGCTTTCCCCAAGAGGAATATGCTTTGAGAGAAGCCAGAAGAGGTTTATTTGCCAATTGATAAGCCAGCGTGATACAAGACACTATCAATCTGGAAATGGAAGGCTTGGAAGGTGGGAAACCAGTACTGATGGCACGATAGTTTAGCAATATCAGACTTTCTTATGGTCTTGAACTTATCTAAGTAGAATTTCAGAACTCTCTTGGTCTAGCAAATGGTGAGACCTTTCTGTTGGCACAGATTGATTGGGAAAAAAGAAGGTAGAGAGATCGTTTGGTTGACATGGAAATCCGACACCACCTTTGGAAGGAAGGAGGGGTGGGTCTGTTGTGATAAAAAACCGTGTAATGTTCTTTGGAACAGAGCGCCTGAATCTTGCTTACTCTATGAGCTGAAGTAATCGCCACCAAAAAAGCGGCATTCCATGTAAGGTGCTGAAGGGTGGCTTTGATAATAGGTGCAAAAGGGGGACCCATCAGGAGGAGAAGGAGGCCGGGCAGGGGGGAAAACTTTCTTTAAACCCTGAAGGAAATCCTTAACTACCTGGAGCTGGAAGAAAGAAGATTAATTTGGAGACTTTCCGTCAGCCGTAATGGCAGCCAAGTGTACCTTAATGGAAGTATACTTTAGACCTAATTTGGCCAAATGCAGGAGATAAGGTAAAATGACCTCCTCTTGCCCACTGGTAGGCTGGAAACCATTACGTATACACCACAAATACATCCTTTTCCATTTAAAAGAATAGGAATGTCTTTTGGGAGGTCTTTTGAACTCCCTCAAAATGTTCATACAGTCATGAGGGAGATTTAAGTAGCCGTACTGAAGGACCTCAGGAGCCCTGCTGCTAAGCTCAGTGATGGCAGGTTAGCATGATGGGTCCTCCCGTTCATTTTAAACAGAAGGTCCGGTCTGCATGGAAGCCTCCTGTGTGGACACACCGAGAGATGTAGCAGGTCCAGGAACCACCACTGCCGTGGCCAATTTGGTTCTATCACAAACATTCTCGTACTGGAGAGTGTGAATTGGGCTATTACCTTCGGGATGAGAGAAGGAGGCAGAAAAGTGTCAACAAAGGTTCCTGACCAGTTGATCAAAAGGGCATTCCCTATCGATCATGGTTGGGAAAACTTTGACGCCAAGATGTGGCATTTTTTGTTTACCTCGTCCGGAAAGAGATCAACGGTTGGATAACCTCATTGTTGAAAAATGTCCGCCACCATTTTGTTTAACCCGTTGACCGCGGTGCGAATTCCGTCGCAGTGCGGGAGAAATAATGAGTGGGCGGGGTTTGGACGGCCCCCGGTCGTCCTTTGCACATGCCCACACCCACTGTGACGTTGGACGACCAGGGGCCGTCCGACGCATCGAACAGGTTAATACCCAGTCTTTTTGATCTTTGAAGTGACAACTTAAGAGAGTCTGCCTGTGAATTCTGTTCCCCTGGCAGATGGAACGCTGTAATTTAGAGCTGCCTGGCAAGGAGCCAATGCCAGATCGCATAAGCCTCCAGGGACGGCGAGCAAGAGTGAGTTCCCCCCTGCTTGTTTAGGTAGTACATGGTGGTCGTGTTGTCCGTTTGTACTAGTATTGACTTGGACTGTATCGATGGGTAGAGCGCCTTGAGGCTAGATGTCCTGCCTGTAGTTCCAGCATGTTTATATATGTTTGTTCTTTGCTTGACTACCTGTCCTGAGTCTGCAGAAGATCCATGTGTGCTCCCCAACCTTGAAGTCAGGCATCTGTGATCAAGGATTGCGTTGGGGGAGGTTGGTGGAAAGGGACTCCCACCAGGAGATTTTTTCGATGAGTCCACTAGGGAATGAATGCTCTCGTGGACCGGGAAAGAAGAATCTGGTCTTCCCATTGTGCCGGCGTCTGATCTCATTTGTCTTCCAAGTCCTGCTACAGAGGTCCCATTCTCAGTCTGGAGTTGGGTACCTGAAACATGCAAGATGCCATCGACCCCAGGAGTGATGCAACTTGCTGAACTGAGGGCTGATGCACTTAAGAAGGAGATTGCACTTCTGTTTGATAGACAACAGTAAAAAAAAAAAAAGTTGAGTTCTTCAGTGCACTCTTATTTTATCAGTATTCAAAATTCAAATTTCTATCCTAGATTCATTGTGTACTACTCCATCCAAGCCTCTTATTTTATCAGTAATCAAAATTCAAATGTATATCCTAGCTCTTATTTTATCAGTATTCAAAATTCAAATTTCTATCCTAGCTCTTATTTTATAAGTTTTCAAAATTCAAATTTCTATCCATGGATAGAAGCAGGCCGTAATATAGCCGTTGTTGCATACATTAGCTATAACCAGCTCTGGTAGTCTTAATGTTTATTGCTCCTGGATCTTTGGTGATGCGGATATAAGAACCAGTTCCTTTAGTGCCAAGGGGTAGCGGGTGATGTCCCAGTTATTGTTGACCCACCTTAACCCCTCATGGCTACTGGGCCTAGCATGGGGTTTAAACTAGATACAATCTTTACCCCCACATTCACACTTCCTACTAGTTTTTAATTGGGTCCCTGGTCCTGGCTGCAGACTTCTCCACATCTTTGCTGTGTGAAGTCCCTGCGGTCTCCTCGTTAGCTGCAGCCTTTCCTTACATCCCATGCCTGTGCCCGTGCCCGTTTTCACCCCCTACTTCATCCCCAAGAGTCCGGAGGCAGGATGGGGCACACCGCTCGAGGTTGTTGAGGCCCTAGAGGCCCAGATAGGTCTGGGGGCCCTTCGTTTGTGTTCTATATTTCTTTAAGATCCTTGTTGGAGCCGTGTTTACCATTGCTGGGGTAAGAGAAGTGTCCATGACTAGTTGTAAAAGACCAGGGACCAATGGCAGAAAAGGCCTCAACGTGGACCTCTGATACAGCGTCTCAAATGTAACAGATGTAGATGTCTGAGGTGCAGACATCTCTATGTTAACGTTTGTGCTCTTCTGGACAGGACATCATGGAAGGTGTTGATGTCATCGACGGGTGACACTCAGGAGGGTGGACTGTCCGTAAGAGTGGGAGAATAATCCCTCTTGGAGGTGTGGGTCGAGGACGATGACCAAGAAGATGATTTTAGTCTCCTAAGACGACCATGAGAAGCGGATTTACGTGTTGGAGACTTGTCCCGATGGCAACCTCTGGAAGGTGTGGTGGGTGATCAGTCAACTGCTTGTACCAGCGAGCCAGAGGAAATCTATGCAGAGGACTTCAATAGTCCAAAGGTTGCTGCACCGGTGCTGAAGGCTCGTTCTGCCAGTGATGGACTGGGAGAAGCCACCTGGGAGAGAAATGAACAGAGGGAGATCTGTGGTCTTCTCCTTGTTGTGTAGGCGGAGCCGTGATCTGCAGAGTGGATTTGTGTACCCGCCGTTCTGGAGACGGAGAAGATGAGCTTCTGTGGAGATCCTGCAGCCGACACGGAATGGTGTCTCCCTGAGGTCGAAAGATGTGACTAGTGACTACGTCGATAATTGTGAGTGTCTCGATGTCGAGCGGCTATGCACCACTAAGACCTGCGAGTCCATTGTAGGAGACCGCAGCCTCGGCCGTGTAGATTCCTTCTGTTTCAACGTCTACCGATGTCCCATTGATGGAGACTTGTGTATCTATGTCGGAAGAGGAGAACCCAATGGAGTAACGTTGCACGGGAAGGTGATGGTGAAATCCTTTGACATAGAACCTCTCGACAGTCAATCTAGACGTTGAGTGTCTCGTGGGCAGCAATGGAGGGGTCCGCCTGGACGTCGAATCCCTTCTCGACATCGCAGAATATCTGTGCCTCGACGTCGAGCCCCGTCTTGACGGCTGCAACTGAGGAGTCTGCTTTAACTTCGAACCCTTTTGTGAAGTCATTGATGACCAAAGCCTAAACGTCAACCGCCGAATTGTTAACAGCAATGGAAGTCTGCACCCAGACGGCGAACAACGGTTACGAATGAGAGCGATGTCTCGACATTGGGCGATCCCGCACCAATGGAGAGCGACTCCTCGACGCCAACGGGTTGACAGTGGCAGAGGATTCAACGCTGATGATGTACCTCTGTGTTTGGAAGCCTTCGACGATGACCGATGCTCTCTCGACGGCGAGCCCACCGTCAATGGAATTGTCATTGACATTTTCTTCGCTGGTGGAGGCCTTTTCAACGTCGAGCCAGTCACAGACAAAAAACAGACCAGAATTCTGCATCGGGAAGATGATCTGGGTCCCTTCTTCTGTCTCACAAGAGACCTGCCTCTAGAGGTGGAAGCTTTACCTTTTTTCAGAGAGGACATAAAGGCGAATCCTCTCTCTGTTCTTGAGAGTGCGTCTTGATAAAGACTGGCAGTGTTGACAAGTCTCAGGAACATGAGAACCTGTAACTCAAAGAATAGACAGTCTTTTTTGGCCTTCTTTTTGCCACAGGAAGGGCAAGGATCAAACAGAGAAGGCATTTCTGAGAGAGAGAAAATGCCAAACTGCCTGATAAAAAGTAAAGGAATACTCCAAAAGTTGTTAAATGAAATGAAATGAAAAGGGGATTTATAAAGCGGGGCTGCTGCCCGAGGGCGTCCAAGCGCTAAGTAGAAGACATAGTACTCTGAGGGAGGTGGGTAGTTAGTTTCCAAAGAGGAAGGTTTTTAGTTCTTTGCGGAAGGTCAAGAGGATCCGGTTGGCTCTTAGTGAGGGGGGAAGGGAATTCCAGAGTTTGGCGGCATTGAGCGTAAACAATCTGCCTCCTGCCCTGGATCTTTTTATGCGGGGAACTGCAGCAAGACATGCATTCGTTGAACGAAGCTGTTTGGCGGGGCAGTAGGGAGTAAGAAGAGAATAGTTGATCTCACTGCCAACTCTATAAAAGGCCTGGTGGGAAATACAGAGGGCCTTAAATTGTATTCTTTCCCTGACAGGAAGCCAGTGGAGTGATCGAATCCCAGCTTTGGCCGATTCTCTGCGAGGTATTTGGAGTAGGGTACGAGCTGCGCAATTCTGGGTCCGCTGAAGCTTTTGTAATACATATTCAGGGGCTCCCAGATAAAGGGCGTTGTTGAAGTCAAGCCGGGACTGAATGAGGCCCTGAATGACAATTTGTTTAGCTTCAAAGGGCAAGATCGGTAGGATCTTTTTTAGCATCCGAATAAGCCCGAAGCAGATTGCTGATGTTTTTGTTGCATGAGTATGGAGGGTAAGAGATTTATCGAGCCAGACTCCTAGGCTTTTGATGTCCTCCTACGGAGGTGGGGCTGGGCCTAAACTGGAGGGCCATAGCTGGTCGATGGTGGTAAGAGAGGGAGGACCGAGAAGCATGATCTCGGTTTTTTCACCATTTAGTTTTAAAGAGGATGCTGTCATCCATCTTCTTACCTCTTCCATACAAGCGGACAGATTGACTTGTGGGTGCCCGCTGTTCTTCTGAGCTAGAGAGACCACGAGCTGAGTGTCGTCCGCATACGAGACGATCTTAATGCCATATCTGCGAACGACCTCAGCCAGCGGTCTCATGTATACATTGAACAGCGTAGGGCTTAAAGAGGAGCCCTGCGGTACCCCGCAACTAAGCGGTCTACTGGTGGAACAGGAGTCACCGTCGAAAACCTGGAAAGTTCTTCCGCTCAAGAAAGATCTTAACCAGGCAAGAACATCTCCGGAGACTCCCAGACCGGACAGTCGTTGTAGCAGAGTTTTGTGGCACACTGTGTCAAACGCAGCGCTGAGATCGAGGAGGACCACTGCCACTGACCCCCCTCGATCCAGGATCCTCCTGGATTCCTCCATTACGGCCAGGAGAGCCGTTTCCATGCCATGTTTTGGGCGGAACCCTGTCTGGGTGGCATCCAGTAAAAGATTCTCTTCAAGGAATTTTGTGAGATGGAGGTTGACATATTTCTCCAGCATCTTACTTGCCCAGGGTAACAAGGAGATGGGACGGTAGTTGTTAGGGTCGTTAGGATTAAGGTTGGGTTTTTTCATTAATACTTTCACCATCGCCTGTTTCCAAATAGGGGGTACAACTCCCTTTTGCAAGGAGCTATTCAATAGCTCCATGAGAGTAGGGAGAATGGTTTGACTAGCCATGTTCATTGTGCGGGGGGGTGCTGCGAGTGATCTGGTAACCAGGGGGGAGTGCTTGAATTACATCTGGATCACATTCTTGGGTTAGCCAAGTCTCAGTTAGTAAGACGGCGTCCGGATTCCGCTCGTCAATTAACAAGAAGATTTCTGCGCTATGCTTAGGCAGGGATCTGCAGTTAAGAAGGAGTAGGGTAAAATGTTGCTGTTCAGGTTTGTACCGTTGGTTGAGCCTCATGCCACAGTGTTGACAGGAGCTGGGAAGGTCCAGGGGATGGTAGCGATGATGGCAGTAGGCTTCCGCAGGAGGTTTAAGTTTGAGGAGGGTGATGTTGCTGTATTGAATCCTCTGAGGGGAGCCAAGGGGGGTGGCCCCTGGCGCCTGTCGCCCGCGGACGGGCGCAGACGGGCTTGCCTTTGGCGCGCTGGCGGCGCGCCCGCTGCGCGCGTCTGCTGCGCGTTCTAGGAAAGCACATGATTTATAGGGGGGGCGTGGCCTCCCGGTAGTGGGCGTGGCCTGATGGCGGCGATTTCTTACCTAACCCGCGGCAGCGTTGTCATCAGCTGCGCGGGGCTATAGATCAGGATGGTAAAAGGGGGGGGTGCCCAGGGAGCAGTGACAGCAGATAAAAACAGTCAGGTAGATTGTACAGTTATTTTAAAATGCAAGCGTCTCTCTCCCGGCTTTCCGCCTCAGGAGTACGTTTCAACTAGCGCGAGCTCTTGATTCAGCCCGGCTATAAGTGCGGGGGGGAAGGGGCGTGGCCTCCCGGTTGTGGGCGTGGCCTGATGGCGGCGATTTCTTACCTAACCCGCGGCAGCGTTGTCATCAGCTGCGCGGGGCTATAGATCAGGATTGTAAAGGGGGGGTGCCCAGGGAGCAGTGACAGCAGATAAAAACAGTCAGGTAGGTTGTTAAAATGCGAGCGTCTCTCTCCCGGCTTTCCGCCCCAGGAGTACGTTTCAACTAGCGCGAGCTCTTGATTCAGCCCGGCTATAAGTGCGGGAAAAAAAGGGGCGTGTGTCAAAGTAAATTATTTAAGTGAAAAAAATAGATCATTTCTGTCAAAAATCTGTGGAGCTGATTAACCAGGGTCCTGACTGACAGAGCCGGAAAGAACTGACCTGTCACCCCTGAGGCATGATGGGAATCTAGGGGTCGTGGCTGCCTTAAAGGCATGGTGTCAGTTTTGTGATTCTCTACATTTGCTTTCAGTTTCTATGCTATTGAAGTTACAATGCAGCCTATCTGTTAACAATGCCTGCCTTTCTCTTTGTAGGACTACTTTTCTGCTGTTCGTTATAAACAGTTCAAGAGTCTTTTTTCACTTTCTGGTTTGTATATGTGCAAAGACAAGATTTTAAAGCATTGCTTATAGTGTTGTTTCTGGAAGGCTGCATTTATTGTTTAAAAAAATATATATATATTTTTTATATGTGTATATATATAGCACTGTATATATATGTTGTCATATATAATTTTTATATATTTTCCGGGGTCGCCGCGCGTAGGCGAGAATATTCAAATGCTGGTTGTGGGCCTTCTGTCTATCATCACCAGAGGTGAACGGGTCATTCCAGGGAAGCATGGCAATATGACAGAGGTCATTCTTGGAGTGGCAGGAGCAACGAAGGATGCTGACATATCAGACACGATATGACCTTGAGGGCTTAAGAAAGTGTCTGTAGTAATCCTGTACCATGTCCTGTAGGTCTAGTAATAGACCTGACCCTGATCCATGCTCTGAAGTTGGAGGCAGAGTGAAGTGGTGAAATTGCTCCACAGATTGCCTTTTCCTCCTATTAGTCCCCTTTATTCTTGACATTAAGTTATGCTGGATTATGTGTCTTTGGTTCTTGCGGACGACTACGTTACTTTAGTCGTCGCTTGTATGGTCAAGAGAGTCGCCGATGAGGCGGACGTAGAGTAGGTTGACTTTAACAATGCTAGTTATATACAAGGTCTCCGTCGTAGATGAGGCCGCCGTTGATGTGGTTATCGTAGACGAGGTTGCCCCAGACCACCATTGTAGATGATGCCGTCATAGACAACCGTCATAAACAAGGGTGCAGATTCCCGTCATAGACGGTGCAGCCATAGACGAGGCAGTCAGACATGGTTATTATTGATGATTTTATCATAGACGAGGCAGCCACAGTCGAGGCCATCGTAGACATGTCAACGATCGTTGTAGATGACCGTCATAGACGACAGTTATAGACGAGTTAGTTGAGGCCATTCGTAAATGAGGTCATTGTAGGTGAGGCAGTAATAGCAGACATGGTTGTGGTGGTCAACCTTGCCATCATAATTGTAAACAATGATTTTGATGGCGGTTTTGCCGTAGATGCCTTATTGTCAGGTTGAGTATTTCCCTGATATAGTATCAGGGCTGAAGAGAAAGTTGCAGGGTCTGCCTCAGAGGAATTTTTTTCAAATGTTCAAGAAGTGCCCTATGAAGACTCATGACAAGTCCTTATGGCTTTTTGGTGCAATCTGGGGCCACTTGGCACAACCTCTTCCTTTGACCTCTTCTGTGAGGTGAAGGATTCATCACTCTCCTCATCAGAAGTGATAGGTTTGTTTCTGTAGCTGCAATAGTCTCATCTCTCTAAACTGAAGAGTTTTTGAGGAAAAGGTTAGTACATTACCTTGCTTTCTGCTACTTTGACATATTAGTGCCAGTGAGAGAAATTAAACATGAAATATAATGTTGGACAATCCAAAAAGAATTATTAACTGGAAAAACTGAGAAAGCTCAGGGAGACTCCCTACACACAAGATGCGTTCTACAATCAGAGGGACTCTGCCTCTGTTGGGAGTGTTCTAGACGGTGCTGTCGCCCAATTAGTTATAGTTCACGTTTGGTCCTTTTTTTTTAAAGGACATAGATGTACTATTAAACTGACTTTTTCATTACCATTTTAGACTACAATACATACTGGTTTATTATGATTCCGTGGCACTCCCAATTCGACAACGGGAGTTATTCAAGTATGTGAATCTATGAAAGATCCAATACTGGAGAATTGCTTTTGTATTACGTCAAAAATGGCCCTTCATGGCTGGAAATCCCCTAGTCTTTAGAATAAATAAGCACAAACAATTACCAGTAGCCATTTCTCTGAATGGAAACATTTCCCAGCATTCCTGGCTGCTATTGAGCGCCAGAGAGCAAGTAGCACACAATGACGTATGCAGGGCTACACCCAAACGCGCCTTTTGCTGTGTAAATACTGGCTCCTTCATTCCACTGTTCAACAAAAGGGGGATGAGTGAACAGATAGGTTGATCAGTGACACTAACCCTTTGATGAACTACGTTTTTACTAATCACTTTTTTGAGATCATTAGAGGTATACTATTTATCTCTATTGCACAGTATCATTTTCGCAGCTCAGCAATTCCTTTAAAAGCAGATGCTGATAATACCACGTACTGAACAGAAAGGCTGGAACTCACTAAATCACCACCTCCCCATCAACCAGGATTCCATGTGGCTGTTACGTGTGCTTGCCAATTGGTGGAATGAACTTATGTTTTTGTTAGTCTTCTTACATGCATGTGTGCCCCTAACCACGGCAATGAGATCAGACCTCTATTGATTTTTTTTTTTTAAACAAATTTTATTGGGTTTTGTTCCGTACAACATATAAATTCAATTACATTTCCCATGCTTCCCTACGCCCCCAGTATAGGCCCCCCTTGGTTACATTTTCGGATAATAGGCTAGGATGCAAAAAAGATCAAACATTCGGAACCCCAGTAAAGGTTGCATCCCAACAATCCCTTCCAGTTCTTAAGTAACTTCCTTATAAACCCTCCCGCCCCCCCAAATCCCATCATCGATGTTTATACTCAGCACTAACCGTAATATTCTGTGCGCACAGGAGTTGTCAGGTACTTTCTTGTGTGATGTGCCTGTCATGTCTCGGGGATAGTCACAAATTGTGTTATTATTCCACTATTTCTTCTTGTATGCCAAAGTCGCGCAGAGATTACACTAATGCGTCCCATGCCTGAGCTGCTTCTAAGGCCTTTTGATTGCGTTGCCTCCGCGCAGTATGGAACCTTAGCACACTTTCGCCCCCGGCCCACTTAAGGAATTCATTTTTTCCACCTAGTACTATTGGGTCCCACTGTCGCATTCCAGTGCTTTGCGATTTCGCGCTTTGCCAATAGGAGTCCCATATCTATGAATTTGCTTGTGATCTTGTTCTTGGGAGTATGGGGGAACCAGTGTAGGACACCTACGGCCAAATCGAATTCCAGACCCCTCTCCGTTATTGTGTTCAGAGTGTCTCCCACCTCCTTCCAGTAAGAACCTAACATAGGGCACGTCCAAAGCATATGATCTATTCTGCCCCAATCGTCGTGCACCTGGGGCACGCTGCAGAATCTATTTCAAAGTATTTTTTGATCTTTCTTGGTGTCAGGTATGCCCGATGGAGGATATAGAAATGCACGAGCTGGAATCTTGCATTGCGCGTGCTCTTCCAGGCCCTCTGCATTAATGTGCCCAGACAGCCTCGGGAATATCTTTCCCTATGTCAGCTTCCCATTTTCCTTTCAGCGTTTCCAAAGGTGGCAGCCTTTCACCGAGCATTCTGGAGTAGAGGCACGTGACTGCCTTATAGGTGCCCGCCGCCATCATGTTATATTGGCAAGCCATTGTTGTTCTTGGCTCCACCAATCCCTCTCTCCAGTGTTTCTGTATTGCTCGCGTTAGTGCTGCATGCAGCAGGAATCTCCCTGTAGGTAAATCGAACCGCTCTAGGAGTGTCGGGTATGGCAGTAGTCCAACGTTTTCATATAGGTCCCCCAGTATTTGAACTCCCGCCTCTTCCCAATCTCGCAGCTGCGACCAATCACCACCATGTGGTAGTGCTGTTAGCATCTCAATTGGGATTTCGGGGGCATATGGATGTAATACGCCAGCCCTTCGCTGCGATCGATTCCAACACAACCGGATATTTTTTCTTCCTGCGTCAGATCCCTACGGTCTAGTCTCTGCTGTAGCGCTATAAAAGATAGAACATGACGAGGAATGCCTAGGCCTCTTTTATGCTCCGGCCCTCTGAATTCTCGTGCTATTTCCTGTGTGTAAATCTGCAGTTGAGCTGCCAGATAGTATAGTTAGAAATCAGGAACCGCCAGTCCCCCCTCCATTTTGGGTCTTATTTACGTTGTTAGTGCTACCCTTCGGCGTCCCACCCCCCCAGAGGAAGGAAACTATCATGGACCTTAGTAGGCGGAAAGTTTTGCCGGGGATCCACACTGGCAGTGTCCTGAAGTAATATAGGAGCCGTAGAAGCGCTATCCTTTTCAGTAGTGCTATTCGGCCTGCCACTGATAGCGGGAGAGTAGCCCAAAAGGCCATACTACCCTTCAATGCCCGTAGTCCACGTCCAACATTGCCCTCCAGCATGTCAGTTGGCGTATGGTAGATGTATACACCCAAATATTTCAAGCAGCTGGGTTCCCATCGTACATCTCGGGTCATGAGGGGTTGGAGCTCCCCCTGAAGCTCTGGAAACAGACACGTCTTAGACCAATTCACCTGCAGGCCGGATAGTCTCCCAAAGCTCGTCAGTAGGCCTGCGGCGCCCGCCATTGCCTCGCCAGCGTCCTCCAGGAAAAGGAGGAGGTCATCTGCATATAGCGATATATATTGTCGCCCTACCCCACTGTATAATTCTCCATAGTGGTTTCCAGTCCGGGCTGACATCGCAAGAGGCTCTATTGCCAATGCGAACAATAGGGGGGATAGTGAGCATCCCTGCCTCGTGCCCCTTTCCACCGGGTATTGAGGCGATATCAGCGTACCAGTCTTCACTCTGGCCGTTGCTGAAGCAAACGGTCTGGGCCCCTCCGTTCTCCGCTGAGATGCCACCTCTCGAGGTAGGGGTGCCGCAGGGCTCTGTTTTGAGCCCTACGTTATTTAATATCTATATGGCACCCCTGGCAGCTCTAGCGGAGTCCTTTGGTGCCCAGATCATGTCCTATGCTGATGAACCCAGCTGCTTTTTACCAGCCAGAAGGGGTCAGACTTTGATGGGGGGCAGATCAGAGGCTGTCTGGGAGCCGTCTTTGATTGGTTCGAACGGCACAACTTGAAATGCAACTCCGACAAGTCGGAGCTGCTGTTTTTTGGCTGTCCCGCAGACCCAAGATGGCAGGCCTGGTGGCCGCCGGCTATGTTGCCCCCCGTAGCTGTGTCTTCCAGAGCCAAGAATTTGGGGGTTCAGATAGACGATGGTCTTACCTTGAAGCCTCAGGTCTTGGGTCTTGTTGGTAAATGCTTTGGCATTATTAAGATGCTGCGAAAATTGCCTCTGTTGGCGTTTGGTCATCGGAAGGTAACGGTCCAGGTACTCATTGGGCCACGGTTGGATTATTCCAATGTTCTTTACTTGGGCCTGCCGGAGTTTCTTTTTTCCCGCCTGCAGGTCGTGCAGAACGCTGCTGCTCGAGCCATTTACGGGCTCCATCGCAGAACTAATGCGACTTTTTTATTGAAAAGTCTTCACTGGCTCCCTATTAAACTTTTAAGGCTCTCTCACTGACCTTCAAAGCGCTTCACGGCACTGGAGCTAAATATATAAGAAAGCGTTTGGCATTCTATTTGCCTATGAGGACGCGAAGGTCAGCTTCCTTGGCTCTGGCCCAAGTCCCCTCCATCAGACGGGCCAGGATCGGTGGACGCTCTTTCCGCTACCTGGCTCCCAAGCTTTGGAACGCCCTGCCAGTGTCCATTAGACTCAATGCGAGCCTATTAGGTTTAAGGAGGGAGCTAAAGTCCTGGCTCTTCGTCCAGTAGGTTCATTGCTCGGTCCCCTCTTTCCCCAGATTTCTGCCTCCTGTTTTTATTAAAGCGCCGGGACACTCCCTGGAGTAGCCGTGCGCTATATAAAATTATTTTAACATAGCATATAGTACCGTCGTCCACTGCAGATAATCTTCCCCCACTCCGAAACGTCTCAGCACTTTAAAGATACTCCCATTCTAGGCTGTCAAACGCCTTTTCTATATCTACTGATAATATCATTGGCTGCCGAGCCCCGGGATGCTCACCCTCCAGTAACCGCATCAGTCGGCGTATGTTCGTGACCGTATTTATATATAAGAAAGCGTTTGGCATTCTATTTGCCTATGAGGACGCGAAGGTCAGCTTCCTTGGCTCTGGCCCAAGTCCCCTCCATCAGACGGGCCAGGATCGGTGGACGCTCTTTCCGCTACCTGGCTCCCAAGCTTTGGAACGCCCTGCCAGTGTCCATTAGACTCAATGCGAGCCTATTAGGTTTAAGGAGGGAGCTAAAGTCCTGGCTCTTCGTCCAGTAGGTTCATTGCTCGGTCCCCTCTTTCCCCAGATTTCTGCCTCCTGTTTTTATTAAAGCGCCGGGACACTCCCTGGAGTAGCCGTGCGCTATATAAAATTATTTTAACATAACATAACATATAGTACCGTATTTATATATAAGAAAGCGTTTGGCATACTATTTGCCTATGAGGACGCGAAGGTCAGCTTCCTTGGCTCTGGCCCAAGTCCCCTCCATCAGACGGGCCAGGATCGGTGGACGCTCTTTCCGCTACCTGGCTCCCAAGCTTTGGAACGCCCTGCCAGTGTCCATTAGACTCAATGCGAGCCTATTAGGTTTAAGGAGGGAGCTAAAGTCCTGGCTCTTCGTCCAGTAGGTTCATTGCTCCATCCCCTCTTTCCCCAGATTTCTGCCTCCTGTTTTTATTAAAGCACCGGGACACTCCCTGGAGTAGCCGTGCGCTATATAAAATTATTTTAACATAACATAACATATAGTACCGTCGTCCACTGCAGATAATCTTCCCCCACTCCGAAACGTCTCAGCACTTTAAAGATACTCCCATTCTAGGCTGTCAAACGCCTTTTCTATATCTACCGATAATATCATTGGCTGCCGAGCCCCGGGATGCTCACCCTCCAGTAACCGCATCAGTCGGCGTATGTTCGTGACCGTATTACGCGTTGGTATAAAACCAGCTTGGTCCTCATGGACCAACGCAGTCATGTGTTGCAGCAGGCGAAACGCCAGGATACTGCTTAATATTTTATAATCAGTAGTGAGCATCTACAGCGGTCTATAGGACGCTGTGTCTCCGCTCTCCCTCCCTGGCTTCAATAAGTGTATTACCAATGCTTCGCGCATGGATTGTGGTAATCGCCCCAACCGCTTTGCTTCTTTGTAGACTTCGAGCAGTCTGGGCGCTAGAAGATCAGTGTATTTTCCATAAAATTCTATTGGAAGCCCGTCTAGCCCTGGGGTTTTGTTGTGCGCCATCCGTTTTATGGCGCTCCGTATTTCCCCTAGCTCTATCTCCTTGCCATGCTCTTTCGCCTGGTCGTGGTCCAATTCCGGAAAACAGAGCCCTTCCAGGAAGCTATCTGTGTCTGGGTTACTGGTCGCTAATGTGCTTTTGTACAAGGTTTCATAATAGCTCATAAAGCAATGCGAAATCTCAGGCTGGGTGTAAACCTCGTCTACGTTCATTGTTCGCAAGGCCACTATGGGGGATTCTCTTTTTATGGGTTTGGCAAGCCAAGCCAACAGGGTCCTGCTTTGTCTCCTTCTGCATGGGTCCTCGCTGTATATGCTTTATAATCGAAGCCGCGTAGGCGCTCCGTTTCCGCTGCAACCCCTTCTTTTGCCTTGCTAACCTGTCCTTGCAGCTCAGGGTGACCAGGTCTTAGTAGCTCCACCTCGCGAAGCTTCTTATCAGCCCTGTCTAGGTCATCCAGTAGAACTTTCCGCACCCCTACATGTTTGCCTATACAAAATCCTCTGATGACTTCTTGAAGGCATCCCATTCCGTCACCCTTGCCCCGGTCGTGCCAGTATTGTCGTCAAAGTATTGCGTGATCCAGTCTTCCAGTGCATCATGTAAAGGGGGGGTCTTCCAGTGTTTCCGGATGCAGCCTCCAAGTAGGGACACTGGAGACGGTAGGAAGCCATTGCATAGTAAGTAATAAAGGATTATGGTCTGACACTGTTCTCGACAGATATTCAGTTCGTACTATCGCCGGCATTAGCGTTGGGGAGCCTAATACCGCATCTATCCTCACGTGAAGCTCGTGCATACCGGAGAAGTTGGAGTAATCACGGTCTTGCGGGTGTTGTGTGCACCAGGCATCTATGAGGCCCCATCTCGTTTGCCATTCTAATCTACCCTTGGCCGTGCGGTATGTCGGAGAGTCTGGCAATGGGGGGTGTGACCTATCAAGAGAGACGTCTAGGACAGAGTTAAAGTCGCCCCCCATTAATAGTGGCCCTACAAAAAAGTGTGCCAAGGATTCGGATAGTGTCGCTAGAAAGGACCACTGGTCAACGTTGGGCGCATATACACTACATAAGGCAATGTCCTTACCCTGTAACCTTCCTGCTATTGCTAGGAACCTTCCCTCTGGGTCAATGACCTGCTTGGTTAATTGGAATGGGACCCCAGCTCTAATCCAAATTAAAGCGCCCCTGGCAAATGCTGAGTATGTGGTGTTATACACTTGGCCCCTCCACCTGCGCTGCAATGCCAGCCCTTCAGCCTTTGTCAAATGTGTCTCTTGGAGTAATGCAACCTGCACTCCTCTATGCACTAAGTAAGCGTGGACCTTGTGGCGTCTCATCATGGTATGAAGCCCCCTCACATTCCAGGTTATACATCACAAGTTAGCTGAATCACCCATTGTCCCAGTGTCCTGTGCATTCCATCCCAACCATCCTCTAGGAGCTCTAAGTGTGGTAGTGCGCCTACATCGATGATGAGCCCTCCCCGTAACTCCCCAAAACAGTCCCAACTCCACGCCCCCCCCAGAACAGGACCTAGTAACCTCTATCTAGTTCCCATCCAAACTCTCCCTAATAGCAACATATGACTAACCCACCAGTAGTCACTGTGGGTGCGCCTTAAGGGCGACAAGGGAGGGTTGGCTGCAAACGGGTAGCCGCCCAGCTCCCAAGCTCCTCACTGATCGATCGAGTCCCAAATAAACATCATCTCAATGACCACCCGCCTCCCAACCACATCCAGCAACTCCCGCCCATAGTCACAGCGAGCAGTTCACTCTAGTCTTTATGCCGATCTCATACAGCTCACCGGGTGTTTCTATCCTTCGTCTAGCATGCCCTCTGCTGTCGCCGGGGTAACCACAGGTAAAGGTGCACTGCCTGTTTCCGACCGCTCAGTGTCGGATTGGTTATCCCCTTTTTCCGATTCCTCATCTTCCTGTGAAAGAGGGGCCTGCGTTCCGGACAAGGCGGATACCACCTCCAGGACTCCCAGTCGCTCCGCAGTTGTTTCCAATTGCGAAGGCCTCCTCAGTCTCCTTTGTCTATTCCGGATCCGTCGCGACTTTCGTCGAGGTAATCCTTCCTAGCCCAATCCTGATCTTTGTCCGAAGACGTCCTTGCCGGACTTGTATAGTTCTAGCCATGCACAGGCTTCATCTGGAGTATCAAAGAACCTAGTTGTGCTATCCACAATTACTCGTAGCCTTGCTGGAAAGAGTAGGGAATTTTGTAGACCTTCAGCTCTTAGTTCCCTCTTAACTGCCAGGAAAGAGGTGCGTTGGCGCTGTGTTTCGTAGGTGTAATCCGGAAAGATATTAACCTTGCTGTTCTCCACCTGATATGGACCGTTTACTCGCGCATTTTGGAGCAGCAGATCTCTGTCCCGATAATGCAACAGCCGGGCTACCATCGGGCGCGGAGGGTGGCCCTTCTGCGGCGGCCTAGCCGGAACTCTATGTGCCCGCTCCAGTGTGTAAAAAAATGGATTGAAGCCAGTCCTCGAGATAGCGTACCATGTCCTGCCCCTCCACCTTTTCCGGTAGACCCATTATCCCGATGTTGTTCCGGCGATTGCGCCCTTCGGCCTCCTCCGCTCTCCTTTCAAGCGCATCTATGCGGTCCAGTGCATTTGTCATAGTGATTGTGAGGTCCTCATGTGCTGGTTCAAGGGTTTGAACTGTGTCCTCTATCAACTTGACCCTATCGGACAATTTCCCATGATCAGCTCTCAGTAGGCCCAGCCCTGTGGTCACTTGCGCTATATCCTGTTGGAGGGCCGCGCAGGAATCCGCTATCGCGGTCAGAATTTTGTCCAACTGAAGTTGCAGTTGTGTGTCCCGTGGTTGTCCGAGGTCAGATGGTTCCCCCTTGTCCGGTGCCTCAGTGTCCGATGTGGGTTGGGCTCCACTCTAGGTTTCCCCATAGTGGGGTGTACTATCCGCCCCTTTGCTTGTAGCAAGGAAGATGCAGTTCAGAGTTGGTAAGATCTGCTCGGCCCTCCGCTCCGAAGTCTTCACCTCAGCTGTTGTCCGAGGCACAATCCAGGCGTGTTACGCGCAGGGGTCCCCAGCAAGAACACGGGGGAACCACTCCAGGCGATAGTCGTCAGGGCCACAGTCCTATTACTCTCAGCTTCAGCGGTTCAATGTAGGGCCCTTCTATTCTCGATAGTGTCCCGTTCTGCTGTCTTCAGTACAGCTTCATCGGTATGCTACAAGTATTCCGCCGTTTGCTGCGGGTTCAACGGTGGAACGGATTTCAGCGCGGAGACCGTCGTAGGTCAATCATACCTGAGGGCACGCATCGTATCTCCCCCAGCTCCAGCTCATCAGTCCGCCAATTCTTGCCGTAAGCGCCTGCGGGGTCACTGTCTACAACCATGACCCGCTCCCCCGCCACTCAGCCACTTAGGTGTGTCTCAGAATACAGGGGTCCAAGAACGGATCCGGAAGGGAACCCTCGAGTGCGCCATGCAGCTTCCAAAGACACTTTCAGTGTAATCATAGGTGCTCACACACTGCGTTGTGACCGCTGTTCGGGCCTGCACTGCTCTCCCATGGAGAAGCGATCGTTCCAAAGCAGTCTGCAGCTTCCGCCCCGGACTGCTGTTCGTTACCACCAAGGCTCGCCCAGGTAGTCCTTTTTCATCTCTATTTGGTGCCGGGCCTGGTCTCTGTCGTGAGGTTCCGTCGCACCCCCACCGGTCAGCTCCAGCGCAGCGCCCCGCCCCGCCGCTACGCTTACCCTTCGCTCCGCTGCAGCTCCCCTCACGGCACCCCACTTGACTCCGGTAGATATGAGCCGCCTTCACTATGGTGACTAATGGGTTTCACTCCTCCTGTGGGCCCGGAGGGGGCAACCAGTGGGACCATCGCTCGATGTCTGGGCCCCAGCACTTCAGGCAGCTCTGCGGCTCACTCCTGCCAGCTTCATGTGCTGGACCTCTAGGCCACCCGACCTCAGGCCTTTTTAGCATTGCAGAGCCCCATAAGGTCCGTCTTCTAGTGAAGTCAAGGCAGGCAATCAAAGGTCTTGGGGGCCCGGTGGATTGTTTCGCAACACCGTCTCCCCCGGATATTAGCCCCAAGTGCAGCTGCAGCGGGAAGCAGGCCTCGACTCCTCCCGGAAGCCCCCAAGACAGTCCCCACGTTCCGGGTCGGATAGGTGAACGAGGAGGGAGAGCGGCCCACAGCCCCCACCTCGCGCGCAGTCAACAGAGCGCGATATGCGCTGACCTCTACCTCAGCCGTCTTTCGTTTGTGCGGTCCGCTCCGAGGAGCCCCGCAGACGGTCTTACTGCACTCAGCCGGTCCCGGGGGGGCAGACTCGTCCACACAACTCGCAGCGCAGCAGCCCGCTATGCAGCAGTGCGGCCCTCCGCAGCGGGCCGTTCCAACACCTCTCGCCCTCCTTATGCACGATTCACCTCTCAAGCAGTGTCCCTTGGCTCCGGTGGTGTCATTACAGCTCTCGGGGTCCCGCAGTGCCATCTGTGGTCACGGCCTTTCGGAGTCCGCGATCTTCTCCACAGTCACCATTTTATCCGCTCCGTCCAAGGCACCCCGGTGAAGACGCCAGCTATCGTTCCCGGGTCTGACAGACCTCCATTGATGGGGTGCGGTTTTGAAATTCATTAATAAGAACATACTTTACAATAATTGTTCTTTTTTATTTACTTATTAGTGACGTTAAATGAGATTATTACTGCAACAGGTATGAGAGCCCTACACCTCATTTGATTGCATGATGTGAATGTATACGAGACAACGATTTTAGAAACCCTGAAGGCCTTTTGATAAGTTTGGGCATTTAATTAGGCCAAAACAGGTTGACAAGATATTGTGACTAGATAAGTAATTGATATTCTTTAAAAAAAAATCCAAATATAAGCTTTTTAATGATAACTAGGGTACCTACCAAATACAAGTAGGAAAATGCTACTTACCAGTATGCATCTGTTCTTGGCACGTAGAGCTGTAGATTCATATACTTTTGCATAGATCGCCATCTGGTGTTGGACTCAGATGTTTGAACTTTGTTTTTGTCTTGGAAGAAGTCTTTGTAGTCACGAGATAGGGGACTCCTCCTTACGGTGATAGTGCTCAAGGGCAACGACTCAATCTCCAGAGTGTTTTCGCCATAAAGGGGGATAATGGAGTTAGTAAGAAATAGAAAGAGATGTCCATGTGTGATGTATCTAAGTAAGATAACACTGCAACAGATAAAGGTACCCGGGGAGGAGGGTGGGTGTATAGGAATCTACAACTCTACAAGCCAAGAACAGATGCATACTGGTAAGTAGCATTTTCCGTTCAAGGCATAGGAGTTATAGATTATATACGTTTGCACAGACTATACAGCAGTTATCTCCCTAGTGGTGGCTAACCTGTATCTGTTGCAGTGGTCTGAAAAAGTGTTCTTAATACATCAAACTGGCCCACACCAGTTTGATGTTTTACTTGCACATCTACACAATAGTGTTTTATGAAAGTGTGAGATGTAGACCAAGTTGCTGCCTTGCAGATGTCATCTAGGTGAATGTTCCCTAAGAACTCCATAGAAGCCCCTAGTTTTCATGTGGAATGGTTAATGTACGTGTGGCTTTAAGATAGCATATTTGGATGCACTTAACAATCCACCTTGCAATCCCTGCTTTTGAGATGGGATTGGATTTATGAGGGGGGGAGAAAGCTATAAAGAGTTATTTAGTTTTTCTAAAGGATTTTGTTATTTGAATGTAGTAGAGTATTGCTCTTTCAACGTCTAGCGTGTGAAGAGCTTGTTCTGCCACTTAGTCTGGTAGAGGGAAAAACAATGGGAGTTCTACAGACTGGTTAAGGTGGAAGGCAAACACGACTTTGTAAAAATGTTGGGTTAGTCCTAAGAACCACTTTGTTATGATGGATTTGCAAAAATGGTTTTGTATGGTCAATGCGTGGAGTTCACAAACGCTTCTAGGAGGTGGTAGCGACCAGGAAGGCCACTTTCCAAGTGAGGAACTTTAATTCACATTTGTGCAGAGGTTCAAATGGGGGACCCATGAGTCTTGGAAGGACAATATTTAGATTCCACACCGGAGAGGGTGGAGCTCTGGGTGGAATTATTATTTTAAGTCCTTCCATAAATGCTTTGATAGCGGGTACTCTAAACAAAGACAAGTGTTGTCTGTTTTGGAGATAAGCTGCTATTGCAGCGAGATGTAGTCTTATGGATGTATATGCTAGATTACATTGTTGTAGGTGCAAGAGATAATGTTTTGAATAGAAGCATCTAGTGGAAATATTTTGTTATTTGTAAAAGATTGCTCTGGTGCTAGAATGTCTAGCCTCTTTAATGATGTTCATGCAGTCTGGAGGGAGATTGAGGTAGCCAGACTCTAAGACTTCCGGTGCAAGATCGCAAGGTCGAGTTGACTGGGATCTGGATGCTTTAGCTCTCCATAGTTCTGAGGGTGGAGCTCTGGGTGGAATTATTATTTTAAGTCCTTCCATAAATGCTTTGATAGCGGGTACTCTAAACAAAGACAAGTGTTGTCTGTTTTGGAGATAAGCTGCTATTGCAGCGAGATGTAGTCTTATGGATGTATATGCTAGATTACATTGTTGTAGGTGCAAGAGATAATGTTTTGAATAGAAGCATCTAGTGGAAATATTTTGTTATTTGTAAAAGATTGCTCTGGTGCTAGAATGTCTAGCCTCTTTAATGATGTTCATGCAGTCTGGAGGGAGATTGAGGTAGCCAGACTCTAAGACTTCCGGTGCAAGATCGCAAGGTCGAGTTGACTGGGGTCTGGATGCTTTAGCTCTCCATAGTTCTGAGTGAGAAGATTGTGTGAGAGGCGCAGCTTTTGATGAGGAACTATGGATAATTCCAAGAGGGTTGTGAACCATGGTTGTCGGGTCCATGTTGGAGCAACCAGGATCATTGTGAGGGAATGCTGTTTGAGCTTCCGAACCACTAACAGAATGAGCGGGAGAGAGCAGAAAAGCATAAACAAATTTGCCTGACCAGTTCATCCATAGCGCATTGCCTTTGGACAATGGGTGTTGATACCTGGACGCGAAGCTTGGGCATTTTGCGTGTTGGTGTGTGGCGAACAGATCTATTTCTGGGTGGCACCACAAGTGAGATTGGAAGAAGAACTTGAGGATGAAATTCTCATTCGTGGATCTGCTGTCTTTGACGACTGAGAATATCAGCAATTTGATTGTGTACTCCTGGGAGGTGTTCTGCAAGGAGGTATAAGTTTTGCGGAATGGCCCATCTCCATATGCTTTGAGCTAGGTGTGAAAGTTGTAGAGTGTGTGTCCCCCCTGTTTCTGTATGTAGTACATTGCTGTCATGTTGTCTATACGGACCAGGACAGCTTTGCCTACCAGATGGATTTGAAAGGATTTTAAGGCCAGGAAAAGTGCCAGTAATTCCAGGTAATCAATGTGGAGTTGCTTTTGCGGAGGGGGTCCATATGCCCTGAATGGTATGGTTTCCAAGAGGAGCTCCCCAGCTGGTGAGGGATGTGTCTGTTAGCACTATCTGTGGAACCGGGTTGAGGAACGGATGCCCTTTGTAAAGGTTTTGTGTGTGTTCCACAACTGCAGAGAGCGATGTGTGCGGCTGTCCACCAACACCAGATCTGTTGGCTGACCTTGAGCCTGGTTCCATTGACGTGCCAAACACTCCTGTAAGGGACGCATTCGGAGTCTTGCATAAGGGACGATGAGAATGCAAGAGGCCATCATCCCAATTAACTGCATGAACACTCAAGCTGGTAATGAGTGTTGAGGCTGAAATTGTGATATTAGAGCTTGCTTGTTGCGTATTCTGACTGGGTTGGGGTATGCTAGAGCTTTTGAAGTGTTTATTGTAGCTCCTAGATATTGTTGTGTGCTGGACGGTTGGAGGAGGGACTTGGTGAGGTTCACCGTGAATCCTAAGTTGTGAAGCAACTTGACTGTTTTGTTTGTGTGTTGTACACAGCAGCTGTGCGACTTGGCCTTTATGAGCCAGTCGTCCAGATAAGGGAACACGTGAATATGTTGTCATCGTAAGTGAGCTGCTACTACAGCGAGGCACTTGGTGAAGACTCTGGGTGTTGTGGTCACCCAGAACTGGAGGACTTTGAACTGGTAGTGTTGACAGTCTACCACGAAAAAACACATTACTTACCTGTGCACTATGGTTCTCCAGTAAGGAAGCGTTTCCAGGATAGCACACTTTTTTCTCAGGCTCTGCTTCCCGTTAAAGAGATTAAAATATATATTCTAAAAGATCTGTATTTTAATGCAATATATTACATAAAAATCAAAGACATTTAGTGAGAACTATTCAATGCAACATTTAAGGAAAAGATATTTAACAAGAACAAAAGAGACATTTTTTTAGAAACTGTAAATGCCTTAATGAAACAGGTGAGTAGCACGGCTTGTCCCACTGCTGAATCTGCCTTCCAAGCTGTGTCCAAACAGTAGTGCTTGGTAAACTTGTGGACATTCATCCACATTGCCGCTCTGCAAATAGTCAGAAGCGATACTCCTGCAAGCAATGCAGCTGAAGTCGCCATTTCTTCTGGTTGAGTGAGCTCGAACCTTCGAGCGTAAAGGACTTCGGCATTCTTGTGACACAAAGTAATGGCTGAAGTTAACCATCTGGATATACTAGTCCTTGACAAAGCCAAACATTTCCTGGGACCAGCAAACGCTATTAACAACTGACTTGTCTTTCTAAAGGACTTTGTCTTATCAATATAACACTTTAAACACCTCCTGACATCTAATGTGTGCAAAGATTTTTCTGCTGCAGACAATGGGTCTTTAAAATATGTAGGTAGAACAATAGGCTCATTGAGGTGAAAATCTGAAGGTACTTTCGGAATGAATTTAGGGTTCGTTTGTAATATCACCTTGTCTGATTTGAATTGAAGGCTCTGTGATGGAGAAAGCCTGAATCTCACTGACCCTTCTTGCTGACGTCAGAGCCAGGAGTAGTGCTACTTTTCAAGATACAAATTGTAGGTCAGCTTTGTGAATTGGTTCGAAAGGTGGTTTCATTAGCTGCGCCAAGACTGTGTTAAGCTGCCATGGAACTGATGGACGTCGAATTGGAGGGAAACCCTGAATAATACTTACAAGAGTTCCTTTATCACTCTCTGCGACCAAAGAGATGGATGATTGGGTTCCTGCCATATCTTGAAATGGCAGCAAGATACACTTTGACTGATGCATGATAAAGGCCTGCCATGGCTAGATGTAATAGATAAGGGAGAACCTGCTCCAGGTGAAAAGTGCAAGGGATGAAGAGATTGTGTCAAACACCATTGGCAAAATCTTTTCCACATCGCCACATAGGTTTTATTTGTGGATATTGCACAAGTGTGGGAGAGGATATCTCGGCATTCTTCAATAATGTTTAAGGACTGAAATTCGAGCTCATGAGGTTCCATGCTGACAAGTTCAGCGAGGACAACTGGGGATAAAGAACTTGCCCCCTGTTCATAGAAATCAAATCCAGGATTAGAGGAAACTGCACTCTGGGAGTGACTGATAAGTGAAGAAGCTCCGGGAACCAGAATTGTCTCGGCCATGCCGGGGCTATCAGAATTAAGTGGCACGGTTCCCATATCATTTTCCTGAGCCCCTTTGGGATCAGCGGGAATGGGGGAATTGCATATGCGAAGATCCTGGCTGAGGGAATCTGCTTGCAAACTGTTTGCACTTTTTGTTTGTTTCGATTGGCAAACAGGTCCAGAGCTGGAGTGCCCCATAAGCGAAATATTCGAATGAGTTGTTCCTGATTCAGTTTTCATTCGTGACAAACACTTGTTGATCTGCTTACCGAATCTGCTTTTATGTTGTGTATCTCAGGAACATGTTGAACTTGCAGAGAGATATTGTGCATTAAAACCATTTCCAGATTTCTTGAGCTTGCGCTGATAGTGGCTTCGATCTTGGTCCCCCATTTTATTAGATAAAACATTGTTGTTGTACTGTCTGACCTGACTAGTACTGGAGAATTGTGAATCCTGGAGAGAAAGGCTTGAAGGCCCAAGAACACCGCTTTTAGCTGCAATAAGTAGATGTGTAATGGAGCCTCCTGTTTGCTCCAGTGTCCTTCTATTTCTAGGTCTTGAAGGTGTGCTCCCCATCCCTGCAATGAAGCATCTGTTGTCATTATAAAACTGGGAGATTGAGGCTCGAAGGTTAACCCTTCTGATAAGTTCTGTCTTATTCCCCACCATGACAGCGCCTCCCTTATTTGAGGATTGATGAGTATCCGATCCTCGAAGGAACCTTGATGTTGCAACCATTGAAGATCTAGAAGTTCTTGTAGCGGCCACATGTAAAGCTGACAATTTGGAAGTAAGGGGATGCAGGATGACATCATCCCCAACAAGGATTTGAATATTCCTACTGAAGTGGACTTTCTTTTCTTTAGATGTGAAGTTAGCTTCAGAATCTTTCGGATACGTTCCTCTGAAGGGTATGTTTTTGCCTCTGGTTTGCAATAAGGCTCCAAGAAATTGAAGGGACTGGGATGGAATTATAGAGGATTTTTCCATGTTTATAGATCCATTACCTGTCTTCATTTGTTTGACTGCTTTTTCCAGATGAGGAAAAATAAACAAGTAGAATCCGTTCCCTCGCTGTTGAAGAAGGACCTCCTCTATTGCTCCTTTTACCAGAAGCGACAGAATTTCTGCCTTGAGGGCCGAGAGATGTTGCGGTTTCCTGTGAATGGGAGGACGATCTGGTGGTTTGCAGAGGAACTCTAGGGTGTGACCCTGACAAATTATGTCTAGCACCCATCTATCCGATGTTATAGACAGCCATTGGTGGTAATAGGAAGAAAGGCAATGGGTCTGATGGAGGCTGTGGAAAGACGAGGTGGTTGGCGCCTTGGAATTGTCACAGTCTTCGATTGGCATCCTGTAATTTTCCTCTTGCCGATGGCTTCCGTCTGGACTGTTGCTGGTAAGATGTATTTGAGGATCGAAATTGCTGTGTATTTGCATACTGACGGTACCCTTGTTGATGGTACGGCTGGTACCTATTGGACTGATAGCATGATCTCTGTTGAAAGGGTCCTCTTGATCCTCTGCCACAAAAGGACTGAAATCTGCCTTGCTGCAGTGAACCTAATGCCCTCGCCGTATCGGTATCTTTCTTAATACCTTGCAGGGCATCATCCACGTGGCTGCCAAATAAATATTCTCAGAGGGCATGTCTACTATCATACTCTGTACTACTGGTCTGAATGAGGTAGCCTTAAGCCATCCCTGCCTGCAAAGTGTTGTGGCTCCTGCCATTTGTCTGAACGCCACTGCTATGTCCTTGGCTATATCTATGGATTCTGAAGCTGCTCTAGTTTCGTCCTGAAAAATTAGAGTGGCTTCTTTCTTATCCTCCGGTAGATGTGATAAAAGAGGAGCTATATGCAACCACATTTGCCTGTTGAAACAGCTAATTATGGCGAGTGCATTGGATGCTTTAATAGAAGCTGCTGCCATTACTGCAAAGCGTTTGCCTGTTCCATCAAGTTTCCTTCCTTCCCTGTCAGGAGGAGCTGAACATGTAGCTGATGGATTCTTTGATCATCTTTGTGCAGCTTACATCACCACCGACTCTGGCCAGGGATGACCACTAAGACATGCCGGAGAGGTTTCGGGAGCTTGGTACTCCTTCTCTATTGTGGGAACAGAGGCTGCGACGGAAACTGGAGTCTTCATAACTTTCAATCCCTCCTCCCATGTTTTACCGTGGGAATTGTCCTTAGTGATTTCCTAGAAGACGCTTTAAAATTATATAGGAAACATTCAGTTTCCTTAACCGGAAGATCGAACCTCTTAGACGCTTTTCCATGAGTTCATGGAATCCCAGGATGTCCTCTGGTGGAAATGTCGCGGGGGAGGGTGATGGCGATGGAATAATGTATTTGTCCCATTTATCGCCCACAGGCTCGTCTTGGCTCAGTTCTCTTTCCTCAGGTTGGTCTTCAACCTCAGTCAGTTAAGTCATCTCTGATGGTAATGACCCTTGGAGTTGGCACCTTCTGCACCGGAGGCAGAGACTGCGCGAGTAGTTGCTGCTTACTTGGAACTTCCACAGAAGAGGCATTAGCTTCAGGGAAGTGACAATAGTAATAGTTAATCATGCTCCTGAGATCTGATACCAGTGATAGAGGCATGGACACAGACTCCTCTCTGACACTAGGGGCGTTATCCTCCTCCTCCTCCTCATAGTCGTAGGATTGTTGAAAAGACTCTTATCTTTTTGAACTGGTTAGAGGTAGATTTTTAAAAGAGAAATCCTCCTGCACTTCTTGATATTCCTCCTCATCAGTGTCCCGACTTTTAATTTTCAGTTGAGCAGGGCTGTATGCGACCCCATATGCACTTTCCTCTTAAGATTCCTGCATCTCAAGAAGATTTGACGGAGGCAGTGGAGAAACTTTTGTCCAAGAAGTAAATTCTGAATTGCCAGATCTCTCTGTTGACAGGGGTAACCTTTTAATAGAGATCATCGTCAGTAATCTTTTCAGTGGAGATTTCAAAGTTGTCGTTGGCAGAGATCTTAGACGAAATCGACGGCTGTGTCAAAAAAGTAGTAGTCAACGATGTTGTTTCCGTACCAGTCATCGACAGTGCCGTCAACGACCCAACCGTCGACTGTGTAGTCGTCTTTATCGCCGTCAACGACGTAGTAGTCATAACTGTCGTCGGCGCGGTCGTAGTCGATGGAATGGTCGTAGAAACTCTTTTGTTCGTCAACATATTAGACAATGGAGACCTCGTCTCTGAGGATTTTTTGACAGGAGTATGAGGCAGAGAGGAGAAAGATGACTCCTTTTCCTTAGATTTACTCATTTTTAGGTCTCGGCCTGACGTCAGCAGCACATGCGCTGCTCTCGTCATACAAGACTTCTAGAAGTCTCGTCCCAGCTCTGCCTGCAGATTTTATTTGTGCACGTCGTTTGGCATCACAAATTATGCCTAAAGCAGTGCAATGATTGCACTGAAGGCATGCCAATCATTCTTTGTTGCTACCCTGTCTCCTTTTAGGCACGCCCACTGGGATTGGATCGTTTACGGGCAGATTTACACTCATTCCTTTAAAGGACTCAATGCACTTTTTTTCTAATTTGCAGCGCCGTTCACTCGCTTGAAATGGCCGCCGACAGACTCTCCTGCTTCAGCCCCCCACCCTCGCAAAATGTGGAATTCTGCTGCATTATCAACGCACCTTATCTCTCTGGTGTTTAGCTTTTTAAAGCAATCGATTCATGCATTCATTTGCACATTATGATGAGCTGACGAGTAGATTTAGTGTGAGGTGGGGTTGGACTACAGAGATATGTTTGGATGGTCCGAGTCTTTAGAGCCAGAGAACCAAGTCAGCAGAGCTGTTTTAGAGCCAGAGAACCAGGTCAACAGAGCTGCTCTAGAGCCAAGGAACCAGGTCAGCAGAGCTCTTTAGAGGGAGAGAACCAGGTCAGCCGAGCTGTTTTAGAGGGAGAGAACCAGGTCAGCAGAGCTGCTTTAGAGCCAGAGAACCAGTTCAGCCAAGCTGCTTAAGAGGGAGCGAACCAGGTCTGCAGAGTTGCTTTATAGCCAGAGAACCAGGTCAGCCAAGCTGCTTTAGAGGGAGAGAACCAGGTCAAGTGAGCTGCTTTAGAGGGAGAGAATCAGGTCAGCAGAGCTGCTTTATAGCCAGAGAACCAGGTCAGCCAAGCTGCTTTAGAGGGAGAGAACCAGGTCAGCAGAGCTGCTTTAAAGCCAGAGAACCATGTCAGCAGAGCTGCTTTAGAGGGAGAGAACCAGGTCAGCAGAGCTGCTTTAGAGCAAGAGAACCAGGTCAGCAGAGCTCTTTAGAGGGAGAGGACCAGGTCAGCAGAGCTGCTTTAGAGCCAGAGAACTAGGTAAGCAGAGCTGCTTTAGAGCCTGAGAACCAGGTCAGCAGAGCTGCTCTAGAGCCTAAGAACCAGTTCAGCAGAGCTGCTTTAGAGGGAGAAGCAGGTCAGCAAAGCTGCTTTAGAGGGAGAGAACCAGGAGAGCCTAAGAACCAGGTCACCAGAGCTGCTCTAGAACCAGATCAGCAGAGCTGCTTTAGAGCCTAAGAAACAGGTCAGCAGAGCTGCTCTAGATGCAGAGAACCAGCTCAGCAGAGCTGCTTAAGTGCCAGAGTACAAGGGCAGCAGAGCTGCTCTAGAACCAGGTCAGCAGAGCTGCTTTAGAGCCAGAGAACTAGGTAAGCAGAGCTGCTCTAGAGCCTGAGACCAGGTCAGCAGAGCTGCTCTAGAGCCTAAGAACCAGGTCAGCAGAGCTGCTTTAGAGGGAGAGAACCAGGTCAGCAAAGCTGCTTTAGCGGGAGAACCAGGGCAACAGAGCTGCTCTAGAGCCTAAGAACCAGGTCAGCAGAGCTGTTCCAGAGGCAGAGAACCAGGTCAGCGGAGCTGCTTGCGTGCCAGAGAACCAGGGCAGCAGAGCTTCTCTAGACCCAGATCAGCAGAGCTGCTTTAGAGCCTAAGAACCAGGTTAGCAGAGCTGCTCTTGAGGCAGAGAACCAGGTCAGCAGAGCTGCTTTAGTGCCAGAGTACAAGGGCAGCAGAGCTGCTCTAGAACCAGGTCAGCAGAGCTGCTCTAGAGGCAGAGAACCCGGTCAGCAGAGCTTCTTTAGAGCCAGAGTACCAGGTCAGCAGGGCTGCTTTAGAGGGAACCAGGTCAGCAGGGCTGCTCTCGAGCCTCCGGACCAGGTCAGCAGAGCTGCTCTAGAGGCAGAGAACCAGGTCAGCAAAGCTGCTTTAGAGCCAGAGAACCAGGTCAGCAGAGTCGTTGTGCCAGAGATCCAGGTCAGCAGAGCCCCTGTAGAGCCATAGAACCAGGTCAGCAGAGCTGCTGCAAAGCCAATGAAACCAGGTCAGCAGAGCCGTTGTAGAGCCAGAGAACCAGGTCAGCAGAGCTGCTCTAGAACCAGAGACCCAGGTCAGCAGAGCTGCACTAGAGCCAGAGACCCAGGTCAGCAGAGCTGCTCTAGAGGGAGAGAACCAGGTCAGCAGAGTTGCTGTACAGCCAGAGAAACCAGGTCAGCAGAGCTCTTTAGAGGGAGAGAACCAGGTCAGCAGAGCTTGCCTAGAGCCAGAGAACTAGGTCAGCAGAGCTGCTTTAGAGCCAGAGAACCAGGTCAGCAGAGCTGGAGGCAGAGAACCAGGTCAGCAGAGCTTTTCCAGAGGTGGAGAACCAGGTTAGCAGAGCTGCTCTAGAGGCAGAGAACCAGGTCAGCAGAGTTGCTTTAGAGCCAGAGAACCAGAGCTGCTCTACAGCCAGAGAAACCAGGTCAGCAGAGCTGATTTAAAGCCAGAGAACGAGGTAAGCGGAGCTCTTTAGAGGGAGAGAACCAGGTCAGCAGAGCTGATTTAGCGCCAGAGAACCAGGTCAACAGAGCTGATTTAGAGCCAGAGAACCAAGTCAGTAGAGCTGCTCTAAAGCCAGAGAACCAGGTCAGCAGAGCTGCTTTAGAGCCATAGAACCGGGTCAGCAGAGCTCCTCTAGATGCATATAACCAGGTCAGCAAAGCTCCTCTACAGGCAGAGAACCAGGTCAGCAGAGCTGATTTAGAGGGAGAGAACCAGGTCAGCAGAGCTGCTTTAGAGGGAGAGCACTAGGTCATCAGCAGAGCTGCTTTAGAGGGAGAGCACCAGGTCAGCAGAGCTGCTTTAAAGGGAGAGCACCAGGTCAGCAGATCTGCTTTAAAGGGAGAGCACCAGGTCAGCAGAGCTGCTTTAGAGGGAGAGCACCAGGTCAGCAGAGCTGCTTTAGAGGGAGAGCACCAGGTCAGCAGAGCTGCTTTAGAGCAAGAGAACCAGGTCAGCAGAGCGGATTTAGAGCCAGAGAACCAGGTCAGCAGAGCTTCTTTAGAGCCAGAGAACTAGGTAAGCAGAGCTGCTTTAGAGCCTGAGAACCAGGTCAGCAGAGCTGCTCTAGAGCCTAAGAACCAGTTCAGCAGAGCTGCTTTAGAGGGAGAAGCAGGTCAGCAAAGCTGCTTTAGAGGGAGAGAACCAGGAGAGCCTAAGAACCAGGTCACCAGAGCTGCTCTAGAACCAGATCAGCAGAGCTGCTTTAGAGCCTAAGAAACAGGTCAGCAGAGCTGCTCTAGATGCAGAGAACCAGCTCAGCAGAGCTGCTTAAGTGCCAGAGTACAAGGGCAGCAGAGCTGCTCTAGAACCAGGTCAGCAGAGCTGCTTTAGAGCCAGAGAACTAGGTAAGCAGAGCTGCTCTAGAGCCTGAGACCAGGTCAGCAGAGCTGCTCTAGAGCCTAAGAACCAGGTCAGCAGAGCTCCTCTAGATGCATATAACCAGGTCAGCAAAGCTCCTCTACAGGCAGAGAACCAGGTCAGCAGAGCTGATTTAGAGGGAGAGAACCAGGTCAGCAGAGCTGCTTTAGAGGGAGAGCACTAGGTCATCAGCAGAGCTGCTTTAGAGGGAGAGCACCAGGTCAGCAGAGCTGCTTTAAAGGGAGAGCACCAGGTCAGCAGATCTGCTTTAAAGGGAGAGCACCAGGTCAGCAGAGCTGCTTTAGAGGGAGAGCACCAGGTCAGCAGAGCTGCTTTAGAGGGAGAGCACCAGGTCAGCAGAGCTGCTTTAGAGCAAGAGAACCAGGTCAGCAGAGCGGATTTAGAGCCAGAGAACCAGGTCAGCAGAGCTTCTTTAGAGCCAGAGAACTAGGTAAGCAGAGCTGCTTTAGAGCCTGAGAACCAGGTCAGCAGAGCTGCTCTAGAGCCTAAGAACCAGTTCAGCAGAGCTGCTTTAGAGGGAGAAGCAGGTCAGCAAAGCTGCTTTAGAGGGAGAGAACCAGGAGAGCCTAAGAACCAGGTCACCAGAGCTGCTCTAGAACCAGATCAGCAGAGCTGCTTTAGAGCCTAAGAAACAGGTCAGCAGAGCTGCTCTAGATGCAGAGAACCAGCTCAGCAGAGCTGCTTAAGTGCCAGAGTACAAGGGCAGCAGAGCTGCTCTAGAACCAGGTCAGCAGAGCTGCTTTAGAGCCAGAGAACTAGGTAAGCAGAGCTGCTCTAGAGCCTGAGACCAGGTCAGCAGAGCTGCTCTAGAGCCTAAGAACCAGGTCAGCAGAGCTGGTTTAGAGGGAGAGAACCAGGTCAGCAAAGCTGCTTTAGCGGGAGAACCAGGGCAACAGAGCTGCTCTAGAGCCTAAGAACCAGGTCAGCAGAGCTGTTCCAGAGGCAGAGAACCAGGTCAGCGGAGCTGCTTGCGTGCCAGAGAACCAGGGCAGCAGAGCTGCTCTAGAACAAGGTCAGCAGAGCTGCTTTAGAGCCTAAGAACCAGGTTAGCAGAGCTGCTCTTGAGGCAGAGAACCAGGTCAGCAGAGCTGCTTTAGTGCCAGAGTACAAGGGCAGCAGAGCTGCTCTAGAACCAGATCAGCAGAGCTGCTTTAGAGCCTAAGAACCAGGTTAGCAGAGCTGCTCTTGAGGCAGAGAACCAGGTCAGCAGAGCTGCTTTAGTGCCAGAGTACAAGGGCAGCAGAGCTGCTCTAGAACCAGGTCAGCAGAGCTGCTCTAGAGGCAGAGAACCCGGTCAGCAGAGCTTCTTTAGAGCCAGAGAACCGGGTCAGCAGGGCTGCTTTAGAGGGAACCAGGTCAGCAGGGCTGCTCTCGAGCCTACGGACCAGGTCAGCAGAGCTGCTCTAGAGGCAGAGAACCAGGTCAGCAAAGCTGCTTTAGAGCCAGAGAACCAGGTCAGCAGAGTCGTTGTGCCAGAGATCCAGGTCAGCAGAGCCCCTGTAGAGCCATAGAACCAGGTCAGCAGAGCTGCTGCAAAGCCAGTGAAACCAGGTCAGCAGAGCCGTTGTAGAGCCAGAGAACCAGGTCAGCAGAGCTGCTCTAGAACCAGAGACCCAGGTCAGCAGAGCTGCTCTAGAGCCAGAGACCCAGGTCAGCAGAGCTGCTCTAGAGGCAGAGAACCAGGTCAGCAGAGCTGCTGTACAGCCAGAGAAACCAGGTCAGCAGAGCTCTTTAGAGGGAGAGAACCAGGTCAGCAGAGCTGGCCTAGAGCCAGAGAACTAGGTCAGCAGAGCTGCTTTAGAGCCATAGAACCAGGTCAGCAGAGCTGCTGCAAAGCCAGTGAAACCAGGTCAGCAGAGCCGTTGTAGAGCCAGAGAACCAGGTCAGCAGAGCTGCTCTAGAACCAGAGACCCAGGTCAGCAGAGCTACTCTAGAGCCAGAGACCCAGGTCAGCAGAGCTGCTCTAGAGGGAGAGAACCAGGTCAGCAGAGCTGCTGTACAACCAGAGAAACCAGGTCAGCAGAGCTCTTTAGAGGGAGAGAACCAGGTCAGCAGAGCTGCTGTACAGCCAGAGAAACCAGGTCAGCAGAGCTCTTTAGAGGGAGAGAACCAGGTCAGCAGAGCTGGCCTAGAGCCAGAGAACTAGGTCAGCAGAGCTGCTTTAGAGCCAGAGAACCAGGTCAGCAGAGCTGCTTTAGAGCCAGAGAACCAGGTCAGCAGAGCTTTTCCAGAGGTAGAGAACCAGGTCAGCAGAGTTGCTTTAGAGCCAGAGAACAAGAGCTGCTCTACAGCCAGAGAAACCAGGTCAGCAGAGTTGATATAGAGCCAGAGAACGAGGTAAGCGGAGCTCTTTAGAGGGAGAGAACCAGGTCAGCAGAGCTGATTTAGAGCCAGAGAACCAGGTCAACAGAGCTGATTTAGAGCCAGAGAACCAAGTCAGCAGAGCTGCTCTAAAGCCAGAAAACCAGGTCAGCAGAGCTGCTTTGGAGCCATAGAACCGGGTCAGCAGAGCTCCTCTAGATGCATATAACCAGGTCAGCAAAGCTCCTCTACAGGCAGAGAACCAGGTCAGCAGAGCTGCTTTAGAGGGAGAGCACCAGGTCATCAGCAGAGCTGCTTTAGAGGGAGAGCACCAGGTCATCAGCAGAGCTGCTTTAAAGGGAGAGCACCAGGTCAGCAGAGCTGCTTTAAAGGGAGAGCACCAGGTCAGCAGAGCTGCTTTAAAGGGAGAGCACCAGGTCAGCAGAGCTGCTTTAGAGGGAGAGCACCAGGTCAGCAGAGCTGCTGTAGAGGGAGAGCACCAGGTCAGCAGAGCTGCTTTAGAGGGAGAGAACTAGGTCAGCAGAGCTGATTTAGAGCCAGAGAACCAGGTCAGCAGAGCTGATTTAGAGCCAGAGACCCAGGTCAGCAGAGCTGCCAGAGCCAGAGAAACCAGGTCAGTAGAGCTGCTGACTCTACTACTCACTCTGTACTGCTCTACTACTCAGTCTCTACTGGTCTACTACTCATGCTCTACTTCTCGCTACTACTCACTCTACTTCTCTCTACTACTACCCTCTACTGATCTACTACTCACTCTCTACCACTCCCTCTACTTCTCACTATTGCTCACTCTCTACTACTCACTCTACTTTCTACTACTCACTCTCTACTACTCTCGCTCTGCTACTCCCTCTACTACTCTCTGCTACTCACTCTCTACTACTCCCTCTGCTACTCTCTCTACTCCTCAACTACTCACTCTACTACTCACACTCCATTACTCAATCTCTACTCTCTACCTCTATGCACACACATATATATGTATTTATATATGCATGTGACCTAGCTCCGCCTGCGGAGCGAAACGCGTCTAGGAGAGCATTTGCTCTGCACTTTTTGCTGCAATAAATTTCCACTGCGAATTTAACTGATGGAGTGATGGCGTTTTACTTACGAACATAATTCATGTGAATGAGAAGAGGTCTGCGCCTGTTGTGACGCCGCTTCGATAGCGGTCAGGATTGTTCAAAAGTATATATATGTATAAACATATATATAATCTGCATATCTATATAAAAACAAATATAAATGCATGCATACATACATATACATTTATGCATACATATGCAAGTTATGTACATGAACGTTTGAAAAACACTAATAAAAGCAAAGCTAAAAAGCCACCTAATTACAAACAGAATTGCTTTAACTTAAACGAGGGCGAGACCTATTGCATTTTCAATGCTTGTCTTAAATCAGATTTTGCCTCAGTAGCTCCTCCTTTGCGTTTTGAAGAGTGAGCCTTAGAATCATCCTCAGATTCTGAAGTGGCATTTTTCTTTTGAAGCCACAATAACAGATGTGCCTCTCTATCCTAAAGTGTCTTTGCTGAGAATGTCATACAATGTTTGCACGCCATAGGGACGTGCTTTGGATAGAGGCAGTATAAACAATCCTTGTGGGGGTCCTTAGAGAACAACCTGGCCTGCCCACAAGATCTATAGGATCTGAAAAGTCTCTTTTTAGAGCCTTCAGACATTTTGAAGAAAACTGCTGTAAAATACAGGTCAAAAGTACAACCAAGGGAGACTCCTCACACGACAGCGGTTGGAAATCTGCGGTATGATGGCTCTGCTGGGGAGTGTGATCTCAGGGCTGGCGTCTCATTGGCTGACATTTGGTCCACATAATGATGATACTGGGATACCAAAGTCTATAGTACCTATGCAGTTTTTTCTTTTACTGCTATTTCTTTTAACCATGAGACCACCATGATGATGGGGAAGATACAAGCATGTGAATCTATGAAAGATTCAATACTGGGGAACCTGAGATATTTCATGTGAGTGGGGTGAATGGGAAAATGAAAATAAGCATCCTTTATATTCAGAGTGGAGAGAAAGTCGCCTTGTTGGAGCAGTGGTAGCACCTGCTGGAAAGTGACCATGTGGAAGTGGTCTGACTGAATGTAAAGGTTTAACGGTCTGAGGTCCAGTATTGGCCTGAGAGCAGTCCTTTTTTGGAATTAGAAAATATAGGGAGTAAACCCCTGTGCATTGATGAGGCAAGAGGACTGGTTATATAGCATGTTTTTGTAATAGAAAGAGAACCTCTTGTTGTAGAAGAGTCAGACGTTCTGAGGACACTGGACGTTGTCTGGGAGGGATATTTGTGGGAGTGGAGGCGAGTTCCAGGCAATAACCATACTGGGTAATTTGTCTTACCCACCTGTTTGTTGTGATGGAATTCCAGGTAGGAACTGTGAGACGTCCCCCAAAAGGAGTGGAATGATCGGAAGTCACTGCTTGGTGGTAGGGGAGTTGTTACCGCGGGCTCTCCCCTATTGCTACCCCCGTATCGTCTTTGAAAAAAATCCTCTGGAGGAGGTGGTTTGATTGGGAATTTTATATGAAGATGGATGTTCTGAGCCAGTAGTTATGGAGCCAGCCCTGTAAAAGGAGCGACGAAAATAGCCTCTAGGGGAAGTTAACGGCAAGGCCCCATGGACTTGGCAGTTTCAGTATCTTTTTTCATCTTTTCTAAAGATGTATCAACAGTGGGCCCAAAAAGATGCTCTTGGTCGAAAGGCTGATTAAGAATAGTGGATTGCACCGATTGTTTGAATCCGGATATCCGGAGCCAAGCGTGCCTGCGTAGTAAAACGCTGGTATTAATAGCACGAGATGCTGCGTCGAGGGCACATGTTATAGATGTGTTGGGTATTAGTTTACCCAACTGTATAAGGTCATTAGCTTTGTTTTTATATTGCTCAGGAAGATGTTGCATAAGCTTTTCAAGCTCATCATAGTGAGCGCTGTCATATCTAGCCGGCAAAGCTTGGGCATTGGCGACCCGCCAATGATTTGCAGCCTGTGACGCAATTAGTTTGCCGGATAAGTGTATGAGTTTTGCTTCCTCATCAGGAGGAGGGGTGTCGCATGTGCTCTGTGAATTAGCCCTCTTGCGTGCATTAGGCACCACAAGGGAATCTAAAGGGACCTGACCTCTGATGTACACTGTCATTGGGAGCTGCCATATATTTTTTGTCTACCCTGGAGTTGAAGATCCTGGCTCTGACCGGGTCTTTAAACACTTCTGGTGCATGTTTTAGCATGCCTTTTAGCATTGGCAGGGTGTGTGTAGACTTTTGTGAGGATGCAAATGTTTCTAATAAGACGTCTTCTTCGAAGGGATCAGAGTGTAATTGCACCCCGTGGTCTTGGGCAGCCCTATTAGTTAGTTGCACAAACCCAATATTATCATATGGTGGTGATGGTCTAGAGGGGTAGAGGTCCGGGTCATTGAGAGGATCGGGATTATAATCATCCCTATGGTCTATATCATGTTGGATAGTATGTGCGTCACCATCCCTATCTGGATCTCCATTCCCATCCACATCTGCATAATCATCTTCATTATCCCGTGGTTGAGGTGAAAATGTATGTTGTGGGGATTGTGCTGGAGAAATTAAAAAATTGGGATAAGCTGGAGAAGGAGAGGAAGGTGGAAAAGTATTAGTGGCCATTTCCTTCTGTTTAGCAGGTATTTCAGAGTCTATTGAATGGTCCAGTTTCCTCTTTTTAGGAGGGTTGGTGGTAACATGACCATTTCTGGGTCAATGTGTAGTGTTTTCTGCTTGGGATCTGAAAAATCTGGCACAGACTGTTTGGATACAATGTCTTTTTTCGGTGCTGAGGGTCAGAATGTTCCTTTGACTGTCTCTGGAGCTTTCTGCGGGGTCTTGAACTCTTAAGCTTTTGGTGTAGGAGTTTGTAGCTCCGAGACCATTTTCGGCCCCGAAGGTTTGATTTAATCTGTTACGGCTCCGAAGGCTCGTCCTGTGTTTCGACGCATAGGGCTTCGGAGTCCAAGTTGTTTTCAGTGCAGACGAAGAAGGGTGTGGCACAGGTGTAGGTTTGGGCTTCGTAGCAGCCGTGACTTGTCTGCACTCGAATGGGGTTGGCTCGAGCCCGAGCCGGAATTCTTTACTTTTGGTTTCATAGCCGGGCCCGAGGGCGGGGCATCTGAAATGTGCTGCTGGTGTTGACCTGAGCCCGAGGTCAAAGGTGTTACCGGAGCCTTTTGATTGGGATTTGTTATGAGAGGGGTCTCGGTACTCACGGACCCTTGAGCCGGGATGACTGTCTAGTTTTCGATGTTTGAGTCGTCGGCCTCGGAGACGGAGATCTCTCCTTCATCAGCTTGTTGTTCTGGATGGACATTGGGATCTGCTCCAAAGATGTCCAGAACTGAGCTGCTTCCGCTGGACATTTTGTGACGTCGAACAGGACGGTCACGGATGGTTTTCTTCGACCTGAAAGATGCACAGGCCTTGCAGATCTTGTCTACGTGCTCCGGGGAGAGGCAGGGATGACAAACTTCGTGAAAGTTCCCATGTGGGAACTTAGCACCACACCTGGGGTATGTTTTAAAAGGAATCCTTTCCATTGACTGCTCGCATGGTTGGCGCGGATAGGCCCAACAGGCCGCATTGAAGATCAAGGTTGAGGATTTTATATTTTCCGAACATGCACGTTGGAAGGGAAAGGCGATCAAGACAATACCATCGAGTGGTGAGTATTTGTGTGTCGAAGGGGGTGGTCCGAGAACGATACCGACCCGGAGCGCAGCAAATCACATCTGAACACGATGGTGGAAAAAAACAATATGGTGATGGAGTAGATGCCCAATGGCACTATCACCGTAAGGAGGAGTCACCTATCTCGTGACTACAAAGACTTCTTACAAGACAAAAACAAAGTGAAAACATCAGAGCCCAACACCAGATGGCGATCTTTTTAAAAGTATATAATCTACAGCTCATATGCCTCGAACATACTTTTATAGTATACCCAAAGATATTTTTTTAACACATCTGGATCTCTGCTTTTATCTAGCTGAAATGTATCAGGAACTCCCAGGATTGTTAAAGCCAGTCAAGATGATTTCACCTACCTTGACGTGGAGCGGTCACCAATGATGAAGTATGCCACAATAAATAGTGGGTGAAGTGACCTCTCCTAATATCTTTGGATACCGGCTTGATATGAAAGTATACCATGGGTAGCTAATCTAAGCTCGTATTGTGTGTACCCACCCCCCCCAACAAAAGGCAGAAATAGCTACATTTAAAACAAGCATTTGCAATGCAATAGGTCTCGCATTAGGAAAGTGTGAGCTATTGGCATTGTAAATGACAATTTGTTTTAATGTGTTGGCTTTGAAAAATATATAAATTAATAGCATTGTTATTCACAAAGCCAATAGCTTACACTTTCCTAATGCGAGTCCTATTGGGTACGGCAATGCTTGTTGTTAGCAAGCAATGACCGTGCTCTTGTGGTGGTGTCCCAGAGCGATGTGGTGGTGTCCCAGAGCGATGTGGTGGTGTCCCCGAGTGATGTGGTGGTGTCCCCGAGTGATGTGGTGGTGTCCCAGAGTGATGTGGTGGTGTCCCCGAGTGATGTGGTGGTACCCCCGAGTGATGTGGTGGTACCCCCGAGTGATGTGGTGGTACCCCCGAGTGATGTGGTGGTACCCCCGAGTGATGTGGCGGTGTTCCCGAGTGATGTGGTGGCGTTCCCGATTGTGGTGGTGGTGCCCTCGAGTGTGGTGGTGTTGTCCCCGAGTGATGTGGTGGTGGTGCCCCCGAGGATGTGGTGGTGGTGCCCCCGAGTGATGTGGTGGTGGTGCCCCCGAGTGATGTGGTGGTGGTGCCCCTGAGTGATGTGGTGGTGGTGCCCCCGAGTGATGTGGCGGTGCCCCCGAGTAATGTGGTGTGTGGGTGTGTGAGAGGGGTGTGAGGTTGAGTTAGGGTGTGTGAGGGTGATGGAGGTGAGGGTGTTGGGAGTGGGGGGTGAGGGGGTTGTGAGGGTGGGTGAGGGTGTATGAGGGTGAGGTGTGAGGGTGCGAAATAAATGGGGGCAGGGCAGACATCATAAGACAGAGAGAAGAAACTGTGTGGTGACTGCGTTGGTCAGTTTCAGAATCAAGAGGGGCAGAGTCAGCACAGCCTGCGAGGGATCAACGTGTCTAGAGGCAAAGTATAGCGGATGTAGCATTGCAGCTAGCAAGTCGAGTGTTTTCAAGCTGAGTGTCCCTACACAGATGGTAGAAACAGTCTCACCAAAAAAAAACAGACCTACCGATCAACGTATGGTATTAGTGTCCAAATACTAAACAACTAGTGCCACCTTTAAGAAGATCATCCTCAACCATTGGTCCATCCTACAAATGGAACCCGATTTCAGGGACAGATTTCAAACTCCCCCACTGTTCGCTTACACTCGCAGTAATAACATGAAGGAAATCCTTACCAAGAAATCTCCCACTCACAAAATCTACAAAGGAACTCTGCCGTGCATGAACTGCAACAATTGCATAATCAAAGGCAACACTATAAGACACCCCATGAAAGGTCACCCTATCAAATTACACGTCAATGCCACCTGTGACTCCACGAATTTGATCTATGCCATTAAATGCCCTTGCGGCCAACTATACGTAGGCAAAACTGAGAGGAAAGTCAAGACCCGTATGAACGAACACAAGTCTAAAAATGAGAAATCTAATGTAGCTGTTCATTTCAACACATCTAACCACACCATTGCTCAACTTCAATTTATCGTTCTAGAGACCATCACAAAAAGCGAAGGAACAGACAATCGCAAACTTCTCCTCAAAAGAGAACTAGAATGGATTTATCTTTTGCAAACTTTGAAGCCGCATGGTTTAAATGATCGCGTCGAATTCAGTTGTTATCTATAAATGTTGATTATGTATTAATTACTGTATCGGTTGACATCTCGCATTGTTCTTTATCCACCTCCATTCAACCTTTCCTTACATTCTTTCCTCTTGTTTTATATCACTTTTTCTTCTACTTTTACTTTTTCAATATGGCTGCCACGTCTCCTCCTCACACATCACGTTAGTCCTTCCTTCATTTTCACGTTCTACCATTACTCGACCCGAGTTCACCGGTTCTCTCATTCTACACCCATCCACTCAGCTACCGAACCTTCGCCTACCGACGCCTCCACCATGAAGTAAGTTTGTCTTGTAAGCACGTAATTTGAGCACTTGCCTATATTTTTCAGTCTAAAAATCACTCGCTCGTTTTAAGCCGGTTATGTTTGGGTATTAACTCGAACTTTTCTATCTTTACACCACGTTACGATCTTAGTTAATCTCATCACCCCGACCCGTGACCCATTCACAATACCACTTGTTCGTTTAATTCATCACGTTTTTTTGATTCACTAGACCGCTACTAACCTCGTCACCCCGGCTCACCACCCACTCCGGAATGCCACATCACCCACGGACCAGAGCCCACATTCACTCCCGTACAATGCATGCTTTACCACCTTCCCTCATTTACATTCCACTCAGGCTCGTTTCCTCTTCTTTCAGCGCTCCTTGACAAAGGGCAGTCCGCCGAAATGCATCGGAGTCTTCACTTAATGATTATATGTGGATTTTGCTGTAAAAAATCTTTGTTGATATGACGACAATATCACAAAAGAACTTTCCATCATAATGAAAATAAACAATTATGTTTAAAACAAAGGAATCAATCATTTGATCCACTCCTTGTGTGCCTCTCTGGGATGTACCCGCATATCTATGCGCACACGACTGTTTCTACTAATTCATAGGCGTTTGGACGGAAACGCCTCCAAAGAGTGCACCTCACTGTTCAAGCCTTTACACACATTTAATTCAAACTCCTGCTGTGCACCCTCTACCCTCATTTTTTGTCCTACAGAGATGGTAACACAGCAACATCATTTGAGGAGCACGGCTACTGTAAACAAGCACGGTAGGCTTTCACTTTCGTCCAGAAACAAGCTATCGGCATTGCTGTGGCAGGGGGCGTGGGGGGCGTGGGGGAGGGAGCGGGAGCGCATTCCTTTGAAGTCTGATACAGGGGACGGGGGAGCGGCAGCCTTTGACTTCTGATGCCGAGGCACAGACAAATGGTGGTGCGCGATGTGCACGCGGGGGTGGGGGGGGGCAGGGGTACAGCAGTCTTTGAAGTCTGATGCAGAGGCACAGACAAATGGTGGTGCGCGATGTGCATGCGGGGGGGCGGGGGAGCGGCAGCCTTTGAAGTCTGATGCTGAGGCACAGACAAATGGTGGTGTGTTATGTGGCTGGCGATGGTGTGCACGCGCATAGATCACATGAACTGTATGTGATCTGCAGACGTTTTGGTAGACCTTTCTTTTCCGCTTACTATAATCTCGCCGGAGCAATGCGCATGCGCATTGGCTCAGGCAAGACCTAAAAATGGGAAAGAGTGAGGAAGTAAGGAATTGGTTTATATGGGAGATTCATGGTTCGGAGTTTGCAAAGGATACGCAGTTGTTGCTAGAACAAAACAACATCCAGTCCAACAAATAATTACAACGCACACAAAAGTATTTTTTTAATTTCCTTAAAAAAACAGCAATATCACAGATGCTGTTAACTTTATTTTTCAGTTAATTACTAATATATACAAACGAAGACGGATTCAGCAATTGCTGTTTGACATTTTTTTAACATGGTTAGATTATAACTTCCTAGACCTCAAAGAGTCCCTTGCTTGCATGGATCGTCATTCTTCATACTAAAGTCTTTTCTTCTGTGGTCTGATAAGTTCTGGCATCTGCCTGTCTCCAATAACCATTCGCCAGCCGTTCGGTCCTCTTTCCTTTTCTTAAAAAAAGTGAGGGCTTAACAATGCTTTCCCATTAATGTTAGCTAAAGTGACAGTCAAACAATCTGGGGAGGCAGATAAATGCATGGAAATCAGTCTTTGCATTCTGCTTGGACAAGCAAATCAGAGCGTAGCTTTAATGCTTCTGTCTGTTCCAACTAGAATGAGAATGTGTAGTCTACAGAATTACAAAATGTCTTCAGTGGTGCAGAATACACATTACAAGAAATGTCTGGTATGATGTTACAACAAACTGTCTATAGCATCTAGGACTAAGACATAACATCCAGACTGTTCATGTAGGACACTTGGAGTTTACAGATATATTCACCTAATATTTAAATTGTGCTGAGTACATGTGAACAACATACTAACTGATATAAAGCACCTGGGACAAGTCCCACTTTTAAAATGCTAAGGAATTCTCAAGACAAGCTTCGCAACAGTTGGCTAACCCTTAGAATGTATTATAGCTGTTGCAGTGATCTTCTCCTCTGAACGCATATTTGCATTGTAGCACACCTCTATAGTAAAGTTGCAGCAGTTTGGTATGTTTACTCTGAGGGACACAATACATATCCAGGTTCATCAATGCAAAAGGTTGATTAAAGCAGCTGTGGAAAAAAAGTTAAAGCAGCAGAACTCCTAATAAGTAGTCAATCAGCTCTTCGAAAATAAACCTGGCCCCTCCAAATAAACAAAATCCATCCATCACTCATCCAATTATGGATAACTAACAGTTTCAATTTCTGAAATGTGTTCACTATAGCAAACATCAAAATCAAAGCCGGTGTTGTAGTACATGCCTGCATCAAATAAACACAAGGTATCACTACCTGTAACACTTAACTAAAAGAGAAATTAAGTGAATATGTTAGGAAAATAGAAGCTTTCTATGAAAATATGTGCCATCATTACACGGAAAGCAGAACAGGGGCAACACAATTCATTTATACATTGAAAAATAAAAGAAGGGTCTTTGTAGTACTGCTAAAACACAGGACTCAAGTTCGAATTCTAACTCCCTTTTGCTACTTGGTTTGCCCAACCACACGCCATGCCATGCTGTAACAGGGAATCACATTGAAATCTAACTTTGTAAAGGGAGCTTCCACGAAGCTGATTTAGCTTAGTAAAGTCTAGAACATGCTGTTTATATCCATTGCAGTCACACAGCAAAGCATGTTACTGACACCAATGGACACTTACATTTTTAAAAAATGTTTTTTTTTCAGTGCAAAATGAACTAACAAAAGATCATCACCATTCTGTTTCATAAATTTTCTGAAACCATCACAGAACGTAGAAAATATGCAAACATTATTGCATTACTTTATGGCAATAGAGCGAAGGGAGTTTCAAGTTTCAAATGTTTTACCACATTTTGGTTTGGAATAAAAGCTTTGCTAGCCAGGAATGCCAAACCAGGATACTAAATTGTGGGTCTAAAAAATGTTCCAAGTTACTCAGCTGTACTAATGAAAAGCTTCATTCTTTGTATTAATCTGATCTATGGAAAATACACTTTCGACAACAGATACAAAAAAGGAGAACAAATTAAAAAGTCTGATAACAGAATGGAGGGAAATCTTAACTCCCATTCTAAGTGTCATAGGTTTAGTCTGCTTTTAAGAACTTGCCCGTTTTTGCTATAGTTCATTTGCTGGTTTCATCAGAAAGAAAAAATATTCACAGATTATATTTCTCGGTTTTGTTTCGTACATAGCTCATCCTCCACAGTGCTTGTTAAATTGCAGAAAGGAAAACTCAGTGTACGGAATTAGATTTCTGAAAAGGAATGTACTTGTTTGCCAAATCATCGATATAAAAGACATCGGGTAAATAATTTTAATTGGCAGATGCTCCCCTAAAGATAACTATAACTCTCCATAACTACGCCATTTCAAAACTTACACTTAGTCTTCAGACATAGACCACACAGGGAATAGATACCAATGAATGTCTCAAGCCCCTTGAAATTGATATATAAGAATTTGAATCCTTCACCTTCATTTCTGTGAAACCTGCCAATCACTAACTAATAATCCAATTGAATCTTTAATTAGAGGCAAACAATATTCCAAAGAGATGGAAGTGTTTACTTAGAAACTGATTACGAAATATCAAAATGAGTCTTTCTGTTAGTTTATTATGCCGAATATCCAACAAGGGTAACTGAGACACACCAAGCTACAGTTCCAAGACATTTAAGCAAGACCTGTGCTCTTCAAGTCCATATTTTCATCTGAGTCGATTCAAGTTAGCCTTGTTTTGTGCAGAGCAGCATTAACATCAACCATGTTGGTGTTTTTCCACAGTCAAGATATGCAGCCCACTCCTGAATGCACTGGACTTTAACGATAGGCTTATATGAAAAACCCAGCAATCAAAACTGATCATTGGAACTACTTGAGGAAAGCACATTTATTTGGACAGGACACTGGTCAACAGTTTGAGTAACACAAGGCATTTGTCGGGGAATTTCAGGAAGACCACCTGACTATCAGTGAATAAAGAAAAATGGGTTTCTGAAAAAAAATAAAGTAAAATGAGATTCCTCCAAGTAGAACTGTAATAAAACCTAATTTTTTCTTCGAATTCCACCTCATGGTCTTCTCAATAGGACAGTAATCTGTATGAGGAGTTGTTTCTCAAAGGAGTATGTATGGTAATGGTTTAGGAATAGCGCATAGGCCACAAGAGTTAGGAAAAATGTCAAGGCACAACTGAGGGATGAAAAGTCACTTGCGTCTATAAAACATCTTTGCCTGGACTCTAAAGAAGTGACACAAAGCACCACTTCACTCCTTAGGCTATGATGAGGTGCTCCAGGAACCAGACACCAAGACATCCAGCTACAACTGAGAAATGCCACAACAGTTATCTAGAATATATTTGGTGGGTAATTCTGGGCACAGTGGAAGCCCACAGGCCCCACAAAGCATACAGATATACAAATTCAACACTTCCTAGGATCTAGCAAGAAAGAAGCTCTATTAAAGACACGCCTTGTTAAGAAACTCAGAAGGAAGGGAAACCTAGTAGCCCTTTGAAAAATTCATTAATTTGCAGAACTTTGACTTAACCACAAAGAGATGCTCGCAAACAAGTCTGAAATAAAAGCAAAACTGCGCGCAAAAGGGAATGAACATTTTGGACATAACCCACTAAGAGTCCATCCAAGTCTGACAGACTGAAAGGCACTGAATCTTTAAGACCAATCCAGTAGCTTTAATAAACTTGTTGAACTCCAGGGAAAGATAAGTGGTGGATTATCACTCCTAGCCACTGCAAATTGTTTAACCAGAGGAGACTGGTGAATGACAGGCCCCATTGTAACATCCCTCTTCACTTGGCCAAAGTGCATATCAAGAACTGACATTCTCAAACTAAAGTAGCAATATCTGGTCTTAAAGGCTACTCTGTGCTACAAGACGAACTACTGGTGCAAGTGGCAGCATTTATTTTTAAGGGGACACTCTGCAAGCATTGGAATGATTAACTTGCAAGGTGTAAAGTTTAAGCAAAAAGTGTAAACCAAACGCTTTTATGAAAATGATATACAAAAAACTACTGATGGAAAAGTGGTGCATGAAATTGGGTTATACAAAAGAGTTTCATAAATAGAATTCGGCTTGATGGCTGATTGGCATTAATGACAGAGCTAATCGCCCTCACTCCCTTGAACTGTCAAATGAGTTTTTGTAGCCTGTTTAAATAGCCCAACCAGCCATCTATTTCTCTGAAGGAGATTACATGTTCAAATAGTGTACAAGAAGCATACACACAATACATGTACACAACGGATTGGCCATTAATCATACCTGAAGTTTACAGGGAGCTACAAAATTGTCACTTGTGACAAGGAAAGGCTATATTGTACATAGAGAATGAATTTGCTTTTAAAAGCTCAAGACTCGCTAGTATTCTTCCAATTACTGTTCTTGCTGTCACAAAACCATTACTGTCAAATGAAATTGTCAACGTAGGAAGAAAGCTGAAATGTTGAAAAACTTGTGAGGCAGACATCAGCAACCATAAACATACTAAAACACCCAATCTAGAAATAGCAGTCATGTGGGGCAACCCAGATGTGCAAATTCAAGTTCTGCTACTTAGCTCTGTGAGAGAGTACAAAAGAAATCACTGGAAAGTAAATCCGAGCAGGTTTTCAAGGCTTCTTATATACATATTGGCTGTCCTTGAAAACCTCGACATGCCACTTTCTAACGTGGTTCAGTTTCTACTCATTTTCTTTTTAACACTTGAGCCTGAGGAGCTCTTAATTCGGAAATCTAAATGCGGTTGGGCATTACAGACTCCATTATGTCTTTACGCTGCACAGTCTAGCATCACATGGCCAGAATAAAATGTATTAATTTCAAAACTGGAGATTCCTTTCAGTGGAGGACTAGATGCATTGACGATCATTTATGCTGTAGACATTTAAAAAACAAACAAAATAAGTGCTGATGATCCCTTGGTAAATAATGTTACCATCAGACAAAGTGTCAATAAATCATAACATAACTTGAATTAAATGCAATATTTCGGGAGATATTCTACGTGGAAGAGGAGTGGTAAGGGCCGTGACGTAAAATATTTTATCACCAATAATTCTGCCATGGATAGAAAATAGGTCACAGAGTACATGACATTTTTTGAAAAAGTTAATAAAAAAGTTGAATTTCCAAAGGCTCGAAATAAAAACACGTTTTTCTAATGCAGAGTGCTACCAGTTGGAGAAAAAGAAAACTCATTTTCTTTTGTAAAATGGTGTACTCGGCCTATATGTGGCCGTACTAGCATTTACATGGAGAGGGTTAAGTAGCTGGCCGTAGCCTTTTCACTTTGTTTTCCTGCAGCTACATTTTCAAAAAGAATTATGAAAATGCCCCCTCTAGTTATTTTTTTGACTGATAATTCAATTTCACAATTGTACAAAAGGAAATTAAATATACAAATATCCCTAAGAAAAAAGTTCTTTAAATTCTAGTGTTTATATTTCCGGTCTACTTTTCCACGTAAAAGTTAAGCTGTACAAGGATCTCTGCATTAAAAGATCAATAAAGTATTGAACGAGTGCTGAGAGTAGAACTAGCCCCAGTAAACAGACTGGACAAACCGTATTATGTTGTTGGAAAAACATAGATGCTCATGACTAGGACTATTTTATTTGAATTTGCTTCTCAAAACCAATTCCCAGAGAAGCTCTCATAAACCGAACATACAATAGTATGAGAGAGCAGGCAGGTTTTCTATCATGACACTTTAACATGGGGCACTTGCAAAATATTAAGTTGATAGATCAGGGCCTGACCAAAGAAATCAAGCAGATGAGTGAGTACCCATTTCCAACCTCATAGCTAGAAATTCAGAGCAGGACCAGGACATGTCCAACAGAACTATCTCTTCATCTACATATGGAAGAGGGGCAATGTCCTAGTTTTGAATACATGAAACTCCACTACAGTAGAATGTAGAAGACTCACAGTCTTGAAATGAGGGACTCTGACAATAAATTAAATAGTGTTTAACAAGGTGGGCCTATAATTTCTCCTTCATTGCTACACTTGCTGTTTCCCTCTCGTTTTCCTCTTACCAAAATCACCAGGCAGACCTTAAACTTCAATAATGTAGCCGCTCAGTGTTAGAGCTGAATTAAGCTAGGTAAGAATGTCAATCTCTGCAATGAAACTTTAAGCAGTTCATGAATGTACAGTTCAATGGACCAAGGATCGGCAACATTTAAATACTCATCTATTTACTTGGGCACAATATATACAGTGTAATAAACCCTTCACCGTCCCACTTTATCTCATACTGTTTGGGATGCAGACACATTTCTTCTCATGTCATAACAATCAGACTGGAGCAATACCAAATGGAACCAGAACTTGATGCCAAGCACAAACGTCATTTCTTTATAGCATATTTAGAATGGGAGCAAAGACTGCCATCTGCTGAGTCGACCATTTTCCTCTTATGACGAAGATGACAAATCAAGCATCAACTGCTGCTAACTGGAGCAAAACCATGCAGCACTCTAGGTTATCAACTTTAGCATGGTTATTTTTTACATTCACTGTATTAGGAAGGACCTCATTACTTATTTTAGCAGGATACCATTATTTTTAAACACTCTGCATATTGCAGAGCCCCATAATTGAACATTCAGGGGAAGTCATGAATTTGCCTCTATGTAATGCAATGGACAAAGCTACATCAACTGAAGTCCAGTTTCTAGCAGCAATGGCATTTTTACAAACATCTGTAGCAGTCACATTCATGAATCAATTATGCGGTTGTGAATAGCCTACAGTAAGCTCTTCAGCTAAACTAATATAGAGAAAGTTGGAGAAAATGGAAGCTGTGCTGCCCAGCTGGTCTATATTGCATCACAAAATATATGGCAGGAAAAAGTTAAGTTTAACAAAGTGTGGCAACAAATACTTTTCTTCCTCTGTTTCAAAAAGTACGGAATAAAGGCAATGAGATTCAGTTCACGCTTTTGCAGGCTGAAAGGCAGTCTCATAGCTGCTTCATGTCTGAATGGCTATTATATATCGCATTAACAAAACAGTGATTCAGACTTTGATCCTAAAATCTTTGAAGGCGCACACACACACACACACACACACACACACACACGAGGCCTATTTGATCTGACACCTTCACACTTTTTGCATTCTATTAGACAGCAGAAATTTCCACAACTGTGGAACGTATAGTGAACGAGGATAAAGAAGGCAAAGTGCCATATCTCTTCTATATAAATACAAAGAACCCAGATCTTGCGATATGGCGCAAATAAGTGATGCATTGCACAAATATTGATGCAGCCCTCCAACACACAGTGCTGAGTTGCTGGAAGTTTTAAAGGCCCACAAATATTGACATGATTTTTTTTCGGAACAGCAAGAAGAATAACAGGCCTCCGTCAGATTTCTCTCCATCCAAAGTGATCTGGTGGCTAATTCCCAATTGCAGAGTCAGAAAAATAAGATTCACCAATGTGTACTTGGGGAAATATTGCTTCGGTCAATTAGGTTAGAAAATCTTTTATGAAGGCCTTAGAAGAAAACTTGTCTCAACCATTCTTCGATTGTTGCCATCTGTACGAATAAAACGTTAACACAACAAAAGGCTTGAATACTACAAATAAAGTAGCTTATGGTTTTGTTTGTAAAAAAAAAAAAAAAATGAAGACATAAAGCGTGCTTGTCAGCCAAGCAAGTATTACGCTGATGGCTACTATGTTCATACCGTCTGAAGCAAGATACCGAGCGACTGGTTAAATCAGTACTTTCGCCAAAAACAAGCACAACTGATGTGTGCTGCTTCCTGCCTCTTAAGAGCAGACATGGTTAGTTAAAATTAAAGAAAAAATAGAGGTCAAACCGCAAACACTCTGCTGGAATCCGTTCATTTTTTGTTGTCTCTGTTGCTAAAAATGTACTATAAAAATGAAGTAAATATTTTCTACATTGTTAGAAGGAAAGCCGCTTGTGGCTAGCAATAGCATGTAAGGCTACCACTTCTTGCTTTTTTGAGAAAGATGCACCATTATTTCCAAGCTACAAGTAGTTTTTCCGGGCCATATTTACAGAAGGATTGTTGAAAATCTCTGCACTACAAATGGAGATGACGGATGAGCAGGCATATGTCAGTACGGAAGACTAGCCTTTCAAGTGCAGTTGTTGGATGACAATGCCATGTAAAGATCACTGCCCAGGTGTGTCGCCCACAATCTCTATGCCATGTTGCTGCAGCTGTGCTCGCAGAAGTGCATTTTCGTTCTTCAACTCTTCTACCTAAAACATCGGTAGAGGTGATAAAAAATACAAATAATTAGAACTCTTGAATAGTTAATAATTTTCTCGAAAAACAAAATAAAGCAACCATGCTTTTTTGATAAACTAATTAGGTTGTATTCAAATATATTTAAAGGAATAACATGAGCCCTAAACAAATACAAGCTACTTCAGGGAATCATTTTGCTAGTTTTAAATATTTTTTATTAGTTTCATTGAATAGACCTTAGTGAACTAGTCACAGGCAGGTAATATAGATCATAAATTATGTGCACTACATATACAATCATTTGCTTTAAAAAGGATATGTACACAGATCATTATAATACATAGATTAAAAGCTAGATTGAAAAAAAAGAAATAACAAGATAACTATAATTAATAGATTACTTACCTTCAGGTTTATTTTGCCAGGTCGACACAGCAGTTTTAATATAGCTCAGGCTAGCCTTTGCAGCATGTGTGCAGTTTTAAGAGCTACTTAAGTGGGTGGCACAATCAGTGCTGCAGGCCCACTAGTTGTATTTAGTTACAGGCCTTGGGCACAGGTAGTGCCACCTTACTAGGGACGTACAAGTAAATTAAATATGTTAATTGCGTATATACCAATCTTACCATGTTTTAAGGACAGAGCACAAGCACTTTAGCACTGGTTAGTAGTGGTAAAGTGCACAGAGTCCCATGGTCAGCAAAAAACTAAGTCTGCAAGATAGGAGGTCTGAATGCAAAAAGTTAGGGGGAAGACCACGCCAAGGATGCCAGGTCTAACAGGAATGTACTCAATATGGAAACTTCAATCCAACAATTTCATGGCCAACTGGGCTAATCTTGTTGTTAACATCTTTGTTTTGTTACTGGACGGCAAGTCAATCAAAGATCTATAAGCAGATCATTTGAGAAAAGGACTACCCCATAAATATGCTTTGAATTTCTCCACTCCCTAAAACTCGGGCCAACATCTAATTCTCTATTACTGAACCTACGTTCAGTAGGTCAAAGTGTCATGGATGCAAACTCTATGATAAACTTTTCTCGGCTTTCTACCTGACTTGCTTCTAAAACATAAGCACTGGCATCTACCGTAATCTGACAACCATTCCTCCACAAGATGTTGTAGAGCTGTAGGTTCAGAAACGGCAATATTTCCTGGAGAGTTACCATGCGGAAGGATTTTTTCTTTAGGTATTTGTTGAGTTTTCTGAGGTCCATAATGGGACGCCATTCTCCAGATTTCTTCTTCACATGAAAAGAGCGGGAGTAGAAGCCCATTCCCCTTTGAGAGAGTGGCACTCTTTCTATGGCTCCTTTTTGTAGTATCACGTATGCCTCCTTCCTGAGTGAACAAAGATAGGATGGCACAGGTTTTTGTGGTGGATGAGGAAGTGGTATTGTGTTAAACTCCAGGGTATGGCTAAACTTTTTTATATCCAGGACCCATTTGACCATGGCAATTTTTTGCCGTTGACTGAAATAGCGTGTGATGCAAGCTCCTTTGGCTGGAAGGATAGGGGCGAGAGCAGCAGGCGCGGGACATCGTCCCTGTTTCCGAACAGCATCCCTGGACTGTACTGGTTGTACAAGTCTGGGTTGCCTGGAGTATGCAGCCTATGGTGGTGCACAATAGGTCTGTTGATGTTTGTAGGAAGGGCAAAATGACTGATGGGTCTAAGGCTGGAATTTTTGGTAGCCCCCACGAAATGAATAGGTTCCTCTACCATGGACACCAAGAAAGGGGGTCTTCCTGGATTGGAGCGTGCCCACAGCTTTAGCAGTCTCGGTGTCTGCCTTAATGGCCTGTAAGAGTCAACAATGTGCTTACCTAAAAGCGCATTGCCATCAAAAGGCATATCTAGGAGTTTGCAGCTCAGGGCGGAATGTTGTTGCCCTCAACCAAGACAGACGTCTAAGGACGGCTGCTCCTGCAAGCTGACGAAAAGCCAAGGAAGACACATCCATGGAGGCATCAATGATCTCTGAAGCAGATCTTTCACGTTCTAGATGAATCTCTTGCGTCTGGTCTCTTACCTTCTGGAAGAAGGTCAAAGTATGGAGCGATATCGGATCACATTTGGCGGTCCTATCTACCTAATATCGCTAGCATGTTGGCAGTGCGCACAGTAGTACCTGAGGTGGTTGTAAACTTCTTGCCTATGTTATTAAAGCGCCTCCCTTCTTTATCTGGTGGAGCTTTGATAGGCGCTGAAGGATTCCTTGATCTCCGTAGTGCAGTTTGAGTGATTGCAGTTTGGTTTCGGGTGCTCTACCAGACAAGCTGGAGCATCATCACGAGCCTTGTATTTCTTGTCTATTTGAGGCAACACTGCGATCACTGTAGCAGGTGTTCTCATGACTTAGACCTTCCTCCCAAATATGGTCTGTTATAGGGATTGCTGGCACAGTCTTCCTAGATTGGGGAAACAGGTGTTGAGAATATTTAACCTTCCCACTCATTGCCAGCTGGTCTAGTACTTTGAATTTCGCTTTCCTCTACAGCCCCATCATCAGAGGTGTTATGCTGTTGCGGAGGTAGAACACTATCTGTTGTTGGCGACATACTTGGCGGAGATGCTGACGAAGGTGGAGGCAGAGGTGCACTTGTCGATGAAGGCAAATAAGTACAATAATCATGCAACAGGTCATGCAATTCTTGAACTTATGCCACAGGAAGGTGAACGATGGGTTCACAAACAGGTTTATGCATTACATTTTAGACTGCAGGGTGTGAAAGTCCTGTTGCTAATAACCCTCTTAATCATCGTCTTGATACTAGATGTGAAGCTGAGAGCGACAGTGAGCAGAGCCAAACATGTCATCCTCATCGGACTCTTCGAAAAATGTTGACGGAAGTAAAGGCAAAATCAGTTAGGAATTCAGAATAAAATGCCTCTCCTGTGTCGTCAACGAGAACGTTGTCGACGGATATAGAGGAGTAAATTGTAAGGTGGATGGTCTTTTAAGGCTGAGAGTAGTATGCAGCGTCGTCAGCATCGTTAACGGCAGTGGTGTCTGTGTCATCGACAAGGACGTAATGGGAACCAACGACAAAATTACTGTTGCCATCGCCCTAGATGCGGATACTGTCGTCGTCATTGTGGTTGTCCTTGAAGAGGTGGTCATCGACTGAACAAGCATAGTCAAAGAGGATATAGACATCGACGAGGAAGTCAACGACTGAGAAGAAATCGCCAACGAGGAAGGCGTCAGTGGAGAGGGTACCTTTGCCGCCGGTACATGCATAGTCGGTGGAGCTGCCGTTGAAGGCGCATCGGAGATCTTTGTCGACAATGTTTTTTTCAACGGCGAGATAGTCGACGATGGAGATTTACTTTTAAATCTCTGCAACCAAATCAACAACCTACCCTCTCTGTCTTTAAAGGTTTTGGTTGAGAAAGTTCTACACATTTTGCAGTCCTTTACTTTATGCTGGTGGGTTCAAACAGTAAGGAAAATGCTATTTACCAGTATACATCTGTTCTTGGCATGTAGAGCTGCAGAGTTGCACACTGTGCATAGATCGCCACCTAGTGTTGGGCCCGGATGTTTGCAGTTTGTTGTTGTCCTGAAAAGTTCTTTGGAACTTATGTGAACTAAACTCGAAAACCTGATCCCGAAGCATCCGGTTTTCGAGGGCAGAAGCAGGTTTCCAGTGGGTGCCTGGCGTCGAGGGCGGTGTGCCAATTACGCCACCACCCCCCTCCCGAGATCCATGATGTACATTCTACTCACCATTCAAGTGCATAATACACTAACTTTGAGGTCTCCCGAACTGGGAGTACCATAGGAGCATCGCTTTCCTTCTACATGCACTGTTTTACACTTTTTTACTTTCACGTCCCTAGGTTAGGGTGGGCCTTGCGTGTCCACACCGCCGGGTTCACATATGTCCTGATGAATGCCTGGTAAATTCACACAGTTTCAAGGCAGAAACATGTTGACTGAATATTAAGATATTGGAAATAACCAAACAATTTATTTGGCCTATTTTCCCACACTTTATTTTTAATATGTCCAAGTGATCAAACATTAAACCTTTTTTTGATACACTTCAGACATTTTTAAACATCACTATCACTTTAAATCACTCACTTCACGTCTATTCACAAAAAATCTGTTACGCAGTAAATCTGGCGCTGAAGCACACTGGGGAGGCACTCGGCCTCTCCAGTGGGGCCCGATGATGAAGCATGTCACCAAACAGGTTGGTGAGTGAGGGCTTTCCATACATACCTGAGTGGGGTTGTGTATCCGTTCCCAAATTTTTGCTCCTTTCTGTTATGAAATATTTGTTTTTTGACACTCTTTCTTGTTGAAATAAGTATAACCGGGGACTAAGAGTGTTTCCGCATTCTCCTTACCTCTCTTTTTGTTGATTTATTGATGAGTATTCCCTGGATGAGAACCAAGGTTTCCCCAGGTTCGAGGATGCATGCTCTAAGCACCCTCAGCGGCACTAGGGCAGCCAGGTGCAGAGTGCTGAGGCCCTATGTTATCCAATGGAGGCCTCTGGTTGATGACTGTTCACGAGCAGCCCACAAGGTTGTGGGAGCAAAACTCCTGGCGTTCAGTTCAAGGCAAAGGGGGATCCGATTCAGCACACAAGGTGCACCCACAGTGGCGGCCGGGTGCAGGACGATGTTTTGGCGTTGGGTACCCTGTTTGTTGCAACTGGAGAATCCCCATCGAAACTAACACTGCAGGCTCAGGGACGAAGATCTTCTGGAGGCGACCACTGGTTGGAGAGGTAAGTTGGGATGCCGGGCCACCCAAGGTTGTGGGACGTCGGGTACAGGGGTGTCTTTTGGCATCGGGTTTCTCTTACCAGCTCCGGTCTCGGTCGGAGGATCCCCGGGAAAGGGGCTGCAGGCGTCAGCTGGAGACTTGAGGCAGGTCAGGGTTCCCAGATCCCAGGTCAGAATCACCGGGGAGACCTACTTGTGGTGTTGGGCCACTCTAACTTGGGCCGTGGGCATCGGGTGTGGAGTGGTGCACACTCGCGGATTTGGCTGGAGCCAGAGTCTGTGGTTAAGCAAATCCGGTGCTCATGGGAGACACAGTCTGGCTTGGGAAGGCAAGGCAGGTCTTCCGTTCTTGGCGTCAGCTGGCTGCAGGAGACACCGGGATTTCGCTGCAGTCTAACGAGAGACGGGCCGGTAGGGCTGAGGCCAAGTCAGTTGGTGTCTTCTTCTTCTGCAGCATGGTTCTTCAGTCCTTCTCGTTTCTTCTTGTCTGAGGAAGCAAGGTTCAGGGTTTCCCCTGAATAATAAATTTATGGGCGTTACAGGTAGGTACAGATGGTGACCAATGGGCCCCTTCCTTGGGGTGGGTACACCGCCTATTATGCCACCCTCCAGGGCATAAGCCTCACTTGTTTCATGGATCCCCCCCATCTGCAAGATGGAAGCGACTGAGTTGTGCTTCACTTCACATCCCCCCACCTGAGGGGTGGGGTTGGCAATGGTGGGCACACCTCTCCTCCTAACTTGGTTTTCCCGCTGATGCTCCTGCCCAAAGTGGAGGTCAGAAACAGCAGAGGCCAGTTGCTGGGTGCTGAAAATGGCTGGGGTAGCTCACGAAGGTGTCAAGCCTTTGAAGCTTCCACTTCGTGGACCCTGCCCATCCTGGGGGAGGAGGTTTGGCACCTTGTCCCAAGATGTGCTTTGTTTTAGGACCCCAAGTGCGGCAGGCTCTCAACCCAGGGGTCCAGAAACATATCTGGTGGTGGCAGCTGGCATGCAGCCACTCAGCCAGGACACTAGAGTTAGGTTTTACCATGGGGCATCTCTAAGATGCCCTCTGAGTGCATTTTTCATTACAATCACACACTAGCATCAGTGTGGGTTTAATGTGCTGAGAAGTTTGATACCAAACTTCACAGTTATCAGAAAAGCCATTATGGTGCTGTAGAGTTCGTAATGACAAACTCCCAGATCATATACTCTTTATGGCATTACTGCACTTACAATGTCAAAGAATTGACTTAGAAACTGTCGGGGTAAAGGGCTAATGCACGTGTACCCTCACCACTGGTATAGTACACCCAGCTAGAGGGCTGGCTTACATATGCCAGGACAGTGGACTGAAGGCATGGCACACAAGGATGTGTGCCATGTCTACTCTTCACTTTGTTCTACACCAAAACTTGCAGCCTGCAATAGCAGTGTGTGTGTGTAAGGGTACAGGGCCTCTAAGCGTGGCACAATAGGTGCTGCAGGGAGACTTGCACAACTAATGAATGATCCGGCTTCTATGGCAGACTGCCTTTTACCCAGGCTGTAATGCACAGCTCAAAGTAACAGACACCTGAATGACCTCACTGAAATGAGGCTCAATAGCTCAAGGAACTCCTCTCCATAAGGATATTACCGCTGATACACGCCCATGTATTTACTGCTAAACTACTGGTGGTTTCCTCATTCTGTAGCAGTATCAATTTGTAGTTGCTCCATTCCATTTTAAGATAATTGGAGCAGTGTTATCACTGTGTAAGCATTTTACATACATTTAGAATGAGTGCGTTTACCTGTTGTCGTAGCATATCATTGTCCATCTGCAAACGATCTGCTTCTTTGAAAGTTTCCTGCATGCGTTGATTTGTCTGACGAAGCTCCCGTATATAATCACAAGCTTTGGAGAGGATACCACCTTTACTCTTAAAATAAATTATTTAAGTCAATTAAATCAGTGTAACAAATTCATAAAAATACAATTCTGACACAACAAGCTCACAACTAGGTTTTACTTAAATCTTACAACACACTTGTTGCATTACAGTAACAAGAGATGCATAGAAAGAATTATGTTTAGGCTATCCTGTTGTAGGTTTAAACCTATAATAACTGATAAATCCCAACCGAAAGGGAAGTAGTGCAAACAGATAAACACTTGCTGAACAAAAAACCTAAATGGCATTCAAAAAAAGGAAAAGGAGAGTGAAAGTTTAATTTCTTTCTAAAGGGGCCAATACAATGTAACTTTGCTATACAAGTTAGCAACAAGAAAGACTAACATTATTTTGCTTGAGTTTTATTGTGTAGGGAGGTCACAAAATTATTGTTTCTTCCTCCTTTTGCTTTTTTTAGTTTGGTGGTCTTTGGTGTAAAGATGGAGGGTTTAGAAGCATGTTTTAGGTCTTAATTGTTTTATGAACTGTGGAGCCAGCCGATATCAAAACCATATTTAAGATTTTGTCTATGTTTGATTCTTTCACTGATAGGTAAAATGGAAGGTTTCATAAGAAGCTTTCCCAATATGTACCATCACATTTACCCAGAGAATGGGTGAACCCCTGTGACTCCTCAGCCCTCTTTTCTAGCAAGTCAGTATTGATAGTAGGTGAATTGCCTAACAACCCAGGCTTTAAACATTCAATGCAAGGTGTGGTTAAAGGTATATGTGAAAAGAGTGCTCTCACCAAGCATCAGAGATAGCGGGAAAGGGTAATTTTCCCCAGACTTTGAAAAGCCCTGCTGCATTTTTGAACACATCAATAAATTTGAGGGCATATGCGCCCATTTCAACACATACGTTGCAGAACCTGTCCTAGAGAATTGCAATCCTCAGATGCACCAGTATTGGCATGGAAAGCTATGTCCGTGGCCAGAGCTAGCCAATTGTGTACTGGCTGTTTTGGCGTTGCCCGTCTCAAGTGTCAATGTTGAGAGGGCCTATACACAGATAAATGTTTACATGGGAAAGAAAGAGAGCGCACATGATCAAAGACTCACTGAAGTATTGTAGGGTGTAGTGCAATAGGTCTGATTTGTAAATATGTATTTGGACCTCATATACACTGTACGTTAGCTTTCTATATACCAATCACTATCAGTGCAAAAAGCAAGCAATAACAAAAGCAAAATGTTCCATAAACACAGGAAAAAGACTTTGTAGTTTTTAATGGTACACAAATGTTTTTTTAGGGTATTTAAAATCACAGGAAAACAGTGAAAAAACCCCACCAGAATTTATCAAAAATAGAAACTGAAAACAGGAAAGCCTAATTATGTTACTTACCCTATAATCTTCTGTTCTTGGCGTGTAATGCGGTAGATTCACATGCTTTGCATATGTCAGCCATCTAGTGTAAGGCTCAGATGATTACAAGTTGTTTTTGATCAAATACGTTTTTTTTCAAGTCACAAGGCTGTGGGACTCCTCTTGGTAATACTGCGCATGGTCGTCAACGCCACCTTCAGATTTTTTTTGCCATGGGTAGGTGAGAATGTAAGAATGCTGTATACGTAAGCACCGAGATGTCCGTGAGTTAGTATGAAACGAGGTGCATGAACTGCAACCTACACAAGAACTTTGGGGAGGAGGGATGGTGCATGTGTATCTACAGCACTACATCCCAAGAACAGATGCTTACTATCAGCAATAGGAATGTTCCCTAAGAAAGTCACAGAAGCTCCAATTTTTCTAGTGAAGCGTGTTTTTGGTGGAACAGGTAAAAGTCATGTGTATCTATAGCACTACATACCAAGAACAGATGCTTACAGGAAAAGTAACAATTCATTTGAGGCATGTATGTTGTAGATACACATGCTTTACATAGACTGTAAAGCAGTCCCTCTCCCTAGGCAGTGGTTAACTTGTGAGAGGTGCAGTTGTCTGAAAAAGAGTCTAAAGTACTGCCTGACCAATAATGGCTTGCTGGCGTGCAAATACATCCACACAATGTTTTGTGAAGGTATGTGGAGTAGACCATGTTAAGACTTTACAACTATCAGCAATAGGAATGTTCCCTAAGAAAGCCACAGAAGCTCCAATTTTTCTAGCGAAGCGTGCTTTTGGTGGAACAGGTAAAAGTCATTTCGCTTTTGCATAGCAGGTGTGGATGCATTTAACTACCCATCTTGAATTGCCCGATTTTGAAATCGCCTTTCCCAAACGAGAAGGTGCAAAGGCAACAAGCAATTGTTTCGTTTTTCAAAATGATTTAGTCCTGTCGATGTAATACATCAATGCCCCTTTTGACAACTAAAGTGTGTAATGCCCTTTCTGCAAATGTGTCTGGTTGCGGGGAAAAAAATAGGTAAATCAATGGGTTAATATGAAAATTGGAAACTATCAAGAATGCGAAAATATGTTCTTCCCAATCTTTTTGTCTCCCACCCTCTCCCCATCAGGAATCCTCATCTATCAGGTCCGTGTGGGCAAGTACCTAGCAAGTACCTCGCCCAACATTACCCGATTTTAATCTGCACTTAGAGGACCCTCCTAAATCTGAAGCCTGTGATCTTAACCAAGACTTATTGGCAATCCAACTGATCCAAAAAGTCCCAAGTCCGACACATAGTAAAGGTCGCATCTTGGATCCAGTCTTCTCAAATAACGAAAAGCTCTCAGTAGGCAACCCCATCCCGGTGCCATGGTCAGATCATTTTCTGATCCCGATTCAATGGAACAACCCATCACAACCTGCTAATATCCAATCTTCCAGTAGCTGGGAACGACCCTGGGCGAAACTTTCATTCGAAGGGTGTACCTTAGCCTTGACAAAGACTAGACCTCTATTGGACAGCAACCCTAACACAGCCATTGATAATTTTAACCATTAGATTGATCATCTCTGGATGCTACCTTACCGCTTAAACTGAGCCGGAGAACGCCTAAGGAGAAAATGACACCCTGGTACTCACCAAAACTCCAGGAACTTAAACAAAATTGCAAAAGATTAGAAAGAGCTTGGAGGAGAGTACAACACCCTAAAAAAAAATATAGAGAGTCCATCAAAATTTACCAAACAGAAACCAAGAGCACAACCAGAGTACTTTGATGAAAAAATTACATCTGCTGCCAACGCCCCCAGGGAAATCTTTCGGGAAGCTAAAAACCTATGAAGTGTCCTTCGCCGGAGACTCCACCTGACTCTTCTCAGGTTCGCTATAATAAACTTGCAGAATTCTTAAATAAGAAAATTCTAGACATATACAATACCTTCCCCTGGTTCTCTGCCCTGACAACACGGTTGCGGAAGGTGATACTCCATCTGGCAGCATACCACGACTGAAGGAACTTCCAACTATGAACCTGTCCATCCTTTCTGAACTCTTTGCTTAGGTCAAATTTGGCTCCCCTCTTGACCCAGTACCTCTCCATGTGCTTTTTGTAAGGTAGAGGAAATCATTCTCCCAGTTTTACTAGAAGTGTTAAATCTATCTATATCCACTTGCCAAGTTCCTTCATCATGGAAACATGCCATAAGAGCACTGTTAAAAAACTAATCTTAACCCGGAGGTTTGGAGTAACTATCGCCCGGCCATACTTTTACCTGGTACAAGCAAAATACTAGAGAAATATATCAATTGAATTATCTCCGAGTTCTTAGACACTCATTCCCTACTGCATAACTCTCCACAACATGAAACGGTAACCGCTCTTCTAGCAGCAGTGGAGGAATCGAGGAAAATCCTTGACCGGGGAGGAGCGGTGGCCATTATCCTACTTGACCTGAGCTCCGCCTTTGACACGGTCAAAATAACACTCTTTTTGACAGACTTAGAATGGTTGGAGTCTCAGGTGATATCATGGCCTGGATCAAGTCCTTTTTTACTTGACAGATCGTTTCAGGTTTTTGAAAGCAACAATACTTCTAAACGTGCGCCACTCGCATGTGGAGTTCCCCAGTGCTCTTCACTAAGCCCTACTTTGTTTAATGTCTATCTAAAACCTCTTGCTGAGTTAGCCCTGCCATATGGAATCCACATCATCACATATGCTGACGATACGCAGCTAGTGGTAGCATTAAAACACCCGAATAACCTGCCAGCTAAATTAGAAAGCTGTCTGGAAACTATGGCAAAATGGATGGACCAGTCGTGCCTCAAGCTTAATGGAGACAAGACCGAGCTAATGATCTTGGGCAATCACTCCATCTCTACATCTGGACTGGGCTGGCCCAATTTTCTTGGCCCTCCACCAGCCCCTAAACCCAAGATCAAAAGCCCGGGAGTCTGGTTGGCTAGATCTTTTAAATTCGACCACCAAACAGTGAAGCTAAAAGTAATTTCCTTTGGTATGATCAGACTGGTTCAGAAACTTCTACCACTTCTTCTGTTACCCGCTCTGAGAGTCATGGTTTAGGAGCTGGTTCTTTCCCACCTGGACTATGGGAATTCCCTCTAACTGGCGCCCCGAAAGCTACTATAAGGAAACTGCAAATCGTGCAGGACTGTGTAGCTAGGCTGCTACACAATACTCCAAAAATGCATTCTGCCATGCCTGCTCTCAAGTAACTGCACTGGCTACCAATAAATGAACGCATAATACTTAAATCAGTATGTATATCTCCGAAGACCCTTTGGAGGAATGGTCCCAAAATTAATCATTCCCTCATCACTTTCTATCGTCCCTTAAGATGTCTCCGTTCAACCACCTTGTTTCTGGCATCTGTACCCAAAATCAAGAGAACTCGCTCTGGGGGCAGCTCCTTTTTAGGTCTCGGCTGACGTTACGGCGCATGCACTCCTTGCCTCGAGACTTATAGTAATCAGCTACGTTTGGCGAAGGGGATTCTAGGCGCGCACCTCATTTTCATTGGGTAGCGTCAGCGTTTATGTTAAATGTTGACTTCCCATTGAAAAGGAGGGTTTTAAGTTGCCTCCCGTTTGCTTTTTGTGCCGGCCCACTTGGGCGTCTTTATCTCGGGCTTTGCGTCTGCCAATACTCTAAGAAAACATAACACTTGCCTCACACTGCGCCTACCAGTTCCAACTGGCATAGCTTCCGCTCACACTGCTACCCCCAGCCATACCCTGATCCCAACCTTAGCATTAAGAACTAAGAGCAAGGCAGGTGTGTCCATTCCGCCTTTCAAATGAAAGCCCGAGGGCAAGGCACTGGCAGCTTACTCTCATGCCCCCGACCAGGGCTTTAAGTGTGCCGGGTCCTGCCGGTGCTGCAGTTCTAAAAAGCAGGTGCCGCGGCGGGTCCCTATCGGGCTCTACTTTTGCCCTCACTCGCAGGGTGAAAAAAATATCAACTCTGCAGCCCTTCATTGCCTTTGAGGTAACTTCAAATAGGCTCGTTTTAGTTCTTTCACAGTCTCATCATTTCAAAATGGAAGCGTTTTCAATACTGTATACAACGAAGCAACAATTGATGCTAATTTTATTTCATGCAACTAACAACCAGTGACAAAGCCAATAGTCCTGGCTTGTTGTATGTGTAATGTTACTTGTTGTAAAGCACAGATTTTTTAGCTGAGGTGTTTTAAAGCTACGCCCTTATGAGATGGGCCATGCCCCTTTGAGACTCCCCCAGGTTTTTCATCCCACTTAAAGAAACGAGTGTGCGTATTCGTGCATGATGTAACATGGGCACCACACAGGCAGCCATTAAGTGAAGAAAGCATAACTCATGCCTCGCTGGGCCTACTAGTTCCAACTGGCATGGGTTCTGCTCTGGCACACCTCGGGACTGATGCATCGCCTGTCAATCCAGGCAGAGGGAGGTGGGCAAGGGTACAACTGTGTGTGATGTCCTCATACAGGCGGCTGGTTACTGGATTTAACCAAACATTAGAACTTTTTAGTATAACAATGAGGAGTTAACATTTTGGACAAGTAGTAAAAAAAAAAAACTGACAAGCTGCAGGCGTTCACGCTGGTGGTTTTCCTTGGATGAATTAACATTGGTTTTCTGTTTGGGTGGTTTAGGTTTTTTGCTTGAATGGTGCGGTTCTGGAAAGGGTGCCCAGGGAGTCCTCTCCCATGTAAAACCCTTAACGCAGTGTGTGATTTGGTACCCGGACTTCCCTTTGTATGCTAGATTCCACTCTGCCTTTAGTAGGCTGTTTTTCAACAGACTCACACACTTCACCCAGCCTCATTTGCATTCTGTAGGAGGTATTGGGGTGGTCTTAAATTTAAATCGAGCAATTTGTGATCCGGACAGGGTCTTGGGTACATATGGAACAGGAAACAGAACAGAGAATTTGTTTGCTCCGAGGAGCAGATTGCAGAGCTTCTCTGTCTTGTTTGTTTTAATTTTTTACGGACTTTGCATCAGTGGCATTGTTGGGCATTCATTGTCTCTCTGCAGACACCCTGCAGCGCTATTCGCTCTTTATAGAGACTCCTGGTGCCTGCAAAAAAAATCATTTTCTAAACAAAATAAGTGGAATTGGAAGGCCCCTAATCTCTCAATAGCCTTCTCCGCACCTGTTCCACAGGAAAAGGCAGCTAAATGTAAACTTTATGCACACTGTCACACCTTTCCCATTCATGCACACACACACACAAGTGCATCATTGACACTGCATGCATGCAGATTGATAGCTACAATTCTGCCATAGAAACACAGCAGCCCCAGTGGTTTATCCTCTGCACCAAAATGCAATCGGTCTCGCCTTTGATTAGGTTAAAGCCATTTGCTTTGCTAATGGTACTGTATAGCAAAGCAAATGGCGTTAACTTAATGAAAGGCGAGACCTATTGCATTTTTAATGTTTGTTGTATAATGCCTTAGATTATGGAACACCCTGCTTACCCATCTACGATCTAAGGCCCATCACCTTTCCTTTCGAAAGCAATTGAAGACCTGGCTGTTCCAGAATATATCTTAGAACCCCTAACTCTGTCTGCTTGCTGTCAGTAACACTGGGATGCCTACGGATAGCTATGCGCTCAATAAATGCCAATTAATAATAATATTAATAATACTTTAGGTAGGAATTTAATGTTGGTTCCAAGTACTAACCTGTTCCTATGTAGTTGAAAGAAAGGCTCTGCTAGAGTTAACACCTGAAATTCATTGACTCGAACAGAAGTAATAGCTATTAAAAAGGCCAGTTTTCATGAAAGATACTGCAATGGACAAGAACATAATTGCTCAAAAGGAGGACCCATTGATCTAGTTAGGACAATGTTTAAGTTCCATGCTGGGGCAGGTGGAAGTCTAGGAGGAATTATAGATGTGCCTCCATGAAGGCTTTTGGAACAGTAATTTTAAACACCGCTATGTGTTGTCTATTTTGAAGATATGCTACAATAGCGGCAAGAAGTAGTCTTATAGCAGTATATGCTAGTCCTGCAGTTTGAAAATGCAATAGGTATAAAATAAGTGTTTGTACCTTTGCCTGAAGAGGCTTAACGTTTTGTTTGTAGCAGAACATAAAGCGTTTCCATTTTGTTGCATAACATTGCCTTGTAGTTGCTTTAAGAGCCTCTTTAAGAATGTTCATACATTTTTTAGGTAAATTTAAGTATCCAAATTCTAAGACTTCATTTCTTTGGGATTGGGATGTCTTAGTGTTCTGTGGTTCTGTGTGAGAATGTCCGCGTTCTGGTGAAGCTTCTCGTGTGGGAGTAAAGACAGTTCTAGGAGTGTTGAAAACCACGGTTAGTATCATGGTGAGAGATGTCTGTCTGGGTTTCTGGATCACTAATGGAAGTAGTGGGAGAAGTGGCAAAGCGTATGCAAATATCCCTGACCAGTTCATCCATAGAGCATTGCCTTTGGATTGCTGGTGTGAGTACCTGCTTTTGTAGGGTGGGCATTTCGTGTTTTGTTTTGTTTCAAACAGGTCTGTTTATGGAAACCCCCACTTGTGAAAGTATGGTTGAAGAACATTGGAGTAAATCTCCCATTCGTAGACTTGTGGCTGCGTTCTGCATAGAAAGTCTGCAATTTGATTGCTTGTCCCTGGGACATGTTCTGCTAGGAGATGAATGTTGTGATGTATTGCTAATACCCATATTTTCTGTGCTACTTGAGATAATTGGCGAATACCCCCCGTTTTTGTAAATAAATCATTGTTGTCATATTGACTGTTCAAATTTGGAAAACTTTGTGTTACAGGTGAGTAGGAAGGCTTTGATTGCTAGATAAAGAGCTTGCATCTCTAGGTGATTGATTTGGAGATTCTTGGAATCCAATATTACCTGACTAGTGAGGTTGTGGACATGTGCACCCTAGCTGGTTAGGGAAGCATCTGTTGTGAATATTATCTGGTGGAGGGGGTCCTGAAATGGACGTCCTTTGGATAAATTCTGTGGATTCAACGATTGCAGAGTGATTTGTGCAGCTGTCTACAAACACTAGATTGTGTAGGTGACCCAGTGATCGAGTCAACTGTTGAGAGAGACATTGTAGTAGTGGTCTCATATTTAGTCGGGCATGTGGTACTATGTGAATACAGGATGCCATCATGTTTAGAAGTCTGAGAAATGTTTTGCCAGGAAGTTGATTTTCTGTTAGAAACTGTTGACTGTCATATAGCTACTATATATCTTTATAATACGTTAAGTTAGCATAGGCACATTACATGTCTAAACGCCATTTTTCCTTTTGCTGCTTCTGCACACGACACTTAATTGTTGATTTAGCTTTCAACCTAGTAGTTCGTTGTGGTTTACATGAGAATAATATGTTATTACTCTGATATCACCTTTGCTTAATAAACTAGGTCTGTACAGAGAGTGCTGAAGCTTCAGGAACAACACGATACTGAATTGTTATGAGGTCTGATCTTCGCGCCTCCATAGACATAACATAAGTGCAGCTTCTGCCAACTTTGGGCTTTAGGCGGGTTTTATATTGCTTTGCTTGAAGCACACAAACACACTTGATGCTGTTCGCGTGCAGAGAGCTGGTGTATGCTGATGTGATCTCTTCATTCTAGGATCCTGAGGTATGGGCCCGCCCTAATTCAAACCCAAAGAGACCTTCTTAGCTATTAATATAATATGTGTGTTAGGGAGGGTGAGAAATAAGTGTTGTTAACTCTTATTCATTACAGCATGTTAACATGCTGTCACCATTTGCTTTCTATGGACTAGTAACTATGCTGATAACTTTGCTTCTGATAATATGTTTCCTTGTATTGTCTAAGATGCTGCGCCTGAGAACACGGCATTAGTAAATATATATTTCAAATGTGCACGTGTCCTCATTTACTCCAACGTCTGGTTTGAAAGGATTGTATAACGAAAGAGGGCTCATGTGTTCCACGTAACCTGAGGTATTGTAAGCTCATGTTCTGGTTTGTCTAAACATTGGGAGTTTGTTATGACCAATGAGACACTGTAGCTAGCTCGGTAAGGGGTTTGTTGGGTACTAAGGTGAGTTTTGGGTCACCCTAATTCGCTGAGGTTCCAATCCTCTGTGCACAGTTCTGTGGGAGAACAGAAACCCTGCTACATGGCGCCCATACGTTGGCGGACTTATATCATGACACTCGAGTAGTATATCGTTCAAACCTTAACCCCTTCACTGTCGTTTCCGGAAAACGGTGGTGTCGGTGAAACCTACCTATTTTTTGAAATAGGTCTTTTCAAGCTTGATTCTATCTAAAACGGTTTCTTTTGAATTACTACCCAGTTGTGCTACAAAGTTTCCTTTGTTTTTTCTGTTATTCCGGTGCAATCATGGCGCAGGCTGTGGTCATCCCGCAGCATAGTCGCATTGCGGTGCGCAACCATTTACAGGCTTACCAAATCCCGTTAGATGGCTTGGCTGTGATTTTGGTGGTGTGTGCAGATCCGGCGTACCCTTTCAAACTGTTTTATTCGTGGGTAACGTTTCCGGAAGTGGACGCTAATTCTAACGTGTTCCACACCTACACACCCTCACCTGTACCGGCTGAATATACACCATACAGGGCACTGGAAATACCTATTGATCATTGGCAGCATCGCGTTTGGTTTGATGGCGCCCTACCCCACTCTTTGTCCGCTGCGAGGTTGGGTCCATTGTCCATTCCAGGCACAAATTGGCCTGCATTGGGTGGATTCACCCCACACCCGAATCACGGCGCTTGTCCCTTAGTGGATATTCGCAGACTACATGTTGTCTCGATTGCCGTGATTCGCGCATTAATGTAATACATAGGTCGTCATCTCCCGGGAGGTCCCCCGGGGGGTCCGGCCGTTCAAACGGAACATGGCGGTTTAAGACTTAATCCGGTTATGGTCAATTCGGTTTTTGGTAAGCGACCCGATGATAAAGATGATTTCCCTTTCTGGCTTGCCGAGAAATTTGACCAACTGGAGGCTGTGTTTCCGAATTCTACTCCTGCTGATAAACATAGAATGTTGACGATTACTTTGCCTAAGGATTTAACTCCTGAACTCGTTGACTGTGAAAGTTGGGGGAAAACTTTTGCGGCCGTTTATACGAGGTGTTTCGGCACCCCGTCTATGTCCGTACTGCCTACGATCGTTAAGCGTGTTCAGGATGATCACGGACCGGAAGCAGCGGTTGAATTGGGTATGCGCCTGTGTGGTTCTTTTGAGATTGTTAGCGATCTCATCCTCTCCAATATAAAGGGAGATGCAGTGAACTTTCAGGTGTCGAATGCTTTGGCTGCTCTGCCCGATGCCGACAAACCCCGACAGTTAGCGAAGATTGTTGTGAACGCATATAAAACTATAGGTCGCACAAGTAAAGGTCTGAAATATTTTCCTATCAAGGAGAAAAAACAACCACAAGGGCAGTCTGCTACAGCAGATGTCCAGCCCAAGTCCAAAAAACAAAATTGGCCTCAAAAACAGAAACAGGGGAAGCAACAACAGCAGACTCAGGAGTCTTATCCTGCGCCACAAGTTCCTGCGCCGACAGAAAGAGTATATGATTTTCACGATCGCGCGATGATTAAATCACCTGATAGATTTCAGGTTTCTGAACAACGCTCTCCTCGTTCCTTTCAGGACTCATCGGCCCCGAAGACCGGTGAAGGAGGAGGCGGTAGGGGACGTGGTGGCCAACAAGGACGTGGCCAGTCCCGCCAGACAGACGGCGCAGCGAAGCAGGAGGATTCTACGCCAAAGAGACCGCAGTTTGCAAAAAAGAAAGTCGCTGCCTTAACAGCGCATCGATATGCCACAGATAGTGAGAACGTGGGCTCTGACCTTGCTGGACAGCGCGGCGGCGATTACCATAGTGAGAGAGGCGCTGCGTCCACTACTGAGGGTGACAGCGACTGATGTCTACGTTGTAATAGAAACAGCCGATACGAGACTTGCTCCCCCTGAAAGACTTTATGAAATTGTCCTGTTAATAGAAGGTGACATACAGCGTACCGTCAAAGGGGTATTTTGGGAAAATCTGTCTTCTACGTATGATATTTTGCTTTCGGAGGCTGACTGGCCCCCACCTTTTGTGCTCGCGGCGCCCCGAGGGGAGGAGGTGATCCTCCCCAGTTTCGCGAACACTGTCTCGAAAGAGCATGCGCAGCATTTTGCAGAAGAGTGGGCTCGGGCACTCGCACCGGCTCTGTACCGTAACCAATGTGGTTGGGACAAATTATCCCCATGCCACGAAATTCCCTTGCGGTCTCAGCCGCAGCCTCAACATCTCATTCGGCGTGAAGCCAAAGCTTCAGTCGCGGAAATCCTTGAACAATTGGAATATCAGGGAGTTATTGAAACGTGTGTGTCACCGATGAATAATCCTCTTTTTACTGTGACCAAGCCTGACGGATCGTATCGTTTGGTATTGGATTACCGGCATTTGAACTCGCATTGCCGTAACTGTGCAGTACAGAATACTCACGGCTCTGCCCTGGTGGATGGTCTCGTGCGTAAGCGTTTTAAGACAACGCTTGACATATCCATCGGTTTTTATGCCCACAGATTGGACAGCTTTAGCTCCCAATGGACCAGTTTTACATGCGCTGGAGTCCAAAAACAATTCCGGCGTCTCCCAATGGGCTATAAAAAATAGTCCTGGTATATTTACCGCACGCATAGTCTCTATTTTGGAAGCACTCGACCCGGATGCTTGTGCGTATGTGGATGACATATTTCACAGACGACGAAATTTGGGAGCATCTGTGTCGTGTAAATTCTATTATTTGTAACTTTGCAGACATGGGTTACAAATTCAACTTTGCAAAATCGCACATTGCTGAGCACACAGTGTTTCTGGGCTATGAGTCATTACTGGGCTTTTTAAATTTCGGGAGGACATACATTCCGGAATATGCCCAGCGTATCAAGCCTTTGTATGCTCTGATACAACCAAATTTTTCCAAATCATGCTGGCTGCCTGAGCACTCAGCCATCTTGCAGTCCTTGCAGGCTGATCTGCTCGCTTCTAAGTTCTTACTGACTCGTGATAACCATACCAACCTGGTGATCAGAATAATTCCGGGGACAGTGGGTTTCACGTACCTCACTTTTAATGAAGGAGACACAGTACCTATTGCTTACAAGTCACACTTGTACACTTCGGCTGAGATGCGGTTTCCCACTGTGGAAAAGGTTTTAACAGCTGTGCAGATGGCTATTCTTAAAGAACGGGCTCTGTCACAGGGGAAACGCATGTTGGTTGTAACACCCTGTCCTCATTTGGAGGCAGTCACGAAAGCCAGTGTACCAAATTCAAAAGCTTTGCACCCTCGGTGGATTCAGTGGGCTGCGTCCTTGACGTCCACGGATGTCACGTTTATTTTTGACGCCTCGTTGCGGTCGCAAAAGTACTTGCGGTATGAGTTTGTCCATCCTGCTCCTCTAGCTATGCGACCTTTGGAGGACTTCCATTGTATCATTTACACTGATGGTTCGGCGCAGGTTGCGCATGGCTCTAAACATGCCTACGTTTCCGCATGCGCCATTGTGGTCGGTGCTATGTTGAACGATGAGTTCATCTCCAGGGAAGTGCACACGTTGCCACTGGGAGATTGCACCGCACAATTAGCGGAGCTTCGTGCTCTCTTACTAGCGTTGGAGTACGCAGATCCTAGTGTTACTACTCTTATTGTAAGTGATTCTTTCTACTGTGTCCAGTCTTACAATGAAAACTTGTTCTTTTGGATTCAGAATGAATTTCGTGATTCCAAGGGTAGCACAATAAAACATAAGATGATCTGGGTTCGAGTGGCGGAGCTTAAGGCTACGTTGCCGCTCGTTTTTGTAATTCATACTCTTGGCCACCAGCGTGTTGGAGTCCACGCTGTCGGTAACTCGCTTGCTGATGAAGCAGCGAAATCAGCGGTGTCTACATACTTAGTTGCAGCAGTTACACGGTCCAAAAGTAAGATTGATAGTGACATCTTGGCGGCTGTTGCTGCCACTGAGAAGGGAGGTAAACATCCTACGGGGTTCCCTTCGAAGTACACATACAACTTAAGTCCCGAAAAGGTTCCTTTTGTGAAAATTCCTTAAGTTGGGGAACGTTTGATTCCCAACTCGGATCGCAGGGCTGACTTGATTACAGCAGCTCATGAAGGTGTGGCGTCTGCGCATGCGGGCGTCTCAGCCACTGTAACTCAATTACAACAACGTTTCTGGTGGCGGGGACTGTACAAACAGACGCGTGATTATGTCCTTCTTTGTGACATTTGTCAGCAGATTAAACCTTCGACTGCTGCGCGTCCGCCACAGACACAGTTGTACATTTCTAATAAACCACTATAAGTACATCTTAGTAGCAGTTGATTCATGCACACGCTTTGTGTGGGTCTGGCCCCATCGCAGCGCTGATTCACGGACTGTCATTAGAGATTTGCGCATCTTTGTAGGGATTTTTGCCTGTGGTACCTTCCATTCGGATCAGGGTCCTGCTTTCGCCTCTAAGGCGTAGAAGGATGCCATGAATTCGATGGGGGTCCAAGTCAAGTTTTCGTCTCCCTACAGACCGGAGGGTAATAGTGTAGTGGAGCGAATGAACCGTGATTTAAAGCAATCTTTGACAGCTAGAGTTATAGGCACTGGCAGAAACTGGCTAGCCCATCTCTATGGCGTGCAGCGTGCTCTTAATAATCTCCCTAGAAGGTCTCTAGGTGGGCGGACCCCATACGAAATGCTCTTTGGCATCAAGATGTTCGTCCCTGACCTTGACGGTCTAGACTGCGTGGCTCACGCCACTACCTTTGACGTAGATGAACATTGTAATGTATTACAGGATCTACAAAAGACCAGAGACAGTCTTGCGAAGGAACATTTGCCCTCCACGTCGGATGTTGCGTTGCAGATCCCGGTAGTCGGCTGGCTACCCCAAGTTGGAGAACTGGTTCGAGAGAAGATCGACAACAAGAAAGAATTTGGTCCTTCCTATCGAGCTCCGGTTCCAGTACTTGGAGTGAAGGGCACAAGAATAGTCGTTTTACCACCACTTCCTGGTCGTAAGGAAGACAGGTTTATCTCAATTGACAATGTCAAGATACACAGAGTGGCCGATTCTTCTTAGCATGACTCCGGCTGTTTCCTGTCCTTCCATTGTGAGAAATTCAGTTTTACACACTGCTTCTAATCATGAAACTGAAGTGGCAATCGAGTTGCCTGCTATTTCCAGTCCTTTATTAAGAACTTTGCCCGGTACAGACCTTGCTGAAATAGACTATACTTACCCCACTGACTTGTCCATGCCTGACCTGCAAGCCCGTTTGGCCACAGAATCCAGATTTTCATTTGACACTGTTTCCAATGCCTCGAAGAAACCCTCACGTTTTGCAGTTTATGCCAGCTTGTTTAAAAAACATTTTTTAATTCCGCCTTGGACATATATTTGGCTGGTCCTTTTTTCACTTTACCTTTTTATGTCAATTGGGTTTGTGTTTTATTTTTTCCGTCTTATGAATGGACACTATGTCGAAGAAAGAACATGCATTCGACATCTGAATGGAACTTTGGCCCCCCTTTCCTCATCGCATTCTGCACACAGATTGAAAAGAGACTTGACATTTGTTAACATCACTGCTTGGCCTGTCCTTGATGGGATAGTGTGGGATGCCGTTAGGTTTCAAATTCATGGCCCTACAGAGGTTGTTAATGTCCCCAATGTGCTTCGGGTTAACATGGGGGATGTTGTGAAACAAAACATTCGTTCTGATGATTGGGATGTTCAGGCCGTAGAGTCTTTGTTTTCTGATTTGAAATACTATGCTGCCTTTGATGCTGATGATTTGTACTTAGAATCTGCTAATTATGGTGATTTGTTTTGCTTTCAACATTTTGGCAATCACTTCTTACATAAAACAGCATCCAGAAGGAATACTGTAAATTATACACAATGGGAGCATTGCCCAGCTCCTAAACAAGGCAGTTCGAGTACTTATTTAAAAAAGTACACTTATTTTACTGACTTCAATCAGTCTAATCCAGAGTCCTTTTATTTCAAAATGACACAGAAGCCTATCTCCAAGGTTAGACTTACCGATACCAAGTTATTGTACTCGAAGTCCTTTCTTGATCAGCTGGCTGTTGGCGGCTATGAATTGTGAAAGGAAACTATTGACCTAAAATGAGTTTGGGGTTCTAAAAGCTGGCAGGTACAAGGCACTGAGGCTTTGCACCGTGCTTGTCTCATCCCGAATCAGATGTTGTTTTTGAATTCTTCTATTTCACAGACAACGTGCTTTGGATTGGCTACTTCTAAAAAATTGAATACTCCGACAATCCCTGATTTAGAGGAATATTCTGGCTGGAGTAATTATACTCAGTTTTCGATTAGGGACTTGCAAGCCCTATTGTTAAATTCATCCTTTAACATATCCAGTATGGATCCAAAAGGTTGGCTGATGTGGCACAGAAGTGCTGATTCATGCCAGAACCGTTTTCTAGGTTTATCTGATGGCTTTACACAGGCCAGACCTGATCCACGTTTTGAAATCTAGCATTCTGTCACGACTTACTCTGTGGGCAAATTATGTCAAAATTGGTTGAAACATTCTCAATTGTCTGCAGTAAAATTACATCTTGCAAAGCTGAATGATGATGTGGATTTAAATGACTTCATAAAGGGCCCGGCTAGTGGTAGATCAAAGAGATGGATATATGCTGTTTACAATGAAATCTGGAAGACATCACAGATTGAGGCTGCGACACGCCTTAGAGCTATAGATCAGGCCAATCTAGAAAAGGTGCTTGCTGTGGTAGATAATAGTATTAACATGCTTTCTTCCCGCATTTACGCTTTAGATAATATTGTGTCTTCTGTAGTGGATATTGTGCATGATGAAGTGTCTGTGTTGTACCATGGTCAGAATCAATTACGTTCTATCATGCAATTTGCATGGACCCTTCAAACGTTGAAAGCTGGCAAGGTGCCATGGACCTACATGAATGTTTCTTCTCTCTTTTCCCCCTTTAATTTGACTGACAAGCAGCGCTTGCTTTCCATGCGAGATGCTTCATTTTCTATGTTACATATTGAGAAATTGGAGTCCTTGCCTTTTTCAGTGGCAGAGGCCAATGCTGCAACGTGGCATATCCACGGTTTAATAACTTTACCTTTTGCATTGTATAAATTTACAAATTGTATGCGATATGTTGCCATAGGTCGCTATGAGCCCTTAGGTAGTGCATTTCTCCATGAAGTCTGGTCCCTTCCTTTCACTTATAGATGTTTGAAAGACGGACAGGAGGTTTATCTGAATGGGGAGGAGTGTACAGAAACACCAGACCATTCGTTAATGTGTAGACACATACAATTACACGGTTCTTGCAACCAGTACCGGCCAAACTTAGCCTGTGTTTTGAAAGGGACTCCTGTACCAGCAATCACCCCGACTTTTACCTTACTGGGGAACGGAAGCTATTTACTTTTGAATAATGAAGATTGTTGCGGGTTGATTAAAAGTGTAGCTTATGTGGTAACCGTAACTGAGCGTGTCGTTTGCTGCAGAAATGTCCTGTACCCACCCACACATGAAAATAGGGAGGTTTCCATTTGGCCACGCATCCCAACCTTGAAAGCAGAATTCAGCGGCATGAGCAGAATAAGGGCTCTATTGTCCCAGAAAGAAGTGGCCTTGAGTTCGGCTAGGGAGACTTTCGTTCTTCACATAGCTAACACCCGGACTGAAGTTCAGGCCCTTTTAAATACTGATTTACCGTTGCATTTCAGCGAGATGGTACATTCTATCTTTAACGCGTCCTCCACAACTGGCCTGGCGCATTTTTTTAAATCTGTTAGCAGTGGTCTTGTAACTTCATTTGAAAAAATCTTTGGAGTCATCCCTGCTTTCTTCCATTCCATTTTTTCGAGTTTGTTTGGTGGATTCCCGGTTGTCCTGGCACTAGCGGCAGCCGTTCTAGTGATTATTTGCTTCCTTAACTATGGATGCCCCACATGTGGAAGGAGCCGCCCAGCCCCTCCTGGCGTTGTTTCGCAACCGGATGCTTGAATATTATGGCACGCTGCCGCTTGCGATTTTAAGCACAGCATATGGATTATCGTTTCGATTTTCCTACTTCACCTGTGCCCAGCCTGTGTTTCATTGTCTAAGCTGTGATTTTGACTGGGCCATTGATTTGTGTCTCTGCGGACCGGTTTCTCCTGAAGTTGACTTTAATCAGCTGATGAGTCCCATCGTTACTCACGAGTTGGTTTGTACTGGCGACAGGATTATGGCCTTAGCAGCGATGCATGGACTAATGGGTCCTTGGAACATTCTTACAGCAGCGCAAGATTTCTTGGCACTGAGCTTTCTTGAAAACCCACCGAGTTGTCCTCTGATGGTAATAGAGGCTCCAGTATTGGGAGAACACGTTTGTTCTTTTCCTCTTTTGAATTGGATGGCTGAAGTGTTTTCGGATGAAGACGGTGATTTCATGTTGGAGGCTGTTGCTGCATATTTTGCATATTCGGTCTTGCCTTGAAGTTTATAATGATGCCCCGCTTTTTGCATTTTTTCACCTCCCAGTCCTATTGGCTTGAGTGCTGTGGAATTCTGAAATTGACATTTTTCATATTTTGATTTGATTACTACAGTTTTGTATAGTTATAGGGTTGTTCATTGTTCTTGAACTCTGCTTTCATGAAGTTGCCCTTATCTTATCTTATCTTATCCGTCCTCGGATCATGGGGGGGTGTCATATAGCTACTATATATCTTTATAATACGTTAAGTTAGCATAGGCACATTACATGTTTAAACGCCATTTTTCCTTTTTGCTGCTTCTGCACACGACACTTAATTGTTGATTTAGCTTTCAACCTAGTAGTTCGTTGTGGTTTACATGAGAATAATATGTTATTACTCTGATATCAGCTTTGCTTAATAAACTAGGTCTGTACAGAGAGTGCTGAAGCTTCAGGAACAACACGATACTGAATTGTTATGAGGTCTGATCTTCGCGCCTCCATAGACATAACATAAGTGCAGCTTCTGCCAACTTTGGGCGGGTTTTATATTGCTTTGCTTGAAGCACACTTGATGCTGTTCGCATGCAGAGAGAGCTGGTGTATGCTGATGTGATCTCTTCATTCTAGGATCCTGAGGTATGGGCCCGCCCTAATTCAAACCCAAAGAGACCTTCTTAGCTATTAATATAATATGTGTGTTAGGGAGGGTGAGAAATAAGTGTTGTTAACTCTTATTCATTACAGCATGTTAACATGCTGTCACCATTTGCTTTCTATGGACTAGTAACTATGCTGATAACTTTGCTTCTGATAATATGTTTCCTTGTATTATCTAAGATACTGCGCCTGAGAAGACGGCATTAGTAAATAAATATTTCAAATGTGCACGTGTCCTCATTTACTCCATGTTCTGGTTTGAAATGATTGTATAACGAAAGAGGGCTCATGTGTTCCACGTAACCTGAGGTATTGTAAGCTCATGTTCTGGTTTGTCTAAACATTGGGAGTTTGTTATGACCAATGAGACACTGTAGCTAGCTCGGTAAGGGGTTTGTTGGGTACTAAGGTGAGTTTTGGGTCACCCTAATTCGCTGAGGTTCCAATCCTCTGTGCACAGTTCTGTGGGAGAACAGAAACCCTGCTACATGACTTAATGTTACTATGCTGTGTATCCGGTCTGTGTTTGGGTATGCTAATGCGGAGTACATGTTCAGTTTAGCCCTTAGGTACGACTGAGTCTTGGCTGGTTGTAGATGAGATTTTTGTAGATTGTTGGTAAACCCTAGCGGATGCAGCAAATCTAGTTTTAAAAAAATATATATTTTTATTTGCTTTTTAAAATTGAGACAAACAATTAAATCGTGAGTGCGCGATGCAGAGAGGTCGATGAACATTGACAATCAGTAGGATACAGAAAATAGTACAACACTTCCTCTGAAAGAGCACAATCCAAGTTCGCAATGATACATATATACAGGTGCTAGAGATCAGGTGCTAGAGATCACATCAGAGTCAATCATCATTTCCCACAATAGGTCAGGAATTACAGATTTCAAGGCTCTTTTCCCGGTTCGTCCAATACCGGATCCAGCCCCTCCCCCTTTGATTCTAGTTCCAAACCATAGTATTGTAACCATGGAGTCCATATCTTATGAAAGTTTCAAGGACACCCCCTTGCCGCATATGTAACTTTCTCTGCTACCATATACAGATTCGGACTGTTTCTCCATTCTTGTAGTGTTGGGAGTTGGGGTGCACCCCAGTAGCGAGCTATATCCCTTTTAGCTACTACCAGTCCCAGGTTTACCAGCATCAGCTTATGTCGCGGGAGAGAACCTGGCAGGTGATGAGGCTTGGACTGTGACAGCAGGAGTAGTTCCGTGAACCAGTGCTGGTGTGGCGAACGCAGAGCAATGAGGATGAATTGGAACGGTTCCAGTTTCATTTTCATCAGTACTTTGGAGATGAGGGGGAATGGGGGAAAAGCGTACACAGATTCCTCAACATCTTATTGAAAACGCATTCCCCCATGACCCAATCTGTGGTTCCCTGCTGGCCAAGAACAGGCATTTCTAGTTCCCTTGAGACGCAAACAGTTCCAAGTTGGGTGTTCCCTATTTCTGGAAAATGTGATCGAGAATCAGTTGATTGAGTTCTCACTCGTGATTTATTTGGTTCAACCTGCTCAAAGCGTCTGCTAGGTTGTTCTTTACTCCTGGGAGATGCTCCACCTCGATAGCTATGTGATGTTGCAGTGCCAATTCTCAGATTCTTTGAGCTTCCCAGGATAGGATCGGAGATCTTGTTCCTCCCGGTTTGTTTAGATAATGTATGCAGGTGGTATTGTCTGTACAGATGAGGACTGAGGATGCTCTTCTCCTTGGAAGACATGACTGGAGGGCTAGAAAAATTGCCCTTACTTGCAGGAAATTGATGTGCATTGTGGAGAGAGAGACTCCATTTGCCACTTATTTGGAGGTCTTGCAGATGCGCTCCCCAGCCTTCCAAAGATGCATCTGTGGTCAGAACAAACTCTAGAAGAGGAGAAAGGAATGTGAGTCCCAGACAGAGATTGCTGGGAGACTGCCACCAAAGAAGTGTGTCTTTCATGATTGGAGTAATCCGAATTATGTTGTCTAATGATCCCGTTACTTGAAGCCATTGAATGGCCAACTGCTTTTGAAATGGGATCTCCTTAGACGAGCATGCGGTACCATGAGAATGGCGGAAGACATCATTCCGAGAAAGGATTTGAGGAGATCGACAGAAGCGAACTCTTTTGTAGAGACTGTGAGCCAGAGATAGAATGGCGTTCAGTCTTTCTGTTGATAAGAATGGCTTGTTTTGGAGAGTATCCAATGTTGCTCCTAGAAACATTATCCAATGATAAGGAGCTAGAATGAATTTTTGAAGATTGACTGCCAGCCCTAGAGAGCGGAAGAGCTGTAGGCAGAAGGAGATGGCTTCTGAAGCTTGATGAAGAGAAGGAGCTTTCACCAACCAATCATCGAGATATGGGAAAATCTGTAGGCCTTTCAATCTTAGGTATGCTGCCATGGGAGCTAGGCAGTTAGTGAAACCCTGAGGAGCTGAACGAAGGCTGAAGGGAAGCACCTTGAACTGATAATGCGTGCCTGCCACAGAGAAACGTAGACATTTTCGATGCTTGGGATGGATAGGGATATGGATATATGCGTCTTCCAAATCCAAGCTTGCTAAAAAATCTGAATGGATCAGAAGGAATATGCTACTTACCAGTATGCATCTGTTCTTGGCATGTAGGGCTGCTGACATTCATATCTGTGCATAGATCGCCGCCTAGTGTTGGGTCCGGATGATTGCACATTGTTGTCCTGGAAGAGTCTTCGAAGTATCACGAGATAGGTGGCTCCTCCCTTGGACTACAGTGCGCATGGGCATCCTCTCCATCCCCAGATTGTTTTTCGCCATTGTGGCAGAGATGGAGTATAGTACAGTAAGAGATGGCCATGCAAAGAGTGAATGCTACAGCTGCAACAGGCACCGGAGAGGTGGGTGGGCGATATGAATGTCAGCAGCCCTACATGCCAAGAACAGATGCATACTGGTAAGTAGCATATTCCGTTCGAGGCATGTGGGCTGCTGAATTCATATCTGTGCATAGAATGTATAGCAGTATCTCCCCTAGCGATGGCCACCTGTGTCAGCTGCAGCTGTCTGGAAGAGAGTTTTGAGAACAGCTTGGCCTACAGCAGCTTGCTGTTTTGAATGTACATCTACACAATAGTGTTTTGTAAATGTATGTGTTGTTGACCATGTGGCTGCTCTGCAAATTTCGTGTAAAGGAATATTTCCTAGGAAAGCCATGGATGCCCCTAGCTTGCGTGTGGAATGCGCCCTAGGGGAACTGTTAAGGTGCGTTTTGCCTTTAACCCCTTCGACGCTCATGACGAGCCCAGCTCGTCATGGAGTTTCCATTGACTTCAATGGAAATTACATTCAAAGCCATAAAACACCTTAGCATCCAAGTGGTTAAGTAGCATATCTGAATGCACTTAACGATCCATCTGGCTATACCTGCCTTTGAAATAGGGTTGCCTTTGTGTTGTGGTGAGAAAGCAACAAACAACCGTTTTGTTTTCCGAAATGCCTTAGTTCTATCTATATAGTAGAGTAAGGCTCTTTTTACATCTAGAGTATGCAATGCCCCTTTCAGCTACTGTCTGTGGGTTCTGAAAGAACACTGGCAGTTCTATAGTTTGATTTATATGGAAATGGGATACCACCTTTGGCATGAATTTAGGGTTTGTTCTGAGAACTACTCTATTTGCGTGTACTTGAATGAATAGCTCTTGAATAGTTAGGGCTTGCAGCTTGCTAACTCTTCTAAGCGAAGTAATGGCAATAAGGAAAGCCACCTTCCAAGTAAGAAACTGTATTTCGCATGAGTGAAGTGGTTCAAAAGGTGGTCCCATAAGTCTGGTTAAAACAACGTTTAGATTCCCGGCTGGTGAAGGTGGGTGTCTTGGAGGAATGACGCGTTTAAGTCCTTCAATAAAAGCTTTAATTGCTGGCACCCTAAATAGTGAAAAGGTGTTGCCTGTTTTGCAGATATGCTGCTAACGCAGCTAATTGTATCCTGATGGATGAATAGGCTAAATTGCAACATTGTAGGTGCAGGAGATAGCAAATGATGTTTTGAGTTGAAGCATCAAGAGGGTTAATGTCATTGTTATTACAGCAAATGACAAAACGTTTCCACTTTGATGCATAACATGTTCTGGTAGTGGGTTTTCTTGCCTCTTTGATAATATTCATGCAGTCTGGAGGCAAGTTGAGGTATCCAAACTGTTATGTTACAGTTTTTTTTATATAGCGCACAGCGACTCAAAAAGAGTATCCTGGCGCTTTCACAGCGAGACCTACAGAAAGTAACACAACACGACAATAAAAACAGCAGGGAATAAAATAAACGGAGAAAGGAGCCTATAAAGTAAACAACCAAGTCTTAAGACCTTTCCTGAAGGCCAACAGACTAGTGGCACCACGAAGTGTCAGCGGCAGGGCGTTCCACAACTGGGGGGCGCGCAGACCAAAGGAGCGACCTCCAATGCGGGCTTTTTGGACGCGCGGCACAACAGCCAAAAACTGTGATTCTGATCTGAGCGCCCGGGCCGGATGATAAAAGGACAATCTCCTTTGGAGATACTTTGCGCCTCCAGAGTGTAGGGCCTTATAGGTCAAAGTCAGCGTCTTAAAGATAATACGGTTGCGAATAGGCAGCCAGTGCAGGGCCTGCAAGAGGCCCGACACCCTAGCTCGCCTATTTAAGCCATAAATGGCTCTAGCCGCCACATTCTGCGTCACCTGAAGGCGCTGTAACAGATACTCCGGCAGGCCCAGGTAGAGGACGTTGGCATAGTCCAACCTGGACCCGATCAGAGCCTGCACAGTCAGTTTCCGATGTTCTTCCGATAACAAGGGTAGAAACTTTCTAAGTACCTTCAGGAGACCGAAGCAAGAACCCGTCACTCCCAGAATCTGGGCTCTCATCGACAGACCCTTGTCCATCTTCACCCCCAGGTTCTTGGCAACTAAAGAAGGGGAGGAAGGTGGAAACATGTCAATAGGCCACCAGCCATGCCAGTCAGGGTCAGACGCGCACCCAAAGAAGAGCACCTCAGATTTCTCTGGATTGCACTTGAGGCCACTCAGATGAAACCATCTGAAAATAGCCCCAAGGAAATCCCGGATGCTCTCCCCATTAAAATCTCCTCCCCTCTCACAGGAGAAGAGGAGCTGAGTGTCGTCTGCATAGGACACGATCCGGGCCCCGAAAGACTCCGCCAGAGTCGCCAAAGGGGTCATAAAGATGTTAAAGAGGGTCGGGCTCAAAATAGAGCCCTGAGGGACCCCAACACCCAGTGGCGGCATCACAGCAGAATCCGGCGGGGTCCAGACCGTTTGTCGGCGGTCGGCTAGAAATGAAACAAACCAGCTGAGCACCGTCCCCCTGAGGCCTATCTCGAAAAGTCTCGAGAGCAGGCGATCATGGGGGACGGTGTCAAACGCCACCGACAGGTCCAACATGACCAGCATGGCCCTGCCTGCAGAGTCCAGGACTCCTTTGATGTCTTCCGACACCTCCAGGAGTGCAGTCTCAGTACTGAGATTAGGGCGGAAGCCTGATTGGGAGGGATGCAAAAGCTCATGCCCTTCCAAAAAATTGGAGAGCACCATTTGAATGTGCTTCTCCAAACTCTAGGATTTCAGGAGCCAGATCGCCAGGTTCAGCTGTTGCGGATCTGGGTGTTGGATTTCGCCATGGTTCTGAGTTAGAAGACTGGGTGTGAGTCGCAGTCTTTGATGAGGCACCACTGACAGTTCTAGGAACGTTGTGTACCATGGTTGCCTCGCCCATGTGGGAGCAACCAGGATTAGTGTCAGGGAATGTTGGCGCATTTTGCGTGCCAACAGCGGTATTAGTGGAGCTGGGGGAAAAGGGTACGCAAATTTGCCTGACCAGTTCATCCATATCGCATTCCCTTGTGATTGCGGATGTGGGAACCTGGCGGCAAAGAACTGGCATTTTGCGTTTTCGCTTGTGACAAACAGGTCTATTTCCGGGTGTCCCCACTTCCGGAAGAATGGTTGGAGCACTTTGGGGTGAATTTCCCATTTGTGTATCTGTTGGCTGTGCCTGCTGAGCAGGCCGGCTACCTGATTGTCCTTGCCTGGGAGGTGTTCTGCCATGAGAAACATGTGCCTTTGAATGGCCCATTTCCACATTGCTTGAGCTAGGTGCAACAGCTGTGGCGAGTGTGTCCTCCCCCTGTTTTTGAATGTAATACATAGCTGTCATGTTGTCCGTTCGGATCAGCACAGCTTTGTTGCATAAGTGTCTCTTGGAAGCTTTTAGGGCTAGAAAGACTGCCATCAACTCTAGAAGGTTGATATGCATTTTCTTTTGCTGTACAGTCCAGAGTCCCTGTACTGTGTAGTGTAGGACATGAGCTCCCCATCCCATGAGAGAGGCGTCCGCGGTTAACACTACTTGTGGGACAGGCTCTTGGAACAGTCGTCCCTTGCAAAGGTTTTGTGGATTACACCAATGCAGAGTTGTATGCCCGACTGGTCACCAACACTAGGTCTTTTAATTGCCCGTGAGCCTGGTTCACTGTCTTGATAGGCATTCTTGGAGCGGACGCATATGTAGTCTGGCATGAGGGACTATGAATTTGCACGATGCCATCATGCCTATTAGCTGCATAAACACTCGAGCTGGTAGTGAGTGTTGGGGTCTGAACTTTTGTATCAACGTTTGCATTCCCTTGATTCTTGCTGAGTTGGGATATGCTTTTGCTGCCAGTGTATCTATTGTTGCTCCCAGGTATTGTTGGACGTGGGAGGGTTGTAGATGTGATTTTGGGTAGTTTAGCGAGAATCCTAAACTGTGCAGGAGATGTATGGTCTGTGACATGTGGTTGGCACATTGCTGGGCTGTTGGCGCGTGTATTAGCCAATCGTCCAGATAGGGGTACACATGGATGTGTTGCCGTCTGAGATGTGCTGCCCCTGTAGCTAGACATTTGGTGAACACTCTTGGAGCTGTCGTGACACCAAATGTTAGGACTTTGAACTGGTAGTGTTGTCCCTGAAGGGTGAACCTTAAATACTTTCTGTGAGCAGAGTGTATTGGGATATGAAAGTATGCGTCCTTGAGGTCTAATGTTGCTAAGAAGTCTCCCTGGCAAAGCAGTGGTAAGACTTGCTGTAGAGTGAGCATGAGGAAATGCTCCAACAAAAAGTACAGGTTGAGGGGCCTGAGGTCCAATATTGGCCGGAGAGACCCGTCCTTTTTTGGAATAATGAAGTATAGAGAGTATACTCCTGTTCCCTGATGTTGTAGTGGGACTGGTTCTATGGCCCCCTTTTGTAGCATACTGATGACCTCTTGCTCTAGTAGCGTAATATGTTCCTGTGACATTGGACGGTGCACGGTTGGTATGTTGGGTGGAGGTGAGTTCGAGTCAATAGTCATGTTGGATAATTTGCCTGACCCATTTGTCTGTTGTGATATTTAACCACACTGGCAGAAATTGTTGTATCCTTCCCCCGACTGGTGTTCTATGGTCTGGGGGTAGTGGTAAGTAGTCACTGCTTGGTGTTAGTGGAGGATCTATTTGCATTGCCTCCACGATCTCTTCCCTTGGTGTTGTTTCCTCTGTATCCACCCCTGTTGGTGTTTTTGTTGTATGTGGATTGTGTGTTACTTTTGTAGTTGGAGGATTGCTGCGATGCATTATTACGCGCTCCTCCTCTATAATTGGAGCGACGAAAGGAGCCGCGGTGTTGTTGGGACTGGAGAGCTCCCATAGACTTCGCAGTTTCAGCATCTTTTTTCATTTTGTCCAGAATTGAGTCAACTGCTGGACCAAATAAAAAGTCTGGGTTGATGGGCTGATTAAGGATTGGACTTCATTTTTAAAGCCCGATATGCGACGCCAGGCATGTCGCCGGAGCAGCACGCTTGTATTGATGGATCTGGCAGCTGTGCCTGCCGCGTCAAGGGCACATTTAATTGAGGCATTGGTGATGAGCTTTCCCTCTTGTATGAGTTCATCAGCCTGCTGTTTGTAGGGATCAGGTAGGTGTTGGAGAATTTCTTCCAAGCTGTCATAGTGTGCCCTGTCATATCTGGCCAGCAAGGCCTGTGTGTTGGCTATTCTCCATGAGTTTGCTGCTTGAGCTGCTACTCTTTTGCCCGATGCCTCAAAGATTTTAGACTCTTTGTCTGGAGGGGCAGCCTCTCCAGTAGTCTAGGAATTGGCACGCTTACGTGTGTTGGATACCACTAGGGAGTCTAGGGGTAGCTGGCCCTTGATATATGTAGGGTCTATAGGAGCAGCCCTATACTTCTTTTCAATTCTAAGGTTTATGACCCGTGCTCTAGCGGTGTCCTTAAAAATGTCACTTGGTGTTTTAATACGCCTTTTTGCATTGGGAGTGTTTTAACATGTCTCTCAGATGTTGTTAATGTATCGAAGAGGAAGTCCTCCTCAACAGCATCAGAGTGCATATCTACATTATGGTAGGTTGCTGCTCTATCCAGCAGTGAATTAAAGGCTACAGTGTCTTCTGTTGGAGAAGGCTTAGTAGGGTAAACTGCAGACTCTGTAATGGGCATACTTCCCTCAGTGTCTGGTTCCCCTCCCCCACCCCGTGGTTGAGTGAGGGTCTGCAAGTGGGTTTTGTGGATAGCCAAACCCTACATCTGCGTCCTGATCTTCGTCTGGGTTGTAGTCAGAGCGTTCTGGTGAGGCTGGGGCATATGCGGTATGAGGCATAGCTGTAGTGATAGGTTCAAAGAATATAGGAGAGGTAGCACAGTCTCTTTTTCTTCAGGGGAATTGTTGAAAAAAGTCTTCAGTTGGCAGAGGTCTTTTCTTTTTGGTGTACACAGTGACTTTACCAGTGTTTGGGTCAATATACAGTTTTGACTGGTCTTCTGTGGAGGGATCTGGATGAATAAGTTCCTCTTCCACAGTCCTTGGTTTTGGTGCTGTAGCCTTTGGTTTGTCTTTTTTTGGGTCCACGCCTTTTGGCGTTTGGACCGTTTTTGGTGCTGGGACCGGTTTATGATGTTTCAACAGGTTTTGTCGGTTCAACTTCTTTGGTTGGCTTCACCACCTTTTTCGGACCGAGCGGTGTTGTCGGTTCGACAGTGTCTTTAGGTGTTTTTGGAGCCTGCGGTTTTGTGTCGACGCCCTTTTTCGGCTCGATGCGCTTCGGCTTGACCTATTTATTTTGGTCCACTTTCTGTTTCGGTTTCGGCTCGACGGTAGTCTTGGGCGCAGGCCTTGTGCTTTTGTCGACCGGTGTTTTCCCCTTGTCGATACCCGAGGCTGGTTTGCTCGATTCGACGTGCTTCTTGGGGGTCGATTCGACGTGCTTTTGTTTTTGTGTCGATTCGACGTGTTTTGGCCTCGAGGTTGACTCGACGGCTTTCGGCTTCGACGTCGATTCGACAGCTTTGGTCTTCGATGTCGACTCGATAGTCTTTGGCTTCGAAGGTTGTATCCGTACTGTGGCCTTCGGCTCGACGCCCTTCGGCTTAGTCACCTTCGGTTCGACGTAATTCGGTCCGAAGACAGTATTGTCGACGAGTTTCGGTTTCGATTGAACCGGTGTCGTATATCGTGTCTCAGAGGGCTCTTTTTGTGTGTTCTTAGCCGGGCGGTATGGCGGCGCTGTAGCACGAGGTTGTTGATCTCGGCTAAGGCCTGCTGGCGATGCCTTGACCAGAGTCTCTGATAGAGGTGTAGTGTCTATATGGGCGGTGTACTCACGTTTCGCCCCTCATCGTCATCGGAGTCGTCTTCGACCGCTACGATGTCTTGATCATATTCCTCGATGTCGACGATTAGTTCTCCTTCCTCGCGGTAATATTCAGAGTCGTGCTCCGAGTATTGTTGATCATCTTGATCAGAGTCCTCGGCGCTTGCTAGATCTCCGTCGTCAAAGATGTTCTCGGGTGCTGGCGCCGACCTTTGCATTTCTTGCCAGGCAGTACTTGAATGGACTTCGTTCCATCGACGGTTGGTCCACGTGGTGTCGAGAAGGCCTCATGGCCCTATTCGACGACTGGAGTGCAACGAACGTTCAAAAAGTGTATCGGTACCGAGCGCTGAACAATACCGACGGATCCGAAGGCCTTTTGGCCTTGTGAAAAGTTTTTCTAGATTCCGAACTTGGAGAGTAGGAAAGTACATCCGAACCCAATGGCGAAGAAAAACAATTTGGGGATGGAGAGGATGCCCATGCACACTGTAGTCCAAGGGAGGAGCCACCTATCTCGTGATACTTCGAAGACTTTTCCAGGACAACAATGTGCAATCATCCAGACCCAACACTAGGCGGCGATCTATGCACAGATATGAATTCAGCAGCCCACAAGCCTCGAACACTGTAATATCTCCTGGAGAGTTACCATGCGTAAGGATTTCCCCAGCAGGTATTTGTTGAGTTTTCTGAGATCTAGAATGGGACGCTTGACTTTCTCTTCTTTATCAGGGAAAAACAAGAGTAGAAGCCTTTCCCTCTCTGAGAGCGTGGTACACAATCTATTGCTCCCTTTTGAAGCATTAGCAAAGCCTCCTTCTTTAGTAATTGAAGATGGGGTGGTATTGATTTTTGAGGCGGATGAGGAGGTGACGTTGAGGTAAACTCTAGGGTATGGCCATATTTGATTATATCCATGACCTATTTGTTTGTTATTTTCGGCCATTGATGTAGGCAATGTGAAAGGGGAATTTTCTTTAGTGAGGTAGACAAGGGAAGAGCTGCAGGTGGCAGAAACCCAGGGTTTCTGGCAGAATCCCTGGGTTGAACTTGTTGCTTCCATCTAGGTTGTCTGGAATAAGCATCTTGTGGTGGTGCACGGTATTGCTGTTGCTGCTGGTAGGAAGGTCGAAAAGAGGTATAAGTCTGGTAACCTCCTCGAAAAGAATAGGCGTCTCTGCCACGTGCTCCACGAAAGAGTCTTTCTATATTGGAGCATTCTCAGGGTCTTAGCTGTGTCCGTGTCGATGGTTTGCAAAGCGTCATCAATATGTTTGCCGAATAGTGTTGCATCATCAAATGGCATGTCCAAAATGTTGCTTTGCATCTCAGGGCGGAACATAGTTGCCTGCAGCCAACCCTGGCGTCTGAGGTCAGCAGCTCCAACAAGCTGACAAAAGACCAAGGAAGCAATGTCCATAGAAACATCAATGATTTTAGATGCAGACCTTACAACCTCTAGCAGGATCTTTTACTTCCATCCTTTAATCCTCTGGAAGGAGATCTATGAAATGAGCAATGTACCACAAGATCTGGCGATCGTATATGGCTAAAATCGCTAGCGAGTTAGCTGCGCGAACAGTAGCACCTGATGTGGTTGTGAATCTTTTGCCAATGTTATCTAGGCACCTTCCTTCTCAGTCAGGTGGTGCAGTAATGGGCACTAGAGGGATACTTGATCTCCGTTGGGCGGCTTAACAGAGTCAGGCTTAGGATGTCCTACCGGACAAGCTGGAGCATCATCTGGAGTTTTATACTTTTTGTCGATCTTGGGCAAGGCAGAGATAACTGTGACAGGTGTCCTCATTACTTTTAGACCTTCTTCCCAGGTGTGATCTACAATGGATACAGATCTGACAGATTTTCTGGATAGATCTTTAAAATCCTAGAAAAAGCAATCGGATTGCTTGACTGTTCAAGACAGTTGAAAACGTGAAGCTGCTCTTTCTAATAGAGCGTGAAAGACGCCAATATCTTGTGGTGGAGACACTACAGTTTGAGGAGAAGGAGAAGCAGGTGTCGATATAATAGTCGTCCAATTCATCTCCTGCTTGCCCATCTTTTTGAGGTAGACTGTCCTCAATTTCTCCATCAGAAGTGTCCTGATGTTGTGGTAAAACAGTAGCCCCCAAAGGGGATGTCGCAGGCAAAGTTACAGAGGTATGTGGAGGCGAGGAGGCAGACGGTGGTGGCTGTGGAAGAACAACTGCTGAGGGAAAGCATGTTCGATAATCATGTAGTAAATCTTGAGTGACAGGTTCCATATATTGAATATTCTTGTTGGTAGTAACCCTCATATTCATCATCATCCTCTTCCTCTTGATATTTTACATGCAGCTGAGAAGGACTATCGGCAGGTCCAAACATTCCATCATCATCAGATTCTAGAAAAGTTGAAGGTGGAAAGGTGAAACTATTGCTGGATTTTGCAAAAAATGCCTTGCTGAATAGAACGTCGGCGGCAGGTACATAGGCATAAGCTGTAAGGACGATTGACACTTATGACCAGGCGTGGGATAAAGTGTTGTCAACTTCGTTGACGATAGCGAAGTCTACGTCGTCGACGAGGACATGACAGGAACGGATGAAGTCATCATCAGCATTGTAGACGATATTGTCGTAAAGGCTGTAGTCTTCATCCAAGTCGCCGTTGGCGATGAGGTAGTCAGCGGAGTTGAAGCTATTGTCGTTATAGAAGTGCCGTCGGCAGGACAGTCGTCGTATCTGCTGTCGACTATGTAGATTTTCTGGACGACGAGGTAGGAGAAGCATGTCTAGAAGGTGATTTTTGTGTCGACGGTGATCCAGAAAGGAACGCCGTCGGTGAAACGAGATTTCTAGAGACAACAATTTTCATAGAATGTACAGAAGAGTGCTTTTCCATTCTATGGTTTTTTTCCTCAGTAGGAAATGGAAGCTTTCCTTTTTGTGAGGTGCCTATATCTTCCAGACAAGACTTTAAGTCTTTTTCTTGGAAACCTCAGGAGATTCAAGGAGGTCTATGTCTCCTTTTGGCTGTGAGGTAAGCTCTCCTCATCCTCAGAGACAACGTCAGATTTAGATTTAAGTTTCTGAAGAGAAATCAATAATCTACCCTCTCGGTCTTTGAGGGTTTTTCTAGAAAAAGTCCTGCCTTATGGTGAGGTTAAAGGCAATAGATGCAGTTCATATGTGGATCTTCAGCATGCAGTCTCTTCTCACCGCAAGATGCACACAACCTGAAGAGACCTTTCTTTGAAGAATCCGACATTCTAGGATGAAGTCTGGAAATATGAAGAGAAAACTGAGCAGGGCTCAGGGAGACTTCCTTTCACACGACGTGCAGTAGAAAACCTGAGGAACCTAGCTTCTCTTGGGATTGTTCTAGAGAGTGCTGTCGCCTGATGCTGCTATGTAAGTTTGATTCTTTTTTTTTTACAAAAGAAAATGGATAGGCTATTGCAGTGACTGTTCAATGCATTGTAGCCTATTGTAGTATTATCTACTGCTTTTAGATGTATACCGTGGAACTCCCACTACAACGACTGGGATGAATCAAGAATGTGAATCTATGAAAGATCCAATACAGGAGAAGGGGAGTGATTTCTCTTGTGCTGCTAAAGCGGCTTCTTCTTGTCGACTGACTATTTCTGGGATATCATCTGCTTGTTAACGCTGCATTACTTATTGTCTTGCACGTCTATTCCAAAGGGTCTTTTTGGACTGAAAGGATTTGCAGTCCTCACCGGTATCTTCTCGATGCACGGGCGAGAGGCATATGCTACAAATGGGATATTGGTCAGAGTGAGGATATTTCAAGTTGGACAGGAACGGAGTGAGTTCCATTAGCACAATATTCTCTGCAAGTGTGGCAATGGAGAAGTTGTTGCCAGGCCAGGTGCGGCCCGTGGGAGGAGGAAGCGAGCTGAAGACCACCTTTGGAAAGGTTGTATGAGATGCAAAGTAGACCAATTGAGACAATACAGTCGAATGGGAATAAGCGACCCGAAGGAGTCTCGAACGGGAGCGCGAGATATACTACATCTAAACCTGTTGGTGCAAAAAAAAACAACAATCTGAAGATGACGTCGATGATCATTCGCAGTATTTCGAGTCACATAGCCTCGTGTGTGGAAGAAAGCTTCTTGGAACAAAAACAACTTGTAATCATCCGAGGAGAACACTAGATCGCAGACTTATGCAAAGCATGCGTTTCTACAGTACACATGCGGAAATGGTTTCGCTTCCACAATACCACTACATCATATTCATATGAACAGAATAATAACAGTCTTTTGTGACTAGATCATAGGTCAGAACATTGTTTAGAGACAATAAAAGAAATAAGTGAATATACATTTTTACAGTGCAAAATAACGGATTGGCAAATACATTACATTTCCCCTTAAAACACATGAATCATAAGACTCTTTAAAACTGTTTAACTTTCAGGTCATGAGCACAATAGCAGGGTAAAGCTATATGTGTCACACGAGAACAGGCATGACAGTCTAGTTTCGATACACAGAAGCATTTCAAATGTAGAAGCCTGAATAACATGTGAAAAAAACTGAACTAGCAACATATTTATTTTCCAACTAGTTCAAAAAGAATGAAAAGGACCAGAATGCAAGCAGTATTTGACTAAGTAGGTAACGCACTTCACGTTTATTAATTTCAAAAGGTCTGAAAAATAGATGTAAGCGAATAATGCTCAGACATAAATTTGGTTAATGAGAATTTCTACAAATCACACAGAATACATCTTGTCTCAGCTAAATTTTTTAGATTCTCACAAGAATGTAATGTTGCCATGTTGCAACTTGTACAAAAAAATACCCAAGCATTTTCAATGCAATAGGCCTCGCAGTAGTTTGAGTTATAGCTATTGGCATTGTAAATGACAATGACTTTTATCCATGTGTTATGGTGTGTATGTATTATTATTATTTAGCATTTGTTGACCACAAAGCTACCCATGGGCATCCCAGCGCTAGTGGCGACAGGCAAGCAACAGCAATAGTTCTCATTTCGTATTCTGAAACAGCTAAGTCTTCAGCAGCTTCCGAAAAGAGGTGTTGAGCAGTTGAGTGAAGATGAGGAGGAAGGATGTTCCATAATCTGGCTGTGTTATAACAGGAAATCGCCCTTCAGATGAGCCATTTTGATTTTGGGGACTGATGCTAAAAACATGTAGGCTAAACAAAGACATCCCAATGGGCGATAAGGGAGTGATTAATTGTGGGTCCTTTGTCTTAGAGGGTCTTGTGGGCTATACACAGTGCTTTAAGTTGTATTTGTTCGTTTATTGGCAGCCAATGTAGCATTATAAGGGCGGACTTGGCAGAATGAGTCTTGGGGGTATCAAGTAGCAGCCTCGCTGCACAATTCTGCACGACTTGAAGTTTTCTAATGGTGGATTTTGGGGCACCAAGGTAGAGGGAGTTCCCGTAGTCCAGGCGGGGGAGACCTAATGCTTGAACCATGACTCTCCTAGCTGGCATAGGAAGGAGTGGTAGGATTTTCCGGATCAGTCTGAGGATGCCAAAGCAGGTACCTGCTAGCTTACTGCTTGGTGGTCAATTTTGAAAGACTTATCCGACCAGACCCCATAGCCAGCCCAGTCCAAAATTGGAGATAGAGTAAAAAGTAAAGTAAAGTAAAGTAAAAGTCCACATTTGTAAAGCGCACAATCACCCGTAAGGGTCTCTAGGCGCTGGGGGCCGTCGGGAAGATTAAGCGAGCTATTGCCCAGAGTCACATGGTGCTGGGCTAACCTGCCGCCGGAGCCGGGGATCGAACCGTGGTCCCCAGATTCCAGCGTCAGTCGCCCTGGCCGCGGCGCCACACCTCTCCCGAGTGGTTGCCCATAACCATTAGCTGTGGTGTGCTGTGGAATTATGTGGCTTGCATTAGAGTTCTTAGTTCTGGAATTGTGTGGTGTGAAGTGGAGTGGATTTGTATAGTGGAATTATGTGGCATGGTACCTTATAACTGCAGCGCTCACAAACCGCTTGCACATTTTATTTATCAATCGGAAGACATGGTTGGGTTTACACACTGGAAAAATGAATTATTTTAATCAGGAGAAAAGCAAGTACATGCTTTGCCAGCCTGTAGAATGAGCAAATGTTTTAAAGGGACTAGTTTTCGTGCAAGGTATTTTTTTTCACAGTTAACAGAGGGGATTAAAAAAAAAAAGGAAAAAGGAAAGGACAAAAGTAGGAACACAAAATTGTTACATGTGCTGCAAATTACTTTTGGGGTATCTATAATTATCTGGGAAAGTCATACAAACTACTTCTCCAAAAGGAATGAAAAGCAGCATTGACAGAAGACAGGCACTGCAGTAGCATGGAATATGGCCTGTGCTGACATCTGGTATAAAAAGTTCTGCTGTCACAGACTCTAAACACAAAGGCAACATAAAAGTAATGAATTAAAAACAAAAAACAGACACAGAAGAGAACAAGATTGTGTGGGGATGTGCTCTGTGTGAAAGAGCAAAATGCAGTCACTCAAAGTGAAGTTATCCAGTGGCTGAAGTGGGCCGAGCCCCTGCCTCATTCTGTAAACGGTAGTAAAATGTGAATGACACACCAACAGACCAATGGATAAAGAAAGCCGGCTGAAAGCTCCTTTAAATAAGGATGTTGAAATATATATCATTTTTTTTGATAATCAAGTTTATTGGGTTTTAAAGAACAATCATAAAATACATTGGCAGCAAAATCAAGCACGTTATTGGGGTAAAAAACATTTGAACAAGAGACAACAGAGACTTGTAAATCATTCTTTAGGGTGAATAAGGACACTTGCATACGATTATGTGTGTACAAGAAACACACGCGCCCCTTAGGGCAGTAGATTGAACCATTTTCCCCATATCTTGCCAAAAAGCTTGGGGCAGCCCCAGGTCTCAAAGAGGGGTTCCTGTTGAGTTCGACACCAGTCCACCCAGTCGCCATTTCCGTATGGTAGGGGGCTTGGCCTGAGACCAGAGTGCCGCTATATCGCGCTTTGTTACTGCCACTGCTGTTCCTAGGAAGCGCTTATCGGCCCGGGATCCATCTAGGCCATCAAACACACCCAGGATCAGACGTAGTGGGTCATGAGGAACCGTCCACCCCAGGGTCTGTGTCAGTTCCAATTCCACTCCCACCCAAAATGATGCAAGGACAGGGCATTGCCAAATCATGTGGTAGAAGTCCGCAGGGGCATGATTGCATCGCATGCAGGTCGGGGAGGGCTGCATATGGGTGCTGTAGAGGCGCGCAGGAGTGAGGTAGGCCGTATGGAGGTAATAGAGTTGGACTAGACACAAATTTGAGGTCGTCAAGACCTTGGGGGCCATGAGGGTGTATCACCAGTCCGCATCTTCTAGGGGACCCAGCCAACCCTCCCAGAGGGCACGTAACAGATCCAGGGATGCCGGGCGATTGTTCACAAGGGAGCGGTAAATCAGCGACACCACCCCTCTACCCAGGTTCCCCAACATCACTTGGGCCTCAAGGGGACTACATTCAGGGAAGGAGGTGGGAGACTGAATATGAACTCAAAGGGCATGCCTTAGCTGTAGAGATTTATAAAATTGGGAGGAATGAAGGGAATAGGGGTGCTGTAAATCTGCAAAGGATCTGATGTGGTCCCCAACCCAGATGTCTCCAAGCAGCGAGATCCCAATGTGGTCCAACCTGCGGAAATCCCGGAGGGATGAGGCCTCTCTCAGCCAAACACTGCAATACAAGGGCATCTGTCTGGTGAGTTTCCCGTCCCATCTCGTGTGGCGCAGGGATGTGCGCCAGAAACATATATATGATTTTAAACTCTAAATGTCTTGGGTAACGCCAGACCTAAAAAAGCTTTTAATTGTGAAAGTCAGGCCACCAGTTTTCCTCACTGGGAACAAAGAGTACAAAAAATGATAAGGATGTCTAATAAGGTTGCAGATAGGCACCGTGCTACTATTTAATTGTGAATGCTTTCCGATGGTAGTACAATTTTATTTTATATGGTTACCTTGCGCACTGACAACCTAAAATCATTTCAGTGGTGTGTGCGTCTATTATTTAAATAAACGAGAAAATAAAATGAAGATAACAAACAAAACAAGCATTGGCATAGCCAACAGGTCTCCCCTTTGGGACCTTGCAAGTGTTTAGCCAGAGGTATTGGATTGTTTTTAAGCTATGCGACCCAACCGGTGCCTAAGAAGAAAAGAGCATTTGGTGTACCGAATGATTGGAGATCTTATAAGTGTGGATTAAAAAGATACAAGAACCTTAATGTTTTAGTAAAATGTGTGGTGTTTTCAATATATCAACTTTGGAAGGCTGAGGGACTGAAATGGTGCAAATAGCAATGTATGCATCGTTTGGCTGAAGCAAAGTACTGTGTTTTCATGGTGTAGTTTAAAACATTTTTAAGAACCACCCTTTCACATTTCTAGCACCCAAGCCTGTTTTAACATATTGCTTTCAGCATAAACTTCTGTTGTTTAAGGTCCTGCAGTTCACACTAATGGGCATTTTGCAAAAGCATGTTGTTGCTGAAAACGGGAACTTTAAAACGGATTACTGCTGGCCGAAGACAGAGGAGACAATGTGTTCTAGCCGTTGACCACAATACTACATCAGGCCAATCACCGGGCAGTGCCCTGAATATCAACTGTTTGCAGCACGTGGGTCCGCTCAATTAGGAGATGCAAGAGTGCTGTGTTTATGCTGTGCTGGCGCCGGCTGAGCTCCTGGCTGACAGTAGTTTGCAGTAGTGACCCAGGGTACTCTGCGCACCAGCGGGGCTGTGCCTCTCGGTGGCTCAGATGGGTTTATTAGTCTGTTTACGACAGGCTCTGATCAAGTTCCACGTTAAAGATGTTACTAATGTGCAGCGTGTACAGAAATACTGAAAGCAATCAGGCTTTTAAGAGAAGACAAAGCCCAAATGATGCAAAATGAACCGCCAATTGACTCACATAAGTGCTGCTGGCGAGTGGGCAGTACCATAAGGCTATTGGGGAAAGGGGGAGCGAGTTGCCAAGCTCGAGTTGCTTTGGAAAACCGGTTACCGGCCAGTTCTAACAGTCCCTGACTCAGCTGAGGGACTACCGGTCTAAATTAATCACATTTACAGTGCTTTATTCAGCACTCGCTATCAATCCTTCAACCCTGTGCCGCTGTAATCCCTAAGTGTCAATAGGAAGAGAATAAATAAATCAACACAATTGCTGAAGGATGAACACAGATTGGTTGTGGCCATAGGAGAAAATCTCAACAGACCCGTCAGAAATGGGGTCTTCAAAATATGTTTGTGTTTTCACAACAAATACAACAAGCATTTGCAAAAAAGCACACCGCGTTGTGTTTAATTAGTAACCTGATACACGACGAGGAAATACAACAAGCATTTGCAAAAAAAAGCATGGCACGTTGTGTTTCATTAGTAACCTGATCCATGACTAAGAATGCAGCTGCCACCCTGCGCACTGCTGCTCGGTCCAGAGAGCAAAAAGCTGTGGGAGTGAACATTAAAAAAAGAGGTGGGACATGCGCCCGCCTTTAGCCATCTACGTGCTTTTATTATTGAAAGACACACGCAAAAGCCAATCCTATGTGTGAGAGCAGTCAGACTCACACAGAGTAAACGCAAGAAGCCTCGCAGAGCAGCTCATGCGGGCTGCTAGGCTCTACCTAAAAAAGAGATGTAGACAAATCCCAAATTATTAAAAACTATGGGGCATTTGAAAAACAAATATCATTACATAAATTTAGAGGACGTTTGGTGAAAGGTCTTTCAAGACCGTAGTAAATCTGCAAATATCAATTAACTGAACTAACAATTACATTTAACTGCAAAGAGGTTCGCTGTGTGTACCTAAATAGGTTGTGTATACAAAGGTAGGAGGAATTTCAAACTTTGCCAAGAGGCCCCAAAGAGAACGTTTCTCGCGAGGATCTATGCCCTACCTAAAACGGTTGCCTGTTCAGAAGTCCCCAATAATTGTACCTCTGTAAGACAGACTTCGTCTGCATAGGGAAAATAACTCCAGAATTACTCAATGAATTCAAAGTCTGCAATTCCTTACATGAGCAGTAGACCGCATCCTGGAACATGAATGCTGTAGTCTAGAAAAACCACGTTTCACATACTTTTTCCAGCAACTTTAAGAGGAGAAATACATTTTTTTTCTCTGTTTTGCTAATTTAAGATTAATAGCCTACAATCATTCGGATTTAATAGTATGAATATTTATGCTTGATGAAATATCATAATAAACATATCTACTCAAAAACATTGTTCACCCATAGCTCTCTTCAGCATGTCACGTCGAGAACAGCAAATATTGTACAGAACAGCCCAAAGTTTTACTAACTATTTCCAGGCTCAGTGCAATTTTTGTGACACTATCCTAGAAAGGAAACGCTTACATAAGACTTGTCATGTAAGCATACCAACTCAGTCAAGTCAAGTCAAGTCAAAGAATTTATATAGCGCGCTACATACCCAGAGGGTCTCAAGGCGCTTGAGGAGGGGTGGGGAATTAATTGTCAAATATCCACGTTTTAAGTTGCTTTCTGAATGCTAGATGGTTCTGGGTAAGGCGAAGGTAAGTGGGAAGTGAATTCCAGGTTTTAGCTGCCAGGTAGGAGAAGGATCTACCTCCCATGGTGGTTTTGTTGATGCGGGGTACAGTGGCAAGGGCCTGGTTGGCTGATCGTAGTTGGCGGGAGGGGGTGTAGAAGGACAGTCGTGTGTTGAGGCATTCTGGTCCGATTTCGTAGAGTGCTTTGTGTGCGTGGGTTAGGAGCCGGAAAGTGATCCTCTTATTGACGGGAAGCCAGTGAAGGTTTTTCAGGTGATCAGAGATATGTTCTTTACGCGGGATGTCTAATATGAGCCTGGCTGAGGCGTTTTGGATTCGTTGGAGTTTTTTCTGGAGTTTAGCTGTAGTACCGGCGTAGAGGGTGTTTCCATAGTCCAGTCGGCTCGTGACCAGAGCGTGGGTGACCGTTTTCCTAGTTTCGGTGGGGATCCAACGAAATGTTTTTTTGAGCATGCGAAGAATGTTGAAGCAAGATGAAGAGACGGCGTTGGCTTGTCTGTTCATCGAAAGTGAGGAATCCAGGATGACGCCCAGGTTCCGTGCGTGGTCTGTCGGGATGGGTGCTTTTCCAAGGGCTTGTGGCCACCAAGAGTCGTCCCATGCAGAGGGGGAGGTGCCTAAGATAAGGACTTCTGTTTTATCTGAGTTCAGTTTTAGACGGCTGTGTTTCATCCATTCGGCTACTTCTTTCATACCTGCGTGTAGGTTAGTTTTGGCGGTGCTAGGGTCATTGGTGAGTGAAAGGATCAGTTGAGTGTCATCCGCGTAGGAGATGATGTTGAGGTTGTGTTGGCGAGCGATGGCCGCGAGGGGGCTCATGTATACGTTGAAGAGGGTGGGGCTGAGTGATGATCCTTGTGGTACGCCGCAGATGACTTCAGTGGCTTCTGACTTGAATGGTGGAAGGCGGACTCTCTGGGTTCTTCCGGTGAGGAACGAGGTGATCCATTCCAGTGCTTTTCCTTGGATTCCGATGTTTCTGAGGCGTTGTAGAAGGGTGCTATGGCAGACTGTGTCGAAGGCTGCGGAGAGGTCGAGGAGGATGAGGGCGACTGTGTCTCCATTGTCCAGTAGAGTTCGAATGTCGTCTGTTGCTGCGATGAGGGCGGTCTCAGTACTGTGTTTTGCTCGGAAGCCGGACTGTGAGGAGTCGAGGGATTTGTTGGCTTCGAGGAAGGCGGCGAGCTGGTTGTTGACTGCTTTCTCGATGACTTTGGCCGGGAATGGAAGGAGCGAGATGGGGCGGTAATTTTTGAGTTCGGTGGGGTCAGCTGTGGGTTTTTTCAGAAGGGCGCTGAGTTCAGCGTGTTTCCAGCTTTCTGGGAAGGTGGCGGATTTGAAGGAGCAGTTGATGACGTCTCGGAGGTGCGGTGCTATGATGGAGTCTGCTTTGTTGAAGATGCGGTGAGGACAAGGGTCTGTGGGGGATCCTGAGTGGATGGAATTCATCAGGCGGATGGTGTCCTCAGTGGAGATAGGGTTCCAGTCATTAAGGGTGTTCGAGGGGGGTGCGGGTCCGGTAGATGGATGGGAGGGTTGGTCTCCGGGTTGGTTGTCGAAGCTGTTGTGGATGTCTGCAATTTTGTTGTGGAAGAATGAGGCTAGTGAGTCGCAGAGTGTTTGAGAGGGGGTGATGTTGTTAGAGTTGGCCGAGGGATTGGTAAATTCCTTGACGATGTTGAAAAGTTCCTTGCTGTTGAGGGCGTTGTTATCTAGTCGTTCCTTGAAGGCCGTTTTCTTGGCCTTTCGGATCAGTTGGTGGTGTAGGCGGGTGGCGTTTTTGAAGGCGTCCTTGGTGCTGGTGGTTGGGTCTTTTTTCCAGGCTTTCTCAAGGGAGCGGCAGAGTTTCTTGGATTTCTTAAGCTCATCGTTGAACCATGAGGCCTTCTTGCTGCCAAGTTTGCTTTGACGCTTTTTCAGTGGTGCTAGGATGTCGGCGCTGTTAGATAGCCAAAGGGAGAGGTTGGAGGCGGCTTGGTCGGGGTTTGAGGAGTGGGCTGGGGGGTTTAGAAGAAGCGATGAGGAGATCTGGTCGATGGTGATTTTGTTCCAGTTTCTTTGCAGAGTTGGTTGGGGGTGATTGTTGGGTTTGGGCTTGTTGTAGGTAAAGTGAACGCAGCTGTGGTCACTCAGCAGCTTGTTTGTCAAGTACAGCCGCCAGGAACAGGGTGTGGGCTACAAAGGCTTCACTGTGCCAGGGGAAAAAATATAAAAGCGAGCGACATGCTAAAGGAATATGCTACTTACCAGTATGCATCTGTTCTTGGCATGTAGGGATACTGACATTCATATCTGTGCATAGATCGCCGCCTAGTGTTGGGTTCCGGATGATTGCACTTTGTTGTCTTGGAAGAGTCTTCGAAGTATCACGAGATAGGGGACTCCTCCCTTGGACTACAGTGCGCATGGGCATCTTCTCCATCCTCAGATTGTTTTTAGCCATTGTGGCAGAGATGGAGTGAAATAGTGTAAAGGATGTCCATGCAAATGATTGAATGCAAGAGAGTGTCTGCAGCCGCTACGGGCACCGGGGAGTAGGGTGGGCGATATGAATGTTAGCAGCCCTACATGCCAAGAACAGATGCATACTGGTAAGTAGCATATTCCGTTCGAGGCATGTGGGCTGCTGAATTCATATCTGTGCATAGACTGTATAGACGTATCTTATCTAGCGGTGGTTACCTGTGCCAGCTGCAGCAGTTTGAAAAAGTTTTGAGGACAGCCTGGCCTACAGCAGCTTGCTGTTTTGCTTGCACGTCTACACAGTAGTGTTTTGTGAAAGTGTGTATGGTGGTCCATGTGGCTGCCTTCCAGATGTCTTCAAGAGGAATATTTCCTAGGAAAGCCATGGATGCCCCCATTTCCTTGTAGAGTGTGCTCTTGGGGGGGACAGTTAAAGTGCGTTTTGCCTTTTGATAACATATTTGAATGCAGGGGAAGCTGACAACCACTTACCTGTGGGTCCTGAGACACGCCGACACCGCCAGGAGTCATACTGGGGCAGCCAGGGCCACCTCGAGCATGCCGCCACCGCCAGGAGTCATCTTGTTGCCACACGCGCCGTCGCTCCGGGACTACAGCTCACGGCAGCCTACGCGGCGGCACGTCCTCTGACACCGCAAAGAGCGCCAGGAGGCGCGTATAACCAGCGCTGCACCCGGCGGAGCGGGTGAGAAGGGGAAGCTGACAACCACTTACCTGTGGGTCCCGAGACACGCCGACACCGCCAGGAGTCATACTGGGGCAGCCAGGGCCACCTCGAGCACGCCGCCACCGCCAGGAGTCATCTTGTTGCCACACGCACCGTCGCTCCGGGACTACAGCTCCCGGCAGCCTACACGGCGGCGCGTCCTCTGACACCGCAAAGAGCGCCAGGAGGCGCGTATAAGAAACAAGTTACTTACCTGTAACTTTAGTTCTCCAGTATTGGTAACTTTCATAGATTCCCATTGCTTGTATCATTCCCCGTCGTCGGACTGGGAGCCTCGGTAATAATAAATATATATATATATAAATATATACTTAGGTAAATACACCCTAATAGGTGTAAAAAGTAAAAAATTAGGCCTAGGCCTCATTATATTTTGTAGCCTATAGGTGTCCTTATGTAAAAGGACCCAAACTCACATTAGCACCCAATCAGATTAGCCTCACCCTGTGGAACCTTCCTGAGAAAGCTCAGAGCCTCAGATTTTCGTAGCCGTTGCTTTGCCACATAATCACCTAGCCCAGAAGTGAGCTTTCCCAGGGGAGGCGGGTGGGCGCATGGGAATCTATGAAAGTTACCAATACTGGAGAACTAAAGTTACAGGTAAGTAACTTGTTTCTTACTCCAGTATTGGAACTTTCATAGATTCCCATTGCTTGTATCAGAGTAGATAGCAGTTAGCATACCTCAAACATTTCGTGCATAGTTATAGAACCATTATAAACCAATGATATTATACATCATAACAACATATAAATCAGCAACCATATCATAATAAACGAAATGTTTGAAAAAACAGGAGGAGGGAAGAGAGGAAAGCTCACCTCTTACTGGAAGAGATTTCTCAGGACTGCTTGTCCAACAGCCGAATCCCCCTTTGCAGCCGCCTCCAGGCAGTAGTGCCTCGTGAATGAGTGAGTACTGCTCCAGGTGGCCGCTCTGCAAATATCCTTTATCGATACTCCAGCAAACAGCGCTGTTGACGATGAGATCGATCTTGTGGAGTGCGCCTTCACCTGTCCTTCCAACGGTTTGCCTGCCGCCTGGTGGCAGAAACGGATCGCACTTGATATCCATCTGGAAATTCCCTGCTTTGACAAAGGAAATCCTTTTCTTGGGGCCCCGAAGGCCACAAACAGCTGGGGCGTCTTCCGAAATCCAGCTGTGCGTTGCAGATAAAATTTCAGACATCTCTGAACGTCCAGAGAATGAAGTGTCCTCTCAGCCTGAGTGGAAGGCCGAGGAAAAAAAGAATTCAGAACCACCGGTTCATTCAGATGAAAGTCTGTCGGTACCTTCGGAATGAATTTGGGGTTCATTCGTAGGATCAATGTATCATTCTTGAACTGCAAGAAAGGTTCTTTGATAGTTAAAGCCTGTAGTTCCCCTACTCTCCTTGCAGATGTGAGTGCCAGAAGAAGCGCCACTTTCCATGATAGGAACTTCAGTTCAACCCTATGAATAGGCTCAAATGGCGATCTCATCAGTTGAGCCAGGACCACATTCAAGTGCCAAACCGGAGGTGGGGGCCTGACTGGCGGAAAAACTCTAAACAGCCCTTTCAGGAATTGCTTAATTACCCTTGCTGATAGTAAAGAAGGGCCCGATCTTGTCCTTCTGTACCTGGAAATAGCTGCCAAGTGGACCTTGATGGAAGCATGAGCCAGACCTGCCCGTGCCAAAGATAGAATGTATGGCAAGAGCTGATGCGGAGCTGATGAGAATGGATGCACTCCATCCCTCTGGCACCATAAATAGAACCTTTTCCATTTCGCTCTATATGTCTTATTAGTGCTAGGAGCTCGTGCCTGTGACAAAATGTTCCTGCATTCTTCTGAAATGTCTAAATCCTTAAACTCTCTGTGTTCAGGAGCCAAGCTGTCAACTGAAGCGAGCTCGGGTTCGGGTGGAGAACCTGGCCGTTGTACATTGATAGAAGGGTCTGGTTGGGGTGCAGATGAATGGGCCGCTTTTCCGATAGAAGAAGCAACTCCGTGAACCAGAACTGGCGAGCCCAGGCAGGCGCTATTAGTATCATCCTGCACTTGTCCAGCTTGAGCTTCTTGAGGACACGAGGAATCAGGGGAAATGGCGGAAAGGCGTAAACAAATGCGCCGGACCAAGACATCAAAAGGGCATTCCCCAGTGACCCTCGATGGTGTTCCCTGCTCGCATAACACCGGCATTTCTTGTTCCTCGGTGTTGCAAACAGGTCGATCGCTGGGGTTCCCCAACGGGAGAAGATGTCCTTGACCACTGTGTTGTCCAGTTCCCACTCGTGTGAGACTGCCCTCAAGCGGCTTAGCGTATCTGCCTTCGTGTTGCATACTCCTGGAAGGTGTTCCACCACGAGCGTGATGTTCTGTGAGATCACCCACTCCCACAGCAACTGGGCTTCCTGAGAAAGCAGTTGTGATCTTGTGCCGCCCTGCTTGTTGACGTAATGCATTGCGGTGGTGTTGTCCGTACGCACCAGGATGGCCGAATTTGAAATCCTTGGAAGGAACGCCAACATTGCCAATCGAATAGCCCTTAGCTCCAGAACGTTGATATGCAAGCGACGTTCTAATGGTGTCCAATGGCCACTGACCTGGAGATCTTGCATGACCGCTCCCCAACCCTGAAGGGAGGCGTCTGTGGTAATGACGCGAGGAGCCGGTGCCGCTCTGAAACTGAGACCCACTGCGAGGTGAGATTTCTTCATCCACCATGAAACCGTCCGTTTCATCTGCTGGGTGACCGTTACCTTGTCGTCGAACGACCCTTCCACTTGTCTCCACTGAAGGTCCAGTTCCTCCTGCAAGGGGCGCATTCGCAGCCTGCAGTGCGGAATCAATTGAATACAGGATGAAATCGACCCTAGAAGAGATTTGTACATCCTGACTGTCATCCAAGTTTTCCTCTGCAGCCGAGCGGCTGAAGACATGAGTTTCAACTGTCTCTCTTCCGATGGGAAGGCTTTGCACAACTGAGTATCGAGGATCGCTCCCAAGAACTTCACCATACCTGACGGTTGAAGAACCGATTTCTCTCTGTTGAGTTGCAAACCCAGATGAATGAAGAGGCTCAAGCATGTGTCCACTGCTTCTGTTGCCTCTTGGAAGCTTGGTGCCTTCAGCAGCCAGTCGTCTAAGTACGGGAATACTTCCAGCGACTGTCTTCTCAGAAAAGCTGCTACCGGGGCCAGCACCTTTGTGAATATCCGAGGAGCGGATTTTAATCCAAATGGGAGCACCATGAACTGGAAGTGACTCTTGCCCACTGTGAAGCGAAGATAACGTCTGTGAGCCGGATGGATCGGGATATGAAAATAGGCATCTTCCAGGTCTAGTGTAGCCATGAAATCGCCTGGATTCAAGAGGCGCAATATGTCCTGGAGTGAAATCATCCGAAACGACAGCTTCACGAGATAGGTATTGAGCTCCCTTAAGTCCAGGATCGGACGCCACTTTAGTTTCGTTTTTCGGATCAGAAAAAATCTTGAATAGAAACCTTCTCCTCTTTGTGATAGGGGAACACGTTGGATCGCCCCCTTCCGAAGCATTTGTTGAACTTCCAATTGCAGAAGGTTTAGATGTTTTGAAGTAGTGGCGTGGGGAGCTCTTGTAGGTGGAAACTCCTGGAATTCTAGAGTATGCCCATGTCGGATGATGTTCAATACCCACTGATCCGATGTTATTTCTTCCCAGCTGCTCAGATGTTGAGATATCCTGCCGCCCACTGGAGATACCAGAGGCGGAGGAACAGTTGGCAGAGTCAGGAGGCCGCTATTGACGCTTGCCAGCGTCTTTGCCCTGACGCCCCTGACGTCCACGAGCGTTCTGACGAGAGAACGATTGAGACTGTGACTGTCTCTGATAATATTGATTGCCGTACTGTGGTCTGTACGACTGCGACTGCTGCGAGTATCGCTGTTGTTGATAACCACCTCTTGGAGAAGTGAAGCCTCTTCCTCTCGCTCCACGGAATGGTGTCTTTCTATATTGTAGGTTCCCCAGAGCCCTTGCTGTCTCTGTGTCCTTCTTTATTCCCTGTAGGGTGTCATCGACATGTTTCCCAAATAACATGTCCCCATCAAAGGGCAAGTCCAGAATCTTATTTTGGACCTCTGGTCGAAAATAGGTCGCTCGTAGCCACCCCTGCCGTCGAAGAACAGCCGCGCTGCCCAGAGCACGGAAAGAAACGGTGGCGATGTCCATCGCACAATCAATCATCTCAGAAGAAGACCGTTGTCCTTCTTCCAGAAGTTTCCGAGCTTCAGCTCTAGGGTCATCCGCCAGTAATTCCACATAGTGCGCAACATCACTCCACATCTGGCGGTCATATCTTGCTAGAATCGCCAAGGCATTGGCCGCCCTGACCAACAAACTAGCCATAGAAGAAAATCGCTTTCCAGCGTTGTCTAACCTTCTACCCTCCTTGTCCGGTGGAGTTGTGAGGGTGGCCGAAGGATTCCGTGATTTCTTCTGCGCCGCCTGCGATATGACTGAGTCTGGTCTAGGTTGTCCAATCAAGCAGGCGGGACTGTCATCCGGAGCTTTATACTTTTTCTCCAAGCGTGGAAGTGTTGGAATGACTGTCGCTGGAGACTGCATCACCTTCTTTCCTTCATCCCAAATGTGCTCTACAATGGGAATCGAACGCACTGTCTTACGGTATGCCTCTTTAAAATCATACAAAAAACAATCCGTAGATGTTGCCGGCATGGCTAGCTTAAAGCGTGCCGTGGCTCTTTCCATCAAGCTGAAGAAACCTCCCACATCCGCCGGAGGTGAATCTACCGGGTCCGGCACCGGAGAAGCCGGATCCTGTGCTATATACTGGTTCCATTCGTTATCAGGATTCTGATCCTGGTTCTGTTCATCCTCATCCGAGGTATCATCCTGGACCTGTGTCTGCCGAGGATATTCCCTCTCCTCTTCCCCCTGTGAAGGGGCCACAGACTGAACTGCCATCACCTGAGGCTGAACATGCGCCTGACCTTCCACTGGTCGCGACCCTTGCCTGCTTCTATACTCCTCCAGCATTGCTCTCAAGTCCGTCAAAAGACTCATAGGCATTGTAACCGTGCCCTGTTGTGCCTGAGTTTCCTGGTATGCGACCTGTTGTTGATGTCGCTGCTCCTGCCCATAATAGTACTCATCATCCTGGTCAGAATCGTGGTATTTCAGATGCAACTGAGATGGGCTATATGCATCCCCATACATCTCATTCTCCGAGTACTCATCCTCATCCAACAACAGGGCTGGGGGTAATGATGACACCTTTCTAGGTGAAGTCATATCCGGCGTTATTCTCCTCTTCCTGGTGCCTCTATCACCTGCCGTCGACGGCATCTCCATAGTCTGAACCGTCGTCGACGGGACCGTCGACGAGACAAACTTCACCGTCGACGGGATCGCCATCGTCGACGGGCTCGTCATCGTCGACGGGTTCGTCATCGTCGACGGAACTGCCATCGTCGACGGGCTCACCCTCGTCGACGAGATCGTCGTCGTCGACGAGATTGCCACCGTCGACGGGATAGTCATCGTCGACGGAATTGTCTTCGTCGACGAGGTGGTAACCGTCGACGTAGTCATCGTCGTCGACGCTGTAGTCGACCCAGTCTTCGTCGACGGCATCGTCGTCGAAGTCCTCGTCGACGCTGTCGTCGTCGTCATCCTCGTCGTCGATGGATGGCTCGTCGATGTATGAGGAGACAAAGTCACCACAGAGGCTTTGGCGCCTTTTTTGACCACTGTTGAAGCCTCTACAGTTGGTTTCTTGAAGGACTTAGAAACTTTCTCCTGATGTGAAGGCCCAGCCGAGCCCTCATCCAGTTTTGCCTTCAGCACCTGAGGTGCTAGCCTTTCCCTCTCCTTTACACTCACGTGAGGAGATTCGCTAGGCCCGGGCTTGCCAGACCTATCAGAGGTCCCACGCAAAGCCTTTGAGGGGGGTTCAGATGAAACTTCCTCAGATGGTACACCCCTCTTCAAAGATGTCTTGGAAGATGATGATCTGGCATCTTCATCATCACTAGAAACCACTTCTTCCTTCTTTTCCAACTTTCTCAGCCAAAGAAGTAACCGACCTTCACGATCTCGAAGAGTCTTAACAGACATCATCCTGCATATCTTACAACCCTCTGGCTTGTGGTCAGGGTATAAACAGTATATACAATCCTTATGTTTATCCTCAGTATAAAGTCGTTTTTTGCCACAAGTGGCACAAGGCCTGAAAAGGCTCTTCTTTTCCATATCAGCCATAGTAAGAATTTAAAGGAATCCTGTCAAAAAACAGCTTAAATAGTACCTCAACGTAGAAGTTAGAGCAGAGCTCTAAAGAGACTCCCTGTCATCAACGATGCGGTAGAAAATCTGAGGCTCTGAGCTTTCTCAGGAAGGTTCCACAGGGTGAGGCTAATCTGATTGGGTGCTAATGTGAGTTTGGGTCCTTTTACATAAGGACACCTATAGGCTACAAAATATAATGAGGCCTAGGCCTAATTTTTTACTTTTTACACCTATTAGGGTGTATTTACCTAAGTATATATTTATATATATATATATTTATTATTACCGAGGCTCCCAGTCCGACGACGGGGAATGATACAAGCAATGGGAATCTATGAAAGTTCCAATACTGGAGTAACCAGCGCTGCACCCCGCTTCGCGGGACGCCCGGGGCGAAGCCCGGGCAAAGGGCGGGCCCTCTACGGCCCTCATCGGCACGAGTAGGCCAGGCTAGGCCACCTCCCTAAAAATTTTCACTGAGTACCAGGTATCAGCTCCAGCCAGCTCATCCAGTGGAAGTGTTATTGCTTTTTGTTGATCGCCTCCAAAGTCCTAGTTACCAGACGGGGGTCGGTACGTAGCCTGTAAAAGCTGCCACCGAATCGCCCAGGAGCTTGGAAAGAGGAGGGGGCCCTCGGTGAGAAGTTGATAGCACACACAACACCACTATGAACCAGGAAAATAGTCCGCTGGATACCTGTATAAGGCGCTGAAGTAAGACATTTGTTTTTAAACCTTTGAGATTTATATTTTGTCATTTTATTGAGTTGTGGGTATAAGACTATCACACCCCTTTGTATAATTATGCCTAAAAAAAATAATCACATGGGATCTGAAACACCAAAGAACACCATGGAAAACTATCTTGTTCAAGTGGTCAACAAGATAAACAGTGAGCGCAGACAGTCGTTGGGACTGTCCCAGTCACCTATTCTCCCTCCTATGAGCCCACCGACTTCCTCGCAAACAAATGTGTCTCTGCTATTAGACTCTAACAATGATGCTCATGAAACAAACTCCCCAGTAAATGTTAGTACTGATACCAGTGCAGCAAATGTGGTGGATACTGAGCCACATGTGGACAATGACTCAGATGCACAGGCCGTCATTGTGGTTGAAGAAAAAGAAGAAGTGGAGGACGAACCATCTGCAAAGCAGACCACGAGGGCAGTTAGAGCCTGCCGTAGATTACAAAACAAACGCGGGGGGGGGCACGCTCTGGAAAAGTAAGGTTATGTCACCACCAAAGAGAAAAAATATTCGCCAGAACGATGAGGAGAACTATTCGAGGGAGATATCGGATGAGGACCTAATGTCAAGAATAGCAGAGCTGTTAGAAATAAAAATTCAGACACTCATTAAGCCACTTATTAGCAAGATTGATAAACTTTCTGCGGACATAAAGAAATTGGGAGTTACACAAAATGCATTAGCAGATGTGATAGGAACTGTCTTAAGCAATGTTAATAAGGGCCACGACTGTCCAAAGGAAGATAATGAATCTGGGTCAACTTCAGATGCTATTCCACCAGGGCCAACTCTTCCGGAATGCCCGCAAACTGGCCCCATTATCAATGATTTGCCATTAGAAGCCCCAATTGCTCAACAAATTGATCCATCACATGCTACAGTGCCCCCTAGTTCAGAAGAAGATCCAACACAATTTGTAGTTGAAGCATCGCCATTGGTGTTAGTTCTAGCTAATACACCAATCCTATCACCGGGTCAAACCGAGTCAACATCGTCACTAAAAAGCAAGGCACTATACTGGCTGTCAAATAATATGCGGACAGCACAGGGGGGTGAACAGCGGCTGGCTGACGAAATCAAAATGGCAAGGAGGGTTAGATGGATAGGAAATAAGCAAAAAAATGGAAGGGCGACTGTGTGATATTAAATCTTTCAAACCCAGCTGCTCTTCCCGATATTCTATCCAACATTCTTCCACCACAAAGAAGAAGTAGTTCTATAATCCCCCTTATATTAGAATTCTTTTATAATGAGTCGCAAAAAGCCAACAATCATAAGCCCCTGAAGCCAGCTTGGATAGCGAGAAATAATGGATGGGGTGGGGGATCTAAAATGTTTGACACGAACTATGTTGCTAAAAATAGGGCTGGCCCATGGCAAGTTAACCAACATAACATTCCTTGTTCCACCACTCCAGGGCAAAATTGGAATCTAATGGGCAGACGAGGGCCGGGCACATTTGCCAACAACTGGGAGGCCTTAGGTAATGGCAATTACAACGGAGGATGGCCAGGGGTGCAGCAGAATTTATTATATCCTATTACTCCTGCACCCATAGGCAATGGCAACCATAACGGAGGATGGTTGGGTGCTCATCTGAATCCAGCATATCCTATTACCCCTGTACCTAGATGGAATGCACCAGCAAATGGTTGGGGTCCTGGGGCTCCATCTTATAATTGGGGAGTTAGTACCTCAAATAGGTTTGAGGCCCTAGCTGGCTTAGCTGATTGCGATTGACTTAATGGTGGGGCTTTGGCAATGTCATGTGGCATAGAATATACACATCCTAGCTTGCATCCTGAAGTTGTACCAAAGCAGACTGCACTTGTTAAAAATTCTCAACAGCCACAGTACTATGTTGATTTAACGGCACAAACACTACATTTTGATGCAAATGGGCCTATTATACAACAGCAGGTAACAGAGAAACCAGATGTTCTAGAAATAACAAAAATAATCTGTTGGAACATTGCAGGTTTGAAAAAAAACCTTTCAGACCCGGCCTGGCATGACTATTTGGCTAGTGGGGATTTAATTATGTTCCAGGAAACCTGGGGGCTCGAGAATTATTTCAAGGTTGACTATAGATCCTTTTTCATCCCCGCAGTCAACACAAATGGGGGAAGACCTTCTGGCGGACTAGCAATATGGGTGAAAATTACAGGTGGCCTGTCTTTTAAGCAAATTGATACAAATAATCCCGACATTTTATTACTTGAGTTAAAAAATACCAGGGGTTGTAGCATTTACGTGATCAATATTTACAGTAGACCCCATTGATCGTGTAAAGAATCATCAGTTGTAACCCATTTGAGTAATATTGTGGCGGGGTTTGACCAAAACGCAATAATGATTATAGGTGGTGACATTAATAGAGGTTTCGAACCTATAATAGGCCTAGAAGACATCCACAAAGACGAGGACAGTGCTAATAATATAACCCATGGTTGACACAAATTATAAAGCACCTTGCACAGTGAGTGCCTTACAACTATTGAATCTGCCCCTCGAGTTAGGCCTACGCGCCTGCAATGGGCGGTTGCCCTCAGATTGCCCCAGTAAACCAACTTTTACCAGAGGGGCTAATCCTAGCCATTTAGACTATTTGATAGTTTCTCTGAATTTATGGCCCATGATCATCGATCTAATGGTGGATGACCGCACGGAAAGCGACCACTACCCATTGATTCTATCTGTCCAGACTCAGATCTTTAAAACCCTTGTTAAAAGTGCCAAAAGTACTGTTTCCTTACCACAGGACCCTTTAGTGGCAAATAACCGTAGATCTCTGAAGTGGCCAGTGGTTTTGGGTAACACAACAATCAGTCAAATCTATAATGTATTTGTGAGGCACATGTCCCCTCTTATAGGAAATAGTACTGTTACCCAAAATCCTTGTCTGATAGAATCCCATGATCATTTAATTGATCAACTTGGCGAGATCCTAACTAGGGCGGTAAAAAGACCATATAACGCCCAAAAGAGTAAACAAACAGGGATCACCTGGTACAACCAGGAATGCCGGAGAGCCAAAACAGACCTAATTACAGCGGTCAGGGGGGATTCAGCGGACATTGTGAGAATTAAGAGAGCTCAGTACAAAAGAACATTAATAATGGCCAAAAAAGAGTGGGACGAAAGGGTTTGGTCAGATTTGTTGGACGCATGTAAGTGTAAAGATCAGACCTCCTTCTGGAGCCTCATCGCTAGAGGCACCAGGGGGGCGACTGAATGTAAAGATAGATTCTTAGAGGAGGAAATTTGGGTCAAGCATTTCTCCTTGTTATATGCTTGTGAAAACTCTGGCGAGGCTGAAGGCTGGGACAGCTTGCAGCCTCTTTTAGATGCGCATGACACACCTCTTGTCTTCTCTCTGCCAGAAACAATTCTAGCAATCAAGGCAGTTAAGCCAGGGAAAGCGCCAGGCCCTGACGGAATACCAGGTGATCTTTGGAAGCACGAGAACTATATTTGGGCTCCTTATATCAATTTATTATCTAATGATATTGCTAGAGGAGCTCCTGTCCCAGAAACCTGGAAGGGGGCGGAGATTGTAACACTGTTCAAGAAGGGTGACAGGTCAAATCCTTCGCATTTTCGGCCTATCAGCCTAATTGACGTGTTGCAAAAAAATTTTGCCCGCCAAGTCCTTAGCCGCCTTTCAGCTTGGATTGAAGAACACTATCTATACAAAATACCAGGCAGGTTTTAGATCAAAGATAAGCACCGTAGACCAGGTTTTTAGATTTTTATGTTTAGTCTGGAAATATACGATTATAAGAGGTTCCCATATATACGTGACTTTTGTCGATTTGAAGGCAGCTTTTGATATGGTTCCTAGGGTAGCACTATGGAAGACATTAAACAAGATGGGCGTCCCCGGGAACATCCTTCAAATCTTAATTAGACTTCACGAGAATAACTACGCACGAGTTAGATGGGGACCAAACGGAGAAGTCAGTGAGAAGATAAAAATAGCGAAAGGGGTAAGGCAAGGGTGCGTAATGGCACCTACCTTATTCTCCTTATACGTCAATGATATTCCCGACACTCTCTTGGGCTGCGAGCATGACTCTCCCAAATTGAGCGGGCAAGCCGTTCCGGCATTATTGTTTGCAGACGACACTATTTTAATTTCTCAGACACCCAGGGGGCTTCAAAACCTTTTAAATAAATTTAGCTTGTATTGTCATGACAAGGAACTAGAAATTAATTCCTCAACAACAAAAGTTATGACAATCAATCCTCACAAAGGTTTTAGCAAAGTTTTTAAGATAAATAACGAACCGATTGAAGAAGTCCCCAATTTTAAATACCTGGGTATCATTTTAGACAGTAAAGTTACATGGAAAACACAATTGGAGAACTCAAAATTAAGGCTAACTCAAAATCAGTGTCCGATTTTAAAGAGGCATAAGAATAGCCATTTTAAAGCAGTCTCACCAGCCATTGAACTATTTAAGTACAAAGTGCAATCATCCTCACTTTATGGCGCGGATCTCTGGGCCTATGCTTTAAAGGATACCTTCCGAGTGAGGGAAAATTCCTTCATTAGGCAACTTTTAGGGATACCTGGGTCAACACCACTGACACCCGTACTATGGGACCTTAATTTTCGACGTACAGATGACTATGCTTCTCTCCGTCCGCTGCTCTATTGGGTCCGCTTATGGTCCATTGAGGAGCTGACTGATTACAGAGAAGCATTGAAAGAGATATTGGCTATAAGGAATATCACGCATTTGCCATGGTTAGAGTATGTCAAAAAATGGTTCGAAAAGCTAGGGTTAAGTGATTTTTGGTTTGACCCTGATTCTCTCACAAATAGCTCAAAAAGGATCTTGAAACAAAGGTACTGGGACTATATTAGAGATTCAGTGCTATCAAACCCCAGAACAGGGACTCTAACTTCGAATTTTTTTTAATTTAAAGTGACCATGCAATTAGAGCCCCTTATGGATGAAATTTACCCTCCATTGGCCAAAAGCCTATACTTAAAGTTCCGGTATGGTATTTTGCAATTAAAAGAAAGGACATCTAGCTGGAACTGCAATAAGGGGTTGGTCGGGCCGTCGGATCCGATATATGTGAGTTTTGCGAGATGGGGCTGAAAGAGGATGTGTCCCATGTTTTATTTATATGCCCAGCATATCTTAAAGCCAGGAAAAAATGGCTAAAGCCAATCTGTAAAAAGTTAGGTCTCCGACAAATTAAGGTTGGACTTAGAATTTTTAAGGGAGACACTGCCCAACCGATTGTGTTCAGCCTGAGCCGTTTCCTCTTATGCTTAGCCTTGATTAGGAAGATGAAAGACCAAAAAACGTAAGGAAATAGGCTAGTTTACCATGTTACTGAGTCACCTGTTGACTGCTAAAGTGCTGCCTGCTTTAATGTTCTGGTGTACACTTTTTAACAAAAACAGATGCTTAATTTATTGTTTTATTATTCTGTATATTTATTCAGTGTTCTTGTACATTAGAGGGGCCAACTAGGACCAAGCCACCCCCAAGTGGACAAACTGGGAAATGAATTGAATTCTATGTATTATATACAAAGGAAGTGTATTGATATTTTTATCTACCCGCTATTTTATGTATTTAAATTGTGATATGATGTATTATGATTAAATGTATTGTATCTTATAAGGTTTTTTAAACCGAATAAAGATTGAAATGAAATGAAATGAAATGAATGCATTTACCTATCCATCTGGCTATTCCTGACTTTGAAATAGGATTTCCTTTGTGTTGTGGTGCAAAAGCAACAAATAGTTGTTTTGTTTTTCTAAATGATTTAGTTCTGTCCACATAATAAAGTAGAGCTCTTTTTACATCCAGTGTGTGTAGGGCTCTCTCAGCTACTGACTGTGGATTTTGAAAGAATACTGGCAGTTCTATTGATTGATTGATATGGAAATTGGATACAACTTTAGGCATAAATTTAGGGTTGGTTCTAAGAACCACCCTGTTGGCATGTACCTGCAGGAAAGGTTCTTGAATTGTTAGTGCTTGTAATTCGCTCACTCTTCTGAGTGAGGTAATGGTAACTAAGAATGCAACCTTCCACGTTAAGAATTGTAGTTCGCATGAGTGTAGGGGTTCGAAAGGAGGTCCCATAAGTCTGGTAAGCACTATATTTAGATTCCAGACTGGGGAAGGGGGGTGTCTTGGAGGGATTACCCTTTTCAAACCCTCCATGAAGGCTTTGATTGCTGGTACTCTAAACAGTGAAAAGTGATGCCTGTTTTGAAGGTATGTTGCTATAGCAGCGAGGTGTAGTCGTATAGAAGAGTATGCTAAGTTACATCTTTGTAAATGCAGCAGGTAACATATAATGTTTTGTATGGAAGCGTCTAATGGGTTGATTTGGTTATTGTTGCAGTAAATAACAAATCTTTTCCATTTAGCTGCATAGCACGCTCGTGTGGTTGGTCGTCTTGCCTCCCTAATGATGTTCATGCAGTCTGGGGGCAAGTTAAGGTATCCGAACTCGAAGACCTCAGGAGCCAGATCGCTAGGTTCATCTGATTGGGATCTGGGTGTCTGATTTCTCCATGGTTCTGAGTTAGAAGATGGGGAGCAAGGCACAGTCTTTGATGAGGAACTACTGAAAGTTCTAGGAACGTTGTGTACCACGGTTGTCTCGCCTATGTGGGAGCAACTAGGATTAGCGTGAATGAGTGTTGCCTCAGTTTGCGCGCCACCAGCGGGATCAGCGGTGCTGGGGTAAAAGCGTACGCAAATCTGCCTGACCAAGTCATCCATATCGCATTGCCCTGTGACAACGGATGTGGGAACCTGGTGGCAAAGTACTGGCATTTGGAGTTTTTTTTGTGGCAAACAGGTCTAAGTCTGGGTGACCCACTCTTTGAAGAATGACTGGAGAACTTGGGGGTGAATCTCCCCTTCATGTAGTTGTTGGCTGTGCCTGCTGAGCAGGTCGGCAATTTGATTGTCCTTCCCTGGAAGGAGTTCTGCTTGGAGAAAAATGTTTTTTGGAATCGCCCACTTCCATATGCTTTGTGCCAGATGGGACAGCTGTGAAGAGTGCGTTCTTCCCTGTTTCTGGATATAGTACATTGCGGTCATGTTGTCCGTCCGGATCAACACCGTCTTGCTGTACAAGTATTTCTGAAATGCTTTCAGGGCTAGAAATATTGCTAGCAACTCTAGTTGGTTGATATGCAGCTTTTTCTGTTTGTTTGTCCAGAGCCCTTGTACTGTGTATTGAAGGAGATGGGCTCCCCAGCCTGTCAGTGATGCGTCCGCTGTTAGTACTAGTTGTGGAACCGGCTCTTGGAACAGTCGCCCCTTGGAAAGGTTTTGTGGGTTCCACCACTGCAGAGAGTTGTGAGCGCAACTGTCTACCAACACTAGGTCTTTTAGTTGTCCTCGAGCCTGGTTCCATTGCCGTGCTAGGCATTCTTGTAATGGGCGCATTTGAAGTCTGAATGTGATTGGACCGCTGCACTCCAAGGTAGAAAGTGTTATCCAGAGGTAGATATTCTTCAATGGTGATAGGTGCGCAGGAAAACACCTTCTGGGTCCAAAAGGTGTTACAAATCTAAGAGCAAAGTACGCCTTACATCTAGTAAGGACAATTCCTGGGCACTCTGATATGCACGAAAGTGCGTGATTCAAGTTAACTCTCCTCTATTTACGCTGCCAGAAGACAAATTCGTACTCAAACGAATAAATCAACTGACGGAGATACATCATCGTCTGAGGACACGACACGACCAGGATTTACCCGAGGACAACCCAGACCACGACCTTTTCCAACCGGCCCTCAAAGATCTGACCAGCCTTCAACTTCTGGTGCACCCAGTGACCCCAGAACCAACCTTAGGAACCTCGCTGAATCATCGTCTTTTTTAGAAACAGGCCGAGTACCAACAGTAGACCCAGGAGGTCCCGTAGGACCCACCGACTTACCACCACCGGCCAAATATACCAGGAGTCACAGAATCTAATAATCAATATCTCACGGATACCGTTAACTACAAACCAACAACAAGTTCTTCAAAAGGGCATGAACTTTGTACCCACATACCACACGAACGAGCTTGATACTACCATATCTTTCTACAAGTTCATGAGAACATTACGTCTTAGACACTTCTTTACCAACATTTGTCCCCCCCAAACAACTCAAGAATCAGGGACACTCATGGGTTTAAGACCGAAAAGCACCTTCATTCCGCCTTCCAGCCACAAAGTTTTGGACACATTTGAAATAGATGTTCAACAAGACTTACACACTATCTACAGAACCACTCAAAAACAGCGTTCAAATCTATCTACTAGTGAATACCAAGCGCTAAGGCACCTTTCTTCTAACAGAGACCTAACAATCTGTAAAGCAGACAAAGGAGGAGCGCTAGTAGCTCTAGACACCAGTTATTACTCTCAAAACTTGGACGCCCATCTCAACAACTCTGATCTTTATATGCCTTTGAATACTGATCCCACCAACAATTTCAAGGAAACACTGGTTACCGTCGTGAACAAGGCAGTCTTCACCGGCACCATTACAGAAAGAGATAAAAGATATCTCATTAAAGAACTGTTCTTTTCCTCAGGAGCCATTCTGCCAAGCTGAGTGTACTGGGTAGAAGACATTGTCCAACTGTAAGTGTCCTCCCTAACCTTCCATAGAAGCATCTTTTGTTACTATGTATTCTGAAATCACTAGGAGAAAGGAGAGATCCTGGGACAGAAGTGATTCTTGTGGCCATCTAGTGTCTGACAATTGGCATATCATAGATTGCCAGTGTATGCCTTGTGGCACGGATAATCTTAAAAAATCTGTTTTTTTAAGCATTTTTACCTCCATATCTTGTGCCCATTTCAAAAATACATAGGTTTAGAAGACTTATCTTGAGCCCCTTTTTCATATTTTTCCCCTGAAACATTAGCCATCTTTTTCCAGTTTTCTTGGTCCTCTCCAGAGTAATCCACAAACCCTGGGTATCTTTAGAATTCCCAATTTGTGGATGGGCGGGGAGGTAGCATATCTGGCATGGATACCTTATGTGGAAAAAAGTTATGAAGCCCAAAGCACCAACGACGCCCAAATAGCCAAAAAAGGGCTCAGCACTGGGAGGAAAGGCCCAGCAGTTAAGGGGTTAATATGTAGCACTATTATTTAGACATGAATCAGCTTAAAATGCATCATCTTACCGCTCCTGTCTTGGTATTGTCTATGTTGCAATCTGGAATAATTTTAGAGAGCTGGACAATCCAGTTGTTTATCTTGTCCCGTCTTCTCCTCTCCACTATGGAGAAAAAAACACAGAAAGCTTTCAACTACATTGGGTATTAGTATTACTCATTTCAAACAAACCTTTTCATCTAACATGCTCAGAGTCCGCAACAATGTCTTTAGTTTGAAACAAATAAAATAGCATTTATACTTTGTTCAACTTTATAAAATACATGTGGCTGAAAATTCCCATATGAATCCTGCCTCCTCCCCCCCACACTCACAGGGAAGAAATACGAGCATTGCCATTGCCAATAGGTATCGCCTTTGGGACCTTAGAAGTATTTAGTTATGCAGCACAATATCCTTGGTCCAACAACATCAACTGTTGCACGGCTAAACACTTATAAGGTCCCAAAGGTGAGACCTATTGGCTGTGCTATGAAAGAAGCTGCTTGAATCTTTACTGGCGCGAGAACCGCGTTATCCGAGTAGAAAGACTGCAATTGAACTTTAAAAATTGTTTTATGAATGCTTGAAAATAGAATTTTAAAATCGTCACCTGTTAGTTTAAAATTGCACTGCTGTACGTTCTACTCATTGCATTTGTGGGAATTGAGGGGGTAACTGTTTGCCACATATCTTGCCCGCCATCTTGCAAGTCAGCTCTCTGGTCGCCGAGATCGTGAGGGCTATATTAAGCCCGCTGACGCGACCTCGCAGCGTGAAAGAAGCTGCCTGAATCTTTACTGGCGTGAGAACCGCGTTATACGAGTAGAAAGACTGCAAATGAACTTTGAAAATTTTTTATGAATGTTTGCAAATAGAATTTTAAAATCGTCACCTGTTAGTTTAAAATTGCACTGCTGCACGTACTGCTCATTGCACTTGTGGAAATTGAGGGGGGAACTCTTTGCCACATAACTTGCCCGCCATCTTGCAAGTCAGCTCTCTAGTCGCTGAGATTACCAGGGCTATATTAAGCCCAATGACGCGACCACGCAGCGGACATGCCACGGGCCTTTCCAAAGGCAAGCCCGTCTGCGCCCATTTGGGATCATTGGCCAGAACCCCTGCCTGTTCCACACCAGGAAAATTACGGTATAACCCAAATCAACTTAAACTTCTAAACCCAACCCCAGATCCCGCTTGTCTTCACTCCATCGCTCCTGACCGGTGGAACTATAGATGTAAGCATTGTTCCCATAATTTCCAGGACCTTAGTCCTACCAATTCACATGCAGCTAAACCGCAGCAACTTGCTCTCCCTCCCGGCTACATAATACAGAGACTAGATCGAACTAATGGCAAGGGGGGTGGAATTGCCATTATTTTAAAGAATCATCTCCTTTGTAGAATCTTGGGGAGTCCTTTTAAACTGCGAAAATCTTCATTTTTCAAAACGATTCACACCTACGTTAACTTTTTCAGGGATCCTGATTTATTGCCCCCCAGGACCCATAGGCCAATTCTGCGACTCACACAGACATGGTGTCCAAATTTGCAAATTCCACCGCCAACTTTACCATTCTTAGAGATTATTAATATTCATTTCGATGATATAAATTCTAAACATGCAACCAAGTTGATCTCAGATATAGCGGCCTTGCAGCCAACTCAAAAAGTACAGTTAGCAACACATGCAAAAGGACACCTCCTAGGCCCTATTTTTTCCAGGTCTGAAGGAGCTATCCTGTCAAGCACCAATACCCATTCCCTGGTCGGATCAATCCCTCATCCCTTTTCCTGGTCCCCTGCTTACACCAATTCCTCAACTCGACTAGTACAAACGAAGTCCTGATGCTGGTCAAAACTCCCACTAGATTCCTGGACATCAACTCTGGAGAGATCTAGGCCTGTTTTTGACCCGGACCCGATAGTGGCCAATGAGAAATTTGACAACTGGATTAACAACTCCTTGGATTCAGTTCTTCCTAAAACAATTATTAAGCTGCATAAAGGTCCTAATAAAGCTGTTTGGTATACTCCAAAGCTCGGAGAACTGAAACAAATATGTAAAAAGGTGGAGAGGCTGGAGAAGGAATTTCTCCCCAGACAAGAAGCAGGAATATAAGAATGCCATCAAAATTTACTACAGGAAATTAGAAACACCCAAGATTATAGCTTCCTCTGCTAACTCCTCTCGGGAAACCTTCCAAATTGTCAAGAAATTAATGAATGTCCCTTCCCTCCCTGACTCCCCCACCACGTCAGATCTACGCTGTAACGAAATGGCGGATTTTTTCATAATAAAATCAAGAATATCTATGGATTCTTCTCTACCACCGAAGACCCCAATCTTATCTATCACGATAAGCCCTATTCAGAGGGCAAGGAAACATGTCTAGCAGCCTTTCCTATAATGGACTATAATTGTCTGCTAGCGACGGCTGGCCGTGTAAAAAGCGGATCACCTAATGACCCTGCCCCACTCAGTATTCTTAAACAAGTAACAGAGACAGTTGGCTCAGTCATCTTAGATGTGGTTAATTCCTCTATTGTATCCGGAGTAGTTCCCCCTCCCTGGATCCCTATGTCAGTGCTTTTTTGAAGAAATCTACCTTAGATCCTGACTGTTTGGCCAACTACCATCCGATTTCCCTTCTCCCGGGAATCAGCAAAATCTGAAGAGAAATATGTATATATTACACTCTCTGCTTACTTAAAAATCCAACCATCTTCTCCACTCAACCCAAACAGGATTTCGTCCCGATCTCGGCACAGAGACAGCGCTCTTAGCTGTCCTGGAAGAATCAAGAAAAATTCTTGATTCAGGAGATCATCTGCCGTGATCCTTTTGGATCTGAGCGCAGCCTTCGATACGGTGAATCACCGTATCTTGATTGACCGTCTCAGAAGTTTGGGGGTGACCGGAACAGCGTTAACCTGGCTGAGGTCATTCCTGGAAGGGCGATCCTTCCAAGTATTTGAGGGTGAAGCGACTTCCAAGCCCTGGCCCCTTTCATGTGGAGTTCCACAGGGCTTGTCTTTTCAACGCCTATATGGCTCCACTGGCAGATTTCATACAGCCCTATGTAGTAAACATCGTAACATATGCTGATGATACTCAGCTAGTGGTTTCGCTTAACCATCCCGATCCATCCACATCCTGCCTCTGTACCGGTCTCAAAGAAGTGGCTAAATGGATGCACTACTCCCATTTGAAGCTGAATGGGGACAAGACAGAGATCATGCTCCTTGGTAATCCGTCATTATTTAGACCAACTGAGATGTGGTCGACGGCAATGGGACCAGCACCCATTCCCGAATCAAATATAAAGAGTTTGGGGTTCTGGCTGGACTCAGACCGTACTCTTAAAGTCCAAGCCAGAAAGGTGGTCGCCGCCTGTTTCAGCATGCTCAGAATGCTACGCAAAGTACTGCCTCAACTCCCCTTTCAAGCCAGGAAACTTGCAGTCCAAGCGCTTATTCTATCACACTTGGACTTCAACAACGTACTTTACCTGGGTGCTCCAGAGGCAGTACTTTCTAAACTTCAAATGATTCAGAACTGTGCGTCAAGAACCCTTATGGGACCTCCCTATCGACAGTCCGCCAAACCTGCAATGAAAGCTCTACACTGGCTGCCCATTCGGGAGAGAGTCCATTTTAAAGCTCTTTGCATCACTCACAAATTGCTTGGAGGGAAGGGACCTAAGATTTCCCCTTTAGTCAAATCTTATCAAGCCAATAGGCCTCTAAGATTGGATGAATTGCACCTGGCCTTTGTACCATGGATTAGAAGAGATAGAAGCGGAGGTCGGCTTTTTTCCTATAACGCCGCAAGCTGTTAAAAACCTGGCTCTTCCCCAGATAAGCTTCAAAGGCCTCTTATTTCCAAGCGCTGGGATGCCCATGGGTAGCCATGCGCTCTATAAATGCCACTTCTATTCTATGCCAATGCTTGTTGAACCAGGACTGTAAGCCTGGCAGCGCCCGTACCTGAGGGCGCCCTCTCTCTGCATTCGATATCCGCTGCGAAGTTGAGTGCAGCAGCACCAGACTCCCCAAAGAAAGACTAAAAAATATGATTTATTTTATTGAGAGAAGCAGTGTTATCTGTTGTCGGCTAATCCACAAGAACCCATAAATATGCAGTGTAGGAGCCTAGATAACAAACTTCTAAGTCAAAAGGGCTTCAAATAATAACAAAAATACGTTTTATATAGTGCCTCATATCACACTTTTTCTGTTTCTAAGCCTTTTAAAGAGCAGGGGGTTCTGTTACCTTATCAAACGATGCTCAGATTACCAATCTCCAAACAATGGAAGGCTGGATTTGAATTTGTGACCTGCAAGTCATGGTTTGTGTTAGTAGTGAGGGTTCAACTCGCTGAGCCATAAAGTAGACAGGCACTGTCATGGACAGTGCAGGATCTTTGAATTTAGGCCTTCCCCCTTCTTTGGACGTGGAATAATGCACTACACCACACTGACATGTTGCGTTAGGCTAATAAAAGCTATCTGTGTACTGGGTACTCGGATCCGCCGAACATTAAAGAGTGAAAGCAGGGTCCATTGCATAGGGGCAGATGTAGGTTCAATTAACACGTGACGCAGAAAACTGAGGAAGCGCCTTAAGGGGATAGCAATAATATTTAACAGCCGTACTCCACTTACACGAGTTTCAGAGTGAAAAGAGATGTTTTATTGTTGTATGATGCTGTATAACCAATTTATTAAAAGGCATATGGTCCTTTTCGTACCACTTGCAATCTATTGCACCTCGGCCTTGGAGAATGTATTAGAAAAGTTTACACCACTCGAGAACTAGGACAGGAATTAAATTCTTCCATAAATGTAACCTTAAAATTCAACAACAAAGTATTCATGGGGTTATCGTGTCCTCTAGTGGCACATCAAAGCAATGCTGGAATAGATCTTGGGATGCATCTATGTAGTAAATACAAAGATGATCGGAAAGATGAGTACTTGGAAAGATAAAGAGGAAAGAAAGCAGAGGGCGTAGACGAGCTGGGAAATAAAAAGAATTGGGTACAAAAATGGGAAAAGAAATCAAGGAAATGAGGAAGAACAAGCATTGGCCGTGTGGAATGCATAGATGGGGGCTGCAGCGGGAGAGAGGCGGAGGGAGTTGTGTGCGCTGCTTGCGAAAGCATTTAATGAGCCATGACGGCTCGTAACTTTAAACCAAGGCTTAATGAGATAAGTAAGGCAGATGGCGGCTGCACATGTTCACGCGCACATGCACGCAAGCTTTAGGCCAGGAAAAGCTTGTGGGTAGCACTTTGAAAACCCCCTTACTAAAAGTCAAGCAAGCAGCGTATGCGCTGCTCTAGGCTCGACCTAAAAATCCCATGTTTATAGGACACTTTGCGGCTTAGAAAGTTCATTAGAGTAATAAGGGCTAGTGCACCGTCCAAATGGGAAGGGACTTTGTTGCACAGTACATGCTTGGATGGCACTACCAGCATAAAATAGAGATTAGGCTCTTAGTAGAGGAAGAACAATTTGATGCACTGTTGATCAAGGAGACCTGGCTCAAAGAGAGATCAACCTCAGATGTTGTCATGGCCCTCCCCACCGGGCTATTGTCTCTGTAAACAGGATCACAGCTCTTCAACAGTAGCATTACGAGACCTACACTGGCTGCTGGTGCACCTACGTATGTGTTACAAAGCTGCATGCTTAGTGTTCAGGGCGGTGCATGGACAAGGCCCAGTTCCATTGCAGAATATGTTTGTCTGGTACTCCCCTGCGCGGTCCTTGCGCTCTTCTTCGGATCACCTGCTCGTGGTACCGAGATTCCAGAGAGTGAGGATGGGGGGCCGCTCGTTTAGTGTCGCAGCGGCCAAGCTCTGGAACTCGCTACCACTGCCCCTAAGAAGCCAAAGGGACCTCCTCCCGTTTAGAAAAGCTCTGAAAACACATCTCTTCCCAAGGGTTGCCTGAGCAGCGTATACGGTGTGAACGTCGATTCAAGCGCCAGGATGCCCTTGGGGTGACAGGACCGCGCTATATAAGTATACATACAATACAATACAATACAATACAATCAAGTGGGTAAAATAGGAGCTGGTTTCGCCATTATGTATTAAGAGGCCTTAGATGCTCCACTACACTCCTCACTATGACTAACTGACATTCTTCAATTTAGAATCACCTTCTCCCCCACATGTTTTGAAGATGGACCTGCAGGGTCATCTAAAGGTCTTTTTTTAGGCATTTTGGAGGAGGATCAGGAAGAAAACAAGCTACTTACCTGTAACTTCAGTTATCCAGTATTGGTATCTTTCATACATTCACATGCCTGAATCATTCCCTGTCGCCGAGGCGGGAGTCCCACGGTATATAAAAAACCAGTGCCAAAAGCAAATTACAGTAGTAGGCCCTATGAGAAAGGCCTGAGGCCTAGATTGTAGTAGACTATCTACCTCATTATGCTAAAAAGACCAAAGTCTTTGTTCCAACCAATCAGCTCACAGCACCCTCTAGAACCCTCTCTGCAGAGCCAGTTCTCCTCAGATTTTCGTTAGCACAAGTGGGAATGAGTATCCCAAAAACTAGAAAACTGAATCTCCGGGGAGAAGGGTGGGTGCATGTGAATCTACGAAAGATACCAATACTGGATAACTGAAGTTACAGGTAAGTAACTTGTTTTCTTATCCAGCATTGGGGTATCTTTCATAGATTCACATGCCTGAATCAGAGTAGCAAGCAGTATGCCAGGCAAAAGTCGGTTGCGGATGGTGGGAGACTTATAGTGTTACACTCCCATAAACATATGTTTAACAACTAACAATTGCGAAGTAAAATACATTACTAGTGATAAATATGACTAGATTCGAAAGAGCAGTCATATAATATTAAACAGGAAAAGTACTCACACGCAAAACAAGCAAGTAATCTGTAATACATGTACATCTTTACATCCACAGATATATTGAAAGGCATAGATTCATTATAAGATGAATAAAACATTGGTTACCTGAATTTGTTCTTACGGAAACAGGTGACGTAAAACCGCTTGACCAACTGCCGCATCATCTTGGCTTGCTGATTGTAGGCAGTAATGTCTTGTATACGTGTGGACATTCTTCCATGTCGCAGCACGGCAAATATTTTCTAGCATCACTCCTGCAAACAGTGCTGTAGACGCTGCTACAGCTCTTGTAGAGTGAGATCTGACAGTTCTTTGTAATGGTCTGTTAGATTTGACGTGGCAAAAATGGATCGCAGAGGCTATCCACCTGGAAATTGTGGCTTTAGTGACCGCTTTCCCCAGTGTAGCTTTGCCATAAGCCACGAATAACTGATCTGATTTCCTGAAGTTTTTTGTTCTCTGAAGATAAAACTTCAAACATCGCTTGATATCCAAAGAATGCAGTGCTCTTTCCGCCGGGGTTGTAGGATTTGGGAAGAAAACTCGTAATTTCACTGGTTCGTTTAGATGGAACTGAGAAAGCACTTTGGGTATGAAAGTTGGATTCGTTCGAAGAGTGACATACTCTTGAGAGAAATGCAAGAAGGGTTCTTTTATAGTGAAAACCCTGGCAGATGTCAGGGCTAAAAGCAAGGCTACCTTTCATGTCAGGTACATGAGGTCGGCTTTGTGAATTGGCTCGAACGGGTGCTTCATCAGTTGTGAGAGGACCGTGTTGAGCTACCATTTTAGTGTTGAAGGTTTTACCGGAGGACAAGTCCGGAAAAGGCCTCTCATGAACTGTTTTATCAGCGATGAAGAACACATTGAAGGAAAGTCAGCCATCTTCCTGAACCTGGATAGAGCCGCCAGATGGACCTTTATCGAAGAGAAAGAAAGGCCAGAACGAGCCAAATGTTAAAGATAAGGAAGAATTTTTTCTGCAGGAGCTTCAATAGGGTGTAAAGTGTTCGAAGTACACCAGGAGCAGAATCTCTTCCATTTGAGACGATAAGTCTTTCATGTGCTCTGGGCTCGTGCTTTCTTTAAGATGTCCCGGCAATCCTGAGGGATTTGGAGGTGTTGAAACTAAGAAGTTAGGAGCCAATGCGGCAATTTCAGAGATTGAGGGTCTGGGTGAAGTATCTGACCCCCGCTGCGTGACAGTAGTGTTGGAGCCGGGAGAAGTTTGATTGGAGGCTCCTGTGATCGCAACATGAGCTCCTGAAACCAATACTGACGAGGCCATCTGGGAGCAATTAGGAGGAGACGGCAGCTCTCCAGCTTCATTTTTCTCAACACTCGTGGAATCAACGGGATCGGAGGAAAGGTGTTAGCATAAATCCCTGACCATCGCATTGACAGGGCATTCCCTCTTGATCCCTGTTGAGGGTATCTGCTGGCGTAATACGAGCATTTCTTGTTCTGTTGGGTCGCAAATAAATCCAACGTTGGCTGGCCCCATGTCTGGAACACCTTTACCAATTGAGTGTTGTCCAGTTCCCACGCGTGGCAATCCGACAAGGATCTGCTGAGTTTGTCCGCCAGGGTATTGTGGAGGCCCTTGACATGTTCCGCCTTGAGAGTTCTGTTCTGCGACAAATTGTGTTCTTGTGTTTTTAAATTATTCCTGTGTACCCATGTACATTTCTAAGTACATTTTTATGTTTTTTAACCTGGTATTATATATTAACTGTTGTATATTGTGAATTAAAAATTTTGTGCAAGTACATATACTTTGTGTTTTGAATTGTGTCTCTATAATTTTCCCTCATTATTTGTGATTTATTTTTCATGTGGTTATGGCATCTGGTGGCTTTTTGGCTTCCCCTTCCCTCCCCTTTACCCCATTGTCAATCTAACTGAGGAACCTCCCTCTCTGCCTTATCTATAGGCCAACTAGGGACTACTCGTCAGTTGTAACAATTGTTTCTCTCCTCGTCCCCTAACGGATTGTGAGGAGACCTCCCTTTTCATTTTGTTGTTCTGAAGCGTTAGCCATTCCCATAACTCCTGAGCCTCTTTTGAGAGCGTAGCTGACCTTGTTCCTCCCTGCTTGTTTACGTAAAACATGCTGGTGGTATTGTCCTTTCGGACCAGGACTGAAGACCCTGCGATTCTGGGAAGGAACGCTTGTAGGGATAGAAAGATGGCTCTTAACTCCAGACTGTTGATGTGACATTGTCTGGATTTCTGAGACCATTTGTCCTGCACTTGCAAGTCTTGTAGATGACCTCCCCAGCCCTCCATGGACGCATCTGTCGTTAAAACGAAGTCCGGAGGAGTTTGCAAGAATTAGAGTCCTTGTTTTAGATTGCGTAGTTGCGTCCACCATTGAAGAGCATCTACCATGCGTGGGGTTACATTGATGATGTCATCGAAGGCACCTGTCGCTTGCTCCCACTGAAGATGTAGCTCCTCCTGCAGAGGCCGCATTTTCAGATGTGCTAGTGGGATGAGATTTATGGCCAAGGAACACATTCCTAGAAGGGAAGCGAACAGGCGAACAGACAGTGACTTTCTTTTTGACAGTTTTATGGCCAAAGTCTGTAGACGGAGTTGCCTTTCTTGAGAAAAGAATGCTCTGCATTGTATTGTGTCCAGACGAGCTCCTAGGAAAGGCAGGATTCTTCTCTGAATCAATTGAGATTTGTTTTCGTTCACAGTGAGACATAGGGATGCAAAGAGTTTGCGACATGCTGTTATGTCGTTCTGTACTTTGCATTTTGATGGACCTTTGACTAGCCAGTCGTCCAAGTACGGGAAAACCTGGACCCCTGAAGAGCGTAGTGCTGCTGCTACCGGGGCCAGGCACTTTGTGAAAATCCTTGGAGCCGACTTGAGGCCAAATGGGAGTACTTTGAACTGATAATGGGTGCCAGCCACAGTGAAACGGAGATACTTTCGATGTTTTGGGTGAATCGTAATGTGAAAGTATGCGTCTTCCATGTCCAAAGAAGCCATAAAATCTCCCTTGTTCAGGCAATTTAGAATTTCCGAAAGAGTGACCATGCGAAAACCCTGCTTCTTGAGATATCTGTTGAGATTGCGCAGGTCCAAGATCGGTCGCCATTCCCCCGATTTCTTCTTTATGAGGAGAAAACAGGAATAGAAGCCCGTCCGCCTCTGATGAACTGGAACTTTTTCTATAGAGTTCTTGAGGAGCATTGAATGAACTTCCTTGAACAATAAGTGAAGACGAGGAGGAGTGGGACCCCTGGGCAGAGACATTGGTGGTTTGGTAACAAACTATAGGGTGTAACCATGTTGAACTAGGTCTAGCACCCATTGATCGGATGTAATGCACAAGTTACTTACTTTCGGTAACGATAGATCTGTATGAAACAGTAGTTAGTATTAGATTCCTTACCTTAGAATATCTCCAGGCGTCAGACTGGATCCGGAAAATTTTGCGTAGCAGAACCCCTGCGTGTCGGTAGGCGTCGTCTGCGGCTCCGCGTCCATCGTCGGGATGACGTCGGAGTACTTAGACGCCGCCCTCGCGCGCGGACGTCCCTTCTTATACACAGCTTTTCCGCGCCAGAAACGCAGAGCCATGATAAAAACCAACACTGGTGCCATAAAAACTAGGGCCCTCAAAGGGGATGACCTTAACCCTAGATATCGGTTCGCAGAACGAGGAGGATGGGTGGGGCGGTAAGGAATCTAATACTAACTACTGTTTCTTACAGATATATCGTTACTGAAGGTAAGTAACTTGTGCATCTGAATGAAACAGGTTAGTATTAGATTCCTTACCTTAGAATAGATACCCCAGCAATACCAACCCCGGTGGTGGGTCTGCGAACCAATGATCATACAAGAAAGTCCTGGAGAACGGAACGGCCGAAAAAGCCATCTCTCCGGACTTGGCTGTCCAGGCAGTAGTGTCTTGCGAACGTGTGCAGCTAGGCCCACATAGCTGCCTGACAGATATCCTGCAAGGGGACTCCCCGACCCAGGGCAGTAGTAGCCGCCGTGGCCCCACAGGAGGCTCCTTTTTAGCCGGAGAGTAACAAGCCTTGATGCACAAGATGACCCATCGGGAAATGGTCCGTGTGTGCACCGCCCGTCCCTTCTTAGCACCCACGTAACCAACAAAGAGTTGGTCATCCACCCGGAACTGGCGTGTGCGATCCAGATAATATGAGAGCGCACGTTTTGGGTCCAGACGGTGGAGCCTCTCTTCCTATTTCGAGGGATTTGGAGGCGGAAAGAAGGTGGGCAAGGTGATGGACTGCCCGATGTGGAAGGCTGTGACTACCTTGGGCAGGAATGAATATGCTACTTACCAGTATGCATCTGTTCTTGGCATGTAGGGCTGCTAACATTCATATCTGTAGCATAGATCGCCGCCTAGTGTTTGGTCCGGATGATTGCACATTGTTGTCCTGGAAGAGTCTTCGAAGTATCACGAGATAGGTGGCTCCTCCCCTGGACTACAGTGCGCATGGGCATCGACTCCATCCCCAGATTGTTTTTAGCCATTGTGGCAAAGATGGAGTTTAACAGTGAAAGTGATGGCCATGCTAGAGATTAAATACAAGAAAAGTCTGCAGCCGCTACGGGCGCCGGGCGATATGAATGTTATTAGCCCTACATGCCAAGAACAGATGCATACTGGTAAGTAGCATATTCAGTTCGAGGCATGTGGGCTGCTAAATTCATATCTGTAGCATAGAATACATAGCAGTCCCTCCATTAACGGCGGCCGCCCGTGCCAGCTGCAGAAGTCTGAAAAAGTGTTTTAAGAACAGCCTGTCCTACAGCTGCCTGCTGTTTGGAATGCACATCTACACAGTAATGTTTGGTAAACGTATGTGGTGTAGACCATGTGGCTGCCCTACAAATGTCTTCCAAAGGAATGTTACCCAGGAATGCCATGGAGGCCCCCAACTTGCGTGTGGAGTGTGCTCTGGGGGGGGGGACCGTTAAAGTGCGCTTAGCCTTCTGATAGAAAATCTGAATACACTTAACGATCCACCTGGCTATTCCTGCTTTGGAAATGGGGTTGCCTTTATGCTGGGCTGCGAAGGCAACAAAGAGTTGCTGTGTCTTTCTAAAGAGTTGTGTTCTGTCAATGTAGTACAGAAGCGCTCTTTTGACATCAAGCGTATGGAGCATCCTTTCTGCTACCGTTTCTGGGTTGGGAAAGAATGCGGGCAGTTCGATGGTTTGATTGACATGAAACTGCGACACCACCTTAGGGAGAAATTTGGGGTTAGTGCGCAGCACCACCCTGTTGGAATTAATTTGTATAAATGGCTCTTGAATGGTGAGCGCCTGTAGCTCACTAACACGTCTCAGAGACGTTATGGCAATGAGAAAAGCCACTTTCCATGTGAGGAACTGACGCTCACATGAATGCAGAGGTTCAAATGGGGGACCCATCAATCTGGTGAGCACCACATTGAGGTTCCACACAGGAGCTGGCGGGGTCCTGGGAGGGATGACCCGCTTCAACCCTTCCAGGAATGCTTTAATGGCAGGCACCCTGAAGACAGAGAGATGCTGCCTGTTTTGGAGATAAGCCGCTATGGCGGATAAGTGTATCCGAATGGAAGCGTATGCTAGATTGCATTTGTAAAGATGCAACAGATAGCAGATGATATTAGGAATGGATGCATCGAGCGGGTTGATAGCGTGCTCGGTACAGTAGATGACAAACCGCTTCCATTTTGCTGCATAGCAAGCTCTGGTAGTGGGCTTCCTTGCCTCCCGGATGATGTCCATGCATTCAGGGGGCAAATCAAGGTAGCCAAACTCTAAGACCTCAGGAGCCAGATCGCCAGATTGAGCTGCTGCGGATCCGGGTGCTGAATGTCGCCACGGGTCTGCGTTAAGAGCCGGGGTGTGAGGTGCAGTCTTTGATGCGGTACCACGGAGAGTTCGAGGAACGTGGTGTACCACGGTTGTCGCGCCCACGTTGGAGCAACTAGGATGAGCGTCAGCGAGTATTGCTTTAGCTTTCTTGCCACCAGCGGAATGAGAGGCGCTGGGGGAAAAGCGTACGCAAATCTGCCTGACCAGTTCATCCATATCGCATTGCCTTGCGATAGTGGGTGAGTGTAGGAGAGTAGGGTCTGCAATCCTATGATCACCCAGATTTTTGCTTTTTGCTTCACTGGTTTACGACTTTCCCTGGCTGTGGGCCTGCTAATCAGACCCACAGCCTAGCTGTTCTCTTTACTCCAAATTGTACCCAGGTACTGAATTGGCACTGGGCCCTCTCTTGTGTCCCTGTAACCAGGGCAGAGGTGTACCCAGAAGTCTCCCAGGGGCTGCAGCATGTATTATGCCACCCCTGAGTTGACTAACTAAATCAGACACAACTGGCTGCTTGACAGCTGGGGCAAGGTGGTGTAATCACCCTTTGCTTTAGATATAGTATTCCTATATCTAAACCTAAAATGGACACATATATTCCTATCAGTCACTCCTATGGCAGGCCTTAACAATCCTGAAGGCAGAGTGCGTGGAATAATGTGAAATGGTGCTCTGGCATGAGCTGAGCCCGTTTGCAGCTTGCGGAACCAAGTCCTAATAGCTGTTCCATGATAACGCTATACCATATACTCTTAAGTGCATTATGTACCTCGCGGTCATATGCTAACTTTGGTATAACATTATCAAAACATGTCGAGTAAGGTGTCATACGAATTGGAATACTAACCCCTCGCCAATTCTGGCGACGGGGTTAGCATTCCACCCTTCTAGAGGGACACGACATGTTGGTAACCTGTAACCCCGGTTAAAGTCAGACATAGCCTCAGCTCCACAAGATGGATGCTGCCACCGAGACACAAGTCTGCCCTCCTGCTGCTGGGAGTCCTCCCAGCGCAGGAGGCAAGGACAAAGGGTTTCCTGCCAGGGGCGGTGCCAGCACCGTCCCAGACAGGATTTTGTGTATCCTAGGTAGGCAGGGCTTTAGAGGAAGGTGACTGCAAGTGGCACCCCGGTGCTCACTATGCATAGGCCGGCTTGAACCAGTTCCAGGGGCACTCCAGCCCCTGATCTGGGGAAAAGCCCGGCAAAGGAGAGGGGTGTAACAACCCCCCTCCTAGTCCCACCCATAGGGCAGGACTTAGTCGCGTGCCAGCCCCCTTTTGCAGGATAAAGGTAGGAGCAGGCCCCCTTCCAAATTAGATCATCTTTGAATCCTGAACCAACTTTCCACGAAAGGAACTCAAGACTCTTCTCAAGATTTCTCCCTTGTGACTAAGGAGTAGTCACCCTGCAGCAGCAGGCACCATCCAAGCATCGCGGTCTGCTGTAAGTCTCTCCTCCGGATCAAGACTGCCCAGCTCGACGAGAACCGGCTTCCCTGGCACCTCTGACCTCTACCTGCATCTTCAGCCCAGCTGAGACCCGTGGGTGTGACGAAACCTCGAGGGACCGGCCATCTTCAAGACTGTACTACGCTTGCCCAGCACGACTCCCGAGTGACCCTCGACCGAGTGCTTTGGGGTAAGAGAAGCCCCAACCCAGAGCAGCTCCAGCACCGAAGTTCAGCCCCCTTGCATCCACGAGATCTGCGTGGGGCCCTTCTGCTCTTTGCTGCTCACCGCGTTGTCCAGGTCGCTTGCCCGTTGGCTAGTGGCCCCCTGACGACGAACTTCGACGACAACCACCGCTGGTCTGGTTGCTCCAGACTGGCCCTTGCTCCCCTCCAACAGAGGAGCACCCTGGACCCTCCTGGTCCACTCCAGACACCATTTCAAGTCCACCGCGTGGGCTTGCATTTGCCAAGACTTGTTGCCCCAATCCTGGGTCCAGCGACGTCGACAGCAGATATCTTCGTGGGACAGCTCGCACCTCCATCCTGGTCGCCGACAACGCCTCCTGGTCCGAGAGACTGCAGAGCCCAGCAGCGCCCACTCACCTGGTTGAGGTGACTTCGTCCGGTGCCACTCTGGTGCCCACCTAAATCACTGGCTAGTGATTCAGAACTTGGTCCCCTCTGCTTACAGGTCTTCCTCTTCTCCGATCCAGGCTTGGATCCCCAAGAACTTCTTCACTGGTCGCCTGCCAGCAACTTCTTTCTTCAGGCTCCTGGTTCATCAACGAAGAAACCCGACGACATTTGAACCCTATGCAGCCGCAGCCCCCTGGCTAGGTAAACCGAGTACTCCGGTGCTCCAGCGTAGACCAACTCTCTAAGTGTCTAGATCCACTTTCGTTTTTGACCTACCAAGTCGGGTTCGCCCGAAAACATTAACTTTGCTTTTACTAGCCTCCATAGACTTTTTCCCGCCTTACGCGTGAGAGTTCCCACTCTGCACACGACGTCCCTAGGCCTCCTGCTTGCAATCTAAAGGTTCAGTAGTCCAGTCCTAGCGATTCTAAAGCCTATGAGAATAGTTACTTACCTGCTAGTATTTCGCATTCCACTTGTATAGTATATGGTTTTTCGTGCCCCTCGGGCATTTGTGTAAATTGTGCGACTTTAAGTATTTCTTTAACAGTTTTGTTGTGTGCTTAGCTCCCTGTCTCATAAAGAGCCAGGGTAGCCTTGTTATAAATAAATATACTTTATTTTTCATAACTTGTGTGGTGTCCTTTCACTTGGTGTTCAAGGGGTATATGTGATGGTAAAACAGCTGGCTTAACACGCCTTCTAGAGTTTAGCCTAAAGACTGCACGTGTCCATGCTACTAGGATAGCTGGTCTATCAGGTTGACTTACAACCAAACATCAATAAGGGTTGTTTGGACTGATACATAGTGTTCACTAGAATAGTGAGCACTGCATATCAGGTCAACTTCTCACATTGGTGAGCAGCGGTTGGGATTTGAGCTTGCTGTTGTTTTGCCACGCATATCCTAAGAATATCATTTGAAAGATCACATAAGTACTAAGGTACATATAACTTAGCTTAGAATACTCTGAGTTCTACTGAACCAGCTGTTGTAGCTCCTAGGGCCTAGCACACCCTAAACTACAACTCTAGCAAGGGATCAGTAGGTAAACACATAGTGTAGGTAAGTGCACCACTTACACCTCACTAGAAAAGCATGTCTACCCAGGGAGAGTCTACTGAGACTCCCCTTGTGGCTATTGACCCTCCACAGGTCAAATCAAGACATGCAGCTCTCAGTTTCCAGGAGATGAGACAAGTGTGTACCTCCAGGAAACTGAAACAGGGGTCTAACCCCACCATTCCCTTTCTGATAGGTCTCTTAGAGACATATGATGCTAGGAAAGCCTCTCCTATAGATGGGAATATGCCAGCCTTAGAGGGTACCAGTGGTGATCCAGACCTCCTTGACACTGAAAATGCAGTTGAGGAGGAGGATCAAGAGGAACTCTCTGGGGATGAGGCAGACAAGAGGTCTGAGTTAGTCAGCAGACTTACTAGGGCCAACTTAGACCTATTTAGGGAAGGAGCTGGGGGACCCCCAGTGCTGACCCTAATGAGGCCTAACCTTGGAGTTAGAAGAGATAGATCTCATTCTAGGGACTCCAATAGATCTCTGCACTCTAATGCCTCTTCTCAGAGGAGAAGGAATTCTCCCCAGAGGAGATTGACTTCCCCTCAGAGAATAGAGCATGAAGCAAGGATGAGACAGGCTAATCTGAGGATTGAAAGGGAAGAACTTGCCCTGGCCAAAGAGAAGCTTGCCTTTGCTAGAGAGCAGCAGATGAGTGGGGTAGTCCCCACTGGTGGCAGCAATCTCCCAAGAGATAAAGAAAGGAGTTTAGATACTAAACACCTGAGTAAGATAGTGCCCCCCTTTAAACAAGGGGATGACATCCACAAGTGGATGGCTGCTTTGGAGAGGGCCTGCACTGTCCAGTGCATCCCCCAAAGTCAGTGGGCAGCTATACTGTACCTTTGCCTTCAAAGGAGAGCCAGAGATAAGCTCCTCACTACTAGAGTTGAGGATGCGAACAATTACCAAGTCCTGAAAAATACACTGGTTGATGGGTTTGGCTTAACCACTGAGCAGTACAGGTTGCTGTTCAGGGATACCCAGAAAATTCAGTCTCAGGATTGGTCTGACTTTGTGGATTGTGCCACTAAGGCTTTGGAAGGCTGGTTGCTGGGCAGTAAGGTTACCGATTATACAGGGTTGTACAATCTGATCATGAGAGAGCAGATTTTAAATAACTGTCAGAACCAGTTGTTGCATCAGCACCTTGTGGACTCAGATCTGACCTCTCCCCAAGAATTGGGAAAGAAGGCAGACAGATGGGTCAGAACAAGGGTCAGGCAGAACCAGACTCAGAACCAGGGTGGTCAGAAGAAAGCAGACCAGAAGGGTAGTAACAAGAGAACAAAATGACCAGAAGTCTTCAACAGGTCCCCAACAAACCAAAGAGGGTGGGGTCAGGCTTCACAGCAGAAAAAGAAGACTGAAGAAGGCCAGTCAAAAAGGTGGTGCCAGTACTGTAAAAGTAAGTCTCACTGGTTTAGTGAGTGCACCAAAAGAGGAGGGCAAACTCCTACCACTACAGCCCCTAAGGCAACTGCACCTCCTAGTACAGTCAGTAGTGGTAGTGCACCTCCCGAGGGAATAGTTGGGTTAACCTTGGGAACTGAGGGGTCTGACAACTTAGTTGGCACACTCATTCAGGCTGTCCTTGTCTGTACAGGGGATATGGATATGTCCCCTGATGTCAGTCCCAATACTTTGGGCAAATACAGGCAGACACCTTTGATAAATGGCAAAATGGCTCAGGCCTATAGGGACACTTGTGCCAGTGTCACCATGGTGACACCTAACTTTGTGGACCCTGGACAAATCATGCCAGGTACAGATTTCCTGGTGACCAATGCCAGCAACGTCACTACCAGTCATAGTATGGCGATTGTTGCTTTCTCCTGGGGAGGGGTAAGTGGCCAAAAGAAAGTTGTGGTTAGTTCAGACCTCCCAGTGGATTGTTTGTTGGGCAATGATTTGGAGTCATCCCTATGGTCAGAAGTGGAGCAGAGGACTCACATGGAAATGTTAGGCTTGCCAGCACATGTGCTTGCTGTGACTAGGTCACAGGCCAGAAGATGCCCCCACTGAACAGGTGCTGGATCCTGGAACAATGGACCAGACACCTTCCAAGAAGAAGAGCAGTAGGGTTAAGGCATTGCCTTCCCCCTTGCCCCAGGTTGAGGATCAAGTCTCTGAGGAGGCTGATCTGAGAGAGCTGAGCGAAACTGAGCCTAAAGAGCTTGAACTTGATCAAGTTGAGTTTCTGGGCTCAGGGGGACCCTCCAGAAAAGACCTGGGGAAGGCACAGTTAGACTGCCCTTCCCTTGAACCCCTCAGACAGCAGGCTGCTGCTGAGGCTGCAGGGAACGCCACAGGTGCCCACAGGGTATACTGGGAAGATGGACTCCTGTACTCTGAGTCAAGAGACCCCAAGCCTGGTGCAACCAGGAGGCTGGTCATCCCCTTGTCTCAGAGGGGTTTCCTTCTCACCTTGGCCCATGAGATTCCCCTTGCAGGTCACTTAGGCCAGACAAAGACTTGGGACAGACTTGTCTCACACTTTCACTGGCCTCACATGAATGAGAATACCAAGGAGTTTTGTCGCTCCTGTGTCACTTGCCAAGCCAGTGGTAAGTCAGGTGGCACAACAAAGGCCCCCCTCATACCACTACCTGTGGTGGGGGTTCCCTTTGAAAGAGTGGGGATTGACATTGTTGGTCCAATGGAACCCCAGACAGCATCAGGGCACAAGTTTATACTGGTGGTGGTGGACCATGCCACCAGGTATCCTGAAGCTATTCCACTTAGGACCACTACAGCACCTGTAGTGGCAAGGGCCCTAGTTGGAGTGTTCTCCAGAGTGGGCTTCCCTAAGGAGGTTGTTTCTGACAGAGGTGCAAACTTCATGTCAGGATATCTGACTGCAATGTGGAAGGAATGTGGTGTCAACTACAAGTTCACCACACCCTATCATCCACAGTGCAATGGGCTTGTTGAAAGATTCAACAGGACCCTCAAAGGGATGATTCATGGACTACCTGAAAAGCTCAGGCGTAGATGGCATGTCCTGATACCCTGCCTCTTGTTTGCTTACAGAGAGGTCCCACAGAAGGGGGTTGGCTACAGCCCTTTTGAACTTCTGTATGGGCATCCTGTAAGAGGACCCCTGTGTTTGGTGAAGGAAGGATGGGAGAGACCTCTCAAAAAGCCTGCAACCAACATAGTGGACTATGTACTTGGTCTCCGCTCCAGGATGGCTGAATACATGGAGAAGGCATCTAAAAACCTTGAGGCCAGCCAAGAACTCCAAAAAGCTTGGCATGACCAGAAGGCTGTCCTGACTCTGTACAAGCCTGGACAGAAGGTGTGGGTGCTGGAGCCAGTGGCCCCAGCAGCACTCAAAGACAAATGGTCTGGGCCCCACACCATCATTGAGCAAAAGGGAGAGGTCACCTACCTGGTGGACCTTGGAACTCCCAGGAGCCCCCTCAGGGTGCTCCATGTGAACAGGCTCAAGGCATATGTCGACAGGAAGGACATGAGCTTGCTCATGGCCACAGATGAGGGACAGGAGGAAGAGAGTGACCCTCTCCCAGACCTGCTCACTCAGAATCCTGATGATGGATCAGTAGATGGTGTTGTCTTTTGTGGCAGCCTCTCTGAACATCAGCAACAGGATTGTAGACAAGTTCTGCAATCCTTTAGACATATGTTCTCGCTGACCCCCAGTCAAACTGATTGGTGTACCCATGAAGTTGACACTGGAGACAGTCTGCCTGTCAAGAGTAAAATCTACAGACAGCCTGATCATGTCAGAGACTGCATCAAGACAGAAGTACAGAACATGTTGGAGCTGGGAGTCATTGAGCCCTCAGATAGCCCTTGGGCTAGCCCAGTAGTTCTAGTGCCAAAGCCTCACACCCAGGGTGGTAAGAAAGAGATGAGGTTTTGCGTAGACTACAGAGGACTCAATGCAGTCACTAAGACTGATGCCCACCCAATACCAAGAGCAGATGAACTTATAGATAGATTGGCTTCTGCCAACTACTTAAGTACATTTGACCTGACAGCTGGGTATTGGCAAATCAGGTTAGCTGAGGAGGCCAAACCCAAGACAGCATTTTCTACCCCTGGTGGGCATTATCAATTTGTGGTAATGCCCTTTGGTTTGAAAAATGCACCTGCCACCTTCCAAAGGCTGGTGAATCAAGTTCTCACTGGGTTGGATGACTTCTGTGCAGCATATCTTGATGATATAGCTGTCTTTAGTTCCATCTGGGAGGATCACCTGGTCCACCTGATGAAAGTGTTAGAGGCACTGCAAAAGGCAGGTCTCACTATCAAGGCCACTAAGTGCCAGATAGGGCAGACACAGGTTGTATACCTGGGCCACCTTGTAGGTGGAGGCCAGGTTCAACCCTTGGAGAGCAAGATACAGGCCATCAAGGACTGGGCTCCTCCAACCACCCAGACTCAGGTTCGGGCTTTCTTGGGCCTGACTGGGTACTATCGGAAATTTGTCAAGAATTATGGGTCCATTGTGACTCCACTTAATGACCTGACAAGTAAAAAGATGCCAAAGAAAGTTCAGTGGACAGCAAGCTGTCAGAAAGCATTCAATGACCTAAAGTAGGCCATGTGCACAGCACCTATCCTAAAGAGTCCAGACTACTCCAAGACCTTCATTGTCCAAACAGATGCTTCTGAGTTGGGTGTGGGAGCTGTTCTATCTCAGCTGAATTATGATGGTAACGACCAGCCCATTGCTTTTATTAGCAGAAGGCTGACCCCCAGAGAGAAAAATTGGTCAGCTATTGAGAGGGAGGCCTTTGCTGTGGGCCCTGAAAAAGTTGAGGTCATACTTGTTTGGCACTGACTAAGATTCAGACCGACCATAAGCCCCTCTTATGGCTAAATCAGATGAAGGGTGAAAACCCCAAACTACTTAGGTGGTCCATTTCCCTACAGGGGATGGATTTTACAGTGGAGCATAGACCTGGGACTGATCATGGCAATGCTGATGGGCTCTCCAGGTATTTCCACTTAGAGCAAGAAGACTCACCTGGTCAAGGTTAGCTATTGTCCCAAAGTTTGGGGGGGGGGGGTCATGTAGGAGAGTAGGGTCTGCAATCCTATGATCACCCAGATTTTTGCTTTTTGCTTCACTGGTTTACGACTTTCCCTGGCTGTGGGCCTGCTAATCAGACCCACAGCCTAGCTGTTCTCTCTACTCCAAATTGTACCCAGGTACTGAATTGGCACTGGGCCCTCTCTTGTGTCCCTGTAACCAGGGCAGAGGTGTACCCAGAAGTCTCCCAGGGGCTGCAGCATGTATTATGCCACCCCTGAGTTGACTAACTAAATCAGACACAACTGGCTGCTTGACAGCTGGGGCAAGGTGGTGTAATCACCCTTTGCTTTAGATATAGTATTCCTATATCTAAACCTAAAATGGGCACATATATTCCTATCAGTCACTCCTATGGCAGGCCTTAACAATCCTGAAGGCAGAGTGCGTGGAATAATGTGAAATGGTGCTCTGGCATGAGCTGAGCCCGTTTGCAGCTTGCGGAACCAAGTCCTAATAGCTGTTCCATGATAACGCTATACCATATACTCTTAAGTGCATTATGTACCTCGCGGTCATATGCTAACTTTGGTATAACATTATCAAAACATGTCGAGTAAGGTGTCATACGAATTGGAATACTAACCCCTCGCCAATTCTGGCGACGGGGTTAGCATTCCACCCTTCTAGAGGGACACGACATGTTGGTAACCTGTAACCCCGGTTAAAGTCAGACATAGCCTCAGCTCCACAAGATGGATGCTGCCACCGAGACACAAGTCTGCCCTCCTGCTGCTGGGAGTCCTCCCAGCGCAGGAGGCAAGGACAAAGGGTTTCCTGCCAGGGCCGGTGCCAGCACCGTCCCAGACAGGATTTTGTGTATCCTAGGTAGGCAGGGCTTTAGAGGAAGGTGACTGCAAGTGGCACCCCGGTGCTCACTATGCATAGGCCGGCTTGAACCAGTTCCAGGGGCACTCCAGCCCCTGATCTGGGGAAAAGCCCGGCAAAGGAGAGGGGTGTAACCACCCCCCTCCTAGTCCCACCCATAGGGCAGGACTTAGTCGCGTGCCAGCCCCCTTTTGCAGGATAAAGGTAGGAGCAGGCCCCCTTCCAAATTAGATCATCTTTGAATCCTGAACCAACTTTCCACGAAAGGAACTCAAGACTCTTCTCAAGATTTCTCCCTTGTGACTAAGGAGTAGTCACCCTGCAGCAGCAGGCACCATCCAAGCATCGCGGTCTGCTGTAAGTCTCTCCTCCGGATCAAGACTGCCCAGCTCGACGAGAACCGGCTTCCCTGGCACCTCTGACCTCTACCTGCATCTTCAGCCCAGCTGAGACCCGTGGGTGTGACGAGACCTCGAGGGACCGGCCATCTTCAAGACTGCACGACGCTTGCCCAGCACGACTCCCGAGTGACCCTCGACCGAGTGCTTTGGGGTAAGAGAAGCCCCAACCCTGAGCAGCTCCAGCACCGAATTTCAGCCCCCTTGCATCCACGAGATCTGCGTGGGGCCCTTCTGCTCTTTGCTGCTCACCCCGTTGTCCAGGTCGCTTGCCCGTTGGCTAGTGGCCCCCTGACGACGAACTTCGACGACAACCACCGCTGGTCTGGTTGCTCCAGACTGGCCCTTGCTCCCCTCCAACAGAGGAGCACCCTGGACCCTCCTGGTCCACTCCAGACGCCATTTTAAGTCCACCGCGTGGGCTTGCATTTGCCAAGACTTGTTGCCCCAATCCTGGGTCCAGCGACGTCGACAGCAGATATCTTCGTGGGACAGCTCGCACCTCCATCCTGGTCGCCGACAACGCCTCCTGGTCCGAGAGACTGCAGAGCCCAGCAGCGCCCACTCACCTGGTTGAGGTGACTTCGTCCGGTGCCACTCTGGTGCCCACCTAAATCACTGGCTAGTGATTCAGAACTTGGTCCCCTCTGCTTACAGGTCTTCCTCTTCTCCGATCCAGGCTTGGATCCCCAAGAACTTCTTCACTGGTCGCCTGCCAGCAACTTCTTTCTTCAGGCTCCTGGTTCATCAACGAAGAAACCCGACGACATTTGAACCCTATGCAGCCACAGCCCCTGGGCTAGGTAAACCCAGTACTCCGGTGTTCCAGCGTAGACCAACTCTCTAAGTGTCTAGATCCACTTTCGTTTTTGACCTACCTAGTCGGGTTCGCCCGAAAACACTAACTTTGCTTTTACTAGCCTCCATAGACTTTTCCCCGCCTTGCGCGTGAGAGTTCCCACTCTGCACACGACGTCCCTAGACCTCCTGCTTGCAATCTAAAGGTTCAGTAGTCCAGTCCTAGCGATTCTAAAGCCTATGAGAATAGTTACTTACCTGCTAGTATTTCGCATTCCACTTGTATAGTGGTTTTTCGTGCCCCTCGGGCATTTGTGTAAATTGTGCGACTTTAAGTATTTCTTGAAGAGTTTTGTTGTGTGCTTAGCTCCCTGTCTCATAAAGAGCCAGGGTAGCCTTGTAATAAATAAATATACTTTATTTTTCATAACAACTTGTGTGGTGTCCTTTCACTTGGTGTTCAAGGGGTATATGTGATGGTAAAACAGCTGGCTTAACACGCCCTCTAGAGTTTAGCCTAAAGACTGCACGTGTCCATGCTACTAGGTTAGCTGGTCTACCAGGTTGACTTACAACCAAACATCAATAAGGGTTGTTTGGACTGATACATAGTGTTCACTAGAATAGTGAGCACTGCATATCAGGCCAACTTCTCACAGTGAGGGAACCTGGCGGCAAAGCTTTGGCATTTTGCGTTTTCCTCCGTGGCAAACAGGTCTATCTCTGGATGACCCCACTGCTGGAAGTACGGGCGGAGTACTGATGGATGTAACTCCCACTCGTGCATCTGGTGGCTGTACCTGCTAAGCAGATCCGACATCTGATTGTCTGTGCCCGGGAGGTGTTCCGCCATGAGGAAGATGTTCCTCTGAATGGCCCACTTCCACATGCTCTGAGCCAGATGAGACAACTGTGGAGAGTGCGTACCTCCCTGCTTTTGAATGTATTACATGGCTGTCATGTTGTCCGTCCGGATCAACACGACTTTGTTGCACAGATGTACTTTGAAGGACTTGAGAGCCATGAAGATTGCCATCAGCTCTAAGTAGTTAATGTGCATCTTCCTTTGTTGCGTTGTCCATAGTCCCTGCACCGTGTAGTGGAGCACATGAGCCCCCCATCCCTGGAGAGATGCGTCCGTTGTTAGTGTAATCTGTGGCACAGGCTCCTGGAACGGTCGGCCCTTGCAAAGGTTGTGTGGATTCCACCAATGCAGAGAGCTGTAGGCCCGACCCGTCACCAACACTAGGTCGTTTAACTGTCCTTGAGCCTGAGTCCACTGATGCGCCAAGCATTCTTGGAGCGGACGCATATGGAGCCTCGCGTGCGGGACTATGAAGATGCAGGAGGCCATCATGCCTATCAACTGCATGAACACTCTCACTGGGAGTGAGTGTTGGGGTCTGAACTTTTGGATCAGCGCCTGGATGTTGTCGATCCTCGCTGGGTTTGGCTGAGCTGTGGCAGCCAGAGTATTGATCGTCGCGCCCAAATACTGCCGCACATGGGCCGGCTGAAGGTGTGACTTCGGGTAGTTCAGTGTAAATCCTAGACTGTGAAGGAGGTGAATGGTGTGGGACATATCAGCGGCGCACTGCCGGGCTGACTTTGCCTGAACGAGCCAGTCGTCCAGATAAGGGTAGACATGTATACCCTGTCTCCGGAGGTGTGCCGCCACTGTCGCCAGACATTTTGTGAACACTCTGGGAGCAGTGGTCACTCCGAAGGGGAGTACCTTGAACTGGTAATGCCTGTTTTGGATGGTGAACCTGAGGTACTTTCTGTGGGATGGGTGGAGTGGTATGTGAAAGTAAGCATCCTTGAGGTCCAAGGTTGCGAGGAAGTCTCCCTGTTGTAACAAGGGAAGAACCTGCTGCAGTGTCAACATGTGGAAGTGTTCTGAAAGAATGTACTGGTTTAAGGGGCGTAGGTCTAGAATCGGTCTGAGTGAGCCGTCCTTTTTTGGGATTAAAAAGTACAGGGAATAAACCCTGTGCCTTCTTCCTCCACTGGCACGAGCTCTATTGCGCCTTTTTGCAGCATCACCAGAACCTCCTGCTGCAATAAGTGCAAGTGCTCTGCTGACATAGGACGGTGTTTTGGGGGCATGGGTGGTGGGGTTGATGTCAGCTCCAAACAATAGCCGAACTGGATAAGTTTCCTGACCCACCTGTCTGTGGTGATGGACTTCCAGACAGGCAGGAACTGTTGGAGCCTCCCCCGACAGGTGTTGGATGGTCGGGGGGCAGTACTGTTTGTTGGCGGCAGAGGAACGGGAACTGTTGTTGCCTCTGCCTCTACCCTTGGCACTGTTTCCTCTGTATCCACCTCTGCCCTGCTTGCTGTAGGAGGTTTGCGCACCACTTTTATTGAATGGCGTCTGCTGCGACATGTGCCCTCTGTTAACACCTCGATTGCCTGAGCGACGAAAAGTGTTCCCTCTAAATTGTTGTGACTGGAGAGCTCCCATGGACTTGGCAGTCTCGGTATCTTTTTTGATCTTCTCCAGGGTGGTGTCCACCTCTGGGCCAAACAACCTGTCTGGATTAACGGGCTGGTTGAGGATAGTAGTTTGTATTTCTGGCTTGAATCCCGAGATGCGGAGCCATGCTTGACGCCTCAACATCACACTAGTGTTGATCGCCCTCGCTGCCGTGTCCGCAACATCTAGCGCACACTTTATAGCAGCGTTGGAGATGAGCTTCCCCTCCTGGATAAGCATTTCAGCTCCCTCTTTAAACTGGTCTGGGAGGTGTTGTAACAGCTGCTCTAGGGTGTCGTAGTGTGCCCTATCGTATCTGGCCAACAGAGCTTGCGTGTTTGAGATGCGCCATATGTTGGCCGCCTGAGCTGCCACCCTCTTCCCAGATGCCTCCAGCACTTTTGACTCCTTGTCTGGGGGAGGAGCTTCACCCGTGGTTTGGGAGTTTGCCCTCTTGCGGGCATTAGAGACCACCAAGGAGTCCAAAGGCAACTGGTCCCTGATGTAGGTCGGGTCTCCAGGTGCCGGTCTGTACTTCTTCTAAATGCGTGGGTTGACGACCCGTGATCTTGTGGGTTCCTTGAAAATGTCTGCCGCATGCTTAAGGACCCCTTTCAACATGGGGAGAGTCTTGACAGTTTTTTCAGCAGTAGAGAAAGTGTCAAAAAGGAAGTCCACCTCCACGGGGTCAGCATGCATTTCCACTTTATGGTTTGTAGCTGCCCTTTCCATTAAGGCATTAAATGCCGCAGAGTCCTCAGTGGGAGACGGCTTCACGTTATAAACCTGGGGATCCTGGACCGTCTGCTGGTCCCCTTGATCACCAGTGTCCATCCATGAGTCCTGCTGCTCATCAGGCTCTGTATGAGCAGGAAAATTGTACTCCTCATCTTGCTCCCCTCCATCCCCATCAGAGTATGTGGGTGAAGGTGTTGCACTCCGCCCATGCTGAGGAAGAATTCGCTCCATAAGAACTGGTGTTTCTTCTGCAGGCTTTTTATGTTTCAGAGGAATGGTAAAGGACTGCAAAGGTTGTGAAGTAATCTTCCTCTTGTATAGCGTGAGTTTCCCGGTGTCGGCATCGATGAAATGCTCCGACCGTTCTTCAACCAAAGGGTGTCGATGACCCACAGTCCCAGCCGGTGGAGTCGACGTCGACACAGTGTCCTTGGGCACCGACCGCGGTGCAAAGGCCTTCGGCGCCACCTTAGGTGGCAACGTGTAGAGGAGCGGTGCCAATGTGGTCTTCGGTGCGTCTGCCGGCTTCGGTGCGGAAGGAGTCTTCGGTTCCGATGCCAAAGCCTTGTCCTTAAGGCGCTTGAGGGAGTCCGAGACCTGCTTCGTAAAGGAAGCGGACGGTTTCGTCGATCCGACCGATGTCCTTGGTCCGCCCCCCGGGGAAGACCCGAGCGTGGCTGACTTGTGTTTGTCCGGACGAGGCGCAGGAGCACTCTTGACTGGTGCGCTTCGATCACTGTCCACTGCCGCAGACGTCGATGCCGATTGCTTCGGATCGATAGGTGTTCCTTTAGGAGTCACGGCCCCAGACCTTTGTTCTGCGCCCTTCACCGACTTCGCGCCCACGGGCCCCTTGGTCTTCGGCGCGACATACTGTCCCGATGTAGGCTCGACAGTCTTCTTGGGCGTCGGCTTGACCACCTTGGTGGACACCGGCTCGACGGGCTTCTTCGAGCTTGGCTCCTTAACCACCGTCGGCACCTTAGCCTGGTCGGCAGCTTGCGTCTGTTTGGGGGCCCCCGAAGATGACGGCGTCTGCACCGGAGCAGACGTCTTCGGTTTCGATTTCGATTGGGTGTCGGCCATCTTTGTTTTCATCGATACCGAGGGTTTCGGTTTCGATTTCAGTAATGGCGGCTCCGCGGAGGTGTCCGTAGCCGGGCCGGAAGGCGGGCCCGTGGATCGAGGTGTAAGGTCTTGGGTAAGGCCGCGTGGAGATCCCGTGACCTGAGCCTTTGTAAGAGTACGAACGGGGCATAGCTCTTCCTCCGAGCTATCTTCCATGGCCCCATATGCTTCGTCGTCGTCCCCTACCTTCGACGATTTCTTCAATGTCGGGACTGTGGACGTCTGCACCGTCGTCGGACTCGACCTCCACCGGGGTAGGGGAAATCTGCAGGTGACGCACTTGCTAGTCTTCCGCGGGGTCGTCAAAGATGTCTACCGGTGCCGGAGCCGATCGCTGGGCCTCAAGGCGCGCCACGCGCCGAAGCTTGATCGTCTTCTTCGATCGAAATCTGGAACAGGCCATACAGTTGGCCTCGTCGTGGTCCGGCGACAGGCACTTGTTGCACACAGGATGGACGTCGATGTGTGGGTACTTGGATCCACACACGGGACATTTCTTGAACGGACTCCGTTCCATGCCGTCGAAGTCTTGCTGCGTCGACTAGGCCCCGATCACCGAAGAGTCTCACGACCCCCCCGGATATCCGACTCTACGAGCTGGAAGATAGACGGGACCGAACGCGAACAATACCGACGGTGCAAAGAAGGCCTTTTGGCCTAGAAAAAGTTCTATCACGATTCCGAACAGGAGACGTCGAAATCACATCCGAACCCAATGGCGGAAAAAACCAATCTGGGGATGGAGTCGATGCCCATGCGCACTGTAGTCCAGGGGAGGAGCCACCTATCTCGTGATACTTCGAAGACTCTTCCAGGACAACAATGTGCAATCATCCGGACCCAACACTAGGCGGCGATCTATGCTACAGATATGAATTTAGCAGCCCACATGCCTCGAACAGAGGGTCGCGTCCGCAACACAACTTTGTCCGGATGGACAGAAAGGAAGGGAGGTTGAGAAGAAAGAGCCTGGAGCTCACTCAGTCTCCTGGCAGAGGTGATGGCAACCAGGAATGCAGTCTTAAGAGTAAGGAGACGAAGAGGACAGTTATGAAGTGGCTCAAAGGGAGCGCACGTCAGATAAGTCAGAACAAGGTTCAAGTCCCACTGAGGCATCACAAAAGGAACAGGAGGAAACATATGAGCGATTCCCTTCAAAAACCTATTTACAACCGGGGACTTGAACAAAGAGGGCTGATCAGGGAGCCTTAAGAAGGCGGAAATGGCAGAGAGGTAGCCCTTTAAAGAGCCCAGAGCAGAGCCCTGCTGGGCAAGAGAAAGAAGAAAGAGGAGAACCTCTGAAAGAAGGGCAGAAAGGGGATCCACAGCATTTGCTGTGCACCATGCCACAAATGTGTTCCACCTGCAGGCGTGTACCCATTTTGTGGAGGGACGCCTGGCTGCCAGAATCACATTACAGACTTCAGGAGGCAAGCCAAATGGCCTCAACTGCCACCGCTCAATCTCCACGCATGTAAGTGGAGACTGGATAGGTCCTCCTGAATAGGCAGACGAATCGGGGATCGACTGACATGCTGAGTAGCTCGGGATACCAGTATCTTCATGCCCAGTCCTGAGCCATAAGGATGACGTGGGCCCGGTCGCGCCTGATCTTCTTCAGCACTCTGGGCAGAAGTGGTATAGGCGGAAAGGCATACAACAGACCGCAACTCCACTCGTGACGAAAAACGTCTCCGAGCGAGTGCCGCCTTGGAAATTCCAACGCGCAGAACTGATGATAGTGCGCGTTCTCTTCTGTGGCGAATAGATCTAACCAAGGCTCTCCCCACTGCTGAAAGAGGCCTTTCGCCACATCCGAGTTCAGACGTCATTCGTGATCCATCATGCATCGACAGCGGAGTTCGCCCTCCCTGGCGTTCAGGGAACCTCATCACACTACCGTAGATTGGGGGTCACGAGGGACAGTTTATAGACCAGTGGGTGTGTATTCCCTCATTACTATAATTACTATAATTCACACAGCGCTGCGTACCTCACTACACCCATCATTCTCACATATGGGTTTAGTACCCATCCTCCTCCCAGAAAACATCTCTGAGCTCCTTCCTTAAAAACTCCGAAGTAGTAGCTCCCAGTGAACTAGGTTTTCTGCACTGGTAAGGAGGACCCATATGATGAAGCATGTCACCTTCGGGTGAGTGAGGGTTCTAATCCTTAAGGGATGTCTCCCCCTTAATATTATACATAACACCTGTGCAAGTTTCGAGAAAAGTAGGTTGTCATTGTTTATGATCAAATTTAACACATGATTTAGACTCCAGGTGCGTCTTTGTGTAATTATAGTTCAGGGAACCTGCCAGGTGTTGAACCACCAGGGTCACGCCCTGATGTTCCAGCCACTGCCAGAGGCGCAGAGCCTCCTGGCAAAGGGTCCATGACCCGACGCCACCCCGCCCTGTTTGTTACAGTACCACATGGTGGTGGTGTTGTCCGTGAACACCTGCACTACACTCCCCTGGACAGAGGGGAGGAATGCCTTCAGTGCAAGCCGGATCGCCCGCAGTTCCAGAAGGTTGATGTGGAGCTGGGACTCCGTCGGAGACCAGAGGCCTCTGATCTCCGCCTCTCCCATGTGGGCCCACCAGCCCTGGGGGGACGCGTCCGTCACAACTACGTGCTCCGGTTGGGGTAGGGAGAGGGATCCGCCACTGACCCAATCGCGGTCCGTGAGCCACCACTGCAACGGTCTTGCAGTGCCCTCCGAGATCAAGTCATGGTCGGACAAGTTGCCCTGATGCTGGGCCCACTGAAACTTCAGGTCCCACTGCAGAGCCCACATCCGCCACCTGGCATGATGCACCAGAAGGATGCAGGAGGCCATCAGCCCCAGAAGCCGCAGCGTCAACCTGACCGAGACTAGGGGATAAAGGCTGAAAGTTCGGACTCAGAGCCTGAATATCCCGAACCCGCTGTTCGGGAGGATAAACCCGAAACTGCGCAGAGTCTAGAACCGCTCCGTAGAAGAGGAGCTTCCGAGAGGGACACAGGTGCGATTTTGGCACATTGATGGAGAACCCCAGCAGGTGCAGGAGGTCGGCTGTAGTCTGGAGGTTGGTGACGACTCTCTGGGGCGAGCCCACCTTCAACAACCAGTCATCAAGGTAGGGGAAGACTGAAACCCCTAACCTGCGCAGATGAGCTGCGACCACCGCCATCACTTTCGTGAACACCCGTGGGGCTCTGCAAAGGCCGAAGGGGAGCACGGTAAACTGAAAGTGCTCGTGGCCTACCGTGAACCGCAGGTAACGCCGGTGGCCCGGCATCCTGCAAGTCCAACGCTACCATCCAGTCTCCTGGGTCTAGGGCAGCTAAGACCTGAGCCAAAGTCAGCATCTTGAACTTCTCCTTCCGGAGGAAGCCGTTGACGTTCTGGAGGTCTAAGATAGGGCGTAGGCCTCCTCTGCCCTTCTTGGGAACCAGAAAGTGGTGGGAGTAACAACCACACCCTACTTTTGGCCCAGGAACGCGCTCGATGCCCCCCTTGGCCAAGAGGGCCGTAACTTCCTCTTGCAGAATTTGCAAGTGATCCCCCGAAATGCGGTGGTACTGCGGTGGCATGGCTGGAAGGGGAGGGAGTAGACCCGTCGGACGATTTGCAGCACCCACCTGTCCGATGTGATGGAGCACCAGTGGAGGAGGTGATGGCGAAGAAATGCGTTACTTACCTGTAACAGCAGTTATCCAGTATTGGTGTCTTTCATAGATTCACATGCCTGAATCATTCCCCGTCGTCGAGACGGGAGCCTCCGGTATATAGAAAAGTAATGTCCTATAGACATACATAAAGAAAAATAGGCCCAAGGGCCTCACCTTAGTAGCCTATCCTTGTCCTTATGCAAAAAGGACCAAACTCTTAGAGCCAGCCAATCAGCTATCACCTCCCTCTAGAACCTTCCCTGCAGGAGCCTCAGTCTCTCAGATTTTCGTACGCACCAAGCTAGGTAGGCGTAATGCAGGTAGAGAGAAAGTGAGACCTTCCAGGGGAGGCGGGAGGGTTGCATGTGAATCTATGAAAGACACCAATACTGGATAACTGCTGTTACAGGTAAGTAACGCATTTCTTATCCAGTATTAGGGGTGTCTTTCATAGATTCACATGCCTGAATCAGAGTAGTTAGCAATACACTATGCACATCTTCGAAGCAATGATGCCATATAATCAGTGATATAACACACTTAGTATCATGCGACTGTAAGCATTAGGATACATCAACACAACCAAATAGAAGAGATGTGCATACCAGGATGGCGGGATGTAGGAAGGCTCACCTCACTGGAATAGATGTCGAAGCACTGCCTGACCCACTGCTGCGTCCTGCAGAAGCTCAACATCCAGGCAGTAGTGCCTGGCGAACGAATGCGGTGACTTCCACGTCGCTGCTCTGCATATGTCCAGAATCGGCACTCCAGCGAACAGCGCTGCTGATGTGGACATTGCTCTTGTGGAATGTGCATGAACCGTGGCATTCAACGGCCGGCCGGCCTTGTCATGGCAGAATGCTATCGCTGAAGAGATCCACCTAGATGTACTCTGTTTTGTTAGAGGTAGACCAAGCGTTGGTCTACTGTAGGCCACAAAAAGTTGTGAAGACTTCCTGAAGCCTTTCGTCTTGTCCAAGTAAAACTTTATACACCTTTTGAGGTCTAAGGAGTGTAATGTTCTTTCTGCTGCAGTGGTAGGGTTTGCAAAGAAGGAACGTAGAGCCACCGGTTCATTAAGGTGGAAGTCCGACGGGACTTTTGAGATAAACCTAGGATTGGTTCTCAGGATTACTCTGTCGTTATTAAATAGTAGAAAAAGATGCTGGATTGAAAACACCTGTAGCTCACTGACCCCCCTTGCAGATGTGAGCGTCAGGAGGAGTGCTGATTTCCACGAGGCATACTTTAGGTCAGCTCAGTGTACTGGTTTGAACGGATGTTTCATGAGCTGGTTAAGAACCACATGAAGATGCCAGGTAGGTGGCAACATCCTTACTGGCGGGAAAGATCTGTATAATCGTTTTAGAAATTGCTTAATCAACCCGCTTGACCAGAGCGATGGACTCGTTGAAGTTCTTTATAACGAGATATTGCTGCTAAGTGTACTTTAATGGAGGAGTGGGCTAGGCCCGACTGTGCCAGATGTAATAGATAAGTTAATATTTGCTCCGGTGATGTGGAGAAAGGCCGAATTCCGTGATCTGCACACCAAACACAAAAGCGCGTCCATTTCAGGGAATACGTCTTGGTCGTGCTATCCGCCCTTGCTCTGGCAAGAATGTCTGCAGTCTTGTGGAATATTCAGATTGTGGAACTCTCTGAACTCAGGAGCCAGGCGACGAACCTGAGAGACTTTAGATCCGGATGGTGCACTTTATTGTTGTTCATTGTAAGCAGAGATAGATACTGCCGCAGGTGGACCGGCGGCTCCAGGGATAGACGGTGGAGCTCCGTGAACCAATGCCGCCTCGGCCAAGTTGGGGCTATTAAAATTAGAGTACAAGGCTCCACCTAAATTTTGCTGAGGACTCTGGGAAGCATGGGGAATGGCGGAAAGGCGTTTCAACGACGTTGCGGCATGCGATGGAAGATGCATTCCCTAGAGACCCTGACTGGGGATGCCAACTTGCGAAGTGTGGGCATTTGGCGTTCATTGTCGTCAAAAATAGATCGATTTGCGGCGTGCCCCATCTGGAGAAGATGTGGTCGATAATTTGTTGATCTAATTCGAACTCGTGTGACGATGTTTTCTGCCTGCTGAACACGTCAGTGAGCACATTGTCCATGCCTGGGACATATTCCGCTCTTAGGGTTATATTGTGGAGTGTGAGCCAATTCCAGATTATTTTTTGCAACTCGCGAGAGTGTGTCAGAGAGCGTGTCTCTCCCTCTTTGTTGAGGTAGTGCTTAGTCGTGGTGTTGTCTGTCCGGATGAGCACCAGGGAATGTTTTATTCTTGGCAGGAAAGCTTGAAGGGCCAGGAAGACCGCCCGCAGTTCAAGCAGATTGATATGTAGTTTCTTCTCCATAGGAGACCACTACCCGCTTATCTGTAGCTCTTGCAGAAAAGCTCCCCAGCCTTCCAAGGAGGTGCCTGTTGTGAGAACATGAGGAGCAGCCGGAAGCAGGAATGACAAGCCTTGAGACAGGTTTTGAGATTACATCCACCATTGCAGGTCTCCGACCATTTGAGGATTCACCTTTATGTGGTCGTCGAATGACCCTGTGTATTGGACCCACCGCTTCGAGAGCATTTCCTGTAGATTCCTCATTCGTAGTCGACAGTGAGGAATCAGGAGGATACACGCTGACATCATCCCCAGGAGGGATTTGAAGAGACGGACTGTCAAGACTTTCTTCGTGGCTACTATAGCAGCTAGTGCAAGGGGCTTGTTCATCCTCTCTCTGGATGGGAAAGCTTTTGCTGACCGTGTGTCCAGGGTTGCACCTAGGAAACTGATGCACTGAGAAGGTTGTAGGACCGATTTTTCCTGATTGAGGGTGAGACCCAAGCAATCGAAAAGCCTTAAACAGGCGTTGGAAGGCCTGGACGTGTCTTCTAAGGATGGAGCCCTGACCTGCCAGTCATTCAGGTACAGAAAGACTTGGTGAGGGCACTGTCTGAGATATGCCGCCACCGGGGTACGACATTTCGTGAATATGCGCGGTGCAGACTTGAGCCCGAAGGGTAGAACGCGAAACTGCAAGTGTCTGCCCGCTACTGCAAATCGCAAGTACCTTTTTGTGATTCCTGTGAATTGGGACATGGAAGTAAGCGTCCTGTATGTCCAGGGACGCCCTAAAATCCTGCTGTTACAGTAGTCGCAAGACCTCCTGGATCTTTACCAAGCGAAACAACTGCTTCTTAGGAATTTGTTGAGGGCCCTAAGGTCCCAGATGGGTTTCCACTTCTTGTCTTTTGTCTGGACCAAAAGAAGCAGGAATAAAACCCTTTTCCCTTCTGAGATGGAGGTACTCTCTCTATTGCTCCTTTCTGCAGCATAATCGAGATTTCTCATAGAAGCAGCCTGTGAGAAGTTGGCCTGATGTGCAGTGCTCACTATTCTAGTGATCACTATATATCAGTCCAAACAACCCTTATTGATGATTGGTTGTAAGTCAACCTTATAGACCAGCTATCCTAGTAGCATGGATACGAGCAGTCTAAGGCTAAGACTCTAGAGGGCGTGTTAAGCCAGCTGTTTTACCATCACATTACCCCTTGAACACCCAGTGAAAGGACACCACACAAGTGTTATGAAAATAAACAGTGTATTTATTAGAATCACAACAACCCTGTACTCTTTATGAGGACAGGGTGCTAGGCACACAACAAAACTCTTACGAAAATACTTAAGTTAGCACGTTATACACAAATGCCCGAGGGGCACGAAAAACCATATATTCTAAAAGTGGAATGCGAAATTACTAGCAGGTAAGTACAGTTCTAATAGGCTTTGGAATCGCTAGGACTGGACTAGGGAATCGTTAGATTACTACTAGGAGGCCCAGGGGAGTCGGGTGCAGAGTGTGCACTCTCACGCGGGATGCGGGACAAAGTCTATGGAAGCTAGAATTCACAAAGTTAGTGTTCACGGGCGAACCCGACCTGGTAGGGAGAAAACGACAGTGGATCCTGACCCTTGGATAGTGAGGCTATGCTGGGACACCGGAGTGCCGAAGTTACCTAGCCCAGGGGCTGCAGCTGCATAGGTCTGAAAAGACGTCGGGGATCTCGTTGCCGGACCAGGAGCCTGGAAGGAAGAAGTGCTGGCAGGCGACCAGTGAAGAAAAGTTCGATGGATCCAAGCCTGGATCAAGGAAGAAGGAAACCTGAAAGCAGAGGGGACCAAGTTCTTGAATCACTAGCCAGTGATTAAGAGGGCACCAGGATGGCACCGGGCGAAGTCACCGCAGTCAGGTGAGTGGGCGCTGCTGGGCTCTGCAGTCTCTCGGACCAGGAGGCGTTGTCGGCGACCAGGATGGAGGTGCGAGCTGTCCCACGAAGGATGAAGTCGTCGGCGTCGAAGTTACCCAGGAGTGGGCAACAAGCCTTGGCTAATTCAAGCCCACGCGGTGGACTTAAAATGGCGTCTTGAGTGGACCAGGAGGGTCCGGGGTGCTCCTCTTCTGGAAGGGAGCAAGGGCCAGTCTGGAGCAACCAGACCAGCAGCAGAAATGTCGTCGGGCGTCGTCAGGAAGGCCACAAGCCAGCGGGCTAGTAGCCAAACAACGCGGTGAGCAGCAAAAAGCAGAAGGGCCCCACGCAGATCGTGGAGATGCTGGGGGGCTGCTCTTCGGTGCTGGAGCTGCTCAGGGTGGGGGCTTCTCGGACCCCAAAGCACTCACCAGGAATTCACTCGGCGGGCTTGCTGGAAAGAAGTCGTGCAGTCTTGAAGATGGCCGGTCCCTCGAGGTCTCGTCACACCCACGAATCTCAGCGTGACTGATGATGCAGGTAGAGGTCAGAGGTGCCAGGGAAGCCGGTTCTCGTCGAGCTGGGCAGTCTTGATCCGGAGGAGAGACTTGCAGCAGACCGCAGTGTTCTTAAGATGGTGCCTGCGGATGCAGGGTGACTACTCCTTAGTCACAAGGGAGAAATCTTAGGAAGAAGTCTTGAGTTCCTTTCGTGGAAAGTAGTTTCAGGATTCAAAGATGATCTGATTTGGAAGGGGGCCAGTCTCTACCTTTATCCTGTAAAAAGGGGCTGGCACGCGACTAAGTCCTGCCCTATGGGTGGGACTAGGAGGGGGGTGGTTACACCCACTTCCTTGGCGGGCTTTTCCCCAGCACAGGGTCTGGAGTGACCCTGGAACTGGTTCCAGCCAGCCTATGCACAGTGAGCACCGGGGTGCCACTTGCAGTCACCTTCCTCTAAAGCCCTGCTGTGAGAAGTTGGCCTGATGTGCAGTGCTCACTATTCTAGTGATCACTATATATCAGTCCAAACAACCCTTATTGATGATTGGTTGTAAGTCAACCTTATAGACCAGCTATCCTAGTAGCATGGATACGAGCAGTCTAAGGCTAAGACTCTAGAGGGCGTGTTAAGCCAGCTGTTTTACCATCACATTACCCCTTGAACACCCAGTGAAAGGACACCACACAAGTTGTTATGAAAATAAACAGTGTATTTATTTATAACAAGACTACCCTGGCTCTTTATGAGACAGGGAGCTAAGCACACAACAAAACTCTTACGAAAATACTTTTAAGTTAGCACGTTACACAAATGCCCGAGGGGCACGAAAAACCATATACGCTAAAAGTGGAATGCGAATTACTAGCAGGTAAGTAACAGTTCTAATAGGCTTTGGAATCGCTAGGACTGGACTAGGGAATCGTTAGATTACTACTAGGAGGCCCAGGGGACTCGGGTGCAGAGTGTGCACTCTCACGCGGGATGCGGGACAAAGTCTATGGAAGCTAGAATTCACAAAGTTAGTGTTCACGGGCGAACCCGACCTGGTAGGGAGAAAACGACAGTGGATCCTGACCCTTGGATAGTGAGGCTATGCTGGGACACCGGAGTGCCGAAGTTACCTAGCCCAGGGGCTGCAGCTGCATAGGTCTGAAAAGACGTCGGGGATCTCGTTGCCTGACCAGGAGCCTGGAAGGAAGAAGTTGCTGGCAGGCGACCAGTGAAGAAAAGTTCGATGGATCCAAGCCTGGATCAAGGAAGAAGAAAACCTGAAAGCAGAGGGGACCAAGTTCTTGAATCACTAGCCAGTGATTAAGTGGGCACCAGGATGGCACCGGGCGAAGTCACCGCAGTCAGGTGAGTGGGCGCTGCTGGGCTCTGCAGTCTCTCGGACCAGGAGGCGTTGTCGGCGACCAGGATGGAGGTGCGAGCTGTCCCACGAAGGATGAAGTCGTCGGCGTCGAAGTTACCCAGGAGTGGGCAACAAGCCTTGGCTAATTCAAGCCCACGCGGTGGACTCAAAATGGCGTCTTGAGTGGACCAGGAGGGTCCGGGGTGCTCCTCTTCTGGAAGGGAGCAAGGGCCAGTCTGGAGCAACCAGACCAGCAGCAGAAATGTCGTCGGGCGTCGTCAGGAAGGCCACAAGCCAGCGGGCTAGTAGCCAAACAACGCGGTGAGCAGCAAAAAGCAGAAGGGCCCCACGCAGATCGCGGAGATGCTGGGGGGCTGCTCTTCGGTGCTGGAGCTGCTCAGGGTGGGGGCTTCTCGGACCCCAAAGCACTCACCAGGAATTCACTCGGCGGGCTTGCTGGAAAGAAGTCGTGCAGCCTTGAAGATGGCCGGTCCCTCGAGGTCTCGTCACACCCACGAATCTCAGCGTGACTGATGATGCAGGTAGAGGTCAGAGGTGCCAGGGAAGCCGGTTCTCGTCGAGCTGGGCAGTCGGATTCCGGAGGAAGGACTTGCAGCAGACCGCAGTGTTCTTAGATGGTGCCTGCGGGTGCAGGGTGACTACTCCTTAGTCACAAGGGAGAAATCTTAGGAAGAAGTCTTGAGTTCCTTTCGTGGAAAGTAGTTTCAGGATTCAAAGATGATCTGCTCTGGAAGGGGGCCAGTTCCTACCTTTATCCTGTAAAAGGGGGCTGGCACGCGACTAAGTCCTGCCCTAGGGGTGGGACTAGGAGGGGGGTGGTTACACCCACTTCCTTGGCGGGCTTTTCCCCAGCACAGGGTCTGGAGTGACCCTGGAACTGGTTCCAGCCAGCCTATGCACAGTGAGCACCGGGGTGCCACGTGCAGTCACCTTCCTCTAAAGCCCTGCCTACCTACAATACACAAAACCCTGTCTGGGACGGTGCTGGCACCGCCCCTGGCAGGAAACCCTTTGTCCTTATCTCCTGCTCTGGGAGGACTCCCAGCAGCAGGAGGGCAGACTTGTGTCTCGGTGGCAGCATCCATTTTGTGGATGCTAAGGCTCTGTCTGACTTTTAACCGGGTTATAGGTTACAGGCATGTCGTGTCCCTCTAGAAGGGTGGAATGCTAACCCCGTCGCCAGAATTGGCGAGGGGTTAGTATTCCAATTCGTATGACACCTTACTCGACATGTTTTGATAAAGCGATACCAGAGTTGGCACATAACCGCGAGGATTATAATGCACTTAAGAGTATATGGTATGCGATATCATGGAAACGGCTAAGGGATGGATCCCGAAAGCCGCAGACAGGCTCAGCTCATGCCAGAGCACCATCTCACACGATTCCAAGCACTCTGCCTTCAGGATTGTTAAGGCCTGCCATAGGAGTGACTGATAGGAGATCTGTGTGTCCATTTTAGGGTTAGATATAGGTATACTATATCTAAAGCAAAGGGTGAGTACACCACCTTGCCCCAGCTGTCGTGCAGCCAGTTGTGTCAGTTTTAGTTAGTCAATCCAGGGGTGGCACAATACATGCTTCAGCCCCTGGGAGACTTCTGGGTGCACCTCAGCCCTGGGTACAGGGACTTGGAGAGGGCCCAGTGCCAATTCAGTACCTGAGTACAATTTGGATAGAGAGAACAGCTAGGCTGTGGGTCTGATTAGCAGGCCCACAGCCAGGGAAAGTCGTAAACCAGTGCAGCAAAAAGCAAAAATCTGGGTGATCATAGGATTGCAGACCCTACTCTCCTACATGACCCCCCCCCCCAAACTTTGGGACAATAAACTAACCTTGACCAGGTGAGTCTTCTTGCTCTAAGTGGAAATACCTGGAGAGCCCATCAGCATTGCTGTGATCAGTCCCAGGTCTATGCTCCACTGTAAAATCCATCCCCTGTAGGGAAATGGACCACCTAAGCAGTTTGGGGTTTTCACCCTTCATCTGATTTAGCCACAAGAGGGGCTTATGGTCTGTCTGAATGGTGAAGTGAGTGCCAAACAAGTAGGCCCTCAGCTTCTTCAGGGCCCAGACCACAGCAAAGGCCTCCCTCTCAATAGCTGACCAATTTTTCTCTCTGGGTGTCAACCTTCTACTAATGAAAGCAATAGGCTGATCATTACCATCAAAATTCAGTTGAGACAGAACAGCTCCCACACCCAACTCAGAAGCATCTGTTTGGACAATGAATGGCTTGGAGTAATCTGGACTCTTGAGGATAGGTGCTGTGCACATGGCCTGCTTTAGGTCATTGAATGCTTTCTGACAGCTTGCTGTCCACTGAACTTTCTTTGGCATCTTTTTGCTTGTCAGGTCATTAAGGGGGGTCACTATGGACCCATAATTTCTGACAAACTTCCTATAGTACCCAGTCAGGCCCAAGAAAGCTCGAACCTGAGTCTGGGTGATTGGAGGAGTCCAGTCCTTGATGGCCTGTATCTTACTCTCCAGTGGCTGAACCTGGCCTCCACCTACAAGGTGGCCCAGGTATACAACCTGTGACTGCCCTATCTGGCACTTTGTGGCCTTGATAGTGAGGCCTGCCTTTTGCAGGGCCTCTAACACTTTCCTCAGGTGGACCAGGTGATCCTCCCAGGTGGAGCTAAAGACAGCAATATCGTCAAGATAAGCTGCACAGAAGTCATCCAGCCCAGTGAGGACTTGATTCACCAACCTTTGGAAGGTGGCAGGTGCATTTTTCAGTCCAAAGGGCATTACCACAAATTGATAATGCCCTCCAGGGGTAGAAAATGCTGTCTTGGGTTTGGCTTCCTCAGCTAACCTGATTTGCCAATACCCAGCTGTCAAATCAAATGTGCTTAAGAAGTTGGCAGAAGCCAATCTATCTATAAGCTCATCTGCTCTTGGTATTGGGTGGGCATCAGTCTTAGTGACTGCATTGAGGCCTCTGTAGTCTACGCAAAACCTCATCTCTCTCTTACCACCCTGGGTGTGAGGCTTTGGCACTAGAACTACTGGGCTAGCCCAAGGGCTATCTGAGGGCTCAATGACTCCCAGTTCCAACATTTTCTGCACTTCAGTTTTGATGCAGTCTCTAACATGATCAGGCTGCCTGTAGATTTTACTCTTGACAGGCAGACTGTCTCCAGTGTCAACATCATGGGTACACCAATCAGTTTGGCTGGGTGTCAGAGAGAACATATGTCGAAAGGATTGCAGAACTTGCCTGCAATCCTGTTGCTGATGTTCAGTGAGGCTGCCACAAAAGACAACACCATCAACTGACCCATCATCAGGATTCTGAGTGAGCAGGTCTGGGAGAGGGTCACTCTCTTCCTCCTGTCCCTCATCTGTGGCCATGAGCAAGCTCATGTCCTTCCTGTCAACATATGCCTTGAGCCTGTTAACATGGAGCACTCTGAGAGGGCTCCTGGGAGTTCCAAGGTCCACCAAGTAGGTAACCTCTCCCTTTTGCTCAATGATGGTGTGGGGCCCAGACCATTTGTCTTTCAGAGCTGCTAGGGCCACTGGCTCCAGCACCCACACCTTCTGTCCTGGCTGGTACACAGTCAGTACAGCCTTTTGGTCATGCCAAGCTTTTTGAAGTTCCTGGCTGGCCTCAAGGTTTTTAGATGCCTTCTCCATATACTCAGCCATCCTGGAGCGGAGACCAAGTACATAGTCCACTATGTTGGTTGCAGGCTTTTTGAGAGGTCTCTCCCATCCTTCCTTCACCAAACACAGGGGTCCTCTTACAGGATGTCCATACAGAAGCTCAAAAGGGCTGTAGCAAACCCCCTTCTGTGGGACCTCTCTGTAAGCAAACAAGAGGCAGGGGATCAGGACATCCCATCTTCTCCTAAGAGTTTCAGGTAGTCCATGAATCATCCCTTTCAGGGTCCTGTTGAATCTCTCAACAAGCCCATTGCATTGTGGATGATAGGGTGTGGTGAACTTGTAGTTCACACCACACTCTTTCCACATAGCAGTCAGATATCCTGACATGAAGTTTGTACCTCTGTCAGAAACGACCTCCTTAGGGAAACCCACTCTGGAGAACACTCCAACTAGGGCTCTTGCCACTACAGGGGCTGTAGTGGTCCTAAGGGGAATAGCCTCAGGATACCTGGTGGCATGGTCCACCACCACCAGTATAAACTTGTGTCCTGATGCTGTCTGGGGTTCCATTGGACCAACAATGTCAATCCCCACTCTTTCAAAGGGAACCCCCACCACAGGTAGTGGTATGAGGGGGGCCTTTGTTGTGCCACCTGACTTACCACTGGCTTGGCAAGTGACACATGAGCGACAAAACTCCTTGGTATTCTCATTCATATGGGGCCAGTGAAAGTGTGAGACAAGCCTGTCCCAAGTCTTTGTCTGACCTAAATGACCTGCAAGGGGAATCTCATGGGCCAAGGTGAGAAGGAAACCTCTCAGAGACAAGGGGATGACCAGCCTCCTGGTTGCACCAGGCTTGGGGTCTCTTGACTCAGAGTACAGGAGTCCATCTTCCCAGTATACCCTGTGGGCACCTGTGGCATTCCCTGCAGCCTCAGCAGCAGCCTGCTGTCTGAGGGGTTCAAGGGAAGGGCAGCTCAACTGTTCCTTCCCCAGGTCTGCTCTGGAGGGTCCCCCTGAGCCCAGAAACTCAACTTGATCAAGTTCAAGCTCTTTAGGCTCAGTTTCCCTCAGCTCTTCTAGATCAGCCTCCTCAGAGACTTGATCCTCAACCTGGGGCAAGGGGGAAGGCAAAGCCTTACCCTTACTGCTCTTCTTCTTGGAAGGTGTCTGGTCCATAATTTCAGGATCCAGCACCTGTTCAGTGGGGCATCGTCTGGCCTGTGACCTAGTCACAGCAAGCACATGTGCTGGCAAGCCTAACATCTCCATGTGAGTCCTCTGCTCCACTTCTGACCATTGTGATGACTCCAAATCATTGCCCAACAAACAATCAACTGGGAGGTCTGAACTGACTACAACTTTCTTTTGTCCCTTCACTCCACCCCAGGAGAAAGCTACAATTGCCACACTATGACTAGTAGTGACATTGCTGGCATTGGTCACCAGGAAATCAGTACCTGGCATGATCTGTCCAGGGTCCACAAAGTTAGGTGTCACCATGGTGACACTGGCACAAGTGTCCCTATAGGCCTGAGCCATTTTGCCATTAATCAAAGGTGTCTGCCTGTATTTGCCCAAAGTATTGGGACTTATCTCAGGGGACATATCCATATCCCCTGTACAGACAAGGACAGCCTGAGTGAGTGTGCCAACTAAGTTGTCAGACCCCTCAGTACCCAAGGTTAACCCAACTAATGCCTTGGGAGTGACACTACCACTACTGACTGTACTAGGGGGTGCAGTTGCTTTAGGAGCTGTAGTGGCAGGAGTTTGTCCTCCTCCTCTTTTGGTGCACTCACTAAACCAGTGAGATTTACTTTTGCAGTACTGGCACCACCTTTTTGACTGGCCTTCTTGAGTCTTCTTCTTCTGGGAAGCCTGACCCCCACCCTCTTTGGTTTGTTGGGGAACTGGTGAAGACTTCTGGTCATTTTGCTCATTCTTAACATTACCCTTCTGGTCTGCTTTCTTCTGACCACCCTGGTTCTGGTTCTGGTTCTGCTTGATCCTTGTCCTGACCCATTTGTCTGCCTTCTTTCCCAATTCTTGGGGAGAGGTCAGATCTGAATCAACAAGGTGCTGGTGCAGCAACTGGTTCTGACAATTGTTCAAAATTTGTTCTCTCATCATTAGATTATACAATCCTGTGTAATCTGTAACCTTGCTACCCAGCAACCAGCCCTCCAAAGCCTTAGTGGCACAATCCACAAAATCAGACCAGTCCTGAGACTGAGTTTTCTGGGTGTCTCTGAACAGCAACCTGTACTGCTCAGTGGTTAAACCAAACCCATCAACCAGTGTATTCTTCAGGACCTGGTAATTGTTAGCATCCTCCACTCTTGTAGTGAGGAGCTTATCTCTACCTTTACCATCAAAGGAGAGCCACAGTATAGCTGCCCACTGACTCTGGGGAATGCCCTGCACAGTGCAGGCCCTCTCCAGAGCAGCCATCCATTTCTGGATATCATCCCCTTGCTTAAAGGGGGGCACTATTTTAGTCAGGTGTTTAGTATCTAAACCCTTCTCTCTATCTCTTGGGAGATTGCTGCCACCAGTGGGAGCTAGCCCACTCATCTGCTGCTCTCTTGCCAGGGCAAGCTTCTCTTTGGCCAGGGCAATTTCTTCCCTTTCAATCCTCAGTTCAGCTTGTCTCATCCTAGCTTCATGCTCCTTTCTCTGAGGGGAAGTAAATCTCCTCTGTGGAGGATTCCTTCTCCCCTGAGAAGAGGCATTAGAGTGCAGAGATCTATTGGAGTCCCTAGAAAGAGATCTATCTCTCCTAACTCCAAGGTTAGGCCCACTTCGGGTTAGTACTGGGGGGCCCCCAGATCCTAGCCCAAGTAAGTCTAAGTTGGTCCTAGTTAGCCTTCTGACTACCTCAAGACCCTTGTCTACCTCATCCCCAGAGAGTACCTCCTTATCCTCCTCCTCAACTGCTGAATCAGTGTTGTGGAGATCTGGATCCCCAGAGGTTCCTTCTAAGGCTGGCATGTTCTCATGTAACTGAGAAAGCTTTCTGGCATCATATGTCTCTAGGAGACCTATCAGAAAGGAAGTGGTGGGGTTAGACCCCTGCTTCAGTTTTCTGGAGACACAGATCTGTCTCATCTCATGAAAGCTGAGAGCTGCATATCTTGAAGTGACCTGTGGAGGGTCAACACTGACCAGGGGAGTCTCAGTAGAGTCCTCCTGAGTCGACATGCTTTTCTAGTGAGGTGTAAGTGGTGCACTTACCTACACTATATGTTTGCCTACTGATCCCTTGCTAGAGTTGTAGTTTAGGGTGTGCTAGGCCCTAGGAGCTACAACAGCTGGTTCAGTAGAACTCAGAGTATTCTAAGCTAAGTTATATGTACCTTTAGTACTTATGTGATCTTTCACAAGATATTCTTAGGATATGTGTGGTAAAACAACAGCAAGCTCAAATCCCAACCGCTGCCCACCAATGTGAGAAGTTGGCCTGATGTGCAGTGCTCACTATTCTAGTGATCACTATATATCAGTCCAAACAACCCTTATTGATGATTGGTTGTAAGTCAACCTTATAGACCAGCTATCCTAGTAGCATGGATACGAGCAGTCTAAGGCTAAGACTCTAGAGGGCGTGTTAAGCCAGCTGTTTTACCATCACATTACCCCTTGAACACCCAGTGAAAGGACACCACACAAGTGTTATGAAAATAAACAGTGTATTTATTAGAATCACAACAACCCTGTACTCTTTATGAGGACAGGGTGCTAGGCACACAACAAAACTCTTACGAAAATACTTAAGTTAGCACGTTATACACAAATGCCCGAGGGGCACGAAAAACCATATATTCTAAAAGTGGAATGCGAAATTACTAGCAGGTAAGTACAGTTCTAATAGGCTTTGGAATCGCTAGGACTGGACTAGGGAATCGTTAGATTACTACTAGGAGGCCCAGGGGACTCGGGTGCAGAGTGTGCACTCTCACGCGGGATGCGGGACAAAGTCTATGGAAGCTAGAATTCACAAAGTTAGTGTTCACGGGCGAACCCGACCTGGTAGGGAGAAAACGACAGTGGATCCTGACCCTTGGATAGTGAGGCTATGCTGGGACACCGGAGTGCCGAAGTTACCTAGCCCAGGGGCTGCAGCTGCATAGGTCTGAAAAGACGTCGGGGATCTCGTTGCCGGACCAGGAGCCTGGAAGGAAGAAGTGCTGGCAGGCGACCAGTGAAGAAAAGTTCGATGGATCCAAGCCTGGATCAAGGAAGAAGGAAACCTGAAAGCAGAGGGGACCAAGTTCTTGAATCACTAGCCAGTGATTAAGTGGGCACCAGGATGGCACCGGGCGAAGTCACCGCAGTCAGGTGAGTGGGCGCTGCTGGGCTCTGCAGTCTCTCGGACCAGGAGGCGTTGTCGGCGACCAGGATGGAGGTGCGAGCTGTCCCACGAAGGATGAAGTCGTCGGCGTCGAAGTTACCCAGGAGTGGGCAACAAGCCTTGGCTAATTCAAGCCCACGCGGTGGACTTAAAATGGCGTCTTGAGTGGACCAGGAGGGTCCGGGGTGCTCCTCTTCTGGAAGGGAGCAAGGGCCAGTCTGGAGCAACCAGACCAGCAGCAGAAATGTCGTCGGGCGTCGTCAGGAAGGCCACAAGCCAGCGGGCTAGTAGCCAAACAACGCGGTGAGCAGCAAAAAGCAGAAGGGCCCCACGCAGATCGTGGAGATGCTGGGGGGCTGCTCTTCGGTGCTGGAGCTGCTCAGGGTGGGGGCTTCTCGGACCCCAAAGCACTCACCAGGAATTCACTCGGCGGGCTTGCTGGAAAGAAGTCGTGCAGTCTTGAAGATGGCCGGTCCCTCGAGGTCTCGTCACACCCACGAATCTCAGCGTGACTGATGATGCAGGTAGAGGTCAGAGGTGCCAGGGAAGCCGGTTCTCGTCGAGCTGGGCAGTCTTGATCCGGAGGAGAGACTTGCAGCAGACCGCAGTGTTCTTAAGATGGTGCCTGCGGATGCAGGGTGACTACTCCTTAGTCACAAGGGAGAAATCTTAGGAAGAAGTCTTGAGTTCCTTTCGTGGAAAGTAGTTTCAGGATTCAAAGATGATCTGATTTGGAAGGGGGCCAGTCTCTACCTTTATCCTGTAAAAAGGGGCTGGCACGCGACTAAGTCCTGCCCTATGGGTGGGACTAGGAGGGGGGTGGTTACACCCACTTCCTTGGCGGGCTTTTCCCCAGCACAGGGTCTGGAGTGACCCTGGAACTGGTTCCAGCCAGCCTATGCACAGTGAGCACCGGGGTGCCACTTGCAGTCACCTTCCTCTAAAGCCCTGCCTACCTACAATACACAAAACCCTGTCTGGGACGGTGCTGGCACCGCCCCTGGCAGGAAACCCTTTGTCCTTATCTCCTGCTCTGGGAGGACTCCCAGCAGCAGGAGGGCAGACTTGTGTCTCGGTGGCAGCATCCATTTTGTGGATGCTAAGGCTCTGTCTGACTTTTAACCGGGTTATAGGTTACAGGCATGTCGTGTCCCTCTAGAAGGGTGGAATGCTAACCCCGTCGCCAGAATTGGCGAGGGGTTAGTATTCCAATTCGTATGACACCTTACTCGACATGTTTTGATAAAGCGATACCAGAGTTGGCACATAACCGCGAGGATTATAATGCACTTAAGAGTATATGGTATGCGATATCATGGAAACGGCTAAGGGATGGATCCCGAAAGCCGCAGACAGGCTCAGCTCATGCCAGAGCACCATCTCACACGATTCCAAGCACTCTGCCTTCAGGATTGTTAAGGCCTGCCATAGGAGTGACTGATAGGAGATCTGTGTGTCCATTTTAGGGTTAGATATAGGTATACTATATCTAAAGCAAAGGGTGAGTACACCACCTTGCCCCAGCTGTCGTGCAGCCAGTTGTATCAGTTTTAGTTAGTCAATCCAGGGGTGGCACAATACATGCTTCAGCCCCTGGGAGACTTCTGGGTGCACCTCAGCCCTGGGTACAGGGACTTGGAGAGGGCCCAGTGCCAATTCAGTACCTGAGTACAATTTGGATAGAGAGAACAGCTAGGCTGTGGGTCTGATTAGCAGGCCCACAGCCAGGGAAAGTCGTAAACCAGTGCAGCAAAAAGCAAAAATCTGGGTGATCATAGGATTGCAGACCCTACTCTCCTACACAGCCGTAGATTTTTGTTATGTCCGCTGTCCTTTACCCTGAAAGGACGACCTCCCAAAAGAGGATTGCTTGTTTTGCTGTTGTTGGCGCCGTTGGTATTGCGGTCTACTCTGGCCTGAACGGCAGGAAGACTTGTATTAATAATTTCCTCTGTAGGAAGACTGTCCTCTTCCTCTATTCTACTAAAGGACTGATCCTTATACTGAAGAGTGCCCAAAGCTCTTGCAAGGTCAGCTTCGTCAATTTTTTGTTCCAAATAGTAACTGGTTAACATATGGCATGTCCAAAATCTTTGTTTGCACCTCAGGACGGAAAGAGGTTGCCTTTAGCCTTCCTTGGAGCCGCAAGACTGCTGCTCCAGCCAACTGGCAGAACCCTGTCATAGCGATATCCATCGCGCAGTCTATAGTTTCTGACGCCGATGCTTCACCATCTAGCAGAATCATCTTTACTACCTCAGTGGATGAACCTGGCAATTCCGACAGCTATGGGGCTATGTGTGCCCACAATTGCTTATTATAACGTCCTAAGAGTGCTAGGGCGTTCGCGGCCTTTACCGTCATTGCCGATATTGAGGAAAACCTGTTCCCCATGTTGTCCACTCTTCTTACCTCCTTATCAGGAGGAAGCGACAGAGGGGCCGAAGGATTCCTGGAGGTCTTCCGGGCCGCCTGTGTCACCACGGAGTCCGGCTTAGTATGTCCTGTTAAACACGCCGGCGCTGTATCTGGCGCCCTATACTTCTTATCCAACTGAGGGATCACTGGTGATACAGAGGAGAGGTTCTGCATGACCCTTACCCCTCTGACTATAAGCAATCGATAATCGGTATTGACCTTACTGCCTTCTTGAGAGGTTCTGTGAAGTCATACAAGAAGCAGACCTGTTCTTGAGAGACCATTGAGATCTTAAACGGTTGAGCAGCCCTCTCTACCACATTATAAGATTCCAGAATTGTCAGAATTTCCCTCGTCGACGAGTCCGTCGACGAGATCGGCGTCATAGACTATGCCGTCGTAGACGAGCAGTCATAGACGAGGCCGCCGTAGGCGATGCCATAGACGATCCGTTGTAGACGAGGCCGTCGACGACGAGCCATCGCAGAGGAGCAATCGTAGATGAGGCCATCGTAGATGAGGCCATCGTAGACGAGGCCATCGTAGAAGAGGCCATGGTAGACGAGGCCATGGTAGACGAGGCCATGGTAGACGAGGCCATGGTAGACGAGGCCATAGTCGACACCGTAGACAGGCCGTCGTAGACGAGCAGTCATAGACAAAGCCGTCGATGACGATACCGTCGTAGATGAACCATCGAAGACGAGCCGTCGTAGATGAGGCCATCGTAGACGAGGCCATCGTAGCCATAGACAGGCCGTCGTAGACGAGCGTCAGACGAGGCCATCGTCGACGCCAAAGACAGGCCGTCGTAGACGAGCAGTCATAGACGAGGCAGTCGTCGACGACGCAGTCGTAGACGAGCCATCGTAGACAAGCCATCGTAGATGAGGCCATCATAGACAAGCCATCGTAGATGAGGCCATCATAGACAAGCCATCGTAGATGAGGCCATCATAGACAAGCCATCGTAGATGAGGCCATCATAGACGAGGCCATCGTAGACGAGGCCATCATAGACGAGGCCATCGTAGACGAGGCCATTGCCGACGCCGTAAACAGGCCGTCATAGATGAGCCATTGTAGATGAGCTGTCGTAGACGAGCCATCGTCGACAAACCGTCGTAGACGAGCCGCCGTAGACAAGCCATCGTCGACGGGCCATCGTAGACGAGACATTGTAGATGAGCCATCGTAGACGAGGCCATCGTAGACGAGGCCATCGTAGACGAGGCCATCGTAGACGAGGCGTAGAAGAGTCCATCATAGATGAGGCCGTCGTAGATGAGGCCATCGTCGACGAGCCATCGTAGACGAGCCGTCGTAGACGAGCCGTCGTAGACGAGCCGTCGTAGACGAGCCGTCGTAGACGAGCCGTCGTAGACGAGGCCATCGTAGACGAGGCCATCGTAGACGAGGCCATCGTAGACGAGGCCATCGTAGACGAGGCCATCGTAGACGAGGCCATCGTAGACGAGGCCATCGTAGACGAGGCCATCGTAGACGAGGCCATCGTAGACGAAGAGGCTGTAATAGGCAATGATGATGATTTTTTCGTCGACGATCCTGTTGACGTTGTTGGCTTCTTAGTCTTTACCTCAGGAGGTATAGAAGACGCCTTCCTGAAGGGTCTTATGACCAGAGGAGGTGATTTTGACGGCTCAGAAGTCGTCTTTTTTACATGATTTTTTCTCCCAAAAGCAAGTCCTGTACTCTCCTTTACCACAGAGTGAGGAGATTTTTAAGAACTGCGCCCAGAAGACCCATGGGTGATTTTTGAGGGCCTTCTCAGGATTTTCCCCTGAGGAATGAGTCTGAGGAGATTCTCTACTGAGGTCTCCTAGACGTTGAGGATAATGCCTCATCACGGACACTGGAGAAAATGAAAAACCTCCTTTCTGGTCTTAGTGTTTGACACCATATTAAAAATCGCCCTTCACGACCTCTCAACAACTTACTTGAGAAAGTGAGACATACCTTGCAGTCTTTGGCCTGTGGTATAGAAAGTAAATGCGGTCCGTGTGAGGATCAAAGCAGAGCAACCTCTAGAAACAAGTTGCACAGGCTCTTAAAAAATCTTTTCTTCTCCTTACCAGACGTTCTTTAGAGAATGTATTTGAAGATAATCCATAGTAGAAAAGAATCCTTGACAACAAAGTCATTTAATTAAGTGAAAAAACACAGAATCTGAGCAGAGCTCAGAGGAGACTCCCTTAGCACAACGTGCGGTAGAAAATCTGAGAGACTGAGGCTCCTGCAGGGAAGGTTCTAGAGGGAGGTGATAGCTGATTGGCTGGCTCTAAGAGTTTGGTCCTTTTTGCATAAGGACAAGGATAGGCTACTAAGGTGAGGCCCTTAGGCCTATTTTTCTTTATGTATGTCTATAGGACATTACTTTTCTATATACCGGAGGCTCCCGTCTCGACGACGGGGAATGATTCAGGCATGTGAATCTATGAAAGACACCCCTAATACTGGATAACTCTGCCTCTCACTGGCGTCAAATGGGCCTGAAAGTTCGGACTAGGAAGGCTTTGAGGCGGATGCTGCGGGGGTGGATGTGGACTGCCCGCGCCGTTGTCCCCTGTTACCACCGCGACGGTAACCACATCCGCCACCACGCTGAATGTTAGTCTGCGGCCCGTGGCTAGCAGGACGTGTGGGAGCACCCCTTCCGTGGCCACGAAATGAGCGCTGGGCAGAAGATTGCTGGCACGGAGCCGACAGGCCTAAGGACTTGGCCGTAGCCATGGAGTCCTTAAAGCGTTCCAGCGCATGATCTGCCTTGCCACCGAAGAGGTGGCTGCCATTGAACGGCATGTCCATAAGGGTGTTTTGGACATCGGGCGAAAAGTTGGTGGACCTCAGCCAGGCGTGGCGGCGAACCGCCACAGACGTTGAAATCGCTCTTCCTAGCGAGTCTGTGGTATCCAGTCCACATCTGATAGAGTACCGTGCTGCGTCCCTTCCCTCCGCAAGGGCTTGAGCGAGTTTCGCCCGGGCTCCCTCCAGGCACTCAAGCAGCACGGCCGCAACCGTATCCCACAGAGAGTGGGTGTAACGGCCCAAGAGGCACGCGGTGTTGACTGACCGCAACCCCAAACTAAGGGAGGAGAACATCTTCTTTCTGAACTGTTCATACCTCTTGGATTCCTGATCTGGTGGTGCCGTCGGTAATGCGGATTGGGAGGTAAAGGCCTGGATAACCAGACTCTGGGGGTGGGGTGGGTGGACAAGAAACTAGGGTCGCCCTGAGCTGGGCGGTGGCGCCTAGCGACATTCCTATCTACAGAAGGGCCTGTAGTGGGCCTGGACCAAGTGCCCAACAGGAAGTCTCAGAGCCTCATTAAATGGCAGTAGAGGCTCTGGGGAGCTTACCTGCGGTTTAAAGACCTTTGTGAGGATGTTGGACCTCACTGTTGCGACGGGGAGCTCAAAAGCCAAGGCCTTGGTTGCCCTCATCAGCACCACACTATAAGCTGCCCCATCCTCCGTAGCCACGGTAAGAGGGGAGACAAAACCAGTGTCTGGGGAGGTATCCAGGCCACTGGTTTCCCCTAATTCCTGTGTCCAGTCCTCATATGACTGGCACTCACGTGCTAGGGGGTCCTCAGATACCCCCCCAGTCTCCCTTGTCGTCCATGTCCTGAAATTCAGGGATAAAGGATGGACCCAGATCCTCGAAGAATTGCTCATGGGCCGGCGCCGAATGCGGCGTCGAGTGACGCCGCTCCGACGGCGGATCCGGACCGAGGGTTGGACCAGGGACGACGACGTCAAGAGGACGGCGCCGGGGGGGACACCCTAGGGGTTAACGCCGGCGGGGTCGTAAGGTCGACCAGCAGCGACCCGGATTCGGAACCGGAACCAGTGGGGCTTTGCGGCATCGGGACGGAAGTCGCCGACAGCGCCGGGGCCGAAGCACCCGGCCCGCTTGGGCTCCCAATCGGGTCCACTGGGCTCAAAGGCGCCGCAGACCCCGACGGAGGAGAGAGCGACCTCATGACCATGAGGAAGGCATCGATCTCCTCCGGCGTCGCGTTCTGACCAGGGACCAGCAAGTATAGAGCAGGCCGCGACGCCTGCGGCTCTCGAGCGCCGGGGGTGGGGGGGAATTGGGGGGGTTGGGGGGGTGGGATGGGAGTCAGAAGAGCGATGTTGCCTCTTCGACTTCTTGTGCCTCTTACGTGAGGACTTGGAGCCCGACGAGTGGTGTCGACTCGCCGAGCTGTGATGACTCCGGCCTCACAACCGGTCCCTCGACCTCCTTCCAGACCGGGACCTTGAGCGGCGCGGGGCCGACTGCTGGAGCTAGAGGCGCTTGTGGGACCGCTCCCGCCTAGCCTTTGACGTCAAGGGCCGGCAGTCGGGGCACGACTTGTCATCGTGGTCGGGCCCCAGACAATGTAGGCACCGGCGTTGGGGTTTGGTAACTGACATCAGTCGGTTGAAGTCGGCACAGGGCTTGAACCCGGGCATCCCTACCGGCATCGATGGAGTCGTAGACTCAAATCGGATCCAAAAAAGATCAAAAAAGCTTAGTCAAAAAGTGACTAAAGGGTACCACTTTCTCCGGACCTGCACTTGCTGGCGCGGAAAAAAGAAGAACTGACGTCAGCACGCGAGGCCGGCGTATATGTACTCCGACGAAGTCATCCCGGCGCCAACGACGCCGACGACAGACGCGGAGCGGCATACAACGCCTACCGACGCACAGGGGTACTATACTGCTAAGCAAAATTTTCCAGATCCAGTCTGACGCCTGAGGATATTCTAAGGTAAGGAATCTAATACTAACCTGTTTCTTTCAGATCTGTTGCCACTGTTGTAGAAAGCCAGATATTTTCGCGCCCACAGGGAGGGAAGGAAATAAGGTTGGCGCCCAACTGATCTCACTGTTTTCTGTGAGTATCTCGCCCTTGATTGTTTGTGCGCTTTCGTCCGCCTTGGCGAGAGAAACTAGCTGTTCCAGACTGGCGGTAAGAAGACTGATAATTCTGCCGGTATAGAGGCTGATATTGTCTGCCTTGTTGGTAATAGCTTCCTCTAGAGGAGTATCCACGTCCTCTATTACCTCTAAAGGATCCCCGCTTGTACTGCAGGGAACCCAGGGATCTCACGGTACCAGTGTCCGTTTTGATTGCCTGGAGGGCTTCGTCTATGTGTTTCCCAAATAGAGACTCTCCGTCATAGGCCATATCCAGGATCTTTAGTTGGACCTCGGGCCGAAAGGTGGTAGCCTTTAGCCAGCCCTGACGTCTGAGAACTGCAGCTCCTGCCAGTTGTCTAAAGTTTGTATTTTCAATATCCAAAGCGCAGTCGATGGTTTCTGCAGCTGCACGTTCCCCTTCCGTCAAGATCTTGCGAGCCTCCGGTCTTATCTTCCGGAATTAGATCAATCCGACTAGCCATGTCAGACCACATTTGGCAATCATAGCGCCCTAGAATCGCCAAAGAATTTGCAGAGCGGATTGAGGCAGCTGCCATGGTTGAAATTTTTTTACCGATAAAGTCCAAACGACACCCCTCCTTATCTGGTGGTGTCGTGATGGGGGTGGCCGGGTTTCTCGATCTTTGTTGTGCAGCCTGTGAAATGACCGAATCCAGGCCGCGGGTGTCCAGTAAGGCATGAAGAGCTACTGAGAGGAGCTCGATATTTTTTGTCAATCCGTGGTAACACGGCATGTACAGAAGCAGGATTTCTCATCACTTTAATGCCTTCCTTCCAGATATAATCTATAATAGGAATAGCTCTAGATACCTTTCTAGTTTCTTCTTTAAAATCATGAAGAAAACAGTCTGTTTGTTCCACTGTTACTGGCAGTTGAAATCTACTCGCAGCTCGCTGCATAAGATTATGAAACCCACCTATATCTTCAGGTGGTGAGTCTGAAGGTTGTGGGGTTGGCGGAGACGGCATTGGAATAACAATCATCCCACGGATCCAAAGGAGGATTATCTGGTAACTCGCCTTCCTCTACTTCTTCATCCGAAGAAGTGTCCAGGGTGTGTGCAGGCAAATCAGGTTGTTTAGTTTCCATGACCGGAGACGTAGGTGGTGGAATTTCAGGTTGAGGAGCAGGGACTGCAGGCTGGGGTGGAGGAACGACCTGCTGTGGTGGAAAGCGTTGTCTATAGTCTGCCAGCATGGCCTGTAAATCCTGAATAAGGCTCGGTGGCAAATGGCTGGACTCTGAAGCCCGAGATCGCCTCTGGTATTCTGTACGATGAGGCATTATAATGTCCTCTTGATAGTAATGCTCAGCATAGTCATCATCCTCCTCATCATCCTGACACTTAATGTTCAATTCCGAAGGATGGTGAGCCACCCCCAAAAGCTCCCTCGTGGTAATCATCCTCAAAATCATCCTCCTCTTCATGAGTGTAAGTCTCTAAGAGGTGAGAGGGCGTAAGTGGCGAGATATAAGAATCTTCTTGCCTCCGGTAAGATATTAACTGGAAAGTTTTTGAAGAAAGTGGTGTAGAAAAGGTCTCTATGGCTGGAGGCTTTGCTGAAGCAGTTTTCTGGATTGTTGTAAGCGTCGATGACGGGACCATCGTAGACGGACTCGACGGACGGAACCACCTTCGACGGACTCGCCGTCGACGAGACCACCGTCGACAGAACAGACGTCGACGGGACCACCGTTGTCTTCCACGACGGGGGCTTCGATGGTATCTTCGTCGACAAGTGCTTCTTCGAAGACAAGGCTGTCGTCAACGGATCGTCGACGATGGTTCTTTTTGCCACAATAGAGATCCTAGTAGACAGGATAGGTGATAGCTGTGGTAGAAGTTGACGCCGTCAACGAAGAAGCAGAAGATGTAACTGAGATGGTAGTCACAGGAAAAGCTGAGAAGACAGAACAGCTTTTACTCACAGTTTTCTTTTTAGATTCCTTGAGAGGTGGGGCATCAGAGAGAGAAGTTGGAGAGCTCTGGAGAGCCCAAAGTTGAGTGGGAGGTTTTAATATGTTTTCTCCCCTCACTTGGATAATCCTCTTGCGATCTTGCTCTTTCACTGGAGGTCGAAGCTCTGTCTTCATCATCAGTAGAAGAGGATTTGAGCCATGAAAGGACTGTGGCCTCCCTATCCCTTAAGGTCTTGGAAGGGAAGGTGCGGTAGATCTTACAATTTTTTGCCTAATGTTTTGGATAAAGGCAATAAATGCAGTCCTTATGTTGGTCATCAACATGGACCCTTTTCTTTTCTCATGTTCTGCAAGGTCAAAACAAGGCCTTCTTGTCAGACATCCTGAAGTAGAGAAAAAACTGAGTAGCCACTCAGGGAGACTCCTTCCACACGACGTGCGGTGAAAATCTGAGGAGAACTGGCTCAGCAGAGAGGGTTCTAGAGGGTGCTGTGAGCGGATTGGAAAACAAAGACTTTGGTCTTTTTAGCATAATGAGGTAGATAGGCTACTACAATCTAGGCCTCAGGCCTTTCTCATTGGGCCTACTACTGTAATGTGCTTTTGGCACTGCTTTTTTATATACCGTGGGACTCCCGCCTCGGCGATGGGGAATGATTCAGGCATGTGAATCTATGAACGATACCCCAATACTCCTTATCAGAGAGAGACCACAATATCCCTGTTCTGAAGCCTCTGTAGCCTCAAGGGAGGACTCCCTTCCCGATCTTTCAAAGTATTTGTTTAAAACGTACCCTACAATCCTTAGGTTTGTGGTCAGGATAAAGGCAGTAAAGCAGTCCTCTTGCCTTCAGGGAACAAAGAGAAACTATATAAAAAAAAAGGGGATCGAAACCCCAGAACTTTAGATCACTTTTGGACAACAAGAAGAAACCTTTGCTGAGGAGTGGAACCAGAGAAACTGAGGAGAGACTATCCCTAAGCTGAAGTGCTGCTTGGAGGATTGGCATGCAGTGGTTGCCTGACTGCCAAAGAAAGGAGAAATGAACGTTGTGTGTGCTTTATTCAACGTGTAAAGGATCTCCAAAAGCTTGAGAGAAGAGCTTGCCTCCTGCTGAAATATCAGGGGCAACAGACTTCAACCACCAGCTCCCCAAGAGTTCTTTGGAAGTACCTATTTGTGTTGTTTATGGTCTTGTGTTAAATCTATAAAAAAGAAAACTTATTTTTAATATAGAACTTGTGTGGTGTCCATCTGTAGTGTTGTCACTTGATTACTGTATGTGTTCACAAATGAGTTACACACTGCCTCTGAGATCTGAGATAAGCCTGTCTGCTCGGGCCAAGCTACCAAAGTGGTGAGCAGGGGTTATTTTAGGAGTGTACCCCCTTACCCTTACTAGACGCTAGGGTCCCCATTTGTCACAGGTACCTACCTATGCCAACTAGAGACCCCCAAATCTAACAGTATCACTATACACAGAATGCTTCCCTCTTCAACAGAGATGTTGATGTGAATGTGTCGCCTATAATCAGATTGTTTGTATGATTTGAAGCTATGTCAGGGCTTAAATTAATTGGACCAAATCCACTATGTTTCCTATGACAATACCAAAAAATGTATATTAGAATACTCATTATTGGTCGACGACCAAATTAGGCTTGGGTGTTGGGGGAAAGAAACACGAACAAATACTGAACCACACACTAAAAGGTGGAATAGTGCACTGTGTAGCACATGAATAAAGAAAAGATTCAAGCTCCAAACCCCATATCCGAGACCTGGGCCTCTAAGATCTTTGAAAAAGTGAACAACTTTAAATCATTAATGTGAATGAACACCACACAATTGGTTAAAGGCACAAGTCAGGGCACCATAAACATCCTTACCTTCGTTGTGCTGCGCTCGCCTCCTTTCATCGCGGGGTGTTCTGGATCCATCACTTTTCCTAATTTCACAGAGAAAATTAATAAAATAGCTTTAGTTTGCCCTTTTATGCCCATACAGTTTATAGCAAGAAAAGCAATTGGCTGACTTTCACTGTGCTTCCAACTTGAACTAAAAGAATTGCTTTAGCCCAGGCCACAGTTTTGGTTCTTTCCCAACATCAAAATAAGTCTTCTGTTCATGCATGCCACTAACCAGATTAGCCTAGCGCTTCTATTTGAAAAAAAGACAGATTAATGAGTCTACTGTTCTCAGCATTTAACCTCTTCGCTGCTAGGCCTTTTCCCCTCCTGTGCTAAGCCTTTTTTTGGCGATTTGGGGTAGTGCGCGCTTAGGCCCCTGTAACTTTTTGACCACATAAGGTATCCACGCCAAATTTGCGTCCTTTTCTTCCAACATCATGTGGATTCTAAAGTTGCCCAGGGTTTGTGGATTCCCTTGGAGGGGTCCCAGAAATTAAGCAAAATACAGTAAAAATTTTGTTTTTTTCAGAGAAATTGGGAAAACGGGTTGCAAATGAAAGCCTCTGGGTTTTTCCCTGCAAATGTTATCAAAAAAGGGTTTCTGGAGCTGAAATCAGCATTTTCTCAGCTTTTAGGGAATGACAGTCTTTTGTCAGAGAACCAACATTGTTCACACAGTTTTGGCATTTTTCTGGGACATAGCCTATTTTTGCTATTTTAGTGCTTTTAACCTCCTTCCAGTTAATGGTAGAAATGAGTTCTAAAGCAATAATGGATCCTGGAAAGCTATACATTTTAGAAAAGTAGACAAAATTCTGAATTCAGAAAGGGGTCATTTGTCTAAATCCATGAAGATTTCTTCATAGAAACTAACAGTTAAATATTGGAAACATTGAAAATTAGTTGAAAAAAAACAGGCTTTTGTCTCAACGTTTTCACCTGTAACTTCTTGTAATTTTGACAGCTCTTTGAAAGTAATATACCGTTACATCCGTTAGACCTTCCTGGTTGTGGGAATATACAGGATTTGTAGTTTCGCCAAGAACCCGACGAGCCATAAACTGAGCAGCAACTAGCAATGGTATTTTATTATGTACCGGGTATAGAGCAATTATTCTGGGAAAATGTATGCATGGAAAAATCTGTATGAAAGACACCTATGTATTTCTGAATTGGGTACAAATTATAGAGTTTAGAAACAGTATATATTTCCACATTTTCAAAATTGGGAATACTCATACTAGCATGAGAATTATTGGTGATTTTTCAAAATGATTTTTTTATTTTACACAATGTCTTTCATTTTGAAGGGAGAAATGCGTGAAAACTCAATAGGTAATAACAGTTGATTTACAAATCTGAATTACCCTAAGTCTCCCGATAAAAACGATACCTCACTTGTGTGGGTCGGCCATGTGCCTGCGACAGGAAACGGGGCAAAATGCAACGTGGTCATACCTCAATTTCGCAGTTAGAAATTGACCCTTTTTTGGCAAAGTGCCTACCTGTAGTTTTTGCACCCTAGCTCTGCCGGCACCTAGGGAAACCTAGCAAACCTATACATGTTTTAAAACTAGACACCCAGGGGAATTTAGGATGGGGTGACTCGACTGCCTCCCACCAGGTTCGGTTACCCAGAATCCCTTGCAAAGCTAAAAAATTGACAAACAAAATGCATTTTCCTCACATTTCTGTGCTGGAAAGTTCTGGAATCTGCGTGGATCAACAAATTTCCACACACCCTGCGTTCCCCAAAGTCTTCTGAGAAAAATGGTACCTCACTTGCATGGGTCTGCCTAGTTCCTGCGTCAGGAAACAGCGCAAAACACAACGTGGTCGCACCTCAATTTCGCAGTGAAAAATGGGCCTTTTTTGGCAAAGTGCCTACCTGTCATTTTTTAACCCTAGCTCTGCCGGACCCTAGTGAAACCTAGCAAACCTATACATTTCTGAAAACTAGACACCCAGGGGAATTCAGCATGGTGTGACTCGACTGCCTCCCACCAGGTTCTGTTACCCAGAATCCTTTGCAAAGCTAAAAAATGGACAACAAAAAAACGCATTTTCCTCACATTCGCTCAAGGACCCGCAACAGGCAAGGGCCTAAAACCTAAAGAGATGACATCAAAATTACCTATCACAAACCAACCTGGTTTTGCAAGGGGGTTCCCATGAGTTTTTGGCCCGGGGCTCGGCGGCCATGTAGGGAAACCTACCTAACTCATACATTTCTGGAAACTAGACACCCGGGGGAGTCCAGCGAGGTATGGCTTGCGTGGGTCCCTCATCATTCTCCTACCCAAAATCCACTGGGAACCTCAAATCTCGCAAAAGAATTCACTTTCTTCTCACATTTCTGTGTGTAAAGTTGTGGAATCTGCGTGGATCCTCAAATTTCCTTCCACCCAGCTTTCCCCCAAGTCTCCCGAAAAAAATGGTACCTCACTTGCGTGGGTGGCTCAAGGACCCGCAACAGGCAAGGGCCCAAACCTAATGAGGCGACATCAAAATGACCTATCGCAAACCAACCTGGTTTTGCAAAGGGGTTCCCATGAGTTTTTGGCCTGGGGCTCGGCAGCCATCTAGGGAAACCTATGTAACACACACATGTCTGGAAACTAGACACCCGGGGGAGTCCAGCGAGGTATGGCTTACGTGGGTCCCTCATCATCCTCCTACTCAGAATCCACTGCAAACCTCAAATTTCGCAAAAGCAAACAAAACAAAACGCTTTTTTCTCACATTTCTGTGTGGTAAAGTTGTGGAATCTGCATGGATCCTCAAATATCCTCCCACCCAGCGTTCCCCCATGTCTCCCAATAAAAAGGGTACCTCACTTGCGTGGGTAGGCATAGTGGCTGCAACTGGAAAAGGCCCAAATCGTACGGTGGAGACTTAATAATTACCTACAGCAAAACTACCTTATTTTGTGGGGGCGGAGCACCTGAGTTTTTTTCCCCGGGCTCGGCGGCCATCTTGTGAAACTACCAAAGCAAAACAGATCTGAAAACTAGACACCCGGGGGAGTCCAGCGAGGTATGGCATGCGTGGGTCCCCCAACGTTTTCCTACCAGAATTCCCTGCAAACCTTAAAATTAGGTAAAAAAAAACACTTTTCCATACTTTTTTGCGTGGGATCTCCGTGCCGGCACAAATGTCCTACCACCCAGCGTTCCCCTTGTTCTCCCAAGTAAAATGATACCTCACGTGTGTGGGTGGGCCAAAGGCCTGTGACTAGGATGACCCCAAAACAGTAGAATTCTCGGTACTTTCTTGTAAATACCAAACGCTACAATTTTTTAAAAATACATTTTTAGCCTGTTCTACTTTGGAATATCCCTGGTGTCCAGTGGGCTTTTTGCCCCCGGGGGGGCTGATTGGGGCTACTGCCCCATCAGCCCCCAGGGGGGGCAGGAAGGCTGTAATTGTTGTGGGGGAGGAGGTGGGGGCATGGGCATGCCCGTTTTGGGCAGCATCACCCTATTTCAAATTTGCCCTCAAAAAATCCCTGGCGTCTAGTGGGCTTTTTGCCACCCCCGGCAGGGCAGATTGGGGATGAATGCCCCCATCTGCCCCCCCAGGTGAGGCAGAAAGTTCACTAGACGCCAGGGATGTTTTTGTGCAAATTTTAATCAGAGTGGGGTCTGCACAAAATGGGCATGCCAATGCCCCCACCCTAATAAAAATTTGCCCAAAAAAACCCCTGGTGTCTTGTGGGCTTTATGCCCCCCGTGGGGGGGGGGGGGGGCAGATTGGGGGCTACTGCCCTATCTGCCCCCCAGGGGGGCAGGAAGGCTGTAATTGGTGGGGGAATGGGCAAGCCTGTTTTGGGCAGCCCCACCCTATTTCAAATTTGCCCCAAAAAAATCCTTGGCATCTAGTGGGCTTTTTGCCACCCCCGGCTGGGCAGATTGGGGGGTAATGCCCCATCTGCTCCCCGGGGGGGGGGCAGAAAGGCTGTAATGGTGGCGGGTGGGTGGGGGCATTGGCGTGCCCCCCCCGCAAGGGGCAGATTAGGGGCCAATGCCCCATCTGGCCCCCGGGAGGGCAGAAAGACTAATGATTCCGGGGGAGGGGGGCATGGGCATGCCCATTTTGGGCAGCCCCCACCCTTACTTTTACTATCTAAAAAAAACCCTGGTGTCTAGTGGGCTTTCCGCCCCCCCCCCCCGAAGGGGCAGATTAGGGGCCAATACAAGACTAACAATTGGGGGCGGTGGCATGGGCATGCCCATTTTGGGCAGCCCCCACCCTAAAAAAAAAACTTTCAAAAAAGAAATCCCTGGTGTTTAGTGGGCTTTCTGCCCCCCCGAAGGGGCAGATTAGGGGCCAATGCCGAAAGACTAACAATTGTGGGGCCGGGGGGGGGGGGATCATGGGCATGCCCGTTTTGGGCAGCCCCCACTCTTATTTCAAATTTATTGTAAAATCCCTGGTGTTTAGTGGGCTTATGCCCCCATCTGCCCCCTAGGGGAGGGAAAAAGACAAAAAAATTGCCAAATAGAATTGGGGGGAGCAAAGGCCCTTGCCCAAGGGGCCGCTCCCCCATCCATGGGGTCTAGTGGGTGGATCCCTGCTTGGGGTCTCCCTCCTGTGGGAGGGATACCGTTGGAAAGGGGAGATTCTCCCCTTTCCAATGATACATCTCCCGTCTTTCTACATGCTCAGGGGGCTGAGATAGCCCCCTGAGCACGAAGAAAGGGAAACTGAAATGAGCCTCTTGGCTCATTTCAGTTTCGGTTTCACTGAAATGACGTCAGCGCGCGTGCACGCTGACCGTCATTTCAGGGAAACCAGGGGGGCCCTCGGGAGCTGGGAAAGCTCTTCCCCAGCTCCCGAGGCTCTGGGGAAAAAGAGGGAATTCCTCTGGTGCCCGCACCAGAGGGATTTCCAGGTGTGGGTGTGGTGACGAGCTGAGCTCGTCATCAGCACACGAGCAGTGTGTGCCATGACGAGCTCAGCAGGGAAGGGGTTAAGATGTGGATGGATAACGTCTTAGAGGCAGTTTAGAAATGCGTTACTTACCTGTAACAGCAGTTATCCAGTATTGGTGTCTTTCATAGATTCACATGCCTGAATCATTCCCCGTCGTCGAGACGGGAGCCTCCGGTAAATAAAAAAGTAATGTCCTATAGACATACATAGAGAAAATAGGCCCAAGGGTCTCCCCTTAGTGGCCTTTCCTTGTCCTTATGTAAAAAGGACCAAACTCTTACAGTCAGCCAATCAGCTCCGACCTCCCTCTAGGACCTCCCTGGGAGGAGCCCCAGTCCCTCAGATTTTCGTACGCACCCAACTAGGTTGGCGTAATATTGTTAGAGAGGGATGTGAGACCTTCCAGGGGAGGCGGGAGGGTTGCATGTGAATCTATGAAAGACACCAATACTGGATAACTGCTGTTACAGGTAAGTAACGCATTTCTTATCCAGTATTTGGGTGTCTTTCATAGATTCACATGCCTGAATCAGAATAGCTAGCAATCAGATATGCACCTGCGTGATGGAAATGCTCTGTAGTCACAGTAGACAATGCATGTGTCGTCATACAACATGTGGACAGCATAACAGTAACATCACAATAGCAAGGAACGTGCATACCTGGATGGCGGGATGTAGGAAGGCTCACATCACTGAAAGAGATGGCGAAGCACTGCCTGGCCCACTGCCGCATCCTTCTGAAGTTCGATATCCAGGCAGTAATGTCTGGAGAAAGTGTGCGGTGACTTTCAAGTCGCCGCTCTGCAAATGTCCAAGATTGGTACCCCAGCGAACAGTGCTGCGGACGTGGACATCGCCCTGGTGGAGTGAGCAGTAACATGCTCAGTTAAAGGCCGTCCGGCCTTGTCGTGGCAGAATGCAATCGCTGAGGATATGGAGATGCTTTGCTTCGTGAGAGGCAGGCCCACTCTTGGTCTGCTGTATGCCACAAACAGCTGTGAAGATTTCCTGAGAGCCTTAGTTTTGTCCAGGTAGAATTTTAGGCACCTCTGAAGGTCCAGAGAACGCAGCGCTCTTTCCGCTGCTGTGGACGGATTTGCAAAGAAGGACCTGAGGACAATTGGCTCGTTGAGATGAAAGTCCGAAGAGACTTTAGGTATGAATTTAGGGTTTGGTCTCAGCACTACCCTGTCTTGTCTGAATTGCATATATGGTTCCTGAATGGACAAAGCTTGCAGCTCGCTAACTCTCCTGGCTGATGTTAGAGCGAGCAAGAGTGCTGTTTTCCAGGAGATGTGTTTGATGGATGCTCGATGGATGGGTTCAAATGGACTTCTCATGAGTTGGTTGAGTACCAGATTCAGTTGCCATGTTGGAGGGACTTTCCGAGGCCTCGGAAAGGATCTGTAGAGCCCCTTCAGGAATTGTTTGACTAGTCTACTGGACCACAGAGAAGGTCCTGTGAAAGTCCTAGTGAATCTAGAGATAGCTGCGAGGTGAACCTTTATGGATGCATGTGCCAGGCCTGACTGTGCTAAATGCAGCAGGTATGGTAGTATTTGTTCAGGGGTGACTGAGAGTGGTCGTAGATCCCGATCCACACACCACATGCAGAACCGTTTCCACTTGAGAGTGTAGGTTTTGTTTGTACTATCCGCTCTCGCTTTCGACAGGATATCCCTGCAGTCCTGCGGGATATTTAGTCCACTGAACTCCCTGTGCTCAGGAGCCAGGCCGACAACTTGAGTGATTGGAGGTTCGGGTGTTGCACCTGACCGTTGGACATTGTTAAGAGGTTCGGGTGCTGCCTCAGACGGATCGGTGACCTGATGGAAAGTCGAAGTAGATCCGAGAACCAGTGTTGTCTCGGCCAGAACGGGGCAATCAGGATTAGGGTACATGGCTCCGCCTTCATCTTCCTGAGGAGCCTCGGGATCATTGGAAACGGAGGAAAGGCGTACGCAAACGCGCTGGACCATCCGATGGAGAATGCATTCCCCAGAGACCCTTGTTGGGGATGCCAGCTTGCGTAGTGCGGACATTTGGTGTTTTCTTTGGTGGCAAACAGGTCGATGTTCGGGACTCCCCATTGAGAGAAGACGTGTTCCAGGGCGTTGTCGCTCAGCTCCCACTCGTGGGAGAGGGATCTTTGCCTGCTCAGGGCATCCGCGATAGTATTGTCTTTTCCGGGGACATAGTCCGCCTTGAGTTGGATCCCGTGTAACACCAGCCAGTTCCAGATTTTCTGCGATTCGCGTGATAGAGAGAGCGAACGCGTTCCCCCCTGTTTGTTGAGGTAGTGCATCGTCGTGGTGTTGTCCGTTTTGACGAGCACTGGGGAGTTCTGGATGCGTGGCAGGAATGCCTGTAGAGCAAGATATACCGCCCTCAGCTCCAAGAGATTTATATGGAGCAGTTTTTCCTGAGAGTCCCACTTGCCGCTGATTCGAAGATCTTGTAGAACGGCGCCCCATCCTTCCAAGGAGGCGTCCGTGGTGATCACCAGAGGTGTCGCCGGAAGGAGAAACGGTAATCCTACATTCAGATTTTTTCGATTCCTCCACCAAGCTAGGCTTGTGGACATTTTTGGTGTGATTTGCACAATGTCCTCGAAAGAGCCAGTGCTTTGGGTCCATTGGGTTGCGAGAGCTTCCTGCAATGGGCGCATCCTGAGTCGGCAGTGAGGGATAAGGAGTATGCACGAAGACATCATTCCCATGAGGGATGTGTAAGTGCGCACTTTGATGTATGTTTTTGTCGCCACAGCCGTGGCCAGAGATAGTATCTTGTCCGCCCTCTCCTTCGAGGGAAAGGCCTTCACGCACTCCGTGTCCAGGATAGCCCCTAGGAAGGTGATCCTTGTCGTAGGGGTGGTGCAGGATTTTTTGAGATTGATGGTTAATCCTAGCCTCTGAAAAAGATTGGTGCAGGCGCAGGAGGATGCTGCCGCGTCCTCGGCTGAGGGTGCTTTCACCAGCCAGTCGTCTAGGTAAGGGAAGACTTGGTGACCCAACTGACGCAGAAATGCCGCCACCGGTGCTAGGCACTTCGTGAAGATCCGCGGCGCGGACTTGAGGCCAAATGGTAGGACTCTGAACTGATAATGTCGGCCCGCCACCTCGAACCGCAGGAACTTTCTGTGACGCTTGAGGATGGGGATGTGGTAGTAGGCATCCTGGAGATCTAAGGATGTCATGAAATCTCCTTGTTCGAGAGTGCCCAGGATTTCTTGAATCGTCACCATCCTGAACGATTGGCTCCGTAGGAAGGCATTGAGTGCCCGAAGGTCTAGAATGGGCGACGAGTCTTCCTTCGTCGTCGGCGTCGACGACGACGACGGTCCCTTCGTCGACGGTCCCTTCGTCGACGGTCCCTTCGTCGACGGTCCCTTCGTCGACGGTCCCTTCGTCGACGGTTCCTTCGTCGACGGTTCCTTCGTCGACGGTGTCTTCGTCGACGGTGTCTTCGTCGACGGTGTCGTCGTCGACTGCGTGGACGACTGTACCTTGGTCGTCGACGACTTCGATGACGATGTTGTCGTCGTCGGTACCTTCGTCGACGGCGAGCCCGCCGTCGACGGTGTCTTCGTCGTCGACGTCTTCGTCGACGTCTGTGAGTTCTTCGACGACGGTGGGCTCGTTAATGACGATGCCGTCGTCGATGGTGTGGTTCTCGTCGTCGACAGGGTCTTCGTCGTCGACGACGATTGCAGTAATATAATAGAGGAAACAGGTCTACCTGATGATGTTGAGGAAGTAGTCGTCGTCGTCGACGCTGAAGGCGATGACGCTGATGTCGTCGACACAGTGGTTGTGACAGAGGTTGTTTTGTGGGTCTGTCTGGTAGACGATGGAGCAGGCCTTTTGAAGGTGTGATCAGCCTGAACAGACACTGAAGATGACGTAGATCTTGCCTCTGAAGACTTTTTTGTCTTCGTAGGAGGAGTGTCTGAGGGGCCCGGGGAAGATACCCTAGGCCTCTTTTTAGAGACTTCTGAGCTTTTGGAAACACTGCTCTCAGAAGATTCAAGATTATCTCTGTCCTTCAGCCTGTCCAGCCAGATGAGAAGGCGTCCTTCCCTGTCTCTCACAGTCTTTTTAGGGAAAGACCTACAGATCCTGCACTTGTCCGAGACATGATCTGGGTAAAGGCAGTACAAGCATAGCTCATGCTTATCATCCACATGGATCCTCTTCTTCCCACAGGAAGAGCAGGCCCTGAACAGGGCTTTCTTCTGTGACTCCGACATGGAAGAAGTTTGTGGAAAGAAGCCACTTACTGCAAAACAGTGTAGTGAAGAATCCTTGAAGGGTTGAGAGCGAGGAATCACTTTTGAAGAAAGTTAGATGATTATAAGTAATCTTGAGCAGAGCTCAAGCTGGAGACTCCCTAGCACAACGTGCGGTAGAAAATCTGAGGGACTGGGGCTCCTCCCAGGGAGGTCCTAGAGGGAGGTCGGAGCTGATTGGCTGACTGTAAGAGTTTGGTCCTTTTTACATAAGGACAAGGAAAGGCCACTAAGGGGAGACCCTTGGGCCTATTTTCTCTATGTATGTCTATAGGACATTACTTTTTTATTTACCGGAGGCTCCCGTCTCGACGACGGGGAATGATTCAGGCATGTGAATCTATGAAAGACACCCAAATACTGGATAAGAGGGCATTATTCCAAAAGGTGTGCCGTCGCGAATAGCTCCCCATCACATTTCCAGTCTCTTTACCCTCCCAGACATTCACTTTCAGCATCATTCGCTTAATAAATCACCTTTAAAGAATACATTACTTCATTTACTTTTCTTTCAATGTTTTGCTTCATGTGGGAAATCTGGAGTTCTCCCAATACTTATTCTGGAAATGTATTTCTGTCTGTATCAACAAGAGATTTCTTGAGCTTTGTGAGAGGATGAGTCTTACAAAGTCCTCCAGCTTAAAAAGGTAAAGTAATTTTTACATCTTTCAGACAACATTCTCTATCTAACTGGTCCTCATTGGCAGAAAGGTATATACATAAATGTGATGGTAAAAAAGCTTTATGATACTACTGAAACATGCACAAGGCCAAACATCACCTTATTCTTTGTATGTAGGGAGAGCTGGCTTCTTAATTGGTCACAGTTAGATAAACAGTGGATTGCATTATTACTTGTTGCCAAACAAGCATGGCTTATGGAGTTGTGTGACGCCAATAATACCAGAAGAAATGCTATTTCACGTGTTATGGGTTGGTTCTTCGTGGTAAACAAACTGAACTTCTGACTGACAGATAACATTCAGTATAGTTTTTTGTTCCATTTTAGACTAACACCAGTTTGCTCACTTTTCTTTAAATGGTCTTCATTTTTTTAAAAAGACACTGCACTAGTGCTCAGTACCTCAGTCTTGGATTTTAGGCAGCCATTTCAGTTAAACTGACAATTTGTTTTTAAGTCATACGGTCATGCAGAATCCTCAGCTATATTTGGGTTTAGTTCATAAAAGACTGACCATGCTAGGTCATCATGTTGATTTAAGGCTAACTGCCCAAAAAATAGTACCATTATCACATACCACCGACAACAGAAACAAGGCAATACAATTAGAAGTGCACACAGGAGTGATCTAGGGTACATACGGAGAATATGGGTGAGTTCTTGGAGCAATAGTTCTTTGTGTTCCGGCGGGTAACACGTCTTGTGGTGTCATCATTACATAAAACTGTCCTGAGGAAGGAAAGGAATAGATGCCGATAACCATTGATGATTTCAGGGAGTCTCGGACAAGCAAAAACATTTGATTTTCTTGTCACAAAAATTTACATTACATTTAGAATTATTGACATCTGGCTAAAATTGGTAAATTACACACAATAAAAGTATTAAATTACTTGTTTAAGAAGTAATCTTCTGCCATAGCTTTTTTTTCCATTCTCAACTTTTTGGGTACCTTGCACAAAGCAGTAGACTGCTTCTAAACTTTTGAGAGATCTGCATGTCACACAGGCTTGCATGTGTGAATATCAGCACACCTCCCATTTGCTTAAATGCACACTTTTGTCTAGTCCCTTATTTTGCACAGAACTATGGAAGAGAACCAATTTCTCTCACAATGAATGACTCCCAACAAAGGGTACCCGCCCCCAAAACCACATGATTTCTTTTTTTCCCCCCGATTGTCTCAGGTTTTCAGCCAAGGTTGCATGCATATGTTTGTTCAGACTCTCATCCATCTCTGAAGTGTCAATGACCATTTGCAGTAGTGGACTACCATTTAAACTTGTAATTCTAGGCATGTGTACACTGTTCTAGCACTTGTGGGAGGTCCCCATGGAACCAAAGCACCAGTAAGAGAAGTCCATGTAAATGTATGTAGAAAAGTACTGCAGCTGTGACAGGCACCGGGGAGGAGGGTGGGCGATATGAATGTCAGCAGCCCTACATGCCAAGAACAGATTCATACATGGTTAGTAGCATATTCCGTTCGAGGCATGTGGGTTGCTGAATTCATATCTTTACATGGGCTGTATAGCAGTATCTCCTCTAGCAGTGGTCACCTGTACCAGCTGCAGCAGTTTGGAAAAGAGTTTTAAGGACAGCCTGGCCCACAGCAGCTTGCTGCTTTGCTTGCACATCTACACAGTAGTGTTAAGCCAAAGTGTGTATGGTAGACCATGTAGCTGCCTTACATATCTCTTCTAGGGGAATGTTTCCTAGGAATGCCATGGATGCCCCCATTTTGCGTGTTGAGTGTGCTTTTGGGGGAACTGTTAGAGTGCGTTTAGCTTTTTAGTAGCATATCTGAATGCATTTAACTATCCATCTGGCTATTCCTGATTTTGAGATGGGATTCCCTTTATGTTGTGGTGCAAAAGCAACGAATAGTTGCTTTGTTTTCCTGAAAGATTTGGTTCTGTCAACGTAATATAGCCGAGCCCTTTTTACATCTAGTGTGTGTAGGGCTCTCTCAGCCACTGACTGCGGGTTTTAGAAGAAAACTGGCAATTCTATGGACTGATTGATATGGAAAGTGGATATAACTTTTGGCATAAACTTAGGGTTAGTACGAAGCACTACCTTATTGTTATATATTTGCATGAAAGGTTCTTGAATGGTTAATACCTGTAGCTCACTCACTCTTCTGAGGGAGGTCATGGCAATCAAAAATGCCACCTTCCAAGTTAGAAATTGTAATTCACATGAATGTAGTGGTTCAAACGGTGGTCCCATAAGTCTGGTAAATACTATATTTAAGTTCCAGACTGGTGAAGGTGGGTGCTTTGGAGGGATTATCCTTTTAAGTCCTTCCATAAAAGCTTTGATTGGGGGTACTCTAAACAAAGACTTGTGTTGTCTATTTTGGAGGTAAGCTGCAATAGCAGCAAGATGTAGTCTTATAGAAGAGTATGCCAAATTGCATCTTTAAGATGCAATAGGTAACAGATAATATTTTGGATGGAAGCATCTAATGGGTTGATTTGGTTATTACAAAGCAGATCGCTAGGTTCATCTGATTGGGATCTGGGTGCCTGATTTCTCCATGGTTCTGAGTTAAAATATGTGGAGAGAGGCGCAGTCTTTGGTGGGGAACTACTGAAAGTTCTAGAAACGTTGTGTACCATGGTTGTCTTACCCATGTGGGAGCAACCAGGATCATTGTGAGTGACTGCTGGCGTAGTTTGCGTGCCACCAACGGAATCAGTGGGGCTGGTGGAAAAGGGTACGCAAATCTGCCTGACCAGTTCATCCATATCGCATTGCCCTGTGACAACGGATGTGAGAACCTGGCGGCAAAGTACTGGCATTTTGAGTTTTCGTTTGTGGCAAACAGGTCTATCTCTGGATGCCCCCATTGCTGAAAGAATGGTTTGAGAACCTGAGGGTGAATCTCCCATTCATTTAGCTGTTGGCTGTGCCTGCTTAACAGAGCTGCTACTTGATTGTCTTTCCCCAGCAGGTGTTCTGCTAGGAAAAAGATGTTCTTTGGAATTGCCCACCTCCATATGCTCTGTGCTAGGTGAGAACTGTGGAGAGTGTGTCCCTCCCTGCTTCTGTATGTAACACATGGCAGTCATGTTGTCCGTCCGGATCAACACCGTCTTGTTGTACAAGTACTTCTGAAAAGCTTTCAGTGCTAGAAATACTGCGAGCAGCTCTAAGTGGTTTATGTGCAGTGTTTTTGTTTGATTGTCCAGAGCCCTTGAACTGTGAATTGAAGTAGGTGGGCTCCCCAACCTGTGAGTGATGCGTCCGCTGTTAGAGGTACTTGTGGAACCGGCTCTTGGAACAGTCGCCCCTTGGAAAGGTTTTGTGGGTTCCACCACTGCAGAGAGTTGTAAGCGCGACTGTCCACCAACACTAGGTCTTTTAATTGTCCTTGAGCTTGGTTCCACTGCCTTGCTAGGCATTCTTGCAGTGGACGCATTTGAAGTCGGGTATGAGGGACAAGGAATATACAGGATGTCATCATGCCTATGAGCTGCATGAACACGCGAGCTGGTAAGGAGTGTTGTGGCTGAAACTTTTGAATGAGAGTCTGCATATTGGCTATCCTGGCTGGATTTGGATATGCTTTTGCTACTGAGGTATTTATTGTGGCTCCCAGATATTGCTGTATGTGGGAGGGCTGTAGATGTGATTTTGGGTAATTTATGGAAAACCCCAGACTGTGCAGCAGCTGGAGTGTTTGAGACGTATGGCTTGCACACTGCGCGTACGAGTTAGCCTTTATGAGCCAATCGTCGAGGTATGGAAACACTTGGATGTGTTGCCTTCTGAGGTGTGCTGCTACAACCGCTAGGCATTTTGTGAAAACTCTTGGGGCCGTAGTTACCCCAAAGGGGGGGACTTTGAATTGATAATGTTGCCCTTCTATTGTGAACCGGAGGTATTTTCTGTGAGCTGGATGTATAGGTATGTGAAAGTATGCGCCCTTGAGGTCTAATGTAGCAAGGAAGTCGTTTTGCTGGAGTAACGGGAGTACTTGCTGTAGAGTAATCATATGGAAATGCTCTGAGAGTATGTATTGATTTGGCGGTCTGAGGTCTAGAATGGGTCTGAGGGACCCATCCTTCTTGGAAATTAGGAAGTATAGAGAGTATACTCCTGTCCCTTGATGTTGAAAAGGGACTAGCTCTATGGCTCCCTTTTCTAGCATGGACGCGACCTCTTGTTGTAACAGTGTGATGTGTTCTTGGACATAGGACGATGTTTGGGTGGTATGTTGCGTGGAGTAGAAGTGAGTTCCAGGCAGTAACCATACTGGATAATTTGTCTGACCCACCTGTCTGTGGTAATGGAATTCCAGACTGGAAAGGAATTGGTTTATTCTGCCTCCGACCGGTGTTGGAAGGTCTGGAGGGAGTGTGAAAATGTCACTGTTTGGTGGCAGTGGAGGCTCTGGTGTTATTGCCGCCACGTCCCCTGCCCTTGTTATTGTTTCCCCTATAACCCCCTCTGTTGGAGCCTTTATTAAAGGTACTCTGGGTGTTACTTTTGAATGTAGAGGAAGCCTGTGATGTGCTGCCTCTTGCGGAGCCTCTGTAGGAGGAGCGACGAAAGGAACCTCTGTGTTGTTGAAACTGAAGTGCGCCCATAGACTTAGCAGTTTCAGTATCTTTTTTCATTTTGTCTAAGATTGAGTCTACTGCTGGACCAAACAGGAAATCTGGGTTAACTGGTTGGTTGAGGATTGTGGATTGCACCTCGTTCTTAAAACCAGAGATGCGTAACCACGCATGCCTGCATAGTAATACACTAGTATTAATGGATCTTGCTGCTGTATCAGCTGCATCAAGCGCACATTTAATGGAAGCATTAGTTATAAATTTGCCTTCCTGAATGAGGTCGTTGGCTTTAGCTTTAAAAGGTTCTGGTAAATGTTGCAGCAAACCTTCAAGTTCATCGTAGTGCGCTCTATCATAGCGTGCTAATAAAGCCTGTGTGTTTGCAATCCTCCATGAATTTGCAGCTTGTGAGGCCACCCTTTTGCCTGAGGCTTCTAAGATCTTAGACTCCTTGTCAGGAGGGGGAGCATCTCCTGTTGAACGAGCCATTCTTCTCCTAGCTCTTCGGTCCGGGATCATCTTTTTGGAGCGGAAAGAGGCACAAGCGGAACAGTCTTTGGCCTCGTGCTCCGGTGAGAGGCAAAAGGTTACACACCTCATGTAGGTCTGTGTGGGGAAACTTCGCCCTACATAGAGGACATTTATTAAATGGCGTCCTTTCCATGAGTTGAAAGTTGAGGTCTAGGTATGCCCGAAGGCCTTCGTCGACGACCGAAATCGAAGACTACGGAGTTGAAGAGTAGCATCGACTGGAAACGCGTTCGAAACAATACCGTCGAAGCTGGTGAGGATTGCGCGCCGAAGGAAATCGGTTCCAACACGGAGCGTTGGAAACACATCCGAGCCCGGTGGCGGAAAAAAACAATCTGGGGATGGAGCCGATGCCCATGCGCAGTATGGTCCAAAGGAGGAATCACCTATCCTGTGACTTCCAAAGACTTTCTAGAACAAAAACAAACTGCAAACATCCGGGCCGAACACTAGGTGGCTATCTATGCACAGTGTGTAATCTGCAGCTCATATGCCTCGAACAATAGTTTATTTTACTTTTTATTTTACAGGGACTTCTCAATTCATCGGCTCAACTTTACAGGGGCTCGAGTTTTATGCAGCTTACTAATCCACTACTACAACTTGGCATTACCAAATTACAAACAAAAACAGAACATATTTTATATATGCTTTATAAATAAATAGGTTGCCTAAACAACATTTCCTGCAAAACAAATATTTAAACAGCTGGTGTCAAGTCTCACCTCCTGCTTGAGCCAGTGATTGATCTGTAGTCTGTACAGACACTGCTGTGGCATCTCCCACAGTGGAAGCGGGAAAATAAGCAAATCGTGCCTCCCCACTACTTGTGTCTGTCGCTGGGCTCCCGCCATTGCTGAAAGGATTCTGTATTACAGCCTGCAAACAATAGGCATTGATCGTTGAGTGCAATCAGTTTCAGGAGATAAAGAGACAAATAATAGAGGACCAGGGAGGTCTTCCCACTTAATTTACCAATATTCTTTAAAGTGACAATACTGGAGAACAAAAATGTACTCACCTCTGATAAGGATTATCCAGCACTGGCACCTTTTATAGATTCACTTGTTTGAATTGTTTCGGGTCCATCAAGCTGGGGACACTCTATTCAAATGGTTTAGTGAGGAGTGTCAAATGCATGCATTTACTTTACCTTGTCTGAGCGACAACGTTCAACCTCTGACAAGGATTATGTTACTTAACCTGTAAGCATCTGTTCTTGGGATGTAGTGCTGTATATTCACATGCTTTTCATACTCCTGTCATCTAGTATTGGGTCTGGATGTTTGAAAGTTGTTTTTCTTATAAGAAGGCACGAGGCAATGTGACTCCTCCTCTTGGTAATAGCGCGCATGGACAGCGACTCCATTGCTAGTTTGTTTTCCTGCTGGAGGGTAAACATGTAGTATAAGTATAAGTAAGTGTAAGTCAAGAAATGTCCATGCATATGAATTATAGTTAAGAACTGCAACAACCATAGGTGTCTGGGGAGGGGGCGCATGTGAATCTACAGAACTACATTCACCTGTAAACCCCGTCTCACCACCTACGCACGCAAACCCATCTAAATACCTTCTTAGCCTACTGGGCGAAGAACACAATACAGAAAAGCTACAGGATTGCTATCCTCATATGACTAATACTAACACTAATGACACCGGCTGCAAGTCCACAAAATACTGCTCACTCCTCTACAAAACAAAGTCACACTATCTCCAAAGCATATTCTCTAAACGGTCTACTAATAAATTCTCGGACGCTCTCTAAGAACAAACATTACATTCACAACTTCTCACGGAGGCAAAACCAAACATACTATTCATTACTGAATCATGGCTGGGAGATGATATGGCTCTACTCCTGCATTAAAACGATCTTCTAGACTATCAAACGATCACCTGAAATGTATAGAGAAGAAAGGAGGTGGCCCTGTGTTCAGGCAAATATTACATATCACTAAAGTGGATGACGTCTCCATAAAAAATTGTGAGGCCTTATTCACCAGATGCAATCCTACACAGTCTTCCTCCTGTAACTTCCTGCTCCTTTACAGATCTCAAGCTAGCAAGGCAACTTTCCCAGACGCACTACTAGACACTGTTTCAAACCTGATAACACTACACTCCAACCTGGGTGACCTCAACATTTGGTTTGACAAACCAAATATGCCCCATCCGATAACAATCACTGCTTGCCTAGAAAGCACTGAACCTGCATTAGATCGTCCACAAACCCACACACATCGCTGGACACATCCTAGAGGTCATTTTTGCTACTACAGAACTAGTTACCTATCAAACAATGACTCCAGTCCATGGTCAGACCACCATTTGCTTGCCTTCCGACATAAAACACTAAGCGACACACCTAAACTATTGATATCCTGATACCAATAAAAACCACACAACTGAACAAAAGAAAACAAGCACCTTGGAGAAATACAGAGATAAGAGACAAAACAACAAATCAGAAAGCTGCAACGTGCCTGGCTCAAAACAAATGCCAACCGAGACAAACTTCGCATACAGAAACTTAACAGATTGTACAAGCCAGCTATCAATAAAGCGAAGAAAAAATACTATACACAGAATTCAAAATGCTAAATGTGCAAATAAAGATTTCTATCAAATTCTCAATGAATTTCGTAAACCAAATTGCCTAGAAGCAGCTCATCCCATTACTCAAGAGTTCACAGACAAACTGGCAAATCATTACGCGGACAAAGCAGACATGTAAGACTCATACTTAAAAAAACAGACAAAGCAACATCACTAACCCATTTACAAAGCTACAGTCCAATAAATACTCTAACCCAGCCTCTCTATTCCTTTCAACACATTTCATATGATGAATCTATGGACCTTATCAGAGCAAGGCGGCCTGACGGCAGCCCTTCTAACCCATGTCCACTGCAAACCTTCAAGACAATTCTTCTAACAACCTCTGCTGACACTCTAGTAAGGAGAATCATCAACAATTTCTTAACTACTGGAATATTTCCAGAAAACTCAAAAAGTCATACATACAACCATTACAGAAGAAAACTAACTTGGAGCAGCCTAACCATGACAACCGCAGACCGATTTCAAATGAATCTTTCCTGGGCAAATTGATAGAAAGAGCAGCTTTCGCCCAGATGTCACAATTCATTGAAGAGAATGCCATACTTTGAATTCCAAACAGGATTCCGTCCAGGAAGAGGCATAGAATCTGCTCTCCTTGCCATCTGGGATGACCTGAAGACCACAGTTGACTGCAACGGGGTTGCCTTTTTTTTTTTTGGCAGAGTTTTATATAGCGCGAACTAGACCCGAACTGAATCAGGTATTAGAGCGCTTTACATAGCACCAGTTACGTTACATGAGGACACGCATTCATTTTAGGCACGGGGAGATTAAGTGATTTGCCCAGAATCACAGGAGGTTTTTGGCATCGTTACCGAGACTCTAACCCAGATCCCCAGGTCCGAGGTAGAGCGCCCTAGCCGTTAGGCCAACTCCTCTCCCCTTGAGACCTAACGGTGATTTGTGCGCTATATAAGATTCTTTGACTTCTCTTGGACCTCTAGGCTGCCTTTGACACGGTTGACCAGGACACTCTGATACAAAGACTAAATCAAGCTGGCATAGAGGAGACTTCTCTAGACTGGATTGCGTCCTACCTTTGCAACAGAACTAATGTCATCCATACCCCACCTCTCTCGTCCAAACCGTACTTCACAAAAGCAGGGGCCCCTCAAGGCTATATCATTTCACCCGTGCTTTTCAACATCTACATGAAGCCATTACTAACACTGATGTCCTATGTGTGGTGCACAATGTCTCAAATTAAAATTCTTCCATAGATTCTTTATGTAAAGTAACTCCCATGATATATTGCTGCCAGAGTAATGAGCCCTTGATATGATGTTGTATCTTCAGGAGGTGAGGGGTTGGCAGGAGGAGGGTCAATATCATAATTCTGCCTAGGGTCTGATGGTGGTGGTGCACCACAAGTGTCATGTCCCCCATCTGCATCTGTATGTGGAGATCCATGAGGTGTAACGTTTAAGGGATTCTGTGGTGAATGAGGTACAGAAGGCACAGGTGGCATGTAAGATGGAGAAGGAGGAAGAATAGGGTGCAGAGGACTGGTAGCCTTATTGTTTTTAGGTCTCAGCTAGCGTAAGACTGCGCAGTCGAGCTGGCGAGATTTAATGAGATAGAGGTATTTTCACTAGCGAGGTTAAGCCCCGCCCCTCTTTTCCATTGGCTGGCGTCAACGTTCATGCTAAACGGTGGCCAGCCATTGGAGAAGAGGTCCTGGTGACGTACTTCTTTTTCTTCAAGCTCCGTCCTTTTCAGAATGGGTTCCTTGACTTCCTTCTGTTGTAAAAGATTTTTCTTCATAGGTATTGGGAAGTCAAGAAAATTAGTTTTGCCGCTTAGTAGAAGTCACCGACACAGTCCTTGTAAAGATGTGGCCAGTCAGAGGCTGTATATGGATCAGTTTTTGTTTTGGATCGAGTCTCTCCTGTGATGTCTCCAAAATGGTCTCCAGGAGCGGAGGAGGAGATTAGGTTTTGAGTACCAAAGGTTTCGGAACCGAACCCATTTTAGTTTTCAGAATCGGAATGGTCTGAGCCGAATAGTTGGGATTTTGGCCAGGTGCGGAAACAAAAGACTTTCCCTATGCTTTTGGTGCCGAGCCAGAGGGTGCGAAATGGAGTGGCGGCCGAGAAGCCTTTTGTTTGGTGAGGATGGAAGATTTTAGTGTGGACAGGTGTGAGGGTTGGACGTAGATTGTGCAACATCAGAACGATCTCCAAGTTGGATTCTGAATCTTTGACCGAAAAGGCTCCCTTATTCTGGAGCAGAAGTCTCTAAATCTTCCTGTTTAATATCTTCCTGCCCGAAGGTATCAGGTGTGTGTTCGAACTCCCGTTTCTGTTTTTCTCTGCACCGTACCTGGTGGTCCTGTGAAATCTTTTTCGATCGAAAGGACTGAAAGGCCTACCAATCTTCCTCTTTATGCTCGGGGGACAAAAACATGTTGCATACCTCGTGAAGGTCGGCCAGCAGGTATTTTGAATGGCACTGGGGGCAGAATCGAAACAGAGCATCATCGAATGTGTCGACTGGATAAAAAGTAGCCCAGGTAGACTTGAAGACCTTCTGGAGACTGCTTCTCGGCCAGCACATAGTAAGTCTTGATGAAGAGCAATATCAACCTTAGGGGAGAAGAGTTGGCCTAACGGCTAGGGCGCTCGACATCGGACCTGGGGATCTGGGTTCGAGTCTCGGTAACGACGCCAAAATCTCCTGTGATTCTGGGCAAATCACTTAATCTCCCCGTGCCTAAAATGAAAGGGTGTCCTCCTGTAACGTAACTGGAAAATATGTAAAGCGCTCTGATACCTGATTCGGTCCGGGTCTAGTTCGCGCTATATAAAACTCTGCAAAAAAAACAACCCTTGAAATGGTCCTCTTCTACACAACTATACCCCTTCTACACAACCATGTTACTTAATACCAATTAATGTATTAGTTTAACGACCTTTTGGGGCCAAGCCAATGGAGTCTTTTCGCTTTCATGATTTAAGGGGGAGCAGAGAACGCAGACGGGATAATGCATTGCCCAACAAGAAAGATTCACAGTCCCCACACTGGGATGTAGATGCCATTTTTACTCTGCCACACACTTCCTTTTTAACTCGTCCACTGTGTTATTCAAGGGTCCCACCAGGCGGTTGTAACTAGTTAAATGCCCCAATGCTCTAATCAACTTGGGGTGCAGAGCCTCCTGGCACATGACTCAGGACACCACTCTACCTTGCTTGTTGCAATACCACATTATGGTGGTGGTGTACATGAAAACCTGTACCAGCTTCCCCATGACGGACGGCAAGAATGCCTTTAGTGCTAGACGAATGCCCTGCATCTCTAACAGAGGAATTTGAGGCCAGGCTTCCCCAAGACTACCTCCCCAGCTCAGCAGTAATCCATCAGTCACCACCGCTCTGGGCGGAGAAGGGAAACTTCACAAATTGCATTAGATCAGCCATCACTACAAATTATGAGCAGTCGTGGCAAAAATCTGGAGGACATCCAATAGGTTTCCTCGGTGCCGGGCCCATCCGAACTACGGGTTCCCTTGGAGAGCCTGCATGTGCCCAGGTAGATGCAGGAGGTTGAGAGACCAGAAATCAGAAGCCTCAAAACTGCTTTCACCAAGATTCAGGACAGAGACTGAAACATCAAGATCATAACCTGAATCTCCTGGACTCCCTGTGCCTGAGGGAAGGCCTTGAACTGCCCTGTATCCACAATAGTGGCAATGATTGGCAGCCTCTGCGAAGGAACAAGGTGTGAATTTGGCCAACCTTGATCCTCAGGTACTGTCTGTGGGAGTGCAGAAAAGGTATATGAAAATATGCATCCTGTAAGAAGTTTCTGTGTCCAGTCTGGCAAGTGAGGAGTATTCTAAGGTGATGAGTCTGCATTTAGAAGTATCCATCAGAAATCAATATTGGCTTTTTAGGCTACGGAGGTTATGTCTACATTGGCTTATTATAGCTTTTATCTCCAAAACAATGCACAGACTTAAACATTTTTTTTTTTTTTTTTTTTTAAACAGAAGTGTTCCTGGGTCCCCATAGGCCGGCATGAATTGTCCATGCTTTTCACTTCAGTGCAGAGTCCTGTGGTCGAGAACTAGGATTAACAAGTAACATTTCCTGTTCTAGGTTGTTCTACTAGAAAGGATATGGGTAGGATTCAGGTGACCATTTGAAAATTCACCTGGTACTGCTTGAGGAGTTACGACAGCGGATGTACAAAGATATGCAAGAGCAAATAAGAGGGATCATTTCTGGGGTATGTTGCATGATATTGTGAGGATGATTCCAGTGAACACATTTGTCGGTGGCTGAAAAAAAAAAAAAGAATGTATCCAAACCTGTTCAAAGCACGGCAGTCCAATTCCTCAACATTTCAAGGAGGATGTGTTTTTAGTTTTTCTACAGTGGCACACTCTCTACAGGCTGTGAAGAGGACATATAAAAGCTAGTAATTTGGTACACATTAATATTCTTCAATTACGAGTCTCCACGCTATTGTGTGAGACTGAACCTCCTGTACCAACCAGTCTGAGAATTGCTACTGTGGGGGAATTGGAAAATCTAATGTTGTAACCATATTGACCATCCGACAATCTATTTTTAACCTACCACAAGAAAAGCAACATTATGGTTATAATGTGGTAATTTGGCACCGGATCAAGCGAGTCCTTCACCAAACTTCTCTTCTTAGGATGTACTACCCTGGGAAATCTGTGTGAAAGCAATACAATAGGAGCAGAGATGCAGGTGTCAGACTACGCCTACTGTGAATGGGGAGTGGATGGTATGTCTTCGGCACAAAATGGGCAGTTGGAACTCCGCTGAGGAGGATGCATTATAGGATAATGGAGAGACTGTGTTCTTCTATTCTCAAATGACAAAGACTCAGATGTGGCTGTTCACTGGGGAGCAATGTCTCGACATTGAATAACAAATAAACTTAAGTGTGCTTAATGGCTACACTTAAAAACCCTCAACATTAAGATCTGCCTCAAAAGTCCAACAGGTTCCTGTAAATGGCTCGACATGGACAGCAAGCAAGAATGACAGTCAAGCTGCCTTTTTAAAGGTCGAGCCCAGCATTGCAATGCATACGTTGGGCGCTCTGCGAGGCATGCTGTAGTAGGGTCTACTGTAGAGGTGCTGTGGGTGCTCCACCCATTTTTTTTTTTCATTGGCTGGTGTCATTGTCCATGGTAAAAGCTGTCTTCCGATTGATAATGTGGCTTCTTAGTCCCTCCTTGTAACCGCCCTGTCCCCTTTTATGACCGCTTATCAGAGCTGGATCTTTTACTTGCGGCGTTACACTGTCTCTTTCATTAGTCGGTAAGTCGTTTTTTTTTCATTAAATTGAACACGTGATGCAAATATAAACAAGCGGCAGCATTTGCGTAATGGCGACAGCTTGTTATTTTTGCACTGCTGTCTCATTCAGAGGGGACAAGGCATGATTCCTCAATCCTTTAAGATGTTTCTCGCTCTAGAAAGTGACCGCTCAAGAGATGTACATCCTGATTGCTCGAGGGGGCGCAGGAGACAGCTGATCTGCAGGAGTTGTTAGTCAAATGGAAATGTGAAACAGTGTAAAGTTAGAGGAACATGTACCAATCCTTGGAGTGTCTGCAGTCGAGAGGGACCCAAGACGTCTCTGGGTACCAGGAGGATCTTGATGGTTCAGTTTGTACCAACACCATGCCTTTGATACACTTCTGGCTTTTGAGTTTCCATTCTTCAAGCAAGGGAAAGAAACTGTGATTTGTTCAAAAAGAGAGAGAAATACCGAAGCCTCAACTACATGGCTCCATCACCAAAATGATCTGGACTATGAAAGTACAGCTGCAAATTAATTAAATGAATTCCAAGAGAGCACGAAAGATCGAGTGAGCAATAGACGAATAGATGGACTGGCTGATAGAGATTGGTGGCGCATTGTATGGGTTTGGTGATAGGTGGACAGCGTGAGGATAACAATTTTTATATAGTGCTCACTGTCCCAGCTATTCCATTTCCGAGTCACGTAAATATTACATATTTAAAAGGCTAATGCCACTTTAATAGTAATCCATGTGCCGATCACGGAAGGATGAAAAGCGGAGTTGGCCCTGTCGAGATTAATAAACATGTGACCTACAAGTCACATTACAAGTCACTGAGCCATCTTGCTGTCTCCATAGGTAGGCTGAGAGCACTCTGCTTTGGCTTTGTTTCGCCTGAGCTGGTGTCCATCCATACACCCAGACTTTAATTCAAACGCACAAACCTGCATGAATTTTGATGCAGTTTATGCAGCACAGGCCTATCCCGTTGCAGATTTGCCTTTGGCTCCCCCCAAGCCCACACCCCCATACATCTTCCACGGGCTGCCTTCACTCCGGAAATTGAAAATAGCAAAGTGCCTGCATACTGGTGCCTGCCCCCACCCAGGTGCTAAACCAGGACCGCATGGTGCCATATGCGCCTTCTCCAGGCGGGGATATGGCTCCAGCCACAGCCTGTGCTGGACAAGCCCAGCCAGGACTTGCCCTTTACCAACAGCATCAAAAGAGCTGCAACTGAAGGCAGAGGAAAAGAGCCTTCCCCGGGGCCAGGACCTGCCTCCTGGTCAAGTCTGTCCCAGGATGTTCGGCTTCGGCCTTCATGCCCAAGTCATGTCTGCTGTCCGTTGATGCACAGCAGCACCTTGGTCACTCAGCAGAAGAACTGAGTCAAAGGTATGATCTGTTATTACAAAAATGTATAGCGCTCACAACAACTATAAGTTTCTTTGCGATGCAATAGGTTTTGCATTTACGCAAGTTTTAGCTATTGGCATTGTAAATGCCAATGCCTTTTATCTATGTTTTAAAAATAAAAACAAAAATAAAAAGGCATTCTTATTTGCAATGTGAATAGCTCAAACTTGCGTAAATGCAAGACCTATTGCACTGCAAATGCTTGTTCTGATAGGCCCAGAGGGAAATCAGCTTAAGTATGCACCAAGTGCGGAGGTGGTAAATGCTGTCCCCAAGGAGCCTTTTGTTCATGTGGGACAGCAATGAAAGAAAAAAAAAACTCATGAAAAAATAACATTTAAAAAATAAATGGCATCCTAATTTCGAACACAAGCTTATGGCAAATAAAGTGATTATGATGCTTACAAACAACAAATACACTTCTTCCAAAAATGACAAGGTTATCCACGTAAATAAACTCATACTCATTATGAATGTTTGATTGACATGCAACGGAAAGCAGATTTCTAGTTTTAACACCATCATGTAGGTAGGCAGAATTTTAAAAGACATTACAAAGAAATACCAGACCCCAATGCAGAAAATAAATTAAAAAAACTGAATGTTTATTACCACCTGAGCAACAGCTTGCTGTGTTCCACCAAAGGCTGCTGTGGAGACCACGCTGACTGCTCCCGATGTGTCCCCTTGTCCATCCAGCTGATCATTCGTCACCTGGACCACTCTGTATGTCACCTTTAAATATTTCAAAATGTTTTGAGTGCCATAATGTAACCTCCAAATCCTCCTAGTATTCTTGCAACACTGTTAAAGACAACATTTGCACTGGACTTTAGAAATGTAAGTTTAAAGTCTTGAGAAAGACATAAGCGATTAGACCACCCCAAAGGGTTCAAACAAACACACTCTCTCTCTTCCTTTAACTTTCATTGTACTTATTTTTTAGGTTTGGCTTTAACTGCACTCATATGCAAAAGACCATTGGAGGTTAAGGTTTTCCCCCCTGGGGTATTGGGCACCATCTTACATTGTTACAATCTTTTAGTAAGAAAAGTGACTAATACTACTGCACACCTTTTGCATGTGCATCACTCTCAGGAGATAGCAGAGCAACGTAGGCTTAATACGGGGCAGGAGGCCGAGGGGCTAGTGTAAAGGGTAAGAAAACAAACAATACAGGAAATACTTTAAAATCCAGTCAGTGCTACAACTTCTAAGAAGAACAGAACTTTTAATAAGTTGTAAGTAAAAAGAAGTGTTACAATTATTATTCATGGAGAAAAATCATAAGGTGCTAGAGCCTCTTCAGCAAAAATGCCATCCCAAACATTTTTATAACATTTAGGTCTTGCCCTCCTTTTCAATAATCCCTGGCTACAAGCTGGCCAGCTGAAGCCCCATCTGCAGAGAACGCAGGTAAAAACTGTGAAAAACACTAACTGAAAACAAACTGCCCTAAACACCACTATCCACATCCATGTGAAAATAAATATCGATTTATAGAATTCCACAAGTTATGGGTGCCATGCTTGAATTACAGCGAGACAAAAGGGGATGATGGACGGAGCGTTCGAGCAAATCAAACACTCACCCCCAGTCAACTGATCTGGGTTTAATCCGTCACCATTCTTTAGCTCACTCGGCCACCCCAGTTCAGACATGGCTATATGCAAATCAGTCTGACCCTGTGCCTCATAGGAACAGTCCAGCCCGAACTGCCAAGCCATGTCTTCCCTGGACCGGAAACAAGCATCCTGGGACCGGTTTCGGATTCATAATCCTCATCAGCCAGGCTATCTTGAATCCAGTGGCCAAGTGAGCAAGGGACTCACGTCTGAGCATACCCTGCCACACTTAGGGCGAACAAAGCAATACAAAAGGGGATGATGGACGGAGCGTTTGAGCAAATCAAACACTCACCCCCAGTCAACTGATCTGGGTTTAATCCATCACCATTCTTTAGCTCACTCGGCCACCCCAGTTCAGACATGGCTATATGCAAATCAGTCTGACCCTGTGCCTCATGGGAACAGTCCAGCCCGAACTGCCAAGCCATGTCTTCCCTGGACCGGAAACAAATCAATTTTTGTTTGGGTATAATCATAATGGGTTTCCGGACAGAAGGAGAGTCCTTTATTTAATAGTGTCATTTCTTCTTCTATTAATTTGTGTTGTGATATATTCACAATCAAAATTTTTTTATGATTTGTTCAGGCTGCGGAGTGGATACTGGTTTCTTCCGTATTGATCGGCTTGTTTTTCTTGATTTTTTGAGGCTTCTGAAGTTCCTCTGCCTCAATACATTCCTCTTCCCAAGTCATTGTTTGGTTGATGTGCCTCAACCGCATTTCCTCAAAAAAAAAGTCAGTTTCAATGTTGGATTTGGACCACTTGTCATCTCTCCTTCACTTATGTCAGATTCACTCGTGATTTCACCATAAGTGCTGTAGGTATTTGCTGAATAATGAGGCCCAGCAGCCTCAGGGTCAGTCTGACACAAAACCCGGGATAGAGGCTGAAAGATCGTATTCATAGCCCAAATATCCCGGACTCGCTGTTTGGGAGGATAGACCCGAAACCGCGCAGTTTCCTGAACTGCTCCTATGAAGAGGAGCTTCTGAGAGGGAATCAGGTGTGACTTCGGCACATTGATGGAGAACCCCAGCGAATGCTGGAGGTCGGCCGCAATCTGGAGGTGGGAGACTACTACCTGGGGTGAGCCTGCCTTCAACAACCAGTAGTCGAGATAGGGGGAAGACTGAAACCCGTAATATGCGCAGATGAGCTGCGACCCGAGGGGCACTAGTAAGGCCAAAGGGAAGCACGGTAAACTGAAAATGCTTGTGGCCTACCGTAAACCTAAGGTAATGCCGGAGGTCAGGCAGGACAGGGATGTGAAAATAAGCGTCTTGCAAGTACAACACTACCATCCAGTCTTCTGGGCCGAGGGCAGACAAAACCGGAGCAAGGGACAACATCTTGAGCTTCTCCTTCCGGAGGAAGAGGTTGACGTTCCTGAGATCCAAGATAGGACTCAGGCCCTTGTCCTTCTTGGGAACCAGAAAGTAGTGGAATTAACAACCACGACCTACTTATGGAACAGGAACGTGCTTGAAAGCTCCCTTGGCCAAGAGAGCTGTAATTCCCTGCTGGAGAAGGGCCAGATGATCCTCCGACATATGGTGGTATTGTGGTGGCGTATCTCAAGGGGTAGCCTCGAAGAGGAGGGAGTAGCCCCTTCAGACTATCTGCAAAACCCACCTGTCTGGCGTGATGGTGCACCAGTGGGGGAGGTGATGGTGAATCCTGCCACCCACTGGCACTTGATGGGCCTGAAACGTCAGAATAGGAAGGTTAAGAGGCTGCCGCAGAGGGGGAGAGGGGGGGGGGGGGCGGGGGCTGGTCGGCTGGCCCGCCCGCTGGCCCCCGGAACCACAACGGTTGTCCCCCGTCCCCAGCCGCACGAAGGCTGGGTAACTTGCTGCGGCCTGTGGCTCTGGACGGGACGTAGCAGGCACCCCTTTCGTAGCCACGAAAAGGGCGAAAAGTGGACTGCGCAAGGTGGCTGGAGAGGTCCAAGGACTTGGCCGTAGCTCAGGAGTCCTTGAAACGCTCAAAAGCAGTGTCCGCTTTGTCCCTGAAAAGGCGACCGGCATCATAGGGCATGTCCATGAGGGTCCTGAAAAGCCAGTCGATTTCATCCAGGCATAGCGTCGAAGAGCTACTGACGTGGAAATCGTCCTACTGAGAGAGTTGGCGGTATCCAGCCCACAGTGGATGGTAAACTTGGCCGCAGTCCCAAGCTGGCGGAAGAGAAAATCTTACTTCCAAGATGATCCAGCTTCTTGGATTCCCTTTCCGGTGGAGCAGTAGGGAATGCGCTTTTGGACCACCAAGCTCTTTGGAGTGGGGTCTTGGGAAAGGAAAGTGGGGTCGCCGGGCAGTGGCGTCAGGCAACAATCCTATCCACGGGAGCCCCCGTGTTGGGCCTGGACCAGGTGCCCAAAAGAATGTCAGTAAGGGCCTCGTTAAACGGAAGCAGAGGTTCCGAAGAGCTTGCCGCCGGCTGAAGCACCTCTGTCAGGAGGTTAGTTCTGACTGCCACTGTAGGGAGTTCGAGTTGAGAGTCTCAGCCGTCCTACGCAACACCACTGCGCATGACGCAACCCCCTCCGTAGCCACGGTAGGAGGAGACAACATGCCAAGGTCAGGGGAGGTGTCCAGACCACTGGCATCACCCAGTTCCTCTCTTCAGTCCTGTTCACTGTCCAACTGGTCAGTCAGAGGGTCATCTGACCCCTCCCAGTCCTCTTCATCTTCTGGGTGCCAATCTGGCCGAAAAGGGACCCCAGGAGTGAATAGGGGCACAAAAACCCCTCTCAGCGCCGGAGTCGGATGCGGAAGTGGTGCTGAAGGAAGCAGCGCAGGTGGAGGCGTAATCAGGCCAACCGACGCCAATCCAGAACCAGGCCTGGATCCAAGGGGGGGGGCCTGCGGCGCCAAGGCCAGAGCCGTCAGCAGAGAAGACCTAGGCCCCCCCAACCGAGTCTGCGGGGCCCGAAGGCACGCCAGCGGGTTCGGGCCGCCCAAAGATGGCATGCATTGCCTCGGAGAACGTACAAAGCTGGGCGGGAGCCGCTCCGGGTCCCGGAAAGGGAAGGAAACGCGGTGTTGACTCTTCGGGCTTCGCACGCGGGAGGGGTATCACCTGCATCCCTCATCGGGTGGCCGACCGACAAGAAGTCTAAGAGGGACAATGCTTCTTTGACTTCTACCTATACTTAGACTTACCCGACCCAGAGTGCGAAGACTTCGATGACTTGGACGAATGGTGGTGGCTCCGCGACCAGTCCCGAAACCTCAAACGGCGCAGAGGCGACTGCTGATGCTCAAGCAGCTTTCGGGACCTCTTTTGCAAAGTCTGTGGCGCCATCGACCGGCAGTCGGAGCACGACTTGGGGTTGTGGCAGTGCTCCAGGCAAAAGAGGCACATGCGGTACGGATCCGTCACCGACATCAGTCAGTTACACGAACCGCATGTCTTGAAGCAGGGCAACCCTCGTACACCAGGAGTCGATGGACTCAAAAAAGAAGTCGACAAAAGACGAGAAAAAGTCAGTCGAAAAGTGACTGGAGGTGCCGCGCTCTCCGGAACTGTGCTGGCTGGCGTGGAAAAAGAAGGAACGGACGTAAGGGCGCGAGGGCAGAGTCTAAGTAGCTACCACGACGTCATCCCGGCGACACGACACCAACAACTAATGCGGACCCGACCAACACCACCTTCCGACGCGCAGAGGTACTGCTGACGAAAAAACTTTCCGGATCCAGTCTGAAGCCTGAATCTATAACTAAGTAGTGTTTCTTTCAGATCTTAAAGCTCGCGAGCCACGCAAGAGGAAAAAAACTCTGCACCACGTCACTTAGCTGAGTTTTACGGGACTCGGCACTACATGCTGAGTGGGCAAAACTCTGCAAACTGTGCCAGAGTGGAATTCTTCTCCCACCCTTAAATAGACCCAGACCTGGCACAGCCTGAAATATAGCCACTATCAAAAGAGATTCAGAATGCAGGGCCTGCAGCATAGGAGTGAGCGGCACAGCCTAGCACGTTTAGTGAGGCAGGTTGATTTTGCTCAGGTTCAGTTAGTGCGGGCGAAGGCCCTGAAGAGTGCATAGTGCCCTTTCCGACAAAGCAGGAACTGAGGAAGCTGGAATGAACTTAAAAAACTGCAGTGTGGCTATCCTGAAGGCTGCTGAGTTCTGCAGAATCGATATCCTGAGGAACATGGGAACACTGAATCTCAGGTCAGTATTGGTGTCCAAGCCAGATGCCACGAGTCCTGGGCCGAGTGATCTCCCTCTGGATCAGCAGCGCCCCGGTTTCAAGGAGCTAGTCGTGCTTCTTTCTCCATCTGTCTTTCGACTTCACCTTACCCTGCCCTACAAAAGTGAGACCGGCCTCACTTACAGTGTTCTACCACATGAGCTTGGCTTCTTTGCCCCAGGTGGACTTTGTGTGCATCACAGAAAGCATGTTGCGCAACTTGAGTTATGCTCAAGTCCCAAGGCACCATAAGCAGAAGATGCGTGGGTCAGCACAGACATCTGCTCACAACAGCTTGAAACTGGTTGCCTTCAGGGGCAACATTCATGGACACTGCCAAGTTTGTTTTCATTTACAATTAGAGAATTCTGTGAAATCCGAACTAAGTTTGAGCGAAGCTCCGAATCAGCATCATCAGGCGTGGGAAAAAAGGAATTGAAACCAGTGCACACTGAGGCAGGACAGAGTTGAAACAGAGGTTAACTGCGCCACCTGTCAGCATGAGGGAGTTACTGCTATCAGAAATCAAACTTCTCCTGTCTACAAATCCGTCAGAAATACATAGGAGGCCCAATAATTTAGAAAATAGAAAAAGTGACATAATTTCCTTTGGTGGAAAGAGTGCTATCCTTAACTGTCAAATGTTTTCTTTTTCACAGGAAAAACAAACCGGACTCCTACAGTAAAATAAAAAAATGTACTCCCTTCTGGAGTCCGCCGCAGCATGCATCTTCATAGTTCCAAATGTAAGTCTATACAGGAGACTCCTTCAGCAATGTTAATCGAACCAATGGCAACATAGTCAAGGGACCTGGGAGGACAAATTACATCTTTTGATGGAAATAAAGGTCCATGGCGGGAAAAGCAGTTTAACCTAATAGTAAGATTCAATCAACAAGTCCTGACTTCATCTGTTATGTCCGTCAGTGTTGAGCAGTGAACCTACCTAGGGAATCGGAGCAACCAAACGCTGGATTTCAGGCTTTTCTAAAAAGCACTGCAGGTAATGAACAGGATTCTGATCAAGACGACCAACACAATACCATGTATTATTTAAAGGAGGAAGAGGCTATCTGAAGTGGCTCATTCTGAGAAGTTTAACAAACATTGCAATACACCTTCTAGGAGTCCAGAACAGCCAGCAGGATCTGTTTAAAGAATTCTCATGTCCTTTTGATTAAATGGTCACAACATTTTCAGTGCATATTACTTCCGAATTCATTTATTCTATGTGGATTTTTTACAATGCGAGTTGTACTTATAAGAATGGAAAATTCAAAGACCGAGATGATTCTTACTGCCAGGGAATTATCAGGCAGTGGCGGTGCGTCCATTGGGGGCGTTGGGGCGTTGCCCCACTAGCCATGGACGACCCCACACGCCACAAATGCATTTAAAGGCTTTTTTAAAAATGCATCGATCGATGTCTGATAAATAAATCATCTAGCGCACTGCGCGCTACCTGCTGCCCGGAAAAGCCCGACAGAATCGGGCATCGTATAGGAAGTGGGCCGTGGGGGGCGGGGCTGAGGGAGAGAGTGACAGGAGGAGGCAGCGCACAACAGAGCAGTCGGAGACTCCGAGTAGACAGCGCAACAATGCGCATGTGGAATCCAGGAGTCTTACAAATTCCTACTTGCCCGCGCATGCGCATTGTAGTAGACCTTCCCTCCCCCCCCCTCTATGGTACTCGAGACACAGGGACTGCCAGGCAGGGACCCGGGGCCCCCGGTCTCCTAATGGGCAGATAGTATCCTGCTCGTAGCCCAATCCTGGCGCAGTGTTGCTGTTAACGCTGCGCCAGGATTGGCTGCTGCAGCAGGATGGTGGCGCCCGTGGGTGTTGGCTGCTCTGCTTAGAGACCGCACTGTATGGCCAATCACCATATGGCTAATTCCAGCCATGTCGAGGTGATTGGCCATTTCTACGCTGTCCGTCACGTCACCGTGCGTGGTGCACTGCTGCAGAAAGTGTGAAAGTAGTAAAGTACAGAAAATCACGAATGAACGAAGTCTAGTCACAACAAGACCAGTGAGTAGAGAGACTGAGTGACCACCAGCAGACTGCTCACTCCACTGACTCGAGTCGAGTCTCCAGTTCGTCGGCGTTGGTTGTGTCTGTGTAAACTAAGTGAGAGCTGAGGGAGTCTCTAGACTGTGCCACAGACTGTACGGGTTCGTACCGCCACACCACCCACCACCACCACGTAAGTTTTTTTCCTGTGCCGCCACTCCAGCACTAGCACTGATGATAAGCCTGGTATAATAATGGTAATGCATTCTTTTTAAAGTGACATGCATGCTGCCATGCTGTCACGGCACGCGCACACTGACGGCGATTATGGTGGTGAGACTGGAATGAATGCACACACAGCCGAGATTTGCTGCAGCCACAGCAGTCTATTCAGACGGCTGCTTGAGGCCCATGGAGTCTGTCTCTGATAATGTCCCTGCTACTTGGACAGGGTGCAGCCATGTGGAGCCCGAGCCCAGCTCTGTCTCACTCTGATATAATTTTAACGGACATGGGCGCCAAGTGACATCATGCCATGTGTGACACCTTCGGTGAGTCTGGCACATGCAAGCTGATCTTAAGATGGATGCTTGTATATGTCACGTGATGCACCGGACTCTACCAGCTGAGCGTGCTTTGGTTACCCAGGAATACCTGTCTAATGAGACACCTGAGGCACGGTGCGCCTGTGGCACGTGGAACTCTAAGAATGATGGGGGCAGGGAGAGGACAGTGAAAGAGAGCGGGGAGCTGACTGAGGGCCGGCACAACGAGCGGGAGAGCAGGGAAACGCAGAGAGAGGAAGGGAGTAATGGAAGAGTGATGGAAGAAGAGAACAGGGATCGAAGAAAGGGGAGGGAAGGGGATGGCGCAAGGGGGTGTGGGGAGGGGGGTAGGAAGAAAGTGAGGGGGAGACAGACGGGGTGAGAGTGGGAAAGGGGGAATGAATGGGATAGACTAGTGGTGATGGGAGGAGGGCTAAGGAAGATAGATAGGAGAGGGACACAGGAACCACGAAAGGAAAGGACAGACAGAAAGGACAATGTTGTAATGTAAAAAAAAAACGGCCCTATAACCGATGTAGTATGCTGCTGGCCAAACGATTGGTAAGTGGTTGCAAAGCATTGGGGTGGAAGAAACGTGCCCAACTGTTGGCTTAAACTTTGTATCTGTCTTAGGGGTCTATACTCACACAATATCCTCCTAGCAAAGCTCTACCATGCACAACTTAATGGCTGAAATCCAAGAGCAGATCGAATGGGAGTGGTGACGTCCAATGTCAGCCACATTCTGTGCCAGGCCACACTGGCCTTCCCTTGTCCATGCGGTCGACATGGCTTTGTGCTGTTGTTATCCCCTTGCACACACAACAAATGTGTTCTCTATGCTGCGTTACTTGAATAATGATTAAATCATCTGCACTTATGTGTACGCTGCCCTTAAGTCCGTGTTGCCATTAGGAACATTTTGCCATTAGCCAACAGTAGGCGGGACCTGAAATTAATTTAGTGCACTGTTATGTGAGCAGTTAATAGTCCGTGAAATAACCGTGCCCTGCTCACCCCGTTCACTTAAATGGTGAGTGTGGCAAAGCAGGCCTTTTGGAAATGAAATAATGATGGCTATTCGTCTGGGAAAAGTCAATCTGTCACACTGAAGCCTGACATGAAAGATGTACGAAGCCCTTGGCTGTGAACTGAGGGAAGAGACTAGACCAGCGGGTCTTTGAGTGATGCTGGTCTGGTGCTGCTACAGACAATGCAATGGCACAGTGTGGTTTGCTTGATATTGCTAATTATAAACCCCCTAGGTGTGCTTCTATTACATATTGATGCACTAAGACGTAGTACACATTAGAGAGCTTTACATAATAACATTCTTGAAGCATATATTGTGGAGGAGTTTAAATACTGGAGTATTTTAAAAGGGGAAGCAAATATTTCACATACTCTAGGGAAGGGTAGTATTACTTAGGCATTTTCACAGATTAGCTGTGTAAATCTGTGTAAGTGGCATTGCAACCAACTGAGTCTGAGTATGTTAATGTGCCACTGTCTGCCACCACCGTGAAGCGCCGCAGCTGAAAGGCGAGCGCAACAGGCCATAACACAGTGTAGATACCATTCATCCAATATCAATGATGGGCTTCTCTCCCAACCATATTATAAGTATCCTGCTACTATCTCCCCAGAGGGCTCCATCAAGTGTGATGTAATGTTTACCCTTGTAAAATGGACCGATGGTTTTGAAATAAAGAGATTGTCCTCTTAGTAGAGCATAGAAGTATGTTGTAGAGTGCTCCTGTAACAAGCATTGGAAATGCAATAGGTCTTGCATTAGAAAAGTTGGAGCTATTGGTCTTGTAAATGACAATTTTTTAATTTTTGTTTTGGTTTTGAAAATAGCTAAATTAATATCTTTGTCATTTACAATGCCAATAGTTATAATTTTCGCAAATGTGACACCTATAGCATTTGTAATGCAACATGATTTGTAATTACGTGACTTAGATGTATTTATATTGAATATGCTACTTACCAGTATGCATCTGTTCTTGGCATGTAGGGCTGCTAACATTCATATCTTATGCATAGATCGCCGCCTAGTGTTGGGTCCGGATGATTGCACATTGTTGTCCTGGAAGAGTCTTCGAAGTATCACGAGATAGGTGGCTTCTCCCCTGGACTACAGTGCGCATGGGCATCGACTCCATCCCCAGATTGATTTTAGCCATTGTGGCAGAGATGGAGTGAAACAGTGTAAAGGATGTCCATGCTAATGATGAATATAGAGAGAGTATCTGCAGCCGCTACGGGCACCGGGGAGGAGGGCGGGCGATATGAATGTTAGCAGCCCTACATGCCAAGAACAGATGCATACTGGTAAGTAGCATATTCAGTTTGAGGCAAGTGGGCTGCTAAATTCATATCTTATGCATAGAATACATAGCAGTCCCTCCATTAACGGCGGTTGCCCGTGCCAGCTGCAGAAGCTTGAAAAAGTGTCTTGAGAACAGCCTGTCCTACAGCTGCTTGCTGTTTTGAATGCACATCTACACAGTAATGTTTGGTAAATGTGTGTGGTGTAGACCATGTGGCTGCTCTACAAATGTCTTCTAAGGGAATGTTCCCCAGGAAAGCCATGGAGGCCCCCAATTTGCGTGTGGAGTGCGCCCTTGGGGGTATTGTTAAAGTACGTTTAGCCTTTTGATAACAGATTTGAATGCACTTAACAATCCATCTGGCTATTCCTGCTTTGGAAATGGGGTTGCCTTTGTGCTGTGCTGAGAAGGCAACAAAAAGTTGTTGTGTCTTTCTAAAGTGTTGTGTTCTGTCAATGTAGTACATTAGCGCCCTCCTAACGTCTAATGTATGAAGCATTCTTTCTGCTACTGTTTGTGGGTTTTGGAAGAATGCAGGCAGGTCAATAGTTTGGTTGATATGAAACTGTGACACCACTTTAGGAAGGAATTTGGGGTTAGTGCGGAGGACCACTCTGTTGGAATGTATCTGTATGAATGGCTCTTGGATTGTGAGCGCCTGCAGCTCACTTACACGTCTGAGCGATGTGATAGCAATGAGAAAAGCCACTTTCCATGTGAGAAACTGAATCTCGCAGGAGTGCAGTGGCTCAAAAGGTGGGCCCATCAGCCTAGTGAGGACCACATTGAGGTTCCACACTGGAGCTGGTGGTGTTCTTGGAGGAATGACTCGCTTCAGTCCTTCTAGGAAGGCTTTAATGGCAGGCACCCTGAAAACAGAGAGGTGTTGCCTATTCTGGAGATAAGCCGCTATGGCGGATAAATGTATCCGAATGGAAGCGTACGCTAGATTGCATTTGTAAAGATGTAACAAATAGCAGATGATGTTAGGAATGGATGCATCTAGCGGTACAGTACATGACAAACCGCTTCCATTTAGCTGCATAGCAAGCTCGGGTAGTGGGCTTTCGTGCCTCCCGGATGATGTCCATGCATTCTGGAGGCAGGCTGAGGTAGCCAAATTCTAAGACTTCAGGAGCCAGATCGCCAGATTGAGCTGTCGCGGATCTGGATGCTGAATGTCGCCATGGTTCTGCGTCAAGAGCCGGGATGTGAGATGCAGCCTTTGATGCGGTACCACGGAAAGTTCTAGAAACGTGGTGTACCATGGTTGGCGTGCCCATGTTGGAGCAACCAGGATGAGAGTCATCGAGTGTTGCTTTAGCTTTCTCGCCACCAGCGGAATGAGAGGCGCTGGGGGAAAAGCGTACGCAAATTTGCCTGACCAGTTCATCCATATCGCATTCCCTTGCGATTCCGGGTGAGGGAACCTGGCGGCAAAGCTTTGGCATTTTGCGTTTTCCCTTGTGGCAAACAGGTCTATCTCTGGAAGACCCCACTGCTGGAAGTACGGGTGGAGTACTGATGGATGTATCTCCCACTCGTGCATTTGATGGCTGTATCTGCTTAGCAGATCCGCCATCTAATTGTCCTTGTCCGGGAGGTGTTCCGCCATGAGGAAAATGTTTCTCTGAATGGCCCACTTCCACATGCTCTGAGCTAGATGAGACAGCTGTGGAGAGTGTGTGCCTCCCTGCTTTTGGATGTAGTACATGGCGGTCAAGTTGTCCGTCCGGATCAACACGACTTTGTTGCACAAATGTACTGTGAAGGACTTCATCGCCATGAAGATTGCCATCAATTCCAGGTAGTTGATGTGCAACTTCTGCTGCTGGGTGGACCACAGTCCCTGCACAGTGTAGTGGTGCACATGAGCTCCCCACCCTTGGAGAGATGCGTCCGTTGTTAGGATTATCTGTGGCACTGGCTCTTGGAATGGTCGGCCCTTGCAAAGGTTGTGTGGATTCCACCAATGCAGAGAGTTGTATGCCCGACCGGTCACCAACACTAGGTCTGTTAGCTGTCCCCGAGCCTGTGTCCACTGATTTGCCAAGCATTCTTGGAGCGGGCGCATGTGCAACCTCGCGTGCGGGACAATGAAGATGCAGGAGGCCATCATGCCTATCAACTGCATGAACACTCTCGCTGGCAGGGAGTGTTGCGGTCTGAACTTCTGGCACAGCGACTGAATGCTGTTGATTCTGACTGGGTTTGGCTGAGCCATAGCAGTCAGGGTGTTTATTGTCGCGCCCAGATACTGCCGCACATGGTGTGGTTGAAGGTGCGACTTCGGGTAGTTCAGCGAGAACCCCAGGCTGTGAAGGAGTTGAATAGTGTGGGACATGTCCGCGGCGCACTGCTGTTCCGACTTTGCTTGAACAAGCCAGTCGTCTAGGTACGGGTAGACATGTATGTTCTGTCTCCTGAGGTGCGCCGCCACCGTCGCCAGACACTTTGTAAACACTCTGGGGGCAGTAGTCACCCCGAAGGGTAGGACTTTGAACTGATAGTGCCTGTTTAGAATGGTAAACCTGAGGTATTTTCTGTGGGATGGGCGGAGTGGGATGTGGAAATAAGCATCCTTGAGGTCCAAGGTTGCTAGGAAGTCCCCTTGATTGAGCAGGGGAAGGATTTGTTGCAGTGTCAGCATGTGAAAATGTTCTGACAGTATGTACATGTTGAGGGGGCGTAGATCCAGAATAGGTCTGAGGGATCCGTCCTTCTTTGGGATGAGGAAGTACAGGGAATAGACCTCTGTGCCTTCCTCTTCCACTGGCACGAGCTCGATTGCGCCTTTTTGCAGCATCACCAGTACTTCCTGCTGCAATAAGTGCAAGTGCTCTGCCGACATAGGACGGTGTCTTGGGGGAATGTTGGGAGGAGTGGATGTTAACTCCAAACAGTAACCGTACTGGATAAGTTTTCTCACCCACCTGTCCGTGGTGATGGACGTCCAGACTGGCAGGAACTGCTGGAGTCTCCCCCCGACAGGTGTGGTATGGTCGGGGGGCAGAGACAAAGAGTCACTGTTTGTTGGCGGCAGAGGTACGGGAGTTGTTGTTCCCTCTGCCTCTGCCCTTGGCACTGTTACCTCTGTAACCCCCTCTACCCTGCTTGGGGTACGAGGATTGTGCACCACCCTTCGCGTATTGTGTTCGTTGACCCAATTGTCCTCTGGTAACACCACGTGCTCCTGAGCGACGAAAAGTGTTTCCCCTGAATTGTTGTGACTGAAGCGCCCCCATGGACTTAGCAGTCTCGTTGTCCTTTTTAATTTTTTCAAGGGTGGTGTCTACATCTGGACCAAACAGTGTGTCAGGATTGACGGGCTGGTTGAGGATTGTAGTTTGGATGTCAGGCTTAAATCCAGATATGCGAAGCCAAGCTTGTCGCCTCAACATGACGCTAGTGTTAATCCCCCTAGCCGCTGTATCTGCCACATCAAGTGCACACTTTATTGCAGCGTTGGAGATAAGCTTTCCCTCTTGTATGAGCATTTCGGCTGCTTCCTGAAACTCATCAGGTAGGTGTTGAAGGAGCTGTTCTAGGGTGTCGTAATGCGCCCTATCGTATCGTGCCAATAGTGCCTGTGTGTTTGCAATACGCCATACATTGGCAGCCTGCGCCGCCACCCTCTTGCCCGATGCCTCAAGCACTTTCGACTCCTTGTCTGGGGGAGGAGCTTCACCCGTGGTTTGGGAGTTTGCCCTCTTGCGGGCATTGGCGACCACCAACGAGTCCAGAGGCAACTGTCCTCGAATATATGCAGGATCTCCAGGTGCTGGCCTGTATTTTTTCTCGATACGTGGGTTCACCACTCTCGCCCTGGTAGGTTCCTTAAAGATCTCTGGGGCATGTTTAAGGACACCTTTAAGCATAGGAAGTATTTTAACTGTTCTCTCTGAGACGGAGAAAGTGTCAAATAAAAAGTCTTCCTCTACCGGGTCAGCATGCATGTCCACATTATGATTTGCTGCTGCCCGTTCGAGTAAAGCATTAAATGCAGCAGAATCCTCTGTTGGAGAAGTACGTGTCCCAAAGCCTTGTGGATCTTGTACCACCTGATGTCCACCTTGGTCCCCCGTGTCGCCATATGAGTCCTGCTGAACATCAGGGTCATTGCCAACTGGGAAATTGTATTGGTCCTGTTGGTCATCATCATCTCCTCCTGATTGGTTGGGGGAAGGTGATGGACTCCTTCTTGGTGGTGGCAGAATAGGCTCAACAAGTGAAGGAATGTCCTGTGCTGGCCTCTTCTTCAGTGGAATAATATAGGATTCCAGTGGTTGGGAAGTGATTTTCCTCTTATAAAGGGTCAATTTCCCTGTTTGGGCATCGATGCAATGCTCAGATTGGTCCTCTGAGGCGTGATATTGATCCGAGAGGCTCTTTGGCGTCGACGGATCCGACGGTTTTGGCACCGACGTGGTTGCAAAGGCCTTTGGGGCCACCTTCGGTGGCAGAGTGTAAAGAAGCTTGCTTGAGGACTTCTGAGGTGTGTCCACTGATTTTGGAGCCGATGGCGTGGAAGCCGTGGATGACAAAGTCTTTTCCCGAATACGTTGAAGGGAGTCGGTAACCTGCTTTGTGAAGGAGGTAGAGGGTTTTGTAACCGACGGCCGATGTTCGGTGGCGTCGGAGCCGCTTGGTGTCGACGGTATTTGCGTCGACGAATCTTCGGCTGCAATGTGTCGCGGCTCCGTTGAAGTCTTTGGCGCCGACGCCGTTGCAGCAGATCCGGCATTCTTGTGCCGATGCGTTGAGCCAGCGGCCTTTGGGTCGTGGCTTTTAGTCGACTTTGGGTCGGCCGTGCGTTTACTTGATGGCGCCGTAGCAGCGTCCGAAGGCGTGTCAAGAGGTTTAGGTGTCCGCGCCGGAGCAACCGTGGTCGACGCCTGATGGACGGCCTTCTTAGAGGAGGGCTCCTTGTGCACCTTCTGCGGCGCTGTGGACTCAACAGCCTTCTTCGACTTTTGTGGGCCGGAGGGCGACGGAGTCGATGAAGGAGCAGGCTTCGATATTTTTTGTAGGACGTCGGCCATTTTAGGTCTTGTCGATTCCGTAGGTTTCGGTTTCGACTGGACGCCGGCCATCTTGTGTGCCGTAGAATCCGAAGGTTTCGGTTTCGATACGGGCAATGGCGGCTCCGCTTGAGTGTCCGTGGCCGGGCCAAAAGGCGGGGCCGGGGATAGCGGGGCAGGGTCGTGGGTAAGGCCGAGTGGCGATCCCGTGACCTGAGCCTGAATAATGTAGACATCGGGGCATAGCTCCTCCTCTGAGCTATCTTCCACGGCCCCATAAACTTCTTCGTCGTCCCCTACCTCCTCGACGTATTCAAGGTCTGGGGCCTGTCCTTCGATGTATTCCTCTGGATCGGCCTGGACCTCCGTCGACGGTGGCGAAATCTGGAGATGATGGCTATCGCCTTCCTCCTCGGGGTCGTCGAATATGTTGTCGGGTGCCGGTGTCGCTCGCTGGGCCTCAAGGCGCACCGCGCGCCGAAGCTTGAGCGTCTTCTTGGACCTGAACTTAGAGCAGGCCATGCAGTTTTCTTCGTTGTGGTCCGGCGACAGGCATTTATTACAGACCGGATGCACATCGATGTGTGGATATTTGGATCCACAGACGGGGCAGAACTTGAACGGGCTCCGCTCCATGTTAAGGTCGCCGGTCTTGCTGCGACGAGAGGGCCTCGATGTCCGAGGAGTTACTCGACTCCGTAGATTTCCGGCTCAGAGAGTCGGACGACGCACGAGACCGTACGCAAACAATACCGACGCAGGTAACAAAGGCCTTTTGGCCTTAAGATGAAAGTTTATCGGTTCCGACACGGAGACGTCGAAACCACATCCGAACCCAATGGCGGAAAAAAACAATCTGGGGATGGAGTCGATGCCCATGCGCACTGTAGTCCAGGGGAGGAGCCACCTATCTCGTGATACTTCGAAGACTCTTCCAGGACAACAATGTGCAATCATCCGGACCCAACACTAGGCGGCGATCTATGCATAAGATATGAATTTAGCAGCCCACATGCCTCGAACTACAAATAACAACGGCTTTTAATTTTTTAAGTAATTAATACTTAAATAAAAGTGATTGTAATTTATAATGGCAATAGCTTAAACTTTTGTAAAAAACTTTTGTGAAGATTATGTTCAGTGTATTTTATTGTGACGAAAATCCAAGAACAGAAGTGAAATATTAACATCTTTTTGTGACATTTGTAATAAATCTTGAAACATTGAGAGAACATAATTGAACCAGTTGTTGTTGAATGGTTGCACAGATTGATGCTGTGATGGCGCAGTGGTGCTGAGTGATGCTGTGGTGGTGAAGAGTGATGCTGTGGTGGTGAAGAGTGATGCTGTGGTGGTGAAGAGTGATGCTGTGGTGGTGAAGAGTGATGCTGTGGTGGTGAAGAGTGATGCTGTGGTGGTGAAGAGTGATGCTGTGGTGGTGAAGAGTGATGCTGTGGTGGTGAAGAGTGATGCTGTGGTGGTGCAGACTGGTGCTGTGGTGATGCTGACTGGTGCTGCTGAGTGATGCTGTGGTGGTGCTGAGTGATGCTGTGGTGGTGCTGAGTGATGCTGTGGTGGTGCTGATGGGGAGAGGGAGAAAAAGGAGAGCAGGGAGAGGGTAAAGAGAGAGAGAGGAGAGAGGGGGGAGAGATGAGAAAGAGAGGGGGAGGAGACAGACGGGGAGAGAGGAGAGGGAAAGGGAGAGAGGGAGAGGGAAGTGAGGGAAAGGGAGAGGGGGAGAGAGGAGAGGGAAGAGAGGGAAAGGGAGAGAGGGAGAGGGAAGTGAGGGAAAGGGAGAGAGGGTAGAGGGAGAGAGGGAGGGAGGGTAAGAAGAGAGGGGGAGGACGAGAGCGAAGGACGGAGGGTAGAGAGAGGGGAGGGAGAGAAAGGAGAGCAGGCAGAGGGGGAGAGGGAGAAAAAGGAGAGCAGGGGGAGGTAAAGAGGGAGAGAGGAGAGAGAGGGGCAGAGGAGAGAGAGAGGGAGAGGGTGAGAGAGGAGAGAGGGAGAGGGAAGTGAGGGAAAGGGAGAGAGGTAGACGGAGAGAGGGAGGGAGAGGGAGGACGAGAGGGAAGGAGGGAGAGGAGGGGAGATAGAAGGCAGAAACTGCCTGAGAAACAGACACAAAGAAGGAGTAAGAGAGAAAGGATGGCAGGCTTTGAGGAAGAAGAGTGCCGCAGACAGAGATCATGCGGTGAGAAACAGGAGGGGAAAGGCAGATATGGAAGACGACAATCCACCGAGCAGGACAAGCCGCGGAGAGGCACAGGCATAGAACAGGCAGAGCACGGGGAGAGGAAGGGCACAGAGAGAATGAAGGGCAGTGGCAGCTAGATTGTAGGTGCTATGAAAGGAGATAGTGAGTCTGAAAAAGGTACGAGTGGGCCAGAGAGATTGCGAGAGAGAAAGACGAGAGCAGACAATATGAATGAAAGGGAGAGAAACGGTAAGACAAACTGGAGGGAGACAAAGAGAAGTTGGGGAAAAATGAATGCATGTGGCTAGCAAATGAGGGACTGGGAAGTGCGTGATACAGACGAGTGTACAATAGGATTCAGCCATACTAAGACATTGCCTGAGACTTATTTCCCACGGTCTGCAACTCTTTGGAGAAACTGCAGAAATCCAAGACGGGTGCAAAGACAGTGCATATGGCCACACGAGTACTGTAACATGTTAACATGAATTTGAATACACATTTATATGTGTCATCCATAAACATGTTGTCACATTGCAATCTATTCTGGTTTGGCCCTTAGCATCAGAGGTTTACTTCAATCCATCCCCCAGACAACGCACACTTATTGACAGCACGGGAACAAACTGTAAAAAATAAATAAACTGTAAAAATAAATAATCTGGAAAAGATGAAAGTCCGTCTAGCACGGGAACAAACGGTAAAAAAAATTAATCTGGAAAAGGTGAAAGTCCGTCTATCAGAATAAAAATCTGGTGCATCTACTACCAGTAAAAAATCAGACTCCAAAAATACTGTAAAACAAACGCTTAGGCAAACAACTACAATGTGTGCCATAACCACACGTATACATTAAGGTCTGCCACCCTTGTTATTACTGAAATAAGATTTTGGAACTATTCTGCATGAAAAAAATAAGCTCATCAACAACTATGTAGAGAGACATTCCTCCTATGGGAAGAAAGTGGTTTGCAGTTTAAATCAAAAAAGTTGTCTGTTTTGTTGTGTTCAGTTTAAATAAAAACAATCTGTGAGGTTCTCGGCATTGTATCTTGAAGTCTGTTATGAAGCTCTGTTGTTATACTGAATAAGCAGCTACCTAGTATTTTATATGACAGCTCTTTAATAATGTAATACCTGCACTTTCACAATTGCTTTATTAACCTTCCTGCTTTCTCAAATTTGCTTGGAAATGCTCCATTTTTCCACTATTTTTTCAAAATTTTCTCGGGGGGAAATCCCCCCGAACCCTCCTTGGGGGGTTCGGGCGCGCTCGCTACGCTCGCTCGCTACGGTGCAGTATGATTATCAGTTTCCGGCTCACCACTTTCAAATGTCACCAGCCGCCACTGTTATCAGGACATCGGTGGTTCACAGATTTATTTCACACATCTTAGAGGCCTGAAAAGACAACGCCATGCAAGCTAAAAAGATTAACCAAGTCTAGGTTTGTGTGTTCCAGTGAGGCCTAATCTCCTTCAACTTGGCAGCATAGCTCCTGAAGTCATTCAATGTTCCCATCTGAACTTGCCAAACGACAGCATGGACATCCTTAAAGAAGCAACAAAGACGAATGCAAGGGCTGAATATGCTTCAAAATAGGCCCGATTACCTGGCAGGAAGAAGCGATTTTCTCTTACTTAATTCATCTTGCTAAAAGCAGGGCTGCAATATTGCTCCATTAAAATAGGTTTAGCAGCCATCACATCTTACAGCCAAGAGGCCTTTCTAAAAATAATTTTCACCATATCACTCAAAGGATTTCTGGAGTGGTCTGAAGAAAGTTATTCTTCCAATATGAAAACCATCTTGCAATGGGAGCAAAATGTGGCATTTTCGGGATTAATGGCTCCACAGTTTAGCAGATACAGTTACTTGTGTCATTAATACTATCATATGATTTCATAGGGGTACGGATTCAAGAGCTGTTCATGGTTTTTCGTTCGGATGAAGCTATTTTGAAAACCCACCCTTCATTCCTTACAAGGTTGCTTCTGACTTTCATCAAAACCATCCTATCTCTTTACCCGTATTTTTTAAGAACCATAGCTCTATGGCAGAGAGGTCCCTCGATACTTAGACAAAACTAAAGACTTAAGAAAATCCTCTTATTTGTTTGGTAATATTGGCTCAATAGAAACAGGGTGAAATTGATATGCGTGCACGGATGAGAAAGGTCTTATTGGATATTTCTACGGCTGTAATTCTTAGCTAAGTATGTTGTCAAACTTCGAAGAAAATTCTATTTTGTGCAAGTCCCCATCAATTGATTCAATGGTTCACCTTGTGAACCATGTTTCTATTCAAGACCGAGAGTCTAGAGGACGAGCTTACTATTATATTCTAAGGTTAGCAACTATCAATGAAGATTCTGTGGGGGGGGGTGGGGGGATTAAGGGGGGATATCAAATTAGAAATGTTGGCCGGGAAATACGCCACAGTCTACGATGCAGAACTAGGACTCCAAAATGAACTTTTCTTTTTCTCAATAGCCTAACAATTCACTTAAATTAATTTAAATATAAAATAAAATGTTAACCAAGATTAAGTTTGACAAAGAAGGTAATGCAGTACCATTTTTCCTGTCAAGTCCTCAGTTCCTAAAAAGGGCTGTAATATCGCCCAAATTTCTCTGGAGCGCTAGTACAATTATGACCAATATGTTTGGATAGGTTTTTGTTAACCATTTGTTAACCATTTTCTTTAATGTGGGCATCAGAAAGCCAATGTTAATAGTCACCTGTCCTCCATTGTTCTCTGTGCGAAACTGGTACTGTATATTGTGGTCTGCGTAGGATGTTTGCTGTACAGTTGTAATAGCCACTTCAGTTTGTTCATCAGCACTTGTGCCGTCTCCTTAAAGTAAGCAAAATAAATTAATATAACAATCATTCAAAGACAATGAAACAAGCGCTTGGATAACAAAAATAGGTTACCTACCTGTAAAAGTAGTTTTCTGTCTAGAGCATTACATCCAAATCCATGAACAGATTATCCTCGTGCATATACGGAATCCCCGGAATACTTAAAAATAGTTTCCATACTATTGCACTGGCCACGGCGATAGTAATGTTTCTCAGTTTAACTTATTCGCCTACATTAGGACTTATTCTCCTGCCTAGGTTTTTCGATATCTAGTCAGGAATAGAAAGTCTTGTAAACTAGAATTTTACTTCTATTGTATTTCCTCTAATAGCAAACTGCCTTACAGACTGACTGATCGTTGCATCATGGGAAGGCTGGCAGTATCGGAACTCTTAAAGATGCTGGATTAAAAAGTAATTAATACACATAGCTTATCAAAGGCTACATTTATTTTTTTACTTCTTGCTTTTTAAAAAAGTTTCAAAACCATACTCCCTCTGGAACAGTCAGTAGGTTTACCCTGTCGGAATGGATTTACTTTTAAAGCAAAAACAAAGGAAAAAGGACACAAAAACATTGCTCCTTATAGAAATGTTTCATACATTTAATGTAAAAAAAAAAAAAAAAAAAAAGAAGGATCTCTGTGCTATTGCTGGTGGTAGCAAAAGATAAGAGCAGGAAGCTTTCACAAATCTGGAAGGACTTGCCCGAGCTTGCAGTTCAGCACTTATGGTAAGTATCTTTTAACAACCTTTATAAATAGGTAAAACCTGCACTGCTAAAACCACCGCTTCACGCTCTTCAGGGCCTACTGGACTCCTCTAAAGATGGCTTAACATGCAAGAGGTACCTTAAGATGTAAGAGATGTAGCGTTCGAAGTGGACGACAAACACATGCTTGTGGAATGCCATGGGCTAGCTCCCTATTGGAACGAGGTCAGTGGGGCTTTAAGAAGGCATGGGTGCTGAGGTGAAGGTAAGCCATGCCTTAATATTATTTGGGATCAATACGGTATCTGATAAAGGGAACAATTGGCAAAAGGGCTTGAGGTTCCTGCTAATATTGATAGCGAGGATAGAAATTTGCAGAAAGTCGGTATCGCCCAAACATCCAACAGGGCAAGACTGAGTAACCTAGGTCAGTTAATCAGTATAAGTGATATAGCATGTGACAAACCTGCAAGCGGTGCCTAAACACGCACTTTGGGCTTATAGTCCCTTCTTATGAACAACAAGGCTGGCAGTAAAAGAGGCGTAGTTACTGCCAGCCTTGCTTCTTATAAGCAACGACTATAAAGTGCAAAGTACAAATACAATTAGTCGCTTTAAAATGTGACAAAATAATTATTATATTAATTCCAGATTAGGTTGTACTCTATGTGGAGCTGATGAAGGGAAATTTATAGAAGGTCTAATATAAAGGAGATGGGGTAGGTGCAGTACAGCAAACTGCCCGTAGGTGTCCCTATGAGCAAGGCACCAGGACTGCTTGTCTAGGTGCTGTAGCACAAGCTGTGGCTAGAGGTCCCTAGTGGGCATCATAAACGTTGAAGATATGGTAAAACTACCCTATCCATAATGCACTGCATGCAAGACAGTACCACTAGGGCATTCAACTAGCCAAGTCCATGTATACTATTAGTAGCTTTGAAATGTGACAAAATTATTATTATATTAATACCAGATTAGGCTGTACTCTGTGTGAGAAGGAGTAGTTTCTGTCCTGTAACTCCAGTTCTGTAGTAGGGGTATCTCTGTTATAGTCATAATCTAGTGAATAGTCCCGCCCATGTGCGTGGACCCCGGAGCAATCAAAAATAATCTCTCAAAGTGTCGAAAAATGCAGACCTGCACAGACACTTAAGAGAGAATTAAAGACAGATAATGCAGCCTATAACACAGGCTACACTGTCCAGTACTTCAACTAGAAATTCCACCAAAAAAATCCACAAAACAGCAAAGCCTGTACAGATTTCCCTTGCTTCAGCAGCAAAAACCCTCTGGAATGATAGAGAGGAGGATCTGGACAGACAAGCCCCATAGGCTGCCATTATGTGGCTCAGAACAGGATACTGTGCCTTTAAGAGAACCTTCCAGAACTTCACAGTTTCCCAGAATGCACTGCAGGTCCCTTTTACTTTCAGTTCTTTTTTGAAGGTGTAACACGCCAGACCTGTAGCATTCCTTACATGAATATCTCCCTGGACCGGGGAGGAGGGCGGGCGCTTATGACTATAACAGAGATACCCCTACTACAGAACTGGAGTTACAGACTACTCCTTCTGTAGTAGGGGATCTCTGTGTATAGTCATAATCTAGTGAATAGAATGGCAAGCCCATCCCCACACCAAAGCAGCGGTGGAGGAAAGAGAAATAACACCACTACTGTGCGAAAAGATTTCGCAGCGAAGCCTGCCCAACCTGAGCGTCTGCTCTGGCATCAGTGTCCAGGCAGTAATGCTTAGCAAAGGTATGAACCGACTTCCAAGTGGCCCCCTTGCAGATTTCTGCAATTGGAACATTACGGAGCAAAGCAGTCGTGGCAGCTTTGCCCCTGGTGGAATGAGCCTTAGGCTTACCCCCTAAGGTCTTATTAGCTTTTTGGTAACACAATTGTATGCAGGACACAATCCACCTAGAGATGGACTGCTTAGCGGTAGCAAGACCTGTCCTGACTGAACCATAATTGATAAACAATTGGTCCGACCTACGAATATCTTTGGTTTTATCCAGATAAAATTTCTACACCCTCCAAACATCCAGGGAATGTAAAGACCTTTCCGCCGGAGATGAAGGATTCTGAAAAAACGTAGGCAAAGTTATAGTCTGGTTGACATGAAAATCAGAAATAACCTTGGGAAGAAACTTAGGGTGAGTACGCATAACAAGCTTAGCAGCATGAAATACAGTATAATGTTCTTGGCAAAACAACGCCTGAATTTCACTCACCTTGCGGGCCGATGTAATGGCCACGAGGAACGCCGCCTTCCAGGACAGGTGCTGCAACGAAGCCTTATGAATAGGTTCAAAAGGTTCCTTCATCAACCTGGACAGCACCACGTTCAGTTCCCATGAAGGCGAAGGAAGCCTGACAGGCGGAAACACTTTCTTCAAGCCTTCCAAAAAGTCTTTGATCACAGGGATCTGGAAGGAGGAAGTCTGTGAAGGGCATTTCCTGTAGGCAGTCAATGCAGCCAGATGGACCTTAATGGAATGGACATTAAGGCAAGACTGCGCCAGATGTAGAAGGTATGGAAGGATGACATCTTCCTTACATGTCGTCGGGTCATAGTTCTTGGACTTGCACCAGATACAAAACCTCTTCCACTTGTAAGCATAAGAAGTCCTAGTGGAAGGTCGCTTAGCCTCCTTCAGTATGTCCATGCAATCTTCTGGGAGATTAAGATGGCCATATTGCACTCTCTCAGGAGCCATGCCGCCAAACTCAAAGACGAGAGGTTGGGGTGCAAAATCTGCCCCCCGAACTTCGCGAGAAGGTCCGGCCTGCACGGCAACTTCATTGAGGAAGGAGAGATCGGTGAAGCAGGTCCGTGAACCACCACTGCCTGGGCCATTCCGGGGCAATCAGTATCATCCGCGCCCTGGACTGGGACAGCTTGATGAGCACCGCCGGAATCAGGGGAATGGGTGGAAAAGCGTACAGAAAGCTGTTCGACCAGTTGATCCATAACGCATTCCCCAGTGTCCCCGGCTGGTAGTACCTGGAGGCGAAGTCTCGGCATTTGCTGTTTTCTGCGGTGGCGAACAGATCTACGTCTGGAGTTCCCCACCTTGTGAAGACTTCTCCTAGTACGTCGTCATTTATGACCCATTCGTGGTTTTCCTGAATCAGTCTTCTCAGTGCGTCTGCCTGAACATTCTGCACACCTGGCAGATGGGTGGCCGTTATCGTCAGTCCTCGGGCCAGAAGCCAGTGCCAGATCACCTGCGCCTCCTGCGACAGGGTGCGCGATCTCAAACCCCTCTGCTTGTTGAGGTAATACATCGTGGTCGTATTGTCCGTCTGTACAAGCAGAGAGTTGGTCTGAAAGGACGGGAGAAAGGCCTTCAGTGCCAAGTGAACAGCTGAGTTCCAGGAAATTGATGTGGTACGTGGACTCCGTCGGGGTCCACGTCTCTTGAATCTGTAAATCTCCGGAGTGCGCTCCCCAGCCCTGGAGAGAAGCATCCGTCACGATAGTCTGAGTGGGAATGTCCTTGTGAAAGGGAACTCCTCTGAGGAGATTCTCCGCTGAACACCACCACTTCAGAGACAGAAGAGCATGCTGAGACAGTCGTATCTTGTCGTCCCAAGATCCTCTCCTCTGGTCCCACTGATCCTCCAAGCACTCCTGCAGCGGTCTCATGTGCAGCCGCGCGTGTGGCGTCAGGAAGATACAAGAGGCCATCGATCCCAGTAGAGAAGACACCTTCCTCACTGTTGTAGATGGAGTGGTCATAAGAGCCTGAGCCTTCCGAAGGAGTGATAATCGTCGCTCCTCCGAAGGAGACACGCTTGCCGACATCGTATCGATGGTGGCTCCCAAGTACTGAATGCACTGGACCGGAGTCGGGACAGACTTGGACATGTTGATGTGCAACCCCAGCTTGTTCAATAGAACGCACGTCTTCTGGAAGTGCGCTTGAGCTTCCGAGGAGGAGGCCTTGATCAACCAATCGTCCAGGTACGGGTAGACAAACACCTTGTTCTTCCTCAGGTGTGCCGCTATCACTGCCATGCACTTCGAGAAAGTTCTGGGCGCAGACTTCAGCCCGAATGGAAGTACCGTGTACGGATAGTGATTGGTGCCGACTTGAAATCGCAGGAAAGTCCTGTGTTTGATTGCAATGGGCACATGGAAGTACGCATCCTGTAGGTCTATTGCACATAGCCAGTCTCCCTGTTGCAACTGAGGATAAATCTGATGCAACGACAGCATGAGACACTTTTCTCTGCGAATCCACTTGTTTGCCTGTCGCAAGTCCAGAATGGGCCTGAACTCGTTCTTGTCCTTCTTGCGGACCAGAAAGAACCGGGAGTACAGACCTCTTCCTCTTTGAGACAGAGGTACATCTTCTATCGCCCTTTTCCTTAACAGGATATCGGCCAGTTGATACTGCGAGCTGACCGGAGGAATCGATGGAGGAGGGCCGGTGAACCGAAGACTGTATCCATTGCAAACAATATTCAGCACCCACTTGTCCTGAGTTATTTTTCTCCACTCTGCCAGAAAAAATTGAACGCTTCCCCCCCACCGGAGCAGGTAACGGATAAAGGGGAAGTAACCGCTCAGGGTCGAGACCCGGCCGGGCCTTTGTTAGCTGTAGAAGACTGCTGTCCACCTCTACCCTTCTGGCGCTTCTGGAAGGGTCTCCGGAACTGCTGCTGTTGTTGCTGCTGCTGTCCCGAAGACTGTCCTCGCCCTCTGCCCTGTGCACCGAACCGTCTCTGTAACGGTCGGTAGGACTTCTTTTCCTTGGGCTTCTCCAAGCCCACCGCCGTCAGGGTCTCTGCCTCCGCCTTCATGCGGGCCATCTCATCATCGGCATGTTTTCCGAACAGTGTTTCACCTGAAAACAGCAGATTGGCCACCCGCTGCTGGGTCTCCGGCTTGAGTGACGTGAGCCTGAGCCAAGCATGACGGCGCTGGTTGATCCCATGACAGTACCCATGGGCCCCCAAAAGAGAGATATCCGCAGCCGCGCTGATGACCTGGTTAGAAACCAGCATCACTTCCTGAAGGATCTCTAGGAAGTCCTCCCTCTTGTCTCGTGGCAGAAGGTCCGTGAACTGTTGCAGGGAATCTCACAAGGCACGGTCGTACCTCCCCAGCAAAGCCGAATCGCTGGAGACTTTCATGGTAGTGGAAGCAGTCCCACAAGCCTTCCTCCCAGCCGAGTCGATCCATCGGCTTTCCTTATCAGGCGGCACGGTGGAGGACGGGGAGGTAGAGTGTAACTTCCTGGCCGCCGTCACTATAACAGAGTCGGGTACTGGATCCATACGCAGGAAAGCCGGGTCCAAATCCGGGGCCCTGTACTTCTTCAGAAGTCGGGAGGGAGCGGCCTTCACCACCGCTGGCGTAAGGAACAGCTCCTCCGCAGGTTCCACCAAACCTGCCACTAATGGCAGCAGGGGGCGAGACAAATGCTTCTTGTGAAGTGTCTCAAATATCACGGACGTCGTAGGTGTAGGAGCAGTCACCGTGATGCCTAACTTTGTCGCCCCCCTCAGGAGAACCTCCTGGAACGTGCTGATGTCTTCCACCGGGGACTCCCTTGTCCCCGGGGAATCCGACAAGGTCGGCGAATAGGATCGTGTCCTGGAGGAGTCTGTGCAGGACCTGGATCCTCGCCTTCTATGGCGATGTCTAGATCTAGTGGAGGATCTGCGCCGACTCCTAGATCTTCCTCTCCGTCCGGAGCGTGATCTTGACTTCCTAGGCCTCGGACGATCCGCCGGTTCCACCGGAGCGGGCGTCTTAGGTTTGACCGGGGCCTGCGTCTTAGGAGTCCCTTTGGGAGGGGTCGGAAACCTGGGTAATGAAGCCGACCTCGGAGGAACCGGGGGCGGCCTCTCTGGCACCTGAGGTCGAGGTACAGGTTGCGGAAGCGGAGGCAAAGGAGGAGGGGTAGGAGCCCTCGGAGGGAGACCCCTCGGCAATGGAGGCGGAGGCGTAACTTGCGAAGGCGTATACACCTCGGAATACACCGAGCCCGGTGATCCACCACCAGCCTGGGACGTTGGCGAGCCTTCCATGGCATCAGGCCTCTTCTCCCGCTTCTTCGACGTCGAAGAACGGTGACCAGACGGCGAGCGTCGGCCCCTCGACGTCGGCCCCTCTACGTCGAGCGTCTCTTCCTTGGCGCCGACCGTCTTCCATGCCTCGACGGCGACTTCGTCCGCCTCGACGGCGATCTCTCGTGCCTCGACGGCGACCTCTTGCGCCTCGACGGCGACCTCTTGCGCCTCGACGGCGACCTCATCCGCCTCGACGGCGACCTCGACGGAGACCTCTTCCGCCTCGACGGCGACCTCTTCCGCCTCGACGTTGGTCCACTCCTAGACGACGAGGTTCCCCTCGATGCCGATCTTTTCCTCTTCACCGACGGCGAACGGCGATGTCGCTTCGACGCCGGGCCCTTCGACGTCGATCACTCGACGTCGAGTCAGACGAGGATGACGACGAAATCGTCACAGGAGACTTCGACGGCGGTCTGTGAAACTCCCTCGACGTCGAGCGTCGACGGCGCTTTGCCCCAGAGCCCTGGGGAGATGGCGAACAGGTCGTAGTCATCCGTCTCGACGTCGTGGTCGGTGCAATCGACCCAGACGGAGAGTGGGCACGCCTGCTGGTCTTCCTGCCTCTGGGGAGCCCTCCAGAGGCCTCAGCACGGGCAGAAGAAGCCCCTCCAGACCCACCTTGCGCCTTCAGCCTTCTTTCCTCGAGTCCCTGAAGCCTGATCTTCTGTCTGTCCTTCAGGGTACTGCCAACGAAGCCCTGACAAATCTCACACTCCTCTGGGACATGGGAAGAGGGAAGGCAGAGGATACACACCTCATGGGGATCTGATTTGGCCTTCTTCCTGGAACACTCCGGGCATTTGTCAAATAATGCAGGCATATTTGACATCAAAAAGGAGCAAAAACCAAGAAGAGCAGCACTAAAGTACTTTAGAAGCACTCAAAACGAAATTAATAGTGAAAAATCACCAATAAACCCTTGAAAAGGGAGAGCTCAATGCTCCAGGGTCCTGCTTGCAGGAGCCGGAAAAAAGAACTGAAAGTAAAAGGGACCTGCAGTGCATTCTGGGATACTGTGAAGTTCTGGAAGGTTCTCTTAAAGGCACATTATCCTGTTCTGAGCCACATAATGGCAGCCTATGGTGCTTGTCTGTCCAGATCCTTCTCTCTATCATTCCAGAGGGTTTTTGCTGCTGAAGCAAGGGAAATCTGTACAGGCTTTGCTGTTTTGTGGATTTTTTTAGTGGAATTTCTAGTTGAAGTACTGGACAGTGTAGCCTGTGTTATAGGCTGCATTATCTGTCTTTAATTCTCTCTTAAGTGTCTATGCAGGTCTGCATTTTTCGACACTTTGAGAGAGATTATTTTTGATTGCTCCGGGGTCCACGCACATGGGCGGGACTATTCACTAGATTATGACTATACACAGAGATCCCCTACTACAGAAGTTGGCCTGGCATATGCTGTCCACTACTCTAGTGGGCACCTTCCACCAGTCCAAACGACCCTTATTGGTGCTAGGTTTAAAGACAACCTAAATAGAAAGCTATCCTAGTGGTAGCTGTGGAGAGCAGCCTTCAGGCTATGTCTTGAAGGAATGTAAAGCAGCTTGTTTTACCAGTCTATAATCTCATGAATGACCAAATGAAAGGAGAACTACACCAGGGTTATATATAAAATATAGGTTTTTATTCTAAACACATCCCTCTAGTCTATTTATGAGGCTAGAGGCAAAAGTACATTCAGTAAACTAATTAGCCCACAGTAAATTAGCATAATATACATTTAGCCCTAGGGGCGTACCAAAACATATATTAAGAAAGTGGTATGAGAACCACGACCCGCATAGAGGCAAGGACTACAGCCTGTAGAACCGCCCAAGGTAGTGACACAGGGGACCCACGGGGGGACGCGTGCAGTGTCTAAACACAGCCGCAAATCACCATTAACATCTATGGGGAAAGTCGCAGTTGGAATTTTAAAGATTAAGGACACTTAGAAGAGGACTTGGAGCAAATCCCTTTAGAACTAGAAGGTTCTAGAGTCAACATCCATGGGAGCACCGGTGTACTCGAGTTACCTCACCCAGGGAAGCCGGGTGCATAGGTGTCTTTTCGTGTCGTGTTTCGTCGTCGATTTCAATGGCGATCTGCTGCTGGCGTCCAAGTGGAAAGTCTCTGGGTGGATCGGAGATGTGAAGAACCTGAAAGCAGAGGCAACAGAGTCTGGGTCACTTGCCAGTGACCAGGAAGGCGTGGAGTGGATGCCCACCGATGTCGGGTGATTTAAGATGAAGCTTGATGCTTCAGCCACGAGGATCCGGAGGCGTTGACGACCAGGTGCTGGGTTCGAGCTGTCCCACGAAGGATGTCGAGTGCTGCGGTGTCAGTTTCCGGATTGGAACCAACAAGCCTTGGCAACAGCAACCCACGCAGAAAACAGAGATTGGCTTCGGTGCAGACCAGCCAGGTCCGAGTCAGGGCACGTCTGGAGCAACCAGGGAGTCTCAAGGAAAAGAAGACTTCCCTTCTTGGGCACCCACTAGTCGACGGACCAGGGATCGCGAAGGGGCCTCGAGCAGAAATGCTAGAAGCGGGCTCACTGAACACTTGTGGAGTGTAGGCCCACAATCTTCGGTGCAGATGGTGCTCTGGCTTGGACTACAAGTAGCCCAATGCACAACTTCGGAAAAGCTTGCAAATGTGCACGGTGTCCAGTATGTACATATATCATTTTTTCTCATAACAATGCAGCTCCCCATAGGAGGCTAAACAATGGATTTACCCATATAAAGATTATTTGCAAACATATAAAAAACACATGAGGGCAAGTAACACTTGAACTCTGTTTTTTAATGAGCCAAACACTCATATCATGAAAACTGCAAATAAAGTAGACATTGTTAGCCTACAGGCTGCATTACAAACCAAAAGCATAGAAAATTAAAGCATTTTCAACAAAACTGGCACTGTGCCTTTAAGGCAGCCATGACCCTGGGCTTCCCATCATGCCTCAGGGGTGACAGTTAGGTCAGTTGTTCTTTGCATAACCCTGAAAGTCAGGGCTCGACATTATCCATTAACACTTAGACAGCGTCTCATTTACCTGCGGAGGCGGGTGGGTTGCTTATGACTTTGATGAGGATACCCCCGGAAGAGTCAGAGTGGTATGTTGAATCTTGTTAGATAGGCTATCCATCTGGGCCGCAGAGAATAACATTGGGTCAGACTCCCAATACGGATTTCGTTAAAGCAATAGCTGAACCTCTCCCTGATAGTGAACAAGTACATGGTTGCCCGCACTGCACTATTTTCCTAGCCTTTATGGACCTCTTTCTATTCTGGAAACATGAAGGTCTCAGGCTTGTTCCCTGTCAGGAGAGGGTAAAACAGGGTTGTATCCTGACCCCTTTTCTACTTAATGTTTATATCAATTGCCTGGAGAGGACCCCTATAGAGACCAGGACGGGTAGGACGTTGTGGTCTTCCTGTTCTGCTGTATGCAGATGACGCAGTTTTGATGGTCAGGACAGAATGGGGGTTACAATTGTTAATAAACTCTTTTGTCCAGTTTATGGGGGAGCAGGACCTCATGTTAACAACTCTAAGTCCTTTATCATGCAAATCAGGGCCCACCCTAGCAGGCCATACACTTTTAAGGTAGGGTTCTCTACCGTCCCAAGGACGAGCGTCTTTTCTACTTTAGAGTTTTACTGGATGAGAAAGTGAAATGGGGGGCCCCAACTCACTTGTAAGAGAAACAAATTATCTAGAGAGACAGCGGCCATATTTAATTTTACAACTAGATTGGGGAAAATACAAGTGAGAGCTTTATTAAAGCTCTATAGCGCCAAGTGTCTTTCCAAGGTATTATATGGCAGTGAAATTTGGGGGTACACCGACACAGAGGACCTCCAAATCGCAGAAAATAAGTTTCTGAGACGGCTTCTATCTGTTCCTCAAGTCACCCCCTTCTTCACAATACATGAGGAGGAGCTTGGTATGAAATATATAACCGATCTGATAGCGCTTCGTCCTGTCTGGTTAAAAATATCGGCCGGCAAGAGGAAACAATTATATAAATTCATTAAAAAAAATTGTCTGGCTCCTGATTACGCCCCACGTACATCGTGGCTCAAGCATATTGAAGTGACCTTAACAAGCCTGGGGAGAGGTGATCTTTTTATTAACCCAGACCGGACAACTAAGAGACATGAACCTTATAAAGACAAGTTTCTCTGAGCAGAAAGTAATGGCAAGGGAGAGTGTGCTCCTGAAGTCGAGTGTAAACAGCTTTGTCATGTTAAAAACCGTCAAGACGGCGGAGCCATACTTACTGGGATTTATAAACTTTAATGACAGATTCCTGCTAACGAGGTTTCGGTTTGCCCTTTTGCACCTCCTTCTGGCTCATCCTATGGGCTGTGGTAAGGGCCAAATGTAGCTGTCCTGTGGCTGTGATGGTCAATCTCCACAGGACCATTATATAATGTTTTGTAGTTTTTATGAAATTCCCAGCAAGTTCCAATTCTGAAAAAGGCTAATTTTAGGCAAGTGCACCAAGCTTTCATCTATGACATGCATCACTGTGTTTTATGTACTTTAATTTTTTTTAAATCCCCTATCAGACTCCGATCCAGCTCTGATTAACCAGCCTGTAACATGTTTGAAATTGGAGTTAGTGATTTTCTTGCATCCCCATAGGTACAAGTTATTTTAATTCGCCGGTTGATCTCTGCGAGTATTGTTTTTATTAGACATATTGTATTTTATATTTAATATGTGCTTTTATGGTTTTAATATTTCAAACCGAATAAAAATGTGATGATGATGAGTGGTTGGATGTAAAAAGAACTGTGAGCCAATGACCTATAAATGAATGCAATGACTGAAAGACCATTTGCGGGTGGAAAAAAAACAGACTCTTTCTTCTGCAGCACTTTCCCCCCATTTTAGGAAAAAAAACACAAAAATGTAACTGTATTGTGGCTAATTTCTAGCTCTCCTCCAGGGAAATCCATAAACTCTGGGTACCTTTAGAATCCTCAGGGTGTTTAGCAAAAAAGGAGGAGGGGTTGGGGGGGAAGAGAGGCCTAGAGATTGCCCAACTTTGCGGCCTATAAAAGCATAAATCAGGGTGTAGCAAAGGCTGTGGGATATCCGCCTGCCAAATGAAAATTCCTTAGCACTTGTCTTCACAAAGGGTCAGCTCTGGCAAAAGTATTGTGAGCAACCAAGGAGTGTTCTGGTCTGTTTCGACTTCTAAAGACGACAGAAGGAAGGATACAAGGGAGGAGGCAATGAAAAGAAAGAGGATGGTACATATACGTTGAGAAACCACAAACAAGTCCTCAGTAGCCAGAGTGGGCGACTGTACTCTGAAGTTTGTGCAACAAATATATGCCATTCTCTGCATTGTGCATTAAAAAAATAAGAGTTCCAGAGTGGGCACTCTTTTGGAAAAGGACATAGCATTTACCTTTCAGTCAAAATTCATTCAATATACATAGGCTTTAAGTGACCAACATGATTGAGTTTAGTTATCATCTCTACTGTACCATTTAGGTTGTACTAGAAAGAATTGTAGTGCTATTTAGCTAGACATAACAGACCGCGTGATTCTCAATTTCCCACCACAAAGGAAAAGGCTTTTGATGTCATTCCTGTAGGAGAGTAGGGTCTGCAATCCTATGATCACCCAGATTTTTGCTTTTTGCTTCACTGGTTTACGACTTTCCCTGGCTGTGGGCCTGCTAATCAGACCCACAGCCTAGCTGTTCTCTCTACTCCAAATTGTACCCAGGTACTGAATTGGCACTGGGCCCTCTCAAGTCCCTGTACGCAGGCCTGAGGTGCACCCAGAAGTCTCCCAGGGGCTGCAGCATGTATTATGCCACCCCTGGGCTGACTAACTAAATCAGACACAACTGGCTGCTTGACAGCTGGGGCAAAGTGGTGTAATCACCCTTTGCTTTAGATATAGTATTCCTATATCTAAACCTAAATGGGCACACAGATCTCCTATCAGTCACTCCTATGGCAGGCCTTAACAATCCTGAAGGCAGAGTGCTTGGAATCGTGTGAGATAGTGCTCTGGCATGAGCTGAGCCTGTCTGCGGCTTTCGGGATCCATCCCTTAGCCGTTTCCATGATATCGCATACCATATACTCTTAAGTGCATTATAATCCTCGCGGTTATGTGCCAACTCTGGTATCGCTTTATCAACACATGTCGAGTAAGGTGTCATACGAATTGGAATACTAACCCCTCGCCAATTCTGGCGACGGGGTTAGCATTCCACCCTTCTAGAGGGACACGACATGTATGTAACCTGTAACCCCGGTTAAAGTCAGACAGAGCCTTAGCTCCACAAAATGGATGCTGCCACCGAGACACAAGTCTGCCCTCCTGCTGCTGGGAGTCCTCCCAGCCCAGGAGGCAAGGACAAAGGGTTTCCTGCCAGGGGCGGTGCCAGCACCGTCCCAGACAGGATTTTGTGTATCCTAGGTAGGCAGGGCTTTAGAGGAAGGTGACTGCAAGTGGCACCCCGGTGCTCACTGTGCATAGGCCGGCTGGAACCAGTTCCAGGGGCACTCCAGCCCCTGATCTGGGGAAAGCCCGCCAAAGGAGAGGGGTGTAACCACCCCCCTCCTAGTCCCACCCATAGGGCAGGACTTAGTCGCGTGCCAGCCCCTTTTTGCAGGATAAAGGTAGGAACTGGCCCCCTTCCAAATCAGATCATCTTTGAATCCTGAAACTACTTTCTGCAAGAAGGAACTCAAGACTCTTCTCAAGATTTCTCCCTTGTGACTAAGGAGTAGTCACCCTGCAGCAGCAGGCACCAACCAAGTATCGCGGTTTGATGCCAGTCTCTCCTTCGGATCAAGACTGCTCCAGCACGACGAGAACCGGCTTCCCTGGCACCTCTGACCTCAACCTACATCATCAGCCCAGCTGTGATCCGTGGGTGCGACGAGACCTCGAGGGACTGGCCATCTTCAGAACTGCACGACGCTTGTCCAGCACGACTCCCGAGTGACCCTCGACTGAGTGCTTTGGGGTAAGAGAAACCCCGACCCTGAGCAGCTCCAGCACCGAAGTTTAGCCCCCCTGCATCCACGAGATCTGCGTGGGGCCCTTCTGCTCTTTGCTGCTCACCGCGTTGTCCAGGTCACTTGCCCGTTGGCTAGTGACCCCTTCACGACGCTCCACGACGACAACTACTGCTGGTCTGGTTGCTCCAGACTGGCCCTTGCTTCTCTCCATCAGAGAAGCCCCTTGGACCCTCCTGGTCCACTCAAGACGCCATTTTAGGTCCACCGCGTGGGCCTTGCATTTGCCAAGACTTGTTGCCCAATCCTGGGTTCAGCGACGTCGACAGCAAGAACCTTCGTGGGACAGCTCGCACCTCCATCCTGGTCGCCGACAACGCCTCTTGGTCCGAGAGACTGCAGAGCCCAGCAGCGCCCACTCACCTGGCTGAGGTGACTTCGTCCGGTGCCATCCTGGTGCCCACTCAAATCACTGGCTAGTGATTCAGAACTTGGTCCCCTCTGCTTACAGGTTTCTTCTTCCCTGATCCAGGCTTGGATCACCTCGAACTTCTTCACTGGCCGCCTGCCAGCAACTTCTTTCTTCAGGCTCCTGGATCTTCAACGAGGGTTTCCGACGCAACTTGAACCCTATGCAGCCGCAGCCCCTGGGCTAGGTAAACTGATTACTCCGGTGCTCCAGCATAGTCCAACACCCTAAGTGTTCGGATCCACTCTCGTTTTCGACACACCTAGTCGGGTTCGCCCGAGAAAAGTAACTTTGGAACTGCTAGCCTCCATAGACTTTTTCCCGCCTTACGCGTGAGAGTTCCCACTCTGCACACGACGTCCACAGGCCTCCTGCATCTAATCCCAGTGTTTAGAATTGTAGGCCTAGCGATTCATGAGTCTAGAAAAGTATTACTTACCTGCTAGCAAGTTCGCATTCCACTTACTGTGTATATGGTTTTTCGTGCCCCTAGGGCATTTGTGTAAATTGTGCGACTTAAAGTATTTTCGTAAGAGTTTTGTTGTGTGCTTAGCTCCCTGACTCATAAAGAGTTCAGGGTAGACTTGTTATAAATAAATATACGTTTATTTTCATACCAACTTGTGTGGTGTCCTTTCACTTGGTGTTCAAGGAGTAATGTGATGGTAAAACAGCTGGCTTAACACGCCCTCTATAGTCTTAGCCTTAGACCGCTCGTATCCATGCTACTAGGATAGCTGGTCTATAAGGTTGACTTACAACCAATCATCAATAAGGGTTGTTTGGACTGATACAAAGTGCTCACTAGAATAGTGAACATTATATATCAGGCCAACTTCTCACAATTCCCATTTTCTATCACGCAATAATTGGCACATTTTCAAGGACATGCAATATTTAAGATAACAAAACACTATCCGAGTGCTCGATGCTTGCTCTAGTACAGTGGCTCTTAACCTTTTGATGTCTGTTGACCCCTAGTTAACCCTTACTGGAATCCGTGGATTCTCACTGAATCATTTACATTGTTTAAACTTCAGAACAGTACGCAAAAATACAAGCAATGACTAAACACCTATACAAATGATTAAATATTTTATTTTACATTTATAAAAATATAAGAGAAAATCCGAATTTTAAATGGGAAGGTTGGAGCTGTGCTAAATTCCTTTGCGGTCACCCATTCCCCATATTATATTCTTTAATGCCAATGCACTGGTCCCAAGAATCAATTGGAGGGTCTCAACTTAATTGTTAGACCCCAATTTCAAATTCCATCACATTTACAAAACATTTCAAAATGACATGTTACTTTATTTCTATGCATTTTATAAATCTGTTAATATCATTTGATTTTCTAAGCCGTCACAGACCCCCTGGGTGTGCGTCGTGGACCTCCAGAGGTTACCAGACCACAGGTTAAGTACTGCTGCTCTAGTAAGTTTTAGTGTAAAGAACTGCAAAATGTGTAATTCGCACCTTCTTGAAGCTCTATTCCCTCCTCTGTGTCTTGTCCTTTTTCGTGGCTGAAAAATGTAAAGTAAAAAGACATGAGGCACATGAATTCTCAAAATTTGAAATAAAGGAAACAACTATTAAAAGCACCGTAGACTAAGTAAATCAAGGGTAATGAACATGGTTTACTGCAACAAAAAAAAACGATTTAGGGTAACTTTGCATTCTGTCATTGGTTTATATGAAATTTGAGTTAGACAGTGTGGGTATCGGGTCTAGAACATGACAAGTTAGGTTAACAAAACTTTGTACCGTGGTGCGTTGCCAATAGAGTGCCTAAATACCAGGTATCAACTCCCGTCATCCACTTCTAAGTCCTCTGAATAGCTTTACTCATCACACAAATAGTATAATCAAATACTCTGAAAGCTTGACCACAGACATTGGTTGTACAAGCATTTGCAAAGCAATCAGAGTTACCCTCCGGACAAACTTGTGGTAGAAATACAGTGTCCACCCATAAGCGGAGAATAAACACCTTAAATGGTTTCCTTTGAAAAAAGAAATACATTAATATTAGAAATAGACCTATGTCAATGTAGGAATAACAGCACTGGTGAACGCACACACATAGTTTTATGTTTTCTGGAACTGACCTGGTAGATGCCTCTCTCCTTGTGTGCTCATCATTCTCCATCATTTTAGGTACCCAACTCTCTAGCTTCTATAGTGTCCCCTAGATGTAAGGGCCACTATAGAAGAAAACAGGCATGCCATTCTAAAGCAGAAGAAAGAGTTGTAGGATAGCAGCAAAAAAGGCAGACATCTTTCCTGCAGGAAGTAAACGGAGTAAGTGGGAAGAACAGAAATAAACAAGCATTGGCATAGCCAATAGCGCTCGCTTTTGGGAACTTATAAGTATTAAGTTACGCAGCACAATATCCTTGGTGCAACAACATTAACTGTTGCATGGTGGGGGGGCGTGGCCAAGCAGCATGGCCGACAGGACGTGAGCTTCACCAGCTCCCGTCTGACGGACCCCTAAATCCTTTTTGATTATCCTGTCTGGGCTCAGATTGCCGCGACCGCGGCCAGACTGCCCTGCTGAAGGCGGGGGGACCCAACTGTCCGAGCCGCGGCCGGAGGAGAGCGTTGGCGCCGCCGGACACGGGTGCTGGTGGCCAGGTGTCGGCCGCCTCGCCTACGCGAGACCGTGGTCTGGGCCTGGGCGCCCGTGAGAAGCCTGACCCTGTGGAGCCCCAGTTCGGCGGAGAGGACCGGAGTGTCTGGCGGGGGCCTTGCTGGCTCGAGCACTTGCCCCGATCATTGCGGGCGGAGGCCGGAGATCCTGTGAGCGGCGGCGGGGAGCGGCGGTCCCGACAGTTCCTGGCTCGCGCTCCGGAGCCCGGTGAGGGGGCACCTCGGCCGCGGGGATGCTCCGGAGGCGGGCTCTTTGAGCGAGGTCACAGGAGGTCGGCGCAGGTACGGTGCGGCCCAACTGCAGCGGGGGTACAGCGGGAGCGCGTGTGGAGTGACCGTGCCCCTCCCCCACAGTCCCGCCATCTTGGGGACTACTCTCCGGGAGAAGGAGACGGACGCCGGCGATCCTTGCAGGGCCTGGGGCGGAGTGAGGACCTCCTTCCCTGCAGACGATTTAGGAGGCGGTGAGCTTGGGGCACAACGTGGTGGTGTGGAGGGCCCAGACAATGTGGAACTGGTCTTTGGACCCTTAACCAGGGACAGGGAGCCGACACCTGTTGCCCCCCCGACCCCCCCCCCGCCTGCCTGCACACGGTGTTACAGGGGGAGTGAGACCTGCCGCTGGCCCCCTGGGGGCCCTGGTCCTGTGGGCTCATCTACTGCTCCTGGACATCGGCTTGTTACCTTTGGAGACCGGCTGCACGAGTGGGGAGGCTGTGTGTCCATCCGGCTGTAGCCTGCAGGTACCGCTGGTGGGGGCTCTTGGTCCCACCGGGCTCGAACTGCGGTGGATCCTGTCTGCCCCCCAGGCCTGCGGAGTCCCCTGCCTATGTCTTGCATACCCTGTGGCAGTCCTGGGCCTGTGGGGTGACGGCGGCGGAGGGCCAGCCTTCCTCTGCGAGGGAGTGAGTCTAGCGATAAGGCTCCCCCCGGCACGGACTGCCGATTGGGGAACGGTGTGCTTCAGTCAGCTGTTGTCTCATAGACGAGCCGGCCCTCCGTTGGGAGCACCCTGGAGATGGGCAAGGACCGGATGCCCCGCACGACGCAACCCAACACGATCACTCAGTACACCACGCAGAGGTTGCCGTCCCAGAGGATCACGCGCCAAACGGGCCAAGATGAGGAACCGGAGAACCCAGGTGAACCCTCCCGCGCAGAGCTGCTGCAGGCGATAAAGGGCTCCCACTCAGCACTGGAGAGGCAGATTGAGACCGTCTCGATAGACGTCAATCTATTGCGAACGGACCTCCGGAAGGTGGCGGACAAGGTCACGAATGCCGAGGGTAACATTGAGCAGCTGCAGGGGGAAGTGGCCTCCCTCAGAAAGACGGTCACACACCTTACGGCGACGACGAGCGCCCTGGAACGGAGGGCGGAGGATGCGGAAGGGAGGGCCCGCCGCAGCAACATAAGAGTCCTAGGGGTCCCGGAACGGATGGAGGCTGGTAACCCCGAACGCTTCCTGGAAACATGGATCAGAACGAAGCTGTGTCCTCAGGGTCTCTCGGAGGTATTTGTCATCGAGCGGGCGCACCGGGCGCTAGTCCCCCCGCCGCGTCCGGGGGACCCCCCAAGAGCGCTGATAGCTAAAATATTGAACTACCGTGATCGTGACTGCATCCTGCGAGCTGCGAGGGAAACACCGGATCTGACCATTGAGAACAAACGGATCTCTATATACCCAGACTACACGCACCTGGTTCAGGAACAGAGAAAATCCTTTCTTGGGGTCAAGCAGAAGCTCCGTACGATGCAGTTGCAATACATGCTGCTCTACCCCGCCAAACTTAAAGTGCTCGCACAGGGCAAGGCGCACTTCTTTGAATCCCCGGAGGAGGTGTGGGAATGGCTGGAGGTCAGGGGAGATGGCGTGCCACCGGGAGAACGGGGTGGCCCTAAGGAGATGTGGGGTAGTCGCCCTCGGCGGAGGCAACGGAGTAGACGAAGACACCGCTCTGCGACGGAGAGTACCGGAGGACCTAGGATCACGGTTGGGGCGGATGGTGGCATGCTCCTGGAACCTATGCTCCTGGGGGCCGAGTCGGGGACCCCGAGCCAGCCGGAGCCGGGTGACGTCCTGGTCCCGGATACGCTACAGACTTCGGAGCAGAGCACGACGCCTTCGGAATTGGTGGTCCCGGAAACTGGTGGAGCTGATGCGCCGGGGGTGAAGGGCCCCTCATAAGGTGATATGGGGACTGTGCATGATGTGCCTGATTGGCTGGAGTAACTCCTAGAGGGGGACTACGGTATAGTTGTATATTGACTGTTATTGTGCCCAGAACCACCAGCCTCCGCATTGTGGGGTGGGGCGGGGAGCCGTCCGTTGTTGGGTGGGGGCTGGTGTATAGTCGGGGGTTGGGGGTGCGGGTGTGGGCTCTAGGTCTTTCTTGTCTGAGGAAGTTTTTGCGGAGCCAGATGTATCTTTAGTATACACGGGGTCGTACGGGGGGCTGGGGTGGCTGGAGTTTTTGTGGTAGTGTGGGGGTGTGATGGGTAGTATGGGGTGTGTGGGGTGGCTGTGTACGTCCTGGCACCAGCAGGAGAAGGGCGGGGTGACTTGTTGGTTTGTTGCTGTCATCCTGCTCGTGGGTGGGGGTGGGGGGATATGTTCTTTAACAGTTATGCAACAGGGAGATTGGTGGGAGGGGGGGGGGGGGGTTTGAATTACTATGTTGTAGGCATCATGTGTATCACCGTTCGGACCCCTAGGAGGTGGTGTGTTGACAGTAGCTTGCATGGCCCGGCTGGGCGATCACAGGGATTATGGGGTACAAATTCCTAACATGGAACGTGCGTGGGTTGGGAACCTGCACCAAACGACACAGAGTCCTGTCTTTCCTCCGGAGACATGGCATCTCTATCGCATGTTTGCAAGAAACGCATCTGAATGAGGAGGGTGCGCAGAAACTGGCAAAAAAGTGGTGGGGGCAGCTGTTTCATTCCTCCTTTTCCACATATGCGCGGGGGGTATTGATCTGGGTGGCCCCCGGGATCCCCCTTGCGGTGCAGTATGCGGAGGCGGACATTGAGGGCAGGTACCTGCTGCTGAAAGTGAAGCTGAATGGGAGGGACCTTACACTGCTCAATTCATACGCGCCCAATGTAGATGACGCAGCCTTTTATTCACAGGTTCAGGAGGTCCTGGTGTCGGATTTGGACAGCCCCCTTTTATGGTTTGGGGATTTTAACTGTGTTTTGGATCCTGTCCTAGATAGATACCCTCCCCGTGCAGGAACGAAACCTCGCATGACGGCAGGGCTGCGAGAGGTGATGTTTAATCTGGGGGCGGAGGATATATGGCGCCTGGGTCACCCCTCTCAGAAACTGTACACCTGTTATACACCTACGCACAACACCCATAGCAGACTGGACAGGGTCCTGGCAGCGAACATGGATGCGTCGTTTTCATTGACGATTACACATCTGGCCCGATTCCTGTCCGACCACTCCCCGGTGCAGTGCGCCATGCAGGAGGTGGACCGGCCTTGTCGCCCCCGCACGTGGCGAATGCCCATGGACCTTTTACAGGACCCGGTGGGTAGGGATCAGGTGCAGACGGCCCTAACGATCTACGTTGATCTGAACTGGAATGGGGACGGCATACCCCTCTCGACGAAATGGGACGCTCTGAAAGCTGTGATACGGGGTGAATGTATGGGGCTTAATTATGGGGTCAGGAAACAACTGGCTCGTGAATTGCAGACGGCAGAAGACACCCTGCTGATCAGCCAAGCCTCACCAGACCCTGGGGAACCAGAATTGGCGGCGGAGCGCGAGGCCCGGGAACGCGTACACGATATACTTACCCGCCTAGATAAGTTCACCCTGGGTCAATTTAGACAGCGTCTACACCGAGAGGGGGACAAGTCCGGCCGACTGTTGGCCTGGATTTTGAGGAGAGAAACGGCCCCGGCACGTATAGTTGCCCTGAGGGGCTCCGATGGGGTTACGGTGCATTCGGAGTCGAATATCCTCCATGTCCTCCAGACCCACCTGCAGCAGGTGTATCGGGCGGATCCCTTGGTCACGGACGCTTCGTATCAGCCTTACCTCCAGGGACTGACCCTTCAGGCCCTCTCGAGAGAGGAGACAGAGGAGTTGGGTGGGACGCTGACGCTTCACGAAATACGAGTGGCAATGGCTGGTCTGCCACGGGCTAGATCCCCGGGGAGTGATGGGTTCCCTTCCGAATTCTACCACACGTTTGGGGATATGCTCGGCCCCCTCCTCCTCCAGGTCTTCCTGAGGGCACTGGATGACGGATTCCTCCCGCCCACGATGTATCAAGGGGAAATCTGCATGCTCCTGAAGCCGGGCGGTGATGGTTGTGATCCCGCGGCCTTCCGCCCTATAACGATGATTAACACGGACGTGAAGGTCCTGACCAAACTGTTGGCCGCGCGCTTGGCACCGCTTATGGCCCACCTAGTACACCAGGACCAGTGTGGGTTCATCCCGGGCCGCAACACCGCAATGAACTTACGACGGTTGAACCACATCCTACATGAGGTGCGCGGCGGGGAGGATCCCCGAGTCCTGGTCTCGATTGACTTAGCCAAGGCGTTCGACACTGTTAGCTGGGAATACCTGCTTGAGGTGCTCCGACGGGCCGGACTGGGACCCGTGTTTTGCAGGTGGGTCCAAATTCTGTACCGAGCGCCTCGAGCCCGGGTTAAACTTGGGACCGCACGTTCCGCGGACTGGGCATTGGGGAGGGGCACTCGTCAAGGGTGTCCCCTCTCACCGCTCCTGTTTGCCCTGGCGATTGAGCCACTAGCTGTTGAGGTCTGGGCCACGATGTCCCAATGGGGGATCAAAGTAGGGAACACGGTGCACACGGTTTCCTTGTATGCATTGTGCATTTCAGGCAGAGACTGTATTCTCACATCCCTCTCTTCTTTTGAACACAAAAGATCAGTGGTATTCATGTATTTAATTAGTGATAGTATATGAAGTTCAATAAATACATTTATCACTCCTTAAATCAGACTTGCACTATACACATATATGCATGTGCATAATCATGAGATGTGAAGCTGTGCGTTTGTTTTTAATGTTTACAGAAACTCTGGAAATCGAAGAGAACATGCCTCTCTGAAACCATGCAGCACTTCTCCAAGTGCCTTCTGGAAGAACAGACTCTGTAGGGCCTCGGAGCCATCTCTGTTATTGCTGATTAACATAAAACAGCCTCGCCTGCCTTGAGTTACTCTGCTGGCTTCACAGGGGGATTTTAGGAGCGGTTCAACACTGCAGTAGCCACAATTAAATAATCAATAAAACAACAAGAACACCGACTGCCTCCCTGCTCCTCACAACAGAGTTTGCTCCACCAATCACACTACTTAAAGGAGGCATGTAATGTGTAGCAGGGCTTCAGAGAAACCTGTTGTGACTGCACCTGTTTTATCTGCAGTTTTCACTTTAAGATATTGGGGGGCAGAGAGGAGGGGTGATATCCCTCCCACTAAAAAAAATGTGGGGTGGTAATCCCCCACCTTGAAGCTCGCTTCCTCTCCCCCAGTTTTTACCCCCTTGCTAATGACGTTACACACATTTGCGGCTGTGAACCAGAGCGTTGTAGGAACGCTGAATTCCCATTTTCATTAACTTTACATCACCAGAGAAGCTGTCAGGTGATCCGTTGTATGTACTTTGTGGGGTCTGACCCATTCAACCGCTTTGGATTGGCTTATGTCTGGGTCGTTCCAAAATCATACCCTGCAAATGGCTAATAGTTTGTGTATGCCCCATCTTTTCTAACAAGTCTACTTCCATGGAGTATTGCCTCAGAAACGAGCAGTGACAAGCAAGCTGCTTGCATGCTTTTTTTAACCACACCTTTGACCCTGCCCCCTCACGCACTGACCCTGCCCCATTGCACACAATATCAAAGATCCCTTTACTTTTTTGTAATGCAATTCGACCACTGCCCTAAAACACCAAGTCGCTATGTATAATCTCTGATTGACTATTATTTTTAGGCTTAACTGGAATTATTGTTGCTGTGCCCACAATAATTTGCTTCATAGCTAAAAACTTTTAAGATCCCAAAGGCGAGACCGATTGCATTGCAAATGCTTGTTCTGACTTTGCTATTAGCTCGTACTGTGGGCCTGACCCCTGACACATCTTCCATCTTGGATGACTCTGCACATGCGCACCCAGACTCTGAATTTGCTGAAGCACTGGCATTGAACCCCTACCAACCCACTTCTTACCCACAATGTGCCTGGGAAGCTGCTCATTTGACCTCTAGAAAGGCAGCTACCAAATACAAAGTATTCAAAATGTGTAGCAATATTGTTGGGCAGAATAAAATTATGTGAAAATAATATTGTGGGTGGGGATTTAATCAATATGATTCGAATTGAAATGACATCATCTTAGTATGGTGAGATAACCTCTCCTCGTCTTTCCAACCAATCACTGAAGGGGGAACACATAGATTTGCAACATTTAGGGGTGGTGCATTGCCCTCGAAATGGTATAACTAAGGTAGGCTTAGATAGAGAAATTGTCTGACTTGTCTGAAATTGTCCGACTTGTCTGAATAGCTGACCTGTCACTGACCCAACACAACAATAGGCGATCGAGAGCAGAGGTGCTGGCGGAGCACTCTGTCAGAAGAATCGATTACCCAATCAGGGTACTAATTGGCTTTCCTAGAGAGAGGGGTGTGACGCTGGCATGAGGTCACCTTTCCTGATCTGCACATGTCTTTTCCCGTGGGCACCTGATTATTCGGGAGCCTGGTGCTGGTCCATATTCTGCCCCAGTCCGTGGCCAGGATTGGTCATTGCACCATTCTAGGTAAATATAAATCAATGTAATATGTCCCTGTGCTATTTCCCTCTTACCTTCCCAGGTACCTATGTCTAAAGGGGTTACTGTGATTTCTTACAAACTTCACGTCCTGCTGGTTATATTCCTGCTTCTAAAATGTATGGTCACGAGATTGGGGGCCTTTTTCATTTGACTCAGAAAATATATCATAAATAAAGGTTTTAAAACTTTCGCTGAGTCTTTGATTATTATAAGAAAAGTAAATGTGTTTAAATACTATCTGTTTGGGGGGCGTGGTCTGGCCACGCAGGAAGATGGCCGCCTGACGAGGAAGCTCCGCCGAGGGACGGACCCCTCACAAGCTTACTGCCCTCACCTGGTGAACGGGACCCCTGCTTTCGTGCTCCTGTGCTAGCGGAAGCTTTGCTGAGCCCGGTGGTGGTTCTCCGAGGCTCGGCAGCGTCGCTCTCCTTCTTCAGCATGTCGCCGCAGAGCCTGCCCGTCCTGAAGCGTGCACCGTGAGCAGCGCGTGTATGACGCCGCGCCTCTCCTCAGGGTAAGCCACGCCCCTACAAATCTAGGGCCGGGCCTCCTCCTACTCTAGGCCGCGCCCCTCTCAGACGACGAGGCTGAGTTTCATCTTCATTGACCACATGATGCACTTAACATTGTGCATATCCTTAATACACGGCACCCTCCTTTCAGAAGCTTTTCAGAGGATTTCATTGAAGCAGAGTAAATGAACCCCTTGAGGCTTCTTTTTACATGACGTACTTCATTATTTACTGCAGGATTTTCTCTTCTGCCACCTCCAACTCAGCTTTATATACCTCGTGTGCTAATATTATGTTACAAACTTATGGAATACTACTGCTACATGTCGGAATTTTACAGACAGGCATATAAATAACATTTCAGTGTATTTTTCCCAGCTCTGCCTTCAAAAAACTTTTATTCATAGACATTGTCTCCTATCTAAATGCTACAAGCTCATGTTTTCCTTTGAGGAAGTCCCGAATATATGACATCTCTCCTATCAAACGTTACCTTTTTCCTTGAGAAGCGCTTTACCCTCAAATTTAGTGCGCGCTTCTCAGTGTGTATGACTATTTTACCGCCATTACATTGTTATGCTTTTGTCGTGCCTATTTACTATATTTACATGCTCAGTTTATGAGGTAGTTTTGATACACAAGACTACTTACTTCAACTCCTTACTGGTTTTGTGATACCCTATTTGCTATTTTGTGGTAATATTGTAATAATATTTTCGATTTCAGGCATTAGTTCTATGCTGTTTGAATTGGTTTCTTTCTTACTGTATACATTTGGCTGCCTCCTTGTTACTTGGCACGCCCCTGACTTCACCATTGCCTCATCTCCCAATATCCGCTATTGTAGGCCACAACTAAAACGGTACGTGGCCATGTCTAACAATAGGAATGGTGGCCGTGGGTCTAAACAACCACTTTACAATGAAGTAGTAAAGCAATCCTCTCCTTTGACAACTAAAGGTAATGGTTCCACGTAACCTCCTTCGTCGCAAATTACATTGCCTCAGAGCGACAAATCCCTGTCTGACACCATGCAACGTATTTTGCAAGAACTTTCTGGAGTCAACCGACGACTGGAGGGCTTGGATATTACTAGGACTTCACTGGCTACAGAAACTAAGTCTATTAGGGCAGAACTTACTACTTTTCACACCAGGATTGATGTTATTGACTCTAAAATAATAGACATAGAAGGTCGACTGGACTCTGTTCAGGGTTCAGGTCAAGACTTACTTTTCCTACACAGTAAGATCATCGATTTAGAAGATCGCAGTCGTAGAGATAATATCCGTTTTTTTTGGTTTTCCAGAAAATATTGAAAAACAAGATACAAAGTCCTTTCTTTGTGATGCCCTCCCCACTTTGACTGGAATTTCTTTTACCCCTCCTCTTGAGCTCCAACGTGCTCATAGGTTAGGTCCGCCACGTCCTGGACCTTCGGCAAGACCTAGACCAATCATTGCTTGTTTCCTTCGACATGAGCACACTAGACAGATTCTATCAATGGCTCGAACACGAGGCCCCTTTCTGTTTCAGGGTCATACCATATACATGGCTGCAGATTTCTCTAAAGAAACGAATGAACGGAGGAAGGCATTTCTCACTATGTGACCCCAGTTACGTCAAATGGACATCAAATATGGATTATTTGAGCCTGCACGTTTTCGTATTACTAGGAATGGAGAGTCCAGAGACTTCTATGATCCTATACTTCTACAGCAGTTTTTGGATAATACCAGGTCCGAGGATATGGAAACCCAGTCTCCTTCCAATGCTCACTCTTCTCAATCCAAGTCCTCATCTACGAATTTACCAACGTCTCATTTGCGTACCTCTCCTGACTCTAGACATCGTGGCAGAGATCTCACTCGTCTGCCTCACTCTCAGGGTTACAAGGATTCGGCTTTACGCTCTGTTTCTTCTCACACCAACACACAGCAAAGAAACAAGTCCAGATCGCCTCTTAAGACGCCATCTGATGCTGACTGAATTCTTTAGATGCATTAATGCTTCCTTATTTTCTTATTATATAAGTTTATAGTAGTGTTTAATATTCGCAATGCTTTTGTTGCTCACTTAGCACACTGAGATTTTACTGCATGATATAATAAGATTCATTTTTTCTTAAGTGTTCTATATAGTGTTTTATGCCCTGCTATTCTTCTATAATTACTACTAATATGTGATTTTCAGTCTTATAGTTATTTAATCATCTTTCAGACTTTGTTTGTTATACACTATAAGGGTATTATCTATTCCGCAGGAGATATTTATTTTCCGCCTGTTCTTTCCTATAGCTATGGTATTGTTATTGTTGTTACATTTATTACTAAATGTTTCATTTCTTATTTACTCCAGTTTTCTATGATGTCTCTTTGCTTCTTTGTCCTCTATGTTTAAATTGTCTTTGATCATTTTTTTCTTCTGTTGTAGGACTTTATGGTTTTCCCTCCTTTTCTTCTATCTATTATCGCTTTCTCTTCTTTCTATGACACTGTTGATGTGTTTTTCCTTCACTAGTTATGTTTTTTCTTCTTCTTGTTCTATTATTGTCGTCCAGGTTTTATTCTAAAGTCGTGTTTCCTTTTGTAATATGATCACTTTTGTTTATTATTTCATATTGTGGCTTATGCCTTCTTGTTCCTTTATGTTTGTGCATTAGGAGCTTGACCTCAGTTTTTATTGGACCGCAGGTTTTTCTCAAAAGGGTTATCTATCACATGACGGTCCTTTTTCCAACACATTCCTATTCTTGTGATGCTGTATTAGTTGTCAATTGTGACATTATCCATTTCCTTCATCCCGCCCTGGATGGTTTCATGTATTTTTTCTAATAAATGCTGCTGTTTTCTTCTGCCTCTATTTACATGTTGTCTCATCTATGCTTTCTATTCCTTTGTCTCTCCCCCTTCTTATGATGCCTTACTTACCTTTCATATTTCTTTTACTCCACCTTTCACACATCTTATTTTAATTCCTTTCTCCTCGAATGTTTCTCTTCTTATATGGTTCTCTTATCAGGCTTTCCCTAATATACTGATTATGTTTCATGAGAATATTGTGTGTTTTCTGAGATTTTTATTGTTATAACTGTGATTTTAAATGCGTTTCATATATTATCATTTGTTCCCCTTCATCCCCACTTTTCTTGGCTCAGGGGGGGGCTGGTCACCCTTGGCGTTGATGTAGGTGCACCCAGACCCGTAGTTAACAGTCTAGGTTTCTTTTTTTTTTTTTCCTTTTCTCTTCTCTCCATTTTTAATATTTCTTTCTTTCTATCTCTATTTACTTTTGTCTGTTCTCCCCCCTTTCTCTCCTCACCCAGAGTAACAACTTTCTTCTCCCCTTTCTCTCTTCCTTTTTCTTTCCTCTTTTCCTATTACCTCCTTGTTCAATACTATTGTCATGTCTTCTGTTCATCCGCTGACGGTGATTTCCTGGAATGTTCATGGCCTCACTCACTATATCAAACGCAAGAAAGTTATTTCTTATTTGCATTCTAAACATGTAGATGTTGCCTTACTACAGGAAACTCATTTAGACGATGTTGAATCTAGTAAGCTGGGCAGGGATTAGGTTGGTAAAGTCATTCATAGCAGTGTTTCTAGATCTGATCCCACCAACCCTCACCCTGTTCGTAAGTGTGGGGTGGCCATTCTTCTTCGGAAGTCGCTACCTTTTAAAATCATCAAGACATGGTCTGATCCGGATGGTCGGTATGTATTTGTCAAGTTGAAAATTGGGAACTCTTTTATTTGTCTTGGTTCTGTCTACGCTCCATTAGGTCCCAAAAAACAATTCTTTCTTCAACTTAATCGTCTCCTCACAGAAATAAATGCTGCCCAATTTCTCATTGGAGGTGACTGGAATTTGGCTCCAGATCCTACCTTGGACAGAACAGGTTGCCTTGACACCGTCAATGCATCTGATAGAGCCATTTTACGGGACATCCTTACTGATACTGGTTTAGTTGACCACTGGAGACTCAGTCACCCACAAGACAAAGAGTACACTTTCTTCTCTTCCACTCACGGGACATTCTCCCGTCTTGACTACTTTCTTCTGTCGCAAACTATAGTCCGGTTAGTTACAGAATCGAAAATCCTAGAAGCAGCCATTTCTGATCATTCCCCCGTTTTCTTGTCTCTTGATTTGGGTCTTTCCCGTCCGGGGCGTAAGCCCTGGCGTTTAAATATCAATAAATATAAAACCCCAACAGGCAAACTTATTCTGCAGTCACACTTGCGTGACTACCTTTTGACTAATGAGGGTTAAATTTCCTCTAAAAGAATGGAATGGGCAGCTGCTAAGGCCACCATCAGAGGTCAGCTTATGCGAGACGCTGCTCTATATAACAAGGAAAATGCAGCCAAACAAGCTGATTTGGAGAAGGACATTGGCCGACTCTCTCAATTATATATTTCGAGACCAACTCTTCAAAATCATAAATTATTGGAACAAGCGCGCATGTCTCTCAATAGTCTTTTTACTTCTAAGGCTGAATATGCATTACAAAAGATGAAAAGTCGTCATTATGAGCAGGGAGAGAAAGCTGGCCGGCTACTAGCTGCTCAATTACGTCAGAGGGAGGCTGCTGTGGCAATTTTGGCTCTTAAATCACACTCGGGTGATGTGATTACTAGGCCGCAAGAAATTGTCGAAGAATTCGCTTCATATTACAGATCTCTTTACTCACCAAGTACTCGCGTAGCTACATCAGAGTTGTCAAATTTTTTGGATACGGTGCGTCTCCCATGTCTCTCTGATGACGGCAGAGCTCTACTTGAGGGAGTTATTACGAAGGACGAAATTTCCTCAGCTATCACTGCTTTACCGTACCATAAGGCACCAGGTGATGATGGTTTCCCCCCTGAATTTTTCAAGTGGACTGGTCAGAGTATAGTTGATACTTTACATGCCGCATTTGTAGAAGCCACTGCGGAATCTTCCCTTGGCTCTATTTCTAACAAGGCCATCATAGCTGTTCTGCCAAAACCTGGTAAAGATCCTTTATTATGTGCTAGTTACCGCCCCATATCTCTCTTAAACTCTGATGTTAAAATTCTTGTGAGTATTCTTGCATCACGTCTTCGCAAGGTCTTACCTTCTTTAATTCATAATTCACAGGTAGGCTTTGTCCCCGGCCGTTCATCTAGAAATCATCTACGTACTCTCTCTCATGCTTTATGGTCAACTAAACACCTTACGCAAGATGCCCTACTTCTTTCTTTGGATTCTGAAAAAGCATTTGATTGCATTGAATGGGAGTATCTTTTTACCGTAATGCAACGATTTGGTTTAGGTGACCAATTTATAGCTCAAGTGCGACTGTTATATGATAACCCATCAGCTCAAGTCAATTGCGGTGGTTTTCTCTCTACTCCATTTCCAATCAGAAGGGGTACTCGTCAAGGTTGTCCTCTCTCCCCTCTTCTCTTTCTTTTGGCAATGGAACCTTTGGCTGCTGCAATACGTCAATCGCCTGCGGTGGTTGGAGTTCCTCTTCCAATTGGTCATTCAAAAATGTATTAATATGCGGATGATATTCTTCTCACATTAACTGATCTTCCCCGTTCTCTTCCTGCTCTCCTTCATATCATCAACGACTTTTCTTCCTTTTCAGGTTATAAGATAAACTGGGATAAGAGCGAAGCATTGCCCATGTCCATAGGTACTACAAAAGCTGCAATTTCTGGCTTCCCATTTCATTGGCAACCATCCCGGCTTAAATATTTAGCGATACTGATTAACAGGGGATTGGATAACATAGTTGTGGATAATTTGACACCGTTGATTGCATTTGAGCAAAGAGATTTTGATAAATGGCAAGTTCTCGGTCTCTCTCTCTGGGGGCGGGTTCAGGCGGTAAAAATGGTTACTCTTCCACGTTTTTTATATGTCCTAGGTATGCTTCCTCTAAACATCCCTTTAACTATCCTTCGGTCTATTGACTCTAAAATTAAACTTTTTATATGGGGTACGGCTAAACCACGTCTTACCTTGGCCAAATTAAAATCTCACCAATTATATGGGGGCCTGGGTCTTCCCTCTATTGAACACTATTCATTAGCCCTTCATCTTTCACAGCTTTCCTTCTTTTTGCCTCAGTCTAAAGATATACCTCAATGGGTCCCACTGGAACGTCACTTATTAACTTCCGGCCTTGGTTTGTCCCTTCTATATGGCAAAGGTACTAGTCCTTTTGATCCTAAAAATCCTATCTTATCTGCTATGCATAAATCTTGGCAAAGAAGCCACCGTCTACCACTTGGATGCTATGGCATGTCCAACGATTTCATGTACTTTCCATTGAAATGAATGGGCACTCCATGACGAGTTACCCTTGTCATTAGCATCCAAGTGGTTAAATCTAATCCGAGGCTTCACATCAAAGCTCCTTTGTGGTTTAACTTGGCTATTCGGGTTCGTGGTCGCATGATATCCTGGCCTCTATGGCAGAAAGCTGGTGTTCACTCTCTGGACCAATTATTTCTTAATGACAACTTTAAACCCTTTTCCCAACTTAGTGAGGAATTCCATTTACCATCCACACAATCCCGCCAATATACCCAACTTCAACAGGCTATCACAAAGCATTTGAATTCCCCACCCGATTTGTTGACTGCATCTCCTATTTTGTCTTATTTACATTTGTGGGAAAATTTTAAGGATGTCACCTCCGGTCTTTATAAAACTTTCCTGCATCCTCTTTTTTCGCAACCTCTTTCAACAGCTCTTCAATCAAGATGGCAATCTCGCCTAGTCACATATTCTAACACTCAATGGGATCAAATCCTAGAAGGTTTACATAAAGGTGTCAGAGAGGCTCGTCTCAAATTTTGTGTTTTTAAAATCCTTCATGAATGGCACTGGTCTCCGTCTAAATTACATCATGCTAAATTGGTACCACATTCTTTGTGTTGGAGATGTTCCGCTTCTGGTTGTGATATCACGCATATTATATGTGAATGACCCTGTACTAGAGCATTTTGGTTTTTTATAAGAAAGACTTTGGCTTCCACTATGTCACTATCATCATCCTTGACTTCTGCAAATATTATTTTGCATGACTTTCGAGATCTTCCGAAATTGTCTAAACCACAGACCCGTCTTCTTCATACTGCTTTGGCTACGCCATTGGAAGTCTGCTTTACCTCCTTCCCAGGAGGAGTGGCTAGTGGCCATGGTGCAAACAGCCTCTTATGAACGTGTTATTTATAACTTACAAGACCAGACTTCTGTTTTTCTCCAAACATGGTCCCCATTTCTAAACACCACAGTGGATGATGATGATGATCCTGTTTCTATCCCTTCTTCTTTAGCGTCTGTTATCCCTTCTTAGTTTACTCCATTTGTTCTTTAAATCTTCTCATATGTTTTGGTTTTGCTTCCTTTTATCCTTTCTCTTGTTAATATGGGATTTTCCTTTTTTCTTTCTCTCTCTCTTCCTTTCTCTTTTCTTTTCTTTTCTCTTCTTATTCCTGCTTTATAGTTCATTGAATATTTGCTATTTCTTGATTATTCACATTTATTATGTCATGTACAACTATATCATTTCTTTATTTGTATTATGCTTCATTTATCAATACCTTATTTTATTCTACGCTTGCAAATGTATGTGCGTTTGTATTGTCATCTAAAAATTTCTAATAAAAAATTTCAACACAAAAAAAAAAATACTATCTGTTTATGCTAACTCTCTGATCCACAGGACTTATAGTAAGGTGACAAGGATTGGTAAGTCATGGTTTACAGGTATAAGTCCTAAATCGGACCTCTGGGCAAACTGATAGAGTGATTAAATTAGTAAATTGGGTAGGCAAGGACTACTAGTTCAACGTGTGAATGTTATATGGTCCCAAGGTGAGTATGGTAAAACTGAGCTAATTGGTTCCGGATCGCTCTATCAATAGTGTTAAAAAACATTCCTCCCCTAAGTCCAGAGAAGGAAGTAGACACATCTCAACTAAAAAACAAAGTGATCAATTCGCTCTCAAGAACAAAAAAGTGGCTTATGACACTTTATTTGGAAACAATGTCCAGGAAATCTCTTTGGTGGGTTTACAGGCAAAGGTTGACACCGGCGACTGGGTCGTCATCAATTTTAGAAATAGGAGTTTGGTTAGCTTCCTTTTGGAAAAACTCACCTGGCACAGTTCATTGAGAGGGAATATTACAGCAGTTCCTTTAGGTTATTTCTATGAGCCAGTGATGCAATTCCCCCCAAGATCCCACCCCATGGACCACAGTGCTATACAATATTTTTTTGTGTCCGCTTTTCAGTTTCTCTCCTCTGGAGCAAATTAATTGACTATGTGCACAGGAATCAATGACCGCACAACCAGTAGCATTTAGAACATTGGTGATAGACAATACAGCTAAAGCCGGGGACTGCTGCTGTTGGTTCTCGCGGCTGCCGCTGTTGGTTCTCACGGCTGCCGCCGCCGCCGCCGCCATCACCACACTTGCCAGGGGGTTGACAAGACTACATTGCCCAGCCAGGCTCTGTGGCGCGGACCACCGCTTCACAGTAGAGCGCCAGGAGGCACTTAAAAACGTTTGAGGCCTCAAGCAGCGCGGGACACACGTGGGCGTGCCCAGGCAAAGCCCGGGCCAAGGGCAGGCCAGTCGCGCCCGTCTAAGCTCGATTAAGACTGGACTGGGCCACCCCCTTAAAGTTTACTTCCCGGTCCTTTTATGAAACTTCTTTTGTAACTTTTTGACCGGTAAGAGAACTGATTTACTATAGCTCGTGGTCATTGCTATCTGGCACTTAGCTCACTGCAATAAATTCCTCGTATCTTGAAATCTATTACTACAGGCTGTGTGTCCTATTTCAGGATACGTGGAGACCTTTATAGCTATACAGTAGTTTCTCTAATGGGAGGATATGTGCTGAGAAGTTATAATAGTTTTATATAGCTATTTTTGCGCATTTATTAAGTGTAATATCTTGATAATGTTTTAATCACTTCGGGTTGGGTGTTCTGGGTTACAGGAGATACATTAGCTAAAAATGGTCGTGGGTTTTGTACGATTGTCATTCCTGTACTGCCATCTTAGATTGAATTTTCCCCCTTGGAAGAACACTAGAGATGGGGAAAAGAAAAGCTGTAGAAATAACGAATGGTAGGGAAAAAATCCCAAGAATCCAGAAACCCCCAAAATCAGCAGCAGAGAATTGCACATTAGCAGACATTGACAATCTCATTGAAGAGGTTGAGAATATGCAAGCTGATGGCAAGGAGCCCACCACTAGAGGCAGAAATAAAATGTCATCTTACTATTGCAAGAAGAATAAGTCTCCAAGCAGGGAAGTCGCTAGCGGAGTAGTTATAGTTCACCAGACAGTGGGAAAAGACTCTCTCCCTGTAGCGCCAGCCCCACCGTCACAAAAGGTTCTGATTCCAACCAGTAAACCTGATGTTCCAAACAAAGAACCAGCACATAAACAGTTCACAGATATTGACATCCAAGATGGAATTGTAACTATTGAATGTTCCAATAGATATTCTGTTCTAGCTGAAAACCCAGAGACACGCCCAGAGTTTTTCCAGGGTGGTGGACAAATATCCAATGGGAGTTTAAGTAATCCTCCTGTATTATATTCCCCCCTGTACCCTCATCTCGACGAAACACACAGTTTGATATTTGCACTGACCCTTAAACTAACTAAGGTTGAGGAAGAGGTTAGTGTGATTAAAAAAATGATAGAAATGCTTACTAATTATATGCCCACAAGTGAGAGGGGCACCATTCCTATTCCCAATGGGATCAACCCACGAGAGCCAAGACCTGGAAATAATCCCATTAAATCGGTTGAGTGTTCCTATCAAACAACATGCCCAGTTAATCCTCAGTCCTGTAGCACTTATGGGCAACACCCTTTCCCCAACCTGGCTACTCTAATACTCTGTGTCATAACGACCAACCAGAGTTGGAGCTGCCTGGAGGTGGACCTTTCTGACATCGAGCAAGCTCTGAGGAATTTGCGTCCTGACAGTTTGCAAGAAACCTGGACCAGGGAAGTCGCTTACATAGATGGCTTCATCTCTTTCCACACCCCAGCTGGACAGGCTCTGGGCGGTCACCATAAAGGGGGCCTACTGACACTAGTAGCTATCACCTTAGGAAATAAGGTATCTCTCTCTCTCTCTCTCCAAGACAGCCCTCTGTTGTTCGCACTTCCAATTTATTAACATTTTATTCAAGCCAAATGTCACATTGGTTATTGTTAACTTTTACTAGAATAATTTCTTGTACACTAACAGACATAGTGGAGAAGCTGGAGTACTCTTTAAAGGGTATATGTTAGGAACATTAAGACAAACTATATTATATTTTGGGAGAGGGGTGGGATTTTAATTGTAGATTGTGCCCCTTATCTCAGACATCTGCTTGGAGGGTTTGGAAGAAAGGTGCCACTTTAAACACAACCCATGTGGCGATATTTTTAATACTGTAGTGTCAAAATGTTCTAATTTTTTAACAAATGGTTTTTCTACAGAATACATACCAGACCAAATTACATACATGGGTCAAGGTCAAGGAAGCCTCGTTGATGTTATGGCTATTTCTGACTATTTTAAACCACAGATGGTTAGTTTCTCCATCTATGAAGAATGTTTAAGTGACCATTTGCCATTATCGCTTCTTGTAAATCGATAAGAAATCCAGTGAGATACCAAAATTACACCCCATATCACATCATAACAATAAGGGCATATTACGCAAATGGTTAACTATAAACACAGATGTCATCTTGGAATAGATAGTGTCAAATAACAGGACTGAAATAGAGGGGTGTCTGAAGAGTACTATTAATCCAAGTCGTATGCTTGTGGCCTTTGCTGACATAATTGGGTCAATAAATGTAGCATTGCAGGGGTGTAGGAGTTCAACATCACCAAGAGCCTCCAAATGGTTTGACAGCAATTGTACATGGACACACAGTAATCTTATAATCGCCCTAAAACAAAAGCAGAAGGACAATATGGTAGTCCGAAGCGGTCGACTTTTATATAAGCAAGCACTAGCAAGTCGCAAACTGACCAATAGACAGGAGGCCGGGGAGAAACTCCACAAAGCCAGTGTCAACAAGGACTCAAGACATTGTTATCCAGGTTAAAACTGGAAAATGAGCAAGTAGAGCTAGGTAAGAAGAAAGTCCAGGAGTACTTGCCGCTGGTTTGCACTGAAAATATAAAGCCTTATTTATTGTTCCCTCTAAGCCGCTCAGCAAATTTTATTTGGTTAGATTTAGGTTCAGCATAGCTCACTTCTTGGTTTCTTATCCCCGTAAGCCATACTGTGATGCTGAGCTCCAACTATTTCCGTGTGATTCAGGGTCTAAACAAATTATGGTTCATTTCTCATTTTTCTGCCAGCTTTATTTCGGACCACAGAGAAATGTCATTATCCCACTATTAAAGGCCTTGAATATGAGGAAATGTAGACAGGCTTTGTATTATCTACAGCTTTTGAAAACAGAAGAAATATGCCAGATGGTTTATAATTTGCTCTCTGCTGCAGTTCGCTTACGTAATTTAGAGGTAAAAGGATTAGTTCGCTGTCCTGATAATGAGCAATACTTTTTATGTAAAATGTATTATATTTTGGATTTTTTAACTGTGATAATGAGCTCAAATGATGCCTATTGACTTACGGTGACTTCTTGACAAATTGAACGAGACTGATATATGTTGTAAGTCGCTCATCTAACATGGATATTATTAAGACTCATTGACTATCTATATGCATATTGGCACATGAGCACTCTGCCCACGGTCTTCTCTTCTTTAAAATGATCAAGAATGCTCTTTGTTTTAACTATACGCAGTTATGAGTAATGATTTTAATTCCATGTTTGATATAATCTTTTATAGTTGTGGGAATAACCAAATAAAGGAATTTGATAATAGTGAATAGAACAGCACAAATGGCAAAACAAATTAGGGAGGCGAGTCATATCACCCTGATGAAAGCCTCGAACCCATTCAAGCTTTGAGAGTAGAGCTGAAACATGTTGGACAATGAAGGGTCATAGGACCATTGTATCCTAAACACTCTTTGTTATTTAGTTTTATCATCCCGACCTCTCCACGGGTATTGGGACACCTTGGAGCGATGGAGGGATTTTTAATCTGTACTTACGCCCCCTTAGTAGAGCTACCTGGAACATGGATGAGCCTAGCCGGACCTATGGGAGTCAGAGTGAACCTGATGATGATGCATGACACTACTAGAGTGTGTGAGGTTTATTTAAAGAAAAGGAATACTTTCCTTTCTGGGCCTAGTGATGTGGATTCTAGTTAGGGCGAGCACTCCCCCCCCCCCCCCTCCAATCAATCAAGCCATGTTGCTGGGACACCAGGCGGGATACCTGGAAGTTTTTGTGCAATAATATTTGCCTATTCTGTGAGGTGTCTTCATAAATGGGGCATTATATGTGTATTTTGGTGCAAAATCTAGGTTTACCAGTCTTTAATGTGCATTTTCACTGGTAAATCTGGACCAGTTTGATCTACTAAAGTTTATCAGAGAATACAGATTTTATTGCTGCTGGTTACAGGGTGTGCCAAGATACTCCGATATGTGTTGTAAAAAAAGTTACTGTACAAATGAAACTTTATCTGATGCTCGTAATCGAGGCCGGGAGTATTTGGGTCTGTTTTAATCCCTTCGGTGCGTCGGAAGGCCAGGGGCCAACCAACGCAGCAGTGCTCATGTGCGTAGGACGTCCCCCAGCCATCCGATCACATGGCACTAGAAATCCCTCTGGTGCGGGTACAAGGGGGATTGCTTCTCACTCTCCCCCCCGCCCCCCCCCCCCCACCCCTAACAGCCTCGGGAGCTGGGGGAAGAGCTCAGCGGCCATCTTGGGAAGCCTACCAAACACACATTTCTGAAAACTAGACACCCGGGGGAGTCCAGCGAGGTATGGCTAGCGTGGACCCCACAACCTCAAATTTCAAACTCAACCCTCAAATTTAGCTGGAAAAAAAAATCTAATTTTTCTTAAATTTCTGTGTGGGAAAGTTCTGGAATCTCCATGGATCCACAAATGTCCTACCACCCAGCGTTCCCCCAGGTCTCCCGTAAAAATGGTACCTCACTCACGTGGCTGGGTCAAGTAACCCTAGATGGCCGTGCGCCCAGGGCCAAAAACCCAAGTCCCCCAAAACCCGCAAAACCAGGTTGTTTTATGATAGGTCATTTTGAAGTCTCCACAATACGTTTTGGGTCCTTGCATGTCGCGGGTACTTGACCCACCCACACGAGTGATGTACCATTTTTATCGGGAGACCTGTGGGAACGCTGGGTGGTAGAAAATTTGTGTCAGCCCGGTGATCCTACAATTTTCCCACATGGAAATTTGAGGAAAATTTGATTATTTTCAACAAAGTTTGAGGTTTGCTGGGGATTCTGGGTAGGGAAACGTAAGGGGGATGCACGCAAGACATACCTCCCTGAAATCCCCCGGGTCTCTAGTTTTCAGAAATGTGTGGGTTTGGTAGGTTTCCCGAGATGGCCGCCAAGCCCGGGACCAAAAACTCATTGGAACCCCCTTGTAAATGCAAATCGTTTTGTGATAGGTAATTTTGATGTCTCCACAATACGCTTTGGGCCCTTGCCTGTCACGGGTGAGGTACCATTTTTATCGGAAGACTTTGGGAAATGCGGGGTGGGTGGAATTTTGTGGATCCACGTAGATTCCAGAACTTTCCTCCACGGAAATATGAGGAAAATGTGGTTTTCTTGACAAAGTTTGAGGTTTGCAAGGGATTCTGGGTTACAGAACCTGGTGAGAGCCAGACCAGTCACTCCATACTGGATTACCCTGGGAGTCTGTTTTTCAAAAATGTATAGAATTGCTAGGTTTCCCTAGGTGCCGGCAGAGCTAGGGTTCAAAACCTACAGCTAGGCACTTTGCAATACAAGCATTTGCAATGCAATAGGTCTTGCACTTGCGAGAGTTTGAGCTATTGGCATTGTAAATGACAATGTCTTTTATTTATGTTTTTTTTTAAAACCTGCAATCGGTGCGTAAACACGCACTTTGTACTTATAGTGATTGTTACGAGAAGAAAGGCTGGCAGTAAATGCACCTCTTTCACTGCTTGTTTCAACTTTTACTCTTTTAATGTATCTTGCAATATGCTTGTTGAGCTTGTGTAATTATTTTTACAGCGGATGGGGAAGTCAGTGGATGTAAGAATGAGTGGGTGAATAGGTGCAAGTGAGTGTTAGAGTGCATCAACAATGACTTATTGAATGCCTAAACTCACCAGCGACTTAAAAGGTGCTTTCATTTATAAGACTTATTGGCAATGCTTGTTTTGGTTCTTCGGAGGGTAGAATTTGGGTGTAATATGGGCTACTATAGACACTGCTGCAGGTAAGGGCACGTTGTGGTTACTAACAAAAGCAGACCAGACAAAATAAAAACACATTAAGTAGGGGCAGTGTGGGCTGATTGTAAGGGGGAAATACTGGAGTTTGTATGGAGACAAACGGGGAGGAGGGGGTGACGGGCAAATACTGGAGTCTTGTAAGGAGGCAAAGGGGCAGGAGTAGGCAAGAGATCAAAAAGCAAAAATATTTTTTTCTTACTAAGGGTTACGCTGCACAATACTGTGTTGCACCTGCAGCTTTTAAAGTGGTACATGAATCAACTTAAGTGCTTTGTGTCGTTTTGTAGAAGCGCTCATAAATATTAGTAAATAACCCTATTTTTATAAACTGAAAAGACCTGGTGAAAGAGGAGAAAGCCAGGAAAAGAGAACAGGAGACCAGAGGGGATGCAATAGACCAGAGAATTTAAAGAGAGAATGGATTTAAGGGTAAGGTGAGAAAAAAATTTAGAAGTAAAGATATAAAAATAAGGAAACTCCAGAAGAACAAATTAAATATATAGAAAAGCAACTAAGAACGTGAGGATGCAGAAGAGCAAAAAAGAAGAAAGACATTGAGACCACAGAAGAGCAAAAGAAAAGCATTTAAAGGGAACGAGAAAATGTGTGCTGGAGAGTTGTGTGTATGAAAGAAAGGCCATCAAAGACACTCATCTTTCTGAGTCAATGAATGAAATATTAGGAGTTGGGTAGCAACAAATTATATTACAGCGCTTGGCGACACAAGTCATACGCTCCATGACTCATACAAGCATGTAAGGTAGGCAGGGGGGACACGGGGGAGCAAGAAACAAATGCCTAAGAGAGGGGAGAGGTGGAAGGTAAGAGGGTCGGGGGAAAAGGCCACTGTGAAGAGGAGGAAGGTTTGATCTTGCCCCCTTTTGAGCCTGGATAGGCCCCAGCCCTGATCTCAATTTCCGCCTGTCCCGGGTTCCTGCTTGTGTGCGCACACCTGTGTTAAACTGGGCACTCATGCGGCATTAATGCACCACTCATCCTCTTTGCAACCAGGCATTAACTGGTGGCAGTGAGCGCCCTGTCCTGTCCCCTCTAAGAACATCCTACAATTAGCGATGTGTTTACCCTGCAACCTCATCCCCACCACAGGTGGAATTAGTGCAGGAAATAAGAGCTGAAAGTGGCGCTACCTGCGCCCTTTACCATCCCTAAAGACTTGACTTCTCAGCTAGCCTATGGAGTGGAGGCCATCTTCAGGGGCCTGTTTAACAAAGGATGGGCCGTGGGGAGCTCCCTGCTTGAGGCCTGTCATACCAGGAAATGCAATCCAGGTCTATACAAATCAGAGCAACTGTTTAGAGAAGCTGCGAAAGTTAAGAAAAAGCAGATAAAACAATGACAACAAACGGAAATGATGCAGACTGGGAACCTGCTCAAAGTCAAGAGGAGCAAATACAGACAGATCATGAAGGGCCTGTTTGAAGCCCAGCGGACAGAGGCTTGAGGCAACCAGGAGCAGGCAGGCCCAGTGAACTTAGGTACTTGGTGATTGTCTGCTTGCGTCTAAGAGGTAAGTGACAACAGGTGAAAGAACAAGCATTTGCAATGCAACAGGTCTCGCATTTACGCGAGTTTGAGCTACTGGCATTGTAAATGACAATGCCTTATGTTTATGTTTTGGTTTTAGAACCATAAATAAAACGCATTGCCATTTACAATGCCAATAGTTTGAACTCACGTAAATGTGAGACCAATTGCATTGCAAATACTTGTTCAAAGTAGGAAACCAGTCATTAACGGCAGGCGCGCTGCGGCGATTTTCGCGCTACGCGGCTTTTTTCAAAAGCCGCGTTACATGACGAGCTCAGCTCGTCATCAGCGTGCGAGCGGCGCAAATGATGACGAGGCCGAATGGGTTAAGTACACTTCCTGTGCATTTTACACGTCTCCATAATCTGAAACGGGAAGAAAGCATGGCAGCAGAAAGAATGAGGTTTTGTAACCAAGAGTTGGTCTGGAAATGTGTTAATTCTAGTAAAAAAACGCCTGACTAAGTTTCCTAATTGCATTAGAAACCTGGTATGAAAATGCAAGTGGAGCAAGCAGGGTTGGCTCTAACATGTAAACGACGCCCAAATAAAAATCTACTTTTAAGTAACTTAGAAAACACAGCAAGCTTACACAAGGTGTAAACAAAAGTTAACAAAAGCAACACAATCTGGTCTTTTAATACCCAGCACCCCATCATGTGTTCCTCACAACACACTTTGCTGCTTGCAGGCTTGCTGTGTGAAGCTGAAGGCATGTTGAAGGAGCAGGAACAAAAGAAGAAGGAATGAGTGTGAGCGAGTAAGGAGGCAACAAATGGGACAAACATAGTGAGTTGTAGAAAAAAAAAAAATCACATTGTATCAGCCCAGTGCCTACCGTCATAATTATAAAGCGGGCGCCCGGTATACTGTTGACAAAGCTAATAGCTGCAAGTCTGCAGCCCAGCCTTGCAGTGATTGGCTTTGTCAACAGAATACCGGCGCTGTGCCATAGTAATATTAAACAAGCATTAGAAATGCAATCGGGCTCGGATTTATTTGAGTTTGAGCTAATGGCATTGTAAATGCCAATGTATTGTTGCTATGTGTTATGGAGTGTGTTCATGTGGTGTGTACTGCCAGTGATCTCCTTGTGAGTGTGCGAATATTGCACCGTTACTGCCTGTGATGTCCTTCTTGTGAGTGTGAGAAGCTTGCACCTCTGCGGCCTGTGGTCTCCTTGTGAGTGTAAGAAGCTTGCACAGCTGCTGCCTGTGATGTCCTACTCACTACTCTACTCTACTCACTACTCTACTCACTACTCACTACTCTACTCTCTACTCTACTACTCTACTCTACTACTCTACTCACTACTCTACTCACTACTCTACTCACTACTCTACTCACTACTCTACTCACTACTCTACTCACTACTCTACTCACTACTCTACTCACTACTCTACTCACTACTCTACTCACTACTCTACTCACTACTCTACTCACTACTCTACTCACTACTCTGCACTCACTACTCACTACTCTACTCACTACTCACTACTCTACTCACTACTCACTACTCTACTCACTACTCACTACTCTACTCACTACTCACTACTCTACTCACTACTCTACTCACTACTCTACTCACTACTCTGCACTCACTACTCACTACTCTGCACTCACTACTCACTACTCTACTCACTACTATACTCTGCACTCACTACTCACTACTCTACTCTACTCACTACTCTACTCACTACTCAACTCACTACTCAACTCACTACTCACTACTCTGCACTCACTACTTTAGTCACCTCACTACTCTACTCACCTCACTACTCACCTCACTACTCTACTCACCTCACTACTCTACTCACCTCACTACTCTACTCACTACTCTACTCACTACTCACTACTCTGCACTCACTACTCACTACTCTGCACTCACTACTCACTACTCTGCACTCACTACTCACTACTCTGCACTCTCTACTCACTACTCTACTCACTACTCTACTCACTACTCTACTCACTACTCTACTCACTACTCTACTCACTACTCTACTCACTACTCTACTCACTACTCACTACTCTGCACTCACTACTCACTAATCTACTCTACTCACTACTCTGCACTCACTACTCACTACTCTGCACTCACTACTCACTACTCTGCACTCACTACTCACTACTCTGCACTCACTACTCTGCACTCACTACTCACTACTCTGCACTCACTACTCACTACTCACTACTCTACTCACTACTCTGCACTCACTACTCTGTGTGCCTGGTGAAAGCGTGCACTGACGGCTGGTGGTGTGTGTATGCCTGGTGAAAGTGTGCACTGATGGTTAATGGTGTGTGTGTGCGCCTGGTGAAAGCTTGCAGTGACGGCTGGTGGTGTGTGTGAGCTTGGTGAAAAGCTGATTACCCTGCATACTCACATAGTGATTACCCTGCATACTCAAACACTGCTCACCCTGCACAGTCACACACTGCTTAACCTACACACGCACACACTGCTCACCCTACACACTCACACACTGCTCACCCTACACACTCACACACTGTTAACCCTGCATACTGCTCACCCTGCACGCTCACACACTGCTCACCCTGCAAAGTCACACACTGCTCACCCTGCACACTCACACACTGCTGGCGCTGGACACCAACGTACTGCTCACCCTGCATACTCACACACTGCTGACCCTGCACACTGACACACTGCTGGCCCTGGACACCAACGTACTGCTCACCCTGCATGCTCACACACTGCTGACCCTGCACACACACACACTCCTGGCCCTGGACACCCACATACTGATCACCCTGCATACTCACACTCTGCTCACCCTGCATACTCGCACTCTGCTCACCCTGCATACTCGCACTCTGCTCACCCTGCATACTCGCACTCTGCTCACCCTGCATACTCGCACTCTGCTCACCCTGCATACTCGCACTCTGCTCACCCTGCATACTCGCACTCTGCTCACCCTGCATACTCGCACTCTGCTCACCCTGCATACTCGCACTCTGCTCACCCTGCATACTCGCACTCTGCTCACCCTGCATACTCGCACTCTGCTCACCCTGCATACTCGCACTCTGCTCACCCTGCATACTCACACACTGCTGACCCTGCACACTGACACACTGCTGGCCCTGGACACCCGTATACTGATCACCCTGTATACTCATATACTGATCACCCTGCATACTCAAACACTGCTCACCCTGCATACTCACACACTGCTGACCCTGCACACTGACACACTGCCGGCCCTGGACACCAACGTACTGCTCACCCTGCATGCTCACACACTGCTGACCCTGCACACTCACACACTCCTGGCCCTGGACACCCACATACTGATCACCCTGCATACTTACATACTGATCACCCTGCATACTCACACTCTGCTCACCCTGCATACTCGCACTCTGCTCACCCTGCATACTCGCACTCTGCTCACCCTGCATACTCGCACTCTGCTCACCCTGCATACTCGCACTCTGCTCACCCTGCATACTCGCACTCTGCTCACCCTGCATACTCGCACTCTGCTCACCCTGCATACTCGCACTCTGCTCACCCTGCATACTCGCACTCTGCTCACCCTGCATACTCGCACTCTGCTCACCCTGCATACTCGCACTCTGCTCACCCTGCATACTCGCACTCTGCTCACCCTGCATACTCGCACTCTGCTCACCCTGCATACTCGCACTCTGCTCACCCTGCATACTCGCACTCTGCTCACCCTGCATACTCGCACTCTGCTCACCCTGCATACTCGCACTCTGCTCACCCTGCATACTCGCACTCTGCTCACCCTGCATACTCGCACTCTGCTCACCCTGCACACTCACACTCTGCTCGCCCTGCACACTCACACACTGCTGGCCCTGGACACCCACATACTGATCACCCTGTATACTCGCATACTGATCACCCTGCATACTCACACACTGCTCACCCTGCATACTCACACTCTGCTCACCCTGCATACTCACACTCTGCTCACCCTGCATACTCACACTCTGCTCACCCTGCATACTCACACACTGCTGACCCTGCACACTGACACACTGCTGGCCCTGGACACCAACGTACTGCTCACCCTGCATGCTCACACACTGCTGACCCTGCACACTCACACACTCCTGACCCTGCACACTCTCACACTCCTGGCCCTGAACACCCACATACTGATCACCCTGTATACTCACATACTGATCACCCTGCATACTCACACTCTGCTCACCCTGCATACTCACACTCTGCTCACCCTGCATACTCGCACTCTGCTCACCCTGCATACTCGCACTCTGCTCACCCTGCATACTCACACTCTGCATACTCACACTCTGCTCACTCTGCATACTCACACTCTGCTCACCCTGCACACACACACTGCTGGCCCTGGACACCCTGCTACAATACTTAATTGTGGATGCGTTAACAATTGATGTGTGCACTGATGGCTGGTGGTGCGTGTGTTCGTAGAAATTGTGCACTGATGGCTGGTGGTGTGTGTGCCTGGTGGAAGCATGCACTGCTGGCTGGAGGTGTGTGTGCCTGGTGGAAGCATGCACTGGACGGCTGGTGGTGTGTGTGTGCCTGGTAAAAGTGTGCACAGATGGCTGATGGTGTGTGTGCTTGGTGAAAGCGTGCACTGACGGCTGGTGGTGTGTGTGTGTGTGTTTGTTGAAAGTGTGCACTGACGTCTGGTGGTGTGTACCTGGTGGAAGCCTGCACTGACGGCTGGTGGTGTTTGTGCCCGATACAATGCCAAAATATAAATAGGTCGACAATTGTTTTAACCATTTTCCAGTTGGGGATTAAAGTGCATGGTTCTCACTCTGCAGTCACTAAAGGAAGGAAATACACGAATCGTTCTTTTTCTGGGGTGTCCGTGTGTGGTGTGTTTACAGAATAACACGTTTCTTTTAACACCAGAGAGCCCCCCCCTCCCAAAGTACCTGCACAGTCGATTATATGCGACGCCCCAGAGAAGGGCACCGCCCAACACGTGTCGGCAGAGGGCACGCTGTGATCCTACAATGGCCCTGCAAAGGCATTAAGGTGTGCCCCCGTCCCATTCTCCTGCCCCGTGCTCGGTTTAAAGCAGCCCCCCCCCTACAACGAGATGACCCAGTCAAATAGTGCTTCCTTGCCCCTCTTGCACTGCCCACTGTGTTTACTACAATAGCTCCTCCCTATCCATTGCTGTTCTCTTTAAGCTTCTGTTGTTCTCTTTAAACAGTTTCAAAAGTCAACCAACATTGAGTCAGAGGGAACACTTCAAGTGCTGCTAACAATCAATTCGAGGAACTATAGTTTTAAGTATGTGCGGGAATGGCAATGAGGTGCTGGGGTCGATCCCAAATTCCCTCTCATTCCCACCGCTGGGGTATACTCTGTCGCCGCCCCACAAAGTACTTTCTTTAAGGTGAAATAGAACGTAAATAGCAGCACGTGCTTGCGACAAAAAAATGGAAATACGTGGCCCCCAGAAGTGTAAAATTGCAATTGTGCATTTGGACTTTCCTCTCGGTTAATAACGCATTAGGGTAACTGAAAGGGCCGCAGAAGGAGGCAGCATCTCTTGAAATAGGTCTCTGGGTGTCCTGTTGAGATAAAAGATTATGGAGAATTCTATTACAGGGCGCCTGCTTTGCAAATCCCACCCTGACCTCTTTCAGTGAGTTATCACTGTTTCCATCTGCAGAAGCAGCCCCCCACTCCCTTTTATCTCGGAGTCTGCCAGGCTTTTCAAGACCACCATAAACAGTGCAGCCTCAAACACGTGCTTTGGGATTAAAATAAATAATAAAACTAGACCTGGTAAGAAATATAAACATATGTCAGCAAGGGGGGAATCACGTTAAAGGGGCTATAAGAAGCGGGACTGAAAACGATCTGGGGCTGCTCAGGTGACGGACCCATAGAAAGTGACCCTATGACCCTGGATGCAAGCACTGCCACGGGTGCAGAAACGAGTTACACTATGCACATCCTTGGGCGGGTAGCCCTGTTCGCGCTGTGCACAGCTTCCACCAGCACAACTCGCCAAGCAGCACGCGTTCCTAAATCTCAAAGAATATATTCTATGCACGCATGTGAGGTGACTTCACTCTAGCCGTCTAGTTCACTTTGTGTGCCCATACCATGTCCGCCGCTCACCCTCCTCCACTGTCACACTCACGGCCATTGCCGTTCCTTGTTGCCTTGCCGGTCTTTCAGTTAATAGGCGCTTCCAACTTTTTCCCTCAGCGAACTAGCATCCACCTGGAAACCTTTCCAGAGAGGCCATGGACTGTATAGGCTTGGAACCATTTGGCGGTTATACAGCAGCGAGGGAAACTGTGCCTGTTCTGTTATGTATTAGTGAAGTGGCTGCATCAGACAGGGTTCAGAAAGTTCAAAATGCCTAAAGTTCATTAGAAATTACGGAAGTCTGGGAATGTGCATCAGTCTTGCAGTCAACAGCCTGTTCTAGAAACTGTGGGGCAGTGAAGTTTTTAAAAATCTGATTACGTAGACAACGTCTCTCTCCTCCGTGTTCTAGATCATTGAACTGAAACCTACACACATTCAAACAACGGACGGACACACTCCCCTTCCCAGACCCTAAAAATAAACAGTCAGCACACCATCGCTCATTATTCTTACAGACTGTCACGCAGAGGCAGAAAAAAGACACCCCGTAGCAACTTAGAACAAGAACTACAGTGTGGACGAGCATGTATGAGTCATCTTCTGTGAGCGTCGCCTGCTGCCTCTCGTCATTTAACATTGAACGCGCTCACCGCTGTGAACGCGTTCGCATCATCTGGCTTGCATTACACGGGCACTCTGACTGCTCGTAATTAAGATTAATCACTCTGCCATGCTCGCTCTCGCACACAAAATGCCACATCGGGCACGCGTACATTACTTACAGCCTATCACTTCAAGGCTACTACATACACAGCACAGGGAAGACGAATCACTGACCAGATGCCAGAAAACGCTAAGGAATGTCTGGAATTTCTCTCTCCAAGGCCCTCTTCTTCTTTTTTTTCTCCTTTAACATTAGTTCTCTAACTCCTCCCCCAGGGGGAGGAGTCCGAGCCCTAAAAATGAGTAGGGGTCGAATTGAGGGTTGGGGTGTGTTGTGTGAAAAAAGTGGAACTAAAATCGCAGCACGGGTGAGAAAAGAATACTTTAGAAGGGCCCGCTTGAGAACTCTGAGCTACAAGAACCAGTCACTGCCGACATGGATATATATTAACATAGCTAAATACACATACATATATGAAGACTAAACACCCAGCCAGACAAGATTTTGCGATGAAAGCGTAAAAAAACGTATCACACTGTGTATGAATATATATGGTTTTCTATATGCAGAAAGCAACTGTGCGCTCGGGCAGTTCCCAAGAAAAACAGAATAGCAGTGCATGGCTACATAGGGACACGCCATAACACAAAGAGCACGAGGGCATATCAAGCATGTGGACAAGTTAAAATTTATATAAATAAACCAAGAGAGTGATGGAAAGAGAGAACGCACGAAATTGGGGAGGGAAGATGAGGGAATGTGAGGCAGGGAATGCTAGAGTGAGAGACAATGCGTTATAGACAGCGAGAGAACGATAGGAAAGGTAAGGAGGGGAAGAGACAAAGAGCGAAGTAGAGGGCGATAAAGTTTGGAGTGGGAGAGAGAAAGTGATACCACTGACGGAGAATACAGTCACCAAAAGTCATCCCGCAGCGCCCGGCTCGCCTCGTTCTGCCTTGAGATGCGCATGCGTACCCCTGTCTGACGGCTATCTATGCCTGCACTTGCAGTGTTAGTTTCGGCGGCGCCGTTGCCTCTGCGCTGCTTTGCAAAATACGGCCGGTGCTGTCCGACAGGTGCTGCTGACACCATGACCGGGATGCAGCTGGACTGGACTCGAGAAAAAAAAGGAAGTCAGGCATCCCTGCCTGTGACGCGGCCGGAAGAAGCCAGTGTTGCCCGTTCATGCGGGGCTCCCTTCATGGAGGGAGAGCCCCGCGGTAGCGTGAAAATCCACAGAAGTGCCCCGCGTGTGGAGATGCGCCGGAGAAAAGGAGCGCAGCGAGGCGACGCGACAAAAGAGCACGGTGAGTGGAGGGGGGGGGGGGGATATGTGTGTCTGTGTGCATCTGTGTGTGCACGCGTGTGTGTGTGTGTGCGCGCGAGCCCGTGAGTGGTGGTGGTGATGGGGGTGCGTGCCTGTGTGTGCGCGCCTACCTTTGTGTGTGTATGCCTGCCTGCCTGCGTGTGTGTGCCTGTGTGCGTGCCTGCGGGGAATCTGAGCCAGGGGACGGGCACAGCGCCGGCCTGGGCGTGCGCGCCCACGAGATGAAGTCGACGCTCGTGCCCGGCCCCTGTCTCACATTCCCCCAAGACAGCGGACTATAGTTGTCGATCCAGACAGCAAATGCTTTGCATTTGCTTTTGTCTAGGCTCGACCTAAAAACCGGAGCAGGCAGGCCTTGTGATCTCAAACACAGGCAGACAGTGAACCAAGTATGGGACAAGAGGTGAAAGACAAGATCAAGAAGTCTCTTAGGAATGGTAAATGAAAACGGCCAGAATAATTAGTACTCCCAAAACAATTGTTAAAACCGCATAATGTAACTCAATCGGTGCTCTACTTAGTCGCCATGTTGGAATGCTTTAAATATTACATTTCACAGCCATAGCAAGGAGACTAACGTAGGTGAAGAGAGAAATCAAGGAATACTCAACACCATGTTTATGTGCGTTAAAAGAAGCATTACTGTTCTGGACCCATTGTCAAGGGTACTAAGAGTGCAGGAACGTACGTGTAAACCCCCCCCCCAAAAAAACGTATTTCTACTAATGGAAAAGAAAGAAATTGGAATAAAAGTGTTCATCTATTTCTTTACTTTTGATGCAGTCGCAACACCCGTGCGGGTGCCGCAATTGCATCAAAAGTAAAGAAATAGATGAACACTTTTATTCCAATTTCTTTACATGCTGAAGGTGGCCGCCCGTCATTTCTTTTAATTTTCATTACTTTTGTTACAATAGCATTACCCGCCTGGGTACCGCAATTGCATCAAAAGTAAAGATGCAGTCAACGTAATTGTAACAAACGCAATAAAAACAAAAAGAAATGGCTGGCGTCTGCTTTCAGCATGTAAAGAAATAGGGGAAAAAGTGACCCGGAAGAGAGAGAGAGAGGGGAAGGAGGTTGGGCAGAGCAGCAAATGGCTGCCGGAGGAGGGATGAGGAAGCATTTCCATCCCGCTATCTGTGAAACGGAAAGCGCACATGGTGCGCTGAAAAAAAGATTTAAAATTCGGGAGGGGTTGGACAACACGCTAAAGCGATGCTTTAAAGAGGCAGTGCTGAGTCAAGCGCCATATAAAAGAAGCAGCAGTAATTGCTATGCGCATGCACAGCATGTTGTGCCTGCTTCTGCAAGACAGTAATTAAGTAAATAGTTCTCCCTAACTCCTACTGAAAGCTAGTGAGTAGAGACATATGTAAGAGGGGCTGTCCTTATGGGCGGTACCAACAGGAGACCGGGAGGTACTAAGGAGGGACTACTAAGCCTATTAACAAATCAAAAGCCATCATTTACAAAGGACAGGAAGAGGAGCAATTGTAAAGATGGGCGGAACATGCGAGGCGCTTAATGCCCATGTCCTCAATACAGCATGTCCCGAAGAGACAACACAACTCAAGCGCTGTCTAGGCGAGACATAAAAAGGGTCCGTTTTCACTGTAAAAATGAAGTGAGTCCACGTTGTGTTTTGAGCCGTTTCCTGTCGCGGGCACTAGGCCTGCCCACACAAGTGAGGTACCATTTTTATCGGAAGACTTAGGGTAACACAGAATTGCAGAGCAACTTTTATTACCTATTGACTTTCGATGCATTTTTGCCTTCCAAATGAAAGACAATGTGTAAAAAAGAAGTCACTTTAAAAAATGTCCTATAATTCTCATGCTAGTATGGGTACTCAGTTTCAGAAATGTGCAAATAGTTACTGTTTGTAAACTCTATATTTTGTTCCCATTTCAGAAATATCAGGGGGCCTTCATCTCAATTTTCACTGAATATATCTTCCCAAATTAATTGATATATACCCGGTATATAATAAACAAGCATTTGCAATGCAATAGGTCTCGCATTTAAGCGAGTTTAAGCTATTGGCATTGTAAATGACAATACCTTTTACTTACGTTTTAAAAACAAAAACAAAAATAAAAAAGTCATTTGTTATTTGCAATGTCAAAAATGCATGGCCAAACTTATAAAGTCCCAATTGCAAGACCTATTGGCTGTGCGACAGATGGCGGAGCGAAAGGTCAGTCTCAATCCAACAAGGCCAGTGTTAGCATATGTCCACCGAGGATATCTTTTGATAAGGAAAAGGTGAGACAGAGATGATATCTTCCAAAAGGGCAAGTCTGGTGGTATAAAGGATTAAATCAACAATGCTTTTTAGCATCATCAGCCAAGACTTTTAAGCAGTTTCTGTGTATGTAGTCTTAGCGGTTTTTCTCTGGTTCTTTAGAAGGAACTGATGCATGGTATGTCACTCATTGGGTTACACGCGCTGCTTTAAATAGGCAGGCATCTATCTTGTCCGGAAGGGTCAAACTGTTGGGATAATGCAAGAGCAGTGCAGTAGGATCGTATTGGCTTTGGCAAAATAAGGTCAGTTAAGGCACAACAAAAAGATAGCAGCACAGGTCACCCACACTGCGCCTGGTGGCTACAGATATGTTCTTTTACTGTGGAGAGGCGGCATCACAGTCAGATTTAGTACTCAATGCCACACCTGCGCTTGAATGTTCTTATACACTAGGACGATCTGTCTAAACCTCCAATTTCGATTGCAAAATTCCAAGTTCTAAAACTGTATATCATTTTGCACTACGCTAAGCCTACTAAGCTATCTGTTCTGACGCAATAAGTTATGACTTCTAAACTATATGTTCTGGTACAAGGACTGTTCATTCTAAAACCTATGTTGGTCACAGTGTGTAGTGATATTTACATCTATATTTATGGTATGGCATGATATGGAATGGCATGCCCCTGTAAACCTTTAGTGTGTCATTGCCTCATTTATCTTCAGATTCGGAATTTCCTGTTATGTTGAACGATTCCTACTAAAGAGAGCTAGGAAAATCTAAGAACTTTTACTTTGCAAAATTTTGCAAAGGAAATGTGTTTGAAATTGAAAGAAAAAAAACAGCTCTGGCGTTTTGATGTAAAAAGGTGAACGAGAGATCGTACCTTCAGTTCAAAACTTATGCGAGATCGAGACAAGCGTCCTGGTTCGAGTAGATAATGTTTACCGCAGAATAATTTCTGCTTGAAACATTCTCCCATTACATTTTCTGCTCCAATTTTTCGCGCAAATAAAAATATTGCACGGGTCTGCCTCTAAGCTTGTCTTGCTTCTGTGAATATTTTAAGTACATGCTAGCAGACCATTCTCCTGCAAATAGGCTCACGGTTGCTTGTTCCAGATCTCAAGGCCCAAGAGAATTGGGCTGCGTGCTACCTCCCACGTAGGGCTATTTGTGTTAGTGGCTGTCAATGAGTACTGATGGGAGATCCTGGTAAGTCTGCTCAGTCTCTGAGCTAGAGGGGACCAGAGCCGTCTAGTTTTTTAATAGGCTTTGAAATATTCATGTATGTGTCAGTTTTGCAACAGGCAGCTGCGGAAAGTTTACCGTGGGACCGATTTTAGGATTGACCGGGTTTTTTTTGTTTTTTTTTTTTTGTTTTGTTTTTTAAATCAGAACTATAGAGGAAGCATGGCTTAACTTCAGTATTCTGCCAAAGATTGACACTGGACGTTCACTGGGTAATCAACGATGAAAACACAAAATTCTGTTGTTGTCCTTTCCATGAGTTATTTCCATGCATTTTTAAAACAGGTTTCTCTTTTTTTTATAGAGATTTTCTATTGAGCAAACCACGAAATAAAGCATGAGAGCTGTTCTTTCATTAAAAAAAAAATATTTTTCATCCAGCGAAAAACGCTGAAAAGGCAGATATATTTTGGACAAGGTAAACATTTTATAGAGTGTCAAAGTGAATACGTAAAACTGAAATTAGTAATGAGATGCCATGCAGTGCCAGACCAATATTGTCGCAAACCTGATGAGCAGACTTAGAATGAAATCTATGGCAGGAGAAGGCAGCCGACTGAAAATGTAGTTGAAAAATGATATGACATTTAACTTTCGAGACAGTTTCGAGAAATTGTATTCCGCCCAAAAACGTTTTGCAATGGAATGTAGTAATAGAATCAATTCGCAAGATGGCGCTCGTGTCTCTGGTATGCGGTTCTGAAGTCAGAAGTACCCGCTCTTGACATGGCAGAGAACCAGAGGGCAAGATACAATGAGAATACATATAAACATGCTTTGAAACTCTACATTGGGGGCCGCTCTGGCCCCGATTCTGTAGAACGCCCGAAACAGGTACCCACAGCAGAGTTTAGATTTAATTACGAGCACAAAGACAAGTTAAACAAGAGCGGCCCCCAGCCGCAAAAGTTAAAACGACGCACAGCCATGCGCCAACAGTTGTCTATTGCCAGGTGTGCACATTTGGCATTTCCCTTACGGGAGTGAGCAGCAAGCCGCGATACTTGTTAACAGATGGCGCTGCTGCTTGCTCTGGCAAGGGAAGCGCCAAACTTGCACGAGTGTCCATATAGAGCAGTAGAAAACATGCACGAGTTTTACCACAGTGCTGAGCGATGCCAAGAGGTCTCGCTAAGCAGCGCTTGTGCACTGCATAGGCGAAACCTAAAAACCATTGCAAGACGCTGCTCAGTTATTGGCTCTGGGTTAGTCCGGTTCTTGGTGAACCTACAAGTCCTATATAACCCCACAACCAGAAAGGTCCTGCGGAAGTAACTGTATATTGCGTTCAAACATGTGTCCTATTTAGAAGAAGTTACATGGGAAAACATTGGCACAAATGGCCGTTTTTTTTCAACTCATTTGCAATTTTTCCTATTTTCAACTGTTAGTTTCTATAAAGAAACATTGAAGGATGTACACAAATGACCCCTTGCTGAATTCAGAATTGTGTCTACATTTCTAAAATGTATAGCTTTCCAGGACCCATTATTGCTTTCATACTCATTCCTACCATTAACTGGAAGAAGAGTGAAAGCACAAAAAATAGCAAAGAAAGGGTATGTCCCACAGTCCGGGTAAAATGACAAAACTATATAAAAATTTGTGGTTATCTGAGCAAAGTCTGTCAGTCCCAAAAAGCTGGGAAAATTGTGATTTCAGCCCCACAACCCTTTGATGATACCACTTTTTTCCAACAACAAACAAATGTACTTGCATTTTGGCTAATTTCTGGGTCCCCTCCAGGGGAATCTACAAACCCTGGGTACCTTTAGAATCCCTGTGATGTTGGAAGAAAAGGATGCACATTTGGCGTAGATATCTTATGTGGTCACAAAGTTACAGGGGCCTAAGCGCGAACTACCCCATATAGCAAAAAAGGCTTAGCACGGGGAGCGCGGGGGGGGGGGGGGGGGGGGGGGGGTTCGGTGGGGAGTTAGGACGAGTGCCTTGCAGCGAAGGGGTTAAAAAGAGGAAGCATTACCATGTAATTTAAACAGGCAATGAAACAATAATGAACCCTATAAACACGTCTGGTTGGTGTACAATGCATATTTCCATCATGTGGCATTCCCCAGCTAACCTTGCATGTATGAATTTCCATATTTCATTAACTAAATGTTATTTATAAATCAGACTAAAATATTAAGACTTGCTTCTATCAACACACATATGAAGGTAAATCCACATATACGTAGATGACACAAAACACACTAAAACCACAATGTCTTTTATTAAAAGCTAGCTTTGACGACACAGCTGCCATGCAAAAATTGACACATTGTATATACATTCACAATTCATAATTAAGTGTAGTCCTCTAAAACAAGGAATTAGAATTTACTATAGTTTCAATATTACCCAAAACTTGGAGTCATCCGATATTATCTTTACAAATGCCCCAAAAAGAGATCTGTATATTGAACGGAAAAATTAACTACAAGTTTAGGAATCATAGTAGGCTGGTAAAGAATGATGATGGATTCAACCGAGATCTGTGACTGAGGGTGAGTGTCACTCTAGCCTGGCTGATCAAGGGTGTTACCCAAAAACCGGTCCCAGGAAGCTTGTTTCCGGGAAGACCTGGCTTGGCAATTCGGGCTGGACTGTTCCCACGAGGCACAGAGTCAAGACTGATTTGCATATAGCTGGGTCTGAACTGAGGTGGCGAAGTGAGCTAACGAATGATGATGGATTCAATCCAGATCTGTGATTGGGAGTGAGTGTCTGAAAAGTTTCAGTGCTCCGTCCATCATCTCCTTGTGTTTGCTAGGCTGGTAGAGTGTGCCAGTCATACGGGTGCAAAGCCTGGATCCGAACTATAGCACAGATGTTAAGCGAGAGTTGGCGGTTCTAAAAGGCATGATTTCAACAGGGAGATGACGATACTGACTGATTGGGGACAGTATTCTAAAAGCCTAAAGTTTATACCAAAAAGGTACTACCTGCAAGTTAAGCATGCCGAACAAACCAGCACGGATTCTCAGCAAAGTATTGATTGGACGGTTGTTCTTTTAGAATTTGAGGGAAAAAGGAAAGTCAATCCCATAAAACACACTGACCGTAAACACCGGCTTACAATTAAAATGCCAGTTTAACCAGCTCCTTATGAAATCGAAGCAGCCTCTAATGACTTGATGCAACTGATTCTGAGACACAACTTATCTGGTGGAAAAATAAAACAAACTGAAAAAAGTCACTTAAAGGAATTTCTTCATCAGTACTGAATCAGTGTGCAATCATGTACTGCACTGGTACTTTGGTGCTCCCAAAGCGGCGACCAGCTTGCTAGAATGAGCAACAAGCATGCGCGCTGCTGCACGCCCATCCCTTGCGTTGTATCCCTGTCCTTCTCATTATGTTGGCTTGACTTACTTCGGCGTTTTTTTTCACGTCTTGTTTTAGTTAACTCCCAGCCAGGTCCCGCGGCCATTGCTTGTTTGTGTTGGAAAGAATGTAGTACTCAATTGATCAAAGCGCAGGCACACTCTGGAAACTTGAATATGCTGTAACATTAATGGTGTGCAGTTTATTTTGTCTCATCTTCCAGGAGGGTCGGTAAACACTTCAATCCACCATGCCCACTTTGCTTAATAGTGGAAGGGCATCTTGTTTCAATTCCGCTGATTTAATTTGAATTGCTTCTGCATTTCCGGGGTTGAGTTGAAAAAGAAAAGACCTCCGCCAGCGGCTCTTACAAAAACGTCTCTGAGCAAATGATGCATATACATGGAGGTATGTTATAAAAGTGCCTCAGTGGGGGTGTTTATACACAAGGAGTATTTCCTCATTTCGGAAGTTGCCGCAATCACACATTGACCTTTTCTGTAGTATCAATCATATTGGTGCATCCATACCCTCAAATTCACACTGTGACATAGTCTTGCGCTATGCAACCATCGTGCACACAGTGAGGTCTGGTTTAGACACAGTTGAACCTGAGACCCTCCACCCTTTCCCATCTGCCTGTTCTGGGATCACTTCTGCCCCTACTGTGTTTATAATGGGGCCGTCTGCCAGCCGCTTCTGCTTCTGTCCCACCTTCACCGCCTCCTCCTCGGCTCATGTGTCTGATGCCGCCTGGCATCAACATTTTACTGTCCTGGCAGTGAAAAAGGGGCCTTACTGTCCTCCACACAAATATTCCAGGCTGGGGGGGGGGTGTAGCATTGAATGACATAGCAATGCAGAGGCGGGTGTATCAACAGCAAGCATTGCCAAAACCAAATTGGCCTCAACAAAGGCGAGACCTATTGGCTTTTTAGGTCTCGCTGAGCCACTGCGCATGCCCTACTAGAGAGACATTTAGTAGGGGAGTCTTCAAAGTGCTACCGCTGGCATACAGCTACAGTGCATGAAGAGTGCACGTGCGCAAAGCAGCGCGCGCCTTACAGCACCATCTGGCTTTCAACCCTTACACGTGCAGCAGCTTTCACTTGCCGCCGCTAGTGCGCGCGAACCACTTGCGCTTCTCCCTCACCACATATCGCGGCCAATGCTTATTTAACAACAAGTTAAACACTGAGAGAAAGCCCCCCTCCTCCGTTTGTTTATTTGCCCAACATACCGCCTGTTTCTTCCTGGGGTCATTAGCGCCGGATTACTTCAGCCCCTGAGGGGCATATTTGCGGATTTATATAGAGAGAAACAGATACACTTCCCTCATTGGTCTCGGCCAGCGGCGTGCGCCCGGATCAATATTTCAGACAAATATGAAGTTCCACTTGTGTAAACCAAGCATTAGTCCTCATCAGAGGGGCCAAGGCGCCTTGCAGCGTCATCCATCTCCCGCCTGCTAATGTCGAAGGAGCTATAGACTGCTCATATAGCTTGTTTGCCAGAGCTGGGCGAGAGGAAGGGTGCGACAGGGTTTATATTGTGGCTAATTATAGAGAGAGTGGCCTCGAATGATTAGTATAATTGGGCCCCTTCCAATCCTTTATATCTACAAACAGACACATATGAAGTTCCACTTGTGTAAACCAAGCATTAGTCCTCATCAGAGGGGCCAAGGCGCCTGGCAGCGCCATCCATCTCCCGCCTGCAAAATGTCGAAGGAGCTATAGACTGCTCATATAGCTTGTTTGCCAGAGCTGGGCGAGAGGAAGGGTGTGACAGGGTTTATATTGTGGCTAATTATAGAGAGAGTGGCCTCGAATGATTAGTATAATTGGGCCCCTTCCAGTGCTTTATATCTACACACAGACACTCGTCTAACGCGCATCATGTGTGTTGTTGTTATATATACACCTCTCCCATGAAACTGACAAATATAAAAAATATATATATCTATCCCCGGGAAATTTATTTTTATAGCCATTACTACAGTTTCCTTTGCAAGTTATTTCAGTTATGTTGCTACGGGGCAACATTTTGCAGCTTGTTCTCTCGCAGTATAAATTTCACCCATTTACAGTAGAAAGAAGCTTTTGTGTAATATCTGAAAAGTATGTGGCAAATGCAGTAAATATATAATTATGTGGTAAACACTACAGCCAGAGAATCGCATAAATCCACCGGACTTTACCGTTTTTCAGTTTTATCAGCAATTATTTCATGACTAAAACCTAAATATTCTAATTTCAGTCTGTGCTCTTTGTAAGCTGCACTTTGAAGAGAGAACAGTTTTTTCAAGTTTTCTCCTCCAAAATGAACATGTAATGTAAAAAACAATACCTAATGGGTAACCTTAATGTGATGTGGGTCTATATTGCCATGTCTGGGTTCTATATATATATATACATATACACATACACATATATATATATATGTTCAGTTCAATAACTTTTATTCGATTATCAATTGTATAATCATAAAAAGTACATAGAAAAATTTTCATCACAAACATAAGTTACAAAAAATATACAAGTTTAAGGAACATACTTAACAAAGGTTTACTATTTAAGTGTTTCTGATTAATTTAAAAGTTTTTGGCGTAATGTGATGGTTGCTTTAAGAAAAGTCACTATGAATTTAGCTTCATGTGGTGTGTTTAAAGACTGCAAAAAAAGAAATGTCGAGTAGCAATGTCTATGGCCACTGGTTCGAAGTAGCGGAATGATCCATGTTTTTCGTGGAAGTTTGTAATATTTGCAAAACAATGTAACGTGGATCGTTGTCTGTGGGGAGATTCCATCACACGGACAGTTCATCAGGTTACGAGACCAGTTTTGAGGTTCCGGAAAAGAGACTAACCTAAAAAAAGTATTGAAACGAAATCTTGTTAGTAAGAATTTCTCATGATTAGACAAAAAGTAGGACAGATATGGTTGCATGCCTTTGATAGGTTGTATTGCACAGATTTGTTCGTTTGATGGTTTTATGATCTCAACTTGATTTCGGAGCTCTCTCAGGTGTGTCAAACACAATGATTTTAGGCGTTTCCTGGAGATGTCTTCGATTGTAGCAGGATCTTCAAAGTAAGAGTTGCAACCAAGGTCGTTGAAAAAGTTCCGTACATAAGTCAACCATGGAATCTTATGCCAGTTACATAAGGCTAAGCAGTCTGTGATGAGGGAGCGTGTTAAGTGACATTCAGGTCTGGTCCATATACGTTGCCACAGTAGGATGGGTTGAGAGCGAATAGTGTCAGAAATATATTCCATACCGAGCTCACAGTGCGAAGCGAGGATCGGGGAACTTTGCGGAAGGGCTAGAACGTATTTAATAAAGCCATTCTCAGTTACTTGAAGGTGGTCTATATGGCCATATCCCCATACGCCTGCTCCGTAGGTGGCCACACTATGGCACATGGCGTAATATATTTTCAAGAGTTCGGGTGGCGCGGGTTTCCCCAATTTTCTCGAAAAAGAGATCAGGGCCGATGTTGCACGTCGAAAATGACGGTTTCTGGCGGCAATGGCTTGACGCCAGGTTAACGTGTCATCCACCAGAATTCCCAGATAGGGGTAAATTGAGGTTTTTTCCAGTTTCGTCTTGTCCACAGTTATCGGTCTATGGTTTTTGACCCTGGGGCCAATGTACATAGTAAAAGTTTTCTTTATGTTTATTTTGAGGCCAAGTGAGTCCATGAAGCTGCCGTATTTGTCTATTTGGATCTGAAGTTGATTCAAAGTACGGGCTAAGATGACTGAATCATCGGCATATAACAGTGTAGGTATCGGACGGTGGTTTATCTGGGGTAGATCCTGGCTCCCTTCCAGCATGGCCTGCTCTAGTCCATTGGTGTAAAGGTTGAACAGGAAGGGAGCCAGTACGCAACCCTGTCTTACTCCCTTTGTAATTGGAAAAGAGCGGGACAACTCACCGCTGGTACCAAATCTTACTCGCCCCGAGGCATTTGAATAGAGTTCTCGTAGGAAAACTATTAATGGAGGGTCCACTCCAAGATTGCTGAGTATTTCCCAGAGTTTCCCATGTTGGACACAGTCAAATGCCGCGCCAAGGTCAACATAGACGAGGAAGATGTTACCTCCTTTGGCGCCAACATATTTCCCGGTCAGGAGGGCTAGATTGAGAGCCTGTTCCACGGTCCCAAGCCCCTTCTGGAAACCGTATTGCAGATCGGTTAGGATGTTGTTTTCCTGGGCCCAAGATTGTAGACGGTCCAGGAGCACTCGACCTGCAATTTTTCCCATGGAATCCAGAAGGGAAATTGGCCTGTAACAGGCTGGGTCGTTGCGGTCGCCTTTTTTAAAGATGGGTAAGTGAGTTGATGTCGACCATGACTGAAAGAGCCCAACCGAAGTTACTGCTGACATAACCCGGGTGATTATCGGTGACCAAAATTCTATGTTATGGAGGAAGATGTCCATTGGAACTCCATCGGGGCCCGGGGATTTGCCTGATTTCGATGCCTTGATTGCTTTAACAACTTCACTAAGTTGGAATTGAATGTTTATCAGATAGGAGTTGTTTGTCGATATATGGACTTCGCTTGCTTCTGAACCGATATCTGCCGTGACTTCGGAGGATGGACCAAAAGTTTTGGAAAAATGCGTGACCCAGTCATCTTCAGTTACTGCCACGTCTAGGTGTTGGCCTTCAGTGCTGTCGGCCAAAAATGGAGATCTTATAACTTGCCAAAATAGGGCACTGTCCTTCCTTAGGCTGCTGTCATGCTGTTGTGACCATAGGTCATGCTTGATTTGTTTTTTACGTTCCCTCCTGGCTAAGTTATATGATTTTCTTAGGTTGGAAATTTCCACTTGGTCTCTTATGGGTCTATGCAAGGCTTCTTTTAGGGTTGAAAGGGCCTTCCGACAGGCTACGTCGAACCATCTCATGGTAGAGGGCTTATTGTTCTTTAGTTTGACGAAGAGTTCTTTACTTATTGTCTCTTGGATATTGTGAAAGCTACTAACGATCGTTTGTGGTGTCGTCTCTAAGGACGTGCATTCCAGTATCCAATGGTTGGATTTTTCAAGGATCCTCTGTGTCGTCTCTACCGGGTCAATCTTGGCCCATTTGACTGTGTAGCCATTCAGTTTATTCATAGTAAGCGAATGCTGATTTAAAAGACTTAATTTTACAGGGTGAGCATTTACCAATTTTGTAGTGATTCTTACAGTGAGTGGATAGTGGTCGCTCATTACATTTGTCCCAGTTGCAAAGTCTGTTAGTTGCCCCTTCAGTGAGTGGGAGGATAACATGTAGTCTATGGTTGTTAGGAAGCCTCTTCCGTGAAAAGTTGGCAAAAAGTCTTGCTGTGGGTCTAGTAGTTCATTTGCAAAGTCCAAGTCTAAAGAGAATATGATCTCGTTTAATTTGTTTCCACATATCGAGTGGGTGAAGTGGGGCATGGGACTGCCATGTTCATTTTGCAACCCACAAATTCCTCTTTTATGGTTAGGGCACAGAGGGAGGTTAAAATCACCGCCCCATATTAGGTGTACTGTGCTTTGATTAGAGTCATTTTGCAGGGTTGTAAAGAATGTGGCAATCTCTGCTAGGGTTGACAGACAGTCCGATGTACCAGCGTTATTGTAATAGTTGATGAGAGTATAGGTGGAGTCATTAGTAAAATTTGTCTGGATGATTTGGTATGTCTGAGATTCTTTTAACAGTTTTGTGGATATACAAGGGAGAGTATTAGCGATGTAAATCATAAGACCCCCTTTAGGCCTACCCATGGGTCCCTGTACTGCTGGGGTGAAAAAAGTTTTGTATCCCGTTAGATGTTTTGGGATCGTGCACCATGTTTCTTGGAGGCAGATTATTTGATGTTCCCTTACTGTAACAGACCATGCATCTGATGTTATTTTGGAGGATAGTCCTGCTACGTTCCAGAATATAATGGAAAGATTCAGTTTGTTGGGATCAAGGGATGCGTACGGAACAAGGGGGTCCCTCAAAGAACTCACTGTCGGGTTCACTGTCAAGCTCAGAGAAGGGTCAACGTGATCTCTCGGATCGTTTTGTTGATGGAAATTTGGATCAGTCCTAACCCTAGGAAAGACGGAAGGTCTAACGGTCGTGTCATTAATTGAGGTATGGGAGGTATCTGCCATGGACGCTGATTTAGTGTTTGTGTAGATAGGCGGAATTTGTTTAGCTTGGCTACTGGATTTAGGTAAGAGTAGCTGGTGCCTAAAATTTGCTAGTGAGGGAGTGGTGTTAATAATTTGGATCTTTGGTTGAGACCTAAACGGTCAATCCACCATCTCTAGGCAGTCAAAGCGATTTCGTATTGGAAAACCCTGCCAACCCTCCTGTGGGTGATAGGGTCTGCTGCTGCCTTTGCCAGTCTCTAGGTCTATTTCTCGTTCCATGGTCATAGGTATAACCCACCTGTTTCCAGTGGTCTTCTTGAGGATGGTGCCAGTTCCAGGATGGGACATATTGATGTAAATTCGTTGGCGAATAGAAGAAAGAAAGGTGTTGGGCATCTATTCCACCTTTTTTCTCCAGTGAGGGCCATGAGCAGATGTGCTCCACGGTAGAAGGATCTCTGCATGTTACTATAATACAGTCTCCACGAATCGACTTAGGTGCTTCACCTACCCATGCTACTCTACGAACTGAAGAGATCCCTCCGGAATGATGGAGTTCTAGTGGCCTATTAATACTTAGCCACTGCATGACCTTATTTTTGAGTGACCAGGCAGTTTCTGACATACCTTCCGTTAATTCAGGTACACCAGTGAGGATGATTGTGTATATGGTAGCCTCTGGCGGCAGATGGACTGGGCGCCTGACTCCTGGTGAATTTTTTGGGGTCTTTTTAGATAGAAGCTGAGGTAGGACCGTTGTTTTGGAAGGTATGGACGTCGGTTTGGGTGTAATTTGGCTTGCGGTTGCATTCCCTGGTGTAATCCCTGTTATTCCTGATTTTATCAAGCCTATACTAGGCGTATGTTGAGGGAGCTCCGTGGTTATTTTGGCCTTTTGTGCCCTGAGCGTTGCGTTTTGTAAATTTTGCATTGGGACATTTTGTTTAGGATTGTGAGAAGGTGGGATGATCGGGTTTGGTTGTTTTATTACTACAGGTGATTGTGAGAGGAGAGGTGTTTTTGAGGGCTGAATAACGTTTCTCAACCCTTGCTTAACAAAATGTGGGTTTGTATTGGGATGTGCGGAAGATAAAATTGCCAATTGGGCTTCCAGATTCCGTATGCTTAATTGTATGGGCTTTAGCTGCTGAGATAGAAGATCTTTAATTGAGGTTAGTATGTGAGATGTAGTTTTACAGATTTTGCAGGGGTTATCTATATCCTCAGTGAGGGTGATAGGGAGTGAGAGGTTGGTTTCTATTGGAGTTATCGTTGTTTGTTGTGTGAGTTGTGTTAACTGGTTAGGTTGCTCCCTCCCAGGGTCCCTCTCGTAGCCTGTAGGGATGGTGATCGAGTCTACAGCGTTGTCAAGGGGGTTCGTGCTACCTTGTTTGGGAATGGCTCCTTCCCTTACTCCTCGAAGATAAATATCTATATTAGTGTCAGCCCCTTCGAGTGTTTGACAGGCTAATAAGTCAGGAGTTGCCTCTAGGTCGACTGATGATGGAGATTCGGACTCAGACTGAGTTACAGATAAATCAACAGTGCAAGGGACTGTGTTGATGTCAGCATTAGTCACACTCACGGGAAGGGAAGAAATAGGTAGTAATTGCTGGATAGGGGAAGCTGCAGTTGCTAAAAGGCCCAAGGACGAGCGTTTTGCGTTCATGAGGTCCAATGACACTCTTCATTCAAGGAGAGAGATACTATGATCTATTACCTCGGTGGTCCGTGAGATAAATTGGTCTATCGGCCCAGTTAATTGGGCTACAGCCAGGGCGGTTTTGGATTTGTTTTTTGTGGTGCTTCTGGTTTTAGTAGGCATGATTAACATATGAAGCAAACCTGTGGGCTCTGGGATGGGGAGAGTTTGTAGCTGAGAGGACCAAGGGGGGTGGCCCGGACCGGACTCTACCGGTCACTAACGGGCAACAACGGGCCCGCCCGGGCTTCGCCCCGGGCTGCGTCCCGCGATGCGCGTTAGTAGCCTTGCTTAAAGTCCTGTTTGTGGGAGAGGGGGCGCGGCACTGGGAGGGGGCGCGGCTCACACGGGAAGAGGACCCAGCTGGTGGTGGTGGATGCTGGTCCTCGCAGTCCCGGGGCTTCGCCTCTCACCTCCTCTGCGGCCGGGCAGTTGGTCTCCTCCTCACGCTGGAAGTCAAACAGGTTGGAAAAGGTCTTGACAGCTACTCCTGTAGCGGCGTTAAAACAGCACGGGCAAAGGAATCCTCACAACGAGCAGCACCCGTGTAGCGGGTTTTTTGGAAGGGGCGCGGCACTGGGAGGGGGCGCGGCTCACACGGGAAGAGGACCCAGCTGGTGGTGGTGGATGCTGGTCCTCGCAGTCCCGGGGCCGCGCCTCTCACCTCCTCTGCGGCCGGGCAGTTGGTCTCCTCCTCACGCAGGAAGTCAAACCGGTTGGAAAAGGTCTTGACAGCTACTCCTGTAGCGGCGTTACAACAGCAAGGGCAAAGGAATCCTCACAACGAGCGGCACCGGCATGTCTGGGATATATATATATATATATATACCGGGTTGCCCCGGTCGAAACGCGTCATGCTGCCCGAGTGAAAGAGGAATAAAGCACTGAAATTTGAAAACTTACACGGAGTGGTTCGTGTCTGTTTTGTTGTCGGGGATTCGACACCAGGAATCTTTCTTGAGATATATATATATATATTTTATTTTTTTTTTTTTTTTGTCCACAAGGTTGCCCTTAAAGGATTCGCCGCTCAAGCAGAAGTTACCGCACTCAAAACCACAGGCGGAAGGTGCTCCCTCCACGGTCAGGCAGCCGTGTAGAATGTGTTTATACAAACGCCTGAGCTAATTGGCAGTGCGAGGACGTTCGCTGAACACAAAGAGCCCGGAGGGCAGAGCCCTGCAGTGTGACCCTCAAATAGCTCAGGCGTTTGTATAAACACATTCTACACGGCTGCCTGGCCGTGGAGGGAGCACCTTCACCTGCTAATCTGAACAAACCTGAGCAGCAGGGTGAGCTCGGATTTCCAAACGGATTGGAAGCATTAGGGGCGCAGGACTCCATTTCATTACAGCGCACAGAATCACACAGGCAGCCTACTTAAGGTTTTAATCGCACGCAAGATTGTTCCAAGACCCTCGACTTAACTATAAAGTGGAAAAGAAACATGCATCATTAAAGTGACTACGAGTCCCAGAAAGTCAGGCATGACGTTGGATGGAAACACACGCCTACCTTGGGGCGTCGCCTAAAAGGTCACGAAATTAAAAGGTGCATCTGCGAGTGCCTGTTGGAAGCAGCCCCTGAGGATGGGGGGGAGGTTCCCCCAGAAACGCGTTGGGCAACAACTAATTGGCAGTGCGAGGACGTTCGCTGAACACAAAGAGCCCGGAGGGCAGAGCCCTGCAGTGTGACCCTCAAATAGCTCAGGCGTTTGTATAAACATATATATATATATATATATATATATATATATATATATATATATATATGATCTTAGATGTATATATAAACCATGACATTTTTAGAAGGTTTTTCCTGCCATCTAAATTAAGACATATATATATATATATATAGATAGATAGATAGATAGATAGTCTTAATTTAGATGGCAGGAAATCACTGCTAAAAATGTCATGGTTTTCTATCAATTTATAGGAGTGAAGAATATAAGACAAAATCCATAAGTGATAAATTCATGGAATGGAATGCTGTTGTAGTTCAGGCTTTTCTAGTGGACTGAGGGGCACCGTGCGTGCGTGCTGAATATATACACGGATACTTATATTGTTTTTAATGCATTTGCAATAAGTCTCGCATTATTAATGTTTGAGCTATTGGTGTTGCATTATTTAACAATGCCAATAGCTCAAACTTAAATAATGCGAGACGTATTGCATTGCAAATGCTTGTTTTAATGCTGTAGTGTGCCAGCCTGATCTGATAACTTTTCATTATCTGTCCTTCCGAAACAATTTAACTGAAAAAACACATCTAAAAACTCCTCACTTTAGATTGCTGTAAGTGCTTTTTTTGTTGTGCTTACACTGACATTTACAAATAGCCCTGTGATGTATTCATTCAGCACAATTCAAGAAAGGCAAACGTGTCAGCACTGTACCTGGGCACACCCTCGGAGTTAAATTAGGCATACTAGACACACACGTGTTAATTCTCACTTTAGAATATCACTTCCCCTTTCCACTCAACCCTCTTCATTAGGGATTAAAATTAATTGTACTCAAAAAATTAATTGTACTCAACCTCTCTTAACGCTCTTTTTACATATCTAAAGTACTTTCCTATTAAGAGCTTTTAACATCACAACCAATTAATAACCTCGTTTTTAACGTGCAATTAACACACATTTTAGTGTAATCCAATCAGCAAGTTGTTTCCTACAGTACAGACAATTTCGACGATTTTAAGTCAGTACTGGTACAAAAAATTTATTCAGGCCAATAGCAGAAAGTTCCCAGCCGTAGTTCATGTCATATTTCAATATTTACTTGTTTGAAATTCGGCAGCCACTCCGATGTCTGTTCTCTGGGAGAAGAACTTGAACAGAAATCCCAAATTTTGTCCACGGGACCTGTACTTAGGTAGTATATTTGGCAAAGTAGGGCACCTGACATTTGTATCCGTAACAATCTTAGATGTAGCCTGGAGACAGGTTTCTGTCTATCACAAGCCTCATGTAATAATAATAATAAACAAGCATTGGCATAGCCAATAGGTCTCGCCTTTGGGACCTTAAAAGTGTGTAGCCATGGAACAGTTAATGTTGTTGCAGTAAGGATATTGTGCTGCATAACTAAATACTTATAAGATCCCAAAGGCGAGACTTATTGGCTATGCCAATGCTTGTTTAAATTTGCTGCACACATTTTGTGTAGTGTGGTATGATATGCATTGTTTTTAATGGTAATTTGGGGTTTACAAAAATGGTAAAGCTGAAGCAAAGTTACTTTTGAGATTTGATCAGGCGGCACGGACCTGTCAGGACTCAACTGTCTCTGAGCAGTGTAGGGAAAGAACCAAACAGGCATATCGCTGGACACTACAACAGTGAAATTGTTTCTCAGAATACTTACCATGAACATTGTTGCATATTTGTTTTGCATTTTCATTACTGTAAAGCCACTTGGGGAAATATTATTTTTTTAGCACATATATATACAGATTGTGCAGGCCTGTGTACGAATAACTTTCGTATGTATATAGAGTACCTATAACAGACATACTAACCCATAGAACATAATACACTAATGTTGTGAGTGCACACAAAACTATTCACCTCTACGCATTTACAGTGTGCACGTACATGCTATACTCTCCAATGCATGATACCGACGAGTTAGAAGCGAGAATAATAAATCACTCTCTTTAGATATACACGGCTGGTCCCTCTTGCCATACGGTACACAAACAGAGCTCCCGCGGCTTGCTATTCACAAAGTCAGCCTCCTCCCTCCGCCCGTGGCTGTCAGTGGGCCCTCCCCCGCACTCACCTGGAGTTGGTGTCCAGGCCTGGATCCAGCATGTCCATGGGGGTGGGGATGGGGCGGTGGAAATTTCTGTAAGGGGGAGCGCGGGAGGGCGCAGGGCCCGCCGCGGTCGGGCGCCTCTTATTTCCTGGTTGCTGTCAGGCTGTAGTAGTCACGCGGGCGGCAGGCGGGCCTCCCTCTCCCTCCTCGGGCCGCAGGGACACGGGGTATCGGCGCTGCTGATCACGGGGACAAACACTCGGGTCATGTGAGGGAGAGGATTGCCTTCCCCCCACCTCCGGCCGGGGAGACAGGGAGAACACGTGAGGAGGGAGAGCGCGAGACAGGACGGGAGAGAAGGAGCGCGCGAGCTGGCGGGGGCGCCGGGCCAGCCTTCCGTGGGGAAAGAACGATAACGGCGCGAGGCGAAGCGGTGCGAGGGCGCTGGCGATTGCAAAGGAGGGGGCGCGAGACGCCTGCGAGAGAGGAGGGAGGGGAGGGGAAAAAACGGCGGCGCAGGCACGCGCACCAGGCTACAGCCCGGCCTTTGTAATTGCGTATGGCCTGTGCGGGGCGCGCGCGCCACCGGCTATCTCGCGCAAGGGGCTTATTTATAATGCTTTATTTTGTAATATTGTAATTGAAACGCCCTTTCAGATGTCAATTCAACGGTATAAGGGAACTTGGTAAGATTATTTACGTTATCGGCGCCATTTTCTTATTTACAATATCGCTTTCACGACTTCCTAATTATGCTTATTTTTTTGTTATTATGCACCAATACGGTATCAGCGTGTTCTCAATGAGCCCCTGGTGTCGGGATGAAGGGAGTAAAATATTTTGCGAACGTTCGTCCTGAAGGTAAGTAATCTTATTGGTTGGCATTGCAGTCTAGAACTCGGAGCTATGTCGTGGAAGTGTCTGAGCTGCAACCACGCCTCTTAGTGCGCACGCACCGCTGTCGGGAGGGCGTACAAGGCTTCCTGAACGTCACGAGCGTGCTCGCACCCGAGCCTTGGTTACTTGCTGCAGCAAACACGTCTTGAGCGCGCTCCTGTCTTTACATGGCTGCCTCAGTAGGGGAAAGTAGAAAGTGAATCTTCTGATGAATGTTACTATGGAAAAACAACGTAACTGGCACGCCTAAAGAGTCATCAAATATTCATGTAGGCTAAATATTGAAGCGTTCTCATTAAATGTATATAATAACTCAGTACTGAAAGGGCGAGATTTTGATCGATACCTTATCTCTATTGATCCAAACCTCGATCTGGTCGACTGAACCTTTATTGCCTGTCTTGGAAGGAAACAGTACACCTATCTGCAAGTTAGTTCACCCAAGAAAGGACTCTACTCTCAAAGATCACGGACAACTTCTAGGTTTCAAAAGTTTATTGTAAAGAAATGATGAGCTGCAAATACAAGCATCTCAGAATGAGATTCACGAGATACACAGGTCCAATTACATACATGTGCTCTCGAAAAGCCCTCAGACGAGCAACAGAAATCACTAACACAAGTTCTAAAAATAGCAAAGCTATCAGCATAGACGCATATCTCTCCTTCATTTAGGTTGGAGGAAAACAAACACAGGTTAGGCGTCCCTACCCTGTTCTAGATGGTATCCCTACTTAACCAAATCCCAACCTAACAAAGGTGTCAGCAATGAATGACCCCCAAGGGAAGTCACCCACTCTAAGTCTCTTGGTGAAAACCTAAAGTTCTCCAGTCATGACCCCTCACTGCCTACCCATCCTCTCTCTAAAGGGTCCTCAGGTCTCTGCTCTAACTCCACCCAGGGGTGCTGTCCCTAATACAAAACAGTCAACAACATTTGAGACGCCCCTTGCGAAACGCCTCTCACGTGGTGCAACTTCAGGCTTTTTCCATGATGCTTTGTATTGGGCCTCAGACGTTAGAGTTGACCTTGCTTCTCAGTCTCTTCTCCGGCCCGCTGATACCCCTTAAACATTCCAGAACCCTCCTCCATGTCTGGGCAGTCTACTGAACAGACCTCTATTCATTCACTTATAATTGGATCCCCCCTTTCCTGTTGCAGACAGATATCTGCCGCCAAGAACCCAACTCTCATAGACTTCTAAAAAGGCTTGCAACATTTCTCAGCCCAGACATGTACGTGTAAATCAATGCTAAAACATTTCAGGCCTACAATATTTCACATTATGATTATAGCATTCAATTTCTTCATTTAATTAAAGCATGTTAAAACTCTTATTCTATTATTTAGAAAACATTACTCTAAATCATGGCCCATTAATGCAATGACCAAAAACGTTAAACAATCTGTGTCGTGAAAAGAAACACCTTCCCTTTTAGCTCCAGCTCTGGCCCTGAGGCCTACCACGTTCTGCGTTTTACCACAGACCATCTTATATGTTAACAGCTACACGACATAGATTCAAAATAATCACGTCTACTAAAATCATATAATGTCACACATTTCTGTATTAATTCCACTTCTACTTAAATCTCTATATTAGCTATACATTTAGAATATAATTTCAGATACTATTAGCACTCATGGCATTTCTCATCATGACTTGTGCTTACTATAGGTAAGTGTGATGTACTCATACATTTATATCAGTTTGCGCTCTCTCAGTTCCCCCCTTTGATGACCTCTCGGGGTCATCACTAACATTTAAACTGCAGTTATTGCTGGCATTCTCTGCGCTTCCAGAGCTCTCAGGCTCCTGTACTGATTATCTTGTATGGCAGCCAATCTCTGCAACTGTTCTCTTTGGGCCCTTTCTGACCTTCTTGCTCTGTACCATTTGAATACCCTCACCAATCCCCACAATATTATCCCACAGATCAATATTATGATGATAGGCTTTAGGATATACCAAATAAAGCTTTTGCCTAAGGTGGAAAACCACCCTCCAACTGTACTCATTCCATGGCCCACCTTTTCCCAGACATTTTCTCTACTCAAGTCTTCGATCTCTTTGTGTATATTAGTTATGTTCTTAATAACTTTCTCAAGGGGTTTTGAAAGGTCTGGAATGTAAGTGCAACATTCCTGAACCTTCAAAGCCTTACAGACTCCGCCCTCTTTTGCTAATAAGACATCTAATGCAAGCCGATTTTGAAGAACCATAGCCCTTATCGATTGCATCTCTCCTTCTACCAGCATTAAGGACTGAGCAGTGCTGGCAGACAACCTGTCGACAACTGTTGCCAGTCGTCTAATTTTAACATCATTAAGGATTATTCCCAAAAGAGGGAACATAGCTCCAAAGACATCTCCAACCATTTCTGCATCGCCTAAATCTCTCCTTCCCCTCGATGATGTCTGGCCCTCAATGATCAATAAGTCTTGTGCATGATATATTTTGGGGAAGACAATTGCCAAGTAACATGATCCATACCAGTTGTCAGGTAGTCTCACGTAAGCATTTCTTCCACATACAAAATACACATTTGGAATCACCTGCATTCCCTTCAGGAAATCCTTAGTGTAGTACTCTAAATTAAAAGCATGTTCACAGTCAACTTCACCCACGTATACATTTTCATAATACGTTTTGGCTCGGTGAAGACATAACTTTCCTTTCTGCGCTTTATCTAAAGCTATTGGACCACTACTACCCTTTCTCTTGTGTGACTTCTCTTCCTCGGTCCAATCTAATTTCCCTTGTCCTGATTTTTTCAAAATCTTTTGTCTCCTGTAACGATCATCCACCTGCCCTATGAACTTTTTCTCGACTTCTGACACCTTGCATGTCAGATTATTTCTACGGGCATGTGAAGTATCTAAGGTAATCCAAGGAATGAAGAACTTGGCCAATCTGTCTTCACTCTTCCAGTAATCCCATTTATTCATCTGCTTATAATTCGGGACTTCTGGCAACACAGAATCATAATTGGAGAAATAGTATTCAAAACTATCTCTCTCATAAAATATACTAAGCAATAAGCTACATGTAATGCCATATGTCAGAGGGAGGTGATGATATCGAATTCCCTCATCTACAGACGCAGGCAACTGCATGCAGACGTAGCAATCCTTAACCTCCATGGCATCCACGTATTCATACAAAAGTTTAGCATAAGCATTTGACCTAAAGTCTCCTTGGGACTCGTCTACATGTAACCTGCGGGCTTCTGCAGCCAATAACGCTTTCTCTTGAGTGTTTTCCCTTTTCTCACCTGCAACAGTGGGTGTAAGTGTTACTACAGAATTCGCATCAGTTACCTTTACCTCTTCCTCATGTCCCTTTACATAAGAAATTGTTACCACTAAAGCTATTAATATTATCACTCCTACTATTAGTGTACCTATTATACATTTAGCTCTGCGGTTCGGGGTGCCGGCCTCCATTTCGTCAGACAATCTAGCTTTTCCCTTTCTCTTTGCAAAAAAGTTCTTTTCCTCTCGTTCCTTTACAGTCTCTTTCAATCCTTTTTTGTCTTTAGAATCCACACAGCTGGAGGCTGACAGCCTTTTTCGCAAAAAGTCCTTTCACAGTTCAAAAAGACAACCCTAGCCCTTCTCCATCCACTCAAGGGGTTCCCTAAAATTCTCTGCTTCCTGGGCGCTAGGTAATCTTCTTTTCTTCTGCTTGCTTTATTTACAAAGTCCTTTAACAATCGACTATTAGATTTGTGGTTGCAGCTTCAATAGCATAGTTCAATATTTCCATGCGAAGAGTATGCTCTTCATGTGCTGTTATCGTGGTACCAAAGTCGGGGAATTTCAATTCTGTAAGAAACATGTGTTTTAACTTGCTGAGGCGGGGAGGTCTGGGGAGCACGAATGTTAGTGACCCTTCTTGTTCGACACCGGGTACCAACAGTTGTATTTCCACGGTGATAATGGGCTCAGAACTGGACACCACCACCGCTCGGATCCTCCCTGTCTCCGGTTTCACAGACATTTGTCGCCAGATATGTCCACTCAGGTGTGGAGTATCTTCTGTTAGGCACACGCACTCTTCTTGACCTTCTTCGGTCTGGTGCTTCAGCGCCCTGAGCACCTTCTTCTGGGTCTGAGTCTTCTGATATCGGAGGAAGGGTTGCTTCTGGAGTTGACCTCAGGCTAGAACTTCTTCTTTGCGGCCAATTTGCTTCTCCACGTGCCCTTCTACTCCTTCTCCTTCTGGTCTGTTCTCGCTCTCTTTCAGACCTGTCAGGGTCAGACTCGTACTCCCAGCTGTCTTCTCCTTCTGTAGCGTCTTCTGTTTCGCTGTTGTACTGACCGTCCTCAGCTTGGTCAGACTCGTTCCCTGCTTCCACTGGCACCTCTACAGCTTGGCTAGCCCCCTCTATGGCTTCTTGGTCCTCAGCTGGACGTCCATCCGAGAGAGGAGCTGTTTCCAGAGGTGCTGGAACCCTTTTCGTATGCGACGCGTGTATCCAGTTGGGCAGGCCTCCCACCTTTACAGCTGTACTTGTGATCAGGATGACCTGGTAGGGCCCACGCCAACGAATATCCAAGCAGCTTCTTCTCACATGTTTCTTCACCAGGACCCAGTCCCCCGGATACAGGTCATGGCAAGGGCCCTGGCACGCTGGAACCTCTGCAGCCTGCACCTGAAGGGACACAGAACGCATGGCGTCAGACAGCCCCTTACAATAGTCCAGGATCATATCATCTGTGATATTTAACAGTGCAGTAGCTGGAATAGATGGCAGTCTCATTGCTCTCCCCATTAACACCTCATGTGGTGACAACCCTGTTCTTCTGTCTGGGGTACTACGAAGGCTCATGAGTACCAATGGCAGGGCGTCAGGCCAACTCAGGGTCGTTGAGGAGCACACTTTCGCTATTCTGGACTTGATCGTGCCATTAATTTGTTCCACAATTCCTGAGGCTTCTGGTCGGTAACTGCAATGGAGCTTTTGGTCGATATTCAGTGCAACACAAATCATCTTCACAAGCTCGCTGTTAAAATGTGTTCCCCTATCTGATTCCAAAAAGGCCGGCACCCCGAACCGAGGGATAAGTTCTCTAAGCAGTAACTTAGCCACTGTGAGGGTGTCGCACCTACGTGTAGGGTATGCCTCAACCCATCTGGAGAACACACAAACAACCACCAAGACATAGCGGAGGCGGTTGCATCTTGGCATTTCAATGAAATCTATCTGCATTCTGTTGAATGGACCTCCAGACCTTCCTATGTGACTTAGTGCAACTGGTGTTCTTTTCCCTACATTCAGCTGCTGGCAGGTCACACAACGCTGGCACACTGCTTCTGCTGCTATTCTAAACTTAGGATTGTACCAAGTCTGTCTAAACACTCTCAGCATAGCATCTCTCCCTAAGTGTACGGGACCATGTATGAGTCTAGCCATTGGACTCACCATCTCATTGGGCAACACTGCTCTGCCGTCTGCTGAGACCCAAAAATGAGTCTCACCCATTACACATCCTGCCTTTACCCATGTTTCCTTTTCTGAATCAGGAGCATTTTCTTGCATGGTTGACAATTCATCCCAAGTATCAACAGTTTCCAGTATCATGGCTAATTCAGTTCTCACATTTATTCCACCCACATCCACCTCTGTGAAAGAGTAACCTTGTTCTGCGCAATACCGCGCAACTTCATCAGCATATCTATTGCCTTTCGAAACAAAGTCCTCATTTTTGGTATGTGCGATGCACTTTACAACTGCGATACTTGCTGGACATTGCAATGCTTCTAACAACAAGCGCACAAACTCTCCATTGCGAATGGGAGAGCCTGAAGAAGTCATGAACCCTCTTTGAGACCATAACTGCCCGTAATCATGAACTACCCCAAACCCGTATTGGCTGTCGGTGTAGATGGTGACTCGAATTTGATTGCCTGCTAAGCAAGCACGTGTTAGGGCAATAATCTCGGCTACCTGAGCGGAGTGTACTCCTTCCAGGCACCCAGCTTCCACAACTCCTTCAATTGTACAAACAGCATAAGCTGCTCTCAACTGCCCAACTTCGTCTCTTACACATGAGCCATCGACAAAGAAAACTTCATCTGGGTCCGTCAGTGGCTCATCTACGATGTCGGGTCTGGGTTTGGTGCATAGTTCAGTCACATCGAGACAGTCATGGTCTGTATATTCATCATCATCATCAATATCATTTGGAAGTGGCATTAAGGTAGCAGGGTTCAAAACAGAGCATCTCTTGAGGGTCACGTTCTCTGCAGCAAGAATAACTTGCTCATAGCGCGTGAGCCTGCTATTGGTCAGATGCTGTGTTTTGGTCCTGGTCATCAACAGTTCAACAGAATGTGGCACGCACACCTCTAACGGGTGCCCCATGACGATATTTTCACATCTCTCAATGCTGACACCCGTTGCAGCAACGGATTTGAGACATCCGGGCAACGCTGCGGCTACTGGGTCTAAAGTAGCTGAAAAATAAGCAACTGGTCTACGGGCATTCCCATGGATTTGGACCAACACAGACAACGCGCAACCTTCTCTCTCACAACAGTAAAGAAAGAATTGTTTATTGTAATCAGGCATTCCCAATGCCGGAGCACGACACAGGTCCTCTCTCAGCTGTAAGAATGCCATCAAACAGTCTTTGTCCCATGGTACCGGATCACTCACCTCTTTGTGCGTCAGTTTTTGCAAGGGCTTTGCTTTCAGTGAAAAGTTCACGATCCACTGTCGGCAATAACCCACCATCCCTAGGAACATCCTGACCTCTCTCTGTGTCTGAGGCGCGTTCATTTTCATGATCGCCTCTATCCTGTCTGGTGACACTTTTCGTTTGCCTTTCTCAATTCTGTGTCCTAAGTACTGTACTTCTGTCAGGCAGTACTGCAATTTTCCCGGGGACACCTTGTGCCCATTGGCAGCTAGGTGATTTAACAAAGCAATGGAATCTTCCCTGCAAGCTTCTTCTGTTTCTGACGCCACAAGGAGGTCGTCTATGTACTGGACCAGAACTGACTTCTGGGGCAGCACTAGACTTTCAAGATTTTTCTTCAGAAGCTGGTTAAAGATCGATGGACTCTCTGTATACCCCTGAGGGATACGACACCATGTTAGGACGCGATTTTCCAGCTTAAATGCGAAAAGAAAATGGCTATCTTCGTCCAAAGGGATCGAAAAGAAAGCCTGACAAAGATCTATCACAGTGAACCACTCTGCTTGGAATGGAATCTGAAACAGTATCACTGATGGATTCGGTACCACTGGACAACATGAAACGACTATGTTATTAATCTTTCGAAGGTCCTGCACTATCCGAAATTTCCCATTTGGTTTCTGCAGACCCATAATCGGGGAGTTACATGGACTACCCACGATTTCTTTCAGTATTCCCTGTTTAATCATGGACTCGATCACGGGTTTTATGCCTGCAATCGTTTCTGGAGTCAATTTATACTGGGGTGTTCTTGGGAACTCAGCATGCGGTTTCACTACAATTTTCACTGGGTCCACCCCTTTGACTAATCCAATCTCTTCCCCAGTGAAATCCCATACCTCTGATGCCACTGTCTCTCTCAAATCCCAGGGAAGCTCGTCTACTGTCAAAGTAGGGTACAGCTCCACACATATTCTTGAGTTTGCAACTTTGAAATCTGCATCATCATCATTAGTCAATACCTCCACTCCCTGGGGTGTACAATATATAGTACAATTCAATTTGCACAACAGGTCTCTTCCTAGCAGACACACAGGGCTTGAATCGCAAACCACAAATTGGTGCTCATCGCTGTACTTCCCTATTTTCACCTGTACCGGTTCTGTCAATTGGCTGGTTATTCTCCTGTTTGCGACCCCTACCACCTGTATGGTCTCTCCAGACATGGGCAGGTCTGGAACTGCAGCTGATCTGATCGTGGATCTAGTGGCTCCTGTGTCCACCAGAAATGTCGTAGGGCACCCTGCTACTTCTGCTTCCACATAGGGTCCCCTCTGATCTACCTCTAAGGCTGCCCCAAGGGTGCAGTCTTCTCTTTCCACTCTCTGTCCGGTTAATGGGTCCACATAATAGCATTCTTCACCTTCCACAAACAGGGGCATTTGTCTATAGGTCTTACCCATACTCCCTACTCGAGGAGGTTGCGGGAACTGGGCTCGGGGAGGAGCCCCCCCCCCTTTGAGCACCTTTCCTTGGTATGGCGTCGCCCCTCTCATAGGTGCGCTCTGGACCTCTTCCTCCTCTATCTCTTGCTCTCCGATCTCCACATTGTAAGGGCACTCGCGTTTCCAATGCCCCAACTCGTTGCACTGGTGACACCTAGTCGTTTTCTTCAAGGTAGCTATGTCTACTCTGGGTCTGAAGGTAGTACTCTCCTCATTACCCTTGTTCTGACTGTACTGCTTCTTACCTCCTGTACCTGTCCCTTGCTGCTGTTGTTGCGGTCCCCCTTTTCCTGCTGCCTGCAATTGTACCACCATCAGCTTCTCTTTTAGTTTCTTAGCCTTGGAGTCTACCTCATCGCAGCAGTACCTGGCATATCTCAGTATTTCATCTAGGGGTCTACTTTGCCAACAAATCGAGTGTTGCTGAATCATTAAACTAATATCCGGTCTCAGTCCCAGGACGAACTTGGACACGAATTGCCCTATGTCCTTTGGATCCATTACATCCAAGCCGCTATACTGTTTAAACGCCTTCAGCAATCTCTCGTAATATTCATGGACTGTCTCTTTGGGTTCCTGTCTCGTTCTGTCTATTCTGACCCAATCTATGTCTTGCATTGGCACCTTCTCTTTCAGCCAAATCATCACTCTCTCGAATTTTGCCATCACGATCTCGGACGGCCCATTAGTCCTAGCATCTCTCTCTGGTTCCGTTGTGGGCCACTCAGCGCTAACCTTGCATGCTGTCCACAGATCTCCTGGTACTACAATGTCAAACAGCGTGTTCAGATCTATCCATAGGACTTTTGAGATCTTTACAAACCTCTCGACCTGCTTGTACCACTCCACGGGGCTCTCTCGTAACTTGGGGAAAGATGTGGTAAAAGCAGCTAAATCTCCCCTACTCCAAGGGACATGTACATAGCTCCCATTGGCAACTTCACGCAAAGGGTAAGCTTCTATTCCCTGCTGTCCTGGTGTTATACCAATCATGCTTCTTCTGCCGGTCCCTTTCTTGGACCACCTCTCTTCCCATTTATCTAGTGCCCTCCATGTCCTTATTCCAGTAATCAGTTCCCTTATGTGTGTTTTCAGCCCAATCGTTCTCCTCTCATCTAGATCTCGATCTGAGTAATGTAGCCTGTGGTTACCCTGTAATGCTTTGGTTCTTGACAAGTCCACCATATATTTGCCTGCTAGTTCGACTAACTTCTCATGGACTGCTCTCGCCTTTCGTGTGATGTCCTTTGCCATATACAGTATTTCATCCTGTTCATACATTTCCATTCTTTCCAAAGGCAGGGTACCATCTACCATGTCATCCAGATCTGACCTTAAGCTGGAGACATCAAGTCTCTTGGCTTTTATCTCAGCTCGCAATATGTCTTTTGAAGGGGGCTCACTGGTCTCCCTACCATCCCAACTTCGAGCTCTGCGTTTGGGCTCAGGAGAATTAATGGGTGGCCTCCCTTGCTCCCATCTCTCCAGGTCCCATGCTCGGCCATCCAATCTTGGAAGGTGATGGAACACGGGCCTTTTATCCCTACTCTCTCTCTGCCTACTCTCGTCTTCTTCTCTCCTCTCACCGCACATCTCTCTGTTATTTTCCCTCTGGTCGCTACACTCCCTTTGCCTCGTATCGCTCAGTATCCGATACGATCCTTCCTGGTTCCCCATATTCCCTGGGCTGCGCTCATTTCTGTCATCACAGGGACTATGGTGCGACCTCTCACAACTCCCATTCAGTTCTCTGGTGCCGGGCACACAGTGTGGACACTTAAAGCTGTTTCTGTACTCTTGCGCTCTCCTCTCCTCTTCACTGAGTATCGGGCACGCCACCCCTCCACTCCCGGGGCCCCCGTTTTCCAGGTCTGTTCTACCTCCATTTCGGGCCCAATGGGTGACTCCCCTACTCCCTCTACAGTCCCACTCCGGGCTACTCTCCCCAGCCCCGCAGTGAGTTCGTGCTCTGCTGTCCTGACTTTCCCTTTCTGCTTCTGCAGCATTGATGCACTTTTGAGCCTTCACTGCCTCATCCCACTGCTTCATGTACTCATTTAGTTCTTGAAAGGACTTTCGTCCAGATCCCCTCAAATCCATTGGCCATCTGGGGCCCCCAGGATCTCCTCCTGGGTCCCCTGCTGTGTGCATCGGGGTACTCCACTCTCTGGGTATCGGCATCTGACTTGGGGAATTAGTGGTATCGTTCCTCCTTGCCTGCTCTGCTCTTTCTCTGTCTTTCCGTTTCCGTTCTTCCCCTTTTGCTCTCTCTTGGTCATATATCGATATTATAGGACCTATGGTAACAGGTACCTGTAGTGCATCTGGTAATGGGTAGGATGTGGCGCTTTCCGTTTCCGGCGCTCTTTGTACCACAAACCTACCGACTACCTGTTGCACCTGACTAGGCTGGAGCAACTCTTTCTTTGGCTCAGGATCCCACTCTGAACTGGGAAGCGGTCTATGCTCTCCTGCAATGCCCCCCTTTTCTCCTTCAGTATTCTCGACCTCTCCCCCTGCTCTATTATACGGGGGTGGCCTGTCTGTCAGTAATCTGTTTATCAGGCTGTCCTCTGTTTCGCTCTCGTCATCTTCTTCTATGGGGCTTTTATTTACTGGCGCCTCTAACACTGGGTACAGTTTATTTATTTCCAAATTATGCACTCTCCATCTTTTAGCATCCGCATCCCACCTGGCATCCTGCACTGCCCTTACCGAGCGTTTCACCCTTTCTTGTCGTCTGTTCATATTCCTTTCATGCGCTGCCCTAAGCCATGCCTCAAGGGCTTCAAACTGGGTTGGTCTAGGCAAGGGTCTCTTTGAGGTCATGACTGATTTCAATCGATGTAACACCTCTAATCTGAACGTCCCGTACTTCGGGAACGTCAGTTCCTCGTTTCCTTCAGTAATCTTACTCCACTCTGATATCCAAAGGATCGTATGCAACCCAACATTTACTGCCATATAACGAGCTGGCGTACCCTCCGGCGGGGCTTCTTCCCCTTCATACGATCCTCGCCTCTCTTTCTTAAACAGCGCTTTCAACCATTTAAAACACTTCATAATTATGCGCACAAAATCCAGCCTCGCTACTCTGTTTACTTCCTGATGACAATCCACCAATCCTGTCGCGGCTTTGCTAGCTTGGCCTATCACAGCGCGGTCTTTCTCCTGTCAGCCAATCACGTCGCGACCCTGTATGACGTGTTCGCTAGCTGGCCTATCACAGCGCGGTCTTTCTCCTGTCAGCCAATCACTGCGCGACACCACCTGACGTCTCTTTTCTCCGCTTCGCAGCAGCACCCCTCCTTTCTCAACTCGTCTCCCGGTTATGCATGCGTCCCATTCATACGCTGAAAAATGACTACTTCCGACCAAGCGGTCACTTCTCTCGACTGTACGTCCACAGTCTATCTGTAATTGTCAACACAACTGACGAGATGTCTATCGTCTTTCTGATAGGTTACTTACACACACAGTAACTTCCGACCAGCGTCCGTTACTCACGCACTCACTCTTACGTTCCCCCTATCTCGGTCTCTCGGGTGATCAATGGTACCTCATGACCCCCTTCACACTAGTTGACAATTACTCTGGGTGTCCGATACACCCGAACCACTTAAGCTCTCCTTGAACTTAAGATTTCCACCGGTTGCGCGCGCTCACAACCTGTTCCACAGTCACTCTACAGACATTCAACTCCGCCAAACATTACAACATAGATACAATACAAAAACACCGCAATCTAACACGCATAACCCTTTATACTCACTCTCTCTGATACTGCTGCTTTTTCTGTCTCACGTCATCCGGATCTTCATCTGCGGGCTGTTCTTCCGATCATCGATTTCTAGGGGCCTTGGGGTAAGCTAACCTGGCCTAGGTCACCGTCCTCAAGAAGGCAACCATCCTCTATAGCTACCAACTGAAAGGGCGAGATTTTGATCGATACCTTATCTCTATTGATCCAAACCTCGATCTGGTCGACTGAACCTTTATTGCCTGTCTTGGAAGGAAACAGTACACCTATCTGCAAGTTAGTTCACCCAAGAAAGGACTCTACTCTCAAAGATCACGGACAACTTCTAGGTTTCAAAAGTTTATTGTAAAGAAATGATGAGCTGCAAATACAAGCATCTCAGAATGAGATTCACGAGATACACAGGTCCAATTACATACATGTGCTCTCGAAAAGCCCTCAGACGAGCAACAGAAATCACTAACACAAGTTCTAAAAATAGCAAAGCTATCAGCATAGACGCATATCTCTCCTTCATTTAGGTTGGAGGAAAACAAACACAGGTTAGGCGTCCCTACCCTGTTCTAGATGGTATCCCTACTTAACCAAATCCCAACCTAACAAAGGTGTCAGCAATGAATGACCCCCAAGGGAAGTCACCCACTCTAAGTCTCTTGGTGAAAACCTAAAGTTCTCCAGTCATGACCCCTCACTGCCTACCCATCCTCTCTCTAAAGGGTCCTCAGGTCTCTGCTCTAACTCCACCCAGGGGTGCTGTCCCTAATACAAAACAGTCAACAACATTTGAGACGCCCCTTGCGAAACGCCTCTCACGTGGTGCAACTTCAGGCTTTTTCCATGATGCTTTGTATTGGGCCTCAGACGTTAGAGTTGACCTTGCTTCTCAGTCTCTTCTCCGGCCCGCTGATACCCCTTAAACATTCCAGAACCCTCCTCCATGTCTGGGCAGTCTACTGAACAGACCTCTATTCATTCACTTATAATTGGATCCCCCCTTTCCTGTTGCAGACAGATATCTGCCGCCAAGAACCCAACTCTCATAGACTTCTAAAAAGGCTTGCAACATTTCTCAGCCCAGACATGTACGTGTAAATCAATGCTAAAACATTTCAGGCCTACAATATTTCACATTATGATTATAGCATTCAATTTCTTCATTTAATTAAAGCATGTTAAAACTCTTATTCTATTATTTAGAAAACATTACTCTAAATCATGGCCCATTAATGCAATGACCAAAAACGTTAAACAATCTGTGTCGTGAAAAGAAACACCTTCCCTTTTAGCTCCAGCTCTGGCCCTGAGGCCTACCACGTTCTGCGTTTTACCACAGACCATCTTATATGTTAACAGCTACACGACATAGATTCAAAATAATCACGTCTACTAAAATCATATAATGTCACACATTTCTGTATTAATTCCACTTCTACTTAAATCTCTATATTAGCTATACATTTAGAATATAATTTCAGATACTATTAGCACTCATGGCATTTCTCATCATGACTTGTGCTTACTATAGGTAAGTGTGATGTACTCATACATTTATATCAGTTTGCGCTCTCTCAGTAATGAGTCCCAAATGTAGTAGAATATGCAGTTTTAAAGATGTCAACATTTAAAGAAAGGGTTCGACGTTGAAAAGATGCTCTTTTACCATATAGCATATCAGCACTGCAAACTGCAAGAAAGAAAATTATCAAAACTTTTGAAACAGAACACAGGCAGTCCTGGGCTAGTTTGAAGTTGATACATTATGACTTTATGTCCGTTTTCAATTGTTTCATTATGTCCCACGCCGTTTTAAAACTAAAAGTACGTTTTTATATATTTCATCATCATTGAAAGTTACTTTTATTGCTCTGCGTAGTTTGAATAAAAAACTAAGCATTCATCCTAGAAAGATCTATGGCTACACATTTTTTTTATTAACAGTTCTCTTGCTAGTTGGCAGCGTAAAGAAGCCACATTATTGTCATAGCAATTTGATTGATTTATCCTCGTTATCTTTTGGGGGTTCCAACTATCAATTCCTGAGGATTGTGCCCATAAAACAACTCGAAGAGGGAGATGTGATATAATTGTAGGAGTGGTCTATTCCGCAAGATAAATTTTAAACTAGAGCTTTTCGGACCAACGTTGAAGACTTAAGTGTACAATTGGAGAATTATCTGATGGACTCCATATTCCTTACCAGAGACTGAAAATACGAATGCGAGAACAAGCAGAAGCATTTATTGACATCCTACCTACTGATAAAAATATAATGTTTACAGTCAGGGCACAAGTCCTAAAAAAAAGAAGTGGGGGAACTCTCCAAGTTAGGTGATGTCACAGGAAGCGACATCACAGCAGGAAGTGACATTACATGTGCAGCAGATCTATCAATTGCACATATTGCAAGATTTAACAATTGAAGCTGCTTAGTACTTAAGCCTGAGACTTAAGGTCCCTGTATGGAGGAATTAACAGTCCAAATGTGGATGAAGTTTGGCGTACAACTACATTAGTCAAGCCATTAAGTGCTGTAAGCGAGGCATTCCAAACCATGGCTCCATGAACAAAAGCAGAGTCTGTGCGTTGAAAAAACCCAAAGAAAACCACATGCTAGAAACTACAATCGTGATTTTGAATGTACAGTTTGGCAACCTCATTTATACGCAAAGCACAAAATAAATATGGATAAATACAGATAAAATGGCCAAAAGATAACTATGGGTAAATACAGACGAAAATGTTAAAAAAACAAATACCATAAAACCGGGAGCCTTACTTCAGGTTTCTGTGCATTATACCTAGAGCCACTGGAATTAAGTCATTAAACCGATTCTGTGACATAATTCTACACATTATTATAGGCATTCTGTATTTGCCACATTATCCATCATCTACCGCATAGAACACAGAATTTAACAACAATTTCTTTTAGCTCAAACTGACCAGAATAACTTAAATTGTCCTGTGTTGCCGCTCAGTGGAATACCCTATGCAAAGGCTGATCGGTCGGCTTTCTGTTGCTCATTACTGTATTTGGATGAGGTAAAACCTTTGCCCAGGCAGTGTCAACATGTAATAAAGTTACAAAAGAATTAAGAAATAGTATCATAAAAAGTGCGAATAATTTGCCTTTTCTTGCTACATAATTTGGTTCTCCTCTGCCAGTGGCCCTGGTAATGGCACAGAATCAGATATCTCTTCATAAGGTGTACATGGTGCACTTTCTCTATCCCTGGGTGTATGGGGACCATAGGTGTCCATGATAATGCAAGACCCACATTCCAAAGCTGTAACACAAAGAGATGGCGTGCACTCTTTTCCGGTTGTTTGATTGCTTGTACTGAAAAACTGCAAATAAAATGCCCTTTTCTGCACCAATTGAAATCCGATACCCAGAAGTTCTGAATTCACAGAGTGCGATAAACAGCACCAACCACGAGTTTGTGGTGATTGTACGTGTGGTATCCTGTACGGCATATGGTGAGGGTATGTGAGTGTTGCATGGTCAGTTCATGTATATGCATTAAACATCTGCATGTGCGTTGGGTGTGCGTGGATGTTGTGTCTTGTGGCGTATGCAATTCTGTGCTTGGAAGAAATGCATATGATAAGAACGGAAGTATCTTGAACCAAGACCTGTTTTATATACCCGAACATGTCTATCCTGCTCTCTAACAGAGGTCCAGGGGTGTGGAATTTATTAAAATATCTACTTGTCCATGGGGCAGGTTGCTTCATAAATCTACTTGTCTTGTAACAAAATCCACTTGTCCCTTTGGTGCCATGTAGTGCAGCCACAAATTATGACAGCAATCTCATTATATAAGAGCTCTTATATAGCCTCTCTGATTATGCCAGGGCATATACCATAGTAGTGTTTGAATACTAGTAATCATTTTATGTTGCCACGTTTCCGCAGATCTACATACTGGGACTGAAGATAATGGTGAGCAGTAGTTCCAGGGTTTGAATGCCCTTTTGAGACTGTGTAAACCTACTAACTTGCATGTTTTAAGGGTTTTCAGCAACTCTTTTCTAATCTTTCCCATATTGAGAAATGTTGGAAATTTACTCCTGAGAGTGGCAGACGTAAACCTTCTTTCAGAGTTGGGATAAAAGTAGTTGGAGGGAAAATGAACTTTCAAACATCCAGGTTTTCACATGAGCAAATCTACACCTGCACATTTGCTCATGCTAAAATGCAGTTCACAAATATTTTGTAGAAGTACAATTTCTTGCCCTACCAATGTAAATTCTTGTGAATTCACGAAAGCCATATAACCAAAGGTGCACTTTTGAGACTGTCTTTACCATTGGACCCCTAATTTGGTCTGGCGTTAACCATGACTTTTTGTGTTTATTAAAATTCTCTCTCTCTCTCTCTCTCTCAGAATCAGCTGGCTTCACTGTGAGTGACAGCATTCTGCTCTTTCACAAGGAGCATATCGGTACACAAAGTAGTTTTGTTCAGTGCCAGTAACTAATGTGGCAGTGTGTACTTTTTTGAGACCCAAAAAATTTTTTGCGTTTGCCAATGTTTGTTATAATGGTGAGGGCCCAGCAGCTCTCACATCAATAAGGTTTTACAAAAGCCATGCCAAAACAAGTCACGCATTGCCAAAACTAAAAAGCTGACCACCAATGTCAGACCTACTGGCTTTGCCAAGGCTTGTTTATTTTTGTTTCCCATAATCTTATTGAAACTGGTTACACAAATTTTCCAATATGAATATTTTTGGGAAATACTAGCATGCATCAACACATTTTACTAAATGATGCTGCAAAGAAATGGTACCTGAAATTTTACAGTAGTTTAGCAAAATGTTTTTTTTCCCTACCTTAATTTTTAAGGAGCATTTTATATTGCAAATATTTGCATCTAATCAGAGAGCATTCTTTGAACATCATGCATAGCCTCATGTTGCTAAACTTTGAAACCGTGTGTACACATTTGCATACTGGAACCACTCAGTAGTGCAGTCAGAACGTACATTTACTTAGAGCGCTCACCCTAATAATAAAGGCTTTCAATTAATGAACCGTAAATACAAGTTTGAACAGCATTAACACATGCACACAAATATTAACTTAACTACAGGCAGTACCCTTCCCTGATCCTTAATTTGGTACTGCAAACTGGAAGCCAAAGGGTTTGTGCTGCGGGGGGTTGGGCCTATTTGTCCCAAGGACAAAATACACATTACAACTTGTTGCCCTTGACCCCAAACAATATGTCTGGGCGTCGGGCTATAGGAATTCCACATCTCTGAAAGGTCGCTTCTTTAACCTTGACCTAGCACCGTACTATTGCTGAAGTTTCTCTCCTAGCACTTCAAGGATGTAACGAGGCTTAGCCGACCCTGCCCTCATCCTAGATGTCTACCCATAAACTGCCAGGGCGCAGCTGGCACTCACGACGCCGTGGGCACAAACCTCCCTCTGCTCGAGCGAGTCCGGCCTGTCTCATTGCAAACCGCTGGATGGGAAAACTATCGATCGGATGAGAGACTCCTACAGCAGCTGTCGATCAGAGATAACCACGATGAAGGAGCAGCTTGGATTAGCCAGATAATACCCAGCTGTTAGGAATCCGTAGGGCGTTGGTGTGACCTTTCACACCAAAGTTGGCTCGGTTTAAACCCATGTCTGCGCAGGTTCCTCTTAGAAGGCGCCCTCTCTCGCATAGTTTGGTTGGTGCGCACTTTATCACGCTTTGGATGAGCACGGCAGGATGGACGGCGTTTTGATAAGCACCCTGAAAAATAAGTGGGGGGGCACCGTCCACCCGCGTGGTACCCTGACTCTTTCCCTGTTTACAGTTCAGTTTAGCATTAAGGCGCTGCATGTAATCACTTTAATGTTCAGAGGCACTTTAACAATTCTGTATTAAAAGTAATGGGCATTGGTACATTTTATAATTTTATTTTAACACTTCAGAGCACAGTGAAATAGGCACGCTGCCACTTTATAGAAGTGGAGTAAAGAAAATTGCTAAGCACAAAGATTGTGTGCAAACATGGAGTTGTCTCACCAGTAAAGAAATGCCCACAGAAACTATGATAATTAACAACAACAGAAAAGCTACTTTTAATATCGTGTTTATGTGGTATCAATGTTCTAGTGTGGCATGTTCTCTCTACATTACTTACACTAGTAGTATCATGTCTGTTGAAAGTGATGACATTTTAGTGATCTTCCTTTATTTTATCTAATTATATATTTTTCTTACGGATCTTATCAACTACTGTGATAACAGCTGTCCATACTCTAAAGATTGTAATAGTTTTTATTAAACATACAGTAAAGACTTACTTACGAATGCGAGTTTCTCTAGTAGACCTGCTTCAAAGAGGCGTAGGATAGCGCCATAAAATCTAGGTCTTAAGAGTAGTAACTTAGCTTATATCTTAAACATCTGGAATTTTAGTGTACATCCTGATTAGGGGCATGTCTTTCTAAACATAGTTTTGTTTGGAAGATACAAGAGCAATTTGTGGCTTAATGGCTGCTGTTGTTTCCTTTCTAATCAGGTTGTTGCTTTGGGTGCCAGGTCATTAGTGGCATAATGGCTGCTGATTTGTTCCTTCAATTCAGGTTGTTCTATAATTCTGTTGTATTGGTAATCTGTTGGTTTCTTTTATTTTCCTCCTCTAAGTTGGTTATTAGTAATTGGAAAGTATCTGGCTTGTAACATGAGCAGTTGGGTGCATATTTTTAATTTTTTGCTTTTCATTTTAATTATTTTGTTAATTTGGCAGTATGTATTCTTTTGAGCGGTTTAACCCAAACCCGTTCGTTCATTTATGTCTTTCCCCATTGTTTCACGCACCTGGTAGAGGCCAACCTAGCCGTCTCCTTTTTGCCAAACATCTGTGACTCCGCAGTCTGAGCAGAACAGCCATATAAGTAGTACAAAGTTTGTGCCTCACAAAAGAAGCCTTCAAAGGCTTACCTAGTTCGAGAGTTTAACTGAAACTGCCCCAAGTTTAATTCAGTTACTTTATTTGAAAACTTGAAGGAAGAGGCCTCACCATCATTCACAACGACGGTATTGGAGTTTCAGTGCTCCTACAGACTTTCAGTTTGCACTCTGCAGTCAGAGAAATAAAAGTAAACCTCAAACTCCATGTTAAATGAATAAGCAGCAATTTGCCAGACTTATCACCTGATATTCGACCTCTGGCAAGAGAAAAAAACGAAATTTTAAATACATCTTGTTGCTCTTTCACCTCCTTAACTCCATCATAGTTATTTTGGGGGTTACCCAATACTTCCAGCACCCGTGCCGCTTTCCCAGGAGTTAACAACTCAACATAAATGTTAAAATATTTTTTTTTAATAAGCCCCACTGTAATACATGAGAATTGTGCTCACAGAGCACCATCATTAGCCTCGCTTAAAGTGGTGAGTCCAACTTACCTTTTTAATCCCCTGAAGATCCCTGCAGCAGGCGCTGCATTGGTGGAGGGTCCAGCAGCTGCTGGAATCCAGTCCTGAGTGCTCAACAACGCTGCATGGATGAGGGGCACAGCTGCAGGAATCTGATCCTTGCTTCCTGGGTCACGGATGGCACTGGATACAGGAATCCGGCCCTGGGTCTCTGGCTGGCACTGGAGGGAAACATGCTCAGTAGGTGTTGCTCCTGGCTGCCCCTCCTCGACAATCCGCCCTGTATCGCAGACTGCATTTTCAAAGGGTTTCCCTTCCTTCCTGCCACACAATGACCTGTTTGGTGACATCACACTTTGTGTTGACGCCAACGTGCTCGTCACTGCCACTGTGAAATGGTTATCATGTGAGCATGCGCCACAGAGTAGAAATGCTTTGTATGCTCATATGATCACCATTTCTTCGGGAAAGCCTGACATGCTGCAGGCAGTACCGGTACTTTCCCTGAGCATGGACAAGTTCTGGTTCTCGAGGGGGAATAAAAAAGAAGTGCTGGTACTCCATACCGGCCCATTTAAAGCAACGCCCACTCATGTCATTTTGTGAGATATTTTTTGTAGATTGTTCCATATTCCTTTTTCAGTAGCCTCACCAGTCTCCCTCTTTGTCACAAGACTGGCACAAGGCTAATATGTCTGCAGTAATTAACTTATTAGCTAAGCTGCCTTTGTAATTATTAGGCAGCAAGAGGTATTTTTAATATGGCTTATTTACTAACTGTTTATATAATGCTTAGGGTTCTCTAACAGTACATCACAACAGTCTCATGCCTAACGTTCGCCCTGGCTTTCTCAGCACCTTTTTAGGTCGAGCATTCAAGACCTCTTGTTAGGTCGAGCATTCAAGACCTCTTGTATATACTTTAGTATATACTTATATGTGTATGTACTATGTGGGCTCTGGAGATCAGCCCTAGGACTTGTCTGCTTCCGCTTAGGGACTTTTTTTCTCTTGTTCAACTGCTTCTATTTAACTGTCTTGATAGAAAACGACCAGCAGAGGTCAGTAAAATACCAGAATCACTTTAGCATTCTCTAGATTCCGGTCCATAGAAATTGTCTTCCACGAGCACCCATAGACAATAATATTTTTTAAAATCTTGTATTTTCAGTGATATGACCACCGAAGGCCCTGATTTTATATTAAAAACAGCTTTGGACTATACCATTTCTAGCTGAAAGGCAATATTTCTCTCCATGTGTTCCCATACCTGGCATGTCACACAGTTTGGTGCTTACTTTTCCTCCATGTTAAAAAACAGTAGATGTTTCAGCACCCAGGCTAATGTGCTGCATATCTAAATACATATAAGGTCCCAAAGGCGATACCGATTGCTTTGCAAATGCTTGTTGTGCTTGAGATCACATTCAAAAACACAAAGCACAAATGGTGACACCACTGAGTTTGCTTTTCAAACAACTTCTTTCTCCAGGCTTAGTCTTCCAACACCACAAAGTACAGACACCCTACATGTATTACTCTTTCAGAATTGCCTTGGCTGAAAATACTTCCACTGAAGGTTATACATTCTTTCAGGAACTCTTCTGTCTTTATCTAGGCAATTTGTTGTTAGCTCCCTCTCGTTCACTTGAAACAATCTATTTTTGAGAGATTTCTAAAGAGCACGGATACTCAAGCGAGTTTCCCTGGTGCTGGCTTCACAGCTATCTGCACTGCCGAACAGTGACACTATTCCTGTTGAAACTCTTTGAGGAGTTGTTAATGTTTTTTTAACACTGTATTTTTGCTGCAGCACTGAAACAGCCATGCTCAGCATCACTGACGACATCCATCGCTCCCTAGACAAAGGTGAAGCCTCCCTTCTCATTCTTCTTGGCCTCTCCGCTGCCTTTGATACTTTAACCATGCTGCCCTACTCAACATACTCAAAATCCGTTTTGGCTTTGACAGAACTGTTCTTAAGTGGTTCACTTCCTTTTTCCTACACAGAACACAACAAATTAAAATCAGTAATTACCTTTCCAAACATCTACCTGTCACCATGGGTGTCCCCCAGGGATCCATTCTCTCTCCCACCCTATTCAACCTCTTCATGGAACCCTTCACCCTCATCCTCAAACAAGCGAAAATTGGTTACCATCTCTATGCCGACGACACCCTGCTTTACTGTAGGATCAAATCCCATGCTGACGTCCTACATCTCAATGATGCCTTGACTAAGATCCAACTATGGTTCCATCATAACCACCTCATACTTAAGCCTAAAAAAACAGAAATCATTCTATTCTTTCCCAAAAACAACCCGCTCCCCATTCATCTCTGGATCTCTGACATCAAAGCCCTCAACTGCTCTCTCTCCACCTCCAACTCTGTCAAATCCCTCGGCATCAGCATTGATCAGAACCTCAGCCTCACCCCCCACATAAAAAACTCGGCCAAAGGTGCTCTCTTCATACTCCAGCACCTCAAAAAAATCAAACCCTTCATTCAAACCGATGACTTTAAATCGGTTGGTCCTATCAAGAATTGACTACGGGAATGCCACTCTCACAGGTACTCCTAAAGTCCACCTTGCCCCTATCGAATCCGTTCTCAACCTTCCTGCCAGGCTGATCACTGGCTGCAAACGATTTGACCGCATCTCTCCCATTCTCAAGGACCTCAAACGGCTGACGATTGAAGGCAGATCCACCAATAAAACTGCTTGCATCACCCACAAAGCCCTGCATCAAAATACCCCATCTTACCTCACCGAAAAATTCCACAAAGTGGGCTGCACCAGATCACTGAGGAGCACCAACGCTCTTACCCTTGTCCCTCCTCTACTAAAAAGGAAGACAACACAATCTTGCTCTTTCTCTGGAAATGCACCCTCTGTCTGGAATGCTCTCCCTAAAGAGTTACGCTGTAATCCCTCCTACCCCCGCTTAAAAAAAAGAGCTCAAGCTGCTCCTTCATAACAAATACTGGAGCTCTTAATTACTTGGACACTGGCCTTCAACTCCCCCTCTGCCTTTTGCAGTTCTATCCCATCCTATCATTCCCTCTCTAATTTCTTCGATCTGTTGTTTAAGCTTGATCTTCTATCTTCTGCTCCATTTAACCCCTTGGCCGCGGTGGTAATTTCGCCGCGGCGCTGGGGAGGAGGGGGGGTTGCGCGGCGCTGCCATGCTTGTGACAGAACCACTCCGTCACGAGCCACGGGCGGGCTGTGCTTATGACAGAGTGGTTCCGTCACCACTCCGCCCACTCACTAATTCGCCCGCACAGGCAGGGAATCAGTGCCGCGTGGGCAGAGCCGCCGCAGCATGACGGGACCACTCCGTCATCAGCACACGCCACCCGTGGCTCGTGACGGAGTGGTTCCGTCACAAGCACGGAAGTGGTTAAATGTATGCGCCACATGTACTTATTGTTTATCTTACTGTCTCAATAGTACCAATGCTATATTTCAACTGAGTCTTTTATATAACTTGTAAAGCGCTCTGATACTCCTGAGTCCAGCCAGAGATATATAAAACCTTTTAAATAAATAAAAAATAAATACCTGAGCTTTCAAGTATGGGAAGAAGATTTTGGCCTAACGGCTGGGGCAGTCGACCTCAAAACTGGAGAGCCAGGTTCCAGTCTCGGCAGGGACGCTTAACATCCTGTGATTCTGAGCAAATCACTGAATCTCCCCATGCCTAATAAAATAATCAATGTGTCCGTCTGTAAGCAACTGTTGCTAATGCAAAGCGCTCTGATATATCCCCCCCCAAATGATTAATCCTGGATTCTAGTGCGGATCTGTGGGGGCTGAAAGCAACTACAGTGCCTGGCACCTGCCCGTACGCAGCGTGGGGCAGGGGACAATCCTTTAGCAACACTCTTATAGCTGGCTTTCTCTCGCTCCCTGCTCTGTCTTTATTTTTTGTGATATGGCTCAGGTCCATGGTGCTCTCTCTGCAATTATGAACAGTTTTGTTTTGTTATCATTGTATCCAAGGAAGTGATCATTCCTTCCCGCTTTCAAAAGTCAGGACATAACATTGTCTTGTTGCCAAGTCACAGTCCAATTTCTCTGCCAACCACAGGAGCAAAACTATTAAGACATTCAAGTGGCCAATCACCTTTCAATATGTAGGGAAGAAAATCATATCTTCCATGACACCTAAACCAGCTTCAGGCTGCATAAAAGATCTAGTACAGTTTCAGTGAATTAAAAGTGCTGAAACTGTACTGGCCTTTGTCATTGAGCTTTCTCTCTTCTAATGACAACAACATAATGCTGTCATAATGTCAAGAACACAACTAGGTCTGCAGAAAGCACTGACTGGCTTTTCCTCATTTATGGGTTCTAGAGGACTTAGGATAAATGTGGGAAAAACCTTTACCATGTGTTCCACGTTAAAAAAGACTGCAATACTTTTTTAAATCAATCAAAGATAAGCTTGACAAAGACCTTTACCTATTTGGGTATTGTTTTTAATAGTAGGGGATCATGGAACACAGCCATCAACACACGCAATTTGGCCTTTTGTCGCGAAATAGGCGCTTTGAAGAAATTTGCTAAAAAAATTGCGCGGTAAGCCGGTCCAGATCCTGCTCAATATTTACGCAGCGAAATGCGTTTCTACTGCGACCTATGGCGCAGGAATCTGGGGCATGGCGGACTGTACAGAGATCCAAATTAGTGAGAATGCTTTTTTGAGATACTTATTAGCAGTACCTAGATCTATCTCTACTACCATCTGCCACAACGAACTTGCTCGGGTCCATGTCACTGACGTAATTAAGATAAGTCCAATATTGCTTTGGCATAAGATATGGACCTCTAGTGAAACAGACTTTAGCAAGGATGTTATTAGAGACTGTATGGGTCTAGCCGCCACAAGAAATATACCGTGGCTTTCTTATGTTAGTAAATTTCTAAACTCTATAGGCCACGCTGAACTGTTTGAAAATCCTACTTCATGTTTTTCAATTACGAAAAAGGCCCTCAAACAATGTTGCCTAGGTTTGTTGGAAGATAGGCGCTCTTATTTAGAGGGAAAAAAGCCAACTATTTCCCATCATCACCTCCTGTTGTGCGGAGCAGGTATTCAATTATACCTATCACCATTATACTCCGCCTATACGAGATTATTACTAACAAGGATGAGGACTGACTGCTTCTTCAGACTGATAACATTCCCCACTGTAAATGATTGGTCTGCCAAATTGATTAATTGCCCATGTGACGATACCTCAAATCAATCAAATATCCATTGCATTTTATTCTGTAAATATTACGAATGGGGAAGAAAGAGGTATTTGATTCCGCTGCTAAAATTATGGGGCCTTAGGCAATGCAGACCAGCCTTGATTAAATTATTTATGTTACAAGATGAAGTCACTGTGACAGCAGTGGCTAAGTTTCTGAAGTATGCAGTTAAATGTAGAGCATCGATGGACTGAATACTTCCTATCAACTATTTTTTATATACTATTTTCTTTCTTTGCTGCTCACAAGTCAGAGTTAAGTGCACCTCCCCTCTGGTCCCCTCACTCTGCTTGTAGTTGGGGCGCTGTTTGGGGTTTTTCACTTGCATTGTTTGATGCTGTGGCGGGTTGATCCGCTTATGATTCATGCTGTGGGTGTTGGCACATGTGTTTTCATTTATTAATGCTTGCTTTACATAGATAATTGGTGCCGCTCTCTGACCTGTTTTTTCTTGCTCTTTTCCGCTTTGGGCCGATCGGCGTTGTTCATACAGGCTCCCGCGATAGGAGCGCGCGCCCTCGAGCGCTAGCTTAATCGGTCCTTGACCGGCAAGGGGCCGCCGCGCACTGCAAAGGAGCCCGGTACCGGCAGCCTGAAGGCGCGCATGGGCTTCCCTGGTACGCCCTGACGTTCAGGCCGGGTGGCTCTCGGCCGACGCGCGCGCCCAAAATGCTGACCAATTGGGCTAGTTTTTGGTATGATTTGGTAGCGTTTGGGCTCCGCGATACCCTGGCTCACAGGAACGCGCGTTTTCGCTCGTTCTACACACCGGCTTGCCCCTTGTGAGATCGCCAGTGAGAGTGGTTGTAAAATTAAAAATGCCCAGAGTGTGCACATGCTCAGGAGATTATAGGGGCCAAGGTCACTGACCTTATTGATTACAGCCTTGCTGAGGGGGTTTAGGTAACATTACCAGACTTTTTCTGCTTCCAGTGTGCTGTGGGCTGACCCCCCCCCATTACCGCCCAAGAGTGTGACCTGTCAGGGTGTTATCCCTTATATCTTGCAGTGTGTGCATTCATTATGGAAGATTGGGTTAAGTACCCAGAGGAGGAAGATGCAGAGGGAGAGGAGATTGCTGATGGACAACAGGAAGCTGTCTTAGAAGACAATATTGTAGAAGCTTTGGATGCCTCTGTCCAAGCTTTAGTGAATCGAGCCATGGAGACTAAGGTCCCTCAGACTGTGCAAAAGGCACTTGCAGTGGCCCTACGCCCCATAAGAAAACAGCTTGAAGGTTTTGCAAAACGCTACGGCTATGATAAGAAGAAGAAGCAAAAGCAAGCAGCCCCTTCTTCTTCCGCAGCAGGTTCGGACGAACAAATGCAATGGCCGCATGCTCAGTCCTTGGCTTCCTATCCAGCTAGAGAGGCTTTGGATCAGCCAAGTACTGGTGGAAAGGCGAAGAGTAAACGGCCAATTTTAGTGGACACAGATACCACCACTACCAATACTGATACCAACACGGACACGGACACCTCGGAGGAACAGCCTCCCCCTCCTAAGAAGGCCAAGGCTGCCCCCAAATCGGCGGAGGACAAGACTGACAAAACCTTTAATTTTGACCCATCAGACATAGTACACCCTCGGTCTTCGGACTGGGTCCCGCCGACGGAGGTCTCTGAGTACCTTCACGAAAACCTCAGGAAGAGTTTCAATAGAGAGGTTCGCAACTGACTGCAGTCAGAGTGTCCGCGTCCAGATATCCCGGACAGTGTGGCTGACACTCCGGAGATTGAAGCCAGTATGTTAACCTTTTTGAAGAAGTTTTCAAAGGACCCCAAACGGGGGTTGGACCGGGCTTGGCGGGGCTGCCAAGACAAAATGCTTGATGTTGTGGGGCCCCTGGCGAAGATCTTAGAGATGGCCCTGGTGGCCAAGGAAGGGGCAACACCTGTGGATCCAGACATCTTGGCTGGCTGGGCTCAGCGCGCTATTTGTCTTATAGGCAATGCAAATTGCGCTATCTCTTCGGAGAGGCGCAAGTCCTTGTTGCTCAGAATGGACAGTAACCTGACGGAGCTTGCGGAGGCTGAACCAGGCCCCCTGGCCGGGGGTTGTCTCTTCGGAGACATTCACCGCCTTGGATAAAGCGCAGAGTGGAATCAAACGCGCCCTCACGCAGGGGGTTTTCAACAGGGCCGGGCGAGGCGGGGGTCGCTCGTCAGGCCGAGGGTTCCAACGAGGCTCCCAAAGAGGAGATTTTGGTCGCGGGAGTGGAGAGTGGGACTCCACCCGCGGTGGCACCTTCTATCCGTCTAGGAGAGAATTCAACAAGGGACGTTTCCAGTCCGGAAACAACAGAGCAAGTTTCAAGTCACACCAGAATTCCGGTGAGTGTAACAAATGTCTCTCAGTTTCCATAGGGGGGGCGCACGCAGCGTTGTCTTCTGCAGTGGCAGGCGCTAACTCAGGATGCTTGGGTTCTGCAGACCATTCAGGGGTTTCAACTAGAGTTCTATTCTCACCCGACGCAAGCGTCTCCCCCGCCACCTCTCCATTTTTCCCAACTAGATTACAGTTTCATAGACAAAGAGGTGGCAGACTTGCTGCAGAAAGGAGCGATCGCTCAATGTCAAAGGAGCCCTCGCGGTTTCTCCAGCAATGTCTTTATCGTTCAGAAGAAAGGGGGTGGCAACAGGTTAGTGCTCAACCTCAAAGAGTTCAACCAGTATCTGACCTACAACCATTTCAAAATGGAAGGTATTCATTTATTGGCAGATTTGCTACAAGACGGGGATTGGTTGGTCCGTCTGGACCTGAAGGATGCATATCTTTCTATTCCGATTTTTCCTCCACACCGCAGGTTCCTGCAGTTTCTCTGGAACAGCCGATGTTACGAGTACTTGGCTCTTCCTTTCGGTCTCTCCTCGGCTCCCTGGTGCTTCACCAAAGTAATGAAGCCGGTGGTAGCCTATCTCAGAGAAAGAGGAGTGCGACTGATTATTTATCTAGACGATATCCTGATCATGGCGCAGGACCAGTCTATTTTGCAGCAACAGCTGACCATGACTACTTTGCTACTCCAGGGCCTAGGGTTTGTGATAAGTCTGAAGAAGTCAGTAGTGGTCCCGTCTCAGGTGATAGACTTTCTGGGCTTCACGATCAACTCCCTGACAGCGCAACTGTGTCTGCCCCAGGCGAAGTTGAGGGAGTTGAAAAAGGAAATAGTGAAGTTGCTGGACAGGCAAGTGGTAACGCTCAGGGCGCTGGCCAGAGTGTGGGGATATTGGCATCGTCCAACCAGGCAATATTCCCGGGCCCTCTGCATTACAGGTCCCTTCAGCGCTTGAAGATCAAGCATCTTCAGAGGGGACTCTCGTACACGGATTCTGTCCCCCTCACGGACGAGGTCCGCACCGAGCTTCAGTGGTGGCTAGGTCACGTGGATGCCTGGAACGGCAGAGCGATCTTCGGATCTCAACCAGAGGTAGTGATCGAGTCAGACGCTAGCAGATGGGGCTGGGGCACGCGCTGTGGAGATGTTTCCACAGGCGGCAGATGGTCGACGCAGGAGCTCGAGCTTCACATAAACTGCTTAGAGCTGCTAGCAGGATCGTTTGCGGTCCTCACGTTATCCCCGAAGCAGACGACTTGTTGCATCCTCCTGCGTCTGGACAATGTGTCCGCAGTGAGGTATATCAACAAGTTGGGCGGCACGAGGTCGTCTCTTCTGGTCCAAATAGCCAAAGACTTTTGGCACTATTGCCTCCAGAATCAGATATCGGTAATAGCGGAGTACATTCCAGGACAGTCCAACCAGGTGGCAGACTGGAATTCAAGACACCTGAGGGATTACAGCGACTGGAAGCTGCTTCCCCAGGTCTTTCACTGGTTGCGGGCGATTTGGGGTCCTTTCCAGACGGACCTGTTCGCCTCCAGGTTGACTTATCAGATTCCCAGGTTCTTCAGTTGGAGGCCGGATCCGATAGCGGCAGCGACCGATGCCTTTCTGCAGGATTGGTCACAGGGGATCCAGTATGCCTTTCCTCCCGTTTTATTGATTCCCAGAGTGATGACTCAGGTGATCAGATAAAAGGCGGAATTAGTCATGGTGACTCCGTGGTGGACGTCACAAGCGTGGTTTCCCAAGTTGTTGCAGTGGAGCTGCGATCGCCCCCGGTTGCTACCGGACTTGAAGTGGTTGTTGCAGGGCCCTCGTCAGGAGCAGCATCCGTTGCTGTTGGTGGGCAGACTGACGCTGATGGCATGGAGGCTTTCCTGGAACAGTGGCAGCTGCCGGGAGTTTCGAGCAAAACTGCCGAGTTCATCAAGCAGGCATGGGCTCCTTCCACCAGGAAACGTTATTCCGCTGCCTGGAAGAACTGGGTGGATTGGTGCGTGGGACGACACCTGGATCCCGTGGGGGCAGAGTTATCCCAAGTTTTGAACTTTCTGTCGGAAAAAGCGGCCGATGGTCTGGCGTACCGTTTGGTCAATAATTTTCATTCTGCTATCTCAGCGGGGCATGCTCAGGTAGACGGGAAACCGGTAGGCATGCATCCGGTAGTCTGCAAGTTGTTGAAAGGAATCAGGGTAGCTAACCCTCCCAAACCCAAGTATACCGGTTTGTGGGATGTCTCTGTAGTGATTTCGTTATTTAACAGATGGCCGGTTAATACTCTCCTGTCCAGGAAACAATTGTCGGCGAAATTGGCCATGTTGCTATGCTTATCGTCTTGCAGAAGGTCTTCAGATGTGAGAGCACTCGACGTTACAGGTAGAGTGTTTACCCCAGAAGGGGTTTCTTTTCATATTACGGGTCGTACTAAAACATTGTCTCGACATATTTCTTATAATTCCTTTCCTGAAAATGAAAAATTATGTGTGGTCCAATGTTTGAAGACTTACGAGGAATGTACGACGGCCTTGCGGCCGCAGGGCTGTACTCAATTGTTGATTGCTATTCAAAAGCCCTTTAAACCTGTAGTGGCTGCTACTATTGCCAGATGGCTTCGCTTCATTATGAAAGAAGCAGGTGTTGATACACAGATCTTTGGTGCTCATTCAGTACGAGGCGCGATGGTGTCGAAATCATATGGTTTGGGATCAAGTATCCAAGATATCATGCGTTGTGCAGATTGGTCATCTGAATCAACGTTTAAAACGTTTTACTATAAGCCGGTGGGAGATATTACTTCAGTAGTATTTACTCAGCGTTAAACTAGCATAATCTGAAGCCTCCGGTCCTGTAATAGAATCAAAAATTTGCTAGCATTCGCGACAAGAATTTTCAATTCTATTAAGGACACGGAGGCGAGGATTATCCCACCCGGCTTAATGTACAGTTTGTAATAAGCTTACCCACCCTATTATTCAGTGATTACGGTGGTGTTATTTCCTTTATTGCAGGATCTGATAAGAAGTTGGATTGATCGACATCGGATGTCAGGATGTTAATCTGAAGCTGTTCTTCCATGTTGGAGGATTGTGATTATTCAAGTTGTTGGACTTGTTTCGCCTCAAAGAAAGAGGATGATGGGAGCACGCAAGGGGTTCTTATGGACTGTGGTGGCGTGCCTATGCTCATGTGTACTCATGGGAAATTAAGTTTGTTTTACTGTTTTGTGAAAATATCCATTTTCATTGGCTGCTGTGTTTTATGCAGTAAAGATTGAGAAGCATAATCCTCGCCTCCGTGTCCTTAATAGAATTGAAAATTCTTGTCGCGAATGCTAGCAAATTTTTGAATCACCTGTAGTTTTTTGATTGACGCTTCACTAGCAGAAAGCAATAGACAATTGCAATAATCTAGGCGACTTAGTATAAGAGCCTGAGTCAGAGTCTTTCTTGCAGAGCCTGGAAAGAAGAGGCCTTTGGGACTCCCTTGGTCAGTTCCATGGGTGCCGATCGATACAGGCCTAGATTGACTGTCTGAGTTCGACCAGTTCGAAAACTTACCATTCAGCGAAGGGCAAAATCTCTTAGTCCTATTTCCTTCAGCCTTCTGAGTAATCCTTGATGGGAAACAGTGTCGAATGCCACGGATAGGTCCAATAGCACCATAATCATTGAGTGGCCTTTGTCTAGAGTCATTCTGATGTTCTCTGTGACCATTTAGCAGGGCTGATTCAGTGCCATATTTGGGCCTAAATCCTGACTGAGAAGGGTCTCGGTTGCCTGACAATTCAACATAACTAGAGAGGTGTTTATTGACATACCTCTCTAGTATTTTACTCAGAAATGGCAAGAGTGAGAGAGGATGAAGATTGGTCTGATCGGTCAAAGGGGCCTCTGTGTTCTTTCGGATAAGCATTTTCTGAGCTGCTTTCCATTCCGATGGAACATAACCTTCTTTTAAAGAAAGATTCAAAAGATGTTAAATCAGTGGGGCAAGTTGAGGAATTAGAGTGTTAGCTATTCTTGCAGGAATCAAGTCGCGCGGGGAGCCGGTCTTCACTTGATGCATTAAAGCTTCTACATCTGTAGTAGTAAGAGGAGGGAAGTTCTCAAGCAGCGTAAGAGAAGTCAATCCTGCTGCATCTATTGTCACAGTGAACTCCCCAAAGAGACAATGTTATCATAAATTAATTCCATTTATTTGTGAGAAATAAGATGCAATGTCGTCACAAAGTATTTGTGAGGGTGCTTCTGCATTCTCACATGCCTTGGGTTTTGTAAACGACTGAAAGATGTTATATAAAACCTTTGGCGCATTACCGGCTAATGTAAGTTGGGTGGAGATGTAATTCTTTCGTAATACTACTGTGATAGCTTGACAGAGAGGTTAGAAACTGGGTTTTATCGCTCACCTCATGAGTGGTACGCCATTTCTTCTCATGTTTTCTACATAGTTTTTTTAATAAGTAGCTGGGGAGTAAACCATCCACCTGAAATACTTGGTTCTGAGGGGGGCCCACTCCCCATAGGGAGACACAGACGGTGTCTCTGCCCTTATTCCTCTGAGGCTGCTAACATTCACTTGTGAATGTCTAGAAGCCCGCACTGTGTCCTCTATTCTTGAGTATCTATGTGGCTCAGTCAACAGCTCTCGTCTGTGCCCCTGGACTCCCAACTTTTCACTTATATAGACAATACATAGACCCTGCTTAGGCAGGGTGATAATGGCATTTCATCAGCTGCTTGTAAGCAGTGTCTGGCATGAGTTGCAATTAGTTGAAGCTTAACTCTGACAGTAGAAAGATAATAGTTGTATGCTGCAGGACTGATCTTCTAGACTTCATTCTTCTAGCATAATGAAATGAAATCTTGTCCATTGCCGACCAAATTTGATCACCTCCTGCAACTGGATGCTGAGGTGAATTCTTTGATATCTTCCAGTTGATAAAGCCCTACAGGATTATCTGCTACCGGGTGCCAGAATGGTCTAACATGGTTATCTCCGTCTTAATTGGCAATAGCTTGAACTGCTAAGATCCCTTGTATTTGGAGCTTGCCTCTTTATTATTCAGTAAATTACATCTAGTCCAATACAATGCAGCCAGCCTACTCTCTAGATCTTATAGGATTTGCCATGTAGAACCACTACTGTGGAGCAGTGGATTTGTATGGGAAAATCTAGAAACTTGAATTGGTTACTGATCAGGACAGAGCAAAAGTGTATTTTAACACCTTTGCAGGAGTGCACCTTTTAGAAGAAACATTTATAGTCTTAGATCCCTAGAAGAAAGCTACTCCCTATGTCTGACAATTTGCTTGTTTTTGTTTTAGGTACATCTGTGCTAGCCCTCGAGTGCTGGAATTCTCTGCCTTCATATTAAGACCGATTTATAACATGCTTAAGGCATGAACAACCATTGGCAATACCATTCGAACTTGACTTTGCCATTGCTTGTTTCCATTGTTATTAGTTATGGCACCAAGCATTGTCAAAGGCAACAGATCACTCCTTCACATCCTCAGATCTGTTGTCTTTGGCAATACTTATGTTATGTTATTTTAATGTATAGAGCGCGCGTATACCTGTCATGGCGCTATGGACAGCGAGGGGGTCTGCGCGAGCGGCTAGTTCTGGAATAGCCAGGTCTTCAAGCCCTTCATAAAGATGATGAGAGAGGGGGAGTTTCTGAGCTCGAAAGGAAGAGAGTTCCAGAGTTTGGAGGTGTAGAAGTGAAAACTGCGCCCGCCCCATTGCACAGTGCAGATTTTTGGTACCTGGAGAAGTTTTGTGCCAGAGGAACGGAGGTTTCTGGGGGGTTCGTACCAAGAAAGCATGTTCTGTAGAAAGATCGGCCCTTTATTGTTCAGGGCTTTGTAGGCTATGGACAGGGCCTTAAATTTGATCCGTTGCTCCACTGGGAGCCAATGCATTTTGCGAATTTCGGCGGTAACAGAGTTGTTTCTGGGGATGTTAAGAAGGAGTCGAGCCGCTGAGTTTTGCACACTTTGGAGTTTTTTTAGGCATTTTTTTTGTGCATTTCCCAATAATCCATTGCAATAGTCCAGTTTAGACTGGACCAAGGCTGTTATTACAGCTTTTCTAGAGTCTGCTGGAATGTATGGAAGAATCTTCCTGATCTTTTTGATAAGAAAGTGACTTGCTGACACAGTGGCATTAGTGTGATGAATAAGAGAAAGTTTAGGATCCAGCCACACCCCCAGGTTCTTGACTTTAGCCACCGGTTTTGGGGGTTCTCCCATCTCCACTGGCCACCAAAGGTTGCCCCAGCATGGTAGTACATTGCCAAAGGTCAGGATCTCTGTTTTATCAGAGTTTAGTTTAAGGCAATGGGTGTTCATGTTTATGTTTATGTTTTGGCAATTTGTATAGCGCGCAATTACCCGGGGGTGTCTCGGCGCTTAAGATTCTGAAGATAGACAAGTGGAGTACACATTAGTGTGTAATGAGGCAGGTTTTTAGTTGCTTCCTAAAGCTGAGGAGTGTGGGACAGGTTTTGATGATGAGGGGAAGAGAGTTTCACAGTCTAGCTGTGGAGATCACAAAGCACCTGTCGCCCCAGTTGGCTTTTTTTGTTTGTTGAACATTAAGAAGGTGTGCTGAGGCTGAGCGAAGTGTCCTAGATGGTACAAGTGGACGGAAAGCCTATTTAAGGAACTGCAGGCCAGAGTTGTTAATAGCCTTATAGGCGATACAAAGTGCCTTGAACTTAGTCCGGCTTTTGACAGGAAGCCAATGGAGCTGGCGGATGAAAGGGTTGATGGAGCTAAATTTGGGGATACCTAATAAAATTCCCGCTGAGGCGTTCTGTACCAATTGGAGCTTGTTTAGAACCTTTTCCTGTGCATTGAGGAGGAGGGCATTACAATAATCGGTTCTAGAGAAGATGAGGGTGGTGATCAGAGTTTTACCTGCTGAGGTGGGGAGGTAAGGGAGAAGTTTCTTAATTTTTCTTAATGTAAAAAAGGAGGTGGATACTACCGCATTGACATGCTGATTGAAGAGCAGTCTGTCGTCAAACACGACCCCGAGATTTCGGACTTTAGTGACGGGTGGAGGTGGAGGACCCATTTCGCGAGGCCACCAAAGGGGGGACCAGCTAGGCTCGAGCTTCCCAAAGGTCATGACCTCCGTCTTTCCAGAGTTCAATTTTAAAAAATTGGAAGTCATCCAGGAGCTAATGGCAAGCATTCCCTCGCGAAAATTAGCTGCAACTGTGTCTCCATCATGATGAACTGATAGGACCAGCTGGGTGTCATCAGCGTAAGTTGTGAGACTGATGCCATGTGACTTTATCACCCTCGCTAAGTCCGAAACGTAAATGTTGAATAAGGTCGGACTTAGCGAGGAGCCCTGCGGCACTCCACACGGAAGGGAGAAGATGGGAGAGAAGAAAGGGCCTAATTTTACGGATTGGGTGTGATAGGCTAAAAAAGAGACAAGAAGATCTTTAGCCTTGTGTTGGATTCCCATCGCTGAGACATGGTCGATCAAGGTGACGTGGTCGACCGTGTCAAAGGCCGCGGACAAATCAAGCAGTATCAAAACTGCCGCCCGCCTTTGTCTTAAGGTCATCCTGATTTCGTCAGCCGCTTTTATGAGGGCCGTCTCAGTTCCATGTCCTAGCCTGAAGCCGAACTGTGTGTCATCAAGCAGATGATTGGTGTCAATGAATTCGGATAGCTGTCTGTTCATTAGATTTTCAAAAATCTTAGAAGGAAAAGGAGACAGGCAATAGGTATATAGCTGGAGGATGATGCGGGGTCCAGAGTGGGTTTTTTCAAAAGCGGCTTAATGATGGCCTTTTTCCAAACGGAAGGGTAAGAGCCTGTGAGGAACATGGTGTTACAAATGTTGGCTATGGCAGGGGTAATGATCTCTGGGATGAGGTTAAGAATGGAAGGAGGACAAGGATCCAAAGGTGAGCCTGATCTGATCGTGGAAATTAAATGAGAGATCTGTTCGCAAGGAATCTGATTAAAATTAAGAAAAGTAGTTAGAGGAATTGATGGTGGAAACATGCACAGAAGTGTTCTGAGTGGGGGAAGGTTTGTGAACAAAGTCAGAAAAAATAGAGGTAACTTTGTCAGAGAATTCTGCCAGGGAGTTGCAAAGGGCTTGCGAAGAGTCAGGGGGTGGGTTAGGGGGATTGGAAAGATGGTTGACCACCTGAAATAGTTTTTTAGCCGAATTGTGTGCCGGTTTGATTTGGGTAATGTAGTAGTTGCTTTTTTCAGAGAAGATGAGAGTTTTGTATTTGGCCAAGGCGCATTTATAGATTTGTTTATCGAGAGGGTTATAATGCTTGCGCCAATGTCTTTCAAGGTTTCTGCAGTATTGTCTTTGTAAACGAAGGGATTCAGAGAACCAAGGGGCAGAAGGAAACCTCCGGTTACGGAGAGTAGTCTTAGGGGGTGCCAAAGCGCTACAAGCAATGTCCAGGTGTGTGAGGTAGTTGCTAGATGCTAGTACCGGATCCGACTCCACCGCATTGAGGGAGTTTGTCAGCATGGAAGTAAGAAAGGGGATGTCGATATTTTTCCAATCTCTGGTTAATGAAGGGGACATGGGTTTGGCTTGTGAGGGAGGGGACCATCTAGGTTTGATGGTAAAGAGGACTGCAGAGTGATCTATCCAGGTGAGAGGAATTGGGGTGGATACCATGATTTCAGTATTGTTGGTAAATATTCTGTCAAGGGTGGGTGAGGTGACAAGTTGGCGAAGTCCAGCTGCCAGCAAATCACTGATGAGGAAGCTTGTGTCTTTGTCAGTGAGGGATTCCAAATAAAAATTGAAATCCCCTAGTATGGTATAGTGAGGAGCTCCAGCTGCGGTCTCAATAAGATTGTTGAGACTCAAGAGGAAATTGATTCGAGGGCCTGGGGGGCGGTAGAGCAAGATACCTGTAAAAGACTGATTGTCGGAGAGACCAATAGAGAAGGAGATTGCTACGCAACCTCTGTAGTAAAGGGCTTAGGTAATTCATCCAATGGTTGATTGTCCGCATGCAAGTTGGAAATTGTGCAGCGGGAGATGTCTCTTGTTAGGTTTCGGACCTAAAGGCTGCGCTTGCGCAGTCTGGGGTCGGAGATTTAATGTCCCTTAATAGCGCTTTGGAACCCGCCTCCCTGCCCTGTCTCTCCTCCATTGGCTGGCTTCCTAAACGGAGGCCAGCCATTGGAGGAGAGATGCGTCACTCCGATTTAGCCCCGTCTTTTTCGGATTTGGGGGCGTAAGTTTTGCTGTTCTTTAGACAGTGGCGTTGTCTGTCACTCAAAACAGCAAAATCACACCCCCGAATCCGAAAATTTTCAGAAGCTTTTAGCCGCCATTGTTGCCTGTCCACCGCCGAGTCTTCAAGTGCAGAGAGCCTCCTCCTCGAGTCGCCCGCGAGCCTGAAGGCAGCACCGCAGTGAAGGTGATCCATTTTCCTGCCTACCCCGGCCGTTGCAAACAGCGCTTGAGGCCGCGAGCCTGAAGGCGGGGTATAGCGAGGGGGTTTTACCCAATAGAGTCGCTGGGACCTGGGTTGTATGAGGTATTGCAAAGAGGGGGGTCCCAGTGAGATTATGTTAATGTATCAAACAAATTATTTTATCAGAAAATAAACACAAATAATATATGCACCAAATGAATCTACAATGTTTTAATCACACGGTAGATGAAGCCAGAATATGGTATCAAACAATTTATCAAATTTTAGAATCTTAAGTGGTTGGATAGTGCCCAAGAACAAGGATGAGTGAAGAGTGAGGATAGTGCAAGTTGGGAAGGTGACATAAAAATCAGAACAAGATCTGATACATTTGCATCTGTATGAAAATACTACAAGGATAATAAATCACACAAGTTATTCAAAACACATGCCCCATAAGTACATATTATGTCATTATTTTGCAGTGGGGCTGCGAAACAAGGAAGTGTTGTCGCCTGAAGGCAGCACGTGCAGAGCGCTCCTCGTGCTCCCCCCCCCCCCATTGTCGGCGCCGCACTCCAGCCGCAACGCGCTGCTTTCCTCCCTCCTAATCCTCTGGCTGGGTTCTGATCGGCAGTTGTGAGTGTGGGGGGTGCCCCCCAATAGCTGCTACGAGGCTAAAATTAAAAGCGCAGGTGAGCGCCGTTCAGGTCCGCGCCGTGCGAAGCTACGCGAGCTCCGAGGCCCGCACAGCGTCTGGGGAGGCAGCTGCGAGTCACGGGGATCAGCCAGGCAGGCACTCTGCGGCTCAATCATTCACCTCGGGCCGCCGCATGGTAGTCTAGCAGTCCCTGGCACCCCTCGCACGGCCACAAGAACTCAGCCGTCTCCGAGCGAGACCCCCGCCCAGGGTGGAGCCACCAGAGTCGTTGTGGAGAGAGCCCCGAGCTTGAACTCAGCAAAAGCTTCACTGGGCCGCCACTAGACAGGGAAGAGGGTGTCGGTGTGGCCCGGGCTGGCACGACTGAAGCTTACAATTCTATTTTTACTGATGTGCAATGGTTCGATGTTGGAGAAATGACACTGGTATTCGTGGCCCAAGCAGCGCAGCACAAGGGGGGGGGGAGTATCCTCGCCGATGGAAGACGTGCCGTCATCCTGGAGCAGGTATGGACTCCCTACTTGTATGCAGCGATGTCGGAGGTCCCCCAATACACTACAGGCTACATACTGTACAGGCAGACGTAGGGGATCAGTCCAGGCGGTAAATTCAGACCTCCGTTGTTGGGCCCGAATCCGGGGGCTCAAGTTGATGCGCCACCTGGCCCCAGGTCCTCCTCACGCCCTCTTCCTCTCAGCCCCCCCTCCCCCACAGTGTTAACCTTGCATCACCACGAACCGTCTGCCCTCCGACACTACTTCCCTGCATTTCTCCACCCTTACATCCTCACCCCCCGACCTCACATCTCCCACTCCTCCGTCACCCACCCTGTCACACCTCCCAGCCTCGCGTAGCCCCCTCCCTCACCTCACCCTCACAGTCGTATCCCTCACCTGTCACGCGCCTGCACGCTCTCACCATCCACTCACTTCCTTCCCACCCCTGCATCACCTTGCCCCCTGCTTCACCCCACCCTTACACCCTCTGCCTCACCCCACCCTCATTTCACCACCCTCGCAGTGTCACTCTGCATCATCCCTGCCCCCTTTCTTCATCCCTCCCTGTGTCTCACCCCACCCTCACCCCCTGCATACCTCCTCCCCCCCGCAGACTCCCAGCGCCTGACCCCATTCATGCTGAAAGCTGGCAGTGTTTGCTGCATCTCGTGATTAACCCCTTCGTGCCCTCGCCCTGCCTGTCGGTGCTGCTGGGAGCTATGCCTGCCCTCATCCGGAGCAGACTCCGCACTCTGCCTTAAACATCTGCCCTTTGCGACTGCCCTTGTACTCGGCACCACTGCCCTGCCCCTACCTACGGGGGGCAGGAGCCCCCAACGCCAGAGGAGCCCGCTGGGGGGCACTGAGCAGTGCATCTCAACCCCCCAATGCAATGGTCTCGGCATTATTAAAGGTAGAGCTATTGGCATTGCTTATGTTTAAAAAAAAAATGAAAAAATGTCATAAGCAATGCCAATAGCTCTACCTTTAATAATGCCGAGACCATTGCATTGTAAATGCTTGTTTATGTACTGTTATGGCAATCTGAGTGTCGTCGGCATAAGACGTGAGGCAGAAACCAAAGCTCTGAATAAGTGGGGCCATCTCTGAGACATAAACGTTAAAAAGTGAAGGGCTTAGGGATGAGCCCTGGGGCACTCCACAAGGAAGGGTGTACGCATCCGAGCGGAAGGCGTCCAACTCAACCGTGAGTCTTCTGTCTTTAAGGAAGGAGGATAGTAGAGCCAATGCTGCGCCCCCGATCCCTATTCTCTCAAGCCGCACATGCAGGAGAGAATGGTCAACCGTTTCAAAAGCGGCTGACAGATCGAGGAGTATGAGCACGGCTGTGCCGCCCCGATCCATCGCCATCCTGATCTCTTCAGTGGCTTTAATCAGGTCAGTCTCCGTGCTATGTTCACGGCGAAAGCCAAACTGAGAGGAGTCCAGCAGGTCATTGTCATTAATGAATTGAGTCAATTGAGAATTCATAATTTTATCAATTATTTTGGCTGGTAGAGGTAGCCGGGCGATGGGACGATAGTTGTTAGGGTCCGTTGGCTCCAGCAAGGGTTTTTTTAGTAATGGTAAGATGGGGGTATCCTTCCGGATCGAGGGAAAGCATCCGGACCTGAACATGGAGTTATAGATATATGTGAGGCCTGGAATAACCAGATCAGCAATACTTGTTTTTATGCATGGTTATATATTCATACAAATCTCTTTTCGGTGTAGTTGCAAATAAAACAAATAAAAAAATCACTGCAGCTTACCTATTGACTTTGCCATTGCTCTTGTTGTTTTTTATTTTAGCATTGTGATTCATTTGGGCAACAGGAATCACAGTCTGAGAAAACATGGTTGTTGGGCTATCCTACTGGTGGGACTTTTGTTCTAGTTATTCTTGTCGCACCTACTGCCTTGGTCTGCATACAGATGTGTGTTGGTTTATGCGACTAGGAGCACTTTCAGATATATAAAGGTGTTGGACCTGGCCCTCTCTGCAGGGCCACCTGCAAACCTTTTGCTTTCCTTAGAGTCCTAAGGCCACTTTTGTTGGCCTTAGGACTTTATGCACTTTACCAATGCTAAATAGTTCTAAAGTGCGTGCATATTTGAATGTGCGCTCCTATGTGATAATAAAGAAAAAGGCAGCTCCATAAGGCAAAGTATTTGCCTAGAATCACACAATTTGAGACCAGTTCATGGGTCAAGTACATTACAGTTAGGCCGAGCAGAATATTAAAGTTACTAGATCTGTAGGTTTAGTAACTTTAAAAAAAAAAAATTCGAGCCCTGAATAAGGTAGTAGACCCTAGTCATTTGCACCTGAACTAAATACTTTCATACTGCCCCTGTTGTGTAGATAGTCTGCTGTAATCGCCTCAATTGTGGGGATAGAAAGTAGCCTGTAGAGATTAATTTCTTTATGTAGTGGGTCTGTCTGCAATTATTTATTTTATAGCTAGAGTGGCTTTGTATTAGTTTCTATGCACATTTTTGACTAACTTTTTATTCGGTATGTAATAAAATACTAAAAATTGGCCAAACACTCTTATTTCCATCTACTGCATGTGGCTCTTTAACATTTGGGTCACTCATTTCCTTTCGTTTCACAACCTACTTAGGCATCTTTAAACTGACTTCCTTGAACCCCGCTCTATCAGACAGCGGTTCATACCTCGAACTTAATCCATGCAGGCCCTCCATGATCCATTGGCAGCATGTTGTGATGCAAGTTACTCAGGTGACTCAGAGGGGACACAACAGCAGGTTTATTTAGTGTCTTTATTTCAAGCACAAGGTCCATGTTGAGGTCCCATGAGGAACTACATATATCCTGCTCAGCTTTCTGCTCTACTGGACAAAAAGGCACGGGTGAAACCAGGGAAGAATGAACGTTCCAAGCTTTTACATCACACACTAAATTATTCAGTTCACTCATGACAAGAATGAGGTCACACAGGATACTACACAGCATTCAGCACTGCTAATCAGACCATTTTACTCAACACTCGTGTAAAACGCCGCTCTTAAGTGGATTTCTTACCTCCCGCAATGTTCCTTCTCATTCCTTGGGAGCGATTTGATCTCCATTCACTTCTTCACATGGCCTATCCTCCCTTTCTTGCCAACTCCAGATCCCAGTACTCTCTTAGTCAAAAATATGCTTCACTAAACTTCCCGTCTCTTCCCAAAACTCCCTATGCCTTTCATCGCTTCTCCCAGTTACTTGATTCCCTCTCCTGGAATACTGACTTGAGTGACGTCAGAGTCAGTCCCTCGTTATTAGTTTCAGGACACTTTTCAAATTCCATCTTCTCAGCGTTCAAACATCACAAAACGGGCACATATCTGCATCCATTCCTCACTTATGATCTTCCATGCACCAAAACCCAATCTGTTCCTAATTAACCATCACTTTTTGCGATGGGAGCCACATGCCTTTAAACGCAAACTGAATCATCCTTTTGATTTGATCTGATTTGAGGTTTGTAAAGCGCAACGCTTGCCCGTGGGCATCGTGGCGCTGCCTTCTACTTATATACACTGCTACGGAGATGCGCTACAGGGGAAGAGTGAACAACCAAGTTTTAAGTATTTTTTTTCTGAAGATGAGGCAATTGGGCTGATTTCTCAGGTGCCATGGCAACTGATTCCAGAGACGGGAAGTGGCGTAGGAAAAACGTCTGCCGCCCCAAAAGGTATTCTGAATAAAGGGGACCTGTACTTTCTGCGCTGTGGCTGATCGAAGCAATCAGTAGGGGTGTGCCAGAGAATTTCTTTTCTTTTTTTTTAAAAGGCGGGGACAAAATGTTGAGTATTTTATGAGCTGTGCAAAGTGCTTTAAAGGCAGCTCTCTTTTTGATAGAGAGCAAGTGTAGTTCTTCCATAACCTTAGAGACTGGTTCAAATTTGTTGATCTTTTTTAGTAGCCCAAGGGTAGTATTTTGTAGTCTCTGAAGTTTTCTAAGAATTCCCTCCTGGACACCGACATACAGGGCATTGCAATAATGCAGTTTGGATAATGCAAGGGAGCTTACCACTGTTTTCTCCAAATCCAATGGTAAGAAAGTAAGAATTTTCTTCAAGGTTTTTAGAACAAGAAAACACGAGATTGAGTTGACTGACTTGATCCTTAAAGGTAAGGTTGGAATAAAAAATAATTTCCAGGTTCCTTGTTATTGGTACAGGAATGGGGAGTGCCGAGGGATTGTGGCCACCAAGCATCATTCCAAAACAGCATGTTCCGTCCGAAGAGAAGCACCTCTGTCTTTCCAGAATTTAGTTTAAGACAGTGGGAGCTCATCCATTTGACTATGGCGCTCATACACCTATTAAATTGAGAGACTACCTTTGTAGAATGGTAGGGCCGAATTCGACCAAGAACCCTTCAGTATTTGCCCGGCGTTAGCCGCCTCTCATACCATTCGAGATTACCAAACAAAGAGGCAGGCGCTGGAGACAGAAGGCAGGAAACAGGAGTTTATTCCGTCGGAGCAGAACACGTCAAATCAGACAACAGGGTATCTTCTCGAGGTGCTCTAAACGCATCCTTGAGGCCTGGCCTCTTATACACAGGTTTATTGCTTTATTACATGGAACACATTCTTGTTAATACTTTGATGTACGGAAAGGCATCCTCGGAATCTCCGCTCCAAACCCGTTCCCACACATATTTACAGTAAAAGTCCCCACCCCGATCTCAGTAGGTGATGACTATCGCGCAGCTGGATATCCCGCCGGCTCCCGGAATGTGTGCCGCTGATCGGATCTCATGGGGTGGGGGCTTTTATCAGTCATAGATTCTTTGAAGAAGGACAGCTTCCTACTGTAAGGGGCAATAATCTGTATCTGCAGGGCTAGGTGATGGCCTGGGATCGGGCGGGACAATCGGACACAGAGGAAGGGGGTTCATCAAAGGATGCGTGATCATTAAAGGGACGGAGGGAGGTGTTAGTCGGGTACGGGATGTGGCTCCGAGGCAGGGCCGCGCTGAAGGGGTGGTTTATGGCCCAAGCATGTGAGAACGTGGGCTGTCAGCGCGCGGATGATGCTGGCGGGGTCAGAGAGGGAGAGAGAGAGAGACGCGCTGGCTATCGGCAGTGGGCAGAGAGGCCATGGCGTTCAAAATGGCTGCTACTTACGCGCACATTTGAGCTAAAAGGGGACAAGATGGCGCCGATAATGTTTACGTCGCAATCTAGATTTTAACAGTCCTCCCTTTTCAACATATCTAGCCAGCTTGTCAATTTATGTCTATCCCCATCATATTACGGATTTCTACATCATACAAAGCTTTCATGCGTTCAGCTTCAAAGTTCGGAGTCTTAGGGCAAACACAGTTAGCAAATAGTGAACACAGAGGTGGCAAGCATTGAATACCCAGGCAGAGTCCGCATATTACGACGATTGGTATCAGTACAATCATGAGCAACCTCCATCCCCAGTCCTTTACAGTACTCCAGAACCAACTCCCGAGCGACCATCCTTCTTGTTCCTGATGAACTTCTGAGGAGAGTCTGTGGAGGTGTTCGATGGCCTTGTAAACGGAGGGTGAATTGTCTGGTATGTAGGTACAACAGCTGGAACCGATGATACGACATGCTCCTCCACGGCCCGCCAGAACCACATCCAGAACAAGGCAGTTTTGAAGAGCCACCAGACGGACCGCCTGAAGCTCGGCTGTATTGTTTGTGAGGATACCAGCTGTAATGTTCATCGTTGTCTCGACTGCCTGGGATAAATGTCGACTGTTCGCCATCGGACCCCAAAGTGGAACAAGTCCTTTCATTGCATCCAAGAATTGTGCTCCAGTGGAGTCGGCCTGCTCGATGTCCTTTGCTCGCCTCTGTCGGTGATGGTTTGCCGGAGCCACATAGGTTGGAGGAAGGATGAAGGCTATGTAGCAGGTACCTCCCCAGCCCTTTGGGAGCCAGGTGTAGGCTTTTGTACCACAGACGAAGTACATGTTTGGAGAGGTGACAAAAGAGGGTGGGTCGGTTGAGTACAAAGTTCTGGTGATGCGGCAAGTGCTGTGGCCCACCATTTGTGTCCCATGGCCTGTGATGCATACGAGGCCCGAGACATTGACGACAGATAGGGCCACAGTCAGGGTGGCAGCTGTTCGTTTCCGGAGGTAGGAGAAGGTGGGTCTGGCTGGATTGTTGAATATTTGCATCTCCACCCTTTCTTTGGCGGGGATGTCCATGTGAACAGAGGCATTGGAGGATAGAGGGCAAAAAGGAGCAGCAGCTCTCCCGGTTTTGTTCAGTCAGACTCCATGATAAAAGTGTGACATAGTTTCGCTGGAAGTGGCGTTGTCTCTGTAGCTCTCTTGCAAGAGGATCAGCCAGGCAAGGCAGGATCCATGAACAGAGAAAGGTGAGGGGATGAAGGGGATGGAATGTCCGGTGGCATGTGGTATCAACCCACAGATCCAGCAATTCGTGGCATTTGCAGCAAGGTTGTGTTGGTGCAGCAACTGTACGAAGGAGTTGTTCCAGAACTCCTTACGCCTTTCTTGGATTTGAGGTGAAAGAGAGACCAGGTAGTGTTCTTTCATGGTGGTAGGCTGTGCAGTCGTTAGAAATCTCTTATGAGCCGGTGCGTTCTCTTCCACGATCCAGAAGGTAGTAATGAGGAGGAGGCAAAAGAGAAGAGTGATAAGAAGAGCAATAGTCTTTGAGCTGTGCAAACTGTCAGTTTTCGGGTTCCTGTAGCGGGTCTTCGGATGTCCGGTTGCTTCCATCATCTTCGTATCGGGCGCTTCCATCATCTTCAAGGTGCTCGGTAGCGGGCAGAACCACAGACTTCGTTTGGTTTCTCTCCTGGCAGCCTTTGTAGTGTTAGGCCGCCGCTCTGAGAATGATAACTTAGTCAGTGGTCTACTTAACCGAAGCTCCCTCCTTTCGTCGCAGGTTATACCCTTCTCTGGATGGCACAGTGGGATCAGGGAATTTCGCCAATTCGAGTGTCTCTGTTTCAGGGTAGCAGCTCAGGGATGGTCGGTCTTTGTTCAGGAGCTCTTCCTGGGTGCTCACGTCTTTGGTCGACGTCAGGGCCGGAGAGATTTTCTTGCAATGATGTGCATGCAGCCAATTTCGCTTCCCCTCCACTCGAAGAACTGTTCGGGTGGTGATCAAGACTTGCCAGGGGCCCGTCCAGCGGGGTTCCAGACTCTTCTCCCGCTGGAAGTTCCGAATCAGGACGAAATCTCCAGGCTGGATGGTATGTCCGGGGCCCCTGGAAGCATCGGGGATGGCCTGCAGCACCTGATGATGAATAACAGACAGTGTTTTAGTTAGGTTATACAGGTAGTCAGACATTAGGACGTCCGGGACGTCGTGAATAGATGTCGGTTTGGGTGCGGACGAGATACTCATGGGCCGGCCGAAAACGACCTCGTAAGGGGTCAAGTGGTGTTTGGTGGGGGTGGAACGCATTGACAGCAATGCTAGGGGGAGAGCGTCTGGCCATTTTAGTCCTGTGGTAGCCACTATTTTCGCCAGTTTTAGTTTCAATGTGGCATTGTGCCGCTCGACCAGTCCAGCAGATTGGGGGTGGAAAACTGCGTGGAATTTCTGTCGTACCCTCAGTCCTTTCAGGATGAGCTGGATAACCTCGGCTACAAAATGGGGGCCATTGTCACTCCATAAAATACGGCAAAGGCCGTAGCGAGGGAAGAACTCTTTCAGTAGTACTTTTGCAGTGGCAATAGCAGTGTTGTCACGCGTCGGGTAGGCTTCCACCCATTTGCTAAAAGCGCACACAACAACAAGTACATACTTCAGTCCTTGACATCTCTCTAACTGAATATAGTCCATCTGTAGGACTTCAAATGGATGGTTGGGGACCCCAAACCCTCCCCGGGGTACGACAGTTCCTTTCCCAGGGTTGTGTTGCAGGCAGACTAGACATTGTTGGACTAATCGTTTGGCTGAGTCTGTAATTCTATCGTTATGCCAAACTCGGGAGACAAGTTCGGCCATAGGGGCAGATCCTATGTGTGCAGGGGAATGGGCCATCGTCAATATGGGGATCAGGTACGAGTTGGGTAGCAACCATTTGTTCGTGTCTTTTGTCCGCCAGCAGCCTTCATCATCCTTTAATCCCACCCGTGCCCATTCAGTCAATTCTTGTGGTGAGCTGGCCATTTGGATGTCCCTAATAGTTTCCCTAGCGTCCGTCCATTTTTCTGCTTGTGACCTAGTCACATACATGCGAGTCGTCGTCCTGTTCTCAGCTGTGGTTCGGGCAGTGATGTCGGCCAGTGCATTTCCCTGTCCAATGATGTCTGTCACCTTTTTGTGTGCTTGGCATTTGATTACGGCAAGTTGTTTGGGGAGGAGAACCGCTTCAGTCAGAGCGGAGACTAGATCTCCGTGCAGGATGGGCGTGCCATGAGATGTCAGAAATCCCCTCTCCTTCCATAAGAGCCCAAAATGATGAACCACCCCGAAGGCATACTGGCTGTCCGTGTAAATGTTTGCTGTCGTCCCCTTTGCTAGGATACATGCTCGTGTGAGGGCAATCAGTTCTGCCGCCTGGGCGGATCGTTGCGTGATGCGGACGGTTTCAACTACAGTTCGGGCTGTGGTAACTGCATAGGCAGGTGAGGTGGTGCCGTCGGGGAGTTTAATGCAAGAGCAGTCTACCCATAGCTCTCCGTCAGGGTTTGGGAAGGCAGTGTCTCGGAGGTCAACTCTACTCCTAGTCTCTTCGTCCGTGAGGGTCACACAGTCATGTATTGGGGGCACATCGGGATCGTTTTCAGGCAGAGGCAGCAAGGTGGCTGGGTTCAGTGTGGTGCATCGTTTCAGCGTGATGTGAGGTGCGAGCAGTGTCAGTTCGTACCCAGTCAGTCGCGCGCTGGTCAGGTGTTGTGTCTTTGTCTGGTTTAGGAGGGTGTCAACAGCATGAGGCACTAGTACCGTGAGGGAATTCGAGAGTACCATCCCCTCACTTTGTCGGATAGAGACAGCAGCAGCGGCTACTGCTCGAAGGCAGGCAGGCAAAGCTCTTGCTACAGGGTCAAGAGTGGCAGAGAAATAGGCACATGGTCGTTGTTTGGGGCCAATGGACTGAGTCAGGACAGACAAAGCGCATCCCTCCCTTTCGTGAGTGTAGAGAGAGAAGGGCTTTGTATAATCAGGGGTTCCTAGGACGGGCGCTGAACAAAGGGCGTCTCGTAGTTCCTTGAAGGAGGATTGACATTCAGGGGTCCAAGAGAGCGGGAAGGGGACATCTTTAGCCAGTAGGGAAAGTAGTGGTTTCACAATGAGGCTGAAATTTGGCAACCATTGTCGGCAGAAGGAGGTGAGGCCTACCAAAGAGCGAACTTGCTTCGGGGTTTTAGGGATAGGGGTCTCTAGAATAGCCTGTATTCGATCGGGTGTGAGCTTTCTCCTGTCTTTGGACAAGAGGTGGCCTAGGTAAGTGACTTGAGGTTGGCAGAATTGCAACTTCTTCTTGGAGACCTTGTGGCCGTTTTCCGCCAGGAAGTGCAGGAGTTGGATGGTGGCTGTGACTGCAAGTGGAGTGGTGTCGGCCGCCAAAAGGATATCATCGACGTACTGTATCAACACCACTCCATCCGGCAATTGGACTGCATCCAGCTGTCTCTTGAGGGCCTGGCTGTAGATGCTTGGACTTTCAGTGTAGCCCAGGGGTGCTCTGCAAAATCTGTATGAGCGGGATTTTAAAGTGAAGCCGAAAAGGTAGCGCCTGTCCGAGTGAATGGGGATGGAGAAGAATGCGTTCTTGAGGTCGATTACCGTGAAGGTGGTGGCAGTGGAAGGAATCAGGGTCAGAATGGTGGTGATGTCTGAGACTACAGGGTACTGGGGTACAACCACTTTGTTGACTTCTCGTAGGTCGATGATGAAGCGGTACGCTTTTTCATCTCCCTCACCCTGCTTCTTCACAATGGGTAGGATAGGGCTGTTGCAAACATTGCTAACTACTTCTTCTACCACTCCTGCATCTACCAGGGACTGGATGATTTTTACCAACGCCTTCTCGCCTTCGGGCGATATCCGATACTGCGGGAGTTTGGGGAGTACTGCGTCCTGTCGAACAGTTATGTGTACAGGGTCTATCATCATGCGTCCTACGTCTGAGTCAGTCTTTGCCCATAGGTAAAGAGGTAGGGTGTCGAGTAAGGACAAGTCAGTGTCAGTGATAGAAAACATGCGTTGTGTGCGACAAGATCTGAGCAGTGTTGGGTTGTCGTACAGAATGACTCGAACTCCGTCTTGTGAACACCTAATAGTAGCTCGAAAATGTTTCAATAAGTCAAGTCCCATAATGGCGTCGGGGGTGTTGGAGGAGAGCAAAAACGTCGTGTCAGTGGTGTTATTGTCCAAGTTAAAAGAGATCGGTGTGGACAAGGGATTAGTGGAGGGCGTTCCATCAAAACCTATTGATGTCACATGTGAGCCAGACAAGGGTGCCCTGGGAATCAATCGTTTAGACAACGCACTACGTGTTGCACCAGTATCTACCAGAAATGGAGACTTCGTACCTAGGACCTTAGCGGTGACATAGGGGCCTTGCTGGTCAACATAGAGCTCGACTGGATCCCTTCCTTGCCCTTGGCAGTCCTATGCAAAGTCGTGGGCATTGTCGCAGTCAGACTGTTGGCACTGATTCTGTCGGGGACGGTCAAACGTGTTCGGTCTACCAGGTCTGACATTGTTGGTGTCGCTTGTGTGCCCTCGTCCATGTCCTCTATTTCTCGGCCCGCCCGCTACGTCTCTCGTGTCTTTATTTCTGAGTGCTTCTTGCAGAACTGGACATTGAGATTTCCAATGGCCAAATCCTTTGAAAACGCACACTGGTTCTCATCGAGGTCTGTTCGTGGAGCGCCGGGTGCGGGTGTGCGGTCTCTAGGGGGTGGATTTCTAGGAGCATTCGACTGGTAGTTCCCTCTATACTGTTCCCTTCCTATAGTCACCCCTTGCAACTGAGCAATCATTACCCTCTCTTTCAAGTCCTTTTTCTTTTTCTCAGTCGCTTGATCGTTCTCGTTCTTTTGTCGCTCATAGTATTGAGCCATCTGAAGGATAGCTGCGGGCTTGGAGGCCGCCCAACTACTCTCGCTAGTCTGTAGTTTCTGCGAGACTTCTGGTGTCAGGCCTTTCACATAGTTCTGGACAAACAAGTGATGTCCGGTTGCAGTGGTCATGTCCTGGCCGCTGTAATCGGAGAACACCGTTTCAAACCGGGAGAAGTATTCTGATACGTCTTCCTGGGGTTTCTGGCGACAGGCCGTTACTACCGACCAGTCCCCCTTCCTTTCTGGGACTAAGGTTTTTAATTTCTGCACGATCTTATCTGGTAGGTCTAGAATGGCTTTCATAGGTTTCTGTCCCGGCTCTCGCTGTTTGTCTACATCACCGAGTTGTATCCAGGTATGTCCGAACAGCTCAAGGTGGTCGACTTTCCGGATTTGCTTCCACACATCAGCTGGCAGACATAACCCGAAAAACAAAACGATATCCGCTAGGGTCATAATCGTTGAACCCAGAGTGGTGGCTAATTCTGTATAGAAGGCTGTGGGGTTCTTTCGCAGATCAGGCAAGGACTTTCGGAAAGTCAGGATGTCTTGCCGATCCCATGGTTGGTAAACCCAGTTGTAAACTACCCTCCCTCTCGCATCTTGGTGGTTAATATCGTCGTGTGTTCCCTGTCCTCGTGGGAGAACCCAATAGGGAGCGGCCTCCTTTATGGGCATCATAGTGTAATTTTTTTCTACTCTGGCTTCAGTCACTGCAGGAGTCGTGGTGTTGGTCTCTGGTTTCAGTTCCGTGAGGTGGCGGAAAACTTCGAGCGTACGCGTGAAGAGGTTCGCCACATCACACTCGCCTCCATCTCCGACATCAATTTTCCTATACAGAGTCGTTAGGTTTTCAGGGCCTTTTCCTTGGTAACGGTCCTCGTAGGCATTAAGGGTGTGGTAACAAAGGCGTACGACAAAGTGTCGTCTGTGGCTATTGGCATATGTATTGTACATATCCGTTATATAATCCTCGCTTTCCTTTCGCACCACCAGTGTCTTTACAATCTTATCGATCCCAGCTCGTTCATCCTTACTTAATCTATTCGATCTCGCGGGGTCTTTCCTCCCCGCTTCGGGATCACCTGAAGTCGCTGCTCGCGCTGCGCTGAGTGCGAGGGGTTCGGTCGGCGCAGAGGCCATGAGGACCGAGGCTCCGGCACTACTCTCGCCTGTCGTTGGGGGTTGCGGGTGCTGTGCTAAGGGTTGGGAAGGGGCATATGGAGGGGGCATGTAGATGATCGGGGGACCTAGTAGTAAATCATCGTTCGTTCGCTGTTTCGAAGGTAGCTCGGGGTAAAGTGTAGAGGGTGTCCTGACGGAACACTGGCCTGACGATTCGGAATCTTGTTTTAGCTTGGTTTCCTCTCTTTCTTTTATTTCTTCCTTTAATTTGTCAGCGGCCAGGTGAGCTGCCTTGCGTAATTCCTTTTCTAACCTGACCTCATTTCTCTTCTTTCGCTGTTCTGTTTCTTTGCGCCACATGCCGAAGCTATCGAGCATAGTGGGTGTTGTCTTATTGTTATAAAGGGCTGTTTCCAGCGCGTTTATTTTGTCGTTATCAAAGGATCCTATCAGTGGCCACTGACTTCCCCGATCCTTTCTCGTGTATTTATGCCACAGCTTACTATAAGCCACGGTGACTAGTCCATATTTAGTAAACATGTCCTTATTAGGGGTGCCCTCCAGTGGAGCCGGATGGTTCACCTCTAATAAGCGGTCCGGGCTGAACCAACTACCAACAAACGGGGCGAAGACAGGCATGACGGGTTACAAAGGGGACAAAAGTCTGCACTACCTATCCTTCACTATCCGCAAAGACTAAACAGAGTATTGCGACCCTGTGCTTATTTGTGAATAGAGAATAACCCAAAGAGAACCAATTCCGAACGATCAATGTTCGGATAAACAATCAATCAAATGAGGGATAAAAATAGGCACAACGGATTACAACGGGGGCAAAAGCCTGCGTTACCTATCCTTAACTATCTGCAAAGACTAAACAGAGTATTGCGACTCTGTGCTTGTTTGCAAATAGAGAATGATCCAAAGAGAACCAATTCCAAAACAGTAAATGCTTGGATAACAATCAATCAAATGGAGAGGGAAGCAGGCACGACGGATTACAAAGGGGGCAAAGGCCTGCGTTACCTACCCTTCACTATCTGCAAAGACTAAACAGAGTATGGCGACTCTGTGCTTGTTTGCAAATAGAGAATCTCTCAGAAACAATCAAATGAGTAATACTAGTGTTTTCAAACAATCAATTCGCAATTCGTCGTGTTACACGACCTTACCCGGACCGCATGGACAGTTTCTCGTCTTCCGCTTCCAGCGCCCGATCGTCCTCTATTCTCCGTAATTGCTGTGGCACTCCTGATGGTTCCCAGTTAGGACCGTAGATCACTCGAGAAAGGTCTGCTCGGAACCAGTGAAGTTCGGATGATCGGCTGCCAGACGAGGGTCTATCGGGCAGGAGCTCTTCCCGATCGTTGCAGTCGTTCACTCTGTCGTCGGGACCTCTCCCACTGGATCCACGCGTCGCTGATGGGCCCCACGTTTGGGACGCCAATTGTAGAATGGTAGGGCCGAATTAGACCAAGAACCCTTCAGTATTTGCCCGGCGTTAGCCGCCTCTCATACCATTCGAGATTACCAAACAAAGAGGCAGGTGCTGGAGACAGAAGGCAGGAAACAGGAGTTTATTCCGACGGAGCAGAACACGTCAAATCAGACAACAGGGTATCTTCTCGAGGTGCTCTAAACGCATCCTTGAGGCCTGGCCTCTTATACACAGGTTTATTGCTTTATTACATGGAACACATTCTTGTTAATACTTTGATGTACGGAAAGGCATCCTCTGAATCTCCGCTCCAAACCCGTTCCCACACATATTTACAATAAAAGTCCCCACCCCGATCTCAGTAGGTGATGACTATCGCGCAGCTGGATATCTCGCCGGCTCCCGGAATGTGTGCGGCTGATCGGATCTCATGGGGTGGGGGCTTTTATCAGTCATAGATTCTTTGAAGAAGGACAGCTTCCTACTGTAAGGGGCAATAAACTGTATCCGCAGGGCTAGGTGATGGCCTGGGATCGGGCGGGACAATCGGGCACAGAGGAAGGGGGTTCATCAAAGGATGCGTGATCATTAAAGGGACGGAGGGAGGTGTTAGTCGGGTACGGGATGTGGCTCCGAGGCAGGGCCGCGCTGAAGGGGTGGTTTATGGCCCAAGCATGTGAGAACGTGGGCTGTCAGCGTGCGGGGGATGCTGGCGGGGTCAGAGAGGGAGAGAGAGAGAGACGCGCTGGCTATCGTCAGTGGGCAGAGAGGCCATGGCGTTCAAAATGGCTGCTACTTACGCGCACATTTGAGCTAAAAGGGGACAAGATGGCGCCGATAATGTTTACGTCGCAATCTAGATTTTAACACCTTGTTAATGTCGTTATTTGTTGATAACACAATTAGGGTATGGTAAGCATAAGAAACTGTGGAGAAGCCAAACAATCTGATCAAATTTAAAATAGGAGCTGTAATAAATGGGGCTCTCTGTTTGGCAGAGGTAGGTTCCTTTGTCCAAGTAGGGATACACTTCTAAAATGACCCCTACTCGCCCCACCCCCTTGGTAGCATGGTACGAGCAGACAGGCTTTTATCAGAGGCAGTGTGTAAAGCATTTGTGCACACATACAGTAATACAGTGAAAACACTACAAATGGACACAACAATAGTTTAGAACAAGCATTGGCATAGCCAATAGGTCTCGCCTTTGGGACCTTATAAGTGTATAACCATGCAGCACATTATCAGCCAATGTCAGCGCAGGGTGAGCTATGGGTGCATTACCACAGGTAGTCACTAGAGGTTCCTGGATAGGAATATCCAGCACTGGGTGCACTAGGTTGCACTACCACATGTCGTTACTATAGGTCCCTAGAGAGCCTGACTTCAGCTTTTGGGGCTGCACTACTACAAACTGAAGGAGAAAATGGAGCCAAGAGTGCTTGTTGCAAGATTGACAGAACCCAGTGTGTTTCATGGCTCTTCCCACAATTGTCTGACACCTCCGTACACCCCCCAGCCATGTAAGGTGTATAACAGCAATTGGAATATTTCACATCAAGGCAAAATCTGCTCTCTTACAAAAGTTATATCTTAAAAACTAAAACATATTCAATCAAATATGCAACACTCTGAACTAATAACTTGATCTACATTACATATAGGTAAGGAGCAATTAGAAAAATATTTTTTGAAAGCCATATAACATATAACAGACAGGGAGTGAGTAGTGGCCATTCAATAAGTTTAACATTTTTCATCCCATTTCTGAAGTCCAATTTATAGAAAAACACATGTTATAATATTAAAAGCACAGCTTGAAGCAACAGGATACCCGAATGAGTGATAAAGAATGGACGTGATTAGGATTTGCAAATAATATAAGATTCCTCTGAAATTACCAATAAGCAATAAATCCTAGTTAATTTGTCAATTTCAAAGAATGGAAGTTTCTGTATCATAGCAAGTTTCAGCATAAGAAATTATTCTCCAGTAACATTTGCATATCTCTGCTGAGCATGAATAACGAGATATTACTTCTTAATTGTTCATACGAGAATGCAAGAAACCTTCCACGCATGTCTAGCATGAATAATCATGATGTATCTGTGCAACAAATTCTAAGCATAGGTTGTCTAAACATCACTATTGGTATGAAAGTAAAAAGCAGGAAACTGAACACCAAACACAGAACCTATCTTCAATAATGTCATTGTGGCTCAACATTTGTAGGGGACGCTGTTCACAAGTTTATTTATTCACAGATATTTGTAATGTGGCAGAGTCTAAAAGTTGAACATTTTGCCAATACCTTGCAGTCAATGGCCAGTAGATGGAGTTTACGTACAGTACAAGAACATAACAGTGAGCAGGCAAGTCCAAACAGCTCTTTTCAAGCACTCGTGCTTGTGCTGACATCGGTGCTCGCGCTCCCGCAAGGTAGATGCCAGCACAAGCACGAGTGCTTGAAAAGAGCTGACCAATATCTAGAGATCATCTCCTAGATCAGCGCATGTGCACTGCCTAGGCGAGACCTAAAAATAAGTAATCTTTATCTAAACCAAACCAGACCAAAATGATAAAAATCCACAATACAGTAATCAAAATGTTACTTTTAAAAGGTAGAAATAGTTCTGTTCACAGAAAATGGTGGTTGTGACACTTTCAACACAAAGCACATTGGATGTGTCAAAAACACAAGCAAAAAGGGTCGCAGGGAAGGTGATGCTGGTTCCTTACACACAGGGAAGTTGATGCTGTCAGTTCCTTACTGCGCGCAGGTCAGATGATGCTTTGGTTCCTTACCGGAGAGTAGGTGATGTGTTGGTTTCTTACTGCTTGGGGAGGTGTTGCGCCTGTTTCTTACTGCATCCCCCAGCGATGCGACGGACCACCTGCCTCGATGTGATGCGTGAAGATCCGTGATGCACTGCAATGATTCCAGCCGCCTCTGCTCGATGCGTCTGTTCTTTCACAGCAGGTCCTGCATCAGAGTTGATGCAGTGATCTCGGACGTTGGAGATCGGTGCACAGGCCTCGTCGCACGGCAGACACTTCAGGCACAAGCAGGTTGGTTCTTCTGCTGTGGCGATACATCAGAAATTCATCTTGCACTGCTGCGATACGTTGATTTTCACAGTTCTTTAATCTGCCGATCCCAGCCCCAGAAACAACCCCCAGAGGCCCAGAACACTGGCAGGCACCTCCTGGCAGGTCGGAACTCCCAACAAAGAAGTTCAGGGGGAACTGAGAGTGAAGTCTTTGTGTCCCAGAGACTTCAGAACAGGAGGCAAGCTCTACTTCAAGCTCTTAGAGATCTTCCTCAAGATGGGGACACATCACACAACAAGGTCCTTGTCCTTTCTTTGGTAGAACCAGCCACTGCAGGAAAACCCCAGAGAGCACCCCGCAAAAGGGAAGTACTTCTCCTTCTGTTTCTCCAGCTCTTCTCCTGGGCAGAGGTTCCTTTTGAATCCCAGAAGTAATCTACAGGTCAGGGGCCAGGGCCCCACTTTTTATAGCACAAATTTATTTGCTCTCTGGTGGCAGAGAAGCTCTTTGCCCAGCCAAAATCAGTTCTGTCCGCTTTGGTGCAGCATCCTGGCAGGAGGTGGAGACAGCATTGTCCAAGGCAGACCACGTCCATTCAGGTGTGAAAGAAATCTCCCCCCTACTCTGAATGCGGCCCAAGTCTATTTAGCCCAGGTCTGACTCACCCTGGAAAGGCAGGACACACATCACCCCCACCCCCAAAAGTGGCTGGCTGAACAGAATGCACATCCCCAGCCCCTGTCACTTTAAAGCCAGGCAGTCCATATACAAACCTAGCAGAGGCACACAGGATGGCTAATCGATAAAATACCTACTTTCTAAAAGTGGTATCTTCAAACACAGCATGTGAAAATCATCCACACTGAAAGATGCATCTTTATATTCGGAGTTCAGGCATACTAAACTTTACCTTCCTATCTTGCCCCAATGGGAGGTTTTATATATATAACAGTCAACGTCAACAGTGAGCAAGGGCGTTCACGCCCGAAACGCGTCTGTCCGACGATCTTTTGCACCCCTGCACTTTATGATTTAACAAATAAAAAATCATATATTGAAGACTGGCTTTGTGACGTATACTCTGTCGTCTGCGTACTGGTGAGCGTGCATGAGGTTGAATGCACAGTGACCGGTTGGAGCAATATATATATATATATATATGATATAAATGAACTCCCATTCTAGCCTATGGGACAGACATCCTTCAGTAGTAAAGAACAAAATTGGCAGTATTTCACTATCAGGACATGCCATACACATCAGGACATGTCCTACCTTTCACACAGACACTGCAATGGCAGGCCTGAGACCCTTTTGCAAGGCTGCTTGGGTGGGTGGCACTACCACTAGCTGCATTTAGTGTACAGGCCCTAGGCACACACAGTGCACTGTACTAGGGACTTAAGCATCTAAGCCAATTATGGAAACACTAATCCATGACAACAATTTACAGCGGGAGCACTTGCATTTGGCCACTGAATAGCAGTGGCATAGTGTCCAAAGCATCTAGACCAGCAAAAACAAAGTCCAACATACAGTAAAAACAGAGGGAAAAAAGGCAAAAATACATGGGACACCCTCACCAAGAATTCCAGGTGCAACGGGAACCATATATATATTGATTAGTGTTGAACTTCAGTACGACCCCTGCAGGACGCCACAAGTCCGGGTGAAAGGCTTAGAGCTGAAATCTCCAAATTTAATTATTTGTTCCCTCTCATCAAGAAAGTAGCATAATAAGTTGAAGGCTAAGCTTTGAATGCCTGGCTCAATCAGCCATTGCTTCAAGAGCCTATGACTCACTGTGTCGAGGGCTGCGGATATGTCCAAAAGGACCACTGCAGCCATATCTCCTTTGCCCATAATGTCCCTGATCTCTTCCGTAACTGCTACTAGTTTCTGTACTATGCGCTTTCCTAAATCCGAACTGGGCACTGTCCAGAATGCCATTTTAATTCAGAAAGCGAGATATTTAAATGTCGTCCTAGGGGTTTGGCACACATAGGGAACTGGGAAATTAGTCTGTAATTCTTTTTCTCTAAGGGATTTAGGGATGGCTTTTTGAGTAAAGGGTCCATTCTAAGGGAAAACAACCAGCCTTCAAAAAGTTATTATACAGTAGAGCCAGTGGAGATGTGATATTTCTTGAAGCACTTTGGTGGGACAAGGGTCCGTCAGAGCTTCAGACTCAGTGAGATTTATCAGTTCAATCATGCATTTAGTCGTGATACTCGGGAACTTGTGAAGAACTGAGGACCTGGAATCTGGCGAGATAGTAGCCAAAGGAAATGTATGGGTACCTTTGCTGATATTAAAATTGCTGTAAATGGACACTACTTTATTTCTGAAAAAAGTAGCTAGATCGTTACAAAGCTGTTGCGTGAATAGCTACTCCACCTGCTGCGTCCAAAATACTAGTGTTTGTACTGTTTGGAACAGTACCTGGGAAGAGTTGGCAGCAGGCTTGATCCTTTCAGAAAATGAGCTGATTTTCTCAGAGATCATTAGGTTTTTATAGTCTTGAATAAGTAGCATGCTTTTCTTTTTTTCATCTGAAGCAGAATTACTCCTCCTAATCCTTTCTTGGCGACGACTTCTCTTTTTTAAGTCCCTAAGGGAGTACCAAGGGGCCGGGAGGCGCTTTCGATGATTAGTGACCTTAAGTGGATGCAGTTTGTTTGCTGCTTCCTGGAACCAATTGAAATAATGGAAGCTGCTACATTAGAAGCATCATTGAAGATGGGGTGAGAAGCCTCAGTGTTCCTTACCAGAACTCTTCGATTGACTTTACTCCAGGGCCTGACCATTTTTTCCTTGGTAGTATGTTCAGATGTTACATTTTCGGGATTGAAATTCACACCGAACTTCAATGCCATATGGTTAGACCAGTGGGAGAACATCTACTAGCTGAAACTCGGGAACATACCGCCTAGTATATGTCCAGCTCAATGTGTCAGTACATTCACCAATTGTTGGAGTTCAAACCCAAAAAGACTATCAATGAGAGATTTTGAGTCATTATTGTCTAGGTCCTCTAAATGAAAATTAAAGTTCCCTAATACAGTAAAATTGCTAAATTGCACACTCCCTTCCAAGAAATCACAAAGAGATTATGTAAAAGTAGTTCTAGGACCTGGGGATCTGTAAACCAAGAGTCCATGAAACATGGCATTGTGGTTTACTTTACAGCTGAAGGATAAGGTTTCACAGTTGGGGATCTTTACTGGGTGTCAGGAGAGCTGTAAAGAGTCCTTATATATTAGTGCTAGTCCACCACCACGTTTTCCTTCTCGATCCAATCTGTTAATTAGAAAACCGGCTGGTAATGCTGTGACTAGATCTGGGTCAGAAAAAGTATTTGCCCAGGTTTCCGAGAGAAAAGAAACATCAGGTCTATGGATTTCGAGATACTCAAAAAGCTCTTCCTTGTGTTTAATCATGGAACATGAGTTCAATAAAGTGCAGTTTTGTTGGTGAGCTTGCAATAAAAAGGTGTTATGGGAGAACTCTTACCTAAGTGGCAAGAGAAATGGCAGACTTCACAAACTATCTTGTGACAGGTTAAAAACTAAAATGATTGCCCCCTGTGTGCACCCACATTTTTATATTGAAGTAGTACCGTCTCAGTCTTGCATCATGGTCACCCTTGTTTCTCCCTATAATTAGGATATTATTCTGAAAAAACATTACGCCATCCACTCCTTTAAAAATAGTTGTTGTTATTCTTTGGAATAGGGCTGCGGCGGATGCTAACCCAAATAGTACTCTGGTGAATTGATAGCATCTAAAATGGTGTGATAAATATAGCAAGATTCTTACTATCCGTGTGTAGGGGCACTTGATAAAAGGCATATTTTAGAGTACTTACCAAAAGGTCAGAATTCCTAGTCCAGGGCGCAGTCCAGCCACAGACTGGTGCAGATGGGAGGCGCACTAGCAGCGCAAGTCCTCTGTGCGAATGCGCTATAATTTATAAAATATAACCCGCCCAGCGAGAGGGGCAAGCCTGAGGGGGGTGTGGGAAAATTCCGCCATTAAAGTAAATCAAGTCGGAAAACGGGTAGGAAAAATGAATACACGAAACTGGGGTCCAGCTAGCTTCCCCATGAGCCTCCGCAGGCTCCCCTACGGAAGGCAGGATACTCTGAACGAATAATTGAAATAACTGTGAGGAAATCAAATAATACATCTAAAATAAAGGTTAGGAACCCGCTAAAATATGTCACCCAGCCTAATCCGAGAGAGACCGCTCCAAAAACAGCACAGATGTGCCTACTAGGTAAGCAGATTTGGGCAAAGTAAAGCCGTCCTGTCTAGGCTGCGCGAACGAGCTATCCTTAAAGAAAAATAGCCTGCGCGGCGATGGAGGTGTGGCCACATTCTGTTACAAGAGCGAATCGAGTCAGAAAACAGGTAGGGCAAATCAATGCACAAAACTGGGGTCCCCAGGAGCCTCGGCAGGCTCCCCCATGAAAGGCAGGATACTTGGAAATAAATAGTAATTAAAATGATTGTGAGGAAATCAAATAAAATTACAATAAAGGGTTAAGAACCTGCTAAAATATGGTGCCAATCCTAATCCGAGCCAGGCAACTCTTAAAATGGTGCAAGTGTGCGTACAAGTTAAGCAAATTCTTTTGCAATGAGAACTTGAAGTTACTTCCATACATGCCTAAATAAATGCTTATATACGAGAAAAGTGCAAATTCACACAAACATCCTAACGGGATGTTCTATTTCATTATTTAACTGTGAATTTGCTTCATACCTCCATGAAGCCCACTAAAGCCTTAACATTAGTTCACACTTTCACATATTTAAAATGAGTTTCCTCTTTGTAATCCTATGTTTTACACCTCACATTTGAGCTCATAGGCTATTTCTGCAGTATTGTTTTCTTTTACTGTATTCATTGTACATTTGTTAACTACTCTTATATGTGGCATTGTTAAAGGTTTTTTTTCTCTTCCATCAGCTCCAGGCACTTTTACAGTAGGCCAGATAACCAACCAAATATTGATCTTGTTCCGGTTCTTGTTATTGTTGTATAAAGTATTTGTTTTTTAAATGTTTCTGCGTTTCTGTAAATCAGTAGTTGTATTGGGAACTAAAATAACCTATATTTACCTGTAAAAGTTATTTTGAAAATCTTAGTAATTTAATTTCACACGAAATGTACCCATGAGTACAGAAAATGTGTATAGTTGTGATATCGTATTGACAATTGTGAACTGTATTAAAAAGTTGTAAATGGTAATGTGTGGATATTCTGTAAGTCAACCGTGTAGTAATGATAGCACGCAGATTGTATGGTTCTAGATAAGCTTATTACAACAGACACATCGGATTAACTCAGCATCCCAGGTGGTAATGCTGCTCTCACTGGTATAACAGTCACCTATGGAATCACATGATAGAACACACATAGGCCATCCTACATTTTAAGTAATTTCAGAATGTGGTAAATTGTTTCAGAAAAGTTTTAAATAAATTTAACATAATATTCCATAAGCCTAAGAAAAGCGCCAACTTCATCTTTACCAGTAAGGCAGGGTGCATCCTTAATAGCGCCAAATAGACCCAGTTTGGGTTTATTATCAACTTTTCAAATACTGTGCCCTAAATCAACGACTTCATTCTGTGTAAATTTACAGTTATTGAATTCTATGGTTAACCGCTTCTCACTTAGGATATCCAGGATCTGTCTCAGTCTTGCATCATGCTCACCCTTGTTTCTCCCCATAATTAGGATATTATTCTGAAAAATCATTACGCCATCCACTCCTTTAAAAATAGTTGTTATTCTTTGGAATAGGGCTGCGGCAGATGCTAACCCAAATGGTACTCTGGTGAATTGATGGCAGCTAAAATGGTGTGATAAATATAGCCTGATTCTTACTATCCGTGTGTAGGGGCACTTGATAAAAGGTATATTTTAGATCGATGGATGGATATGGGTAAGTGTCTTACATTGTATACACAGGGTACTGCTGTTTAATTTTACATTATTTCTATGTTGAAAAATCATTCAATAAACCAACATTATCAGAAATAATTCTTGGGGTATTCTTTAACAATTTAGCACAATCTTCATCCCTATCATTAATAGGTAACACAGGATCCATACAATTGGGATTCAAGGGGATGTTCAACTCCCCCTGATCGTTTCAACCAAACTCATAGGGTCCTTTCTTTGCTACAAACAATTTACAAGTAGCTTTCATCTTTTTTAATTGGAATTCTAGACTTCTACAACCCACAAAGTCTATTCTGCCTCCAATGTAACTCTTGGCAATCACCTTTGACTTGTCTAAATGGCAACCCAATTTGCCAACAAAATTATTTAACCATACATTACTGACTATAGTGAAGCCAGAGTCAGCTACCACATTCAACCGCATCCCTCCTATTTTTACTTCACACACAGGTTTCTTTATTGTAACTTGATTAACATCCAGTATGTCATAATCAATACAAAATACGTGGTTAACATTGGTGGTGTTAGTCAACTGAATCATCAGAATTCACCCCTATATCTTCATCCATTCAGTGCGATTCCTTTTTAGTATTCTACTGTTTCCTTCTGCATACTTTGGCAAAGTGCCCAATAATGTCAAACTCAGAGCATTTTTGGTTTGTAACAGGACACCTCTTGAAATACACAAGATGATACGCTGAACCACAATGATAATGTGGAAGTGGATTATTATTAACCCACTAGTGCAGGGTCACCCTTAGCCCACGGGTTCTTAACAAGTAAGGAGGAATCAACAGTGGAGCAAAGTACAAACCATAGGTCATTTATTTTTCATTCATGATGGGGCTCAGTCCGACAAGCACCATAGAGATACTCAAGGAGAGAGCACACTGAATGATGGTTACATGGGTTTATATAGCAAGAGATTTTTTTTTTTTTTTTTTTAAGCTTATATCGCGCACAGCTACCCACAATGGGTTTCCCGGCGCTAGGGATAGACTACAAAGAAGGGATGCCCAGAGGTAAATAGAGCTTTGGGAAAAACACACAAATGAGGTAATGGCAAGAATCGACAGCCTCGGTATCTTGTGAAATTGCTACCTCCTAGGGCTGAACAACAAGATAGGCTATCTGAGTAGACTTTACTTCTGGATTAACCCTTGCCTGAAAACCCTCGAGCAGATTGCCAGCTGTTCTTTTGCGCTGACTGTGCATGTTTGCACAGCCTACAATGCCCCAATCTAGATTCTTTACCAATGTTTATGCAGGTGTGGTGTCAAGGAGAGAGCCAGGTTGAAAGCAGGGCAGGGGTGAAAAATGGATGAGGCACAGCTTAATCAATAAACGAAAGAATTAGATTTTACATTTCAACAGTCATTCCTTTTCAGCTATGCTGAATCCATTTTAAAAGGTACATATGTCACGGCCTCTGCAGACGCAGTGACCTTGCTGCAACGCTTTCAGTTTCACAGAGTGCGTAGGGCTCTACACAACCTGCTGGGGGAAGATCTAAATGAACTCCCAGAGGTACAAGAACGGTCATATATTATAAAAACTAAGTCACCCCGTAAGATCGTCTCCAACATATATAAAAGTAAAGTAAAGTCCACATTTGTAAAGCGCACAATCACCCGTAAGGGTCTCTAGGCGCTGGGGGCCGTCGGGAAGATTAAGCGAGCTATTGCCCAGAGTCACATGGTGCTGGACTAACCTGCCGCCGGAGCCGGGGATCGAACCGTGGTCCCCAAATTCCAGCGTCAGTCGCCCTGGCCGCGGCGCCACACCTCTCGCGATGTCCCACAGAGCAAACCAGTATACTAAGGCCATGCTGGCCTGGCAACGAAATCTGGAACTGACGATAGACGACGCAATGTGGAACTACTGCTGCACTTACACGAGACACATTTCACTACACGGCAGGCATAGACTAATACACTTCAAATACATCAATAGAGTGTACTACACACCGGAGAGATTGCATAGATATGGGTTGAGGGAGGATGCAACCTGCACAGGTGTCACTCTCCAGCAGCAGACTTTATGCACTTAGCATGGAGCTGCCCGGGAGTATTTAATTATTGGGAAAGGCTGGGTACCATAGTAGACTCGGAGATTGCTCCTGACCCAGCAATTGCACTATTGGGATATTCTAAACCACTGCCTAAGGCGGTGCGCAAATTAGTGGACATGGGGTTACTAATGGCAAAGCTCAGAGTTGCAATGTGTTGGATGAGAGGCCCCCTTCCCTCGATAACACAGTGGTCACATGATATTCTATATTTCAGGACGCAATCGGAAAATGTCAGCAAACTGCTCCCTCCCCGGATCAGGCCGAAGAATTTTTGGGGGCTATACACAACATAACTGCTTATTAAGGGGGATGACCCGACTAATGAGACTAGTTCAGTATCAAATGGGGTAACCCAGTATCCCTATGAACCTGGGCAATTATATTATTATTGTAAACAGTTGGTTCATTCGGTTGAACTGTATTTCTTTACTTATCTCATCCGACTAATGAGACAGCGACAGAGCCTGGAGAGAGCACTAGTATTTCAACTCAGTAGATGGGAGTTTATGGTACATAAATAAAGACGCACATCTAACAGTGGGACCAGAGGAGAGCCCAGACTCACAGACAGAATAGTAGGCCCAGGTAGGAGAGCCGATGGTCCTGGAGACAACTAGCAGGAGGGAGAATGTATAAGCTGGTAACGTGCTATGGACACTGTAGCTAGGCATTGATGCAGGTTGTAGGATTTCCTGACAGTAGCAAACCATGCAGAAATTTCTTTGTAAATGTTCATGATTGCTGGTACACCAAAGACAAGATTCGCAGGGTAATATTTGCGGTAATCCTGAGTATGTGACGCTGCCTTCCCCATGGGATGTTGGCAACAAAGCTGTGTAAAGTGCCTCCTTCTAGTAAGACGCCGGCTCCAGGGTTGTAGGCGTGTCGCTGTGTATTCCAGTGACAATCTTTTTCAATAAAAATGTTTTTTTTAAAAAAGGTACATGTATTAATTTAAATATCAATCTTCATAAATTCATCAATTTCAAGTTGTACCATCATTTCTCGATTCAGATCATGAACATTAATTGGGGAAGGCTTAATACTACTGCAAGTATTTATAAAAGTGTGCATATCATTGGGGCACATTGAACGCAGCAGCAGCAGGTGAGAAAGATGGCTCCTATAATTACTATTCCCATCAATATTTTCCAGCCCCAACTAGAAAAAAACCAAAACCATTCTGACCAAGTCCATGTTCCTTTTCCCTGGTGTATTTCTGCAGCCATTTGGTGAAGCTTTTGTGTGGCTCAATTAACATTAAGTGCGTTTTATATCAATATTGAACAAATGTATTGTGCTTATATATTTGACAGTGTGAATCCTTAAGAGAGGACACGGTGAAGTGATAATGTTCAGATGCGATAGGAGTAGGGGACACTAGGCTGTGGACAGGGTAATCTGTTTCAAGCCTCCAAACTTGACCCAAAAATCCCAATACTAACAATAGAAGAGATACAAATATCCCTGGTTTTCTCCTTTTAATCCAAAACTGTCCGCTTTTAGCGGGGGCATTCGGGGGAAGAACATCTATTACTCCTAATAGGTAAAAAAACACCTTCCCAAAGGGCCTTAATGGCAGATCGACAGCTCTACCCATTTCAACCGAATCTATATACAAATACCTATTTCAGAAGCACACCAACCACTATTCCCTATGCTGATCTTTTATATTCAACCTGTATGTTTCTTAACCTTCCTTCCTCTTACTGTAGTATTTGTTGTTTGATTGCCAAGGTAACAAAGAGTAGTGTAACGATCGGCCAGAAACAGAGCAATGTAATTCCAATTCTTCCAAATTTCCCTCAATACACTATCAGGGAGCATTAAGTCCTAAGTGTCTTTTGCTTCAAAGCCTCACTGGCAAGCTTATGTACCGGCCCTGACGTTGGTGGTTTTGACCACCGGCATGGGTTGATACCTCTCCAGAGATAGTTTCTTCAATCGCAGTCTATAGTTCAGTATCAGGGCTGAACAATGTCAGGATGTTCAAACAGAATCTGTCCATCTGGGTAAGGCATTCTGGCAGCAAGTTATTGTTCCTATGACACCATTTCACCATGTTCACCATGTTTCAAAAAGATCACCATCCCCAAAAGGCACTTGCTGAGAGATCTGATCCTATCCAAAATCAGGTGCTCCTCTTGTTATCCACTGATTATATGACAAAGGGAGTGGCGCTTGCTTTCTCCACATCACTGGCATGGATCCAGTGTCTGTGCCCTGTGCACTTAACAGCAGTCTGAGTGGTGAAGAGAACTTGCTCTGGCCTCTGAAACTGTTGAGCAAAGACTCAATCTTTAGACCTCAGCTTGTGACCTGGAACTTTAAGACTGGGAGAGAGACTGGCCTTCACCTATGAATGAATCAAATGCAAATCTTTAATCAACAAGAAAGGTAAATTCACTGTCAGATTGTCCTTGATCTTAGTACACCCTATACATTTGCTGGCCTCCCCATAACCACCTCAACTGGTTGCAAGACCTCGAATGTCAGAACTGGGGGTATAAAATATCCTGTTGAAACGGGGTACCTTTTCCTGTGCTACAAGTATGGCACATCATGCACCTCTTTACATAGAACTCTGCCACCCTGGGAACCATACATGATCTGACGTGGCCACTATTCCTTTAGCACTGATGTGGGCTGAACTGTGGCCCATGGTAACAATAGCATTCACATAACAATTTGGAAGCACTAATCTTTGCTTTCCTGACAGATCTATCCAACATCCTGTCGCATCTGATTAAACATAGGCACTTCAGGTGTCCATCTAGCTGTCCCTACAATATACATTAAACTATACTCTAAATAGACTGTTCGTTTAGCTGTTTCATTGGCAAAGGTATTTCCCTGTATTACCTCCTCTATACTTTTCTTGTGGACAAAACATTTAACAATAGCAACTCTTTTTGGTAACATGAAGGTATCCAGTAACTTTACTATTCATTCCTCATACTATATCTTATCACCATGCAAAGTCAAAAAGCCCCTTTTTTTTCAGTCGTCCGAATGAGTGGGCAACTCCAAAGGCATATACATTGATATGTACAGTCAAATCGTTACTTAATTCACAGGCTCTAGTCAAAACTGTCAGCTCCACAGATTGCACTGACATATGTTGTATTTTACATAACTCAACCACAAACTTCAAGGAAGTAACTGTATAGGCCGCTGTACCAGAGCCATCAGGTAGTTTGTAACATGCACCATCTACGAACAGTTCCCCTAATGGGACCTGACAGATATTGGGGTATCTGTCAGGTCTGCCGTCCCATAGTCTCCTTCTCAGTAATAAATATGCAATCATGCATCTCATCTTGTTGGGACTGAGAAAGGGGCAGTACAGTGGCTAGATTCAAAATGTTACAGCATTTCAGAGTGATGTTTGGAGCAAAAAGTCTCAACTCATAGCCTGTTAATATCACACTGGTCAGGTGCTGGGTCAGAATCTTTTTTTTTTTTTTAGATATCCGCTAAATGCGGTACCATAACTGTCAAATTGTGACCTTAAATATACATTTCAAATAGCTTAATCGCAGTGGGGTCCAATGTGGAGGAGAACTATGCACATGACCTATTCCTTCCTACATGGGACCGTGCCAAGCTGCAGCCATCTTATGTATGCACATATTTGTAATAATCAGGTTTTACCTAAAGCAGGAGCATCACATAAAGCATTTTTCAATTGCAAAAAGACAGCTTCACACTGATTAGTTGAAGGAAGCGGCATGCATACGTGCTTTAATGTTAAAGTAAGCAGGGGTTTTGCAATTAGTGACAAATTTGGTAATAAACGCACAGATATTAGATTGAGTCAGTGATTTCTGTAGGTTCTGCACCAATTATATCCTATGTTGGTGTAGCGCCTTACCCCCTTCGACAGGAGGAGACCAAAATAGGTAACCTTCTGTTGACAATACTGTAATTGGAAAATATATAGTTTGTCCCAAGGAGGCTAAGTGATGCAATAATTTCACTGTAGTCTGTTTGCAACCTTCTGCTGCATTGCTATGTCTCCAATGAGTGGCTCGTGAGCTACCAGTAGGTCACCAGGTACCTGTGAGTAGCTCTCCTGTGTGCAGTCCAACCTGTATTTTAAAAATAAAACTCAAGCAGTCAAGATAACATTTCTTTTGTATTGTCACAACTCATAAACTGATGTCTTCAGAAAAATAGTTGACATTTTGAAAATGTACTTGCAGCTATTACTTCAGTTGGAGCTATTTAGTACTCATAATTACATCTTGGCGCAAGGGAGTATTGCAGCCATTGTTTGCATCTAGTACCCATGTAATATTTCAGTTCAAATTGTTTAAGCCTTTTTAAAATTTATTTTTTTATTACTGCTGAAAACCCTGACTAATGCACTACTGTGATCACTACTGACACTCTTGGATGGGGTGGTCACTTTTTCATCACTAGTGACTTTTGTTACAGAAAATGTTGGAGACCCTTGTGTTAACATTCAGTTGTTGTGAAACAGGGCTTTGAATGGAGATGCCAGAAAATCCCACAGGTGTATTAACTTTACCTGATAATCAACAGGATTTTGAGGGACTACTATCTTGTTACTTTCTCTCAAATCAATAACAAATTGATAAACTTTGATCCTGTATTCCATCCCCTCTTTTAAGGATAGGAAGAATAGGGCTATTACATACATTAGAGAAAACTTCCTCAAAGCGAGTAAAGAAATCGGGGACAGACTAGTCCTGTCCTTGCTTACAAGCTGTAAGGAGTGTCCAATATATTTTCCGTGCCAGAATTATCATCTTCATATAAGTTAGTCTGTTGCAAAGGGAGGTCCAGTATGAGCTGATTGTTTTTTGTTTTTTGACCAGGCTTCCTAAAAGCTTCAGCTGCTATTATGACAGCCCATTCTCCTCCCAAATCAATAGCATGATCCTGTTTCCGGGTAAGTCGAGACATATCTGGTGGCAGGATCATACCAAAAAACATAACAATATCTGCTAAGGTCATGACACAGGAATCAATGGCTGCCTGTACATCATCATAAAATCCTCTAGGATTTTTCCGTATGTCTGGTAAGGAGGCTTTTAAAGTGAGTACATCCGTCCTTTTCCAGGTTGTATATATCCAAATCTACAAAAAATGGGCTCTAGCATTGGGTATTAGGGTCATTATTGCCTGCATTCCCTCTTCCAGGAATGAACTGTGGCTCAACTTCCCTCATAGGTATTATTCGAGGAGAGGAAGAGAATTCATTACGATATCCAATTATCGTTGCTATGGCAGTATTAACTCTACTTACAGGGAAGGCTCCTATCTGACACTTGATTAATAACTCTAACATCATCTTGGCCATTTGAGGGGTTAAGACAGATACAGGAAGTACGGGATCATCAGTCATTTCAGGTGCAGTGGCCTGAGATGGGGGCGGTAAGGGATGTACCGTTACTAGTTGGAAAATAGGAAGCTGGGCAACCGCGGGCAAAGGAGGGGGAGCCGGGGGTACAGGGGGAACGACATTTGGTGGTCCAGGGGGAAGAGGTGTTAAAAGTACATATGGTGGCAGGGGTCGTTCGATCAATAATCCATCAATATCTGAATCCACATGTTCTTGGTGGATCTGAACTGCTACTGTTGGTCTAACTATATATTCCTTAGATATTAGGAATCTATGCTCTATCGAAACATGAATTTTTCTCCTGAACTTCCTTATCCTTCACTTCCTTATACTTCTGATACTCTGTCTTTCTTTCTTGCTTCCTTTCTACCTTCTCTGCCTTGAGCTGCCGCTCCTATACTTCTTTCCTCCACATACGCAAACTGTCAAACATAGCTGGCCCAACTTTTTTTTTTTATTGTTTCTCTAGATACTCGAGTTTGTGAGGGTCCATGGTTCCCGCTAATGGCCATTGCAACTGGGGATCCCCTTTTGTATATTTGTTCCACAATGCATTATACATGATGGGACAAATACCATACTTGATGTACATCTCAAAATTTGGCGTACCTTCTGGTGGCGCCGGCTAACTTGCTTCAAAAAAGCTCTGCTTATCGCAGCAGCAACAACAACACTTCCAAAGTGTACTAAGTACAGGCATGTTATCTAAGATATAAAAAAAACTTATAAACAGAGAAAAATAAAAAATATGTAAGGAAAAAAATGTTTAATCAAAACAAATAGCAAACTTCAAAACAGATTCCAAATACCAAATCAAAACAAATTCCAAATACCAAGTCAAAACAGATTCCAAATACCAAGTAAAAACAGATTCCAAATACCAAGTCAAAACTGATTCCAAATACCAAGTCAAAACTGATTCCAAATGCCAAGACAACTTGTAACCAAATGAACCAGTTCAATACAGATTTACCGTATGTGTAGTCTTCAACTCCCACCTGTCAATCCTCCCTGATCCAAAAAAATGATCATCCGAAGGCCCCAGTCAAGGCCAGCAGCCGCCAGGAAGATCAGAGTTGGAGAGCTGAAAAATCACCTTGGACCACGAGAAACACTAGTCTCTTCAGGTGGTACGCCCCTCAGCGAAGTTCGTCTTTCCGACCCGGTTATTTATTTATCATTCATGAATGGGGCTACGTCCAACAAGCACCATAGAGATACTCAAGGAGAGAGCACACTGAACGATGGTTACCCAGAGGTAAATAGAGCTTTAAGAAAAACACACAAATGAGGTAATGGCAAGAATCAACAGCCTCAGTGTCTTGTGCAATTGCTACGTCCTAAGGCTGAACAACAAGATATGCTATCTGAGTAGAATTTACTTGTGGATTAACCATTGTCTGAAAACCCTTTAGCAGATTGCCAGCTGTTCTTTTGCGCTGACTCTGCATGTTTACACTGCCTACAATGGCCCAATCTAGATTCTTTACCAATGTTTTATTCAGGTGCGGTGTCAAGCTGGATAACCAATGGTGCCAACATGTGCTCCTGCTCAGGCCGATCCAAGACTGCTTGACATAGGCCAGCCAGGGAATCACCTGTGATTGTCAGTAATCAAAAGAATGTCTCAGAACATCTCTGTATGTACTGTAGATTCTAATCCAAAATGTAATAGGACTTACCTTGACAAGATCCGCAAATGGCATCAGAGTAAGTTCAGGTTTCAGGGGCAATAAGAGAGTACCTCGACCAAAATTCAACAGGGCCCTTAAAAAGTTTTTCACACATACCCTACACAAGGCACATTAGAGTGGCCCCAAAGATCTGCCCCGTACAGTGCAGCACTGCTAATTTGGATGTTGTAGATTTCCACTGCTGGTAAAATGGGGTGAGGTAGTAGCCTTTTTGGAAACCTATTTAAAGCAGAAGCCCTGTGTTTGATCAGCAAGCAACTTTTAGTAATTTGGGACGTCCAAGAACCAGAATCGGACAGTCTAATGCCAAGTTAATCAAATTATTTACCCTCTCCAGAATATTTGAACCCAGCCATATATTCCCCTGGAAATTTCGTCATATTATAGGCCCCAAAATTAGCTTTCAGGGCATTGATTTTGAAGCTGTGGCACTTACAAAATAAGGAAATCTATTCATAAGATTTTACAAGCTCACAGCAGTCTTGGAAATTAAAAAGGTATGAGCTGCAAACAGTAGTATCTTCTTTTGATCAACAGAAGAAAAAGGGTTAGAGCCAGGATACAACCCTGGTGTACTCCATTTTTAACCTCAGTCTTCTCCGTTACTTCACCTACAGTTCCCCACTGGATCTATGCATAGTTATCTGACACATTATAATGTTTTTTTAAAAGTCTTTTTTTATTGGCATTTTGACATGCCAAGAAGACAACACATAACCTCATTATCGACATCCATCCCTCTGTTCGAAGTGAGTCTGAGTGGTATAAGCACTGACATCAATATTGATCATACAAAAGTAACCCCTTGCTTTTACAAAGTGGAGGCATGCAAGCATCACCGATGTGCAATGGATCATCATTCAGAGAAAAGTAAAGTGCCAAATATGTGTCAAGGAACCAAAAAAACTATAATAATCAACACTAAAGAGTGCAAATAGACAGGGAGACTTCGCACATAGAAATAAGTCAGTCAGGTACAGCTCTCAAGCCATCAGCATCAGTGGGCAATGGCCTTCAAGTAACAGGGGTGTAGGTATGAATGGGGTGTACCAGATGAATCTGCTGAACAATAAACCCATCATTGTCGACAGCGCAAAATCCCTTGGTGTCATACTCGACACAAAACTCAATCTACTCTCCCACATTAATTCAATTGCAAAGTCTGCCCGATACCAACTGCGCCTTCTTTGGGGGATTCGTCGCTTCTTCCCGGAGCATGAACTTAAAACCCTGGTCCAATCGCTGGTCCTTTCCAGACTGGACTACTGCAATTCTCTTCTGACTGGCCTCCCCAAATCCCACCTATCCCCCCTTAAGTCTGTGCTACATTCAGCAGCTCGTTTCATGAATGGGGCCAAAAGAAGCGACCACATCACTCCCATGTTATCCTCCCTCCACTGGCTTCCCATCGAGGCTAGAGCTATCTACAAGACTGCATGCATCACCCACAAAGCCTTGCACTCCTCCTCTCCGCGCTACCTGGCGAATAAACTGAAACTCTCTGGAGGCTCTAGACCATCACGAAATGCGGAAAATCTACTGCTTGAACCTCCCACTTTCAAGAAGGAAAGATCGATGGCCCAATCCTTTTCAGGCCTCGCAGTGAGAATCTGGAACTCCCGCCTCAGCTCCGGACCACCACCTCCTTCCTGGCCTTCAAAACTGACCTCAAAGTTCTCCTTCTTCAAAGACATTTCCAAATGTAATCCATGCCCTCTCTATTATCAGAAGGAAGCCCTTCAATTATTGGAAAATCTACTTTACATGACTATGGAAGTGTCTTCCCAGTGTGTTCTTGTGGTTTGAGAGTCTGCCATTTATTGCAGTATTATCCTTCTACCTGTGTTTGGGACTCGTGTGTAACATGCACCCGTCACTTTCTCTTGTAACACACTGTTTTCTAGCTCTTACATTTGTTTGTTTTCGATACCTGCACAAGTGCCACCGGTGCCTACGTAACGTTTGTTCTTGTGCTTGAGTGTCCTCCATATATTGCAGTATTATACCTCTGTGTTTATTTTGTACGCTTTTGTAACCTGCACACGTCACTTTTTCCTCCTGCAATGCACCGTTTGCTACCTCTTGTATTTTGTTGGCTCACAATTGTCACTTTTGTAATGCACTGCTTGCTACCTCTTGTATTTTGTCGGCTCACGATTGTCATTTTTGCTTCATTTAATGTAACGTTTGCTTTTGTATTTTGCTCACTTGTAATGTTCTCATGTATCAGTTCTGTTCCTACTGTGAAGCGCTCTGACACCTTCGGGTAAAGTCCGCTCTATATAAAAATGCATAAATAAATTAATAATAAATAAATAAAAGGTATATCAGCCATGGGTCAGGGGGAGCTCCCTCCCGGTGTCATTGAGAATATTCCGTACCTCTTGGATGGTGCCCTTTGTGTGGTGTACTTCGTATGGGGGTCCATACACCTCTCAACCCTCCGTCTGGGCAGCGTGGAGAGCCCAGTGCATTGTTGGCGTTTCCCGGGTTATCTGAGGTCGCCCCTTCTGTCTGGCCTCCTGGTGTCCCAGCTAGTTCGCCCTCAGGTTGGTCACCGCTCTCCCCAGGCTCCTACTCCCAGCCAGTCTCTGGGTGCTCCCAAGCACCAGCACTTCTGTCCTATAGATCTGTGCTAGGGCAAGCCCATATCCCTCTATCGTGCTCTCTGGTCAGCGCCCTATCCGCAGCCCTGGCCCACTGGGTGACTTCCTCCCTCCAGGTTTTGACCCTAAGACCGCTTGCCAATTTCCGGGTCAAGGATATTCGCCTTTTAGCCAACATCGAAGCTATGTCCATAAACTTTGTGCCAACCTTTCGCGAGGCCGGCCTCGGGAACAGATCCAAAAGACACAACTCTAGGGAGCAGGGGGTGGACCGCCTAAGTATCGTCTCCAGGACCATAACTATCTCCTCCCAATAGGACCGCAATTTAGGGCAGTGCCATACCATGTGTGCAAAATCAGCATCCAGATGACCACATCTGGGGCATGGGCAGGGCTGGTATCAAACAGGGGGAATAGGGGGGGACGATTTTTGAGTGGGGTCCAATGCACTCGTCCTAGGAAGATGCAACAAAAAGTATTGTACAGAGTTCCCCAATGGGAGCTAAAAAATTAGCTCAGCCTATTTTCTCTCTCACTCATTAAAAGGTGGGGGTTAAGTGCATAGTGTAGACCCTTTTCAGAATGTAAGGATACCTCACACAGGCTAACGGCAGGACAACTGCTGTTATCCCAGCCGATGACCGTCCAGCGTCATCATCGGTATCCTGCTCCTACGACAGGCTGGCGGTGCAATGCCCGTCGGGCAGCAAGGGAAGCTGCACTTTGGCGGAGATCTTCTATTCCGAGCCAACGGGTGTGTGGGTGTGAGGGGCCTATAAAAGGTGCAATAGTGAGCGTGGTGGTGTGTCTTAAAAAAAGTTAGTAGAGTCCTAATAGAGATTTTATTGGTCAGGCTCACTACTTTATTAAAAAAGATGAAGGGGTATTAAGGAGTGGTGAACAATGAGACCAAACCTTTATTCAACCCTTGTTGTGAGAACGGTCAACATGTTTCTCGCCCTAAGGGCGATTCATCAGGACCTTTGTGCTCATATAATTGCTAGTATCCTCCGGATTAAGAGGACACTGGTATACGACCTGTGTAGTGTCGTTCGGAAATGGTTCCTTGCGAGGGACCTCCCGTTGGGATTCCTCTTTAAAGCCTCACGGGCTGTCCAGGTGGGGCCAGCAGCGAGTGAGGAATTCCTTACCTCAGAGGTCGCTGGTGGCGGACATCTCTGCACCTACCCCTCCCACTGGAACTCAGATAACTGGACAGCCGGCATGGGCAGGGCTCACTCCCATATACCAGCTGGATTTTGTGTTGTGTATTATATGTCGTGTCTATAATTGGATTGGGTATATTTCAACCTCGTATTCCTAGAGATATTTCATGGGGAGTCCAAAACTCTCTGCCACTCCAAGTCTGACTGTTCTTGTTCTAGGATCTCTCCCCATCTGCCCCACAGAACCACTAAGGGTCTGCGTACCAATGTCACAAGGGTTCAATAGAGCCAGGTCCATTAGGATGGCGGACGGACAAAGTCTGTCCGCCATCCTGTCGGGGGCCGGTACCGTCCGCCACAAGGGCGGAGGAACCGTGCCCCCAATTAGGATGCATCCGCCACTGCAACGCAAAAAATGCACCGGACGCCGCAATGCAAAAAATGCACGTTGTACATTTCAATGCACAACATGACAGGCACCGTGGGGTGCCTGTCATGGTGTACATTGAAATGCTGTACCCCCATGTGCACCCCCAACACCCCCCCTTCACCGCAACGGTCCCCCAAAGCAAAGACCGTATGCCTTTCCACGGAAAGGTATTCCTCACCGGCCATCCTAATATGGCAGGCGGTGTCTAATAGACACCGCCACCATATCAGGCCTTTTCCGCCGCGGTCGCAAGCCGACCGCGGCAGAAAAGCGGCGGACGGTCTTCCCCTCTGCCACGGTCCCCCCCGCCATCATAATATGGCGGGGGGAAGAAAGGTGGCGGACGGCAGGGATGGCGGACGGATCGCCACCGCCTGCATGGTGGTGGCGATCCGTCCGCCATCCTAATGGACCCCTAAGTGTCTAGCCGATCCCATTGAAACTAATAATTTTAAGACATTGTGTGCTATGGGCTCCTCCTGATCCCCTGCCCACAGGTCTCTGAGCATTCATGTAAGTGCTTCGTACGTAAGGAATTGTCCTGGCGTCGAGTCATAGTGCTCCATCAATTTGTCTAACAGCCATAAGGTACCCTGGTGGAAACAGTCACCAACCGTGACAAGCATCCTTCCAGGCCAACATGAGAAATGGGCTGACCATGAAGGAGGCCCACCAAGAGCAGCGCAGGTGCATACAACTGTGTCCCTGCCGTCCTCAAGAAGCATCTGTGCCACCATTTTAGTGCCACATAGAGAAGCACCACTTGGCATTGGGCAATCGCCGGTGGACAAAGCAGCCTAGCCAACAAGGTCTCCATGTGTGCCGAGAGCCCGATCACCCCCAGTCGGCTCAGTCAAGCCACTGCAATCCACTGGACCTGAAAGGCCAGAAAATATAGTTCGAGGTCTGGAACGCTCGAACCTTCCTCCAGGGGGCGCCGAAGGACAGCCAGGGACGCCCTATGGCGACCACCATCCCAAATCAGGTCACGCACCACGGCATCCAAGTGCTTAAACCTTGAGATCAGTTTTTCCTTCGGTAAGTTTGCAAAGAAATAAAGGAGTTTTGGGAGCATGACCATCTTAGTGAGCGTAATCCTGGCCATTATAGGTAACTTAAGGGATCGGCAGAAGGTGACACAAGTATGAAAAGAAAGAAGACCCTTTCCCAAACTAGCTTCCCGAAGATCCTCCAGTTGGTGAAAGATGTGGATTCACAGGTATTGAAAGAAGGTGGGTGATGACATCAAATACGAGGGGAAGCCCCTGGGCTATGCCATAACTGGGGAGACGGGGAAGAGATGTGTCTTGATTTTGTTGACCCTTAGACCAGACATCACCTCAATACTCTGCCAGTGTTCCAGGGCATGCATGACACCTTGCACTCCGTCACTCAATTAAAGAAGGATATCATCCGAATAGTGGGAGATGACATGTTCACGCCCTTCGACTGTTATGTTGGAGCCCCGGCCATCTCATCTAAATAGCTGTACTAGGGGTGCAATGGCCAGGGCAAACAATAGCAGACATCCCTGCCTCTACAGACTACATATTTCTGGGAGAGCGTGGTGCCCATTTTGACCTGAGCCGTTGAGGCAGTGTATAGTAGTCAGACCCATTTAACCCAGTTCTCTCCCAGGCCCATTTTTAGCATCACTTTGAAAAGGTAGTCCCACAGTATTGTGTTGAACACTTTTTCTACGTCAACCAACATCAGCAGCGCATCTTGGTTCACAAGGGCTTCAGGATGATGCATCACGGCGTCTAGCCACCTAAGATTCTGAGAGGTGTTAAGGGTAGGGATGAAACCACTTCATGAATGAGGGAGCAAGCGGAAGGCTAACTCCTTGCTCAGGATCTTAACATCTGTGTTCAACATAAAAAGAGGGCGAAACACAGTAACCAGTGATCCTTGTGTCTTGACCTTGGGAAGTGGAATGATCACAGCATCGTTAGTGGATTCCGGAAGTGCGCAGAGCTGCCACGAATCCTTATACACCATTTCTAACCGCGAGGCCAAAGTCCCAGCATAAGTCGCATAAAACTCAGTCTGGAGGCCACTTTGATGTTTTGCCCCATGCCATATCTTTAATTGCCTAGCGTTGCTGCGCACATGAAAAGGGGGGGCCCTCGGCCCCCCCGCACGCATGGCGGCGCGGCGACCGTCGCCCCCCCTTTCCCCTCGTGGTCATTCGGCGGTGGGGGCGTGCCCTGGGGGGGTGCGGCCCACCGCCGATTGGCCGGCGGCCCTCCTGACCCGGATTCAATTTAGTGGGTCCGGGTCAGGGGGGGCGGGCGATAGGAGGGGCCATCCGGCCCCTCGGGAATAAGAGGTAGGGAGCGCCCAGGAGACCCCCTTGTCCCTGGACGCTCCCTCGCTGAACGTTGTGCCCCGCGTTCGGGGCTTCTTTGTTTTATAATTTTTTCGCTTTCTTTTTACAGGTTCAGTAACCCGATCCAGCAAGGCACCGCACTGGAACCAGCGGGCGCTGGTATTAGGAGCGGCGAAGGATTCACGGTGTGCCCCGCGCTCGGGGCTTCTTTGTTCTATAATTTTTCACTTTTTGTTTTACAGGTTCAGTAACCCGATCCAGCAAGGCACCGCACTGGAACTAGCGGGCGCTGGTAGTAGGAGCGGCGAGGGATTGGCGCCGCATCGGGGACCTGAGCAAGTCCGCGGTTAGGAGACCGGCGTGTGTAGAGGTATTTTGGCGGGGTGGGCGCCGCATTCGGGAACCGGAGAGCTAAGCGGTACTCTCACCATCGTGTAGAGGGGCGGCTCAACCGCAAGGTTAAGTTACGTACCTTTGGTGTGGACAGCCATCACAGGCCAGGGTTCGAATCCTGCCAGAGCTGTAGAATTTGTAAAAGCTGTAAAAAAGTTCAAACGTTAAACTCACGGCAGCGGCAAGGATTAAGCGCCTTGTTTGGCCGGCAAAGGGATTTTTCCCGCCGTAAAGGGTAATTCAGAGGCGCGGGAAAGAGTGGCATCTGTCTTTGTATAATCCACCATTTGCGCCTTCCGTTTCTCACGCTTGTGGCCACAGGGCAGTTTAGAACGTTGTTATTGTGCAAGGAAGTGAAGCAGGGTCGACCAGGGCAGCACCTGGATGGGAGCCCCTTTGTGATAAAGGTTTTTCATGGCTGTCTTGTAAGAAAAAGAGAAGTGACATTTGATAACTGTTTCACTACTGTATGGTATTAACTAACTGTGTGGTATTAATTATTAAGTTACTTGTTGTTGCACAAAAGCGCACAATACAGGGGAATGAATGCAAGTCTTTGTTCAGAAGTGTACCGGCCTTTTGCATAAGTGTTATTTTGAAGGTCGCTGATACAAGGTGTTTTTAGGGCCCACAGCAACAGTGTGGTTAACAGGGAGGGTTCAACCGTCCTCTGTATTTAAGTTGGGTTTCCTAAAACGTGTTCCTGCTTTTATTACACGGTATTAATACTTGTTTTCAATTCCAGGCAACCTTAACTGCATTATTGGCACATTTCACTCGCAGACAGGGCACGCAACGTGGTGGGGGCTGTGACCGCAGACCATCATCGCCGGCGAGGATACAGGAGGGGTCGGTAAGAGGGGTACGGGGGGCTGGCATTCATCGCTCCTGGTGGCCGCCGGGTGGGTCTACATTAGGTTTACTCACCCCTTACATAAGCGGACAAGCCGCTAGTGTTGCGGTCGCCGTTGCATGGTGCTGAAAGCCCCCTGGTGACCCTCCATCTGAAAGGTACACACAGTTGGCCTGTTGGGACTAAGAGAGTAGGCAGCGGGTGTTCTTTTGGGGTAGCATCATGCCAGGTCCACGGGGTGGAAAAAGGGGGTCCAACATGGAGGCTATGATGCGGGCCATGATGCGGGAGATGAGTGACATTAAGCAACAGCTAGGGAAGGTTAATGAGCTAGAAGCACGGTTTAATGAGAGAGAGGGTGATGCCCCGGGCCCATCCGGGAGGCCGATCCGCAAGAGGGTGGCACCAGTGCCAAGGGGGGAGTTTGTCACCCCGCCCGGGAAACCTAGGTCCAAAAGACCCAGGGATGCGGCCCCCACCCCAGGTCCAGTAGATCCGTTACCTGCCGCGCCGCCGGCGGTAGTCCCACCCCCGCATGTGCCTACACCCATTGCCCCCGTGGTGCCGGTGCCGGCAGGTCAACCAGTAGACGCTGGGTCTGCTCCCGCACCGGTGCCCACAATCCCGGGTACAGGCTGGCCACATCCGGCACCCGCCCTGCCAGCAGTACCAGGACCACTGGGCATAACCCCAGTGGTACCTGTTGTCCCAGGGGGTAATGTAGATTCAATGCCACCCGAATTGTTATCTCAGTTAACGGCCATGATGCCATGGCTCCAAAAAGGGGGAGCCTTCCCGAATTCTGCAGACCATGCGGCAGAGGCGGCGAGGTTTGTGGAGAAAATCAGATCGGCACCGGTCGCCGACAGTGTTGCATTGCCAATATCTTCTCCCCTTGCAGGTCCAAGTGTTCCCCAGCCGGACGGAGTTAAAGGGCAGCCGCCCCCGGTGCCCGCACTTGGTAAGGAAGTGGCATTGCCGCTCTTGGGGGACGGTGTTGTACCTTCCAGGAGCGAGAATTTGGCTCAGCATGTGTCATTAGCTGTGAAAGAGATGATTTGGGCGGATAAATACGTGTACATTTACTCTTTGTTGTTAGATAATAGGGAAATGGAGCAGGCAAAAGCACTAAAGGAGTGGATGCTCCCAAGTGAATGGAGGGCGCAGTGTACTAGATTTAGGGTTGAGGAAAATCTCAACAACTGGATGCAAGCATGGGCTGTATTCACTGCAGTTAAAGCAGAGCGTCCTCCAGATTTACAGGCGGCATTGGCATGCTACTCGAGCAGGATTGTGGGGTGGAGTCAACAGTATTCTGGGGAAGCATGGAAAGGTTATGATGTCAATTTCAGGAAGGCATTGGAATTCAATAGGTCATTGCCATGGGACACGGTAGATTCCATGGCTTGGCACAAACAATTCTCCGATACTGCACCTCCCCCTCAGTTCGGTGCGGTTAAGGTGTTCACTAGACCGCATCAGCCCTTTCGGCCCCCCCCAAACGAGTGAGGTACCTGGGAAGTTTAGGGCAGGTGGGCCAGAGAAGAAAGGGGTGTGCTGGGATTTTAATAGGCGCACCTGCACAAGGTCCGCGTGTAAGTTTAGACATGCATGTTCCTCCTGTGGGCACCCCTCTCATCCAGAAACTACCTGTAGGTCCAAGCAAGGTAACACAGGTCAGAGGGGTAGGGGAAAGCCACTATAAGTCAAACAGGTTAGGCCCCCCCACGCCAGTGGATGTGGTGGCAATGATTCCATGGTTGAACAGATACCCAGACCACACATCGGCCACCCTACTCCAAGAAGGTTTTTCTAAGGGTTTTAGGTCCCGGCCGGGGGATACACAGGCAGTGCGCACTGTAGAAATCAATTGTCAGTCAAGCACAATCCGGCTGTTGTGGCCGCCAAAATTGACAAAGAGCTTTCATTAGGCAGGATAGCTGGCCCTTTTTCTGAAGTGCCAGTACCCAATTTTGTGTGTTCCCCACTGGGAGTTGTCCCCAAAAAAGAGAAGGGGCAATTCAGATTGATTCATAACCTGTCAGCACCTAGGGGGACGTCACTGAATGATGCCATTGACGAGGGTATCTGTAGTGTTAAGTACGCCTCTTTTGATCAGGCTGTTAACTTATTACAGGCCACGGGACCCGGGGCGCTGATGGCGAAATCAGACATAGAATCAGCCTTTCGCCTCCTCCCAGTCCACCCGGCGGACCAGCATCTTTTAGGTTTCACCTTTGGGGATAGGTTCTACATGGACAAATGCATGCCTATGGGTTGTTCTATATCTTGCGCTTACTTTGAGATGTTCAGCTCCTTTCTTGAATGGGCCATGAGACAAGTGACGGGCCACCAGCGTGTCATGCATTATTTAGATGATTTCCTCTTCCTGGGTACAGCGGGATCTCAGGAGTGCGCACTGGCATTGCAGGAATTTTGCGTGCTCATGCGGGCTTTTGGGGTTCCTCTTGCGCCCGGGAAGACTGTGGGCCCGACCACCTGCTTAGAATTCCTTGGCATCGAGATTGACTCAATGGAGGGATGTTTTAGATTACCTAAGGACAAGGTGTGCAAATTCAAGACATGGCTACAGTTATGCCTCCGGAAGGAGAAGGTCACTTTGCAGCAATTACAGGAGGTGGTAGGGCAATTGAATTTCGCACTGAGAATCATCCCCATGGCTCGCCCTTTCTCTCGCTCCATCGCCCACGCGATGAGGGGGCTGAGGGAAAAGCACCACCGCACGCGCCTATCGTCTGAAATTCGCCAGGATATGCTTATTTGGATGGCATTCCTGGAGGATTTTAACGGTAGGGTGGTCTGGCCCGGCCCGCTCACAACATCGGCGGAGTTGGGCCTATGGACTGATGCCGCCGGTAGTGTGGGCTTTGGCGCCATCCTAGGGAACAGGTGGGTCGCTCAACAGTGGCCAGAAGAATGGAAGACATGGGGTCTGATCAGCAACATTGGCTTCCTTGAACTCTTCCCAATATGGGTGGCACTGATGGTCTGGCCCGAACACCTATGTAACCAATCAGTGGTGTTCTGGTCAGATAACATGACGGTGGTGGAATGTATCAACCAGCAGGGGGCGCGGTGTCCTTTCATACTTCGTCTGATCAAAGAAATTGTTCTGCGGTGCCTTAAACTGAATGCTAATTTTAGAGCCAAACATGTCCCTGGTATTTTAAACAATGCGGCTGACTCCCTTTCTCGCTTCAAAATGCAGGTTTTCAGGGAGCATCTTCCCACAGCAGACCCCTCGCCAACACACTTCCCAGCAGTACTTTGGCAGATTGGTGCCCCAGATTACAGGACCTCGTGGTCGCTAGCCTAGCCCCCAGGACCAAGACGGCTTACGAAGGGGCGTTTCTGTCTTATTGTTCTTTCTTGGGGCCACAGTGGGAAGCGCTTTGGGCGGAGGAGGATGGCTTTGCTGCCTATTTAGAATGGATGCATAAGGAGGGGCGCTCGGTGGCAGCTGCGACCAGACATAGGGCAGCGGTGTCATTCTTCGCTCAAGCTAGGGGCTTCCGGGATCCCACTAATACCTTTATGATACGTATGGCTTTAAGGGGTTGGCGCCGTATTCAGGGACACCAGAAGGATAAGAGAAAGCCCATCGGATTGGCCCGGCTAACAGCCTTACCGGGCACGCTGGAGACTGTTTGTAGCTCGGGGTGGGAGGTGCTTCTTTTTAAGGCGGCATTCTCCCTGGCATTCTATGGGGCGCTGAGAATTAGCGAACTTGTGACAGGTTCCAAGTCAGACCTACTAGGCGGCTTGCAAAAGGCTGGTGTGACGATAATGGGGGACACCATGTGGGTGAATATCCAAAAATCAAAAACCGACCAAGAAGCTAGGGGTCACACCATAGTTCTGCAACGGGCCCCCGCCAACCCGTGCTGCCCGGTGAGGCACGTAGAATTATTCCACGGACTATTGGTAGGTTCAGCGGGCAGGGCATTGCTCTGTCACGCCGACGGGAGCCCCCTGACCAGGTATCAATTCAGGAAAGTGTTGGAGATGGGGGTTAGGAAAGCAGGTCTTGACCCTAAAGATTTTGGCTCTCATTCCTTCAGGATTGGGGCAGCAACTGAGGCGGTGGCGGGGGGCCTCCCAGTGGAAAGAGTGAAGACAATTGGGAGATGGTCTTCAGAATGCTATAAACGTTATGTTCGGATTGACATGCTATGATTACTTGTCACTCACGCCTGGTCTCTTTCCGCTCTCTTACAGTTTCTCAGACCTGTTACGCAGGGGAGGAATTTGTCGTCGGGCACCGGCAACATTCACCAGCACGGAGCGGCGACCAGGAAATAATGAAGAGCACTGTCTGGATTGTTGGTCATTCATATGTGAAGCGAGCAGAATGTGTCTTCCTGTCAGGTGACAAGAAGAAAAGGGCGGCACAACTAGGGTTGGACATCACGTTCTTTGGCAGAGGGGGGTTATGTCTCCACGAGTTTAGGGGATTCTTCCAAGGGCTGTTAGCACGCCAGCAGTCTCCACCGTCAGTGGTGATACTTCACCTTGGGGAGAATGATTTGGCAACACTGGGCAGGCGCATTCTGATTGAGGAGATTATCTCAACGGCGGGTTGGATGGCTAGGATCTGCCCCGGGTGCACACTAGTATGGTCACAACTCATACCTCGACTACAGTGGCGGGGGGGACATTCGGTCAGGGCGTTGAATCACTCGGTAAAGAGGATCAACACACGGTTGGATAGGTTGTTTCGGACCCCCTTGTTACAGTCAATACCTCATGGGTGCATCTGGGGTCACAAGTATTACTTAAAAGACGGGGTGCATTTGACAGAGGAGGGTAATGTCCTTTGGTCTGACAATATCTGGGCCTGGCTAGAGGGTTTTGAAAGGAGGAGGGTGTCCATAGGCAGGGGCTAGAGGGGGAGGCCAGATCGTCGGTTAACAATGCTGGCCTGTGGCGGTTAGGTCATTATCGGTGAGCACATATTTGAGGTCTGTGGGGGCGGGCATCATCCTATGGAGGTTCCCGCCCAGGGGGAGGGGCCTGCGGGCCACTCCCAGAACTCCAGGGGCAAGGTAATAGGCAAAGGAGCGCGGGTAGGAGTAGTTCACGCTTTCCTTAGGCTGGTAGCCACCCCGCGCGCGTGGACTCATGACGCCACCGGCGCAGAGTAAGGGCCCTCCTTTAGTGGGTAAATGGAGTTTAGGGCGTAGACCGGGCAACTCCCGGGGTAACACTGCGCATGCGCACTTCTAGGGGGGAGGCGCAGCTTGTAGGACCTGACACCGGTAGTGACCCTGCCATATGGCCAGAAATGTACAAAAATCAAGTTTAGGATGTTTAGTTTAAGCTAGGAACAACATGTATTAGAGTTTTGTTAAGGTCAGGCTCTCAAACTTGTTGATAACAATTGTATAACTAAATGTCCTGCTGATTTTTGTATTCATTGTTGATTATGCAATTAAAACCTTTTTTAATTTCATACTTTAATAAATACGGCCGGGCGACTAGCGCCCGCCTTCCAAAAAGTAAAACACGTCTCGTGTCCACGTTCCTGGGTGTTGGGTGCCGGATTGGGGGGGAGGCGGCAGCTAGTCGCTGACCATGTGAAAAGGGGGGGCCCTCGGCCCCCCCGCACGCATGGCGGCGCGGCGACCGTCGCCCCCCCTTTCCCCTCGTGGTCATTCGGCGGTGGGGGCGTGCCCTGGGGGGGTGCGGCCCACCGCCGATTGGCCGGCGGCCCTCCTGACCCGGATTCAATTTAGTGGGTCCGGGTCAGGGGGGGCGGGCGATAGGAGGGGCCATCCGGCCCCTCGGGAATAAGAGGTAGGGAGCGCCCAGGAGACCCCCTTGTCCCTGGACGCTCCCTCGCTGAACGTTGTGCCCCGCGTTCGGGGCTTCTTTGTTTTCCCACCCACCATCCCTTGGAACAAAGTTTTGAGCAGTGTTATGTCTGGTTTAATGATAAGTTTCGAAGGTACGGACCACAGGAGAAAGTGGGCTGTTGGTGTATTTTGTGATGCGTTTGTTTAGGAATTTTTTCCCCTTTTTTTTTTTAGCAAAAGATGTGTGAAGTGAATTGTATTTGAAGCTATGTGTCTTTAGGCCTTTTTTCCCTTTGTAGCTATACGTTGATATTGTTATTTGGCGAAACATGAGTGAACCGAATTGTAATTTAATGCCATGTGTCGTTAGGCCTTTTTTCCCTTTTAGCTATACGTTGATACTGTTATTTATTAGCCAGTGTAGCTGTCCTTTAGAATTTTTTCCCATAGGTCGTCGTATTTATTAGGTATGGGGCATGCGGTAAGGTCATTATCGGTGAGCACATATTTGAGGTCTGAGGGGGCGGGCATCATCCTATGGAGGTTCCCGCCCAGGGGGAGGGGCCTGCGGGCCACTCCCAGAACTCCAGGGGCAAGGTAATAGGCAAAGGAGCGCGGGTAGGAGTAGTTCACGCTTTCCTTAGGCTGGTAGCCACCCCGTGCGCGTGGACTCATGACGCCACCGGCGCAGAGTAAGGGCCCTCCTTTAGTGGGTAAATGGAGTTTAGGGCGTAGACCGGGCAACTCCCGGGGTAACACTGCGCATGCGCACTTCTAGGGGGGAGGCGCAGCTTGTAGGACCTGACACCGGTAGTGACCCTGCCATATGGCCAGAAATGTACAAAAATCAAGTTTAGGATGTTTAGTTTAAGCTAGGAACAACATGTATTAGAGTTTTGTTAAGGTCAGGCTCTCAAACTTGTTGATAACAATTGTATAACTAAATGTCCTGCTGATTTTTGTATTCATTGTTGATTATGAAATTAAAACCTTTTTTAATTTCATACTTTAATAAATACGGCCGGGCGACTAGCGCCCGCCTTCCAAAAAGTAAAACACGTCTCGTGTCCACGTTCCTGGGTGTTGGGTGCCGGATTGGGGGGGAGGCGGCAGCTAGTCGCTGACCATGTGCGTAGCTTGCTCTGCAAGATTTTTTGTTAATGAGTGGTTTTAGAAAAGGGCTTTAAGCCTCGCCCCATATTTCTATTGCTGGCGACACCGTTTATGGTAAACCGTTGCCCGCCATTGGAAATTAGGGTTTTTGGTTGACGCCCTTTGGCCTCCGAGCCGGTCTCGGTGGCCTGCTTTGCGTCTGTATGGGGCCATGTGTTAGAAATACATGGCCACCTAAAGACGAGTTCCCCATGCTCTGGCTGCAGCGCGGTCCTCCTTTCACTTTCGGGACCGCGCTTGTTGCTGCTGGGCGGCCAGGATAAGAGTAGAATTGTCCGTGACCCTGCTTGATGCCTTCATGACCCCTGGTGTACTGGATGGCAAGGAAGGGGGGAGGGGGCGCTGCCATACCTAATCACAACCACGGGGGTCTTTCTCATCGAGCAACGTCTTAAAACCCACTGATCCTCTCTCTGAGATTTTTTTAAAAATATCGTCTCTTCTTCTAAATCCTCAAGAATACAATTTCAACCATCACATGTCGATAATGGCCGCAGCGTGAAACTGACAGTTTTCTTTGCTCGAACATTAATACGTTTTTATTGTCTCGGTCTGTGTATTTCACATATAATGGACATAGCCAGATGCTCATCATTGTGTACGTTCATTTGGAATAATACCTTGTAGGTACCACCACAGACTGGCGACTCAGGACATAAATAAAGAACAGCTTCATCCCACCCAAGGTGTTGAATCGAGTAACATTCAATCCGCAGCGTGTTAAGTCTCCCCCGGGGAGCAGTTGCGCTTGACATGAGACACTTGACGCGAGACGCTGGGCGTGACCGCGTATTGTCGGCTATCCAGGCGCGCCATGGCACCGCGCTAGAGTGAATAGCCCCGATCCATTGAACATTTCTCCGACATGAACTGCCGCTTCCCTAAGGATTTACCGCTTATTCACCGGGAATAGTCCTACCACTCTTGAAATGTACATCCTGCAAGCGTTCTCCTGCTGTATTATATATTCATTTATAATAACGCACTTGCAATGAGTGGTGTGTAGTTACGGACTGGTGTAGCATATTGCATAATGCCACCTTTAGAGGGGCGCACAACTTTGACTCAAACTGAAGGCAAGTCATAATTCCTGAATCCATTGCCCCTTTCCTCCCCACTCAATGACACCCCATCATTCCTGTTTTCAAGGCATTTAAGGTACTATTTTTCTGCTCTATTTTTTTTTGTTCTGGCTGCAAACAGTCTTAGCTGCGTGGCTGGCTTCAGGCCACCAGTTCTTCAGTGCAGTACAAAAATAAGTACACCCATTGGTTGCATTGAAATTTGTCTGCTAGGTTTGTATTCCAAGAAGAACAAGCATTTGCAATGCAACAGGTCTCACGCCTTTACGCGAGTTTGAGCTACTGACATTGCAAATAACAATGCCTTTTATTTTTGTTTTCATTTTTGAAACATAAATAAAGGGCAGTGTCATTTACAATAGCTTAAACTTGTGTAAATGCGAGACCTATTGCATTGCAAATGCTTGTTATAATTGTCAAATAACTCATTATTGTTAGCAGTTGGTGAATACAAAGACTAGTCATCCCACTGCTCTATGTGTGTGATAGGGGCCCCTCGAGATTCCGGTCTAATGAGCAACGTCAACTGCCATCCCGCCTTACCCTCTTCCTCATGAACCTTAGTAGTATATTGATCATGACTGTGCATTCTCTCTAATGTTGGCTTATTCCACTCTCTCGTCTCCTGAAGTTCTTAGAAGGCTTCTGCTTTGGTGCCCAAAGCTCTATTTTTTAAAAGTTTTTAAAATGTCTTTATTAAATTTTACAACTAGGTGCAGTAGTGCCTTCACATTTTGCTGCATTGTACAAATGTGCTTATTCAAAACAATTGCTCCACCTATACAGATCAAGTAGTTCTAAACGGCATTTCAGGAGTAGCCCAAAGCCCTAGCTAAGGTCTGCGATTTGTCTTTTAGTATTTGAAGGGGAAACAGCCATTACAACGAAGGCTGAACAATGAGATGCCTTTACATTAAAGGTTCAACAACGACAAAGTGTTTCCGCCCATCATCTCCTTGTGTTTGCTTTGTTTGCCCTAAGTTGGCAGGGTATGCCCAGACGTGGGAAGACCTGGCTTGGCAGTTCAGTCTGGACTGTTCCCTTGAGCCACAGGGTCAAGACTGATTTGCATATAGTTGGGTCTGAACTGAGGTGGTAAAGTGAGCTAAAGAATGATGATGGATTCAAGCCAGATCTGTGACTGGGAGAGAGTGTCTGAAAAGTTTCAGCGCTCCATTCATCATCTCCTTCTGTTTGCTATAGGTTTTTTGTCGCAGGGGTATTTTTAGGATTCAGTGTGGTAATGTGTTTTTGGGTGTCAAGGGTAGTTTTACGGTTTAGGGTGCATATGGGCTTTTGGACAGCAAGGGTATTTTAGTGCTTAAGGTGGATATGGGTTTTTGGGCAGCAAAGGTATTTTTAGGGTTTAGGGTGGGTATGGTTTTTTTGGGTGGCAAGGGTAATTTTTGAGTTTAGGGCAGGTATGGGTTTTTGGGTGGCAAGGGTATTTCCCATGTTTTGGGTGGAAATGGGTTTTTGGGTGGTAAGGTTAATTTTTAGGGTTTAGGTTGGGTAGGGGTTTTGGGGCTGCAAGGGTATTTTTAGGGTTTAGAATGTGTATGGGTTTTTGGGTGGCAAAGGTAATTTTAGGATATAGGGTGGATATGAGTTTTTGGGCAGCAAAGGTATTTTTAGGGTTTATGGTGGGTATTGGTTTTTGGGTGGCCCGGGTAATTATTTATTTATTTATTTATTCAAAGTTTTATATAGCGCGAACAAGATCCTTACAGATATCAGAGCGCTTCACAAAGACAGGGTAGGGGCAATAGGACTGAACAGAGGTAATGGGAGCAATATAGTAGTCACTAACGTGATAGGATAATAATAACATACATAAAACATATCAATATACAATCAAATAAACAAGTAATATAAGACGGCACAAGTCATTGATCCCACTACAGAGGAATTCAGGTACACCTTGGGTGTGTGGAAGGCTTATACCAATGTTTTAGTATAGAGAGAGCACTGAGTGGGGGCATCCGGAAAGTGAATCAGTGAGCCAACGTGTATCATATATTGGTCAGTAGTACGAAAGTAGCGTAGTAGTGTCCCCATCAAGTAGAAATATAGTGCCAAAGGACAAGGTGAGCAGTGATACAAAGCAATGCAGGGTCTCTGATCCAGCACCTATAAGGTTCAGGAGATCTTGGCCAGAAGGATGGTTTTCACCTCTTTCTTGAAGAGTGCAGTGGAGGAGATACGCCTGGTTTCAGGAGTGAGCGCATTCCAGATCCTGGGTGCCATTCCTGAGAAGGAGCGCTTGTATGTTTTCTCTTTCCGGAATCTAAGAGGTTTCAGGAGTAGATTTTTTGAACTTCTATTGGATCTCGAACCTCCTGATATAGACAACTTTTGAGCGAGGTAGTTGGGTGCATTGTGGTGCACGGCCGCATGTGTCATAACTGCAATTTTTAGCTGTATTCTGGCTTCAAAAGGCAGCCATTTTAGGGACTTTAAGTCTGGGGATATATGCGAATGTTTTCTTGAGCCAGTAATGAGTCTCGCGGCAGCGTTCAGGGAGGCTCTTAAGGGTGCTGTTGTGGATAGCGGGAGTCCGCTGAGGGCCACAATTCCGTAGTCTATTCGAGGGATGACTAACGCTTGTACAGCAGTTTGGAAGTCTTCAGCAGGGAGGAAGGGTTTAATTTTCCTCAGTGTGTTGATTTGGAAATTAGCTGCTTTTGTGGCTTTGCTGACGTGCTGCTGCATGTTGAGCTTGGCGTCAAGTGTGATGCCTAGGGACTTCGCTGAGTCCACGATGGTAGGTTGGACATTGAGTGCTGTTAAGTTATTGAGCCATGTTTGGGTGGTGGAAATTTTCGCCGGGGGTGAGATGAGTAGGAACTCAGTTTTCAGAGCATTTAGTTTGAGGTGATTATCGGCCAGCCAAGATTGAGTGCTAATAAGCGTGGAATTCAAATGTTTGATATCTTCCGGGGATTGAAGCTTTAGGTAAAGTTGTGTGTTGTCGGCATACATATGGAATTGAACATTGGAAGCTTGGAGCAAGGTGGCGAGCGGTTCCATGACGAGGTTGAACAGTGTGGGGGAGAGGGAGGATCCTTGTGGGACACCTAGATCTACAGGCACAGGTGAAGATAGCACATTGTCGATCTTGAACTTCTGAGACCGGTTGTGTAGGAAGGACGAAAACCATTTGAGAACAGTTCCCGATAGACCCATTCTAGTGCCTAGCAGCTCCAGCAAGTTCTCATGTTTGACCGTATTTTGTAGGGTTTAGAGTGGGTATGGGTTTATGGATGGCAAGAAACATTTTAGGGTTTGGGGGTATGTGTATTTGGGTGGTAAGGTTATTTTCAGGGTGGGCTTGGGAATTTGTGTGGCACTGGTGTTTTTAGGGTTTCGGGTGGGTATGGATTTTTGGTTGGCAAGAGTAATTTTAGGGTGTTTATGGGTGGCAAGGGAATTTTTAGGTTTAGGGTGGGTAAGGGTTTTTGGGTGGCAAGGGAAATTTTAGAGTTTAGAGTGGGTATGGGTTTTTTGGTGGTAAGGGTATTTTTAGGGTGGTATGGGTATTTGTGTGGTACTAGTATTTTTAGGGTTTAGTGTGGATATGGGATTTTGGGTGGCAAGGGAATTTTTATGGTGGGTATTGGTTTTTGGGGTCAAAGGTAATTTTAGGGTTTAGGGTGGGTATGGCTATTTGGGTGACAAGGGAATTTTTAGAGAGCGTATGGGTTTTTGTGTGGCAAGGGTAATTTTAAGGTTTAGGGTGGGTAGGGGTTTTTGGGTGCCAAGAGTAATTTTAGGGTTAAGGTTAGGTATGGGTTTTTGGGATTGTAAGGGAATTTTTAGGGTTTGGGGTTGGTACGGGTTTTTCGGTGGAAAAGGAATGTTTAGGGTATAGGTTTTTGGATGTAAAGGAAATTCTTATGGTTTGGTGTGGGTGTAGTTTTTTGGTGGAAAGGGAATTTATAATGTTAAGAGTGAGTATAGGGTTGTGTGTATGTATGTATATATACGGAGCGAAACGTGTCATGGAGGGCAGCTGCCCGAAATTTGCACAAATAAATAACTTATGACTGCTTGCACCTCATCGTGTTTAATGGCCCGTTATTGAACGTTCTATTCCTGGGGAAGAGGTCGGTACCTGCTTGGTGCCGCTTGAGAATCTGCGGTTCAGGACTTTTTTTCGATATATATATATATATATATGCAAATCCTCTACCTCCGTTTCACCGGGACCTTTTACTGCGGTGCAAGCCAGGGGCGGAGGTCGCCCTGTAATCCATTTTCTCTCACCGAACACAGCGGCCGCTGTGTCAATGCACTCCCACCAGTTCCACTCGGACAAAGTACAAACGAGATGGCGTAAGTGTTCAAAGTGGTTTATTCCTTCATTCCAGCATATACGGAAACCATGGAATCAAAAAAGGGTTTTTTGATTCCATGGTTTCCGTATATGCTGGAATGAAGGAATAAACCACTTTGAACACTTACGCCATCTCGTTTGTACTTTGTCCGAGTGGAACTGGTGGGAGTGCATTGACACAGCGGCCGCTGTGTTCGGTGAGAGAAAATATATATATATATATATATATATATCTCCAGTACAACTCCTCCCACACGTGAAGAAGCAGAGGCCACAACGGGGACACTGATGGAAGCACTTTTATTTGATATTAGGCATAATGTATTTCGGCCAGAATGTGGCCTTCCTCAGATGCCATCAAATGTTTTCTGGCGACTCAGTCCTTTGTTTTAAATCACCCTGCCACTGTCCCATTGGTTATAGGTCGCCACACCCCCTTGTTGAATTTCAGCACAATGCTTGCAGTTCAGAGGAACTACAAACCCCAGAATTCACTGAAAAAAACATAGGTTTCATGCCTGATATAGTTAGGAATTAGCATTTAAAAAAACTTTGAAATTCACTGAAAAAACCATAGGTTTCAGGCCTGATATAGTTAGGAATTAGCATTTAAAAAACCTTAGAAATTCACTGAATAAAACATAGGTTTTAGGGGTGTTATAGTTAGCTGGACATTTCACTCATACAAAGCCATTGAAATTCCTCTGATATAGTTAGTTGTACTAACTATATCTCGCGCGCCCGCAATCCACTGCTGATGATGTCACATATTACATCATTCATGACATGGTCAGTGACATCACTGATGACATCTCAAATGACATCACTGATGACATCATCCAGTGAATGTGGTTTGCCTCGTTATTTAAATATGTATTATATATATATATATATATATATATATATATATATATATATATATATATATATATATATATATATATATATATACCAATTTGCATTGAAGAATATAAATATCTGGATGGAGGATTTAGTAGCAGTGTGTTTGACTGTTTACTTGACTAATTTAAAGTGTCTCACTAAATATATTGGATAGTGACTAAACTGTGTGAACATCTGTATCACTTTGTCAGGTCTTGTGTAAACTGCTTCGCCAGTTGGTTACTAGCTATTTGAAAGTCTATATTAGTTATTGATTAGTTAACTGAGTATTTGTATGGGAGAGTGAATGTGTGTGTGGTTCGGTGGGGGGTGTGTGACTGCCCAAAGATGTGTGAAAAGTTGATTCAGTAGGTATATGAAGTTAAAACTACATGTTATAACAGTTGTTTGGGTGAGTGAATATCTTTATGGGTTTGGTGATGAGCAAATATCTCTCTCAATGGTACATATCTGACAAAGTAGAAAAATAAAAGGCAGTGTATGTGTCAGTTGTTGTTAATACATAAGTATACATAAGACTCAGTGATTGTATGTGTGACTGTATGGATCACAGTATACTTGTAATAGTGATTTTATAACACACTAAGTATAAGTTACTATCTATATGAATAGATAAAGTGGTGTTTGTATAAGTGTATAGCTAAGTAAATGTAAGTATGATCCATTGTTTGCATAAGTGAATAGGATAACTTCATAAGTGAATAGGATGTGTGCTGGTGTGTAATGTCGATATAGGTGTATAAGTATATTTGATAGTGTTCTATTGATCATTGACTGCATGTATGAGTGAATCTGTAGGTACGTGATTAGATGTGTGTATAGATCTAGTAATCACTGAGTGCGTTTTTAGAAACTTATATTGGTGTGTCAATGGATTCAAATATGGTACTCTGTATTTTACAGTGAGTGATGAAAGGGTATACTAGTGTATGATGAGGTTCCTAACTATATCAGGCCTGAACCTATGGTATTTTCAGTGAATGTCGAAGGTTTTGTAAATGTCCATTTTTAAATGTATTAATTGGTTTTTTTTTTATACTGATTTACTACATGTTTTAAACTATTTATTTTTAGATATTTTATTTTTTAAATCACATTATAATTACATTATACATTACATTCCAAATATACTTTCTCAGAATGAATTACTTTAGTTTAAATACTTTGCAAATAGGCAATAGACTTTTAAGTACCGTATTTACAGTTGTTGCAATGGGCAACACAATTTCAAACACAATGCAACATAGACCTCAATGTGAATTTCTAGTTAAATGCAATTAGTTATTTTATGGATTACTTTTCTATCCACAGGACTGGATCCTAGATTCAGTCCTTGGACATCTCCTGTAAACGGTTGAGTAAAAGTGTTTTAGTTACAGTAGTGATTTTTAAGGAATATTATTGTATTTTAAAAGTTGACACTTAGAAATTTTTTCACATAGAATCACCAATGTTATCCTATAGCAGGACATTCCTTTAGCAGGTAAGTAGTGCTATCGTCACTTTTTCTTACTCCCCCCCCACACTGCCCCGGGGACCGCCACCCCCCGGGGCAAAGTAATTATGATAGCGGGGGGGCACACAGCCACCCGCAGCCCCGGGGACCGCCACCCCCGGGGCTTTGATATTAATGATGGGGGGGCCTCTAAGGCCCCCGAGCCCCAGGGACAGCCACCCCCGGGGCTTTATTACTAAGTATGCAGGGGGGCTCACGTGGACCGCCACCTCCCCGGGGCTCTAATATGTAAAATAGTGGGGTTCGGGGATTTTAACAGGTGGGAGTGGGGCCGCGTGGCACCCTCCTGAAGCCCTCGATGGCCCTGTGGACCGCCACCCCCCAGGGCCGGCTTCTGCAGTGTCCCGGGGTGCCTGCCCCCGGGACACTGCTGTTTGCTATGGTAGGGCGGACCATAGAAAACTGCTTTGATTTTTGACAGAGAGAGCCTGCTCTCTCTTTCAAAAATCAAAGCGGATTGCTTTTCTGCACGGGGAGCAGCATGTTAGCTGCTCCCCATGCAGAAAAGCAATGCCAGCTCCCGCAGGATGCAGGGAGCCGGCAGGGACCGTGGGGGGCTTGGGGACCCCCCCACACCCCCCAACGAGGAGGGCCAGGCCCCGGGGGATGGGGTCCCCGGGGCCGGAAGTGGCCCGGGTGGAGGGCCATGCGGCCCCCTCCCAAAAAATAAATAAATAAATAAAGTCAGAACCGGGGGATGGGGTCCCCGGGGGCCTTAAGAGGGCATAGGAGGGGGGCTACGCGGCCCCCTTCCCGAAAAATTGAGAAAAAAAAATTGGGGGCAGGTCCTGGGGGATGGGGTCCCCAGGGCCAAAAATAAAGAAAAAAGTATTTTATAAAAATAAAAATGGGATCGGGAGGAGGCCATGCCCCCTCCCTGCACCTCTCTGCAAACGCGCCCTCTGGCTCCATGTCACCGTTTTCAAGTCTCTGGAAGGCCCACCACCCTAATATTGTTCCGTCTATTTCGATCTTCAGCATCCTCTGCTCTCCATTCAAGAAACAGTACCCTGTCTCTTTGATGGGACACCTGACTAGCAAGTGTCATGCATTTGGGTCTGAGTTCAGTGGTGGAAGTTTTCTCCTCTTTGGGCGACGTCATCGCTATCGGCCACTGTGCCCCGAGTGGGATCTGAGGCATCAGGTCGGGCCCCTGACTGCTTGAGTTGTGTCTGCTCCATCAAAGCTGTAATAAATAGGGCACCACGATCAGAGTAAGGCACTTATGGATGCACATGCAGCCTTCCCTTTATGACAGCGAGTGTTCTGCACTGTTGTGGCATATAATGGGCCGTGTCGCATTCCGTATTCTCAGCAGTGCTTTAGGCTGATGGCACCCCAGCCCCAAAGTTGTAAAGAGACCCACTGAGCATTCACCTTCAGCAAGTTGCGCCCACCGGTCATGGGAGGGGTATCGAAGGAGGCGGCTAATTTAAAGCAGGTCGGTACAACAATTGTGAAGGGGTGTGTAAGATAACCACTATCCATGTGAGTTTCCATATATCTCCACTATCCCCTCGGGAGGCATCAATCCTTCAGGAGGGCACCAGGTAGTAGATCTATTGTAAGGAAGAGCACTGCTCCAAATGTCTCTCCACCACACCCACGCTTCTCAGCAGTATCCACCGCAAGGAACAGCCCTCTCAGCCCTCCAGGTTGCACTTAAGCAGGCAAGCCGCGGCACCAGCTCCCGCTCCCCTAATCTACTCCAGGGCCGTCTGTATCCAGGATACCACCTCCAGCTTCACGTCAGGTGCCCCAGAGGGAAAAAGGCGTCCTCGGTCCGTCGAAGCCTGGCTCTTCTCTACTGTTCTAGGAACTTTCTTCGTGCACCAGTACAGCGTAATTGTCCCTCCACTCTGTGAGGGGCAGGCCTCTGGCATTTGGAGGCGGCATGAAGGGAGACCGGGCCTGGTCTGCGGCAGGTCCGCCGTGCCGCAACCCCCACTCCGGTCGCTTGTGCCACCCCTGCCAGCAGCTACACCATTGTCAGGAGTGATGCAGGAGGTGCTCTCCGGGCTCCTGTCAGCCTGTCCTTGTTCCTGATTCTCCTCCGGGCTTTCGACTCCTTGTGTCTCTGTGGCGGCCTCCAGCGCCCCCCCAGGGTCCTGTTGCAGAGGCAGCCAGAGCGCAGCAGCACTCCGGCATGGTACTCCGGCGGCAGGGCTGCTCTCGTTGTGACTTCCCCCAGTGTCCCGGCCTGGTCTCGGGGCCCGGTAATAACCTAGGGGTAGCAAACATGGTATGGTTGGAGGTTCTCCTATCTGTGTAAGTCCCAAGGATCAGGCCCTGCTGTCTTGCCAAGTAACACGCATCCAGGTGTGACTCTCACGCATTTCAGTGCAGTGTTCCGCATCACCGCACTAAAATGCAATGTCACGTATTTTTAGTGCTACTCAGAAACTCGTGCTGAGTTGTGTGCAGGCTCTGCTCCCCAGGTGCAGCATTGCACAGATTCACTTGCCAGCAGAGCTGTCCCAGATAGTTAAACAGTTAAATCTGTTTCTCTGGCTCTGAGAGTCAGTGAGGTGCTACAATGTTACAATCTGCGACTGCCCTGGCTTTAATTCCCAGTCCCGACGCGGCGCGGCTGTCAATCATTGAAGACACACACTGACTCACTCACTGTCGAAGACTCGACCCGGGCGGGGCCTGCACTGACTCAGCTCAGCAGAGGTTGCTACTGGCTGCTGTGGCGCCGTGAGGGGGATTATTAATCTGATGTGACCTGATATGGCTGCCTGCTCAGGAAGTAAGGTCCCTGGTCGTTAGAAGTGGTGGGGGACTCGAGAGAGACAGTCAGTGAGTCGAGTGCCTGCTGCCTCAGCCTGCGCATAAAATTAAATATTTTCAGCTGCGTCACTAGGGGGGGTGCGGGGGGTGCGGACCGCACTGGGTGACATCCATCACATGGGGTGACACCAATCTGGTTACGCTCTGCAGCCTCGCCTCCGCTCTTTTTAATTAGGAGGATTAGTGTCTACAAACTGCAAGGAGCAATCAAGGTGGACGGCGGACGGCCTTACGTGCAGGTCGAGCACGCTGACCAGGTATTTGCCAACTCATTCCTACTGGGGCAGCCCTCGGAACAGGCCTGAAATAACAACATATCTGATAAAAACAAAAGTGCTGCAGGCTTAAGTGCGCAGGCGCGCCTCACCCCTCTTGGCCTGTCTGGACGTCAAGTCTATTGACGTGTGGACGCTGTGTGGATGTCACGTCTATTGACGTCCAGTGTCGCGGCAGCAAGGGGGCGGACTGTCTCTTCAGCACCACGAGGCCCTGTTCCCACGCTCAGAGTCTCGCGGCCCAGCTGTGCAAGAGTCTTTGCAGATTTCCTCAGCAGGGACTGTGGCAAAGGGGTTGAGGGACCCATTACACGTCATTTATGGCTGTCTAACTAAAACCAGAGGTAGGAGGTTCGTTTTTTACTTCTTGCGTGCCTCTCAAACTACATCTAAAAATCTTCACAGTGACTCAAAGTAAACGTGGTAGGTTATTAACTAGAATGCTTCTATACTTCTCTTTCCATCCTTGGACGCATGACCTGGCAGTACTGATATATGCAGTCCCTGTAAAGTCCCTCTGATGTTATCGCCTGCTCCTGCCAGACAATCATTCCAAGCAGTGATGGTGAGGGGAACCCGTGGTTCCCTTCTGTGCGCGCCGAGGAAGCGCGCGCGGAGCCTCAAGAGAGCACTATCATACAGCAGAACCTGGATTCTCAACAAGGTGGAGACTGGATTTTTTTTCCACAAGGTTTCTCCATCTGCTCTTAACGTCGCTAAATTTGTTTGCCTCGATTTCAATGAGGCTGCGCAGGGGCACGCGTTGCATGGAGCAAAGGACAGTGGGCTGAGGGGGGGGGCCAAGCCAGGATCTATGCTCCGAGGCAGCAGCACCCAGTTTATTTCAGGCATTACATTTTTTTCTCATAAGGGCCCTTAATGCTTCTGGTTATTGCGCTAGACCCGACATACGTGCAAATTAAAGCCTTCTCCTACAGAGCTGCCTTTGGAATGTATGTTTCCCCCAATATGTTGGAGAAAGTGTCCAGTAAATAAGAAACTTTGCTTCCGCTTTTGAAAAAATAAAAGTAATGACTGGGACGCCCCAACTCTTTTGGAGAGGAACAGACTGGCTCACCTCACTGTTTTACTGCCCTCTTGCAGTGAAGGTGCTGGCATTAACACATTCGCATGGGCTGTGTTTATTCCCAGTCAGACATGGGTCATGGATTGGCGCCCTCTTTCCTATCTGCAAATGGCCAGAAACTCGTATTTTTACTGGTGCGCTGATCTCCCCTATGGAACAAAACAGCACCTGCTGAAAGCACTGGATAGTTTGCCACCCAAAGCCACCTTTTTGCTTTCTCTGGCTTCCCAAACAAATCTCAGCCTTGTTAGCCACCAGGCCAGGTGGAAGTAGCCAGAACAGCTGATAGCTGGCCTCTAGGCACCTCTGTGCACCTCTCCTTTCATCCTGCTCTCATTCGCCTTTCTATTATCTGCAAAACCTTTGCCCTTTGTAATAAAAGGTGTGAAAGTCTTTTTATCTCAGTCAGCCTCGAAAATTGGCATTGTATTCCTCTTAAGCCATACTCTAATTCCTTTGTTTATCCAAATGTAAGACTCTGGGTACATCTGATTGTTTGAAGACCAGTTTTCATTCATAGTTGACCTAACAGCTCTGAGCTGTGGCCAGAATTGGAATGGTAGAAACGGTTGCACTGGTTGAGTTTTCAGGTGTTGCACAGTTTTCTTTTGTCAGTGGATGCCAGGGTATTGCTTAAAGATACATACGAGTGCCCTCCTGGTCTTAAACAGTAAATTGAATATTGAACACATATACCAGTTTATAAATATCTGACCTAAATTTACAAACGTTACTAAGAATTCTGTAAGGTCCCGTTATTTGCCAACTGTGTCCACTGAGCAGAGGAGGTCCATACGGTAAGTTGTGAGGGGGTGACAGCATGAGTTACCCGCACCGGGTGACACCAACCCTAGTGACGCCACTGAATATTATTACCGTGTGACCTTCGACGTGGTTGGCGGGGACGAGACCATAACAGCAGCATCATCCATCGACTCACCTGCAGTGACTCACTGTGACTGTCTCTACAGTCTCAGCAATGGGCCCGCGCATCAGCATCGCGATCCTGAGAGGCAAGCCAAGTCGGTGATCGTTCTTCACTCAATCCCCTGCACAAATTGGTTGCACATGTGCTCCCGATTCAGGCCATATCTGTTCCAACTACCAGCTACAATGTGTCCTGAGGAATTACTTTAGTCTTCACAGCAATAGGGTAATGTGGTGTGCCAAACTATTTCAATGAGAATGAAACCATGAGAGTTTGTTTACGCTTCGCTCACCCGAAAAGTGCTAATGGGCTGTGCGCGTCGTAAACACAGGCAGCTGCAATGTCCTTACTGAGCTGCATCCATAAACAAGCATTTACAATGCAACGGTTTCGCCTTTGCAAAAGTTAGAGCTATTGGCATTGTAAATGACAACATTTTTATTTATGTGTTGGTTTTGAAAACAGATAAATAAATGGCATTGTCATTTACAATGCCAATAGCTTAATCTCTCGCAAATGCCACACACACACACACACACACACACACACACACACACACACACACAGAGAGCCCCCCCACACAGAGCCCCCCCACACACACAAAGAGCCCCCCCCCCCACACACACACACACAGAGCCCCCCCACACACACAAAGAGCCCCCCCACACACACCCACACAGAGCCCCCCCACACACAGACCCCCCCACACAGAGCCCCCGCACACACTGCGAGCCCCCCCACGCAGAGCCCCCCCACACACTGCGAGCCCCCCCCACATCAATAGAACAGCAGGTGTGCTGGCATGGAGGCACAGGGGTCTGCAGGGCCTACTGCACCTCAAACACTACTGCCTTTTTACTACCAAATCAGGGGAGTATGCCCATTTTCCAGATTCTATTGGGTACAAGGGCATCCTTGCTGTGCCACTTCGGGCAGCCCAAACACATTCAAATGGCCAACATTTTCCCTTCTTGCATCAGCAACAGTTACTATCCGACTATTAATCAGGTGTGGCATGCTGGGGTTGTTTGCTGTCACGTTCACAATGAAATGGGGCATCAAGATTGGAAGTGTCACTGGTGGCTTTGTGCAATGATAACCAAGCCCAGGAAATGAAGCAAAAGCGTAAGTATTATTGTATGACCAAATGTAAGCCTGGGCAGTGTTTGCCTATTCTCGGCGATTAGTGAATGCTGAATAACTGAGAAATGGAAGAATTAATTAACATCCTCATTGTGTAAGAAATATGTGTCAAATGTCAGAATGAAAAGGGCCACAGTCCATGTGCATACGAACCACGAGGTCATTGTGAAGCAATTGTGGCTTTATAACAACCACTGTTGTAATGCATTCAACTTCCATTTTCCGCATGCGCCCAAGATGTTTTATTTGCTATTTTACAGTGACGTCATTACCATGTTGTGGACTCGTAACGATCCTCTTGCGTGCATGCAATGCTTAATTTGAGCTGGTGGTTTCTGTGCTAGGCACTGGCACATAATTGTGAACACCAGCACGTATGACAGTCAGCCACATGGTGGCGCTGCCTGTGTAATTTCGAGATACACAGAGTAACAACTGTTTATTAATTCAATATATATTAAAAAGATTCATTTCTGCTGCCCAAGCCATTCCTATAGCTTTGGTGCCTGTAAATGTTTGAACTATCACATTTGTAGGAGTGTTAGGGTTAATAGTTGTGCAGGTATTGTTGGCAGTGCTGGCTGGGGCAATGGGTGGTTAAAGCTGCAGTGGCCACCGGACAAGGGCCATGGCGCACATTGTATTCCTAATTAAGCACTACGTGCTTGCCTGCTCTATCCCTCATGCAGAATAGCCAGGTACGCAGTGCTGGTGTTTCTACTGAAAGTGTAACAAATCAGCCCTACTGTGAAGTCAAAACCCATCTCTGTGATGCAAAATGCACCTTCTTGCGTTGTCTCATGCTAGCTCTCCCGAGATTCTAATGTAACTTCCACTGCTCGTGCACTGTGACAAATTACCTCGCACTAGCACTTCAGTTATACAAGAACATTAGAGTTATTGTGATGTCATAACTTGCCCTCCATGTCGCCTTAGTTCACAATTGTGACATCATAATAGCCCTCCCTATAAGAAGAAATAGTGTAGGTACCGTGATGCCATGCTGCACTGCTGTGATGCCCAGGCCCCCCGTTCTACTGCACTGTGGCAAGCTACACCGCACTGGTGCGGCCACCCAGTAGGATGGTAGAGCTATTTTGATCTCAGAGCGCGCATTTGTGACGTCACACGTGACCTTTTTGGAAGTCCAGATGCCAGGACCTGCGGGCCCTTATTCTAAGTACCCCCCCTGCACTCGGGCAAGCTACACTGCATCAGCACTTACGCTGAACATGAATGGTAGAGTTACTGTGATGTCACGGCTCACCATCTGCGACGTCAAAACCCAGTTAAGGTGATAGAATAATGGATTATGTACTCATTGACACCTTCCCCCAAAGAGAAATGAAAGTTACTGAGATGTCACTATCCACTTCCTATGACGTCATGATGACCCACCCTGTATCGCCCCGTGCCCCTTGCACTCGACTTTGAGAACTGTCCAGCTTGCAAGTTTCCGAGCTCTCCGTTACTCGTTCGTGACATCATTGTGCCCGACTTTGTGATGGCCAATGGCCGCACTGTGATTTTAGAATGTTGGAACTGTGGCGTCATCCTGCTCCCACTTTGATGTCATCACAACACCCCCTTCACGCAACCTGTTCTTGCGACTAGTGGCTCTTCTGACAGTGACAGTATCAGACATATTGAGTGTGTAACCAGTGACAGTTCAGAATGCCGGAGTCATCCTCCTACCCTCGTCCCGCGGTCCCCTCCCCTCTCTTACCTTTGCCGCTCCCTCCCTCCCGTTCCTTCCCACCTCTGCCACCTTGCGGCCCCGGCTCTCCACACAGGCGCTGCGACTAGAGAAAGACCCAGTTAATTCCAGCCTAAACAGCCGAGTGTGTGTATTTATAAAAGCCGATAAGCGCTCCCGGCCTGCTGCTGTCTGGGCGGGGGAGGCTCACTGGAAACCGATCAGTCTCACTCGGGCATTGGAGTGCTTATCCAGACCCGGGCCGGGAGGGCGGGGTGATGGAGAGTGGAGAGGGGCCTGCCGAAGATCCCGAGGTCTGTGCGCACGTCGGGGGAAAGCAGCCTTCGAGGGGAGGCCGTCAGACACCTACATTTGGAGGCCCCTTCCCACGGATCTTTGCGTAAGAAAGCGGCCTGATCAGGTGTCTACATAATACCCCATGCATTTATGAGTAAAAAGGGACGTGACTACCGTGAGACTGGTGAGGTCCCCTGACTTCTGGCTGTGAGGGTCCCGGTGCACACGGCAGGGTCTAGAAGACTCCTCGCTGCCTGGAACCCCCTGCAGTGGCATCCGTGCACGCCGAGGCCGGCCCAGAGCAGGGGGTTTGCGGGGGTAGGTGGTCTGGAAGGCCCTCGCAGGCTCGAAAGCTGTGCTGTGGCATCACTTCACGCCGAGTCGGGCCTCTACCAGACTCCTCTAAACCCTTTCCAAATACAAATTTCCTTCCGCACTGTTATCAGCTGGGCACCTGAAAACACTCAACGGAGAGTGAAAGTGGAGGGGGGGCGGGAACAGGCACATTGGGAGGGGGGCAGAATGGACACATGGGGAGGGGGGCGGAACAGACACGGACAGCGGGAGGGGGGGCGGGAAACAGAGCTCACGAGCCAACGAGCACACGACACGGCGGAACCGACAAATGAAACAAAAAAAAGAAATTATATAAAAAAAAATGCTCCTTACCTGATGGCCTCGTGGGAACTCGAATCTTGCAGCCAACTCCAACAACAAACACTTGTAAAAAGACGAAAACGGGCCGACTAAAAAAAAAAAATAACACACACCCACCGCCGCGATGACGATCCGAAGTGGGTGGAGAGCGAAAAAAATCGCGGGAATGCCCCGAATCTGGTCCGGCCTTGACGGACAGATCCGGCTCCCAATGGCTAGCCTCCATTTATGGAGCTAGCCAATGGGAGCAGGGGGCGAGTCCCTGTTCCCCACTGTAAGACATAAGGTTTTTCTTGCACATACGCACTTCGTGCGCATTTGCTAGGCAAAACCTAAAAAGTTAACACAGAAACACGAAAAGCATTATCAGTGGGCCACTGCAGGGCTCAGGTTTATTCCCCTCAATGCTGAATATATGATCTTAAGAGGCATGTTTCCTGAATTAAGTTAGAACATAATGCGTTCCGTGGATATTTAAAGACATTTTAAATCAGGAAATACTAAATAGCTGGACAGGTGTTAAATGTATTTATCGGCAGCGAGGTACTCTTCTCACACTTTGAAAAGTACGGAGGCTGCCGGCGTCTCATGTATAGAAATACAGCAGCTGCATATTAATTTCAAGTAAGTGTGTGCCTAGGGCTATATAAGGTGTTCTGATACTCATAGGGTCTTGTGACGATGCGCGCTATAGAAGGCAGCAAACATAAATAAACGTGTAACTTGGAGAGAACCTAATGCTATGCTTAAACACCATAAGGCCTGCTGCACTAGATAGCCCGAGGCCTGGCTGCTGTGAACTGAAAGCCTAAAAATGGTGCTAACAGCCAGACAGAGGTCTTGTGCATGCAGAGTCTGAGTAATGGGGTTTGATGCCAAATCTGAGGAATGCTGCATACAGAATTTAAGGCCTGGGTGCACTGTATGCAGTTTGAAGATTGCTACACACAAACATCCAGCTGCATGTAGGCCAAGTCCATGAGGACTGAAGCATGCTATCTAAGAAGGTCTGCTGCACACAGCTACACTATGCACACAGACGCAAGCCTCCTTCTTGCATACAGCATCGTACACAGCCACACTGTGCACACAGACGCAAGCCTCCTGCACACAAACAGCGTCAAACAGCTGCAGACTCCTTGGTGCCCACAGCCACACACAGAAGGAACCTGCAGTCTATAATACACATACAGTGATGCCTGCTACCAAAAGTTTAAAAAAAAACAGTTGATGGACAGAATGCAGAACAATGTCATACATTCACCCCAGTACAGAGATCTGGGCCTAAATCCATCGTTTTGTTGCTCACCATGCCATTCCAATTTGAACCCAGCCATATGCAAATCAGTATTGACCTTGTGCCTCATGGGAACAGTCCAACCCGAACTGCCAAGCCAGGTTCTCCCTGGACTGGAAACAAGCATCCAAGGACCCTCATCAGCCTGGATAGCTTGATTCCAGTGGCATGGAGAGCATGGGACTCACGTCTGAGCATACACGTCCCACTCGGGGTGAGAAATGCAAATATAACAGTTGATGGACAGAATGCGGTCCCGGGGAGGCTGTTATTAGGTATAATCGAGCGCTTTCACCATCTAGAAACAGTGTGTCCAATAGGTGAAATCAAACCCCCTGAGAGACCATGAAGTGCTATTAAGCACAATATAAACAACAGAAATCAGTACAAACGTATGTATTTCCAATGCAAACGCATGCCTCTGTTATTAAGTGTATTTTTTTAATCTATCACTCCCTAAATAGGGACTTAGGAGTGGCAAATGCAGGGCTGGTCCCGGCATGGTCCTGAAGAAATGCTAGGGGTAGCATGAAACATGTTGACCTTTCCCTTTCACTGAACCAATCCTCATTACAGGTTGGTTTACAGTGATATTCACCCCACTTTTAACATACCTGCCTAGGAGCATAATAAATCTGGTGAGGCCCACTAAGCATGGTATTTTTAACTCACTTACACCCACTCCACCACCTGTTTTGCACCACACATAGTCCTTCATTTATAAGTGCTCCTACGTAGTTCGTGAGTCGTAGCACGCCCCTTTTTGTAGAGAACTGGGAGGGCCCCAATGATGAAGCATGTCACCGTGGGGCAACCCCGGTGAGTGAGGGGACACTAGAAAGAAATGTTTTGTTCTTGTAAGCTTACACTGATCAATCAGTTCGGTTTCCTAAACTTGAGCTAGGTCTCGGGACCCAGTAACTTGGATTCCAACTTATACATTCACCCCAGTACAGAGATCTGGGCCTAAATCCATAGTTTTTTTGCTCACCATGCCATTCCAGTTTGAACCCAGCCATATGCAAATCAGTTTTGACCCTGTGCCCCATGGGAACAGTCCAGCCCGAACTGCCAAGCCAGGTCCCCCCCTGGACTGGAAACAAGCATCCAAGGACCGGAGTCAAGCTATCCAGGCTGATGAGGGCTGAAAGCCCGAAACCGGTCCTTGGTCTGTTCCCATGAGTCACAGGGTCAAGGCTGATTTGCAAACGGCCATGTCTGAACTGGGGTGGTGTGGAGTGCAAAAAAACGATGGATTTAGGCCCAGATCTCTGTACTGGGGTGAATGTATGACATCGTTCTGCATTCTGAACATCAACTGTTGTTTTTGCAATTGGCACCCCGAGTGGGACGGGTATGCTCAGAAGTGAGTCCCGTGCTCTCCACACCACTGGAGTCAAGCTATCTTGGCTGATGGCGGCCAATAGCAAAAAAACGGTCCTAGGATGCTTGATTCCGGTCCAGAGAAGACATGGCTTGGCAGTTCGGGCTGGACTGTTCCCTTGAGACACAGGGTCATGTCTGAACTGGTGTGCTGTGGAGTGCAAAACAACAATGGATTTAGGCCCAGATCTCTGTACTGGGGTGAATGTATGACATTGTTCTGCATTCTGTCCATCAACTGTTGTTTTTGCATTTGTCACCCCGAGTGGGACGGGTATGCTCAGACGTGAGTCCCGTGCTCTCCGCACCACTGGAGTCAAGCTATCCTGGCTGATGACGGCCGATAGCCAGAAACCAGTCCTAGGATGCTTGATTCCGGTGCAGGGAAGACATGGCTTGGCAGTTCGGGCTGGACTGCTCCCATGAGGCACGGGGTCAAGGCTGATTTGCATATGGCCATGTCTGAACTGGGGTGGTGTGGAGAGCATAAAAATGATGGATTTAGGACCAGATGTCTGTACTGGGGTGAATGTATGACATTGTTCTGCATTCTGTCCATCAACTGTTGTTTTTGCATTTGTCACCCCGAGTGGGACGGGTAAGCTCAGACGTGAGTCCTGTGCTCTCCACACCACTGGAGTAAAGCTATCCTGGTTGATGGCGGCCGATAGCCAGAAACTGGTCCTAGGATGCTTGATTCCGGTACAGGGAAGACATGGCTTGGCAGTTCAGGCTGGACTGTTCCCGTTAGGCACAGGGTCAAGGCTGACCTCTGTACTGGGGTGAATGTATGACATTGTTCTGCATTCTGTCCATCAACTGTTTTTTTTGCTACCAAAAATCAACACAATAACTGCTAAACAGTTTGTGGCCTTATGCACACGGGGCAGAGACCTGATGCCTACAGTGTTCCGACTCAAGCATGGATCAAGAGCACACCAAACTCAGGAGTCACTATTCTTTCTGAAATGTTGTGTCACTCATTTAATTTACTTTTATAGTGATATATACATATATATATATATATATATATATATATATATATCAAAAATTACACCCAGGCGCTCCTCTAAAAGTAAATTAAATGAGTGACACAACATTTCAGAAAGAATAGTGACTCCTGAGTTTGGTGTGCTCTTGATCCATGATTGAGTATATATATATATGTATATATATATTCACAAAGGTTTTCCCAGTTGGATGTTCCCAGGGACAACAGATGACTCGCACTCCCATATATATATATATATGTTTCCCTTGCCTTCATTGCTTGATTTTGCTTGCGAGAAAGTGTCACTAATTCTTTTTTGTAAAATGTTTTTATTGATATTTCAACACACACATAACACCCATATTTATGGTACATTATCAAGAGGGGCACATTTCTTGTGTCATTGTATGATTGTTCATTTCCTTCTGTTGAGCTTGTGTTCACGTCATAGTCACTATCGCATTCACCTTCCTGGCCTTCCCATGTAAAGTGACTTCACTTTACATGCTCTCAATAACATCCCTCAACATTGTGCTGTCCAAGATTGGTGCCCCCTTACTTTACTTACATCTCCATCCCTCTCCCTCCCTAACCCCACCCACTGGTGTGCTCCAATTAATCTAATCAAAGGATTATCAATCGTCACCACTGTGCAAGTGTGCATGGCTCCCCTACCCCACTAGTGCTGCGCCCCGGCTTAGGCAATTCCTAACCCCGCTTCCATGGCTCCAAAGCCAACCTGTGCCTCGTTATAATCCGTGTACTCAGTTAATCTCCTGAGGCGCCTCCAAGGAGTCGGATTCCAGTTCTGGCAACGTCAGCAATACAATCAAGGCTTCCCAAACCTGTGCTATTTCCATCGCTTTTTTGTTGTTCGCCCTCCTAGCCTTCTGGAACCTAACCACACTGTCACTGGCAGCCCAGGACGCAAACTCCGCCCTCCACCGCTCCATGCTAGGACCCCGCTTGGATTTCCACTGCCTTGTTAATTCTCTTTTAGCTAGTAGCAACCCCAGGTCGATGAACTTACTTATGACCTCAACCACCTCCTTCCAGTATGTTTCAAGCTGCGGGCAACTCCAAATCATATGTTGGAAGTCTGCTGCGTCCGACTGGCACTGGGGACAACAGGCTGTATCCACATTAGAATATTTATTTATCTGCTCTGGGGTTAAATACGCCCTGTGTATGATATAGAAATGGATACGTTGGAATCTAGCATTCCGCGTGCCCTTCCACGCCCTTTCCACTATTTTAGCCCAAGTCGTTTTGGGAATATCTTTGCCCAGGTCTACCTCCCACTTCCCTCGCAACTGACTCAGTGGCTGCAGCCCCTTTTCCACCATTCGCCTATACAAGCATGTTACTGCTTTTACCGTCCCCGCTGCCATTACAACATATTGACATGTTGAGGATGTCCGAGGTTCCGAAACCGCTCTCCCCAGTGTATCTGGATTGCCGACACTAGAGCGGCATGCAGTAAGAAATCGCCCCTGAGCACACCATACCTGTCTAGCAGTGCCTGAAAAGGCAAAAGGACTCCCTGCCCGCACAGGTCCCCAACCATTTGCAGCCCCAACTCCTCCCACTCTAACAGTGCAGACCAGTCCCCTCCATGCGGGAGGGCTGTACACATGCCCAGAGGTATCTCCGGGGCGTACGGGCGAGTGACGCCACCCCTGCGCCTGCTTCTATTCCAGCACGCTCTCAATGCTTTCTCCTCTTATGTCAATGAACCTACACGCATCCGCTGGCCAAGAACAAAAGACAGAACCTTTCGTGGGAACCATCGGTCCACTGGGCCATCCGGCCCCTGAGCTCCAGAGCTACCGCCTGCGTAAGCCACTGCAACTGGGCTGCCAAATAATACAATTCAAAGTCCGGGACCGCCCATCCTCCCGCCTGCCGCTCCCCCACAGAAATCCCCCCACCATGGACCAAAGCATCCTGAACACCGTGCTTGAGATCCAGATCGGTAGTGTCCTAAAATAATATAACAATCTAGGCAGTGCTACCTTCTTCAGAAGCGCTAGTCGTCCTGCCACTGAAAGCGGCGGTGTCTTCCAAAATGCCATGCTCCCTTTGATCCCTCGCTCTGCTCTGCTCACATTACCCTCCAAAACGCCCTCCTGCCCATGATAGATGTTAGTTCCCAGGTAAGGCAGGCAGGGTTCCCAACGTATCCCGTCCAAGCTAGCAGGGCTCTCCATCCCCTGATGTCCCGGGAACAGGCAAGTCTTCTCCCACTTCACTCGTAACCCCGAGACCTCCTCAAACTTCTGTAACAGCGTTACCGCTCCAGCTAAGACCTCGCCCGGGGCAGCCAGAAACATTAGCAGATCATCTGCATAAAGCGATATATATTGCATGTCCCTGGGTAATTCCAGCCCAACTTAATACCGTATTTTCCGGCGTATAAGACGACTCGGCGTATAAGACGACCCCCCTACTTTTCTTGATAAAATGTAGGTTTCATGCTATACTCGCCGTATAAGACTACCCCTCTTCCAACGTCATGTCATCAAACATGTACGGTAAACATAAGTACTTGTTAAAAGGCCCAAACAATTAATATACTGCTACATGTTGTTGTACCGCATCATACTGCATAACTTGGCATTTCTTGCAGCATAACTCTGCTCAGCCTTGCACATATGTTGGTCTTCCCCTGCCGCATACCTCTCGTGGCCTTTGTTATAGAGCAGCATAACTCTAGTGATAGCGGGTCAGTCGTGAATAGCACACAGGTCTGCCCTGGGTTCCTTTCCAGCACTATCGCAAGTTGCACTGCGTCCTTGCTCTGCGCATTTCAGCTCGAATAGGGAGCCCATGACACCCATACAGAACACTCCTTAACCCCTTCCGTGTACAACTCCATCACGCGCACATCGTACATAATGCCATGTAAAACTTTGCAACAGAATACAAACACAACAATCAAACCAAACTAAGCACGTTCTGCAACAGCAATGCTTATTTAGACGGCCAAACAAGATTACAGAAGACCAATGCTCATCAGAAAAGGCTTCGACGTGCAAACACAACCATGGCACGTTTACTGAAGCAATAGCACCCTCTACTGACAAAACAATATATATTTTACACCATGCCTTCCCATTAATACAAAGGCTCAAGACAGTTTGGTCGTTGTTTCCACTCCCAAAAATGTTGTTACTGGCGTATAAGACGACCCCCGACTTTTGAGACCATTTTAAAGGGTTAAAAAGTCGTCTTATACGCCGGAAAATACGGTACTTCCTCGATCTAGCTCGCATCGCCAATGGTTCAATCGCCAGCGCGAACAGCAGCGGAGAGAGCGAGCGACCCTGTTGCGTTCCTCGCCCCACCGAACAGGATGACGACACCGTCATTCCCCGTCCGCACACGAGCCGTCGCTGAATTATATAGTATTTGAGTCCATCCCACGAAAGAAACTGCCATTCCAGGGTATCAAAAGCCTTCTCAATGTCTACCGAAAGAATCAGAGCAGTTGATGGTGAACCATGGTGTTCCCCCAGAATTCGAAGCAGCCGTCGCACATTAACAGACATATTTCACTTAGGAATAAAACCCGAATGATCCCTATGGACTAACTGCGACATATATGGGAGGAGTCGGGATGATAAAGTGTCAGTCATAGTCATTGACTGTCACTCATAATTAAAGTGAAATTATGAAAATGTCTAAAACCTTGGCAGCTATGGCCCTGTCTGGGCAGCCGCCTTCAGCGAAAAAAGACATCACAGGCCGGCCTCCGCCGGAACCGGTGGAGATCACAACAGGTCTCGGCGATCGACGGCCCTATCTGGCTCTGCACGTGGTCGCCGAGGGATGGGCAGTGCGAAACCGGCCAGTTAGCCGGTCGAGTGCACTGGATCACAGTAGCAATGGTTGCACAGAGCTAGTCTAAAACGCGTCCGATGCGGCCGCCACACATTATAATGTTAACTAGACTACTTGGCATGCCCATGTTTAGCAATACTTCCCAGAGTGTAGCTCATGGGACCAAATCAAAGGCAGCGCATTGGTCAACAAAGACAACCTTCAAGGTCAAGGTTATCGGCGTTACCTCACCTGTTGAGTTAGAATCGAATTTGATGTAAGGAACCCAAATAGCATGGTCAGAGCAAAACAAGGCAGCATGATCTTGTCCAGCCCCATATTTTGCCCAGGTTTTTTTACATGAAAGACTCATTTGTGTCGGCAAGAGAAAATATTGGCAAAGGAGCAATACACATAGGAAGTTGGTCAGTTCCTGGAGCTTCACAACCAGTTTTGGTACAGATTTACAAGGGGAGGAGTAAAGCCACTCAAAGTGAGCCATCCACTCTCTCGACTATATGTGTATGTCAGGGGTCTTTCCTTGGTGTATGTTACCCTGGCTGACAATATGCCAAAAAGTTCTAAAATCCTAATTTTTCCCATATACTCTTTTCTCAGTTCAACTTGGCATGTCTTTCTTATACCAGGATCTAGCCTCCTTAATCATTTGCCTTTTTTTCTTGTTTAATAGAGGCCCAGGGGGGATCCTTGGCAGTCTGGGAAGCTGGGGAAAACCACTCATAGGTTTTCGGACCTCTATTACCTTTTTGTAATTTTTTTAAAACAGTTTTTCAACTGTGAAAATAAAGAATTATGTACCTCAAGAATTACATTAGGATGCCCTTAGTTCTCAATCATCGACCTCAGGTGGGTGACGACCTTACTATAGATTCTTGGGAATGAGTCAGCAGAAGTGCAAACAGCATTTCACTTGATACTTCTCTAATTGTTACTCAATACTAATGCATCCTCACAGATAGTCGATTGTGATGGCCGATAACCGGCAATGAATCATGAATAGTAAGAATCAAGGGATGATGGACACTCTTGACTCTTTGGATGACCTCCATGTCATTCACTGTGTTCCTGGTTCTAAGATTCTAAGATCTAAAATAATATAATCTATGTTACTGATGTATGCCTCCCTCCGAAAAGTTGGATGAGAATTATTGTCTGAGGACAAGCTGCCATTGGAGGAATGACGGTCATAAGAAAGAGTTATATCAGCCATTTGCAAAGCTGCCCTAACAGTTGTTTTTTGAGTTGATCAATCAATCAATCAGTCAATCAACAGTCAATCAATCAGGACACTTGTAGAGCGCGCTACATACCCGTGAGGGTCTCAAGGCGCTGGGGAGGGGGGGGCAAGGAGGGGGGGTGCTGCTACTGATCGAAGAGCCAGGTCTTGAGTAGTCTTCTGAAGGCCAGTAGGTCTTGGGTCTGCCGTAGGTTGGTGGGGAGGGTGTTGCAGGTCTTGGCGGTGAGGTGGGAGAAGGATCTGCCTCTGGCTGTCTTTCTTCGAATGCGGGGGACAGCGGCGAGGGCGAGGTCGGCAGAGCAGAGCTTGCGGGTGGGAGTGTAGAAGCTGAGTCGTCTGTTGAGGTACGCTGGGCCGGTGTTGTGGAGGGCTTTGTGTGCGTGGATGAGGAGCTTGAAGGTTATCCTCTTGTTGACGGGGAGCCAGTGTAGGTCTCTCAGGTGGGTAGGGATGTGACTGTGGCAGGGGATGTTGAGGATCAGACGTGCCGAGGTGTTCTGGATGCGTTGCAGCCGTCTCAGAGCTTGGCCGATGCTATTGCGTAGAGGGAGTTACCGCAGTCCAGCCTGCTGGTGACGAGGACCTGGGTGACTGTTCTTCTTGTTTCAGTGGGGATCCACTTGAAGATCCTACGTAGCATTCGGAGGATGTTGAAGCAGGAGGAGGAGACGTTATTGACCTGCTTAGTCATGGAGAGGGTGGAGTCAAGGATGACTCCTAGGTTGCATGCGTGGTCTCTGGGTGTCGGAGCAGTTCCCAGTGTGATCGGCCAGCAGGAGTCCTCCCAGGCCGAAGAAGTGGACCCAAGGATGAGGACCTCCATCTTGTTCATGTGGGGCGTTTAAGATTGAAGGTGGGTTGCGCAAGTTGGTATCCCATGCCAGCCAGGCACGCAAAGGGCGACCAGCGCCATCTGCCACCATAGGTTTGTGCAGCTGAGACACCAAGTGTCATCCTGACCCAAAGCTCAATAGCACCCCCAGTGCACAAGACACCTCTAGCGTCATGGGGAACATCTTCCATATCTGTCTGGCGATTTCGGCCAAGCCTGCATAGTGTAGAAAGTGTCTGGGCTCCACCCAAAACTCAGCCTGTACATGCTCTTAGAAAGTAAAGTGCTTGTTGGGGTATAAATCCCCAAGCAGTTACATCCACCATCACTCCAAGCCTAGAACGACATATTGGCCTCCATGCTCCGGATCAAAGCTAGAAATCAAACTGGAAGCTCCTGATGGAAGGGTGTCTTGTTGAGCACCATGGACACCAGCCTCTGCCACACTTGAGCGGTCTGTTAAACTGCATACAGCAGGTCATCTGATATTCCCGCCCCTCCATCAACAACACTGGTAGCTCAGCACCCTTGACCATTCCCGCCAGTAATTGCTTCTCCCAATACTGCCATCGGCCATCCATGCTGCATATGGACTGCAAAATAATAAAACACCAGCTGCGGTTCCTCTAGTTTCCCCTCCTGGTTACTCCTCATCAAGATGCCCTGAGTCACCCAGAATTTTAAAAGATTGATTTTGGAACATAACTCAATGGGGAATTTGTTTCATGCCTGAGCTGGTACCACTGAGATGGCACGTCTGCCACTCTCACCCTGCAGTACCTAGGCACAACCGTTAGAGCGGAAGAAGATGAATGTAGCAATTTAGGGTGAGTATGCCTTTTGAACATGGAGGAAATGTAGCTGGTGTGGTGCATCGGATAGGAGGCTTAATGGCACATGGAGGGGGCCTTGAACCAGCATCTCTTCTGCATGGGGCGCCAAGGAAGTTTTCTAAGATGAGTTGAGATGCTTTTAAATTTGTGAATACCTCTTATCAGTCTATCAGCAGCGTTCTGGATTAACTGCAGCCTTTGTATCAGATAGGCTGGAACGCCAACATACAACGTGTTACAGTAGGCCAGCCTGCCAATGACCAATGCTTGTATCAGTTGCTGCCTGGATGTCAACGGGATAAAATGTAAATAATTTTTAATTCCTTCATAATCTAAAAGCAGGAGGTCCTAGGTTTCTTTAAATGGATTTCAAATGACATGATATGGAGCAGCTAATTCAACCTATGTGTGATCCAATGGTTAAGTAGAAGTACATTTGATCCAGTGGATCTGTGGGAGACTCAATGTGATCCAGAGGTTACGGTGAAGATGAGGAGCCTTAGTTGCTAAGGAAGAAGGGGTGTTGTCTAGTGTTAAAAAAATAGAATATTTGATCTGGTGGATAAGTAGCTGAGAATGTGGTATTATCTGGTCTTTAAACAGGGGATGATGCAATCAAAAACGTATCTGTCCCCTTATCTACTGAACGCGCTGTGCACATATAAATAAGTAAACTCCCAGTGTCAATTGTCAAGCAAAACTCTGCGCCTACATTTTTCATTAAATAAGTCTTCGTGAAATTCATCCGCAAAGCCCTGCAGCTTTGGCTGTGTACAACGTGTGCATCTCATTGAGATGATTGCAGCCATCTGCTGTTTTTTTCTTCTTTTTTTCTCAAAACATTCTGCCAATGTTTCTTTATTTTGCGTACTCCTGTGTCGTTAATGAAAAATAAATCTTGCAAATTCGTCAAAATATATTCATAAGTAAATGCCAACAGTTGCTGACTCATAAAACTCAGCATATTCCTCTGGCTTTCTGTGTGCTGTGCATTTCCTGCAAATATCTTTCAAACAGAAATGTATGCTGATGGGTGGTCGTAAGATTATTCAGTAAAAAAAATCGCAAAATGATATTCACAGACGAGGTTCTAATGGAGATGGCATGTGTAATTGGAAAGGCAGGAATTAAGGTGCCTGGGCCTCCTCCTTGCCAAGGCGGCCTCTAATTTGACTCATTTGCTGTTGTCGGATGTGACGTGAATCTCACGAGAAATTGAAATCTCATTGGAATTCCCAGACCTCAATGCTGCCAGTACTCCGTGAGAGTCGGATATTATTACATAAGGCGAGGATGTGGGCCCTACATGTGGCTCCAGGCCAGAGAGAAGCCGGGGGGGGGGGGGGGGGGGGGGGGGGGAGGGGAGGGAAGGGGTAGTGCTCTCCCGCATCCCCAAGGACCAGAAGGTAAGTGAAGAACCCAGCAGCACTTAAAGTAGGCAAGAGAGGTGCAAAGAAACTTGTGTACCAAGAACAAACACACAAGATTGCCAGCTGGACAAAGACCAAACCCAACACACGAAGACCATATCTAGTGGCAGAGAACCTACACCAGAGGGGAAACACCAAATCGGAGATGTTCAAGGAGCAGTGGAACTCTGGGAGTTGACTAAGGGCCATATGTATCAAGATACCCATTTGCGATTTTCAAATAGCGATTTTTAAGAAATCGCTATTTGAGAATCGCAAATGGGTATGTATGTACAAAATCGCATTTTTTTTGCGATTCCTTAAAATTCCTTAATTGCGATTAGCAAATTGCGAATCGCTATTAAGGAATACTTTCCCATTCATTTCTATGGGCCAGGAGGCCCATAGGAATGAATGGGAAGTTATTCTCAATTTGCGATTCGCAATTTGCTAATCGCAAATTGAGAATAATTTCATGGGTGCAGGGGTGTCCAAAGGACACCCTGTTGCACCCCTGAAATATGCATGGGTGCACATGTGGCGCACATACATGCCCTAAGGGCATGTATGTGTGTCACATGGCACTTTCAAAAATGCAAAAATGTTCATTTTTCAAGGAATTCGTAACTTACCACCAACTAAAAGTTGGTGGTAATTTGAGATTCGCTAATGGCATTTTGCTAAATTTTTTGCTACATACATTGCATTTAAGGAATCGCAAAATTTGCAATTCCTTAAATGCAATTGCAAAATAAGGAATCGCAAATTTTGCGATTCCTTATTTTGCACCAAATTTTTCTTAATACATTCCATTTAGCAAATTCGCATTCGCAAAGGCCTTTGCGAATGCGAATTTGCTTGATACATATGCCCTAAATCCTATAGGTCTCCCACTGAGAGAGTGAAAAGTGCCAGAGGGGGGCAATTTGTGCCTTGTACCTAATAAAGGATTACACAGTAGAGGCAGAGCCCACTATGTGCATGCTGGGTATCGAAAGCAGAATATTGATGGCACAGAATATTGAGGACAAAATATTGAAACGGAAATAGCGACAGGTAAGTATAGATTTTGTATACTGAACTCCATGTATATGTACCGTGGCGATATATACTTCTTCAAGGTAAATAGATGTGGAGATAGGAATAGTAAATCAACACTTCCCTATACGCACTTACCTTTCAATATTTTGTCCCTTAGACAGTGAGACCAAGACAATGATACTGATGAAGCAAAGCTTCGCATTCGCGACGTGCTTTATTCATGAACCTCGCCCGTGTGTAATCCAGTAATAAGTTGTACGTCTTACTAACGTTTATTCTATGTTTAAACGAGGTTCCCCGACGCTTGCCTATGTGTTTTACTAAAATAATTAACTCGAGTCTTTTAAAAATGGCCGCTGCTTGGAAGTAAGTGTCTGCGCATGCGTCAGTCACACTCACGTGTCCTGATGTGTTTGCAGAGTTGGAGGGAAATAGTTGCGCATGCGTAATGCATAGCTTTGCCAGTAACGTGGTACTGCTCGTGCCACTGCTCTTGTGTACGTATACATGTAGCTAACATTTAGACTGCATAAGTATATTTTATAGTGATAAGTTGAAAGTACAAACCCTGTGATGTGTTTTCATAATGTTATTTCTATGTATTAATTTGTTCTCGCTTACTTTTCATGTACCGCGGGGAATGGGGGTCTGACTGAGCCGAATGCCATCTTGGAGGGCCTTTCTGCGCATGCTCCTCCATCTGGGGAACTGACAACCTTGGCTGGTGGAACTTGGCCAGCTGGCAGGGATGGGCAAGATGCTCCTGTGAACTGACCTGAAAACCCAGGAAAACGGAGTCATGTGTCCCTACTCTGCAACAATGTAAAATTGTCATTGTATTTCCCTGCAGTTTCTCATGGGAACCCCAATCTTGCTAGGCGGTACCCAAAGATGCAAATTAGGCATCCAAATAGTGTGTTATGATTGGTGTGTTACCCAAATCCTACCTTAGGACCAATCCAAATTGAGGGATTCTGATACTTTGCAACATTGGGGGGTGGTACACCGTCCCCAAACTGTATATCTACCCTGGGTTCACCTAGGGAAATTGTCCGACTTGTCTGGTTTAGCTGACCTGTCACTGACCCATCGTACTCAATAGGTGACTGAAGATACAGAGCGCTGCGGAGCACTCTGTCCGAAATTGACCATAGACTAAGGTTCTACTGAACCTTAAAGTGCTGGCGAAGCACTTTGCTGGGAGTTCGCTGACCCAATCGGGGTCTTGATCGATAGCTGCAGAGAGGGTGGAGCGCAGGCGTTGCTTCCAAACTGCGGGTGTGGTCCTGTCCTGAGCGGTCCTGTCCTGAGGGTTTGCTGTCCTGTCCTGAGGGTCCTATCCTGATTCCTAATCTGAGGGTATCCTGTCCTGTCCTGGGTGTCCATTCTGCACCTGCTGTCCTTTGAGGGGTATCCTTCCTTGAGGGTTTCCTGTCCTTAACTGACCCGTGGCAAGGGTTTGGTTTCCACACCAGTCTAGGTAAATATTGCTCTAAACTCTTCAAACTTGCACCTTTCTATTTTTCTGTCTTTTTGCTTCAATAAAGAGACATCTTTGCACATGTTGATTTTTCCATGCTTTTTGCCGCAATTTATTGAAACATAAAGTCATTTGCATATTTCCATAACGTGTTCCCATGTTACCCTACCTTTTAGAAATCATATTTTGCATTTCAGTTTGTCATTTTCTGATATGGTCTAGAACGGCTTTACTTAAACTGTCTAAAGAACTTTTACCTTAAATGCATAGCGTTTTCCTGTTGCATCTCATATTAGTATTTCCATGATTACCCTGACTTTATTTTTCTATAGTTATGTACTCTTCATTATTTTGATTATTGATTGTCTTATTCTTGTAAACTTAATGCTCAACGAAAACGAACTTTAGATAAAGCTTTTAAAACTTCCAGTTGTCTGTGGTCATTTTACAACAGTATTGAATGTCATTTTGAGTTGGTATTTTGCTGCCTTTCCTTTTACAGCTAGCTCCCTGATCTGTTGAGGTCATAGGTACCCGAGTCGGTGGATGGTAAGTCGGGTACGCTGAGTAATAACAGTAGGGAATTCACACAAATTGGTAGCAGCCCGTGAAGTCACCCTGTCAATGAATAGTGTGAATTGAAAGTATATGGGCCCGAAGCCGGAAACGGCGAAATTATTGGCTGGGTGACCTCGCGCGCTCTATCAGTTTTTCTGGCTAGCAGAGGATGGTTAGGGACTAGTTGATGGTTAGGCAGGATTAGTCAGACTAGTTAAGTCGGTAGCTGCTAGTATATTAATGCTGCTACAAAAGCGGCCATTCCGAGGGAACCGATCACTCTCTTGAAAGGTGTTGCTTTTTGAAAATTCATGAATTGTTTTATCATTGTTATTCTTGTTCTTATATTGTTATATGTATTAATCCATGCATTTGTAAACCGTCTCGTTTTATGTTGTCCGAACTCCCCGGGGAATTGAAAGGGCAAGTGGTGAATAGAATCCATTGTCCTGAGGTCGCAGGCTTAAGGAAAGTTAGGTGCAGGTTAGGATAACCGGGAAGCACTAACTAGGGTTTTTCTGAATACGTGTGTGAATAAATGTCAGTAACGAGGTTCATTGGCAAAATTCCCATAGTGGCATAACCTAGTAAGGGTCACATCGGAAGAGTAGCAGGTTCCTCGGAGCTTGGGTGAAAACAGAGGGGTCCGCTGGGAAACCTTAGACTCGGATATATCCCGGGGAATAGGGGAATAACAGGTTCACCGATGCTAGAGTGAAGGGTAGGCGGAAGAGATCTACCCGCAGCGCGTGAAAAGTAAATGGAAGTAGTTTACTTGCAGTAAAAGAAATCTGTCCTGTCTAGACACTTGAGCACTGTGGCGAATGTGTATTCGTTGTTAAATAACCAAGCACTAGCACTTTAGAAAGAAAGAAAGTTTCCGTTACCTTGTGAAGGGAGGGAGTCAGTCGCGAAGCGCCTCTGACGTCACTCCGTGCCGCGCTGGGATTGGTAGAAGCAGCGGGCGGGTAGCGGGGCTGGAATTGTAAAGGAGGGGTGAAGCGCCGGAGCGTGAGGACAGTCTCACGAAGGGGCCGCGCACCCATTGGCCGAGATTCTTTGAACGCGTGCACCTCATTGGTCGCACGGAACTGCAAGGCGCATTCTGATTGGAGGTGACTTTGTAAACAGAGTTAAGCGTAGAAATCGTATGTGGCACTCGTATTGTCCAGAGACTAGACCCGATCCAAGAAACCAAGGGTTTGAAAGGGATCAGTGGAAAGCCAATAGATACGATATTATGTACGGAGCTAAGAGAAAAATGTCCCTTGTAAATAGGGTAAAGAATTATTTCAAAACGGACAAACCAATTAAGTCCAGAGAGGGCGTTATTGTCCCGCCACCGAATACTCCCGCCTCGTTCATGATGTTTGACCGGGGGTACAATACCTGTGTGTGGTTGGAAAATTGGGTAAAGTACACAAAAGATGACGGAATATTGGCTTTTCCGTTAGACGGTACTTTCAATGGCAGGATTTTATTTAATTTAAGAACCCGCATGAATGAATTGCATCCCAGACCGAGACTAACGCAGTATGAGGCATTAGAAGAATGGGAGATTGAGGCTTTTGAAAGAGAGAAACCCCGGTTGGACAAAGGTCTGACCAAGTGGTATCCAAGGCTGAAACAAGAGACCAGGGATAAAAGGATGAAACAGTGGAGACAGAGCATGATTGTTGAGGGTCTGTTTCCAATGATGCCAGCGGGTGCCCCTTCTGCGGGAGAGAAAAAGACAGAAAAGAGTAAACATTGGGGAGCGCCTGGGGAGTCAGACGATGAATTATTAGATGACATTTTTACGCGAAGCCCGCCCCCTTATAATGAGGGAGCCCGACCTTCCAGTGTAGGAGAGAATCCCCAGCGTTCATCCATTAAGGAGGAGGACAGATCCCTAAGTAGGGGGGGAGGTGGCCAGGTACTGCCCTATTTTGAGAATCCCGGACCCGCGGAGGTACGAGATATATATCCTAGAATGCCCGTGAGCCCGGAGGAAAAATATTCCCGTGAAAGAGCCTTTTTCCCCAGATCTCTTTATGAGAACGAAGAAAAGCCATTAAGTTCAGGAATGCCCTTTTTGCAGCCTCCATATGGGGAGGAGCGCAGGTCATTTGGCACAGGAACTTTGTTCCCTAAACCAAATTATGGTGGAGGACCAAGTGAAACGCATCCTACTGCCCCGAGTTTTACCCCTCACCTGACCCCACAGATAATACCTGACCGAACCTTAGGAAGAGTACTAGATGAAAGGGAGCAAGAGGCCATAGCTAAACAAAGGACAGAAATAATTCAGAAGATCTCCCAGTTAAATGCCAGTCCTGAGGCTTTGACTATTCCGGTAACAATCGGACCAGTGGTTCCGTTGTATGGGAATAATCAAGGAAGTTCAAACCCTCCAGTTATGAACCCAATCATGGCCCCGCCGAGGCAAGAGCCCCTACTGATAGACGATCAGTCCAGCGAGTGCGAGTCCGAAGTTGTGTTCTTGGACCTGCCAAACAAACAAACCGGGAAGGGAGTGCAGAAGAGGCATAATCCTTTTAATGCGAAAGAAATTAAATTAGAATCAACGTCAGGTACTAGGAGTGTTTCTTTGGTAACTCCGGAGGAAATTGAAAATTGGAGTCGTGAATTAGAAAAGCAGACTCCGCAAACGAAACCTTTGGATCTCTACAAACTGAGGGTAGAGATAGAGGAATTAATGGCAGGAAATGTGGGATTAGACAGATTAAATACCTACTCTGAAGAAGAGTTGCTGTTTATGTGTAAAAGCCTTACCAGAAGTACCAGAGTGCTCCACGAAAAACTGACAGACACTGCAGCTAGTATGGGGGTAGATATTTCAAGATCCAAGCCCTTACAAAAGCCCTACAGAGCTGAATTCTCGGACAAAGATATAGAGAACTTGAATGTGTCAGGGAAAAAGTTGCAGATTAAAGAGTTGATTGCAATTTTGCAAAAATGGGGAGACGTGGAAAAATGGAGAAGCAGGTGGGCACGAAAGAAAGATGAGGCTCGATCCAGACAAGCCACCCCTGAGTTCCCTTTGAGAGAAGTAGACAAGCCCGAAACGTTATGCCCCATGCGTGAAGTACCAGGTGGGAGGTATGTGCACGTTCCATGGTCCAGACAGGATATTGTGTCCTTTACTAACGATTTCCCGAAACTGCGCGAAAAGCCAGTTGACTGGTACCGGCAGGTGGAAAGGTTCGTAAAGGTGCAAAAATGCCTATGGAAAGACCTGGATGGATTTTTCGACATTGTGGTCCCGGTAGATCTATGGACCGAGTGTAAAATAGCAATAGGTTGGCCTAGTGAGGAGTACCCGAGGGACTCTAACACAGGGGAGCCGTCGATTGAAGTGATGAAAAAATATGAACAAGTAATGCTGCATTTGAAAAATAAGGTGCCGGCAAAGGAAACTGATTGGACCAGGATAGATAGAACCACGCAGGAGAGAGACGAGACAGTGCACTCCTATTATGAAAGGCTGTTGCAGGTGTTTAAAATGTACAGTGGTATAGATAACATCGAGATGAAGGATATGACGCACTTCATTTACAGGTTTGTAAACGGTTTAAGGCCTGAAATTTGTCAGTGGATAAAAGATAACAAAATTTGTTGGCACTCCAAAAAGATAGATGAGGTCCTGCGGTACGCAAAGTACTGCGAGGACGAGATGGCAGAAAAGAAAAAGGCGCTCAAGGAAAAGGTCATGTGGGCTCAGGTGAAGCTCGCAGAACAGCAGGAAAAACAGTTGAGTAATATGGTCAAAAACACTCAGAACCAAAGGCCTGGGGGTGGGGGAGGAGGTAAGCCCCGGCCCAAAATGAGCAGGGAGGAGGCTATGAAGAAATTTCCCTGTCACCAGTGCGGAGAAATTGGACACTGGCGTAACGAGTGTCCTTATTTGCCTGACGATAACGCCAAAACACCTGATTTAACTCCACAGACGCAGAAAGAAAGACCAAGAAAGACTCAACCACAGGTAAAAACGGTTCAGGTGCCCCGAGCTCCTAAGCAAGTACATAAGGGAAAAGGCACAGAGGGTGATGAGATAGAAGTCTGGGAAAGCAATGAGAACAGAAATGCAGCAACTTCGCAGTATCTGTTGAACGATACCTTCCTTTGTGATGACCAGTACTGACGGGGCCTGAGAGGGGAGGACGAGGAGTGCGTACTTGGCGCCTCCTTGCCGGTAGACCAGTCCAGACCATACATTGAAGGAAAGGTTGACGGAAATGATGTCACTTTTCTGTTGGACACTGGCGCTACCCGTTCTACTGTGAGAACAGTGGACGTTCCAAACCTACCCCTCTCGGGAGAAGCCATCCAAGTAGTGGGTGTATCTAATCAATTGATTAGTACTCCTGTTACCAAACCCATGGAGATCTCAATTGGAAACTTTAAGAAAATGCATAGATTTGTCGTTTGTGACACCAGTCCAGTGAACTTACTGGGACGTGATTTGCTGTGCAAAATGAACTGTACCATCTTTTGCACACCAAAGGGTGTTGAAATTCAGACCCCAGATGAAGACGGCATTTATAAATTAATGTTAATCAGACCTGACTCAGAAATTAAATGAATGACCATGCAGGATTTGCCCCAAGAACTCCAAGAAGCAGTGAAGCCAGAGGTATGGGACTTTACTGGGAAAGATGTAGGGTTAATGAAAAACGTGGACCCCATACAGATAGCAATCAAGGACAATGCGGTATACCCCAATACTAAACCCTACAGAATGAATGCAGAAGTGAGAGCTGGTGTTACCCTGGAAATACAGAAATTGCTAGAAGGAAACATCATACAGGAAGTAATGAGTAGCCCATGCAACTCCCCGATTATGGGCATCAAGAAGCCTAATTGATCGCTATGATAAAAGCTTGCAAAATTGGGAAAAACCTACGCATAACAGTGTATACTGACAGTCAGTACTGTTATGGGGTTGTGCATGACTTTGGCCAGTTATGGCTACAGAGGGAGTTCCTGACTTCATCAGGTACCCCTATTCGAAATGGAAAAGTTGTTCAAGACCTTTTAGAGGCAATCCAGTTACCAAAGGAACTGGCAGTGGTAAAATGTGTGGCTCATAAGAAGAGCATGGACACTGTATCACTGGGAAATGATTTTGCTGATCGAGTGGCCCAATGGTGCGCCAGAGATCGGTATATCGTAAATCCAAAACGAGGGGGGCCAGGAACCAGCTGCCAACTTCAGGTGTTTGAAGAAGTGCCTACATGGGATGAAGTGAAAGAGTGGCAGCAGGCGGCACCTTGGCAAGAGAGAGAGAAGTGGAAGGAAGATGGGTGTAGACCAAGACGTGTGGATGGTGTCATATTAGGTCCAACTGGTATGCCTGTGTTACCTAGACACTTACTTAGCACAATGGCGAGATTGATACATGAAGGATCACACATTGGTAGGGACGCCATGATCCTAGTGTTCCAACAGACTTGGTACAGTAAAAAGTTCAGGAAAGTAGCAGAGTCCCTCTGCCAGAGGTGCCTGTCATGTCAAAAGATGAACCCAGGGAAGAAAACTGTGGTGGAACTGGGGAAAATTGGGAGGTCCGGGGGTCCCTTTGTGAGAATACAGGTTGATTTCATCACCATGCCCGTTGTGAAGGGAAACGATATGTCCTTGTCATGGTCTGTTTATTTTCGAAGTGGGTGGAAGCTTTCCCTACTCCCCAAAATGACGCAATGACAGTAGCCAAGTGTTTACTAAAAGAACTGATACCTAGGTTCGGGGTTCCAGTCACTATTGAATCAGATAGAGGCCGACATTTTCAGAATGAGGTGATCGACGAACTCTGTAAGGCCTTTGGAATCTCACAAAAGCTTCACTGTGCATACCGTCCAGAGGCTTCTGGAATAGTGGAACAAATAAATGGAACTATCAAAAACAGACTAGCAAAACTGTGTGATGCATCTAAGATGACCTGGGTGAAGGCCCTGCCCCTGGTCCTGATGGGACTCAGAAGTGTTCCTGACCGCAAGACAGGCCTAAGTCCCCATGAAATCATTATGGGAAGAGTGATGAGACAAGCATGGGTGCCAGGAAGCAAACTGTTGAGTATTACTGATGATTTGGTGCTTGAATACTGCAAGAGATTGGGTGACCAAGTGCGTTCTATCTCTCGCCAGATCGGAGAAGACGCCATCCTCAATCCAACGACTCCTCTCCACAAACTGGTCCCGGGGGACTGGGTGAAGATAAAGAAACATACTCGGAAGAGCTGCCTGGAGCCAAGGTGGGGAGAGAAACGTCAGGTGATCCTGGTAACTACCACAGCAGTAAAGTATGCAGGGGTTCCACGCTGGGTACACGCCAGCCACACCCAGAAGGTATTACCAGACGAGGAGCCTGAAGAAGAAGGACGTCCAGATGAGGACTCTGCAGGAGCCAGACCAGAAGTAGCTGACGACATACAGCCCAGTACCAGTCGAGCTGCAGAATCAGCAGACGTTGGCCCAAGAATAGTTGAAAACGAACTACCAAGAGTCCAGCCTGCTGAAGGGGTCCAAGAAGCTGAGCCAGAAGTAGCTGAAGACGAGCTGCCGAGCATATGGCCAGAGGAGTGGATACCATTGATTGATCTCACTGAAGACCCCATTCAAACGAGTGAGAGACTTTGTGAAGGTAGAGAGTGGACTAGGGAGGAAAAGCAAGGCACAGGCGAAGAGCCTCAGAATCTTGAGATTCACATCAAAACTGAGGAAGGAGAAGGTCAGACAGGGACAGAACAAGTGATTGATACAGAACAAGTGAATGATACGGAGCAAGTGCTCGATACTGAACAAGTGAAGGATACAGAACAAGTGATTGATACTCCTCCACTGACTCCTGATGTCGGGAAGGGACAGACTAGACATAGCGTAATAGTTCGAGGAGAAGAAAGTCCAGAGATCGAAGTGCTTGAACAGGATCAGATAGGATTAGAAGAACGTGTTCAGGAAACAGAAACAGAGACATTTGAAGACCAAACGCAAAACTGTCCTGAACGAGGCCAGATTAGTAACCAGGCAGAAGAAATAGATGCTAGCCCTGGAAACAGTCAGATAGAAGAGGAAGAAACTGAAACAGAATTGCCACAAACTAAGGAGAACAAGAGGGCCAGAGAAGAAAATGAAGTCCAAGTACCAACTAAAAGACTTAAGAAAAGAAAGCACATTGAGCCTGGATACATAAAGAAATTGAGACTGAGAATAAAAACGGTAGAAGAAAAACGTGCAGAAGAAAGGAGAAGTGCTCGCATAGCAGAACAACCAGAAGACACTTCCAAAAGAAGGAGTGACCGAATAAAGAGACAAAACAAAAAGTACAAGTCACCTGAATGGACACTTGTGTTGGAAGAATTTGAAGATCTTGATCTAACTGACGAGAGCGACGGAGAACCCGTCCCTGAGTACTCTGCCGAAGAAGAAGACGAGCCACCGTGAACTTGCACAAAGTAAGCTACTCGTGTAAAGTCACAAAGAGGGGTCGAGAAACTTCTTCTGAGCCAAAATGTCTGATTCAACCGTGAATGGTAGACCTAGTCGCAGCTGTTGCAAAACTTGCTGCAAAGTATGTGTATGTAGTATAGTTGTCCTGATATTAGTTTGGATAGGACTAACAATTTTCATTCCCTTTGCTGTAAGCAAAAATACTAATATTGTCCCTACTGAAATTGTAAATACTGACAGTGAGGAGCTGACAACACAGAGTGTAGCCAGACATGAGAGAGCACTGAGACAAACAAAACAAGACTTAGAAGCATCAGATGAGGGAGAACTACATTATCATGGAGTTAAGAACAAGACACACTTAAATGTTTTCGCAAACTTGTTAATACACTATGTAGAGACTATGGAAATTGAAGATTGCTATGTCTGCATGAAGCTACCTACCTCTGTAGCTGAAGGCGTGACATACCATCACTTGCCGCTGACATATGGAATCTCCGGTAGCATTTTAGCTAGTTTATTTTACAAAAGAGGACCGTTACAGTACTATTACTCTAATAATGACATGATCTTTTCTGAGCTTCCTATACGTGGGAACTTGAATCCTGTACATACCAAAAGCGACGTAATACGATATATGGGAGACTACTTTCTGACTATTGGTGACATCGACATAGGTGACGCACACAGAGATAACTTGACTTGTTCTTTGCGTGAGCAGGAAAAGATGTTCCTGAACATGGCAGAGAAAAGGAGAATTAAAATACAAAAAAAAGCAAATGACGAAAGTCAGAAAAGACCAAGGTGGGCAGAGAACATGGAAGGCACCTCAACTGGTGGGGCGGGTCCTGCTCTGTTGCTGGATTTTGAAAAGAAAGGCAAGCTATGTCTTCACCGCGAGAAGACTAGCTATTATAATAACATTTTCATTGGTTCCAGTGAATGCGAACATAATTACAAGGTAATTGGAGGTTGGGGTTTCAAAAATGGGTCAGAGCCTGTGTTTCCTGGAATTTATTATATTTGTGGGGACAAGGCTTATTTCAAATTGACGGATCACTGGTATGGAAGCTGCTACTTTGGCATTGTCTTCCCGAAAATATACCATGTGAATGGAGTTGCTGGAAGCAGTGAAAATACTAATGGCTTAGTGCGTAGTAAAAGAGAAAGTATAGGTGAAATAATGGGTAGTATTTTCAGTGCACTGATACCTGGAGTGGGAGTGGTTCTGAACACTCACAGAATTTGCAAATTGTCCACTATAGTGGATGTGTTGTCTACTGACACAGCTCATGGATTTCTGCTGGTCAATACCGAAATGGTTGCGATCAGATCAATGGTTTTGCAGAACAGACTTGCTCTTGACACCTTATTAGCGAAAGAGGGCGGAGTCTGCCGGATGTTGAAGGCGCAACATTGTTGCACTTATATTCCGGACAAAAGTGTGCAGCTCAAAAGATACGTGAAAAACATTACTAATTTGGCAAAGGAACTCAAACTACTCGAGGTTGACAGTGCCTGGAAGAGACTGGTAGATGGTCTCTCAAATGTAGGTCATTGGCTTGCTAGCGTAGGTAAAGGCTTACTGTTCAAGGTACTGATGCCAATTGGAATCATAGGGCTTATCCTATTTTTCATATTTGTCTGTTGCAAGTGTCGTAAACACACTGGAAAGCATCAAGTGAATGCCAGAGGAGTGAAACGAAGTGTGGATGAGCTTGAATTGGAAGAAATGAATAATCAGATATACAAAAGGGTGAAGAATTCTCACCCTACCAAAGATGAAAAAGAGAAATTGAATCGTTTGCTGGAAGAGATAGAGATGTATAAGGTGTGATAAGTTGGCATCTGGTTCCACTTATTTTTGTGATGATAGTAAATATCATCAAAGAGGGGATTGATGAAGCAAAGCTTCGCATTCGCGACGTGCTTTATTCATGAACCTCGCCCGTGTGTAATCCAGTAATAAGTTGTACGTCTTACTAACGTTTATTCTATGTTTAAACGAGGTTCCCCGACGCTTGCCTATGTGTTTTACTAAAATAATTAACTCGAGTCTTTTAAAAATGGCCGCTGCTTGGAAGTAAGTGTCTGCGCATGCGTCAGTCACACTCACGTGTCCTGATGTGTTTGCAGAGTTGGAGGGAAATAGTTGCGCATGCGTAATGCATAGCTTTGCCAGTAACGTGGTACTGCTCGTGCCACTGCTCTTGTGTACGTATACATGTAGCTAACATTTAGACTGCATAAGTATATTTTATAGTGATAAGTTGAAAGTACAAACCCTGTGATGTGTTTTCATAATGTTATTTCTATGTATTAATTTGTTCTCGCTTACTTTTCATGTACCGCGGGGAATGGGGGTCTGACTGAGCCGAATGCCATCTTGGAGGGCCTTTCTGCGCATGCTCCTCCATCTGGGGAACTGACAACCTTGGCTGGTGGAACTTGGCCAGCTGGCAGGGATGGGCAAGATGCTCCTGTGAACTGACCTGAAAACCCAGGAAAACGGAGTCATGTGTCCCTACTCTGCAACAATGTAAAATTGTCATTGTATTTCCCTGCAGTTTCTCATGGGAACCCCAATCTTGCTAGGCGGTACCCAAAGATGCAAATTAGGCATCCAAATAGTGTGTTATGATTGGTGTGTTACCCAAATCCTACCTTAGGACCAATCCAAATTGAGGGATTCTGATACTTTGCAACATTGGGGGGTGGTACACCGTCCCCAAACTGTATATCTACCCTGGGTTCACCTAGGGAAATTGTCCGACTTGTCTGGTTTAGCTGACCTGTCACTGACCCATCGTACTCAATAGGTGACAGAAGATACAGAGCGCTGCGGAGCACTCTGTCCGAAATTGACCATAGACTAAGGTTCTACTGAACCTTAAAGTGCTGGCGAAGCACTTTGCTGGGAGTTCGCTGACCCAATCGGGGTCTTGATCGATAGCTGCAGAGAGGGTGGAGCGCAGGCGTTGCTTCCAAACTGCGGGTGTGGTCCTGTCCTGAGCGGTCCTGTCCTGAGGGTTTGCTATCCTGTCCTGAGGGTCCTATCCTGATTCCTAATCTGAGGGTATCATGTCCTGTCCTGGGTGTCCATTCTGCACCTGCTGTCCTTTGAGGGGTATCCTTCCTTGAGGGTTTCCTGTCCTTAACTGACCCGTGGCAAGGGTTTGGTTTCCACACCAGTCTAGGTAAATATTGCTCTAAACTCTTCAAACTTGCACCTTTCTATTTTTCTGTCTTTTTGCTTCAATAAAGAGACATCTTTGCACATGTTGATTTTTCCATGCTTTTTGCCGCAATTTATTGAAACATAAAGTCATTTGCATATTTCCATAACGTGTTCCCATGTTACCCTACCTTTTAGAAATCATATTTTGCATTTCAGTTTGTCATTTTCTGATATGGTCTAGAACGGCTTTACTTAAACTGTCTAAAGAACTTTTACCTTAAATGCATAGCGTTTTCCTGTTGCATCTCATATTAGTATTTCCATGATTACCCTGACTTTATTTTTCTATAGTTATGTACTCTTCATTATTTTGATTATTGATTGTCTTATTCTTGTAAACTTAATGCTCAACGAAAACGAACTTTAGATAAAGCTTTTAAAACTTCCAGTTGTCCATGGTCATTTTACAACAGTATTGAATGTCATTTTGAGTTGGTATTTTGCTGCCTTTCCTTTTACAGCTAGCTCCCTGATCTGTTGAGGTCATAGGTACCCGAGTCGGTGGATGGTAAGCCGGGTACGCTGAGTAATAACAGTAGGGAATTCACACAAATTGGTAGCAGCCCGTGAAGTCACCCTGTCAATGAATAGTGTGAATTGAAAGTATATGGGCCCGAAGCCGGAAACGGCGAAATTATTGGCTGGGTGACCTCGCGCGCTCTATCAATACCAATGGCCATTGCTATCCAGGAAGAGGTCTACTATAAGTCCCACAATTCAGCAGAGAAAGATCACCAATGAAAAAAGAGCTTCAAGTACAAAATGGATTCCACAGGTGACCGAAAGTGAACGCACTGACAAAGAGGGAGCTGATACTGACGTACAGTGGATAAGTCAGAGGATCAAACTAATTCAGTATGTGACAAAAGGTCTTTTTTTCTAAAACAAGCGCCTTGAGGGACAGAATGGCGTATCAGCCCAGACTTATGTTAGAGAAAAAAATAGAGAAGATATGTCGCAAATAATAAAAAAATACCATATGGGACTTAACGAACCTCTATATTTTCCAATGTACAATGTGCAGCAGAAACAGAAGATCTCAGCCTTCTGTTGATTCATCTATTGCTCCTGTAGAAATAATCTAGTAAACTGAAGGGGCCAAGGAAGCAGTGAAAGAAATGACCATGCTTTCATCTGCATCCTGATATCAGGTGTCCAAATACATACCTATCTTTCATTCCAGACACACCTGAACCAGAAGAATCAAGTTGCCTATGGCGGTAGGAGAGGACACCAGAGCCAGCATTATCCACCAATGCTTTCCAGGCTGGGGTGTGAATTACAGTTATGTTCAGAGGTAAGTCGTGACTTAAACCTAAGCAGTTGAGAATAGATCCAGACTCTTGCTTTAACCCATCCTCATTTCCCACAAACAGGAACTCATTTCAGAGAAGCCCCAACTAAACATGAGTTCAGGTATGATGTTCAATCAATCAATCAGCATTTGGAAAGCGCAACACTGTCACCCCTGGGGAATAAGAAAGTTGCGAGTATGTGTTCCTCCATTCCAATTATGTCAATTCACTCCCATCAATGGGTGTATTTTGCTTGATTGTGGAAGATAGCATAGTACAAATTAGCTTGAGTTAGCAAAGTTTTTCTATTGATGTTTTTCACTGAGTTTCATCCATTTTCACTCTTTTGTCAATAATTCATTGTGCAAACTTTCTTTAGAAGCAATAAGACAGAACAGCTGACACATGTTTCGCCCTGTATGGCGAGTAGAGCCAGGGCTTTCTCAAGGCTATTTTTGTTTTTTCAAGACAGCAATGTATCACGCTTAATTAATTCATTTTCACGTAATATGGCAAACATCATCAACGGGCAATCAAATTTGAGAGGCGGTCGCCATAGACTCTCATGTCACCGGGTAAATCCGCTGCGTTGTCTGGGTGCAGGATGTTCAAACCAATACCCTTGACACAACTAGATCATAGTTCATACCTCTTTATTTGCCTTTCTCTTTAATTTGTATTTCTTGTCCCAACCTCTTGTTCTTTTTTTGTCCCTGTTTCTGACTGTTCTTCTCTAACCCTGCCCATTGTTGCTCAATCCAGACCTGCAGCACGTGCACCTTCACAGTGGATATATGCTGGTCTGGTGAACACTTAATCTCTAACACATAGACTATCACATTCATCACCAATTCAATTCACTTCTCTGCCAAATCCCTTCTGCCCTAATCAGCTGTTGTGCAGGTACAAAATGATAAAGTACAAAGAGAACTATTCAAATATGCTGCAGTAAAAGAAACCTTAATACCTGTACATGTCAATTTCTATTAAACCTTGACCCTGTGTTCTTACTCTTGGTAATAAGGAGGATGAAGTGCTATGCTCAGCATCAGACCTTTTACTGAAGAGGGGTGGCACATGAGATGTGGCGTTTACTGTCAGATGACTGACATGTCCGGATACATCCCATCATGGTATGTGCCTCACACAAACACTTTATTGTTGTGTCTAATTTTCTCTCTGTTGTGGCCTGAGGAAGAAATTGTAACTGAACCAAGAACATTTTATATGTTTTTTCCGCTAGCTGTATGGCTAGCTTGCCTTCTTAGGTCCTTTGGGGACTAAAGATTGCTTTGCTGACTTATCTTCAAGTTCCACACAGGATCAGTGGGAAAAACTGCTCATTGTTTAAGCTACTGGACTAGTTACGCAGATATAGTTCTGGATCCATGGTGCGTAGTCTCTTTAATACAGGGGAGACAGAAGGATTTGCAGGAGTTCTCTTGGGGAAGAACAGAAGCACTTACCTCGAAGGTCAATGGCCATCACACAGTAGCACCATACTTATCCTATCTGAACAAGGGACATACTGGTCAGGTTGATTCTTCTAGCCCATCCAGAATTCAGGATCGTCTCTCTAAGGTACACAGAGTAATCTGGAAAATTGGGCTTAACTATCTGAGATCTACTTTCAAAGAGAGGTAAAGCAACAGTTAGCAGGGTAATTCCCCAAGTTGTTAGCCCCATCCCTGTGACTCAGGGAACCCTTCTCTGCCTCTTGAATAACACTCTGAGAAACAGAAAATCATTTAACATGCTGTACTTTTTGTTCAAATCTGTTTTTATTGTGAACACAGCGATAAGCCTACAACCCCATTTCAGGGCCGGCCGCGCAGAGAAAAAAAAGACCAGTGAGCAGTATTAACCGGGGGAGGTGGAACCGTTAACACAGCGCTCTGCCTACAACCCCTGGAGGGGCCGGCCGCGTGGCTTAGGGGAGAGTAAAACAAGAGGTGGTCAGATGACGGCAATGCGTCGGTGTGCGGGGGAGGTGCGTACGTAAGATAGAGCAATGGTGCCACATTTTCAAAGGCCCAACAGGGGCCGAACAGCCCCAAAGAGGGGTGGAAGCCAGAGTGGCAAGTAGGAAAGAAGAAAAGTCAGAGGAGGAGTGAGTAGTAGCGAGGTGGAGAGGGATCCGGGGGGCGCGTGACTGCAGTCGCCAATATGGGATGGAAAGCGCAAATCGGCACTGGGGGAAGCGATTAGGTGGCTAGCCTGTTTGGGTCAGCAGGGATGAGGGCATCCTCAAACAATTGCAGGGCGCGGAGCCTGGGAGGCATGTGGCGGGCATAACTGATGGAGCACAGGTATCGTACGAGAGGTTCCCACACTGCCTTGAAGCGTACCCCCCGTGATTGTATCCGCGCCGTGAGTAGCTCCATAGTCAGGACGTGCCAGAGGCGCACGAACCAAGAGGCTATCGGCGGTGCCTCAGTCCGCTTCCAGTATAGAGCAATGAGTTGCCTGGCTGCGCCCAACATGTGAAGGGAGAGGATCCAGTCGCTGCGCGTGAGGGCCCTAAGTGTGGGGGGTCGAATGCCCAGCAGGAGTGTGCAAACCTCTTCAGGGAGGGGAAAACCCAGCACCTTCTTAATGTGACTAAGGACCTCCTTCCAAAAGACAGCCAGGGTAGGGCACGACCACCAGATGTGTACGAAGTCACCAGTCGCAGTGCCACACCTCCAGCACAGCGGCGAGGAAGTGGGGAACATTTTGCTGAGTCTCAGGGGAGTGTAGTACCATTGTGTTAGCATCTTGTACGCGTTTTCCCTCTGTGGGATGCTGCGGTAGATTTTGGGGATGTCGTTCCAGAGCCGAGTCCATTGAGATGGCGTGATATCAGCGCCAGTCACCGACTGCCACTGCCTCTGATAAGGATGCGCAGGCGGAGCGACGGGGTGTTGCAATATGTTGTAGATCTGGGAGATGAGCCGTTTCAATCCCCCGAGAGAGCGTGCCAACTTCTCAAACGGGGTATATGCCCTGGTAGCAGCCTGATACATGTCGTCCCCCGAGAGCCAGTGGCGTAGCTGCGCATATTGTAAGCTAGCGGTGAGAGGAAGGCCAAATTCGTCTCTGCAGTCCAGCCACGATTTAGGCGACCCACCAAGAAAAAGATCTCCTGCGACCCTGCAGTCTCCTTGAGTCCAACTCTCGAAGGCTCGGGTCTGGGCAGCAGGGGGAAAGTGCGGGTTACCTGCAATGGGGGTGTGCGGAGAGGGGAACGTGGTGAGGCCCTTGGGCACTGCCACTCTGTCCCATACTTCAAGAACCGTCCTTGTGGGGACCGCCATATATGCACTTCTGGAGCGCGCCACACGCGGTAGCCATGGTAGGTCCCATACGGTGCGTCCCGTGACCACTCGGTCCATGTGGAACCAGTGCTTGTCGCTTTCGCGTGCACCCCATTCGATCACGAACCGGAGATGCGCCGCCCAATAGTAGTGGAGGAGATTCGGGCAGGCCAGTCCACCCCTGTCTCTCGGCTCCATGAGGACTTTCTGTGAGAACCGGGGCCGCTTGCCCCCCCATATGAAGGACGTGAGGTCGCGTTGGAGGGTTCTGATGCAGTGAATCGGGATCGGGGTGGGGAGGCACTGGAAGACATACAGGATGCGGGGGAGGATCGACATCTTGACAGCGTTGAGCCGCCCCAGCCAGGAAATCATCAAAGGCTTCCATTTCCGCAGGTCCGCCAGGACTTCCTTGCGGCAAGAGGCCCAGTTCCTCGGGGACCACGAGTCGAGGTGGGGTGTGAGGTCTAGACCCAGATATTGAATGTGGTCATCCGCCCAACGGTAGGGTGTGACCCCCTTCAGGAGGGAGACCTCCTCTTCGGGGATGGTGAGGTTAAGCGCCCAAGATTTGGTGTGATTAATTTTAAGGCCGGACGCCTGCTCAAACAGTGAGAGGGTTTCGTGCACCGCTGGGAGGGAGACCCGAGGATTCGTAAGAGTAAGAATCAGGTCGTCCGCAAATAGCGCAACCTTGTTAGAGCGCCCTCCGTGGGGGATACCATGGATATCAGGAGTGCGCCTAATCAGCTCCGCCAATGGCTCGACCGCAAGAGCGAACAGGAGCGGCGAAAGCGGGCATCCCTGCCTCGTGCCCCTGTGGATCAAGAGCGGCGATGTCAGCTGACCGTTGACCCGAATTCTGGCCTGCGGCCCAAGGTAAGGGGCCATGCACCTGGAGATCATGATAGGGCCAAGGCCAAGTTTCGTGAGGACCGCCCGTAGGAAGGTCCAGTCGACCCGGTCGAAAGCCTTTTCTGCGTCCAGCGAAAGGAGGCAGTCCGGGATTTTCCAGTGGTGCACCTTACCCACTAGGTGTGCCAGCCTGCGAACGTTGTCGGTTCCCTGACGGTCCCGTATAAATCCCACCTGGTCCGGGTTCACTAATCCCGGCATGTGCGGGTCCAGCCGCTTGGCCAGGATCTTAGTGTAGATCTTGAGATCGGTGTTAAGGAGGGCGATGGGGCGGTAGGAGGCACACAGGTCGGGATCCTTCCCAGGCTTGGGGATCAGGGCAATTTCCGCCAGGCCCATATCAGGGGATGGGCCAACGGTATCAGAGAAGGAGCTGTAGAGCCGCAGCAGATGCGGGCGGAGTTGGGTCAAGAACAGGCGATAGAAGGTCAACGGCAGGCCGTCCGGCCCCGGGGTTTTCCCCACAGGGAGGTCTTTGACCGCTTCTGTTATTTCCTCCTCCTGCAGGGGCCCCTCCAGCGTGGCCGCACAAGCAGGGGACAGTGAAGACCCCCCGAAGTCCGCGAGAACGGCCTCTCGCGCCTCCGCAGAGGTGGGCTCCTCTGCATACAGGGAGGAGTAGTAAGCGACAAATGCGGCCTGTTTGGCCTTCTCTGAGGTGACACTGGTGCCATCCTGCCGCTTGACATTGGCAATGTGGGCCCTAGCTGCGCGTGCCCGCAGCCTGCCGGCCAATAGACGACCAACCTTGTCCCCTCCCTCGTAATACCGTTGTTTAAGCGCTAGTAGGGAGTGTTCCGCCTTGTTGGTGCGCAGGGCGCGGAGTTGCCCCCTGAGAATGGCGAGAGTTCTCTTTGACGCCCGTGAAGGGGAGTCCCGGTCCCGAGACTCCGCCTGCTTGATCTCGCTAGCCAGGTCGGTTTCCATCTGGAACGCTTCCTTCCTCCGCGCCGCCGCCAGGGAGGTGATATGGCCCCGAATGGTGGCCTTGAAGGCATCCCAGACCGTGTGAAAGGGCAGGTCGGGGGTGTCGTTGATGGCGAAGTAAGAGTCTATGGCGTCTCGGATGCTGGCGACGTCGTCCGGATCCCGGAGGATCCTTGGCGGGAGCGCCCATCTGCGCTCACGAGTGGCACGGGTCAGGGGGTCCTGCAACAAAAGCTCCACGTGAGCGTGGTCCGACAGGGAAATGTCGGAGATAGTGGCAGCTAAGGAGTCTCGGGTCAATTCAACATGCTGTACTTTAATAAATGCACCGATAAATGTTCACCTTTTGATAGAATTCCCAGACCCGTAGTCCAGAAGACCAGCTGGGATATGGATCAGGTGCAGTAGAGCATTCCAACTGGAAAATTGAAAGTGTGCTGAGGAGCATTCAGAGCGGGAGATGGAAAGTGTGACTTAGAATATTCTGACTGCAAAATGGAATGTGTATAGTGGCAGAGCATTCTGACCGGAAGATGGAAAGTGTGCTGCAGAGGATTTTGATGAGATGGAATGTGGGCTACAGTGTTCTAAGTGGGAGATGGAATGCGTGCAGCAGAGCATTCTGACCAGAAGGAATGTGTGGTTCAGAGCATTCTGACCAGGAGATGGAATGTGTGCTCCAGACCATTCTGACAGGAATATGGAGTGTGTGCTGTAGTGTTTCCCGACTAGGAGTGTGTGCTGTAGTGTTTCCCGACTAGGAGATGCAATGTGTGTTGCAGAGCATTCTGACTAGTGGATGGAGAGTGTGCTGTAGAGTTTTAGAGTTTTCTACCCGAGAGATGGAAAGTGTGCTGTGGTGCTGTGCGGTGGAGTTCTCTGACTGGGCATGGAAATGTGTCATGTGGAGTGTTCTAACCGGAAGATGGAATGTGTGTTGAAGAGTTTTCTGACAGAGAGAATTAGTGTGTGCTTCAGAGCGTTCTAACTGGCAAATAGTGTGTGTGCTACAGAGTGTAATTAAGAGGTGGAATGTGTACAGAAGAGCATTTTGATGGGAAATGGAATGTGTGTGCGACAGAGTGTTCTGCCTGGGAGATAGAATGTGTACAGTGGAGTTTTCTGATCGAGGGATGGAACCTATACGGAAGGGTGTTGTGACGGTGAAATGGAATGTGTTCTGACCAGGGGATAGATTGTGTGCTGTGGAGTGCTCCGACTGTGAGATGGAACGTGTGCTGCAGACTGTTCTGACTGGCAGGTGGAATGTGTGCTGCTGAACATTCTAAACAGGGAGGTAGAATATGTGTGGTACAGCATTCTGAACGGAAGATAGAATGTGTGCAGTGGAGCAGGTAAACGTGAGATAGAATGTGTGTGGTGGGGCACTCTGCTCAAAAAGAAGGGGGGCCCTGATTTCAATATGTTATGTTATGTTATGTTATGTTAATAGTTTTTTATAAAGCGCACGTACACCCAGGGGCTTCATGGCGCTAACTGACAGAGGACCCAGATGGAAAGGGGAGAGTGCCTAAGCCGATGAAAAGAGCCAGGTCTTAAGCTGTTTCCTGAATGCTAGGAGGTCAGTGCAATATAGGTAGAGATCAACAGGAGAAGTACACAGATTTACTCAAAAGCAAAAGGTTCTCTACCTGTTTAACTCAATGGGTGCAAAAAGTCACGGATTATAAAAATATTACCAGTGCATATCTCAGGTTAATAGAGACACCACAACAGAAATAAGGAAGATATCCACACGTTGGAATAGTTTTGATAGGAAATAATCCCCCATTTGTTCTTTAAGAATGTTTACCAATTCATGAAAATCTATTTATGCTTATACCTTTATTGTGTTATTGATTCCGATGTTTTGATATGGTTTTTTTTTCTTTTTGAGGCATGTCTGTATTCTTTGTTAGGCCTCACGTGTAACCTTAGATTCATTGGTGGGGGGGGGTTTCTATCTATGTATATTTTGATTGTATTTGGTTGAAAGTCTGATAATGTTAGGCTTGTGAGAATGTGAAGATATGCTTCAGGTTTGAGTGAATGTGCTGTGGGATGCGTCTGGATATTTTCATTTAAAATAGTGTTATGCAGCATATGACTAAATTATAATGAAAAGCTTTTTTGGTAACTTCCTTTTTCCTGTTGTGGTGTCACTATTAACCTGAGATATGCACTGGTAATGTTTTTATAAACCGTGACTTTGTGCACCCCTTGAGTTAAACAGGTTGAGAACCTTTTGTTTTTGAGTAAAAATGGTGGGGCACTCTGACCAGGAGATGGAATGTGTTTGGCTGAGCATGCTGACCAGGAGCTGGAATGTGTGCAATGGAGTGGGAATGTGTGTGGCGGAGCATTCTGACCAGGAGATGGAATCTGTGTGGCACAGTAGGCTGATTAGAAGAAGTAATGTGTAAAGCGTAGCGTGTTAACCCGGAGATAGAATGTGTGCGGTGGGGCATTCTGACCAAAAGATGGAATGTGTTTGGCGTGGCACTCTACCAGTGTAGCATATTGATGTCATGCGCAGTAGGACCCTCGTGGTTCTGGGTGGACTCTGACGAGGAAATACATAATATACGGGGAGGTGTTACGGTGTGATTAATGTGAAATATGATGCAATGCACAGTGTGTGAGTGTAGGCTGAAGAATAAAGTAATGCTTGATAGCAGCTCTCGTGTGGTGTAATTCATCTTCAGACTCCTGGGCTGGAGAAGACACTACAACTGACGATGTGTAGGTGATACGCACCGGAGAAGACAAGACTGCTCGTGCATGCCACGTGAGCCCAGAATCGATGAGGAGTGGTCTGGTTGACACAAATGAAGTCAAAGCCCTGCTCCATGCACATACATGGGAGCAGAAGAAATCGAAGAGCAGAAGAAATCGAAGGCCTGTGGAAAAGTAAATTTTGTCATGTTCTGTGTCACTACGTGTCATCCATCATATGTTATGCGTGCATGATCAATATGCATATGCATCCCCATGTCCGATTAATGACGCAATTATAGTTGTGTCCACCTCTGGTATGTCATTTCCCAGTCCCCGTGAATACTACGAATATCAGGCTTATGTAAAGTAATGTGGCCACGTTTCTCAGTGTGCACGTTATTTCATTATAAAGTCCCCGTTTCCAGGCCTCAACAGGGCCCGGACATCAGATTCAGCTCCTGTCTCCTGAGCCTCGCTGAGGAGCGATCCAGCCCCCACCTGTATCCTCGACCTTTCACTTACTTCCTGCCTCGCAGTGCCCGGTGCAGCTTGGCTCTGCCTCTGAGTCTGCCAAGACTATGTTGTGATTCCAGCTATCAGTTTAGTCCTCCTTCTCTGCATTCCTAAGCTACTGAACTGCATCAATAGTTTCCGTCATTGTCTAGCCTATGCGGCTCCATGTTAAGAGAAATACTGTATTTAATGGTCATTTAATATTCTTCATCACGCACTACATGTAGAATAAATGCATGCTCTAGTCTTAGAGTCAGTTAGCTTTTCCCCTCATGACTTCTAGTTTATATCAACATGTTCCCTAAACATCAGATACTAGATAGGGTTTAGGTACATGTCGCTCCGACCCTCCAGACTTTAGTCTCTGCTCCTAGCACAGAGTTCATAGCCCCCAGCTTCTCCTCGTAACACGTCATTGCCAGTTTGCGCGCACCACCAGGTTAGAGGTCCCGGCTCCTTAGGTAGCCCCCTCCATGGTTTCCGCCCCATTCATGACATATTCTGTTACGTTTGCATCACATGTCTGAGTTACACCTTCTTTTTACTCTTATCTTTCGCGACTGCTACGCGTCACGCCTTCTGCTCCACCCACTGCTACGCCTACTGCAATGTAATGCTATGTGTTTGCGTTATGTATATATGCTCATGTATTGTATTAAAAGTTAGCGCGCTCATCCCAGATCGAGCCCCAGCAGCTGCTGGGCCCTGTCATCCTATTCCTATGCAGGTTGTCCTGTTCCTGTCCTTATGCTGTATTAAACCTGCAAAACTCCTACTACCTCGAATTTTGACTCTTATTTATTGAGCTATCTGTCATTCATTCATTCAAAAATAGATCCGGTATTATTTATTTATATACCACATAATGGCGCCCGAACAGGGACTTGCCCTTTCCCCACGCGTCGGTGAAGCCACGCCGACCCCCTGACCCTCTGCAGTCGTGACGGAACTCTTCTGCGCAGTGGCAGATATTTCTGCTCAAGTATCCCTCAGGCCCACGGAGGAGACGGAGGAGGCGGTCCAGCATCCAGACGAGACGGTGGAGGAACGCGGCGAGTCCCGACCAGAGCCCAAGCCAAGAGTCCAAGGTCCGAGGTATCCGGAGGTCCACCCGTAACTGAAGTCCGAAGTCCGAAGTTCGTCGTCATCGTCGTAGCAGTCCAGTCCAGTCCGAGGCCTTCCGTTCTTGCTGCCCGGTGAGTACCGTTACTGGGGTGGTATCTAGACAGGGTCAATTTCATTGACTCTGGTCTGTGGGTTGGTGGTACACAGTCCCACAAACGAAGTGTTCACTTCGGTGGATACAGGTCCTGACGTGTCTCGTTATGAGACCGGTAAGTTTCGTACTGTTTCAGCAGTGCATCTAGTTTCTGTTCTAGTCAGTTTCTGTTCTCGAGAAAATTAATGTGTTCTGTTCTCAGTATTTCCAGGTAGTATTCTGTTCGAACTGTTATTTTAAATGTTTTTCATGTATTTTAATGTCGTGGTATGAATGGGAAATAGGTATCGTGTTTATTGTGTATTGTATTGTGTCTAGATTACAGTTCAGTCATGCCCATATTTTCCAAGTTACGTCAGTTAAAAACTAGAAAGGGTCTGCTGGAAGCAGCAGTTCCCGTCCCGCCTAGGGACAGTCCAGGTCATTTTATGTATCAGAAACATGGCATAAGTGCCATATTGTATCTAGATTTATGGGTAGAGTATACCAAACAGTTAGAAGAAAAGTATAGATGGCCTGTATCGGGTACATGGGATGCCGAATGCATCATGCGAGTAGAGGAGGCATTATGGAAAAAGAAAGCCAGACAATCACAGAAAGATGCCATCGAGTTATGGCGCAAAGAAGCTCATAAAAGAACCGAAAAAGAAATCAGAAAGTCAGAACTAAGTAGAGAATGTTCAGAACGAGCCCAAGAAAGAGAATTGATCGAGATAGGTGAACAAGTCAAAGCCGAACAGAGAGACAGACAGAGGAATGCCCTTATTAAAGGTATGTATCCTCTTCTTGCCGAAGGCTTGCCAAAAGCGACCCCGGAGGCATCCAGTAATTTCCCGCCACCGTTAGTTCCGACCAAGCTACGTCACAAACCGACCGCAGCTGATATTTTTATTTCGTCCTATCTGGACGACACAGTCCCAGAATATGCAAATCCTGTTCGCACTCCGCCAGTCCCTGTAAATCAGGTAATTCCTGCTCCTCCAGACACCGGGGTGCCCTTAACAGCCCCCCCGGGTCAGCCCGCCATACAAGTCCAGCCCACGTTACAATTACCGACCCTGCCAGGACGGAAAGCATCAGTTGATGATTCCAGTTTAGGGGCCGCAGGAGGAGGTCTTCCTCAAACCCCGCCGCCATACAAGCGTTTATCAGCACTCGAATTACATGCTCAAGCATCACAGCGTACTCCTAAGAGTAATAAGTCTGTTGCAGAGATCAGGCAAACCCTTGGCGAATGTGTCTATGACCCAGTTCCAGGCGAGTTTAATATGGTTTTATATTCCGTACGCGTAAGGAGAGTGACCGAGTATCTAGTCACCCTGCCGAATATGAAAGAAGATCTAGACCGGATATATCGTTTCATCCGTACAGGGGATGACCCACAAAGTATTAGTGATGCCATGTCTCAAAGGAAAGCCGAGATTCAGCGTATGATATTAAAGTTCTTAATTAACTGTCTAATAAGAGAACAGGATTACCCGTCTAAAGACCCGGAAGAAATGAAAACTCTAACAAAGTGGAGTGATAATATAGCCGAAGGAAAGCACAATACCATTGGTGCCATGGAAAGTATGTACAAGAAAATTCGTAGAGAGATAATAAAGATACACGAACAGCGTAAAGCAGCACAAGTAAGCGAGAAAGAAAGTATCTCTGATCCTGAAGAGGAAGACGATGAGAATACTGCCAGAATAGCGTATGTAGGAAAACCTAGATTTCCAGATCGCCATTTACGTCTAGAACACAAGCCAACTTTCCATCATTCAGCACCAGAACAAGGTTCCCTAGAACAAGTATTTCAAGCTACCGATCACATTCTGAAATCACGAATCGGTTATAGTGAGTTAAGTACCATGCATGAACAAGAACTAGTCCGATCAGCAGTCAGATGGATTACTGATTCTACCACTTTTCCAGACGAAATAGTGGCACAAATGTTTCTGAAAATGCCCCCAGCCGAGCAGCGACTGGTGGGTATGTATATGATTCAGTACCTCATTACTCTGTATGAGGGTCAACATTCTGATCCAGGCCCGTTACATGATATCCTGAACGAGTTACTCCAGTACAAATGGAGAGGTCTAGGTACCGATTTAATTAGTGTCATTTTAGAACAGCGTCATAAATATAGAACATTCTTGAACCCGCATTTTGTTCATGTCTCACCCCCAGAAAGTAAATCATTCCACATAGACAGACAGAATCCGTTACGAGAAGTCCACCCAGTCAGAGGAGCGGGTGGCGAAATGCAGCGAGTGTTTGTATACACTCCAATCACAAAGATGGAACTCCTCGAAATGAAGAAATTAATTCCCTGTCATGACAAAGATCCAGCAGGGTTCCATAGAGAATTAAAAGACATGCTCCGCATGGGAGAATACACTTACCAAGATATCATTAAAATGTTAAAGGTTCTGCTACCCGCAGGGGTGTATGAAAAGCTCAAGGAAAAAGAATGGGAGGTGGGAGAGAAAAAGATCGATTGGGCAGTCCTAGAAGCTGAAGATAAGATACGAGTACCAGGTACTGGTCTCGGAGATAAATGTAAAGAATTACCAGAATTATTGATTCAAGTTTTACCCAGATTATTAACAACGAAAAAGGAAGACTGGGATGCAATCTCAGCCTGTAAACAGAAACAAGATGAAGATATTAGTGATTTTTATTCTAGGTTTGAAAAGTGCTTTAGTATCAACAGTGGCCTCAAGACAAGTAGTGAGTCATATCCTCACCTTTTCGTTACTAAATTAGTCGAGAATTCAAGCCCACAAGTTAAAAACCGAGTTTTGAAAGTCGAAAGCACCTGGCAAGCAAATACTCCGTCCCAGATGCTCCAGATGCTCCAGTATCACCAGAATAGAATCAGGGAAGAGCAAGAACACGAGAGAAAACGTATGAAAGACACGAAAATGAAAGTGCTAGTTGCACAATCTGTTCCTCAAGACAGTCAGAAGAGGGGTCCGAATCAAGCCAGTCATCCTGCAGCACCCGTTAAAGGGAACTGCAATTATTGTAAACAACCAGGTCATTTCATAAATGAGTGTACGGTTCTGAAACATAACATAGCTACTGGTAAGACTAAAGAAAGACCACGTCCGCCTAGACAAGAGCAAGTTTCACAGACTCCTCAGTCACAGAATGCACCACAGACAGTTACAGCACCGCAGCCTATTGCTGCAACACAGCATGTTACATCGCAGATGTACCAGTATGCACAGTCTGAGTATCCAGAGTACCAGCCATATTCATGAAACAGCCTAGAGAGGGAGGTAGGCTTGCCTCTCATCGAGATACCTGTAGATCAAGAAGGTCCCTATGTTCACAGTCAAGTATTAGGGAAAGACAGAAAGTTTTTGATTGATACAGGGGCAAGTAGGACCACAATTAGTCATGCCGAAGTTCCAGGGGCTCCGCTCTCAGGCTCAAGAAATGTTTCCCTTGGATTTTCAGGAAAGCCTATCGTTAATGAGATTTCAAAGCCAGTCACTCTAGAAGTAGGTCCATTGTCCCGCACTACTGATCTGTTACTTACTAAGTCATGTCCAGAAAATCTATTAGGCATTAAAACACTGAAAGAGTTAGGTGCAGTTATATGTTGTTCCCCAGAGGGAATACGTCTGTTCCTACGTGACTTTAAGGGTCACTATGTATTACGAGATTTTGATTCAAGACTGTCTAATGTCCCGCAGCATTTATGGGCGCAAGGTCCAACTGATGTAGGTTATATGCAAATCACACCCCATCGTGTGACCCTGAAACCAGGTGTAGTGTTACCACGAATCAGGCAGTATAGATTGCCACCTGAGGCTGTAGCAGCCTTATCCAAAATTATTGACGAGCTCATGGCTCAAGGAGTAGTTGTAGAAACTGACTCCAATGTATGTAACTCTCCGATCATTCCAGTCATGAAACGTACTGATCCAAATGCACCCCCAGTATATCGATTAGTGATTGATTTACGGGAACTTAACAAATGTATTATTCCTCAGTACCCAGTTGTCCCAGATATCTCTTCCCTATTGACAGCCATTGATTCCGAAGCCACGTTCTTCACTGTCATAGACCTCAAGAACGCATTTTTTAGTGTTCCCATCCATCCAGACAGCCAGTTTCTTTTCGGATTCTGTTTAAATGGAAGGAGCTATATGTTCACACGCGCTCCTCAAGGTTTCACAGAAAGTCCTAGTATTTACAGTCAAGCACTCAAGAGACAACTAGACAACATTCACATGCCAACTGACACTGCCCTGCTCCAGTATGTCGATGATCTACTGATCACAGCCCGTTCTGAACGTGACTGCGAGCGAGCGTCACTGACGGTTCTGTATTTCCTAGCCGAGATGGGGCACAAGGTGTCCCCTTCGAAGCTTCAATTCTGTGTCCAGCAAGTGGTCTACTTAGGACACTTACTGTCCAAGAGGGGTAGGCAGTTGACACCAGACCGTATCCAGTTAATAGCGAGTCTTCCCCAGCCCAGAACCCAGAAGGAGGTACGTGCCTTTATTGGCCTTACTTCTTATTGCAGACAATGGATTCCTCAGTATGCATTTCTAGCCAAGCCACTGATACAGTTAACGACACAGGAGGCAGCCGTATCGACTGTTCTCCCTTGGACATCTGAACATACACTTAGTTTCAACGAGTTAAAGAAAGCTTTATGCCAAGCTCCAGTTCTAGCCACACCGAACTACAGTAAGCCTTTTACACTTTTCGTCACAGAACGTGAAGGTACAGCATTATCTGTTCTCACACAAGACCAAGCAGGACAATACAAGCCTTGTGCTTATTTTTCTAGCACACTAGATCCAGTCGCCCAGGCTCTGCCTGCGTGCCTCAAGTCAGTTGCAGCCACAGCACTAGCTATCAGACAAAGTGATTCCATAGTTCTAGGACACTCCTTGACAGTACAAGTCCCACACTCCGTGGAAGTTCTTTTAAATCGAACACAAACACAGCACTTGACAATTGCACGTTTAACAGGTTATGAATTGACACTGTTTCAGCCAGACATAGAAATTAGACGCTGCAACATCCTGAATCCTGCTACACTGTTACCATCAGTTAATTCAAATCCAGCCACACATGATTGCGTGGAAGTAGTTAACATTACGACAAAGCCAAGACAAGATCTGACAGATATTCCGTTACCAGACCCTGACCTGACACTTTATGTGGATGGTTCATGTATGAGGACTAGTACAGGAGAACTAGTAGCCGCGTATGCAGTGACTACTGACACCGAAGTTATTGAGACACACCGTATTGATACCCTGTCCGCTCAAGCAGCAGAGCTAGTTGCTCTGACACAAGCCTGTATACACGCCAAGAACCTGAAAGTTAATGTTTACACAGATTCACGTTACGCATTTGGAGTTGTACACGACTTTGGAGTGCTCTGGCAGGAGAGAGGTTTCATGACTTCTCATGGAACCAAGATTCAGCATGGTCTCCTTATTCAAGCTCTGTTAGATGCCATACACTTACCGACATCTATCGCTATCATGAAATGCAAAGCACATACGAAAGTTACTGACATTATTTCTCAAGGTAATGATCTAGCAGATCGCACAGCCAAGCTTACAGCACAGACTCCAGACATTCCAGTTAACATGACACACACTCCAGATCCGACTACATGTATGACCGTTAAGGACCCTACTCAAGATGTCATAGATATCCAATTACATGCTACTCCCGATGAAATCAAGAAATGGTCTGAACAAGGAGGGGTCCAGACAGATCAAGGATGGTTAACAAAGGGTAGGACCGCATGGTTTCTCCCCGACTCTATGGTTCAAGTCATCATTAATACCGCACATAGTCCAGCACATTTAGGAGAAAAAGCAATGTTAGACAGTATCCAGAACATTTGGTTCAACAAGCATTTACGAGCTGCAGCCAAGCAGAAAGTCCGTACCTGTATGATATGTTGTCAGTTTAATCCAGGTAAAAGTGTCCCGGTGGAACAAGGGGGATTCCAGCCTCCTGACCACCCTTTTGAGGTCCTCCAGATGGATTATATTCAGATGGAGCGATGTCGAGGTTTCAAGTATGTCCTTGTAGTTGTATGCGCTTTGTCCAGATGGACAGAAGCATATCCAGTCCCAGATTACACAGCCGCGACCACTGCCAAGCAGTTGGTTCGTGAATTCTTCCCTCGATATGGACTCCCTAGAGTCGTATATTCTGATAACGGTCAGCCATTCTCATCTGAACTGATGAAGCACGTTTCCCTGTTGTTGGGGTACCAGTGGAAGTTTCATTGTGTACGCCATCCTGAAGCAGCCGGTCTAGTCGAGAGACATAATCAGACTCTGAAAATCCGAATTGCCAAAATATGTAAAGATAAGGGTGTGGACTGGCTAGTAGCTCTGCCAGTTGCTTTGTTTTATATGCGCATGGTCGCACATTCCAGATCAGGTCTGTCCCCGTATGAGGTCGTATTCGGCCGGCCCCCTAACATGTGGGGTACTCCTAGACCCCGAAGTATTACTGATGTTTCATGTAATATGCTGACAGATTACCTAGCTTCCTTGATGTCTGCCCTCAACTCATGTCGTTCACAGGTTGCCGCCGCATTTCCAGACAATACCGAGGTGGCACCGCATGAGATCGTTCCAGGTTCGATGGTGCTCGTCCGGAACTTTGACAGATCAAGTCCGCTGGAGCCACGTTGGAAGGAGCCCCGTCAGGTCCTCCTCACCACCCGTACAGCTGTGAAATTGGAAGGACGCCGCGGCTGGGTGCATCTTTCGCACGTCAAGAAATTCTACGGATTAAAGCCGGTCTCCAAGAACATCTCCCAGGACTTAAAGACTTGTCAAAACATTGTTCCTAAGGACTGTCCCGCAAATGACATTGATACAACCCCTCCCTTGTTAGAGAAAACTCCGCAGCAGGAGTATAAACAGAAACTCCGGTCTAGTAAAATAAGTCAGTCAGTTTGATTGTCTAAGTCCTCCCCTAGGTGAAACGGTTAGACTGTTTCTGACATGTATAAAATAGACCCCCATAGTGAGAGAGTTAGTCAAAACTCAATCCGATGTGTCGTCAGTCTGATACTACTCCAGACTCACCTGCTATTTCAGTATTACCAGTCAAAGGCGAATTATGTGTCCGAAATAATGGTTCTGTACACGTAGGACATAGTGATTGTACTACTATTATCAAGTATAGTGACAGTGGGAAATCTATTTTTAAAGCTTCACGTCATTCTTATTTTGTTTGTGATCAAACCGCATATGTTCGTCTGCCCCTCGATTGGGAGGGAACCTGTTACATTGCCTTCCTACTGCCACCTGTTTTCCTAGCCCCACCTGACTACCATAGGAATTCCTACCTAGTACATACTAGACACAAGAGAAACCTCCCGATTGTCGACTATACTGAAACTGCTGCAGAGCAATTCATTGATATTGATAAAGGTGTGTTCCCTTATTTAGGTACAGTTGTAAACAGTAAGCTAATCCGTAGGTTAACAAGAACCCTTGAAGCTGTAGTAGATGAGACTGCCTCCGCTCTAGGTAACTTAACCGAAGAGCAATCCTTTATGAGAATTGTTGTGCTCCAGAATCCTCTCGTCCTTGACGTCATACTGGCCGATAGGGGCGGGGCCTGTAGAGTCATCGGATCTAGTTGCTGCATTTTCATTCCAAATAACGCGCCGTCTGTTTATTCAGCTATAACCAGACTTCATAAAATTGCCCATCTGTTACACCAAGATCCAGGCACCTGGACATGGTCCGGTTGGTTCTGGAATATAATTTCTGCATGGGGATGGAAAGTCTTGTCCTTCCTAGGTATCGCAGTAGCGATCATATTCAGCTGCTGCCTCTGTATACAATGTGGCCCTGCGATTTGCGGCATGTGTGCTACCTCTTGTATTCCTAGTCCCAAGCCCCGTTCTAAATCTCGTTCCAAGACAATTCGAGATGAACAAATGGTACTGTATGAAATGATAGATGGTATCATGAATATTGATGTTTCCTGATGGAAAACGTAGTGACAAGGAGGGAATGTGGAAAAGTAAATTTTGTCATGTTCTGTGTCACTACGTGTCATCCATCATATGTTATGCGTGCATGATCAATATGCATATGCATTCCCCATGTCCGATTAATGACGCAATTATAGTTGTGTCCACCTCTGGTATGTCATTTCCCAGTCCCCGTGAATACTACGAATATCAGGCTTATGTAAAGTAATGTGGCCACGTTTCTCAGTGTGCACGTTATTTCATTATAAAGTCCCCGTTTCCAGGCCTCAACAGGGCCCGGACATCAGATTCAGCTCCTGTCTCCTGAGCCTCGCTGAGGAGCGATCCAGCCCCCACCTGTATCCTCGACCTTTCACTTACTTCCTGCCTCGCAGTGCCCGGTGCAGCTTGGCTCTGCCTCTGAGTCTGCCAAGACTATGTTGTGATTCCAGCTATCAGTTTAGTCCTCCTTCTCTGCATTCCTAAGCTACTGAACTGCATCAATAGTTTCCGTCATTGTCTAGCCTATGCGGCTCCATGTTAAGAGAAATACTGTATTTAATGGTCATTTAATATTCTTCATCACGCACTACATGTAGAATAAATGCATGCTCTAGTCTTAGAGTCAGTTAGCTTTTCCCCTCATGACTTCTAGTTTATATCAACATGTTCCCTAAACATCAGATACTAGATAGGGTTTAGGTACATGTCGCTCCGACCCTCCAGACTTTAGTCTCTGCTCCTAGCACAGAGTTCATAGCCCCCAGCTTCTCCTCGTAACACGTCATTGCCAGTTTGCGCGCACCACCAGGTTAGAGGTCCCGGCTCCTTAGGTAGCCCCCTCCATGGTTTCCGCCCCATTCATGACATATTCTGTTATGTTTGCATCACATGTCTGAGTTACACCTTCTTTTTACTCTTATCTTTCGCGACTGCTACGCGTCACGCCTTCTGCTCCACCCACTGCTACGCCTACTGCAATGTAATGCTATGTGTTTGCGTTATGTATATATGCTCATGTATTGTATTAAAAGTTAGCGCGCTCATCCCAGATCGAGCCCCAGCAGCTGCTGGGCCCTGTCATCCTATTCCTATGCAGGTTGTCCTGTTCCTGTCCTTATGCTGTATTAAACCTGCAAAACTCCTACTACCTCGAATTTTGACTCTTATTTATTGAGCTATCTGTCATTCATTCATTCAAAAATAGATCCGGTATTATTTATTTATATACCACAGGCCCTACATGGCATATTTGAAATTCACGCCAGACCCTCAGATGAGGCGGTTGATAGACACTCTGCGCCACCCCCCCAAATACAGAGCAACTAATCAGACAAAGCCAGAAATAACAATCACCACAATAAGTTACGAGAATCAGAGAACTTACTCACCGTCAGGGGTGAATGAAGCATTCTGCAATCTACATGCAAGCACAAGGCTAATGTTTGCAGAAGCTGTCGGTACCGCCTTGCACAGAGCAAGCCATCTGAACAGCACATGCTCTTACTGGTGGCAGAAGGGACTGCAAAAAACACTGCAGCCATGTTTATGAAGCCACCACCGCCTTCGAAACTTCTAAACAAGCATTTACAATGCAATGGTCTCGGCATTGTTAAAGTTAGAGCCATTGGCATTGCTCATGACATTATTTTTATTTATGTTTTTGTTTTGAAAACATAAATATATGACATTGTCATTTACAATGCCAATAGCTTAATCGCTCGCAAATGCGAGACCTATTGCATTTGCACCCACACAGTGGTGTACGCACTCTGTCTGATTGTCCCTTTAATAGGAAAGTTCTTCGCTGTACAGTGTTGGGGACTGCTTCGCAGTGCGACGGTAGCCTCGACGTAAAAAGGAGTGGGAACGCTATTGTCAAAGCGGCCCACGCTGACAACGTAAGTTAAGGAAGGAGCGCAGCCGCTATAGTTAAAGTAGAACGCGCTGGCAAAGTAAAGAAAGAAAGGAGTGCAGCCACTATAGCTAAAACGGACAGCGCTGCCCAAAAATGTAAATATCAATTAAAAGGTGCAGGCTGTAAATATGATACATCCTCCAATACTAAGAAAATATAAAAGCTGGCGCCATGCTGTATTACAGGAAAACCTGTCGAAGGTGGAATAGGAGAAATCATTCAAGAAAATAGTGTTCACAGACTAAATAAAACATACCGAGCAATAACACAAATAAAAGTTCCAGTCCTCAGGGGAGGTTACAAACATAGACAAGGCGGTACTAGAGTGGGACTAACTACTAAACCTAGGCATGATTCAAAAAACAACCATTTAGAAAGGACAGTAACAGGAGCCACTGGGAAGCAGACACGGCGACAATAGGTTCTCGGTGAGCATGTGCTTCCGCGCGCTTAGCCGAGACCTAAAAAGTTAAGTGTGCGCGCACTCAAAAACGAAACCTAGCGTGGGGGCGGGACTTCCGTCTTGTGCGCGAAGCCCGCGCCCACGGAGTTCCTGGTCCGAGGAGCAGTGGTGACGCGGGGCTCCCATGCCTGAGGGAGAGCCCCGCGGAGGCGACAGAACACCGGATTGGCGGTAAGTGGGCCTTGGGGGGCGTTTGTGTGTGTGTGTGTGTGTGTGTGCGTGTGTGTGTGTGCGACGGCGGGGTTGTCTCTGTATGTGTGCGTGTATGTGCGCTCCTGTGTGTGTGTGTCTCTGTGTGCAACGGCGGGGTGTGGGAGGGAGTGTCTCTGTGTGCGTGCGTGTATGTGCACTCGTGTGTGTGTGTGCGCATGCGTGCAGGGAGAGGTGTGCCTGTGTATGTTTGCGCTTCCCAGGAGACAGCCACAGCGAGCGCGGCGCGTGCCAGTTTCAAATCGCCTCCAAGGCGATGCGCGCGGCCAGGATTGTCTCCTGGGAAGCAGACACGGCGACAATAGGTTCTCGGCGAGAACGCGCTTCCGCGCGCTTAGCCGAGACCTAAAAACACCGTTCAAAAACAGTTTACCAAACAAAGCAACAAACTTCATTTGAACACTGTCTTAAAATCACATTGAAAGTGAATGAACACCCAATCACTTTCATTTTAGACAGTGGTGCGTCAATGAATATGATTCCAGTGGAAAGGTTTGAATGAAGGTGTATAACTGGGCCGCTTCTGAGCCATTGCAAAGCATAGCTTTGTTCAAAGCGACAATATGACACAAAAAGACATTGGTAAAAACCACCATTCATGTTCTAAAAGGGACTTTGTCAAGTCCCTGCTTGCTCAGTTTTGCCACTGCTGCTGACATGGGGTTGATATCCCTCAACTACAACCGCTATGCTCAGTCTGAGATCATGAGCTGATTCCCGTCATTATTCGATGGCCTGGAAAAACTCAAGAAAATGAAAGTACAGCTTTATATCAATGAAGACATTCTGCCTGTTGCTCAGCGATACCAAAGAGTTGCTTTTCATCTCGAAGACGCTGTAGAAAAAGAGTTGGAAGCACTCTTGAAACATTATATCATTGAAAGGTCCCATGCAATGGGTTTCGACCACAGTAGTAGTACCAAAAAAGGACAGTAGCATAGCAGTACACATTTGTGTTGATCTGAGACAGGCAAACAAAGCCAATTAGAGGGAGAAACACCATTGCCCACACATAGCGGACATGATCATGCAATTGAACAGAGCTAAAATGTTTTCTCGTCTTACCCTGAATAAAGGATACTATCAACCTGAGCTGGAGGAGAACTGCAGATATGTTACTACCTTTTTTGACTCATGTAGGTTTGTTCAGATATAAGAGACTGTGTTTTGGACTATATTCGGCTGCTGAGATATTTCAGGATGTTATTCGCCAAATAATCCAACCTGTTACATATGCTTTCAGCTATAGTGATGACATACTGTTTTTTTGGGTGAACACAAGGAGAACACAACAAAGTTCTTGTGTGCCAATTTCCTTGCTGATGTAGGTTTCACTCTGAATGCCGCAAAGTAAGAGTTTCACAAAACCAAACTCAAGTTATTTTAGCACAAATTTTCTGATGGGGAAATAAATCCAGACCCAGACAAGGTGCAAGCACTGTCATCCACTTACCCCCACCCAAAGATGTTACCATGATGCGAGCCTTTGTAAGCATGGACAGTTATTGCTCAAGATACATTCACAGCTTTGCTACAGTGAGTGCCTGTTGGACCTGCGATGGGCAAGCCCAGCACAAAGGGGGGTAGCTTGGCTCAAGTCACAAGGCAAGTGAAGGCTTTAGTGTTAAGCCGGCTCTGAGCCAATAATAACTCCCTGCGCAGTCACACCAAAAAGAAGGACACCACACCACTGCTGTAGAAAAATACGATTCCTTTATGTAAAAGTTCTCTGTTGTAAATAGGGTTCAGTTGGGAAAGCACATTCGCATTTCTTTAGTCACAAACCTCTGGGTTTCAGTTGCTGAAATAAATACTGTAAATAGATCTTCAGGAATAAATAGCAAGATAAATAGAATAAATATCAGGAATAAATATCACAAATAATATCACTTTTATATAGCAGAATAAATACTGGTTCATTTAACTTAATAACCACATCTTCATTCTGGTATCGCTGCCACCAATTAAATGCTTTAGGAAGATTACACTTGCAATACGTTTCAGCTTGGAAAGATAACTCTTACAGTTCACGTTGGTTTCAAGGATAACGAGTACGGGCTTCCCTAGGCACAAAATAAGCTTTAGACTCTTTAGGGTTCACTCAGGGAGTAATGTGCGTGTATCTAGAAGGCAAGGAAACACAGTGAATACAGCATTTGCTCTCCGCTGCCACCGGGATGAGATCTCTGCTTTCCGGTGGAGTCTATGCGCGCCTACAGGCTTTGACACCGCTAGCACACAGGCGGCACCAGTTCAAAGTCTTTAGACTGACGAACGGGCTGCCGGAGGGGTCACACAACCTTCGTGCTCAGTCAAATGAATGCCGGTTCACAGTTCCTTCACAACCCCACCTGAAGAAACGGGCCCACCTCGCATTGGCTTCAGTCCGCACAGGAAGCGCTCTACGGCGGTGGGGCTCGGAGACGTCCGAGCTCCCCCCTGGAGGCGCCTGTCGCAAAGGGGCACTTCTGAAGATCACTGTCGCGGCGAACTTGCTCTCGCCTCGCGACACGCAGTATCAGTCACGATATCACCACCGAGGGGGGGCGGGGAGGCACTACAAGTATGGCCACAGTCTTTGGGGCAATGAGGCACTTGCTGGGCAGGCGCTGTAGGCGCAAGGTCACCACTCACGCAGCTGACTGGAACGCCAGTTGGAAACAACGCCAGCAACCTTTGCTACTCTACTGCCTACGCTACCAGCCACCTCAGGGGGTCAACAGGGCAGGTGTCAATCTGGTGTCAAGTCTGGAATTTCCTTCTTCTTTTCTTCTTTCTAAAATGGCCGCCAGGGACCGGGCCTTTTATAGCCAGTGCCCTGGGGTGCTGGCACGAGCCAGAAGGTTCTAGAACCTTCTCTGGCTGTGACAATGCCTTGGCACTTTTGAGGTATATCTAGGTCACTAGCAGCCACCGTACTGTGGCTCTAGAGCAGCCATTTTGTGTATCTGTGGAAAACAAAGGGATTCCTATCAGGAATGTGCGTCAAACAAAGGGCGCCAAAACCTCAAAAGGCCAGAGTTCAGGGAGGCTCCAATGGGAGTCCCTCACATGAGGGAAAAGGGTGTCCACCATTTTAGGGCCACTCATACAGGTTGACAACCCCAGTTTGTAATGCCACAGGTTCCACCAGGCACCTTGTAAATAGGTGCCAAAAACTTTGTGAGCAACTGGGCGTCAAGGAACATCTAGCCCCATGAAACAGCACATAAAAAGTCCTGGCAGACAAAGAAAAATGACAAATTTTGGGAGGTACAGGGGAACAAAGAAATCATAGTGGTGAGGGGACTCTCAGAAGCAGACGGGTCTAACAAGCGTCCCCCCCAGCTAAAAGTGGGGAGAGCTACCCAACCCCTTGGGAGTTCTCAACACTAAGGCGGAAATACCTGGAGAGACCGTCTGCATTGGTGTGGTCAACTCCGGGCCGGTGTTCCACCCGGAAGTCCATTCCCTGTAGGGAGATAGACCACCTCAACAGTTTGGGGTTTTCCCCCTTCATTTGCAGGAGCCAACGAAGGGTCAGTGGTCTGTCTGAACAAGGAAGTGTGAACCAAACAAGTATGGTCGCAGCTTCTTCAGTGCCCAGACCACCGCAAAGGCTTCCCGCTCGATGGTACTCCACCTCTGTTCCCGGGGAAGCAGTCTCCGTGACAGAAAGACCACGGGTTGATCCAGACCCTCTTCATTGAGTTGCGATGGCACCGCCCCAATGCCAATGTCGGATGCATCTGTCTGGACAATGAATTCCTTCCTGCTTGTTTCAGAGTGTCGAAGGCTCGCTGACAAGCCTCCGTCCAGATGACTCTCCTGGGTTGCTTCTTGGCCGTGAGTTCTGTAAGGGGTGCCACGATAGTGCCATACCCCTTCACGAACCGTCTGTAGTAACCTGTGAGGCCCAGGAAGGCTCGGACCTCAGTCTGGGTCTTGGGGGGGTTCCAGGCCATGATTGCCTCAATATTCGCCTGAAGGGGCTGCACCGTTCCCCTGCCCACCAAGTGGCCTAAGTACACTACCGACCCCTGTCCAATCTGACATTTGCTGGCCTTGATCGTCAAGCCAGCCCGTTCCAGGGCCTGGAGAACGGCTTGCAAGTGCTGCAAGTGATCCTCCCAACTGCTACTGAAGACAGCTATGTCATCCAAGTAAGCAGCAGGGAATGACTCCATCCCGGTGAGGATCGTGTTCACCAGCCGCTGAAAAGTGGCAGGAGCGTTTTTGAACCCGAAGGGCATGACGCAGAACTGGTAGTGTCCATCAGGCGTGGAGAAGGCTGACCTTTCCTTGGCTCCATCAGTCATGGGAATCTGCCAGTACCCTGCAGTGAGGTCAATGGTACTGAGATATTGGGCAGCTCCCAACCGGTCAATTAGTTCATCCGCCAGAGGGATCGGATGAGCATCCGTCTTGGTTACCGAATTTAGTCCTTGGTAGTCCACACAGAATCGCAATTCTGGTGTGGCGCCAGGTGGGGCAGCTTTGGGAACCAAAACCACCGGGCTAGACCAAGGGCTACTTGAAGGTTCGATGACTCCTAGCTCCAGCATCTTAGCTACTTCGCTTCGGATGCTGGCCTTCACCTTGTCAGACAGCCGGTAAGACTTTGACTTCACAGGTGGGCTGTCCCCTGTGTCCACGTCATGGGTACACAGGTGGGTCTTACCCGGGACAAGGGAGAACAGAGGAGCGAATGACCCCAAGACCTGGCGACATTCCTCCTGCTGCTCAGGAGTCAGGGATGGCGAGAGTTTCACTCCCTCCACTGACCCATCCTTTTCTTGAGACGCCAAGAGGTCGGGGAGAGGCTCAGTGTCCTCTTCCTCCGATCCGTCAGTCACCATAACCAGCATGACTTCGGGCCTCTCATAGTGGGGCTTGAGGCGATTGGCATGTAACACCCGATGCGGATGCCGAGGGGTCTTTACGTCCACCAGATAGGTAGTCTTGCCCATCTTCTCCAACACCTCATAGGGGCCTGTCCAACGGTTCTGGAGGGTACTCAGCTCTCCAGGCTCCATCACCCACACCTTCTGGACTGGCTCCAACTCCACTGGGTGAGCATTGTGGTCATACCACGCTTTCATGACTGCCTGACTGGCTTCCAAGTTGTCAGAAGCTTGCTTCCACAACTTAGCCATTTGGCTCCGGAAGGCCAGCATGTAGCTCACCACATCCGGGGGAACTTTCCGGGGAGACTTTTCCCAGGAGTCCCTCACCAGGCTGAGAGGTCCGCGTACAGGGTGCCCGTACAAAAGCTCGAAGGGGCTGAAGCCCACTCCCTTCTGTGGCACTTCCCTGTAGGAAAAGAGCAAACAGGGTAGGAGGACGTCCCATTTCCTCCGCAGGCTTTCGGGTAGACTTCTGATCATACCCTTCAAGGTTTGGTTGAACCTTTCCACGAGACCATTGGTCTGTGGGTGATAAGGAGTGGTGAACCGGTAGGTCACTCCACACTCCTTCCACATTGCCCGCATATATGCTGACATGAAGTTGGTCCCCCTGTCAGACACAACTTCTTTGGGGAATCCCACTCGGGTAAAGATCCCCATCAGGGCCTTTGCCACTACTGGTGCAGTAATGGTTCTCAGAGGAACTGCCTCTGGATACCTTGTGGCGTGATCCACCAGTACCAGGATAAACCTGTGACCGGATGATGTTGGTGGATCTAGGGGCCCAGCAATGTCGATGCCCACCCTTTCAAAGGGGGTGCCAACGACGGGAAGTGGTTCCAGGGGAGCCTTCAGCTTCATCCCTGTTTTCCCACTGGCTTGGCATGACACGCACGACCGACAGTATGTGTCGGACGCCACCCTCATTCGAGGACAATAAAAGTGTGGGACAAGCCGGGCAAAGGTCTTGTCCTGATCCAAGTGTCCTGCCAAGGGAATCTCGTGAGCCAACTCTAATAGGAAGGCTCGGTAACACTGTGGGACTACCAGGGCCCGTGACAACCCGTGCACTGGCGCCCTGGGCTCACTGTAGAGGAGACCATCCTCCCAGTAAACACGATAGTTCCCAGACTCGTTACCTGCTGCCTGGGCTTCAGCCTGTTGCCTCAGACCCTCGAGGGTGGGACATTCCCTCTGTCCCTTGCTCAGTTCCTCCCTGGATGGTCCTCCCTCCACTCGCCACTCAGCGGGGACAGGCAAATCCTCCAACGGAACCATGTCCTCCTCCGCGGACTCCGGCTCCACCTCCGCAGGTGGCCTATCCGTCTCATGGGGCACGGACATCGAGGCAGGCTCTTCCTGTCCTCGAGATGCTCCCTCTCCAGCAGCTGGGTGGGCTATTGTTCCAGGCTCCAACCCACGCGACTTCTCCTCCCGAGCAGCCGCAGACCTGGTACTCACACAGGCCCAATCAGGTGTACCCAGCATCTCAGAATGAGTCCGGTATTCCACCTCCTTCCAAGCATTGTGCTCCATGTCATTACCCAGCAGACAATCGACTGGCACGGCGGGGCTTACGGCAACTCGAAGTGAACCTGTAACCCCTCCCCACTCAAAGGGAACCTCGGCCACAGGATAGTGGCCCATTCTGCCGTCAGCCATTGTGGCTGGATGAAGTACGCCTGGAATCACCTGCTCTGAGGACACCAGATGACTCTTTACCATAGTCATACTGGCTCCTGTATCTCTCAGAGCTTCCCCTCTATGGCCATTGATGGTGATCCATTGCCCATACTTGGTAGTATTTGAGGGCACCTGGATCTTTGGAACCATCTCCCGATCACCCAAGGACACTAAGGTGACACCCACCCACTCCCTTCTGTTAACTAAGGGCATCTCCTCCCCGAGCGCTACACTAGCGACTCCCGGGGCCTTTCCTCCAGTGGGAGGGGGTGGTCTCTTTGGGCATTTCACATCTCCCTTATAATGTCCAACACCACCGCACTCAAAGCAATGGATAACCCTTGGCTGCTGACTCTGGCCAGGATTAGGGTTCTTCTGCGGGTTAGCCTTAGAATTAGAAAAGAAACTTTTCCCTCTAAAGTTATTTTGGGGGCCTTTGGAGAACTCCTGTTTCTTGTTATCTCCGCCCTCTTTCTTCTGGGGAGCGCCCTGTCCGGACTTCTGAGAATCTCCTCCCGTCCCCTTCGTGGACACTCGGGTACTTGCCCAAATGTCCGCCTCCTCAGCAAGCTTACGGGGGCAAGTAAGTTTGCTGTCTACCAGGTGTTGCCTCAGCTCGGGAAGACATTTCTCGAGTAGATGTTCCTTGAGTATTAGGTCGTACAACCCTCGATAGTCCTCCACCTCGCTACCTTGGACCAACCCATCCAGGGCTTTCTTGGCATAATCCAGGAAGTCAACCCAATTCTGTGAGCTCAGTTTGTGGCTGCCCCTAAACCTTTGCCGGTATTTCTCTGGGGTCAACACAAACTTCCTAATGAGCGCCACCTTCATGGCGGGGTAATCTACCTGCTCCTCCCGGTCTAGGGCCAATAGGGTATCCCTACCTGTCGGAGGCATGTACCGGTACATTCCACCACCCCAATGCTTCTCATGGATCCCATGGGCTCTTAAGGAGACCTCATAGGCTGCCAGCCACTTGGCTATGTCGTCTCCAGCGGTATAACTGGCGACCACGTCATTTGGTAAATGGGGCCTGGGCTCCCTGGCAAATTCCTTTGACTCGACACCCTCCGGAGTGATGTTATGGGCCTTGAGGTCGAGTTCTCGTAGCTTGAACTCGTGTTCCATTCTCCTCCCTTCCATCTCCAGCTTGGCCAACTCCCACCTTAACTGTATTTCCTCTCTCCTGTCGGCTAACTCGGTCTCTGACAACCCTCTTGATGACACGCTCAGCCCTACCTTGGGGCTGATTGCCATTTCACCCACCCCCGGGGGACATTCCACAGTCCCCTCAATGACAGTACCTCTATCTGACTCCTCCTCCTCCACCGTTCCCTCCGTGTGCGCTTCCACCCAGGCTCGCAGACTAGTACGGAGCTCCTCTCTTTTGGCCCCTCGCCTAACGAACACTCCCCTTTCCTGACAGAAATCCTTGAGCTGTGCCACAATATAGGTCTCCAGCTCTGACATTTCGAATTCCATCTTGTCAGTGAAAAGTGTGGACAACCACCCCGAAGTAGGTTACAAGGATAGGAAATTCTGAGGGTCACCTCCACCCACCTCCAGAAAAGAATTTAGAAAAACCAAAATGTTGGATTAGAGGGCCGCTGGGAGAAAACTCCGGGTGTGTACCTGTGGTGCACACTGAATTATTATGGGGTACAAAACAAGCACGGCTCGTAATCCCACCCGCTGAGCACCAATTTTATGTTGGACCTGCGATGGGCAAGCCCAGCACAAAGGGGGGTAGCTTGGCTCAAGTGACAAGGCAAGTGAAGGCTTTAGTGTTAAGCAGGCTCTGACCCAATAATAACTCCCTGCGCAGTCACACCAAAAAGAAGGACACCACACCACTGCTGTAGAAAAATACGATTCCTTTATGTAAAAGTTCTCTGTTGTAAATAGGGTTCAGTTGGGAAAGCACATTCGCATTTCTTTAGTCACAAACCTCTGGGATTCAGTTGCTGAAATAAATACTGTAAATAGATCTTCAGGAATAAATAGCAAGGTAAATAGAATAAATATCAGGAATAAATATCACAAATAATATCACTTTTATATAGCAGAATAAATACTGGTTCATTTAACTCAATAACCACATGTTCATTCTGGTATCGCTGCCACCAATTAAATGCTTTAGGAAGATTACACTTGCAATACGTTTCAGCTTAGAAAGATAACTCTTACAGTTCACGTTGGTTTCAAGGATAACGAGTACGGGCTTCCCTAGGCACAAAATAAGCTTTAGACTCTTTAGGGTTCACTCAGGGAGTAATGCGCGTGTATCTAGAAGGCAAGGAAACACAGTGAATACAGCATTTGCACTCCGCTGCCACCGGGATGAGATCTCTGCTTGCCGGTGGAGTCTATGCGCGTCTACAGGCTTTGACACCGCTAGCACACAGGCGGCACCAGTTCAAAGTCTTTAGACTGACGAACGGGCTGCCGGAGGGGTCACACAACCTTCGCGCTCAGTCAAATGAATGCCGGTTCACAGTTCCTTCACAACGCTGCACCCCACCTGAAGAAACGGGCCCACCTCGCATTGGTTTCAGTCCGCACAGGAAGCGCTCCACGGCGGTGGGGCTCGGAGACGTCCGAGCTCCCCCCTGGAGGCGCCTGTCGCGAAGGGGCACTTCTGAAGATCGCGGTCGCGGCGAACTTGCTCTCGCCTCGCGACAAGCAGTATCAGTCACGATATCACCACCGAGGGGGGGCGGGGAGGCACTACAAGTATGGCCACAGTCTTTGGGGCAATGAGGCACTTGCTGGGCAGGCGCTGTAGGCACAAGGTCACCACTCACGCAGCTGACTGGAACGCCAGTCGGAAACAATGCCAGCAACCTTTGCTACTCTACTGCCTACGCTACCAGCCACCTCTGGGGGTCAACAGGGCAGTTGTCAATCTGGTGTCAAGTCTGGAATCTCCTTCTTCTTTTCTTCTTTCTAAAATGGCCGCCAGGGACTGGGCCTTTTATAGCCAGTGCCCTGGGGTGCTGGCTTGAGCCAGAAGGTTCTAGAACCTTCTCTGGCTGTGACAATGCCTTGGCACTTTTGAGGTATATCTAGGTCACTAGCAGCCACCGTACTGTGGCTCTAGAGCAGCCATTTTGTGTATCTGAGGAAAACAGAGGGATTCCTATCAGGAATGTGCGTCAAACAAAGGGCGCCAAAACCTCAAAAGGCCAGAGTTCAGGGAGGCTCCAATGGGAGTCACTCACATGAGGGAAAAGGGTGTCCACCATTTTAGGGCCACTCATACAGGTTGACAACCCCAGTTTGTAATGCCACAGGTTCCACCAGGCACCTTGTAAATAGGTGCCAAAAACCTTGTGAGCAACTGGGCGTCAAGGAACATCTAGCCCCATGAAACAGCACATAAAAAGTCCTGGCAGACAAAGAAAAATGACAAATTTTGGGAGGTACGGGGGAACAAAAGAAATCATAGTGGTGAGGGGACTCTCAGAAGCAGACGAGTCTAACAGTGCCTCATTGAGAGACTTGATGAAGCAAAACGTAGCATCTCAGTGGTCTCAGGATGCGGGCAGAGTTTCCAAGACATTAAAAATGTGATTGAGATTACAACTGAAATGGCCTACATTAACCTCAAGTTACATACTGAAACAATGGTTGATGCGAGCCCGGTAAGGCTAGGGGCAATCCTTGCTCAGCACAATGGTCACTTGAATGCTCAGAGACACATTGTGGCCTACGCCAGTGAAAGCCTGTCTGAACCAAAATGTACCTACTCGCAGCTGCAGAAGGAGATTCTGGCTGTGGTGTGGGCCTGCAAACATTTTCATGTATTCTTCTATGGAAAACTATTCACCGCCATCATAAATCACCAGGTGATGCTTACAATATTTGTATAACCGAAGGCTAAGGTGCCCCCTGGCATCTAGAGGTGGGGGTTAAGACTGCAAGAGTATGACTATGAGATTGTGCACAAACCAGGGAAGAATCAAAAGCCAACAGATTACTTTCACGAGTGCCGCTATTTTGTCACAGTTCGACCTCAAGGACACCCGAACCATATCTCAACTTTATTGTGAGATCCAGCACACCAGCAACTCTTTCTGTAGAACAAACTATTGCTGCCACAAAGAGAGATAAAGACATGATAACAATCAAATAACTTATTCCTACACACTCATAGAGGTGAAGTACTTGTCTCCTTGCCGATGATGTTGAATTCCAAAAGTTCAAAAATGTACAGGGTGAGTTAACAGTCACCCAAGAAGGCGTAATGCTACGAGTCTCGAGATTCTTCATATATGGAAGCCTAAGACAGTGTGTCATCGAGTTAGCCCATGAAGGACACTGTGGTATCGTAGCCACCAAAAGAGTCTTTAGAGATAGAGTGTGGTTCTATTGGCTAGATGAGCGAGCCGAGAAGGAGCTGAAGGTGTACTATAATTGCAACTGCTTTTCCCCCATGGTAATGCAGCACCCAGTGACAATGTCTGACCTTTCTGCCCATGCTTAGGAGAGCGTTACAGTTAACTCTTTTGGACCTCTAGGAAATGTACACCATCTCATGGTAGTCCTAGATGAATATTCAAGTTTTCCTTTGGCGGAAGACCTATCTTCGACAACCCATGACAAAGTCACAAACGGCTTGATGACATCTTTGCAACATGGGGTATCCCCAAAATCCTCAAATCTGATAATGGCCCACCCGTTAAGAGCAAAGAGTTGAAAGAATTCTTGTCTGACTCAATGTCAAACACCAAAAGAGTACACGCCTCTGGCCCCAAGTCAATGGTGTTGATGCGAGAAAAAAAGAAACTTGCTCGGATTAACCTCTTGTTAACAGTACCAACGAATATAAATAGTAGAAGAAAATTAACAAACACACAACATTCATACATGGGGAAAAGGCTTTATGCTTGCTTAAATAACAAAGAATAATTTGCAAAGTAACCGAAATCCCGCTTGAAACCGAAAATCGTCTTGCGCATGTGCGAACCAGTACCACGCAAATAACCATCTGATTAACCCATGTGAGAGGGAAAACTCTCACGCATGTGCAAAAAGTTACTAACTGTAGGTCTCGAGGCACCGCGTGCCGTTCATATGCTTGCCTGGATTTAAAAGGAGCTGTCACTGCTAATGCTTTTGCTTAACAAAGAAGAAAATAACATGGGATAAAGTAGAAGTGGTTGGTGAACAGTGAAAATTACATATTTGAGAAATTAACACCTGTTTATGATTCCTTTATCAATAGTGTATGTTTGGTCTTGATGCGCTAAGCCAAGGGAAAAGATGGCGGTTGAAACGTAACACTGAAGTTTTGAAATGACCTGCTGACCGTATCATTGACAGGCTGCCAAGAATCAAGGACAGATACCTGGGAACGCTCTTCAACTCTAGAACTGCATACAAAATTAGCTAATCTGTTCTTTGAATGTGTGTGAAAGGAAATTGTATTGAAAAAATAATAAATTAAATGGGAAAGGTTTACTAAACAAAGAATTAGTTAAGAAATTGAGAATGACAGCATGAGGTGATGACAACTCCCCTGCCCCTGCCCAATCACAGTCCACGACTCATGAATACCTGCAACTTTTGAGGGTGGGACATGCAGAATTAAAGAGTATAACTAGAGTGACTTAAGTTGAAAGGTTGTTGACATCGATGCTGAGTGAGGAGTGGGCGACAGCTGCTGCTGGAGAAGAACAGACTGGGAAGATTCAATACTTAAAGACAGCCTGATTAGATTGAAGAATTGCAGAAGAATATTGAGGAGGGAGAGAGTGTAAGAGAGGGATGAGCTCCGGTACGTCGGGTTCTAGAGAAGTGTAGTAAGTATAATCCTATCCTGCACCTGTCCTATAGTCTTTGTCTCCTGACTCTATCAGGTGACCTCCACCAATCATTTTGGCCAGGGTTGGGTTTCCCCGTTTCACCATTCGGTAAATATATTACTGTCTTGAATTTTCATATCTTTTGCAAAGTATGACTTACTGTGTCTATTGTCTCTTCATCTATCGCTCGTAATGTATTAAACTTGTTGAATGCGTCTGTATATTTGAATGTAATTTGATAAATGAATTTTTTCTCTCCCATGAAAGTTGATGGAGTTTGCACTGTGAATCTGTAAAATTAACGTTCGTCTTAAATGAGTTTTTAGATAAAATGTATTGTATCTTACTTGGAGTCTGTGATTATTAAATTGAAAGTTTTAAGATAGATTAATGAATTTGTTAATATCACCATCAACTACTCGACTAATGGTCCATTGACCAAAGGAAGAGTGTTGATCTGTGAAGGTTAGTTAGACATTGACTAATTCATATCAAAATAAAATATAACTTGACCCCCAGCGAAACAGTCAGGAAACTTGAATGTGTATATGGGCCAGTTTTGAGTAATTTGTTGTTTGTGAAATGTTCATCCTGGCTTTTCGCTGGATCAGTGTAATTGAACGATTCATGGGCACCCTCAAGAGGGTCATTCTACAAGCGTCCATAGAGGGAATCGATCTAAACCAAGCTCTATGCCAGGCCAACTCCTTACACCACAACTGGTGAGAGTCCAGCCACCTTGCTATTTGGGAGAGCCATCAGAACAAAATACCTCAATGGACCACGCAGATCGATCAATGAATACTGACAAGGTTTGAGCCACCTTTGCGACTGAGAAAAGCAAAATAAAAACGTATGCAGATCAGCGTCGCCATGCACAGGAGACAGTCTTTGCCAAAGGAGACTGGGTACTGGTTAAGCAGAGACAAATACGGAAAATGGGCACTCCTTTTGCTGCTGATCCTTTACAGGTTGTGGCATTCAAGGCACATATGGTGACAGCACATCGTTCTGGACAATCCATCACTCGGGATACATCAAATTTTAAACACCTACCATAACACTTGTCGAGTCCTGAAACCATATGTGAGGTGACCCCTGCCAGCAGGTCCAGCTCAAGTGCCAGAGCCTATATCGCCATTGCCTGTTCAGGGTGGACCTCGATCACCTTGGATCACCCGAGCCGGCAGACGAGTGCGAGTGCCTCACCGACTAATCAAGGAAATTTGATTTTAGTGATTTCTGGCACTTTTTATATACTAAAGGGGGAGATGTAGCATATTGATGTCATGCGCTCCAGGACCTATGTGGTTCTTGGCAGACTCAGAAGAGGAAATATGTAATATGCGGGGAGACTTAGGGTGTGGATAATGTGAAGTTTGATGTAATGTGCAGTCTGTGAGTGAATGCTGAAAAATAAAGTCATTCTTGATAGCAACTCCTGTGTGGCGTAATTCATCTGCCTGATCGTGGGTTGGGGAAGAAGCTACAACCAGGAGATGGAATGTGTTTTGCGGAGCATTCTGACAAGGAGATGGAATGTGTGCAGCCGAGCGGGAATGTGTGTGGCGGAGCATTCTGACCAGGAGAAGGAATGTGTGCGGCACAGTGGACCGACCAGGACATGTAATGTTTTTGCCATTGTGTTCTGTCCGGGAGATGGATTGCGTGCTGTGAAGCATTCTGACCATGATATGGAATGTAGTTTTATCTTTTGCAGATGCCCTTTGGTAAATTTGCCAGTCCCTTCAAATAAACCCCATTTGTGATTAATGCTCCCGTCCCACAGTACACGTTATTCCTCAGATTTTGCTTTACTGACCTTTTGGGCAAATTACCAAACTTATATACATGCCATTCCATGTCTTGCCAACAAAATACAAAGTGTAAATAAATCGAGCAATGGGCAATTACTAAAAAAATTGGTAAATATTTCACAGAATGTAATTTTGAAAGATATTCTCCAAAGCAAGCAGATGAAAAGCGTGTACAATCTTTAAACCTTGGATAGCACCGGGTGTACAGTTCTCCAGCTGCCCCTGCCTCTGTATTTGCCTAACATGCAGTACCGCTATCTCACTGACTGCATGGCATTGCCCTCCTGCAGACTAGTGCAGAGCCTGTGACATGCTTCCCTGATGAGAAGAGGCAGGGGAAGCTACGACATTGGTAGAAGCCGCAGAAGTCCTTGTGTTGTTGCTGTCCTGAAGAAGATAGGAGGCAACTGAGGCAGGGGGGGAAGAGAGGGTCACAGGGGCCTTGCCAGCAATCACAACAAAACCTGACTGAGCCTTCGAGCCCACCTCATGAGGTGATCCATTCCCCAGCTTCTGGTTATTTGGTAGCGGGGTGGCCCTGGAGGCGTAAGTAACGGCTAGTTGCTCCAGCCGCCTCTTCTTGAAATAGGCTTGGGTTGTGGCATGCAATGGCTGCAGGATTCGTGGAACAGGCTTTCCTGGGTGCAGGAAGAAATCATAGTTTTCACAGTCTGAAGAGTCATAGTAGGCCCTTTTCTCTGCTTTCTTATCCTCAGGTGGCCAAGCATAAGGGAAAGGTAGAGTGAAGTCCTCTGTCAACACACGAATGGCGAAGTCTGCATCCTTGCCAAATTCCTTGTAGGCCCTCTGGATGGTGCGGAAATGCTCATCCCACTTCTTGGCATCGCCATCATAGATGTCTGGGAAGGACACCGAGCCTCCAAAGTTTTGAAAGAGTACTGGAGCATTTGGCAATCTTTGTGCTGGCGAGCCTTCCATAAAGTTGTAGACATAGGTTGGGGTGCTGCTGGAATTTGCTATAACAAGCTGGTTCCTGATTGGCATAGAGAAAGGGGAGGCCAAAGACCCAGGAACATCCAGTGGGGTGACGAAGCAATCCTGTCCACAGGAGATCAGCAAATCATGGTGACCTTCCACAGGTGTAGAGCTACTGGGCTGAGAGGACAGTGACAGACTGGGTTCTTGCTTAGACGGCGCAGCGTGAGAGGTGGAGACCAGGGTACGGATTGAAGGCACCTTCCCTCCATCACCTGTTGGACCAAAATTGAAAGAATATAGTAAGTTTATGGACCAAAGGTTGATCCTGTACTCCAAACTACATCTCTCTAAGTTATTGTCTAACTCTCTCTTACCCCCTGTCTGAGCCCATAGGTAGTGCAGGTGTGTGAAAGCCTCTGTTGCAGAGGTCAGTACATGCAAACAAATTTCTTGGCACATGCTAAAGCATCACAAGACCTCTGAATGCCCAGCTCTGCCCTGTGCTTGGGCTAGCCTCCTATGAACTGACTGAACGTACGCCAGCTCATATTTCACCACACATTTTGGAATGGAATAGTTGTACAGTATATTTTAGCAAGAACTAAGAAAACAAAATGTGTATTACCACAACATTTTTCCAAATCTCTTTGGAAAACTACAGAAGGCACTTCTGGAGGGATACATAGGGGCCGTATGTTGAAGCATTATGATTTTCAGAACCCACCCATTAAGTTTTAATACAACATAGGGGTGGGTTCTGGGAGTGTATAGGGGTGTGTTCAGGGAGTGGGTGAGGGATATGGATGTAACTTCAGAAACATAATTTTGTAGTAAGTTGTACATCAAGTCTTACACTTGCAACCCCCTTACCTCGCAACACTGAAGCTAAAGTGAACTTTGATTGGACAACATGCTTCAAAACCACATAGTCACTTTCTGCACCAGTACAGTGGCTCATTCAGTCTACACATCATTCTTGCTCTTCTATAGAAAATTCCAGGAAGAACTGCCTTGTTAATTGCATAGAATGTGGCCCTGTGTGAAGCTTCTCAATCGCTTCAAAGATCGCAAACCTTCTAACTTGTATTTCCTGCAAGAGGTCGGGCTGTGCTAGGAATTACCTACTTCGGTACCTACATAATTATTAGCTCCCTGCACATCCACCTCCATTGGTAAGGTCCCTCTATACAACACAGAGATGCTACACCATCCACACCTCAGATTGCAACATTGTTTCGTAAAGCAAGCCACTACAGCTTCTCCCAACAACCTATTATATAAAAAGCTTACACTTACCATTTCACCTGCACCCTACACCTAAATCACCACCTCACATACTAAATACAAGTAATAACATAAGGAAGAGAGGTTTTGTCTGTTCCCCCTTTTCCATGATTCAGAGGGTTCTGAGAAAGATGAGCTCTTTAGCCAGCAGCATCATTCTGGTGACTCCTTTTTGGAGATCACAAGTTTAGTACCAAGGGATAATGGAGCTACCAGTCGCCATACCTCGGTTGGTCGCGGGATTCTTGGGTCTACTGTTAGGTATGAACGGAGAGGAGCATCTTGTAATTCTACACGGTAAAATGAACATTCTTGTCTGGAGGATTTCAGGAGTACAACCTGACATTCATGCCTATTAGAAGAAGATAAAGGTTGCTGGATGAATCGTGGGCCCTGGTAACAAAAAAAGATATAGAGGAGTTTGGAAGAAATGGTGAGGTTGGTGCATGGAGAGGGGCCTCGATCCAGTGGAGGCTTCTGTAGCTGAGGTGGCAAATTACTTAGCAGATTTGTAAAACTTATGCTACAATTATAGGACCATTAACTGTTATAGAACTGCCATTTCCGCAGGATATGCCTTGGTTAATAAATTTGCATTTGTGAGTGATTATTAGAAGAGTGATGAAGGTTATGATATTAAGGAGACCTCCCAGGGCTTGATATGAGTTGCTGTGGGATGTCAATTTGCTTTTCAAGCTGCTTACCTCATGGCCAGGCAATAATTACCTCATCTTACTTTCCGTAAAGGTAGCAACATTACTTTGTTTAATTTTGTTCAGTAGGGTTTCAGATGTGAAAGCTCTGGAAATATCTAACAGATTTTATTCCCCGGAGTGAGTGCATTTCAATATTTGGAAAAGTACAATGACTATGTCTGAACCTGTTTTTATCCCTTTTTTCATGATTATGAAAAGTTGTTTGTGGTAAGAGCAAGATTCTAGAGTTTAGGGTGCATGGTGTAGATCAGTCCATCCTGCTCCACGCAGAAACGGTCGCTCCCCTCACCTCCCCCTCTTGGTGGTATCGTATGCTTATTTGTGCCACAGCAACTCTTATTTAAAATCATTCTGTGCAGCGCTCGTGACTTGTATGCTGATTTGTGCAACTGCAACTCTTAATTGTAATCTATCTGTGCAGCGCTCGATAACGCTACTTGCCTTGCATTTCATAACGCTAGCGCTTTAATTGTGGTGCGCTTCGAGATTAGACTGTTTATAGCGCTTTGTGGTGTTGATTTAGGCAGCGCTCTACAACTGCAGCCGTGATAGAATATTTCCCCCATAGCGCTTCCTTATTGATTGTGCTCTTGTTGTTGGAGCATTTGTTGACTTTACAGCCATTTTGTTGTGATCCCTTGGCCCGTCCCAGACCCTCCCTGCACCTAGATCCCGCCTCCCAGCTGACCCTCCCTCCCACAGAGTTACAGCCTGCGCTTGCCCTCGTGGAGAGCTGTGACCATCCTGCTCCACGCAGAAACAGTCGCTCCCCTCACCTCCCCCTCTTGGTGGTATCGTATGCTTATTTGTGCCACAGCAACTCTTATTTAAAATCATTCTGTGCAGCGCTCGTGACTTGTATGCTGATTTGTGCAACTGCAACTCTTAATTGTAATCTATCTGTGCAGCGCTCGATAACGCTACTTGCCTTGCATTTCATAACGCTAGCGCTTTAATTGTGGTGCGCTTCGAGATTAGACTGTTTATAGCGCTTTGTGGTGTTGATTTAGGCAGCGCTCTACAACTGCAGCCGTGATAGAATATTTCCCCCATAGCGCTTCCTTATTGATTGTGCTCTTGTTGTTGGAGCATTTGTTGACTTTACAGCCATTTTGTTGTGATCCCTTGGCCCGTCCCAGACCCTCCCTGCACCTAGATCCCGCCTCCCAGCTGACCCTCCCTCGCCCCGCCCACTCCACCATCCATATATGACAGATGCTCCCGCGCGCAGCGTTTACGCGCAGCGGAAGCGCCCCATGCGCGCCGAAGGTGCGCCAAAGGTAAGCCCGTCTGCGCCCGTCCGCGCCTGGACCGCGCCCAGCGCCTGTCCCCTTGGTCCCCGCCGTTCCCAACCCACTAGAGTCACATATGATGCCGCAACTCTCCTCGCCCTCAACCCCGGACGGGCACCACAATGCTGCGAAGCCACCCCAGGTCGTACCCACGGCCCTTTCGCCTGCCTCTCCTGCATGTTCACCTGCTTCAGGACCCTCAACAAACCCACTTCCTCCACACACAGCTCCGACTCTAACCACCTGAAGGGCATCCTGCTTAACACCCGCTCAGTCCACAGACACGCAACTGAACTCTGGGACCTACTCGACTCTGCGTCACCGGACATCGCCTTCCTCACAGAAACATGGATGAACACATCTTCAGCACCCGACATCGCCATAGCCATACCAGACTCGTACAAGATTATCCGTAAAGACCGCACCATTCAGACAGGAGGAGGCATCGCCATCATTCATAGGAACACCATCAAAATCACGACTAGCTCCGACGACAATCTTACAACCGCCGAACATCTCCACTTTCAGATCCACACCGACCCTAGGACCACACTCAGAAGCACCCTCATTTACAGACCTCCAGGCACCCGCACTCAATTCAGCGATGACATCACAGAATTCATCACCCCACATGCCCTCGCCTCCGAGAACTACATTCTGTTAGGAGACCTCAATTACCACCTTGAAAACAAACACGACAGCAACACCACCACCCTTCTGGACAACCTGAACACCTCGGACTCAAACAACTTGTTGATACCCCCACGCATATAGCCGGACACACGCTCGACCCTATCTTCACTTCCAGCAAGCACATCTCCTTCGACCGCACCACTGCTCTCCACTGGACGGACCACAGCTGTGTACACTTCAGCTACAAAACCACCCTGACCCACAACCGCCCACAACCTATTCCTCGGAGAAACTGGAACAAAATCACCTCCGACCAACTCCTCGCTTCACTCAACCAAAACCCTCCCACCCTCTCATTGGATCCTAACCAAGCGGCCACCAATCTCAAACAATGGATCACACACAGTGCTGATGAATTAGCACCCCTGAAAAAGCACCAGATCAAATCAGCAAGCAAAAAGGCTCCCTGGTTCAATGATGACCTAAAAAAATCCAAGAAGCTATGCCGCACCCTGGAGAAAACATGGAGAAAAAACCCAACCAATGACAACATGGCCACCCTCAAGGCAGCCACCCGCAAACACTACCAACTGATACGCTCAGCCAAGAAATCAGCATTCAAGGATCGTCTCGACAACAACACTCACAAGAGCAAGGAACTTTTCAACATCGTCAGAGAATTCACCAACCCCACCGCAGCATCCAACGACATCACTCCCTCCCAAGTCCTCTGCGATGCGTTATCCTCCTTCTTCTACAACAAAATTGCCGACATCCACAACAGCTTCGAGAATTCTCCCAGCGATCAACACTCCCCACCTCCCTCAGATCCTACTCCACCAATCAACATCCTTAGCGCCTGGAACCCAATCACCACTGAAGACACCATCCGCGTAATGAACTCAACCCCCTCTGGCTCGCCAACCGACCCCTGCCCCCACCACATCTTCAACAAAGCCGACTCCATCATCGCACCCCATCTCCGTGATGTCATCAACTGTTCGTTCAATTCTGCCACCTTCCCAGAAAGCTGGAAACATGCCGAACTCAGCGCCCTTCTGAAGAAACCCACAGCAGACCCCTCTGAACTTAAAAACTACCGACCCATATCCCTCCTCCCATTCCCGGCCAAAGTCATTGAGAAAGCCGTCAACAGACAGCTCGCCGTCTTCCTTGAATCCAACAACTCCCTCGACCCCTCTCAGTCCGGATTTCGGGCCAAACACAGCACCGAAACCGCCCTCATTGCAGCAACAGACGACATCCGTAATCTACTGGACAACGGAGAAACAGTGGCCCTCATTCTACTCGACCTCTCAGCTGCTTTTGACACAGTCTGCCACAGCACCCTCATACAACGCCTCAGCAACATAGGCATTCAAGGCAAAGCCTTGGACTGGATCACCTCATTCCTAGCTGGGAGAACTCAGAGAGTCCGACTTCCCCCATTCAACTCAGAGGCCACTGAAGTCATCTGTGAAGTCCCACAAGGATCCTCACTCAGTCCCACCCTCTTCAACGTCTACATGAGCCCACTCGCATCCATCGCGCGTCAACATAACATTCACATCATCTCCTACGCTGACGACACCCAGCTGATCCTTTCTCTCACCAAAGACCCCAACACCGCCAAAGCCAATCTGCACGAAGGCATGAAAGAAGTAGCCGAATGGATGAAACACAGCCGCCTAAAACTCAACTCAGACAAAACGGAGGTGCTCATCCTAGGATCCTCCCCATCGGCCTGGGACGACTCTTGGTGGCCTTCCGCTCTGGGCACAGCACCCACACCCACAGACCATGCACGTAACCTTGGCTTCATCCTAGACTTCTCTCTCTCGATGTCCAGACAAGTCAACGCAGTCTCATCCTCCTGCTTCAACGTACTTCGCATTCTCAAAAAGATCTTCCGCTGGATCCCCCTCGAGACAAGAAAGACCGTCACCCACGCACTGGTCACAAGTCGACTGGATTATGGTAATACATTATATGCAGGAATCACAGCAAAATTACAGAAAAAACTCCAACGCATCCAAAACGCATCAGCGAGACTCATATTAGACGTCCCTCGCCAAGATCTCATCACCGGACACCTAAAAGACCTCCACTGGCTACCCGTCAACAAAAGAATTACGTTCCGTCTTCTCACCCACGCACACAAGGCCCTCTACAATCTAGGACCCGAATGCCTCAGCACTCGACTGTCCTTCTACAAACCCACCCGCCAACTTAGATCGTCCAATCAAGCCCTCGCCGCAGTCCCGCGCATCCGAAAATCCACAATGGGCGACAGATCCTTCTCCTTCCTGGCTGCCAAGACCTGGAACCAATCCCGTTTTAAACTGGCCACGGTGGGGGGACGTGCTTTTTCCAACACACTCCCAGCTTTATGGAACAAACTGGCCCCAGAACTACGGAAGGAATGCAATTTGTTATCCTTCAGGAAAAAGTTAAAAACCGCACTGTTCAAGCAAGCATGGAGTAGCCTCTAGGCGCTGTGTTAAGATCAAGTAAATACTGAACCCCACTACGCAATCTGGACAAACAGCGCTTAGAGACCCCGGTGGTTATAACGCGCTATACAAATAAAATAAATAAAATAAAATAAATAAACTCACTCCCCACTCACCTCCGCCTTACTCAAAACCACATCACCTTCAGAAAAGAACTTAAAACCTGGCTATTCGACAAATAATGAACCCTCTCCCCAAGCGCCTTGAGACCCTCTGGGTGAGTAGCGTGCTATATAAATGCCTGAACTTGAACTTGAACTTGTTGTATGTCAAACCATACCAAGCAGTATCAACTGCTACTTTGACGAAACGGGTATGTATGGTTATGAATGAAGCAGGTGTGGACCTTTCCAGGTTTGGTGCCCATTCTTTGAGGAGCCCAATGGCCATTAAGGTCTTTTACCCTGGTGGATCTTTACCTGAGGTCTTAAAGTCAGCAGATTGGTCAAATGCACATACCTTTGCAAAGTTCTATCAGTAAGACCTGTGGAGCATGTAAGTTGTGTGGCATTGGATGGCTTTAAACATGCATAAAGGTAGCCTTCGGTTTTGCAATGAAATGGTGATTCTCAAATTAACATGCATAGAGAACATTATTCCACCCTCCTCACTCTTGAGGAGAGGGTGTTAATAATTGGTCTGTATAATAGATTTGAAGAAATGTTATACAATAGTTAAGGTTACTTACATAGAAAAGTTTAGGTTTCTGCATAGATCTTTTTTATGGTCATATGTTAATTCAGAGTTCTATGGTTTCTTTCAGACAAGGCTTTGTAAAGTTCATCAGTGGAAGATGAGGTTGTTTTCCAGATTCAGAGGTGACCCAAATGTTAGAGAGAGGGGCCTTGATTCGGGTTCCAGACCAGAAAAGATCAGAAGGGTTTCTAAGAACAATGCTCCTTGTAAAGAAAAAGGACAAGGGATGGCGTGCTGTTATAAATTTAAGAGGGTTGAATAAGTTCCTCATCTACAGGCATTTCAAGATGGAGGGGATCCACATCTTGAGGGACATTTTACAGTCAGGGGATTGGTTAGTGAAGTTAGACCTCAAGGACACATACTTTTTGATACCCATGGACGGGGACAGAAGTTCCTGCGTTTCAGCTGGAGAGGTGTTCCTTTGTCCACCCTTTGGGCTGTTCTCAGCTTCTTGGTGTTTCACCAAGGTGCCGCATCCTGAAGTGGTTTTTCTCAGACAGAGAGTAGTGCACCATATTATTTATTTAGACGACATACTGATAATGTCCCAGGTCACCTAGAACTTCGAGCACATTTGGCTTGAACGATTGAGTTACTGGAAAGCCTAGGTATCATAGTGAATACAGAAAAGTCAGTCATTGTTCCTGCTCAGAATCTGGAATTCTTAGGTTTTCAGGTAGATACCATTTTATCTCAGTGGATTCTACCTCAGCAGAAAGTGACAAAAATAAAAGAGGGCAGTGTTACTGAAAGAGATGGTGTTCCTAAAAGATCTTGTGAGAGATTTGAGACATCTCTCATCCTTTATTCAGGTGATTTAACCTGGCCCCTTACACTACAGGGGCCTCCAGAGGTTCAAGGTATGGGGGTTAAAGAAAGGCTTATGGTATGGGGACTCCCTTGTCATTTCAGAGGACGCACAAGAGGACCGACACCGGAGGACGAGAAATCTAGAGACTTGGAACAGCAAGGCTATTTTTGGAAATGTGCCTTAAAATCAGTTGCCAGCAATTTGGGCCAGGGAGCATGTTTGCACGATTTAGAATCATGTGGAAGATGGTCAAGGGAGGAACACGAACTCCATAAAAATTGCTTAGAGATGTTGGCAGGTTTGAATGCTTTTAAGAGCTTCAGGAAGTTATTGGCAAACTCTATCACTTTGATTCTGTTATACAATTTCACAGCAGTCTCATATCTAAACTGTTTGGGCGGTATGAGGTCAAAAGCTCTGGCGGAAGGGGCAAGGCACATTTTTTTGTTTTGTTGGGATCACAAGATTGGTTTGAGAGGGAAGTTTGTTCCAGGCCTATAGAATGTTAGAGCAAATTGGAATTCCAGATTTCTCCAGGTTTCTAGTGAGTGCAAGTTAAATCCAGTTGAATTCAGTCTGATTCAGGAGTTAAAGGTCCCAATTCAAATAAATCTGTTTGCGAGCAGGCTGACCTTCCAGGTTCTCAGGTACTTCAGTTGAAGGCCAGATCCAGAGGCAGCAGTAGTTATGATCCAGAGGCTGAAGGTCTAGATCTTCCCCCATGGGATATCGAGTTTTTCCCGCTCTGGGATAGAAGTTTGAATTGGGATGGTACCCTCTGCCATAATTACCATAGTTTCTTGGTACTTGTGTATATAATTGGGACTTGTAGGTACCACGGCTGGCAACCAGTTCCCTCCTGTCAGCCCGCCTAAAAACAGCCCTGGAGCCGAAGACTCTTCGCATGTTAGTTTGTGTCTTACTGAAAGTAGTAAAAGTCGAACCACATTTCCCTAAGGACTTTCTGAAACTTTCCCCATCAGAAGTCCTTTGGTATCCTCCATGTCCTCTCTAGTGGATAGGTCAGCCAATATTTGATTCATAAGCATAAGTACTGTCTTCCGCCTCTCTGTCATTATACTTGCATTGGCGTTACCCAGCATGTAGATGGCATGTTGCGCCCAGCCTATCAAAAGATCGCAAATAACTTTGCCACTCTTGGCCCTGGCCTCGTCAGCCGTGTCCAGAATGCAGGTAAGCATACCCAGAATGTCAAGGACCTTGTCCTAACACTGTTTAAGGCATTTTTCAATTCCCTTTTTAGGGTCCTTCCCGAATGTAAACAAAAATGTTATAAGCTCCAGGTCCAAGTTATGGGTTTTACAGATCTTATCCTCAGTGGAGGGTCTTGAGCATTCTGCCCAAAGGAAATTACAGGTCTCCTTATTCAGAGAATTTCTGACCCAATACTTTAAGTATTTAGCAACGTGGTTTATCGGCCACCATTCCACCCTGCTCAGATGCTTTATCATGGTTGGATTTAACATCTCTGCCCTGAAGGGGTCTTTCACCTTATTGGAGGTAGAAGTCTGCTCCAGGTCATCATCGAGGCTACCCAACAGATCACAGCTGCCTTGCAAGTCAAAAACATATTCGTTCCATTCCATGTCATCATAGTCAGTATGATTCCCCTATGAAATCTTCTACTGATGGCCTGAGGATTAGAGACCTCCATATTATTATTTATTCATCTTGCTTAATTTAGTTTAGTTTGCCGAAACACCAAAATGCTAGGAACTCAAAGAATCAGTCACAGCTTGCAGCAAAATATTACTAAAGAGCTAAAGAAGCTCTTTTAACTGCAGGCTGTAAATGATAGTAGAGAGGTCTTAACCCTCTGAGCAACACAGAAATGATAATACCTAATTCTATTGAATTTCTAAAAAGCAATGCTGCTGGAAAATGCCACCTGAAAACAGCAGGGAAGCTCTGGTATAGAAAATGCACCTAAATGTACTTGCATCCCTTCCTACCCTCGTACGCTGCTGGGCCGCGACATTCAAAACCGCAATTGAAGTGGTCTCCAAGCAACGCGCAGACTAGCGCATCACCTGGCTATAAAACAAAGGGAGGACATTGGCCCCAGCAGCATTGAGGAGTCTGCCAGCATCTAGAAGGTTGCCTGGCATTGCTCTTGAGACACAACGTTGCCAGGCTGCCCCTAAAGAGGAAAAAAAGGAACTTCAGGCAGAAACTCTCCTTTAACCCCTTGCGTGCTGCGGACAGCCGTCCGACGTCACAGTGGGCGTATGCAGAGGACGGCCGGGGCCGTCCGAACCCCGCCCACTCTTTAATTCACCAGCACAGTGGGAAAATGTGCGCAGGGCACCAGGGGTTAATGGAAGACACAAGGGCAGTACAAAGGCCTCAGCGACTGCGCCGGTCTCCAGATAAATGTAATTTGGCGGAGGCTACGGCAAAAAGAGGGGCACTTCAAAGAATGCCTTTGAGTCCCAGCGCAGTTGCTACAGCCACAAGGGGCAGCAAGTTGTAAAAAAATCTCATTAGGGCCTATTGGCCTGGGCACAGCGCTCAAGGACCAAACAAAAAATGGAAAGGCATAATCAAAAATCAGTACTTACCTAGCCCACCCATTAATTGGAGGGGCACAATAGGAAGAAACACACTCACAAGCATAAAGCTATAGGAGAAAATATCAATAAAGCAAACATAAAAGGCATAAGAAAGCACCTATATTGTCACGGAGCAGTGGATAAAAGAGGAGGATGTCTGCGTGCACTGGATATTTATGTGTAATAAACATTATAAATGCTTTGTGATGTGTTGATGGTTTTTTTGCATGTTGGGACAGCAATAAAGGTTTTTTTCATAATGTTAGTCTCCTTTGTCTGTAATAAAATCAAGATTCTCTATTCATGTTAATTTGATAATTGCAATTCCTACGCCACCTCCTACAGCCTATTCCCTACACCTAGTTTTGATACACAAACTGCTTACAATGACCCACCGCCAGAACCTGCCTACACGAAGGGATGAAAGACGTCGCCGAGTGGATGAAGGACAGCCGCCTGAAACTGAACTCGGACAAGACGGAAGCCTCATCCTGGGATCTTTGCCCTCCGCCTGGGACGACTCCTGGTGGCCCCCAGCCCTGGGCACCGCACCCAAGCCAACCGACCACGCACGCAACCTGGGCTTCATCCTGGACCCCTCCCTCTCGATGAACAGACAAGTCAACGCCGTCTCCTCTTCGTGCTTCAACACCCTGCGTATGCTTCGCAAGATCTTCCGCTGGATCCCGACCGAGACCAGGAAGACTGTCACCCAGGCACTCGTCACCAGCCGACTGGACTACGGAAACGCCCTCTACGCTGGAACCACAGCCAAGCTACTTAAAAGACTCCAGCGCATCCAGAACGCCTCCGCCCGACTCATCCTGGATGTCCCCCGACGCAGCCACATCTCCAGCCACCTGAGGAACCTGCACTGGCTCCCCGTCGACAAGAGGATCACGTTCCGGCTCCTCACCCACGCACACAAGTCTCTCCACCACCTGGGGCCCAAGTACCTCAACGACCGCCTGACCTTCTACACGCCCACCCACCAGCTACGGTCCACCAGCCTCGCCCTCGCAGCCGTACCACGCATCCGAAGAGCCACCGCCGGAGGAAGATCCTTCTCTTACCTGGCTGCCAAGACTTGGAACTCCCTCCCCATCCACCTTCGGCTGACCCAGGACCATCTCGCCTTCAGGAAACAACTCAAGACCTGGCTGTTCGAGCAGTAGCATACCCCTCCCCCCAAGCACCTTGAGACCCTCCCGGGTGAGTAGTGCGCTATACAAATGGCATGATTGATTGATTGATTGATTACATCCTATACAGCTGTCAAGGGTGTAGTGGCCACACAACCTTTATTTAGGATACTTGACTCGGCCTTCTCACGTCACTCTTCACCTTGTCTTTACTCTCTCCGCATTGGTCTTTCCATAGCATTCCATCTTCTGAATTCCAACCATAACATTCTATACCACCACATAGATCCTCCATCATCCATGCCACCTACTCCACAACTAGCACCTTCCCTATGCCACAATCTCAATCCTGCAGTACCAACTATATCCCACTGCACTATCATCTACAATCTACATAATCACCAACACTCTATACCACCAATTACACTGTAGACCATGTTTACATCCCAAGCAACTATGGTCACTGCCCGCTACATCAGCTTGAAGTTTTACCAGACTGTCAAACTTACTTCAGCAAGGTTGGGGAACAGCCAAAAGTGTTATGGGATCTGGTGTTGATTTCACACTGTGTGCAATGCATTGGTATGTGCACAGATTGTAATGCTTAGAGCTAGGTCTGGAAGGGGAGAATGTTCCTATTTGGTCATAGAATGTTGTGCGTTGTGTCTTCTACCAGTTGGTAAGAAGCTCACCAGTGTTTGGCTTCTCGTTCTTACGCTTTACGTGTGGGCCCTAACACATTCGCAGTTAACCTTATAGTTGGTGTCAGCATTTAATAGTTTAAACATTAAAAGGAATGCCCACCCACTTCCATGAGATACCACCGAAATATGATAGTTGTGATAGGGGATTATTATGGAATGAGCCCAATCCAAAAATGGTAGCACAGAACAGTTCCAGGAGCTAGTAAAGGGCAACAGACAAAGAACTTTTATTGTTTGAAATAAGTTTGATGCTAATATTTCTGCCTCCTTCCTGCTATATGTCACATGAGCCACAGATAGCTATATACCCAATCGAGTGAAGTGTTATCCTTGTTCCATTGATGTTTCACTACTTGTTCTAGTAGTAACCTAGTGCTGTCTCATGTATGTATCACGTTAAACCCTTGGTGATCCTGAGTACCTTTTCTGTTTTCTCCAGGGTAGGAGAAAGGGGCATTTACTTCAGTAATTCTATGTGTTTCTTCGCTGATAATGCCAGGATTTTCTCCATAAAGGCCCTTAAACGCCCTTGTGGGCTCTTGTTACCCAGTTTGTCCTCTACCTAAGCACTGCCTTCAGAGTCGGGTCTTTCTACCTCCTCGCCCAGAACAAAACTGGAATATTATCCCTTTTGGTTTGAGAGCAGATTAAGCTTAGAACACCCAATGCCGGGCATGCAATGCACTCCATCACTTTGCAGACTTACCTTGAAGTGGGTTGTGAGGTGTCTGAGGATTCCCATCTGGGGTTGAAGACATTTTCCAGCTTTTAACCTGGCTCTGGTTAGATCTGTAGGTTGTCGCTGCCTTGGGAACTGTGAGAATTCTACCATATTCTATGATCTCACAATCAAGGCTTCTTTGAGACCTTTGACACTGACGTCACTAGAAGTCTGAGAATTGAGCTTCCCTTGCCTTGCATGCCATGCCTGTAGGCAGCAGGAACCTATCTATTTTTTTTATAAGTGATATAGTTCTGAGGAACTCTCATGTATGCACCTATTTTGTCTGAATGTTACTCTTAACTCGCATTTCAGATGACACCTCTCTCAGAGTTTCCTGGAAATATTCACTTCTTAACAACACTTGAATTTACAATTAACTACTATTTCACTGTACAGTTCAAATGCCCAAGCATTTCTTTTAAATAAGTTGTAACTATGCCACACAAGGCAGTTGATGCAAACGTGCTTAGGAAGTTGGGAATTTATGTCCATTCAGAGGTGCCGTTTTCCCTACACCTACATCTACTTTGGGGGTGTTACCTCCTCACCTCCACTCTGAAACTGCACTCACTGTTGCCCTTGCCAGGAATTATTCTGTGGAGGTTTCCAGGCTTGGAAAAACTCTGTTAAGTGTTTAAAGATATTCACAAATTTACAAACTGGTGCGTGTTAAATAACCTTTGCTGTTGTTCTCACCCAAAAGTGCCCACAAACCATACCATAATTGTGGATTTGCAAAAGCAGAAATTGTGTTATACATGGGTAATTTCTCTCTTAGCAGTTCCCACTTTTTTCTTATGCAGTGGGTTAGCTGTGTGATGTTGCTCACCAACAACTCTTTTTTCATTTCAAAAGAATTTTATTGTTATAAAGAAGCAAATGAAGTCACATACTATAAGTAAAAGTGATACAATTGATAACAGATAGGTAGCAATCAGAAGCTGACCTTCAAAAATGAGTCATAGCAAATACATCCAAAAAAGAAAAAAAAAGAAGCAGTCTGCCAAAAACAGAAAATGAATCAAATAATAGGAAGTAAATGTCCTAGGCAGAGTCCACATCCAAGAGTATCACTATCAGGTGATATAATCAGGGGAAGAGAGGAAAGGAAATAAGAAAGAGGAAAGAATGAGAAAAAAGAGGGAAAGAGTGGAAAAAGAGATAGAAGACAGATAAGGAAGAGAAGATAGAAAGATAGAAGGATTTCCAATGAACACACCCGACAAACAAGACGCCATTCATCCAGACGAATCGAAGGGATATTGGTCAACCAACCCCTTGGAAGACATCTCCATATAGTTATCCAGAGCCGTCCACACTCCACTAGCAATGGACGGAGAAAGATGAGCATGATCGACCGAGGTATGAGCACTTCGTAAAAAGGAAACCCAAGCCCACCAAGTATGGTAGGAAACCGAGGAGAAGGATTTCCAATCCATAAGAATCACTTTCACTGCAATAGTCAATAGGAGATCCAACAACTGTATTTCCATGGGTTCCAGGGGGAGAGGGACTGAAGCAGTTAATGGACCTAATATAATTAATGGGAAAGAGAGTGGAAACCTAATACCAAAGATGAGCATAAGGTGTTTGTGAATGAGGTCCCAAAAGGGTTGAAGGAGGGAGCAGTAAAAAAACATATGCGGAAAGTCACCTGCCAATAAACCGCAGCTCCAACATAGATTATCTTCCTTGAGATTGAGCGAATGTAAACGAACAGGAGTCCAATGAGGAAGGTTGATAGAGAAAAATTTAGATTGCATTAACGATGGGGCGATTTTATTGCGAAGAGAAAGTTTGCCAATCACCTGCCAAGTGTCTGAAGAAATATGGTTAGTAAGACCAGGCTCAAAATGGTGCAACCATTTTGTTTGAGCAACAGTCTGCGTAGGTAGTGAAACAGTTGATAAAAATGTATAGATTTTAGAGGCGACATGCCCAGATTTAGACCATATGTGAAAGAGAGTAATCGTAGGAGAAGTAGGATGAAGACGCACCTTAGCAAGTGCTACTTTGATTTTGAGAAAAGTATAAAAATTTAAATTAGTTAAAGAATGTTGTTGAGCTAAGGAGGAAAAAGGTAATGGCTCATTATCAGGGCCATAAAGATGTTTAACAAGCGAGATCCCCCTAGTAGCCCAATAAGATATCAGAGAGGGATCAATATCAATTTTAATTTTTGAATTCCGCCAAATAGAGGACCACCTAGATTTGTGAAGAGGAATCGCCACTTTCTTGTCTACCTTCCGAACCGCAGTAAGAGTATCCAAAATAATAGAGCGGGAAAATGGGATGGATAAGGTAGACGCAGTGCAAAAGGAAGCAGTCGGTAATGGAGAAGCCAATTCCTGTTCTATTAACAACCAGGAAGGAACAGGAGTAGGGGAGAAGAGAACCATAGCGCACCTTGAGACGCCAAGAAGGCAGTTTGGTACTTCTCCCAATCAGGAAGATTACATCCTCCCATATCATAAGGCTTCCGCAAGAATTTATAGGCAATTCTAGCCCGTTTATCATTCCATAAAAATTTAGAGGTCAGAACATCAATTTCATGAAAGAAGGAATCCGATAGCTTTACCGGGAGCATAGAGGAGACAAAGTTAACAATAGGTGTAATCATCATTTTGAGGGTTTGAAGGCGGCCCCACCAGGAGATGTGTTTCGGGGACCACGTGTCCAAAAGACGACGTACTTTAAGAATAGTCTGGGTTTTATTATAGGCAATTGTAGAATATAAGGTCGAGCAAAAATAGATACCCAAATATTTTAGTTGCTTAGACTGCCATTTAAAACCAGCAGAACCCATATGCATAGAGAAACAGTAGGCATTTAAGGGGAACATCTCCGTCTTATCCCTATTTAAGGTGTAACCTGAAACCTTCGAAAAAAGGGAAATCGTGTCCGAGATAGCCGGGATAGCCAAGGCAATATCATCTGAAAAAATAAGGACATTATCCGCGTACGCAGCAGTTTTAATACGATGAGGACCAAAAGAAAAACCTTTAATGTCTGGGTGTAGCTCAATCAGTCGAAGAAGGGGGTCAATGGACAATAAAAATAAAAGTGGAGATAGGGGACAACCCTGTCTGGTGCCTTGGCGAAGATTAAAAAAGGACGACGTAGCCCCATTAACTCTTATGTTAGCTCTAGGTTGAGAGTATAGGGACATGACCATATTGATAAAGGAATTACCAAGCTTATGTGCACACAAGACAGCACGAAGAAAAGGCCAAGAAACCTTGTCAAAGGCCTTTTCAGCATCAAGAGCCAAGGCCACGGCTGGGAGATGAGAACGTTTAGCTGATCCGAGAATATGGCAAAAGGTACGTATATTATCACGCGCAAGACGGCCCTTTACAAAACCCGTTTGAGAGGGATGAACCAGTTTAGGAATAAAGGATTCTAATCTCTTGGCTAAGATTTTAGCAAAAATCTTAGCCTCCATATTAAGAAGGGATATTGGACGGAAGTTTTTGGGATCGGAATGATCTTTTCCGTCTTTTGGAATCACTACAATGGTAGCATCAGCCGCCGTGCCAGAAACAGACCCATCCTTAATAAAAGCGTCAAAGACAAATTGAAGCCGGGGAACAATCACCGGAAGAAAAGTTTTATAAAATAGAATAGGGTATCCATCAGGCCCTGGAGCCTTTCCAGAACGAGTGGCTTTAATTGCGGCAATAATTTCTTCAAGAGTAATCGGACCATTTAAAAAGTTGCTATCTTCCACGGATACCGACTGCACCGGAACAGACTTCAAAAAATCTTGACATTGCTCAAAAGAGGCCTGATTAGAAGGGGTATATAAGTTATTGTAGAAATCACGAAAGACTTCGAGAATGTCCTCAGTCTGAAATTTTTTAGAACCAAGATGATCATTAATAGAAGAGATTTGAGAAGACTTAAAGGAGGAATCCTGAAATTTTAATGTAGCCGCAAGAATCTTTCCAGCTCGATTTTTTAAAAGTAGCCTTTTGGATTTCTGAGCCTGAACTCAAATATGGGCTCTTTTGGTAACTATAGTATTATACTTGCTTGATTAATTGAAGGCAAGATTTATCCTTAGAATGTCTAAAGGTAGATTCCAGTTGTTTGATTTCAGATGCTAGATCTGTAAGTTCTTTTTTAATAGCAGTATTCCTTTTTGACATGCATTGAATAACCTGTCCACGGAAAGTACATTTAAACGAATCCCAGAGGACAATTGGGGAAGAAACTGAGCCCTCTTTCTCAAGGAAAAAGGTTTCGATTGCACTAGAGAACTCATCAATCTGAGCAGTATCATGCAAAATTTCTGTTTTTAATCTCCATGAGCGAGCTCTGGATTTAGGAGCGAAGGACAACAATGTAAAAGTAACCGCGGCATGATCAGAAATCAGGATAGGGTGAATAAGCGGAGATGAGGAAGACGAAACAAGAGAGGAGTGAACCAATAAGTAATCTATATGAGAAAAGGTAGAATGAGGAGACGAAAAAAAGGAAAAATCACTACCAGTGGGATTGTGAAGACGCCATACATCCTGAAGATGAATTAGGGAACACATGTTAAGCAGTTGTTTATGGGCTTTTGGAGGACGAAAATGAAAAGCTGAATTCCTATCTAGAATGGGATCTATTGGTAAATTAAAATCCCCACCAACAATAAGATTCCCAGATTGGGGTGTGTCATTTAATTTTCTGGTAACCGTTTTCCAAAAAGACGGATCATCCTTGTTATGTATGTATGTATGTATGTATGTATAGGCATTTATATAGCGCACTACTTACCCGTAGGGTCCCAAGGCGCTTCGACCGCTGCGAAACCCTTCCTGGCTTCCCTGAGAGATGGTCCCTTAATGGGTATCTCCAGGGTGAGACCAGGCATCCCCGGCGGTCTGGTGGGGCCGTTAGTGAAGATGAGGCAAGCTAATGCCCAGAGTTGCCGAGTGTGAACGCTGATCAGAGTGGGCACCAAGGCGAGAGAATTATCGAGTCCGCTGACCCTGGTCCAGAAACCTGCCGCGCCGGGAATCGAACCCTGGTCCCGGGCCGTCCTCTGCTCTCGGGTCTGCCGCCTCTAACCAGTGAGCCACACTACTTCACTTAGGGGCGTAAATGTTCATAACATATAAATCCGCGTTACCATCAGACAACCTAGTTAAGAGTCAACGACCCTCAGAATCATGATCAGAAGAAACTATGGATAGCCCTGAATTTTTTTAAATTAAAGTAATGACTCCATTTCTTTTGCCACAAGCATCGGAACAGACAACATCTGAAACCCATTCCCTCTTCAGGAATAGCGCCTCTCTGGCAGAGACCTTTGTTTCCTGAAATAGGATTAGATCTGAAAAAAGAGATTTGCAATAATCCAAGATTTTGGACCTTTTCACTGGATGGTTTAAACCCTTAACATTAAGGGACAACACATTCAAGCCCGGCATAGACAGAAATTGAAAAAAATAACATAATCCATAGATGACAAACAAAAAACAAGCAGCACGAATACAAGCATCCAAACCTGAAACATTAACATCGAAGAGGGAGAGTCCATGAGGGAAATCCGAAAGAAGAAAAGAGACAAGAGAGGAGAAGAAAGAAGAGAGAGAAGAGCCAAGAGGGGAGGCCTGAAAAAGACCAAATTCATACTAGGGGGAACGTGGGAAGTCGAGCAAAGGGACCGTCATGAGGAATAATTACAATTGATATGAACAACCCCAAAACAGTATATAACTGAGTACACGTAATTAGGAGATAGGAACAACCGCAATATGAACTAATATCATTAGAGTATTACAAAAAATAATTCATCCCCAACGATCTAGAAAGGCATGAAGCATATATCAAGTTAATTCACAAATAACATATAAAGTAACCAAAAAAGTGGAATAAGTGAAAGAGAAAGAGAAATCTAGTAGAATAAATGCAAGAACAAGTCTCAGTTATAATTATATCTTATCATAAAGAGAGAAAAACACCATGAAAACATCAGAAAAATAAACGAAAAGTAGTGAAAATGAAGGCGAAGTAGGCAGCATAAAGAAAACCAAGATAGAATAAAGATAAGAAAAGCATATTTCTTAAGAAGACTACAGGGTGTAGCATAAAGAAGAGAGATGAAATACAACAGAGCAAGGCACTAAAAAGGAGATCAATAGAACAATTAATGAAGCACCACCTTAGATAAATACAAGGAGCCATAATATAGTGAGGAAGAATATGGAAAAAAACCGCAAGATAAGCAAACAATTAACTGTCCTTAGATAGAAAGATCTTAGTATAATAGGTTGATACTAAAATGCAGAAACATGTTAAGTATATATTGATAAAGAGTAGGAACACAAGGGAGAAAAAAGTGCAATATAAATAGAATATCTGAATATAAAGTATACGAGAGGTACACAGACGCGCAATGAATTAACATCGATATATAAAGATATTAAATAGTTGAGAATCAAAACAATCCATGAAACAGCAATGTAAATATATAGCAAACCTAAATTTACAATAAATAGTCAAAGGTACTTGTACGCAAAGAATTATCATGCATAGGGAAATAAACCTCGTTATAGGTAGCTATAGAAAACAGGAAGGAACAACAAGAGATAAGAAAGTGATATATAATACTGAGAAAAACTGATAATAAAAATATAAAAGCGATCCAATATCTGAGACTTAATAAAAAAAAAAACATATAATAATGGTAAAGCAGACCAAGCAATAAAACAATAGCTAAGTAAGCATATAACTAAATGCAAGGTACAATTCTTGTAACATGGTGAGCGCAACTAAACGCAACAATAGAAAAAAGATAATAATAAAAAGCCCATGACCAAAGCTTGTATCATAACACGAAACAGTACCAGACAAATGGAAGTCAAGAAGACTAAAGACATACAAGAAGAATGACCACACACAACGGAATATCCAAATACAAAGCAGGAGAAAAACTAGACCACTCAAAAAACGATAAAGAAGGAAAAAATCTAAGGACGGGGATAGAGGAAAGACTAAATATGAATGCACACTGTACAAAAAGAACCAAAAATAGATAGACGCAAAAATGGCAACCGGAAAAAGATCATACGGAAGCAGCTTACAGTACAAAGCGGAACAAGGAAACAGAAATGAGATATGTTCAATAAAACAATGAGGAATGAGAGAACGAAGACAAGCAGAACAAACCATAAGGAAGAAGAAAAAACACTACCAAAACGAAAAAACAAAAGCAATGAGAAGGAGAACCGACAAGAAAAGAAAAGGCACTACTACGATAAAGAGAAGGGGATAACAATTAGAAAGCCTAACATGCCAAATGACAACATCATAAAACTGGAGAAGAGACTACACCGAATACAAGGAAAAAAAAAAACACCATCGAAAAACTAGTCTGACAAACACCAGTCACAAAAGAAAGTCATAGACGCACCAGCATGAAGCACGCAGGTCTAAAAAGGCAAACTCAATAGACCCGGAAAAACAGAGAGAAACAAGGAAGGCAAAGAAACACATCAAGTGCCAGAAGCACCAGGAACAAGCGAAGCCTCCATTTGAAGATCCATCTGTAGTTCCATCTGGTTATCTAAAAAAGAGGCCAGATCAGCAGGTTCATCGAAGATTCTGGAGCGACCTTTGAAGGTAATGCGAAATTTGGAAGGGCCAGCGAAGGAAAAAGGGATATTCATCTCTGATAAACGCTTCCGAAGATTGAGAAAGCCTTTCCTTCTTATCACCGTGTCTCTGGCAAAGTCTTGAGAAATCGAGATACGGTGTCCTTCCCAAGAAACCACTTTAATCTTCCGCAAATGAGCCAAAATTTGTTCCGTGTTCTGATGGCGCAGCGGCTTAAAAATAACAGCCCTTGGTTGCATAGCAGATTTAGATCGAAAAGTGGGGACACGATGTGCCCGTTCCAGCTCAAAGTCTCTTTGAAAAGAAATTTGCAGAATAGAAGGTAGCCATTGGTATAAGAAGTCAATCATCGACGGCGCACCCTTCTCGGCTTCTTCAGGAAGGCCAAAAATGAGCAGGTTGGATCTGCGGTTACGGTCCTCCTGTTCAGTGAGATCCCTCCGCAAAGCCGCCATTGAGCGCTCTAATTGTGAAAGAGATCTAGATTGTTTTTGCATGTTATCCTCTGCACTACTAATGCATGTCTCCGTGGCAGAGACACAAATGGAGAGAGCCTTAAGATCATTTCTGATGGCTGATACCTCCACCTGTAATAAATCTGTATTAGTTTTGGTAGACTGCGCAATGTCATGCACATCATTGAGACGTGTCAGAATAGCCTCCAGAGTGGAATTAGTATCTTTTTGAGATGATTCAGGAGAAGGAGATAATTGTTTGAGTCTCTTAAGAGAAGCTTTCGACTCCTTTGTATCTTTAGCAGTTGGCGACAAGATCATATTTGCCGCCATAGAGCTTCCCAAACCAAGGCAGAAGAGGCAACCACCTCAAAGGTCTGAGGAAAATCCCAAAGCTTAAGGATAGTGGTGTAATCAGGAGGCAAGGATAAAAAAAAAAAAAGAAAATTGCAAAAATATTCAAGCACACCTTCAGCAGGACTCGCAAAGCAATAAATAGCGGTGGGATCACATGCAAAAAAATAGAAGTCTCAACACCATAATGCCAGGACCCTGCCAATATGAAGAATACACCGACAAAAACTAAGAAGCCAAAAAGCAGGGTATCAAAGAGCAGGTCATATCAGTAGAAGGCAAAGGAGGCGCTCAGAAGAAAAGCAAAGGATAATAAAATGCAAAAAGAGTTCATTTGAAAACCACACAGCATGGAAAATGGAAAAATAAGCCGTTGTAAGCTTGTAAGGGTTAATAGTAGTCACCAACACCTGTTTGCGCTTATTCCGGAGAAAGTCGTAGCCCTGGTGCCTCCGTTTGTGAGAAGACTCGGAACTGCATGTGGAAGCGACACAAAATGGCGGCCGTTCATATAAACACCGAGCATCACCTCAAAGTGTCCCAATATCAGTCACCAGCAGCTCCAGGGTACAGGAAGGACGTTCAGCCAGCCCACGGCACTTTCCGAAACATGCGGCTCCGTTTTTACATATGAGGGGTCACTGGAAGTGGAGAAGAACCTCCGACGGCCCTCGCTCGTCTCGGAGCTCAAGCGCGAACCGCCATTCTCAAGCGGCGCGCAAGCCACGCCCGCTCACCAACAACTCTTTGAGGTTATCTTTCATAATCTTTCTGATTGATAGTAAGGTTGCATGGCAGTCGTCGATCTGCTTGCATACACTGATTTGGTGCCAGTTGTGTGTTATTGTTTATGATGAATAAACTGAAAATAAAGTTAAAAAAAATAAAAAAAGTTGCATGCCAGTATTTTTGCTTGTCTATGCCCTTACAGACACATGGCTGCCAAGTTTTTAGTTTGCTTATGTGTGATATTTCTAGTTATTAGTTTGCTTATGTGTGACATTTGAAGGCCATATGCATGGCACTCCGAGTGACCCAATATAGTGAATTAAATAAAGCAGTTATAACCATGACATAAGATAAATATTGGGAACTTCTCACTTTGTGCATTAAGGTAGTTGAGAAATTGCCTTAAACACATCAGAAAGCTAAGTGATCTTCTGTGGCAAGCAGGAACAGGTTGAAGGTTGCAGTCATCCGCCCCTCTTGTGAGTTCCTTATTTGATTTGCACTGTAAGACCAGTGATATCAGTCTCGGCCCTCAAACACCAACACACATGGCTCATCTATCACCTCAACCTGAGTAATGTACTCATGTATTGTCAAATTGCACTCTTGTGTTTACAGATCTTTGTGTTGCATTTACTGTTTGCACACTGTGCTAGGTCTGCATGTATGGGCACTGGCAGAGGAGGTGGTCAGACAGGGTTACGGATGAAGGTGTCCTCCTGCCCAGAGCACTGTGGTGGGTTTTAACTTCGTCATTCAATTCTGACAGTGTTGAGAAAAATCTGAATCCTCCTGTGTCTGCGGTGGGGGTTCTTTAGATCTAGACTTCCACCTGTAGACTCAAGAAACTTACATTGAGTGAATTAAAAACTAGGTCCAAGCTCAGCCAAAGGTTCCTGACCATTCAGCATGTCAATGATACTATGTAAGGCATGAATGTCACAGTGGTATCCCTGATACTGATGACCCTACTTCCCTCGTATGTTGTGGTTAATTGTTTAGATAAACCAATTAAGTATATTGACAAACAAATTAGTGCTGCAACAGACCACACCCTTGATACCAAAGGTGTGTAATCAGTGAAGGTTGATCTTCTCTACTAAACATGTACATCATTTGTGTTGATCACAATGAACACGGTTTGAGTAAGAAACAAAAAGTACAATATTGTAACTTTTATGAAACACATGGTCTCCTTTTATTACATCTGATATCAAGTACTGCCTTTCATTTGTAGACCATGACAGTGCTTACAGCAGATATAACATGATTTTTATGACAAAAATGTCTGTGGTCACTGCCTAACATAAAGTGCCTGGTTGGTATGTGATGACAGGCTAAGTAGTCGTAACCTTTATTGCACAGTAGGTAGGGTCACAACATGTGGATCGTACGTTAGTGATAAGGAATGCATCCTAAACCCCCAGTTACCCCATCCCTGTGTTTTTAATCTTGTATACTTTTGGCAAGGAGTGAATAAAACAAAAAAAGTTTCCCACGCTATATACAACTTTTAATATTTGAGACTCTTCATTTATCCCTATATCATGTCTGGAGCTCTGGACGAGCCCACCGAGAAGCAGCAGCTGCTGGAAAAGGAGCACACGAAGGAGCAACCGTGCCACCTTGTGTGCCACCTTGTGTGGGTGAGGGGGGTACATCCTTTTTTAAGAAAAGCCTTCTAAGAGCAAAGAGAGACATACAACAGTGCTCATTATAGCACGTTCAAAATATCACCATAGCCTAGAGCTAACAGGCCTTTTGTAGTGGTACATATAAAATAGAGTCACCCAAAGTGACCAATGGAAACATAAAATAGGCATCTATTGTTACATGTAGAATATGTATATATATAACAGCCATCTACAGAAACATAGGAAAACGTTCACTTCAAAGATGCTGAACCAAAGCCACTTTTGGACCAATATTAACATAATACTGAGATCTCCAGGGTAAGATATAGCTTGAGAGCCATCTGTAGTGACCTATTGACAAATGTACATCTGAATCCCACCTACTGTACTGGATGGACAAGTGTTTACAGGAAGAAGAGATAACCTAAGTGACCTACGAACTAAGGTGCAGATAAAGCAGGGAACCTAAAGACCATATTTTCCTAAAAAAAACATTTTACTTTTTTATCATTCCTATGTTTCTCATTTCCAGCCTTCCTATTTCCCTTCCTTTCTCCTTTATCCCTTCTTCTTCCTTCCAGAGCTTCCATTTTCTACCCTCCCTCTTTCTTCATTCCTTCCTTTATTTCTCTATGTTTTACCTTTCTCTTTCTTTCTTCCTCTCCTTTTTTCCTTCCTTTCTTTCATGGTTTTAGGCTTTTTACTGCACCCTGCAGTGGCTTCAGCAATATATATTTCTTGTAGAGGTCTGCATGCATATTGCAAAATGCATTATGTTCATGGTCCTAATTAGGGGTGCAATGAATATGTTGAAAAATAACTTTCTGATTTGGTTGGATGTGAGGGCTTACCAGGAAAGAAGAGGTGTTGATAGAGCAAGATTTCGCATCGCGACTTGCTCGAGTCAAGAACCTCGAAAATTTGTTATAATCCCGTAATTCCAATTGTTCGTTTTACTAAATTTATGTTTTTTGAATGTGCGTGTGTATCATAGTGATGCTTGCCTATGTGTTTCACTAATACGAATAACCCTTGTCTTTAAAAATGGATGCTGCTTGAATACTGATTCTGCGCATGCGTTAGGCATAATCACGTGACATGACGCAGTCACATTTGGAGGGAAAGGGTGCGCATGCGTAACAGCCATAAAATGGCCGCGCTTTCTAATAACGAGGTGAAGTTTGCACCGTCGCTTTTGTGAATTTGTCTGTTGCACTAATAAATAATTGCATAGTATATTTTATAATGACAAATTCATAAGTACACACTCATGTTATGTAGTTTATTCATTTATTTCTATGTTTTAATTTGTTTTCGCTTACTTTTCATGTACCATGGTAAACGGGGGGTCCAACTGGGTCGAGAGCCATCTTGAGGGTCCTTTCTGCGCATGACCGCGCAGCCCAGGCAGCCGTTGCCTTGAGCGGTGGAACTCAGCCAGCTGGCAGTCACAGACAAGATGCTCCTGAGAACGCCACCTCTGACCCAGGAGGATAGAGAAATCATGTTCCTGACTTGATACAATGACATTATTTCTATTGTATTCTGCATATTCTCTCATGGGAACCCCAATCTTGCTAGGCGGTACCTTAGAATGCAAAATAGGACTTGAATAAGTCTGTTCAGATTGGTGTGTTAACCCATCCTACCTTAGGACCAATCGAAATTGGGGATTCTGACACTTTGCAACATTGGGGGGTGGTACACTGACCCAAAAGAGTATATCTAGCCTAGGTTTAGCTAGAGAAATCGTCCGACTTGTCCGAATAGCTGACCTGTCACTGACCCAACGCACTCAATAGGTGACTGAATATACAGAGCACTGCGGAGCACTCTGTCCGAATTTGACCATAGACTAAGGTTTTACTAAACCTTAAGTGCTGGCGGAGCACTTTGCTGGGGAGTTCGCTAACCCAATCGGGGTTCTGACTGATAGCTGCAGAGAGGGTGGAGCGCAGGCGTTGCTTCCGAACTGCGGGTGCTGGTCGTATCCTGGTGGTCCTGTCCTGATCCTAATCTGGGTTTCCTGTCCTGTCCTGAGGTGTCCATACTGCACCTGCTGTCCCATTGATGACTGCTATTCCTTGGGGTATTTCCTGTCCTTAACTGACCCGTGGCCAGGGTTGGTTTTCATACCAGTCTAGGTAAATATCTTGCCGAAAACTCTAAACTGCACCTTTCTATTTTTCCGTCTTTGCTTCAATAAAGACATACCTTTGCATATGATAATTTTCCATGCTTTTCCGCAACCATTGCATATCATAAAGTTATTTGCATTTACTTTCATAGCGTGTTCCTATGTTACCCTACCTTTTAGAAATCATTTTCTACATTGCAGTTTGCAATTTCCTGATGTGGTCTATAATTTTCTCTTAACATTTAACTGAAGTACTTTACTAGAGTTATATCGTGTTTCACCTTACACCCTTACTATAGCTGTTAGGATTCCTAATTTCCCATTCATATTCATGAAAACTGTTTCCATAGTAAAAATTCCGATTATTGACTGGGTTTTTACTGTAAACGTTATGATTTTCCAAAACTGAATTTTAGATAAAGAATCTTAAAACTTCCCAGTTGTCCGTGGTCATTTGATGAAAACATTGAAATCATTTTTATGTTGGGTTTTGTATTTTGCTGCCTTTCCTTTTACAGCTAGCTCCCTGACCCATCGTGGTCATAGGTACCCGTATCGGTGGATGGTAAGTCGGGTACACTAGAAATAGCAGGAAGGGACTCACAATTATTGGTAGTAGATTGTATGGTCATCTGATCAATGTATATGGTGAAATGAAATATATGGGCCCGAAACCTAAGTGGTGAAAATATTGGTCGGGTGACCTGCGATCTCTATCAGTAATTTTCTGGTAGCATCGAGGATGGTTAGGGAATAGCTAAAGGTTAGGTAGGACTAGTTAAGATTAACTAAGTTGGATGCTGCTAATGAGAGTAGACAATTCGAGTGATTTGATCACTCACTTGAAGTGTTTGCTTTAAAAATTATGAAATGTTTTAAAATTGTTGTTCTTATTCTTATACTGTTATATGTATTTATCTATTCATTAGTAAAACGTCTTAAGTGTTGTCAGAAATCCCCGGGGAATTGAATAGCGAGTGGTGAATAGAATCCACTTGCTTTGAGGTCACTGGCTTTCAAGGAAAGTTGGTGCAGGTTAGGCAGAACTGGAAGCACTAACTAGGGTTTTTTTTTTCTGAATGTATGATTGAATAAATGTTAGTAACGAGGTTCATTGGCAAAATTCCTATTGTGGCATAACCTAGTGAGGGTCACACCGGAAGAGTAGCAGGTTCATCGGAGCTTGAGTGAAAGCAAAAGGGCTCGCTGGTGAAACTTTAGCCTTGGATATATCCCGGAAAGGTGGATGAGTCTAGGGAAGTAGCAGGTGCCCCAATGCTAGTGTGAAGGGTAGGCGGAAGAGATCTACCCGTAGAGTGTGAAAAGTAAATGGAAGTAGTTTACTTGCAGTGAAACAAAACTCTTTCCTGTCTAGACACTTGAGCACAGTGGCGAATGTGTATTCGTTGTTAAATAACCGAACACTAGCACTTTAGAAAGAAAGAAAGTTTCCGTTACCTTGTGAAGGAGGGAGTCAGGCGCGAAGCTGCTCTGACGTCACTCTGTGCCGCGCTGGGATTGGTAGTCACAGCGGGTTAGTAGCGGAGCTGGAATTGTAAAGGAGGGGTGAGTGGCAAAGCGTGAGAACGGTCTCGCGAAAGGCCGCGCACCCATTGGTCGAAATTATTTGAAATCGTGCATTTCATTGGCCGCACGAAAATAATAGACGCACTTGGATTGGAAGTGGTTTTGTAAACAAAGTCACTCGTAAAAATCGTATGTGGCATTCGTATAGACCGCATACCAGACCTGATCCACGGCATATGGGAATTGAGAACGATCAGTGGAAAGGCGTTAAAAACGACATTATGTACGGAAATAAGAGAAAATTGTCTCTTGTAAATAAGGTGAAGAATTACTTCAAAAAGGACAAGCCGATTAAAACTAGAGAAGGTGTTGTCATACCGCCACCCAACACTCCTGCATCTTTCATGATGTTCGATAAAGGGTACAACACGTGTATGGTTGGAGAACTGGACAGAATACACGAAAGATGACGGAGTATTGGCTTTCCCGTTAGAGGGTACCTTTAACAGTAGGATTCTATTCAATCTAAGAACCCGGATGAATGATTTACATCCCAGACCTAGATTAACGCAGTACGAAGCACTAGAGGAATGGGAAATTGAGGCTTTTGAAAGGGATAAGCCCCGAATGGATAAAGGGTTAACTAAATTTTATCCAAAATTGAAGCAGGAAGCCCGAGCCAAAAAGATGAAACAGTGGAGACAGAATATGATTGTAGAAGGACTGTTTCCCATGATGCCAGCATGTGGTCCTCCTGGGGGGGAGAAGAAAACAGAAAAGTGCAAACATTGGGTACCTATTGGAGAGTCGGATGATGAATTATTAGATGACCTGTTTATGAGAAGTCCGCCTCCTTATAATGAAAGAAATAGACCTTCCAGTGAGGGGGATAATTCCCGAAGACTTCATCTTCAGGATGAGGCCCGATCAGCCAGTGCAGGAGGGGGTTGCCCCATACCTCCTTATACCGAGAGCTTAGGTCCTGTAGATACAAGAGATATCTATCCAAGAATATCAGCTGGTGGGAATGCCAGATACTCCTGTGAAAGCGATTTTTCCCCGAGACCTCCCTACGAGGGTGAGGCGAGACCATCAGGTTCAGGAATGCCGTTTTTACAGCCTTTATATGAAAGAGAACCAAGGTCCCTAGGTACAGGAAGTTTGTTCCCAAGACCTAATTATGGTGAAGGACCTAGTGAGACTCATCCCACTGCCCCGAGTTATGCTCCCACTCTGACCCCGCAGGTGGTACATGACAAATCCTTAGAGAGATTATTGAAAGAAAAGGAGCGAGAAATTCTAGCAAAGCAGAGAGCTGAGATAATTCAGAAAATTTCCCAGTTAAATACCAGTCCTGAGGCATTGACAATCCCAGTAACAATCGGACCCGTGGTTCCATTGTATGGGGATCGGCATGAGAGTCCAAACACTCCAGTCATTACCCCAGTCATAGCCCAGCCAAGACCAGAACCCTTAATAGTAGATGACCAGACAAGCGAGTGCGAGTCTGAGGCCTCGCTATTGGATCTGCCCAATAGAAATACAGGGAAAAGGATGCAGAAAAGACATAACCCTTTTAACACGAGGGAGATTCAGATGGAATCGACTTTGGGTACTAAGAGTGTCACGTTAGTGACTCCTGAAGAAATTGAAAGATGGAGTCAAGAATTAGAGAAACAAACTCCGCAGACGAAACCTTTAGATCTGTACAAACTGAGAGTAGAAATAGAAGAACTAATGGCAGGAAATGTGGGATTAGACAGATTAAATACCTACTCTGAAGAAGAGCTGTTGTTTATTTGCAAAAGTCTTACCCGAAATGCCCGAGTACTTCATGAAAAATTGACAGATACTGCTGCTAGCATGGGAATAGATATTTCAAAATCGAAACCCTTGCAGAAACCATACAGAGCAGAATTTTCAGACAAAGATTTGGAAAACCTGAATATATCAGGGAAAAAGGCACAGGTCAAGGAACTATTGACAGTGTTACAGAAATGGGGAGACGTAGAAAGATGGAAAGCCAGATGGACTAGGAAAAAAGATGAGGCCAGGTCTAAGCAGGTAACTCCCGAATTCGTTCTAAAGGAAGTTGACAAACCAGAACAGTTATGCCCTATGCGCGAAGTGCCAGGAGGAAAATATGTACATGTTCCATGGTCCAGACAGGATATTGTGTCCTTTACCAATGACTTCCCGAAATTACGAGAGAAGCCCGTCGATTGGTACCGGCAGGTAGAAAGATTTGTAAAGGTGCAAAAGTGCTTGTGGAAGGACCTGGATGGGTTCTTCGACATAGTGGTCCCTGTAGATCTGTGGACCAAGTGCAAAATCGCCATAGGTTGGCCTAGTGAGGAATACCCGAGGGACTCAGCAACAGGAGAACCCTCTAAGGAAGTGATGAAAAAATATGATCAGGTAATTCAGCATCTGAAGCTAAAAGTGCCCGCAAAGGAAACTGATTGGACCAAGATAGATAGAACCACGCAGGAAAGGGACGAGACTGTGCATTCCTTTTATGAAAGGCTGTTGCAGGTGTTCAAAACGTACAGTGGTATAGATAACATCGAAATGAAGGACATGACACATTTCATTTACAGGTTTGTAAACGGTTTAAGACCAGAAATTTGTCAGTGGATAAAAGATAACAAAATCTGTTGGCAGTCCAAGAAAATGGACGAGGTCCTACGGTACGCAAAGTACTGTGAGGACGAAATGGCAGAAAAGAAAAAGGCCCTGAAGGAGAAAGTGATGTGGGCTCAAGTAAAGCTTGCAGAACAGCAGGAAAAACAATTGAATAAGTTAAACAAAACTACTCAGAACCAAGGCCCTGGGGGTGGGGGTGGAGGAAAGCCCAGAGCAAAAATGAGCAGAGAGGAAGCCAAAAAGAAATTTCCCTGCCACCAGTGCAGGGAAATTGGACATTGGAGAGACGAGTGTCCGTATTTACAGTCCGATAATACCCCAACCCCTGATTTAACTCCACAGACGCAGAATGAAAAGCCAAGAAAGACCCAGCAGCAGGTAAAAACGATTCAAATACCCCGAGGGCCAAAGCCAACTTTTAAGGGAAAATCACCGCAGGGAGATGATATAGAGATCTGGGGGGGCAATGAGAACAGAAATGCAGCAACTTCGCAATATTTATTGAATGACACTTTTTTCTGTGACGACGAGTACTGACGGGGCCTGAGAGGGGAGGACAAGGAGTGTGTACTTGGCGCCTCCTTGCCGGTAGACCAGTCCGGGCCATACATTGAAGGAAAGGTTGATGGAAATGATGTCACCTTTCTATTGGACACTGGTGCTACCCGTTCTACTGTGAGAACAGCAGACGTTCCAAACCTACCCCTCTCGGGAGAAGCAATCCAAGTAGTGGGTGTATCTAATCAATTGATTAGTACCCCCGTTACCGAGCCCATGGAGATATCAATAGGGAACTTCAAAGAAATGCACAGATTTGTCGTCTGTGATACCAGTCCAGTGAACTTACTGGGACGTGATTTGCTGTGCAAAATGAACTGCACTATCTTTTGCACACCAAAGGGCGTTGAGATTCAAACCCCAGACGAAGATGGTATTTACAAGCTAATGTTAGTCAGACCGGACTCAGAAATTAAGCGAATGACTATACAAGACTTACCTGAAGAACTCCAACAGACAGTAAAGCCAGAAGTATGGGACTTTACAGGAAAGGATGCAGGATTAATGGCCAATGTAGACCCAATACAAATAGCCATAAAAGAAAATGCAGCCTACCCCAATACTAAGCCTTACAGAATGAGTGCCGAAGTGAGAGCAGGAGTTGCCATTGAAATACAGAAATTGCAAGAAGCAAACATCATACAAGAAGTGATGAGTAGCCCGTGTAATTCCCCAATAATTGGAATCAAGAAACCTAGTGGCAAGTACAGAGTAGTGCAGGACCTGAGAAAGGTAAACAAAATTGTGGTTCCTTGCTGTCCTATTGTCCCAAACCCAGCTGTGATTCTGTATTAGATTCCATGGGATGCTGAATGGTTCACTGTGATTGACCTATGTCATGCATTCTTTTCGATCCCATTGCACCCAGATAGCAAATTTCTTTTCTCATTTGCTTTTAACAGTCACGTGTACGTTTGGAACAGGGTCCCCCAGGGGTACACAGAGAGCCCCTCTATCTTTAATCAGATCTTGAAAAAATGCCTGGAAACTTTAGTCTTACCTAGAAAATCTGTTTTGGTGCAATACATTGACGACCTATTGGTGGCATCCAAAAGTCATAGGGATTGCGTGATTGACACCATTGCCCTACTGAATCACCTAAGTGAAAAGGGACATAAAGTGGCCCCTGAAAAATTGCAGTTCTGTTCAAAATCAGTGAAATATCTGGGGCACCAGATAGAAAAAGGAATAAGAAAAGTCACCTCAGAGAGAGTCAGAATAATTCAAAAGATGCAGTTACCCCGTACTCAGAAAGAAGTCAGAATGTTCCTTGGAGTTGTAGGTTACTGCAGGCAATGGATTGTGGGATTCGCAGTCCATGCCAAGCCTTTAATAAAAATGACAAAGAAAGGAGCACCGGACCATGTGGAATGGGATGATGAAAGCTTAACAGCATTTACTAAATTACGGGATTGTCTGTGTACAGCCCCTGCTTTGGGAATGCCAGATTATTCCAAGGAGTTTGCTTTATTCTGTGACACACGAGACAATTGTGCATTGTCGGTCCTAACTCAGGAACATGGCTTGACTAGACGCCCCGTGGCATATTTCTCTGCCACGTTGGATCCACTGGCTGCTGGATTACCTGGATGTTTGAAAGCAGTGGCTGCAACATGCACAAGTTTAGAACAGAGTGAATATATTGTCATGGGACATCCTGTAACTGTGTATGTTCCACACGCAGTTGTGATTTTACTAACCAGAACCAAGACTCAGTATCTCACCCCTAGTCGGCTGACTAAATACGAGAGGATTCTCGTGGGTGCTGCAAATGTGGCCATCACTCGGTGTAATATACTGAACCCCGCCACTCTACTCCCTGACTCAATGGTTTTAGAAGACCAGGGAGAGAACGAGCATGACTGCATTGACCTGACAGAATTCAGTACTAAACCCCGCCCAGACATTAAAGAAACACCCTTGCCTGTACATGATGAAGAATGGTTTGTGGATGGTTCATGCATGAGACACGAACTTGTAGGCCTAAGTGCTGCCTACGCTGTGGTTGCGTTAGACAAAGTTAAAGAAGCATTCTGTTTATTTGGAGTAAAGTCTGCACAAGTAGCCGAACTAATTGCCTTGATAAGAGCTTGCAAATTGGGAAAAGACAAAAGGATAACAGTATATACTGACAGCCAGTACTGTTATGGGGTTGTGCATGACTTTGGCCAATTATGGCTACAAAGAGAATTCCTGACTTCATCAGGTACTCCCATTCGAAATGGAAAAGTTATCCAAGACCTTCTAGAGGCAATCCAATTACCAAAAGAATTGGCAGTGGTCAAATGTGTTGCTCATAAAAAGGGCCTTGACCCCGTGTCATTGGGTAATGATTTTGCTGATCGGGTAGCAAAACAATGTGCTATGGATCGCATGTCAATGAATATCAGACTGGGTGGGACTGGAAACAGCTGCCAACTTATGGTGTTTGAAGAAGTGCCTACCTGGGATGAAGTGAGAGAATGGCAGCATGCTGTGCCCTGGGAAGAGAAAGAGAAGTGGAAGGGACTTGGTTGTCGACCAAGACGTGAGGATGGTGTCATTGTGGGCCCAGATGGTATGCCTGTGTTACCTAGGAACCTGCTTGCCCCTATAGCCAGACTGATACATGAAGGATCACACATTGGTAGGGATGCCATGGTACTGGTATTTCAGCAGACCTGGTATAACCCGAAGTTCAGGAAGGTAGCAGAATCCCTTTGCCAGAGGTGCATGACGTGTCAACAGTTCAACGCTGGCAAGAGAACAGTAGTTGAACTGGGGAAAATTGGAAAGTCAGGGGGTCCCTTTGTAAGAATACAAATTGACCTTATCACCATGCCACGCTGCGAGGGAAAAAGATATGTCCTTGTAGTGGTCTGCCACTTTTCAAAATTGGTGGAAGCCTACCCTGTCCCACAGAGTGATGCCTTAACAGTAGCCAAATTATTACTACGAGAATTGATACCTAGGTTCGGGGTGCCAGTCACTATTGAATCAGATAGAGGCGGACATTTCCAGAATGAGGTGATGGATCAACTCTGTAAAGCATTTGGAATCACACAAAAGTTACACTGTGCAAATCGTCCAGAGGCTTCTGGAGTGGTAGAGCAGATAAATGGCACTATTAAATCGAGGTTGGCCAAAATGTGTGACTCAACTGGAATGAATTGGATTACTGCCTTGCCTCTTGTTCTGATGGGACTCCGAAGTATTCCAGATCGGAGAACAGGCCTGAGCCCCCATGAAATTTTGATGGGAAGAGTGATGAGACAAGCATGGGTACCAGGAAACAAACTGTTAAGCATTTCTGATGATTTGGTACTTGAGTACTGCAGGAAACTGGGTGACCAAGTGCGTTCTATCTCTCGCCAGATTGGGGAAGACGCCGTCGCCAACCCGACAACTCCAGTTCACAAATTGGTTCCAGGTGACTGGGTTAGAATAAAGAAGCACACTCGTTCGAGTTGCCTTGCACCAAGGTGGGGAGAAAAACGCCAAGTAATACTGGTGACCACGACAGCAGTGAAGTGTGCAGGCATTCCCAGGTGGATCCATGCCAGCCATACTCAAAAGGTAATTCCAGACAAGGAGCCTGGAGCTGAAGGTTGTCCAGCTGAGGGGCCTGCGGATGTCTGTCCTGAAGTAGCTGATGACGAACAGCCGAGCACCAGTCCAGCTGAGGGTCCTGCAGACGTTGGTCCGGAAGTAGCTGATGACGAGCAACCGAGCACCAGCCAAGATGATTGGATACCTATAATCGATTTCATTGAAGACCCAATCAGAACTAGAGAGTGAATCTACAAAGATAGAGAGTGGAATAGAGAGGTCGAGATAGGCACAGGCGAAGACCCTCAGATCATTGAGATTCACATCAAATCCGAGGACGAAGAAGGAGGTCAGACAGGGACAGAACAAGTGATCGATACTCCTCCACTGACTCCTGAAATTGAAAAGGGACAGACTAGAAATAGTGTAATAGTTCGAGCAGAAGAAAATCAAGGGATCGAAGTGCTCGAACAGGATCAGGCAGAGCTAGAAGAACGTGTTCAGGACATAGAAACAGAGACGTCTGAAAGCCAAAACAAAATTTCACCTGAACCAGGCCAGTTTAGTAACCAGGCAGAAGAAATAGATACAAGACCTGGGACTAGTAAAACAGGAAGGGAAGAGACAGAGGAAGTGCCACAAACGAATGAAAACAAAAGAGCTTTAGAAGAAAGTCAACTGACAGTGCCAACAAAAAGACTCAAGAAAAAGAAAAATATCGAACCAAGATACATTAAGAGACTAAGATTGAGAATAAAAACAGTAGAAGAGAAACTTGCTGACAGAAGAAAAAGCATACGAATAGCAGAGCAAGCTGGAGAAAGCTCCAAAAGAAGGAGTGATCGAATAAAAAGACTGAATGAGAAATACAAGGATCCTGAATGGACATATCTGATTCTGGAAAATTTAGAGGATCTTGATATTACTGACGAAAGCGACGGGGAACCGATTACTGATTACTCTGCAGAGGAAGAGGACGAACCACCGTGAAATTGCTCAGCATAAAGGTACCTGGGCAAGGCCACAAAGAGGGGTTGAAAACTTCTTCTGAGCCAAAATGTCTGATTCAAGCGTGAGTGGTAGACCTAGCCGCAGTTGTTGCAAAACATGCTGCAAGGTATGTATATGTAGTATAGTTATAGTAATATTAGTTTGGATAGGACTAACAGTTTTCATTCATTTTATGGTAAGCAAAAATACTAATATTGACCGTACTCAGACTACCGACCCTGAAGAACTGACAACACGAAGTGTAGAAAGACGTGAAAAAGCACTCGGACAGACAAAACGAGACTTAGAAGCATCAGATGAGGAAGGACTACATTACCACGGAGTTAGAAACCAGACACACTTAAATGTTTTCGCAAACTTGTTAGTGCATTATGTAGAAACTATGGAAATAGAAGATTGCTATGTCTGCATGAAGCTACCTACTTCTGTAGCTGAAGGCGTGACTTATCATCACCTACCTCTGACCTATGGAATTTCCTGTAGTATTTTAGCAAGCTTATTTTACAAAAGAGGACCGTTACAGTACTATTACTCTAATAATGACGTAATATTTTCCGAACTTCCTATACGTGGAAATCTGAATCCTGTACATACCAAAAGTGACATTACACGCTATATGGGAGAATACTTTCTGACTATAGGTACCATAGACTTAAATGAAGCACACAGAGACAACTTGACCTGTTCATTACATGAACAAGAAAAAATATTTTTGAACATGGCAGAAAAGAGAAGAGAGAGTTTCCAAAGAAAGGCAAATGACAAAAGACAGAAAACCCCAAAATGGGCTGAGGACATAGAAAGCACCTCAAATGGCGGGGCAGGGCCTGCTTTGTTGCTGGATTTCGAAATGAAAGGGAAACTCTGTCTTCATCGCGAGAAGACTAGTTATTATAATAACATTTTCATTGGTTCCAGTCAATGTGAACACAATTACAAGGTAATTGGAGGTTGGGGTTTCAAAAATGGGTCAGAGCCTGTGTTTCCCGGAATTTATTATGTATGTGGAAACAAGGCTTATTTCAAATTGCCGGATCACTGGTATGGAAGCTGCTATTTTGGCATTGTTTTCCCGAAAATATACCACGTGAATGAAATTACTGGAAGCAATGAAAACACTAATGGCTTAGTGCGTAGTAAAAGAGAAAGCGTAGGTGAAATAATGGGTAGTATTTTTAGTGCACTGATACCTGGAGTGGGAGTGGTTCTGAACACTCACAGAATTTGTAAATTATCCACAATAGTGGATGTGTTGTCTACGGACACGGCTCATGGATTTTTGCTGGTCAATACTGAAATGGTTGCGATCAGATCAATGGTTTTGCAGAACAGACTTGCTCTTGACACCTTATTAGCAAAAGAGGGCGGAGTCTGCCGGATGTTGAAGGCGCAACATTGTTGCACTTACATTCCGGACAAAAGTGTACAGCTCAAAAGGTATGTGAAAAACATTACTAATTTGGAAAAGGAACTCAAACCACTCGAGGTTGACAGTGCCTGGAGGAGACTGGTTGATGGTCTCTCCAATGTAGGTCATTGGTTTGCTAGCTTAGGTAAAAGCTTATTGTTTAAGGTACTGATGCCAATTGGAGTGATAGGTCTTATCCTATTTCTCATATTCGTCTGTTGCAAATGCCGCAAACACACAAAGAAATACCAAGTGAATGCGAGAGGAGTGAAACGGAGTGCGGATGAGCTTGAATTGGAAGAAATGAATAATCAGATTTATAAAAAGGTGAAAAATTCTCACCCTACCAAAAATGAGAAAGAGAAACTGAATCGCCTGTTGGAAGAGATAGAAATGTACAAGGTGTGAAAGAAAGTTGGCATCTGGTTCCATTATTTTGTGATGATAGTAAACATCATCAAAGAGGGGATTGATAGAGCAAGATTTCGCATCGCGACTTGCTCGAGTCAAGAACCTCGAAAATTTGTTATAATCCCGTAATTCCAATTGTTCGTTTTACTAAATTTATGTATTTTGAATGTGCGTGTGTATCATAGTGATGCTTGCCTATGTGTTTCACTAATACGAAAAACCCTTGTCTTTAAAAATGGATGCTGCTTGAATTCTGATTCTGCGCATGCGTTAGGCATAATCACGTGACATGACGCAGTCACATTTGGAGGGAAAGGGTGCGCATGCGTAACAGCCATAAAATGGCCGCGCTTTCTAATAACGAGGTGAAGTTTGCACCGTCGCTTTTGTGAATTTGTCTGTTGCACTAATAAATAATTGCATAGTATATTTTATAATGACAAATTCATAAGTACACACTCATGTTATGTAGTTTATTCATTTATTTCTATGTTTTAATTTGTTTTCGCTTACTTTTCATGTACCATGGTAAACGGGGGGTCCAACTGGGTCGAGAGCCATCTTGAGGGTCCTTTCTGCGCATGACCGCGCAGCCCAGGCAGCCGTAGCCTTGAGCGGTGGAACTCAGCCAGCTGGCAGTCACAGACAAGATGCTCCTGAGAACGCCACCTCTGACCCAGGAGGATAGAGAAATCATGTTCCTGACTTGATACAATGACATTATTTCTATTGTATTCTGTATATTCTCTCATGGGAACCCCAATCTTGCAAGGCGGTACCTTAGAATGCAAAATAGGACTTGAATAAGTCTGTTCTGATTGGTGTGTTAACCCATCCTACCTTAGGACCAATCGAAATTGGGGATTCTGACACTTTGCAACATTGGGGGGGTGGTACACTGACCCAAAAGAGTATATCTAGCCTAGGTTTAGCTAGAGAAATCGTCCGACTTGTAGCTGACCTGTCACTGACCCAACGCACTCAATAGGTGACTGAATATACAGAGCGCTGCGGAGCACTCTGTCCGAATTTGACCATAGACTAAGGTTTCACTAAACCTTAAGTGCTGGCGGAGCACTTTGCTGGGGAGTTCGCTAACCCAATCGGGGTTCTGACTGATAGCTGCAGAGAGGGTGGAGCGCAGGCGTTGCTTCCGAACTGCGGGTGCTGGTCGTACCCTGGTGGTCCTGTCCTGATCCTAATCTGGGTTTCCTGTCCTGTCCTGAGGTGTCCATACTTCACCTGCTGTCCCATTGATGACTGCTATTCCTTGGGGTATTTCCTGTCCTTAACTGACCCGTGGCCAGGGTTGGTTTTCACACCAGTCTAGGTAAATATCTTGCCGAAAACTCTAAACTGCACCTTTCTATTTTTCCGTCTTTGCTTCAATAAAGACATACCTTTGCATATGATAATTTTCCATGCTTTTCCGCAACCATTGCATATCATAAAGTTATTTGCATTTACTTTCATAGCGTGTTCCTATGTTACCCTACCTTTTAGAAATCATTTTCTACATTGCAGTTTGCAATTTCCTGATGTGGTCTATAATTTTCTCTTAACATTTAACTGAAGTACTTTACTAGAGTTATATCGTGTTTCACCTTACACCCTTACTATAGCTGTTAGGATTCCTAATTTCCCATTCATATTCATGAAAACTGTTTCCATAGTAAAAATTCCGATTATTGACTGGGTTTTTACTGTAAACGTTATGATTTTCCAAAACTGAATTTTAGATAAAGAATCTTAAAACTTCCCAGTTGTCCGTGGTCATTTGATGAAAACGTTGAAATCATTTTTATGTTGGGTTTTGTATTTTGCTGCCTTTCCTTTTACAGCTAGCTCCCTGACCCATCGTGGTCATAGGTACCCGTATCGGTGGATGGTAAGTCGGGTACACTAGAAATAGCAGGAAGGGACTCACAATTATTGGTAGTAGATTGTATGGTCATCTGATCAATGTATATGGTGAAATGAAATATATGGGCCCGAAACCTAAGTGGTGAAAATATTGGTCGGGTGACCTGCTATCTCTATCAGTGTGACCCTGGGCATTTTTGCAGAGGGCAACAAGTACTCCAGTGCCGGCCTTGCCGATAATCCTCAAACCACTCTTGCCACCAGGAAATGCTATTCTGAATTATCAGGCCTCTTTTTGGCCATAAACCCAAAATGGACTTTAGGGTTTTATTCAGGCAATGCAAGTCTTTCTATGCTTGTATGGTAAAGAAACAACAAGCCCCACTAAGATTCTCATCTCAAAGTGTTGATGCATAAACAATACTAAAGGGACGTTACTGGTTCTTGTGGACTCCACAGGCAAACCTTTCCTATTACAGATCTTATGCCATTAATGCAGTGTGCTCATTGTAGCAGGCCTTGGGTAGTCCGGGCCAACATTTAGGCTGTTTGGTTTTTCTGTACCCTTATCAAATCTCTGTATTAGAAAGTAGCTCTAGATGATTTTCATTGGTAAGAAGTAGCTCTCACTGTAGAAAAGGTTGGATACCCCTGCACTACAGCATGCATCATGTGACAATGGGTGAGCACACTTCAGCCAATGGCTTACTTCACTTTCAGTTTCAACATGCTGCCATTTCACTAGGAGCACATACAGTACATACACACACACACACACACACACAGTAGTCCCCTTCTGTTTCGATGGTAATGAGTGCGTTTTTTTAAACCCAAAAATATGTTTGCCTTTAGCCAATGATGTTTTTAAGATTGATGAGAGCTTGGCTGCTTCCCCAATAATAAAGTTTTGCACTAACCATCGCAGAACAAAACAAGAATTCAGTGGTGGATGCCACAGAATAGTACAGGTGAGGCGGGGCCAGAAAATAAAAATAAATGACTTACCTGACTGCCGGACTCTTCTGTTCTTCAATTGATGCAGTGAAACACACAGGCTCCTAGACCCCTTTAAGTCAATCACAACGCTGCAGTCACTAGCATGATCGCAGCGTCGTGATTGGTCTGAGCGCCCTGGTTCGGCGCTCAGACAGGGACTGAGAGCCTGTGCATACTGTCCACTCAGGATTTTCAATACAGCAAGGTGGAGGACTTGCTAAGTGTGCATGACTGTTTGGCCGGCCCAAGACGGCCGGCCAAAGACGGCCGGCCAAACCATCATGCACACTTAAGTGCACCAAACAAAAACTTTTCACCCTGCTGCTAGAATTAATAAAGCCAAAAGGCTATCGGGCAATGACAGACCTCCTGTCTTAGTCAAATTCTTGTTTAACACAGTAATCTTTCTTCCAGTTGCTTACAAAATCATTTAGGAATAGTCTAGGCAGCATTACAATTCTACTGTTTGTTGTTATCCTATTACTTAAAAAGGGGACAAGCTACTCGATTTTAATGAGTTCCAGAAATGATTTATTTATCTTGGCATTCATCCAGGCTAGTACAATACTTATCAGGTGCGAACCCCAGCTACCTATCAGAGGTTCAGACATGTTATTCGGGTTATATATTATCAGGGAGCTTCTATTTTTGAAGTGTTTTAAGATTCACCTTCACTAAGGTGTTTTTTGATTGGAGATTTTGATGAATGTCTTTGGAGTAATGACAAGCTTGGATGCCTTGATGTCGTGTCTGCTCTATAAATAAGAGGACAGCCCCATCCAACTCAACCAACTGAAATTCTGCAGGTAATCAGAGAGTGAGCCCCAGTGACACTGCACCTGCTGGACTAAGCATGCATGAGTTAGCATATTATGGCCAAAGCAAAGCCAAAATATGTTTGGTTTATACCTGGAGATGCAGGTCAGACCTATAGGTTCTGCAAATGCTTGTTCTTGCTTGCAATAGCGCCCTTTGAGTCCTTGCTAAACCAATGGGTTGGATCTTGCAAGCTTCTCACTAACCTATATGGGTGCGTTGTGGGCCAAAAACATCATGGACAAAATATATAGAAAAATGTTGCTGAGGTAATTATATTTTGGTAAGTGCTATTGGGTTGTAGGTTGACTGGGGTATGCACCCTAGTCCAGCAACAACCACAGTCCTAGTCATGGTATGAAGCAGGCAAATCCTAAATTAACTTGTGCTCACTCTGGCAATGTGTAAGGTATTTGAGCAACACTTCAAACAGTAACAGAATGAAAACACCACACAAAAAGATTCCACACCAGGTTAGAAAAATAGAAACTAACGTGAGGTCAGCTGAACAAAACTACCTTGATCGGGGTTGTGTTGACGTCGAAGAAGATGCGGAATGCAGTTGATGTCGATCCTCGCAGTGGTGGCGATGTGCTGTCCAGATCCACCCAACAACAACGATGAATCGCCTCCAATGGGCGCAGGGGCTTTGATGCGGATTTTTCAGCACCGTTGAGGCCACTGTCAATCAAGATGCGAAGACAAGAGTGCCGCACTGTACAGGTTCTAAAGGCAGAGCGGAGTCTCCGATCCACTCAAAGGCAGAGATGCATCAGTTAGGACCCGTGCAACAGAGATCACGCAATCAGTGGCCATGCGCCAGTTCCATCCATGCAACAAAGCTGATGCGTCGGTTTGAGAGCAGATATGTGATTTTCAATGGAGCAAGCATCTTAGGCCTCACTTCCAAGGGTCCAGGACTGGGGTGGCAGCGTTAGGCACGGTAGACTCACAGATGGCCGAGTCTAGGTGCAGCAGCATAGGAGTTGAAAATCTTTTTGATCTAAGACTTCAGATCAGGAGGCAAGCCAGGAAGCCCTTGAAGTCACTCTGGGTTCAAGGGATGCAGGTCCCGTCCTTTTCACCCAAGCAGGGGAACAGCAGGCAACAGGGCACCACAGCAAGGCAGGAGCAAAGCAGCAGCCTAGCAGAGTGGCAGTCCTTCAGCAGCACAGCAGTCCTTCTTCCTGGCAAAGTCTTCACAGGTCCCGAAGTCTTTTGAAGTGGTATGTTTGAAGTCCTTCTTTTAGTATTATTATGGGCTTGGAAACACTGGGGATGGGCAAAAGACTTCTATCTTGTCTCCTATTGTGTGGGGACTTTAATGCTAAGCTTGGCAAATACCCTATAGAATTAGGTTGCCTAAGCTCAGCTGCAGATAGTGCACCTCGGAACGCTAGGGAGATGGAGCTGAGGAATTCCATTGCCTCTCTAGACTTAGTAGATACTATCAACTTTGTTCAGGGTCTTGGACCATGTAAACCGACCTTGAGAGGCGTAGGAAAGTCCTCTGTCATAGACGATATATTTGTCTCTCAGCATCTACCGCAGTGGTGTTCCAACGGTGCAGTATTAGAAATACAGTGGGGTGATCATAATGCTCTTATTATCGAAGCTATTTTTCGGCTGTGTAGGGAGAGGGCACCATTTGTTCACAATGGAATTAAACAACATTCTAGAGATGTGTTCAGACTAATCTGGTACCTTAATGATCCTAATGCCACACTGGGTCAGCTTCTCAAAAATTATTTGTCAGTGTTTTTGGGGTGTGCAGGCGAGGACCTGGGGGAAACCCTAGTGGCCTATTATCAACTCCTGTGTATCTCTATTAAGAATCACTTTGTGAAACTGTTGTTTCTGTCCCGAAGTTCCTATGCTGGTTTGATGCTCAGTGCTCTGCGGCTAATCACTGTTTGAGGAAGGCACTATTGGGGACCAGGAGGCTACAAATGTGCCCTTAGGGAGTGCAAACGCTCCCTGTTCAAAAGTCATCGGGAAAATCGTGAGCTTGCAGCTGCCCAGAACAGTAGTAAGGCTTTCGGGGACATCATCAGTAGGCTTTGACAGTGGGATGCACCCCCCTCCAGCCCTGATGTAGCATCTCGGGGAAGGATTGGGTGAAGCACTTTAGCTCCATGTACCATCAAACAGAAGATAAGATGTGCATTGCCAGGCTACATGAACTTCTAGTGCACACCTCTCTTTTCCAGGTTACCCTTCAAGATGTGGAGAATGCAATTAGGCATGGATGTAGTGGGAAAGCTCCAAGGCTTGACGGGATCCCCATGGACCTATAAAAATGCAATTTCGGCTTGCGAAGACCATTAATCTTTTCAATAATTCTTTGTGTAATTTGATCCAGGGGTGTTGGAGGTTTTCAACTTTAGTGCAATCTTCAAAAAATGTGATAGAGGTTCCCCCAAATGCAATAGACAGACAAATTTCCCTTATCGATAGCACCGTAAAAGTTTTGGGGAGAGTTATCTTCAGTCGTCTGCAGACTTGGGTGGGTGATAATAACATTCTGTCTCTGTGCCAGTATATATTTCGTCCTGGTCTGCGGTCCGTGCAGGTAACAGCGGTGGGGCCGCGTGGGGGTCGGGGATTTCGAGGGTCGATGCTGAGGGAAAATTAAATAAATAATTAATTTTCCCTCTGCATTGTCCCTCGAAATCCCCCCAAAGTGGCCCCTCCACCCCACCGCTGTTACCTGCACGGACCGTGGCTGCATTTAAACGTGTGAACAGGAGCAAACTGTGATTATTTTAATTAACCTTGGGATGGATGTTTCCCTGGTCAATTTTCTACACTATGTATAAGAATCTGTGGGCTTGGGTGTGGTACACTCAGGAAGGAGAATTATCTGATGTCTTCCCTCTAGCTAGAGGGGTGCGCCAGGGGTGCATCCTGGCACCTGCTTTTTACTATTTATATCAATGATCTTAGCACCCAAATTTGCATCTCTACCAGAGATGTGGCTAAAATGGCCGATTCCCCTGTTCGGTATTACTATACACAGTTGACGCAGTGTTAATGGCAAGGACACCTTGTGCTCTGCGCACACTGGTGTGTTGTCCTTGTGGCATTTATGAGTAATCTTGACATGATAACTACTTTTGAGAAATCCCATGTTTTAGCCTGCAGGCCTGGTCGCAAATGCCTGGCATCACAAAAGCTTCAAAAGCAACTTCTGTGCACTCTAAAGAACTTTTGCTACCTGGGCGTCACATTTGATGTACCTTGAGACCCAAACGGGTGAGTAGCTGCGCTTTACAAACTCCTGATTGATTGATTGATGTGGGTAATTCGTGGCAACAACAAGTGAACACAGCATGCTCAAAGTTGGAGAGGGCAGCTAGAGCCTTATTCAACCTCATCCAGAAGGATGGAAGGGGCACTCTTTCTCCCTATCTTAAGATGTATAGGTTACACTGTGTCCCTACAGCAACCCATGGTGCAGGGGTATGGGGGTACCACCATTTTTCCTCTATACAGGTAGAGGAGAATAGAATTGGTAGGTGGTTGCTTATTGTTCCACAATTTAGCTCTACGTATATTTTACATCCTGAACTCAACCTGGAATATGTTACAGACTCTATTATATTGTCCCCCTTCTGCTTTGGGTGAGTGTATTGGAGAATAGTAAGGAAAGTTTTAATAGAGATGTTATTTTAGACTGTTTTAGCCAGGACAAGAGTTTAAACATTCCCTGGATGAATTTTGTTAATAAGTCTGTCGCCGAAATTGGTATTTTTGAAAAGTTTACTTCACCCAAGACCATTCGTAAGTCTGACAAGAGGCAGGTCAAATCCTGTTATGCTGAGTTCACTTCCTACCAAAGAACAGAGGCAGCTTTCAGTAAACACTCTACTCGTATTTATTTTATCACATTGTCAACAGGAAATGTACCTTTTTTTTTCAAACTCTGGAGCTTACTTGCTGGGAAAGGTTGCTCCTTTTCAGATTTAGGTCAGGCACTGTGTGGCGTCTAATGTGCTTTTCAGAGGGTGGAAAGGTGTGAGATAGTAATGTGCCCCCTTGTCCCTGTGATGGGACTCCAGAACATTGCCTGCTGCATTTTATGTATTTTTGGTAAATTTTATCACAACTCTTTCCAACTTTGTCGTAAGCACCATTTGAAATCTCTGGCTTTTACAAAGTGCTACAAGGCTCTTACATATCTCTAGACATCAGCTGATCATCGTACCTGTTTTAGTGTTTACTGGTTTCTCAAAATGTCAATACACAGCAGGAAAACTATGGAGGGGTGATGAGCCTAAAGGCAGCTATGTATTTTGTTAAATACGCCTCACCAACAGTTTATTGTCCACTGTATCATGTGGCATGTCTCTGTTGTGAAGTTGTTCTGAAGATGTTCAAGTAGGCAGCAGGATACTTCTTGGTATTTATAGGATAGGTTTATTAAGTTACAGCAGAGCAGTACACCTCACCAGATGACCAGACCCATCAACTGACGAGTGGGAAATCAATTACAACATAGAATGTACTTAGGCATTCTGGGAGGCTTAGTAGGTGGAAACAGAGAGCGGTGTAATGACAGCAGGTGGCCATGTTGGGAGGAGAACAATTTTACAACACATCCTCCTCCTTTATCTAGAAAGGACTAATGACCAGAGATGGCAATGTTGGGAGAAGTAAATGTTTACTACACATCCTCCATCTTTATCTAGAAAATTATTACATATCTTCCTACTTTATACTAGAAAGAGAGAAAGAACCCCCAAGCTGCTGCCGAAATACTTGGGACAGTTTTCTTGTAGTTTTCTGGCATGTGTAAAGTTTCTTTTGCTTGTATTTTTCTCAAATTTTGTCAGCATTTGAGGTGAGCAACATGAAGATTACTACACTTCGAACTCGCTCGTTACACAGGTCAAACACTGGTTTTATGAGTAAAACTTTCATCTGATTCAATTTCTTCTTTTTAGTTTGGATTTTTCCACGGTTGGTTTCTTCTTAGTTTCTGGCATTTGACAGGTTTTTGAATAATTTAAGTTTTGTTTTTCTAAGGTTTCTCTCATTACTAAGGTTACTAGCTGCTAGTATTAGTGTTTCTTACTGCAGTTGGATGGTACGGAGTCTTGGGTTGTTGGTGGGAGGTGTTACTCGTGCTGCGCTGTTCTTCTTGGTCTGGTCAGCTAAATCGTCGCCAAAATGTTGTGAAGTTGTTGTGAAGATGTTCAAGTAGGCAGCAGGAGACTTCTTGGTATTTATAAGATAGGTTTATTAAGTTACAGCAGAGCAACACGCCTCACCAGCTGACCAGACCCATGAACTGACAAGTGTGTAATCAATTACAACATAGAATGTACATAGGCATTCTGGGAGGTTTAGTAGGTGGAAACATAGAGAGCGTTGTAATGACAGCAGGTGGCCATGTTGGGAGGGGAACAAGTTTACAACAGTCTCATTGCTTTTATACTAATGTTTAAATATGTCTATTCAATTATAATATGTTCTGTGCATAGGTGATGACTTGTATTTTGCACTTTGTTATTTATTGAGCTGAAAACACATGGGAATATATTGATGGAGGTGCTAGCTTGGGATGTGGGCTTTGTACTAGGATAAAGATGGCTCTCTGCATAATAATTGTATCTGTTTTTACTTTATTGGTGCTAATTTGCTTGCTATATTTTTAATATGAACTGGCTATATTGTCTGCACTGCGCACTTGTATGATCTCTTTGTAAGTACGAATAAAGGAATTTGAAGCTGATACTGTGTACTGAAGTGGGGTGTCAGAGGTCCAGTACTTACATCCAGGTGAGCCTTTGAAGTAGGGGAGATTTCAAAGACAGACTTTTTAAGAGCACAGAGGTCCTCCCTTCCTGCCCTGGCTCAAGACTCACTACAGGGAGGTATGCAGCCGTCTGTGTAGGGACAAGACACAGCCTATTCAGGTGTAAGTGAGACTGGATCCAACTCCTCCCTCCCATCCTCCCAGGATGGTCCATCAAGTCACATCTAAGCTTCCATTGTGTGTGGCTGTCTAGGGTGGGGGATACACAAATTCTTGCTGTCATCCTCCCCAGACGTGTATCAGAGACAGGTAGCAGGCATCAAATGACTAAAGTAAGACAATGCCACCATTCTAAAAATGGCATTTTCAGAATTGCAATTTAAAATCTGACTTCACCATACTTTGTAATTTTAAATTGTGATTCCAGTGAAACCAAACTATGTCACAACATTTGAGAACTACACTTAAAAAAATGTAATAATGGAATCCCAATGTCATCCTATGGGAGAGATAGCCCTTGTAGGAGTGAAAAACGAATTTGAGAGTTTTTCTCTACCAGGACATGTAAAACTTAAAGGTACATGCCTTGCCTTTTAAATACATTGCACCACGCCAGTGGGTCATCCAGGGCCTGCAGTAGGGGGTGGCATATGTATAAAAAGGGATGGTTTGGGCCTGGCAAGAGGTTATCTTGCCAGTTTGAAATGGCAGTGTAAAAGGCACACAGGCTCTGCAATGATAGGCCTGAGTCAGGTTTAGAGGGCTACTTAGGTGGGTGGCACAATAAGTGTTGTAGACCCACTAGAAAACATTTCAATTACAGGCCCTGGGCACGAGTAGCACACTTTACTGGGGACTTATACGTAAATTAAAATATGGCCAATGGGGATGAGCCAATATTACCACAAACATGTTAGCCCTGGATAGCAGTGGTAAAGTGCACAGAGTAGTATAACTAGCAAAAACGAGGTCAGAAATGTAAAGGAGGTAGACAAAAGGTTGCGGGAAGATCACCCTAAGGCTGTCAAATCTAACAGTAAGTATAGGCTTACTAGACTTAGCTGCTCAGATATGTGCCTTGACAGTATATATCTCTTCAAGATATGTGATGTTATGTTAAGAGTATTAGTTCTGTACTTACTATAATAGCGATACCCTGACAATAATAGTGTAATCTACATTTAGGATACAATATTTATGTGACATTTTCCCTTGATATTCTGATATACAACCTTATGGTCTGGTCCTAAAGGACATAAACCCCAGTCTAGAGGGCTCGTCCAAACTCTCTGTCTTTGCTTCTTGGAAAATATATGAGATCAAACAAGCACCTAGCACTCTTAAAGCTAGGCCTACTTTGGACCCCTGCCTGGCCAACCATAATAAGAAGCTGGCTTTTGTGTCCCATAAAACATACACAGGGTGATAAGAGGAATACTTGCAAATAGTCTAACCACTGGCAATCACTTGAGCTAGCATTCCAGCCCTTTGTTTTGTGTCCCCTAGTCACAGTGTTATATCTTGACAAGTTTCAATTTCAACAGGGAATCTACCAGCAGTGTGTAGAGCATCTAATATGTCTGTTGTGCTCAAGAAACCCTCAGCTGGTCCTTCTATCCTATTGGATTTAGAGACAATTTCTTTATTGCTCCTGCTAAGAGTTTTAAGTAACCCCTCATTAAGCAGATGTCTCCCTAGAACTCCTGTCCCTATCCAAGTGGGCTTCTGGTCTATCCAAGTCCCAAAGTCTGTTCCCGGGATATCAGCATTATGAGGGTCCTGATACTGCTCAATTTATTGTGCGTTCCATCTTACGTTTCGTGCTGTGCTGACAAGGGGGTGGTGGTTTCAGGAAGCAGGATTTGTCCCTAGGGGTTGAACATCCTATTTTCCATCTGACAGGATCAATTCAACATCTCTTACTCCATTTATCTCTTCTTTCCATTTGCTGAAGTTCTCCTCAACCAGTTCTGTATCGTACAAAGTTTATGTTTTGCCCATTCTGTTTCAAATTCTCTTAGTATGCTGATGTTACCTAGGCCATCAACCAACAGTTTCGTGAGAGGGGGAGGTAGATGAACGTTTTTACTTTTAGTCTCGCCTTTGTTGGCGAACTCTATAAAACTCAGTTTCGACACAATAGATGTGGTGACTTCGTTAGTTTTGGCTTGTGTTTGGATAGCTTGTTTCTGGTCCTCTACCGCTAGTCCCCTCTGCACCTGAGATGACTCTTTGAGCATTCTGAGGGTCTGTTTTGAGTCTTTTCTCTCTTTAACTCTATACAGTCAATGCCATGCTTTTCTCACATAAATTCTACCTCTTCCTCGAGATAGAAAGCTGTGATTACTGCTGCTCTGGTAGCTGACTTAGATTATTCGTGATATTTTCTTCTATTTAGAATCTACCAAAATGTTTAAAAGATTTCAGCTGCTTCAAGATTCTGCTGCGCCTTGTTTTGGGTTTGAAGAAACGTGGCCATATATCTTCTCATTTGACCATTTTTCATTGGCTAGTCGTGCCCCAAAGATTCCGTATGAAAGCCTTATGCCTTTCGTTTATGCCATATGTTAGACCTGGTACCATTGGCGTGAGTATCGCTTCCATTTTTCGCTGTTGTCTCCTCTCTTTTTGATATGTTTTTGCTGGTTTACATGCTTTGGGCACTGTGCCACTGCTATTCAGTGCCACAGTGCCAGTGCTCCGTATTGTAAATTGTTGTAATGAATTAGTGGCTCCATGGTTGGCTTATTTGATTTACTTGTCAGACCCTAGTACAGTACACCATGTGTGTCCAGGGCCTGTAGATCAAATTCTGCTAGTGGGCTTCCAGCACTGATTGTGCCACCCACAGAAGCAGCTTGTAAAGTCTGTCTCAGGCCTGCCATTGCAGAGCTTGTGTGTAGTCTAGTACTGCCATGTCGACTTGGTAAGTGCACCGACTTACCCGTTCCTAAACCTTCCCTTTTCTACATTTTAGCCACCCCTAAGGTATGCCCAAGTCAGGGTGCATTGTACGTAAAAGGTAGAACATGCCCTGGTGTGTGTGGCAGGTCCTGATAGTGAATTACAACCAATTTTGTTTTTCACTATTGCAAGGCTACCTGTCCCCCGTAGGCCAGAATGGGCAGTTTGATTATACCATCTTATAATCCTAACTGACCCAGGGAACATGGTAGAAAAACGAATTTAGTATGCCTGAACTCAGAATGTTAAAATACATCTGTGAAGGCGATTTTTACATTCTGTGTTTGAAATACCACCTTTAGTAAGTACGTGAGTGACGGGAGGGCTTAAGCTCCAGCAGTCTGATGAGTCAGGGCTGGGCTGGGCTGAATAGGACCTTGGCTGCATAGAGAGTAGGGGTCGGAGTTTTCCTTTCAACTACCTTGGCCAGGTCTGCTTTCAACAATGCTCTCTCCACCTCCTGCCAGGAAGCTGCACCAGTGAGGACAGAACAGGTTTTGGCCAGGTACAGACACTCTCTACCTTCAGAGAACAAATAAATAAGTAGTATAAATACAGATGCCAAGCCTTTAGATCACTTCTGGAAATCAAGATGAACCTTTGCCAAGGAAAGGGACCAAAAGAAGCTGAAGGATTTGACTGCCCCTGTCCCAGGCTATTTTCTGGGGTTGGCCTGCAGTGGTTTCTTATTTGCCAAGGAAAGGAGAAGGAACTTTTATTGAACTTTCATCATCTTGAAGAAGAATCTCCAAGGGCTTGAATTGTGCTTGCCTCCTGCTGAGGCAAGACAAGACTTCACCACCAGCTCCCCCCTGAATTTCCTCGCTGGGAATTCTGTCTGCAGAAGCCTCCGTATTGTTGGGAACTGGAAGAGTGAAGCAACGAGAAGAAGCTTGTCGCCGCCGCAGCTGTTGCCGTCGCATCACCGGAGAAGCGTGTCACAGGGCCTGTCGCGGCTCAGAAGTTCCTGAGTCGCCTAAGGTCCATTGGGCCTACACACATTACCTTCACATCGTCGCATCGCATCAAAGACGCCATCTTTGATGCATGGTCCTAAGCGCCACGAGGCCTCAGGGTATAAGCGCGCTATAGAAATCTAATTTCATTCATTCAATCATTCATCTTATCGCATCGAGGCGCCATCTTGTCGCATCGCAACTGGAATGCAACACAAGATCAACGCATCACCTCCTTACCGGTAAGGAACAGACGCATTGCTTACTTTGCGCAAGTATTGAGGAACAGACGCATCACCTCCCCCGATACAAGGAACTGTCGCATCGTCCTCCCTGCGAACCTTTTGTTTATCTTGCGTTACGCATCCCAAGGTACTTTGTGAGAAACGTGTTGAATTTACCATCAACTTTGTACTAAGCTATTGTTATCATTTAAAAGTCATTTTCCTAATACTGTATTGTGGATTTTCGTTGTTTGGGTCTTGTGTTAAGTCTATATAAAGAACACTTTATATTTATAAAACCTGTGTAGTGTTTTCACTGTATTACTATATCTGTTCACAAATGCTTTACACACTGCCTCTGAGACAAGCCTTCCTGCTCGTGCCAAGCTACCACTGGGTATGAACAGGGGTTATTTTAGGATTGTAACCCCCTTACCCTGACTAGAAGCAAGGGTCCCTATTTGGACAAAGGTGCAAACCATTGCCAACTAGAGACCCCCAGTTCTAACATTGGTGGTCAGCGGTGAAGATTCTGGACTTGCATTTGTGATTCATATACAGTGATTGGTGTACACTACTGTGATTACAGACCAAACGCAACCACATACATTTTGGTATAATTTATTTCTCTTGGAACTGTTATCTTTTGCGAAGGACTGCCAATTCTTATTGCATTGAGCAAAGCAGCATCCAACACATCTATGGATCTAGAGTTTGAGGAAGAGAGGGTGGATACCTACACTGTGAAACAGCTGAAATACTTCTGTAGAAAATTTAAAAAGTAGCTACTCCAAGCCTTACCATGAAGGATGAGTTCCAAAAGGCGCAGAGGGCCTGGTTGGAAGCTAAAAATGCATCTGAGCATGTGGAAGAGGCTGAGAATACATATGGGCAGCTAGATGGGCCATTGGCTCCAGCCAGGGAGAGAGTACCTTCCCCGTCAGGCAGCAGTGTTTCTTCCAAGGGCCTATCCCCAGGAGAGCTGGAGGACAGGGAGAGGAATAGAGTGCATAAAATGGAGCTGATCAAGCTCAAGTTGGCGGGTCTAAAGGACCTAGAGAATAAGAAGCTGGAGGTTGAAAATAACAAGTTAGCATTGGAAAGAGAGAGAATGAGATTAGAACATGTGAGAATGTTGAGGGAGTTGGAGATCAAAGCTAAAAGCTTAGAAATGAATCCCTCTGGTGGCAGTGCACCATCTGTGCCTGCAGAAGGAAGAGTATATTTCCCTAAATATGTCATTAAGGATTTTCAGAAGCATGAAGATATTGGGCAGTGGTTTGCAGCCTATGAGATGGCAATGTTGGCCCACCGGGTCCCTGAGAAGGACTGGGGAGCAGGATTGTAGGCCGCTTTGTTAGTGATGGGAGGGATACTTTGTTAGACCTGCCCAGTGAGAATAGGATGCTTTATGCCCACATGAAGGAAGCCCTGATGACCAGGTATGGTTTGACCCCAGAGCTCTATAGACAGAGGTTCAGGAATTGTAAGAAGCTGGAGGCAACTACCTAGGTAGAATATGTATCTTTCTTTTGCAGAGCTATGGATGGTTGGGTGAAGGGTAGCAAAGTGAATACTTTTGAGGAGCTCTATGATTTGTTTGCATGGGTGCACTTGTCTGGTAATTGTTTTCCAGAGATACGCCTGCACCTTATTGATAGCAAGCTAACCAACCCTAGGAAGCTTGCTGAGGAGGCAACCGCTGGGTGAGTACCCGGGTCCACAAGGATCATGTGGGAGACTCCGCCAAGGGTGGACAGGGTCCCCAGCAGAAGTGTGGGGGGGGGACAAGGGTAAACAGAGGGAGCTCCAGAAAGGGCTCCAAAGTAAACCAAGGAAACAAAGGTAAGGGTTCCCAGCCTCCCCCTGAGAAGAAGTCAGAGCCCCCCATAGGAAAACCCTTGTTGGGAATTAGTTGGCTTTACCTTTCTGCTTTTTTCCTCTTCAGTCCTCTCTCTATGGGCATCCATCACAGAACAACAGGTCAGCTGGTGTAGCACCTTAGAATCAACTTGCTTCATAAAGAAGCCTGTAGCTGTTGTTCCCTGCTTGGTTTCTTTAGCCAGTCTTTTTACCAGCAAGTGTGGGTTCCTTTCCCTTCTGGTTGCTCGAGTTGTTGTGGGGACCTTTGGATTCCTTCCACATTGGTGTGTCGGTGACTGCAGGATTGCGGTCATCGCGCAGCTGAGTTCGGGGCTGTTGTCCTGTTTGTTGCGGAACTGTGTGTGCTGGAGCCTTGGTGGATTCCCGACATGAAACTTCCTGGACTTTAGTAAGCTATCACCCTCATTATGTGTGTTTTGGGTGTATTCACGGACTTGGCGTCCTAGTAGCGTTTTTTGCACTTACTTTTTGATGTGGCCACAGTTTATCGTGTTTTGCCACTTCGAAGGAGCTATTTTTGGACAAAAAGTTGTTTTAGTTTTTTTTTAATGTCTTTTGAGTTTTTCCCCTGCATATCTTGGTGGGAGTGTATTTACTCTTCTGATACAGACATTACTCATATCTGCCTTCATATGACACGACTGGGAAGCGGCAAATCACAGATATAATACCGGTAAGGAGGGTTACGGTGCTGTTCACGCAAACAACTGTTGATGTATGTCCATAGGGAGATTGACAAGTACAGTGTGATACTCTAATACATATATTGCTGTTTGTCTATCAATACAGGTACAGAGGTACAGAGGTCACTAATCACTTGTGAGGATTGAACAGGTGGAACTCAGACGAGGCGTATTATGTCTTCCCTTCCCTTCTTCTGAAGCGAGCCCAGCTGGTGTTGGCCGGCCTACATTAGAGGGGGATGAGCCACTGAAAGCTTGAGCCAGACTCATGCCAAATGTTTGGCTCTGATTCATCTTGAGGTTCTCTTGGAGCCCCAGGCCCAAAACAAGCCGAATGTTCTCAGGAGGCCGTGTGATTTAATGGCTACAAATGCTAACCATGCAACATGGAGAACAAAGTTTGACTCCCTGCCTCAGTTCCTTATCCTGTAAATTTGGCAAATCTCCCTGTGTCATAAAAAATGCGTGAAGTAGTCTGTGTATGTTGTGAAGTGCTCCTATGCTGTGGATAAGTTGAGCGCTATGTGAAACTGCCAATAATAAAATGTGCTAATCTTTTCTTTCAAGAGTTAAGAACAAAGAATTAACCTTTGATGCCAGATAAAGAAACCCACCTAGTGACTGAATTGCACAGTGTGAAACTGGAAAAGCTAGGACCAATCCCGTCTTCCCTGCGTGATCCTAGGCTAATACTTTGTGACCGAGCCTCCTTTTTAGGTCTCGCCTGAGCCAATGTGCTTAGCTCCGGGACACCCCGTTCGGGTAGCTGTTCGCTATATCAAAATACAGTAAATAAAAATAAATTGCTCCGGCGAGACTATAGTAAGGGGAAAAGAAAACTCTACCAAAACAGCGGATTAGCCACAGTTCATGTGAGACAGGCGCGTGGACAACGCCAGCCACGTCACTCACCCCCCACACCCCAATCACACTTCAAAGACTGCCGCTCCCCCGCCCCCACATCAGACTTCAAAGGAATGTGCTCCCGCTCCCGCTCACCCGGCCCCCACCACACCAATGCCGCGATAGCTTGTTTTCCTAACCGTCTCTCTCCCGAACTGGCTCCTTTAGCCTTCTTCCAAAAAACCTAACTGTGCTTTCAAAGCATAAGCTCCCCAGCTCTACTTCGACTCCATCACCCTACTCCTCCTTCCTCCAGTCCTCCCACTCCAGACTTCGACAACATTGTAAAATTACTGAAAAGTAACAGGGCAGCACTAGATAAAACACAAAAATGACTTTGCAACATGGCCCAAGTCACCTAATAGATTAAATAAAAACATACATGGAAAGATGCCACACCTAACCATGTCGAAGACCGTTTAACAATCTTGCAGCTTAACTTAAAACTGATTTACACAAAAAAAAGAAAAGAACAAAGGAGAATTTGGACCAGTTAGGGAATAGGAGGAACTATCGCCTTAATGTTGGTTGTACCAAATGAAATTTATTCAAGTACAACTTTTTGCCCGGAGACAGGTTTTGCAGACAGAAATCTGGAAATGGTAGTCCGGTGGAAGCATCTGCACATTTAAGCTGATCTTTTGGGGGTGGGGGGGACATACAACTAGATCATCCTGTAATCCTCCCAAAACATACTGGCAGCAGTGCTTTAGTTCCTGCTGCACACTGCTACATTACTCACACTGCTGCATGCTGCACACTGCCGCACGCCTCACATTGCCGCACGCCTCACGTTGCCGCACGCCTCACACTGCTGCAGGCATCACACTGCTGCACGCCTCACACTGAGGCACGCCTCGCACTGCTGCATGCTGCACACTGCTGCACGACACACTGCTGCACGCCTCACACTGCTGCACGCCTCACACTGCTGCAAACCTCACACTGCTGCACACTGCTACATTACTCACACTGCTGCATGCTGCACACTGAGCATTGCCTCACACTGCTGCACGCCTCACACTGCCGCTTGCTGCACACTGCTGCATGCTGCACACTGCTGCACAACATACTGCTGCACGACACACTGCTGCATGACACACTGCTGCACGCATCACACTGCTGCAGGCCTCACACTGCTGCACGCCACACACTGCTGCATGCCTCACACTGCTGCATGCTGCTGCACGACACACTGCTGCACGCCACACACTGCTGCACGCCTCACACTGCTGCACACCTCACACTGCTGCACGCCTCACACTGCTGCATGCTGCACACTACTGCATTACTCACACTGCTGTATGCTGCATACGGATGCACGCTTCACACTGCTGCACGCCTCACACTGCTGCACGCCTCACACTGCAGCACGCCTCACACTGCTGCACTCCTCACACTGCTGCACGCTGCACACTGCTGCATTACTCACACTGCTGCATGCTGCACACTGCTGCATGGCACACTGCTGCACGCCTCACACTGCTGCACGCCTCACACTGCTGCATGCCTCACACTGCTGCATTACTCACATTGCTGCATGCTGCACACTGCCGCACGCCTCACACTGCTGCACGCCTCACACTGCTGCACGCCTCACACTGCTGCACGCCTCACAATGCTGCACACCTCACACTCCTGCACGCTGCACACTGCTGCATTACTCATACTGCTGCATGCTGCACACTGCTGCACGACACACACTGCCGCATGCCACACACTGCTGCATGCCTCACACTGCTGCAAGCCTCACACTGCTGCATACCTCACAGTGCTGCACGCCACACTGCTGCACACCACCGTGCTGCATGCCACACTGCTGCACGCTTCACACTGCTGCACGCCTCACGCTGCTGCACGCCTCACGCCTCACGCTGCTGCACACCTCACACTGCTGCATTACTCACACTGCTGCATGCTGCACACTGCTGCATGCCACACACTGCTGCACGCCTCACACTGCTGCATGCCACACTGCTGCACGCCTCACACTACTGCACGCCTCACACTGCTGAACACTGCTACATTACTCACACTGCTGCATGCTTCACACTGCTGCATGCCTCACACTGCTGCATGCCTCACACTGCTGCATGCCTCACACTGCTGCACGCCTCACACTGCTGCACGCCACACACTGCTGCACGCCTCACACTGCTGCACGCCTCACACTGCTGCACGCCTCACACTGCTGCATTACTCATACTGCTGCACGCCTCACACTGCTGCATGCTGCACACTGCTGCATTACTCACACTGCTGCATGCTGCACACTGCAGCACGACTCACACTGCTGCACACTGCTGCACGACTCACACTGCTGCACGCTGCACACTGCTGCATTACTCACACTGCTGCACGCCACACACTGCTGCACGCCACACACTGCTGCACACCACACACTGCTGCATGACACATACTGCTGCACGCCTCACACTGCTGCACGCCACACAACACCACCACATCACTCAGGAACACCACCACATCCCTCTAGGACACCACCACATCACTCTAGGACACCACCACATCACTGTAGGACACCACCACATCACTAGGACACCACCACATCACTCTAGAACACCACCACATCACTCTAGGACACCACCACATCACTCAGGGCCACCACCACATCACTCAGGGCCACCACCACAGCACTCAGGAACACCACCACATCACTCAGGAACACCACCACATCACTCAGGGACACCACCACATCACTCTGGGACACCACCACATCACTCTGGGACACCACCACACCACTCAGCCCAACCATATCACCACTCAGCACCACAACAGCATCACTCAGCACCACAACAGCACTGTCCTTGCTTGCTACCAACAAGCATTGCCATAGCCAATAGTACTCGCATTAGGAAAGTGTAAGCTATTGGCTTTGTGAATAACAATGCTATTTATATATTTTCAAAGCCAACACATATTTAAAAAAATTGTCATTTACAATACCAATAGCTCACACTTTCCAAATGCGAGACCTATTGCATTGCAAATGCTTGTTGTTCATAGTCACATATCAGAGCACCTTTAGATAACCGAATACAAAAATTCTCTTGCGTTTGATTTCATAAACTATAATGTTGCTCTTCATATAAGATTAACGTAGGCCACGTGTGGGGAACACATGACAACTGACTTGCCTCTTAGATCACTAATAGCATTGTTATCATGGCAGTGGCTGGAATGTTTCACATTTTTCGTTTAACAACTATCACTTTTCATAAATACTTCTCCATGCCGCAAAATAATCGATGACGCTTTCGCCGTTAAATAAATATGTTTTTAATTTTGAAGACACTGATGGTTGTTGCATACTTTACATCAAAATACTTTCAGAGCTCAGGTCTTGCACAGTCGTTTAGAGCCAAAGCCGACCTAGGTTCAGCTCCAGCTTGGCTGTCTCAGTTATTTGTTGCCTCACCCACCCCTAGCCCTCATAGTAGCTGATAGAGAAATTGGTGTCCGATGATCAGTTGATGGATTGGAAAGGCACCATGGCTGCTTTGACCACTGTTAATCCTCTTCAGGTGCTATCAAGTTCTGTCACCCCTCCCTGCCTGATGTGCAGCAGTTAGGCGCTATTTGTGAAGGACTCTGCCTCTAGATCATAGGCCGTTTAGGAGCTGTTGAGTCCATCATATGTGTGCCCCTTTAGGGCTACAGTGTTCTCATCTAACTCCACCAGTTAGGATGAAAGGTGGAGTACAACAACTGATTGTGCCGGATTCTTATCTCATTTTATCTTATCTTACCACTTCTAAGAATCCTCAGCTGACTGGATCTTTTTATCTGCTGAGAAGTGTAAAGGGGAGAAAACCAATACATTAACTACCATCCGTATGGACTAATCAATTTAGACTCGGAAAGGACCACTGACTCCGACTTACAAGTTAAGGGTTTTAATATAAAGCCATAAATAACTGAACATACAAAGTTAATTCTACGCACCAGTCTGATCCGGTGTAGCATAAAAAGAATAAACAATTCTAAAACGATTAAACAAGCAACAACTGCTCCAATATCCAAATCAGTCTTCATCAGTTGCTACGGAAAAAAATAATAATCAGTTAACTCTGTCTCTACACTAACACTAAGGTGACATCCCTACTTAACTATTTTCCTCAGGAATGATCAAGAAAAGGTGTCAGCTCGAGAAGACTTCCTAAGAAGTACACTCACGTTGCAAGGGTCAGTAGCCGAACGAAGTCTTCCTTCTAAGAATCGATCCCTTCTTCTACCCTCCTAACGGCTCTCTGCTCTCTCCTCCCTCAGGGCACTATCCCTAATACAAAATGATCATTTAGTAGAACATGCCTCTGGAACACCTCCTCTGGCCAGGCACCTCTCGTAGGTAACTTCCCACTGAAACTTGTACCCCGTCCAGCAACGGTTGGTATGTCCTTGGGTCCCAAGCTCTTTTAGCGAACTCCCAATTATCAGCGTTCCGAGATACACTCTTTCAGGTCTCCTCCATACCTAACTCCTAAAAGAAAGAGCATTGCATTGGAAAGCATGTGAACGAAGCAACCTTGCACGCACAAGAAATCTGCTGACTGTCTTCAACTGAGAGCTCTTCCAGGGAAACACATTTCGGCCTACACAATTCAGCTAGCAGAAGAAATCACAAATAGGCCTTTCATAGCAAAACGTAAACATTCATTTAGGCCTTTAAACATCCAGAACTACACGCATTAATAAACAGTGCATCTATATGCATTACTTTTCTTCACCTGAAGGCACATTTAGTCATTTCTACAAGTGCACACTTTATGATGCACGTTTAAATCTAATTCAGTACATTACACATGAACTCATTTGTTATGCATTTGCAACAATCAGTTGCATTTAAATGTCGTTTTACTTTTTCAACTAACACAAACAAATTTTCTAACATTACTCTAACATTGTTTATTATTACGTCCACATTTCTAATGATCAATCCTTAGTTCAACACAAAAATATATGCGGGTGCAGACTATCCATGATTATGATGCACCCCTACAATATTCAGAATATCATGACGCTCTATCACAACCAATGGTTTGGGAGTGGCCCAAATAGTCTAGTCAGAGACGCTGAAAAGCAGAGCGGTCTCTCAAAATATCGAGACATGCGTTACCCAATGCCAGCTAAGTGACCGGCCCCAAGGACTCATATTAAGGTGTTTTTAGAATGTAAACGGGTAAAATAGTTCAAGGCACTGCTCCCACATAGATGTTTGTAAACAATTTCACAGCAGTAAAGAGTGCGCTTTTCATCCTTCTGAAGTCAATGAAGTCAATGAAGTTGAGTTTCTGGTAAATATTACATGTGTTATGACAGAGCTCAGATACCCAGGGAGTTACTACTCTTTTTTACTTTAAAACAGGTGCTGGAGAGCGCACACACAATCCCAGGGGAACCTTTTTCACTGATCTTTTTTCCGTGCAGTTTGATAAAGTGTGAATTCAACCCAAAGGTACTGGAGTTCTTTACATGAGCACCAGTTACATTGCACAAGGTCACATTCATTTTAAGGACTTGCGTGCAGACACCGCTTGTGCTATCGCTGCAATGGATATTGCATACTGTAAGAGGCTTGGAGCTTGACTATTGCTTACCTACTATTCATTGACTCAGTTGTTGTTAGGCCTGTCAGCCTTAGGGTGGTCTCCCCCAAATGTTTTGCCTCAGTCCTCCATTTCTTCTGATTTCATTTTTGTTGGTCTTGAAATGCTGTGCACTTTACCACTACTATCCAGTGCTAAAGAGAGTGTGCTCACTCCCTTAAACCCCCAACTGGCACATTTTCATTTACATATAGTTCCCTAGTGAAGTGGTCCAACATGTACCCAGGGCCTGTAAATGAAATGCTACTAGTTGGCATGCAGCACTAATGGTGACACCCACTTAAGTAGCCTGTCAAACAAGTCTCAGGCCTGCCATTGCAGCCTGAAAGTGCAGTTTTTGACTGCCATTTGACCTGGAAAAATGAACCTCTTGCAAGGCTTAAAGCTTCCTATATAATGCATATAAGTCATCCCTAGGGCTCCATAGAGCAGGGTGCAGTGTATTTAAAAAGTATATACTTTTAATTTTTACATGTCCTGGTAGCGGAAAACTCTTTCACTACTGCAATGCCTACCTCTCCCTTAGAATAACATACTTGCACATCACAAAGGCTCTGCCTTAGTGCACTCACAAAGAATTTCACGCTAGTCTTCTGTGCCCACAGACAAGTTGGGGCCAGGGCAGGGAGGCAGGAAATTCCAAACACCTCTGGGGGTAGAAACCTCCAGAACCTTCTCCTACTTCAAAGCTGGCATCAGGTGTTTAACCTTTTCCTTGCTGATGACGGAACCGCTCCGCCATCAGCCGCGGTGGCGCTGTGCTGATGACGGAGCGGTTCCGTCATGGCCCGCCCGATGCGCCTGCGAGGCGCTGATTTCGTGCCTGCGTGGTGCGTTTTATTGAGCGGGCGGGGCCATGACGGAACCGCTCCGTCATGAGCCAGCTCAACCGAGGCTGGTGACGGGGCGGTTCCGTCACCAGCATGGGCGCTCGCCCCCCGCCCCCTTAGCGCTGCAGCGGAATAGCCGCCGCAGCAGCGAAGGTGATATATTGTACCCTCAGACTCAACTCTTCTGTACACCTCTGGACCTATGAAAAACTCAGAAGAAGGACTGCCACTCTGCTACCCTTCAGCTAAGTGGATATGCAGACTGGATATGCATTGTGAACCCAGGACCACCAGAGTGACTCCAAACACTAGTTGGCAGGCATTCTTAGAGCCTCAGGGACAGAAAACGCTCCAGCCACCTTAAACTCTGAATCCGTCTGCTGTGAGTCATTCTCACCAAGTGGTGCCACCCCAAAATGGATCCTTAAAAGTGGGACTAAAGGAGCTCTGCCAGCCCAGGTGTGGTCTCTTGGGCAGAACTCACAGAGAGTGACTCATCTCCCAACAGCTGCGCATTAGAACAGCTGTTGGAGAAGTGTGGCTCACTGGTTAGAGGAGGCATACCCTGAAGCAGAGGTCAGACCCGGGACCAGGGTTCAATTCCCGACGCGGCAGGGTCTTGAGCCCAAATGTCCACGGACTCGATAATTCTCGCTTCGGTGCCTACTCGAATCACGGGTTCACACTCTGCAACTCTGGGCAATAGCTTGCTTAATCTCCACTACGGCCCCCCCGCGGCGGGATGCCTGGCTTACACCTTGGGGATGCCCAGTACGGGTTATCTCACAGGGGAAAAGCCAGGACGGGTTCCCAAAGCAAGCGCCTTGAGACCTTGCGGTGATAAGGCGCTATATAAGAACCTTTGACATGACATGACATGTTGCGCGACACATTTCCGACTCAGGACTTCACATAGCAATACTTCGTCAGCGATATCGCTTGACGACAACACAGGACTTTTCTTCACAAGCCACATTGATGACTCCATCCGAATTACTGCTGTGTGATGCACTTTGACGCAGGACCTCGCATTGCAACCCTCAACACCTTAGAATGGCTGCTGCACGATACATCCTCAGCGCGGGCTCTCGCATTGCAAGCAGGATTTTAGGGTACATTGTTCAGCGGGCTTGATTTGGCCCCTGTATCTGGCCCATGCTCCATCGATGTTAGCCTGAACTTGTGACTGTGTCCCAGTCCGGCACAACCAGATAACAACATTTGATGCTTTGTGCTACTAAGCTCTTAAATCTTTAAATTGCATATCTCTGGTTCTACTGATTTGATTTAATGTGTTACATTTTTCTCTAATTTTAAATTGTTGTGGGATTTTTTTGTTTTGTTTTCACTTTATTACTGTTTGAAGTGTTGCATAATTACTTAACACATTGCTTTTAAGTTAAGCCCGACTGCTTTTGTGTCAAGCTACCAGAGGGTTAAGCATAGGTTAATTTGGGATTTGCTTGTGTTTCAACCTGACAAAAATGTTGGTTGTTGCTTGAGTAGGGTCACCTCCCCACAGCCAGTAACCCAATTTTCTACCGTTGTCACTCTTGTTTCCTGCTTCCAGTTGGCCAGTACTTGCTGATGTCACTTCATGTTCAACAGTTTGGAGCAGCGACCAAGTACTGCTTGATTTTACATTTATTAGTGCCCTTCCGCAGTCCCTCTGCTGCTTGCTTTGCTACAGGAAATATTTTATTTATTCTTCCCCCATTGCTACTTCCCCTCCCACCACTGTTGCTTTATCTCATCCACTTCCCTTGTTGGTTTTGCTTAACCCATTCCACCCACACACCCCTGTTGTATGTGCTGCCTTCCTAATAACCAAGCATTTGCAATGCAATAGGTCTCGCATTTGCAAGAGTTAAAGCTATTGGCATTGTAAATGACAATGCCTATTATTTATCTGTTTTCCTAATTAACACATAATTAAAAGGCACTGTAATTTACAATGCCAGTAGCTCAAACTCTTTTAAATGCGAAACCTATTCAAAGAAGGGCCAGTCCTCATGGGAGGTTACAAATGAAGACAAGGAGGGACTAACAAGCCTATTAATGAATCAGAACCCAGTATTTACAAAGGGCAATGACACAAGCCAATGACAAATATGGGCGGAGAGTCGGTGGGGCTTCAATTCCATACTCCAATACAGCATGCCTTAGAGCTGCACATGCACGGCCCTGGATCAACCTAAAAAGTGCTATGAAGCGGTCAGCACTGGCCCTCTCATTAATACCATCCTGTTTGCTCCCATGTTTGCTATCTTGCCCATTCCCTCCCATTGTCCTTCTTCTGAACCCCCAACTTCCAGAAGGAAAAAGGGCTACAATGCAACCAGCGCTAGCTGCATCAAAGCTTTTTTCTAACTTTGCATTTAACCATGCTGCACAGCCACGCTGTTGTACAACATGGCTGAAAGACATTGCCAATAGCTCTTGTTTAGGCGAGACCTAAAAGCTTTGCCAAGACTTATTTTTGTAGGCACAGAGAGATTGAGGGGCGTATTTATCAGCATGTGGCACAGCTGAGCAAGTCACCTGGCTGTGCTTCATGACAGGTAAAGGGCATGAATGTACTGTATTTGAAAGAATACGATGCATTCTTGTCCTTGTCCCAGTGCTCGCGCTGTTTTGACTGCCTAGCGTCAATGCAGGCACCCTCGCACATTGGTGGAAGTGCCTGTGCTGCATGCAGGATTGTTTTTGTACAGGAAGGAGCAAATTTCATGGAAAGCCTCCCTGGCGTCGAGTAAGGTAATGCAGCAATGTGTGCTCCGTTAGTTTACTCGAGATTTATTAAGCCACGCAGGCCCGGCCTTAAGGTTATGCCAACAGCAGCACCATTCTCATCTTGCTCCAGCCTTGTCCCTACCTGTTCTTTTCTGTCTGATTTGACAGTTTAAAGTTGTTTTAGTCATTCATTATCATATGGCGGGCAATGTTTCTAACAATCCTTTTGCTCCATTCCTTGCCCTCCCTTCATCCTATGAACCATGCTGACATACATCAACAAAACCATCATCAGCACGAGGTGGCTAATCTATTGGTGATTTATGTGAGCTGGGGGGAGGTCTGGGGATGTTTGTGGTCAGGGCCCAGGCCCTGCTCATCCAGGTACTGACCAGTGAACACAAAAGGGACTCCCTGCTGCCTCATTTAATTCACTACTATTAGCAAGGGCACCACATTTCTCTCCTTCCATGCCCAGAGCACAATCTTAGCAAAGGCCGACTGTGACGCTCACAAGGTGGCCTTGAGTGGTTTCATAAATCACATTTTTAAGTTGCGTCGCTCAGCGATAAGGAGGTAAACTAGTCTGTTTGTCTGCTTTATTGACCTCAAATCGGCATTCGATCGAGTGCTGCTCGAATGCCTTTGGTCAAAACTGAAAGAACAGTGCAAGCCATGGAAAATGCTCAATGCAATCATTGCTTTACACAATGAAATATTGGGAGATGCCAGCAGAATCACTTCAAAAATGAACACCAAAGACAGCCTGAAACAAGGTTGCGTGCTGGCCCCGCGTTTGTTCAACTTATATTTAACAGACATGAACAACTACCTGACAAATGCTAATAGCCACACACCAATTATAGGAAATGAAAAATCATATGCTTGCAATATGCCAATGACATCATCATCCTAAGGCAAACACACAAATCAGCTTGCAAAGAGTAATCAACTCACTAGTAAGTTATAACAAGCACCCACTGTCATTCTGTCTGTGGCGATTCTCTCCTATAGAATGACAATGGGCCATGCTGCAGTTCCCGCCTGTGGTGCATCTGTGCCTGCATCGGCCTAGGTAGGGCACGGCAGGATTGCATATCCCTTTTAAGACACGCAAGCTTGTTATTTAGCTTTTTATTATTTAAACTGTTCTTGCTAACCTACCTAATAGTAGTGTACTGTCTGGTGTTCAGAAGGATGAATGAATAACAAACTAATTTCAACTTATGTGCCACTGAAACAGGGGCCATGCTTTGGGGTCAGGGTGCGCGCTTTACTTGGAAATGCAGGGCTGATGACAAAGACTTCTGAGTTCCTTGCCTGCCTGCAATTATAAGGCCATCATAAAAATACCAATTTAACTCTGGTGAATAATGTGTCTCCATAAGCAATAACTGAGCTTTGACTAATCCCAGTTTTGACTCATCATAAAGCATAGCAGAGGGACAATGCGCCTCTTGCAAAGCACAAAGTGTAACATGCTGCTCAAAAAATTGTTTTTATGTAGCTGGTTCAATGGGTTCTTTTGGAAAATATTAAAGATGTATTAGTAAGGACAACCCCCCAACCACAATGTTATGTTTTGAACCCTGAGTTTGTATTCATCCAGGCCAAGCGCTCTTAACATATTATCAGGGCAACTGGAACTAAGCACTTCTGCGGCTGCAGTTTTTTTATCAAAATTATTGATTTGCCACATTGGCCACATAACCCATTCTCTGTTTCATAATCAGCAGATTTTAGCAGATAAAAATTGATTCTAGCCCAAATGGATCTAAAGTTTCTAAAAAAGTGGCGATATGTGTTTATGCGCAGTGAAAGCCCTTCACAAAGTTTAACTGGTCATCTTTCGATTGTTTATTTATGTATTTAGTTGTTCAGCTAGTACTGATAAGGGGAAATCTTTGCTTAGATAGTATTAACTTGTATTAAAATGAAAAAGAGAATGAAGTAATACTGCAAAATATGTGCGTATTATGCTGCATAATTTGCCTTTACTTGCTGTATAATTCAGTCAAACCTGCTGAATATTTCTAGTGGCCCTGCATATAATGCCTACCAGTATGAATGACATGTAACTCCTACACCTTGCAGCCCTCATCGGCTTAAGTAACATTGGCTTACACACATACAAATCATTGTCTCTGAATAATATGTGAGTGATGTGAAGTGCTCTTGACACTATATTGAGATGAGTAGTACCATAAAAGACATGAAATACACCTAGGAGAGAGTGTATGGAGAAATGAGGGGCACTCTTTAATGGTGGTACTGAGGGAATCTTTGGCGAAGGAGGTGGGGGGGGGGGGGACAAACAATGATTGCCACACCGGGTGCAACCAGCAGCAAAGCTGGTCCTGCCAGGGGAATGGTTATTATTCCTGTAGCCTACGCAGTGCCCCAGGCCCTAAGACAAAAGCACTTCAGGAGCTGATGTGAGATGGACTCGCAGGAACGCACAGTCTATAAACAGAGGAATTAAATTTTATTGTAATCCCTGTTTCTGTACAGTTTTTATTTCAATATTTCTAGTTAATGGAGAACAAATAGCATAATTAGAAAAGTCTAACATAACAGGACTGGTGTGCACAAATCCCAAAACATTCTAGTGCCGCACTCTAAACTGTCAGGCAAATGCCTCGTGCGGCAACCTTGGATGGATTTTCCCTCATTATTTGAAAAATAGCCTTTTCTTAACAAATAGTCAATTTCTGTCTGTATGTATATTTTATTTCTAAAGCATCACCTTATTCAAAAGGCAGCAGAATGGTTCAAAAGGTCCAAGACAAGATTTATGTCTGGATGCCTGCGCCAAATCACTGAGGAACATATTTACTAATAATTCATGTAACATAGCACAGCAAATGAAGCTGCTGCACTCCGTGAAGCATAAAGAGCAGAACAGCACCATATTTTCCAAGATATGGGACAGTTCTGCTCTCTCCTAGATCTGTTGCACTTGTGGCTGCCTAGCGCCAAAACATTGTGATCAGGTTAATTGTTTGAGCAGGAAGAGAAAACTATCCTTTGAGGCCAGTTCCTATTTGCATGTGTGCAAAGAGGAAGTAACAAGGAGAAATAAAGATATTTCTCCTCATTACAGCAGCTTCGGATAGGCACAGACTTTCATAGTAAACCCATCTGTACAAGTAAATATGGGTTTACCTCAAAATACATGGGTGGATGCACAGGAACGCCCATGTGTCGCCCATATAACACACAGAAGGTAATGCAAGGCAGTGTAGCTTTTTTTGTTTTTTTTGCAAAGCCACGCCAATCAGGATTGGCAGCAGTGGGTGCTAGAAGAGCTTCCTTAAGCTAGTTATCTGTCACATTCTTGAGGTCTGAAAACAAACTTACCATAAAGTGCTTCCAAGAAACACTTATTTGTGAGGATGGTGGAGATAGAGCAAGAGGGATCACAACAGGGCACACCAGGTTTCGCTCTCTTTCATAGCTGCCAGGTGTCTCCATGCCATGGTGGTGACATTCTGTCATTCTTTTTTTAAACTAACGGAGCATTGCAAGGCTTCAGGGCCAAAGAGAACAGCTTAAGGCGACCTACCCTTGGGTTACTTTAGGTCGTGCAGAAGCACTCCCTGCAATCACCTTCTTAACCCCTTCGACGCTCATGACGAGCTGGGCTCGTCATGGCGTAGCCTCCTCGCACGCTCATGACGAGCCCAGCTCGTCACGTAAAGTGCGCTTTTTAAAAACCCAGCGTACGGGCGGAATTCCGCCCGCACGCATGCGGTTAAGGGGTAAGTTGATTCAAAGTGCTTTTCTCTTGTTTTTACTGCTTTATCTAGCTTTTTATCCTGTTCTTTTGTATGCCACCTCCTTCCTTTTCTCTTGATTTCACTACTTTCTCCTTGCTCTTTCCCACATTTTATGTATGCCTCCTGTAGGAAGCTGTCTCTGTATATGGTGGTAATACCATGCACAGAGTCCAGTGATCCCAAAAGTGTACAGGGCTCAATGTACACCCAAAAGTGCTCTATTAGTGGTAGTGTGGGCCAGCAGCCTTAGGCCTAACACATAGGAAGGAGTGTAATACATTTATTGCACAACATTGACCGATAATGGACACTAAACTCAAAAAGGGAATCCACACCAATTTTAGAAAGGTAAGCTTTGTTTGTACTTTTTTTTAAGAACAAGATCATCGCAATAAGGTAAATACGTTTTTTTATCCCAAAATATTTTTCACTTTCAATAGTCGGCACAGTGCAATTTCTGAACAGTTCAATGTTATCTTATGGGGGAAAACAATCATGTACACAACTTATAATTCCAGTCTTCGGGCTCAAAGGTCAGCAAGGAGCAAGGGTCAGGTGAGTACTAACACTGCACCACCAGTGGCACAGAGGCGGCCGGGTGCAAAGGCCAAAATCGGATTTCAGACCAATGTGTTTCAACGGAGACTGGGGGTGCTCAAAGTCACACTACTTGCAGGTACGGAAATCAGCTGCAGGGGCCAGGTTTTGGGGGTCAGGTCAAGCTTTGGGGGGGGGCACAAAGCAGCAACAAACATACCCCACCAGCAGCACAGAGTTGGCCGGGTGCAGAGTGCAAATTCAGCATCTGATTCACAATGCTTTTCAATGAGGTTTCTGCAGGTGTTGCACTGGAGGTTGCAGGAGGAAGACCAACGACAGTAGAGATGGGGGTGGTTATAGGGGCACAGTTGAGTCAGCTCACTAAGGCACAGGGGCTTCGGGTGCAGGGGTGCCTTTGGATGTTGGAGTCTTCTGACTAGAGATTGTCGCAGTCAGGGAAGCCTCTGGATTTAGGCTGTAGGCATCATCGTGAAGTGGACTTGAGGTCAGAATCACTGGGGAGACTTCACTGGACAGGTGAGCTACTTTGACTCAGGCCATGGGCATCAGGTGCAGAGTGGGCAGGAGTTGTGGTTCCAGCTGGATCCGGAGTCCTTGTAGTTGGATTCTTCTGGATAGGATTGCTGTCTTCAGGAGATCTGGTCTTTGTTGAAGAGCAGGCAGTATTCCTCGGGTTTCTGGAAGTCACTGGCCACAAGAGTCTCAACCTAATAGAAAACTTATTTTGACTTGTAATTATGTTGGTTGTCTATTTAATTACTTATATACTATTGCATGACTGATGTGTCTGTAAAACGTACTTTTTGTCCTAAAGTTTTGTCCTGAATTTTGACCTTCTGTCCTGAATTTTGGTCCTGAATTTTGACCCTTTGTCCTGAATTTTTGCACTCACCATCCTGAATTTGCACCCATGCCAGTTGGTCACCCTATTTGTTACCCTGGTACATAATCTACTCCGTAGAGCTGGCCAACACCCATACATTTCAGGGCAAAGTCAAGTCAACCCAAATGCAACAAAAAGACAATTAACTTACCGGATTTCTGTTTTTTTTAGCCCCACCCGGGCATCATGTATAGTTTTAACACGTCACACCTCAAAATAAGAGACTGTAAACCTGGGAACACAGCACATAGACCAATCATAAAAGAGATCACGTCCCTGAGTGTCATAGCATTCTTTTATAATTGATTTTATTTTCGTATAATGCTGCTATTTCCTTCATAATTAGATTTTTTTTTTTAAAAGACCATACTTGTTTATAGAAAGTGTGATTCTATGTTATAGTGGTTGTCTTAATGTTTGTATTTATTCGGGTTATGTACTTTATGGTTAGGAATAACCGAATAAAGTTATTCACAATCAGGCTCATAATCATCTCACATATATTTAATCTAAACAAAGCATTCTCTCTTTTTGCCCCTTGATGGCACTAGTGTTCCATGACATTAAAAAAAAAAACAACCGCGGCTAAAAATACTCAGTTAAAACACGAGGAAACTTAAATTCGCCTGCTATTGACTCGGCAACCAGGATGTTGTCGGCTGGCGGGTGCAGGACGAGCGTTAACGGCGTTATCTACCAAGTTTGGCCGCAGATAATTCTGTTGCCCTTTAACACGACACAGGTGTGCTGATAGCCGCTATTATTTTACTGTCGAGTTATCCAAAGGCTTATTAAAGGCGTGTGTAAGCTACATATATTGTTTTGTAGAGTTTACAAAGCGCTGATGTCTGCCCTTCACCCCAGAAAATGGATTAATAATGCCTTATCTTTCAAAACGTATTACAGTAAATTGGTATTATTACGCCATATTTCCAATCTTCACTCCTTTTCCTGGTGGTTGGAAAGTTAGTGGTCCACGGTGCCATGATCCGGGCCCAGTTCTAGCGGGCTGGGGTGGGGGGGGGGGGGGTGCAAATTGGGCCAGGCCCTCCCAAGGTAGCTTTGTGGCCCTCCCAGGCAGGGGTGAAAAGCAGGGGTACCTGCAATACTCCTATCAAAAAAGGCCCAGTACTCGGCCCGTTTGCGAACGGAAAAAGGCCTTTTGGGAGGTATGGGCCGTATGTATCATTCTAAATTGCGATCACAAACAGCGAAATTCGCAGAATTTTGGCGTTTGCGATCGCAATTGGGTTCAGTGGTATGTACGAAAGAAAAACTGCCTTGCAAAATCATGAATCGCAAAATTTGCGATTCCCTATTTTGCGATTGTATTTAAGGAATCGCAAATTGCTATTCCTTAAATGAAATGTAAGAAGCACAGAAAAAGTGCAATTTGACCATAAAGAATCGCAAATTACCACCAACTTCTAGTTGGTGGTATTTTGCGATTTCACTTAAAAATGCATTTTTCAAATTGTCAAGTGGCGCACATACAATGAGGTACTGGGTTTTTAAGAACCGGTACAGAACCGGTAACCCAGCGGTGCCAGGGGATCAACACACCAGAGACCTCGGGTTCTCCTGAGTCAGACCTACAGAAACTTCAGAGTCTTCCAGGTGAAGTCAAAGATTCGTTTATTGGCTGCAACCAAGGTGAAGTACGATACAAGTATATTCAGGAGACTGCACACTTTCACAAAGTCAGGCTTCTCTTTTTATACCTAATATTCAGCCTTGAGCAATACATTCCTTGGATTCGTGGTATTTCATTTATGGTTACTGTTTACAAAAGAAAAGCAGAGTCATGATGACATGTACATATTTCACGTCGTGCTGCTCATAACAAATCATCCGGCAAGGCTCAACATTTCATCAGATATCGCTGGACCCCTAATAAAAACGGTCACCTCCCCATCATAAAGCAAGTGAAGGAAGGAGTGGAGAAAGATGTGAGCGAGATATGGCAGGTGTGCGTGCTGAAATGGTTTTATGGCTGGTTGGGCTTAGATGCTATCTTGCTCGGCCACTGGGAGGGAACTGACCTAACGAGCTCGGCCTGGGGCAATGGTTCTAACTTGTACTGGGGTCAGAGAGAAGTCGATTAAGGAGTATGTGTCCTTGTGGAATCAAATTCAACTGGATTAAGGCCTATGTAGAGGGCAACATGCAGCTAAGGGTTTAGAAGGTAAATGACGATTACGAGGTGAAATCGTCACTCGAATATGGCGAAAAATACATGTACTTGATGTACTCGTCATTCTCGGTCTTTTGATACCAAATTCGTCCTATTTCGACGAAGTTTTTATTCTCGAGTCCGGTACTATTATATGAATCCAGATTTTTTTCAGAACCACAGACCCTCCTTTTGCCCTTACATAGGCAATTAATCTATCCTCATGTTAATCTGAGTCCAGATCTATATTCCTAAAGTCATTGAGATGTTGCTGCAACATCATTCTAGTGCTGAGCTCATGTCTTGACACAGGCTTCCTTACACATGATGTAGCACAGAGGCCACATATTGCAGGAGCACACTGTATGCATAGACAGAACAGGAAAAGAATGGCTAAGACCATCCCAATGACCATCAGAATTTTCCATCCCCAGGCAGATATCAGTCCCCAGAACCATCCCATTAATGACCAATCTCCTTTATCCACATGAATATATTCGGAAATCTTATGTAGTTTGGAGATGGCCCCGTACACTGTTGGAGCATTATCTGGAATAAAAATGCAACAACTGGACTGGATCAATTTGCATACTCCACCCCGGTCCGCAAGTATTACATCCAAAGCGACCCGGTTCTGAAGGGTCATCAGTCGATCCGACTGGAGCTCAGCAGTCAGGTTACTAAGGGCACCAGCAGTTTCAATCACGGTGGATTCAACTACCCTTGTCAATTGCCTTATGTTTCTGCTGTTAACCATGGCTCCCCAGAACGGCAGAACACCCATTGCAAAGTCACCAAATTCTTGACCCGCAGTGTCTTCTTTACTCAAAACACCTCGAACTACCCTTGTCCGATGGTAATCCGCCGCTGCTGTGTAGGTGGGAGGTAACAGGAATGAAACAAAACATGAGCCCGAGAAGTCAGGGGGCAACCATGTATAGGCTCTATCATGGCAGATAAAATAAGTACCCTTTGCGGCTAAAAAGGCAGGGGAAGTCTGAGATCCAAAAACATACGTTTCTGTACAGACACTCTTCCCTAGCTGAGCTCTGGGATTCTTACCAATACCTTGCAGACACAGGTGACCTTGATGGGGTACGATCCAGATTGGGGACGATCTCTTGGCTTGCTGTTTCTCACTTACTGTAGTGCCATATCCGGTCACATTCCAACCTACATATGCAAGTATCTCATCATCCGGGGTATCTTCATAAGAAGTTACTACCTTGATCATGTCAACTATACCCTTGACTAGGGCGCTAGTCTTGAGGTTGTCTTTTACCGAACGTAGGGGTTGGATTTCTCGTGCATATATGAACATTGTCCTATATGCCCATACTGACCCATTGCGACTAAATGGTAGGACCAAATAGGGGATACCTCTATCCGTGGTGTGGGGCATGAGACCACACACCCAACAGTTGGTTGTGTTCATCACAAGTTGGTGTTGGTGTAATAGCTGAACGAAGGAGTTATTAATGAACTCTAATCTCCTATTTGATTCGTGGTCAGGCAAAGAGTGGAAAGAATGAGAGGAAACAGTAGGGGGAGGTATGGGTGATGTAGTGGGCGTGAATGTCACATGAAAAGAGAATAAAACATAGCTTATAAAAAAGACCATTACGCTAAATAGCATAAAAATACACATCATTATAAAAATTCTCTTCCTCATTGTTTCCAAAAGTCTCTGCTTAAAGTTCATTTGTTTGGCAGTTCTCTCCACATCAGGAAACTCCATCCTCTCTAAGGTGCTGCCCGCGGCGGTAGGTTGTTTCTGCTAAATGAAAATGTTTTTATTCTGCGCATACTTTGCCCCATGGGCGTCAAGGCGCCTAACATCAGAAACACAGCTTATCACTCCAGGGAACGTTCAGTTAGAGATAAGACTTCCTAAAGAACCATGTCTTTAGCTCCTTTTTGAACAACTCAATAGATGGCAACCTCTTAAGCTCAATGGGAATCGAATTCCAGAGCTGAGGGGCCACAACTGAAAAGGCCCTAGCTCCCCATCTTGCCAGCCTGACCCGTGGCACGACAAGTTGGAGCAATTCAGCGGATCGAAGGCCTCTAACTGGAACATAGCGAGCGAGCAAGGAACTAATCCCACTCATTGATCCCTCCGCCAATGCTCTGTAGGTCATGCAAAGAATTTTAAAAGAAATTCTGTGCTGCACTGGAAGCCAGTGAAGATCTTTCCTGGCTGTAGTCGCAGAAGCCACCTTAGGAAGGGCCAATACAAAACGTGCAGCCGCGTTCTGCACAATTTGCAGTCGATGCACAAGGCTCTTGTTGGACTCCATGTACAGGGAATTGCAGTAATCCAGCCTGGAGCCAACAAGAGCGACTGCAATTTGTTTCCGAGCTTGGGGAGAAAGATATTCACGGATTCTATTTAGAGTCCTAATCACACCCCAGCAAGTGGCCACGGTCCTGTTTACTTGAAGGGACATAGAGAGTGAGGTGTCAAATATCACACCTAGATTTCTGGCTGATTGGGAGGGAGAGGGGCAGGTGCCAAGAGACGAAGGCCACCACTCGCTCGACCAGACATCCTGGTTCTTTCCAAAAACCAGTACCTCTGTTTTTTCGCCATTGAGCCTCAGGGAATTAACAGTCATCCAGTCTGCCACCAACTGCATGCATACCCTGAAGCTCAAGGCAGATGTCACCACAGAGGAATGAGCCAGAGACACCATGATTTGAGTGTCATCAGCGTAGGATACTACCTCCATCCCCTGCGATCTTATAAGTCTAGCAAGGGGGGCCACGTAGATGTTGAACAGGGTCGGGCTCAAGGCCGACCCTTGTGGCACCCCACATTGCAAAGACTTGGCAGGGGAGAGGTAGTTCCCAAGCATCACTCTCTGCTCTCTTTCTAAAAGAAAAGAGTTCAGAAGACTCAAAGCCGATCCCTCGACCCCTGCCTCCCTAAGCCGAGATGTTAAAATGGCGGGAGACAGGGTATCGAATGCGGCCGAGAGATCAAGTAAGACCAAGACAGTGGATTGGCCAGAGTCCACTTTCCGACGGATCTTGTCGGCCACAAGAGTCAGAGCGGACTCTGTGCTGTGGTGTTTCCTGAAGCCATGCTGTGTGTTATCTAAATATCCGGATTGATCAAGAAAGGCGGACAAATGAGAATTTAGGTGTGTTTCCAATATCTTTGCAGGTGCCGGAAGAAGGGAGATTGGCCTAAAGTTTTTTAAAAGGCCAGGGTCAAGGGATGGTTTTTTGAGGAGAGGCTTTACGATGGCCTTCTTCCATACCGTTGGAAAAGAGCCCTGGGAAATGGATTTGTTCATAACCATGAGCATGGAAGGAAGAAGACTGCTTCTACACTCTTTAAGCTTTTTAAGAGGTAGAGGATCCATAGGAGAAGAAGATTTGATTCTATCCAGCAGGAGATTCAGTTCCTCCAACGACAAGGGGGGGAATTCCGATAGAGATGGAATAGCAGAATCCCTACTGAAAGAATCAAGACTAGACAGCTCCATAGAGATACTCTGATCCAATAGAAGGCGTTCGACATCCAAAGAGGCATGGATATCAAGAATCTTTTTATGGAAAAAAGGATGCTTCCGTCAGTCTAGGGTGGCTCCCTTGGACCAACTGGAACCAGCGACCTATCGTCGTCAGCTGCACCCAAAAGTCTTTAATCAACCGTGACCCTAGCAGCGGAACCCGGATGGCGGTTCGAAAAAAACTAAAATAAGCAAGTTACCTAGATGGGAGAATCTGCACTTTCAAAAATAGGATTTTGGGAAAAAACTTATTTTTTTATTAGTCCACAGGTTTTTCTCTCGGATCATAAAATAAATCATTTTTACTTTAGTCTGTTTTTCTCGGTCGTAAATTGTAGCGTCTTTTCCCGGGTACTGTCTGGTCCGGAAATAGTAGCTCAGGTTCCACAGAGTTCAATTGTTCTGATGGCGGCGTAGTTTCTTGAAAAATGTTCCCACTTTCACAATCACGTTTAGCTTCTTTTATGCGTTCATCAGTTGTGCGCTTTGAGTCAGTGCCTCCTTTTCGGACCCCTTGGTCATGTGGCAGAGGGAAGGGTATCTTCTTACAATGGATCCCGTGGACCCAATTGGCCTTCCCCTCCACTTTAACAGTCGACCTTGTGGACAGGAGGACGAGGTGAGGCCCGGTCCATCTGGGCTGGTCGTTTCTTGTCCTCTGGAAATTCCTGACCAGCACCCAGGAACCGGGGTCAATGGAGTGACCCGGTGTCTCAGAGACCGGAGGCAAGGTGTTGTGGACCTGTTGATATAAAACACGCAATTTAGCCGTCAATTCATACAAATAGTCAAGCAAAATGGGGTGTTGCAGCTCGCTAAACTTCGTGGGCCTAGGCACTCCCCATATGTTGGCTGGCCGACCAAAGATTATTTCATAGGGGCTGAGTTTCATTCGCGAATGCACAGTCATTCTGGTGGATAGGAGTGCTAAGGGTAGAGCGTCAGGCCATTTAAGACCTGTGCTCGCTTGGATTTTGGCCAATTTAAGTTTGAGCGTGCCATTGTAACATTCCACTAATCCAGCTGATTGGGGGTGATTTGCAGCGTGGAACTTCTGCCTAATGCCTAGCCCTTCACACACTCTTTTCATCACACAACCCACAAATTCACTTCCGTTGTCCGACCAGACCATTCTAGGCATTCCGAACCTGGGGAAGAACTCTTTCACAAGGGCTTTCGCTGTGGACAAGGCAGTATTGTCCCTTAGGGGATAGGCTTCTACCCACCTTGAGAAGGCACAAACAACCACGAGCACATATTTTAAGTTGTTGCACCTCTCCATGTGTATGAAATCTAGCTGCAAAACCTCGAACGGATACGTAGGAGGTGCAAAATGACCAGCTGGAGTTGGGGTTCCCCTACCAGGATTGTGCTTCAGACATACCATGCAATTCTTGACAACATTCTCTGCACACTTGGGAATCCCTGAATTCTTCCACACTGGGGCCAACAACTCGCAAATCCCTTTCGCGCTGATATGGGCCATCCCATGAGCCATTGTAACCACTGCAGGCACATATGCATCGGGTAACAACCATCTCTGTTGCTCTGTCGATTCAATCCAACAACCATTTGCATCCATTCTCCCTGTACTTTCTCTCCACATGCTTAACTCTTTCTCCGTGGCCTCAGCTTGGATGGACTTCACACTTTCTATCGTGTCTTCACATATTCCAACATCACCAGTCCATCTTTCTGGGCTCGCAACATACATTCGGCTCATCATATTCTTTGCCGTATCCTTAGCAGTTTCATCAGCAAATGCATTTCCACGACCAACATCATCAATCACTTTCTTGTGTGCACTACATTTTACGATCGCTACTTTCAGGGGCAACGTCAGTGATTCAAGAAGCTCATTCACCAACTGACCATGCTGAATCTTAGCTCCATGCGAAGTCAAGAACCCACGTTCTCTCCACAATCGTCCAAAACTGTGAGCCACTCCAAAAGCATACTGACTGTCGGTATAGACAGTCACTCTCATTCCTTTGGATAACACACATGCTCTCGTTAATGCCACGAGTTCAGCGGCTTGAGCTGAACCATGTGGTATTCGCGCGGTTTCAACGATGGTGTGCAAAGTTGTGACAGCATATGCTGTAGTCACGTTACCATTTGGGAGTTTAAAGCATGAACCATCCACCCATAATGTACCATCACATTCAGCAAGAGGAGTGTCGAATAAATCAACTCTTCCTTTTGTCTCTTCCTCCGTTCTGAGGAAACAATCGTGCTGTTCTGTAGCATCCGATTCCTCAGCAATTGGTAACAATGTGGCTATGTTCAGGGTACTGCACCTTTTGATGTGCACATGGCTCGCTAGTAGCGTCAATTCATAACTGGACAGTCGAGCACTAGTTAAGTGCTGTGTCTTGGTCCTATTTAACAATGTGTCTACTGCATGCGGGACCATCACGATTAGTGTATTATTCATTACTAGACCTGCAGACTGTCGAATAGAAACAGCTGCTGCTGCTGTGGCCCTTAAACAATTTGGCAATGCTCGTGCTACCGGATCCAAAGTTGACGAAAAATAGGCGCATGGCCGCTGTCTATCTCCGTATAACTGAGTCAGCACGGACAATGCACAACCCTTTTTCTCGTGGACATATAATGTGAAAGGTTTACTGTAGTTGGGGTTACCTAACACAGGGGCCGAACATAATGCTGTGCGTAATTCGAGAAAACTTTTCTGACACTCATCAGACCAAGGAATGGGATTGGGTGTATTTGTACACGTTAGTGCCAATAAGGGTTTGGCTAATAACGAAAAATTTGGAATCCACTGTCTACAGTACGATGTAATGCCCAAGAAAGCGCATACTTCTCTCTGCGTTCTTGGCACATTTAATTTTGCTATTGCCTGAATTCTTTCTGGGGTCAGTTTCCTTCCCTCCTTCGATAAGAGATGACCTAAGTAGGTCACTTCTTGTCGGCAATATTGGAGCTTGGAAAGTGACACCTTGTGATGTAGATCACATAGATGACGCAGTAGTGCCAACGTGGCCATTTTACATATTTTCTCAGTATCCGCAGCTATGAGCAAATCGTCCATGTACTGTACGAGAGTGGAACCTTTGGGCAAAACCATTGCGTCGAGCTGACTTTTCAGAGCTTGACTGTATATTGAGGGGCTTTCACAGTAGCCTTGAGGAGCGCGTTTAAAGCGGAAACTGCGACCACCTAAACTAAAGGAAAAAATATCCCTGCTTTCCTCAGCAATCGGGATACTGAAGAAAGCATTCTTCAGGTCAATCACCGAAAACCAGGATGCAGAGGCTGGAATCATAGTCAATAATGTTGTAATGTCGGGGACAACTGGGAATTGTGGCACCACTATCTTATTTACTTCCCTAAGATCAATCACGAATCTATACACAGGTGGCTGAGAAGGGTCAGTTCGTTTTAAAACAGGCAGAACAGGACTATTGCAAACATTTCCTCGTGTTTCTTCAATCACGTCTTTCTCAATCAACTCGTAAACAATCGCTAGCAAAGCTTTTTCGCCCTCATTGGATATTCTGTATTGGGGAATTCGTGGCATTTTGACATTCGACTTCAATGTTACAACATATGGTGGAATTTCTAAAAGACCTACATCATTCGGACCAGTTGCCCAAAGAATATCCGGAAGGAGTGCCAATTCTGCTGGAAGCGTATTTCTCGACAAATACATGGGAGAAACCACTTTCTTACCTAAAGTCAGTTGTACTCCTGAGGGAGAACAGTACAAAGTCGCATACAATCTTTTTAGCAAATCTAATCCTAGCAAATTTTCACCACAACCTGTTGTCAAAATAAGGGGTGCTTCGAATTCACAAGGACCAACAGAAAGAGATAAAGGGTCAGAAATCGGATTTCTAACCGGGGCGCCAGAAAAACCTACGGAAACGTTCATTTCGCCAGACAAAGGTGCGCCAGGGAGTTTGGAGTGCATAATAGAACTCTTTGTAGCACCAGTATCCAACAGAAAAGGTTCTGACACACCCGATGTAATCACCTCAACGTAAGGTCCACTCTGATCTACTGGAACTGAAACAACTCCCTCTCCTTGTCTAAGGCTGTCCTAGCAATCATTATTCTCCCACTGCTCATTTTCTGTGTAATACTCATCAACGTAGTATTGAGCTGTCCTGTCAGATACGTTATTTTGCTGGTCAAACCTGTTCATAGAGTTTTGTGGTGGAAGGGGACGTGCGTCCTGAGGGGTGTTTCCACGCCCTCTACCTCTAGGCGCTTGCTGACTACCACGACCTCTTACGCCAGAAAATTCATTTGTACGTTGCGGCAGGGCAGGACAGTCATATTTGTAATGACCCTCTTGTTTGCAGTATAAACACTGGTTGGGACCTACGCGGTTTTGATTGTAATCGAATCTCTGCAAGTTCCTCTGAGGCTGCTGAAAAGTGTTCTGGTAGTGATTCGGACCATTATTATTTTTATTACCACCACCACGTGGAGGATAGGCTTGCTGTAGCAAAACCTTCGTTTTCAGTTCTCTAGTTTTCTTCTCTACTTTATCTTTCTCATCCTTGTCTCTATTCTCGTAGTACTGTGCGGTAGCTAATATCTGGGCTGAAGATGAGACTGCCCAAGAACTTTCCGAATCTTTTAATTTCCTACACAAATCTGGAAGCAGATTGTGGACAAATTTATCGACAAACAATCTCTGGCCACCTTCTGTGGTCATATCTTGACCGCTGTGGTCAATGAATGTTTCTTCAAATCTGGTGAAGAAATCTGAAACAGTTTCTTCTTTCTTTTGCTTGCATGCAGATAACTTATCCCAATTTACGCGTATTGCAGGCATTATCGTTTTCATGTAATCTACTATTCTACCAGGTAGTTCCGCTATCAGAGGCTCAGGCTTGGCACCACCAACTTGTCGTGCATCTGCAGCAGTAATATTAGCCCACGTGTCACCTAATTCCTGGTCATGATCTACATGACGAATTTTTCCCCATAAAGGCTGTGGAACAACGTTCCCGAATAACATATCGATATCGGCCAAATTCATTATACATGATCCAGCAGTTTGCGACAATTCTTTATAGTACCCTGCAGGATTTTTACGCGGATCTGGTAGTGTTTGTTTGAGTGCTAAAACTTCAGCTCGCTTCCATGGAACATGTACCCATACGCGGTGAAAGTGGGGCAGGACAGGTGGGACAGCTGTCGCGTCACCCTCTCTCCACTGTGGGGGAACTTCTCTCATAGGGTATTGTCGTGCCTTTTTCCTACTAGATGCACTAGATTCCGATGGTGACCCAGAACTACTTCCCTTACTTCGATATGATAATAGCATTTCAACTGCTTCTTCCACATCGGGACCTACAGTCATACCCAGACTAAACTTAAACCTTATACGACACATCTCTTGTGGGAGGCAATCCTGATCATTGTCTTCTAAATCCTCGCAAAGAAAAACACACATCTGTTCGAACACATATCTCTGTGTCGCTGTTTCCCATTGATGGAAAACTTCCATGACAGACTGTAAATCATATTTTGCAGTGTCCATGACCCATTTCCGAGCTAAACTATTCAGGGAATCTCTCTCTTGATAATCGGGCAGTTGACTTCGCAACTGTCTTCTTCCTATGTTAGGGGTCGTAGCAGGCGACCCGAAAAGGGGTAAAAGAAGATTAGTAACAGTGCTGGCCATTTTCTGCCGAAGGGAAGGTGAAACGGAAGAACAAACAGATGAAAAAACGGGGTGAGATAAGGCGGGTGCAGAGATGGCAGAAGAGGTATGAGGAATAATAGATGTGGTACTAGGCAAAATCATAGAAGGGGCATTAGGAGATGTAGAAAGTACAGTAGGCAAAATCGTAGAAGACATAGATGAAGCAGAAGTGGTCGGTGGGCCTGTAGGAGGCTGCACCGAAGAAGTAGGAGCCAGCTGAAGAACAGCTGGTGAGTGCTGTGGAAGAGCCAGAGGCGCAGTCTGTGCAACTAGAGGTTGCGGGGGTGCTGTAGCATTCTGCGCATAGGGGGGTGGCGAAGTTAATAATTGCGACATTAATTGGTCTTTTTCACGCTCTTTTGCTGTCCCTTGCTGAAGAGACGGCAAAACTGGATAGCACTTATCTATTGCCATTTTACGTTGCCTGTGCAATTGCTCATTTATCTGCTCTTCCTCATTATCTTTAAACTGCACGGCAGCTTGCATTTCTGAAAGTCCCCCTTCTCTCTTATTTTTCTTAGCTAATTTAATTTCTTTTTGTTTGGCTTCTTTGCGCCATATGCGGAAAGAGTCAAACATCGCCGGCCGGGCTTTCTTTTTGAAGAGTTTAACTTCAAGGTTGTCTAAGATTTCAGAATCAAAGCTACCATATTGGGGCCATTTTAAAACACCATCTTTCCTAGTGTATTTAATCCATACCTCGTTGTAAACGATGGGGCCTACCCCATGTTTAACGTACAGCTCGTAAGTCGGAGTTCCAACTGGAGGAACCGGACATGAGTCCTCCAATCGGGAGTCCCTATTATTACTACCAAGACAAAACCAATTCCCGAGTCTAAGACTAGGCATCCTTTCTCTCTAGTCTAGTTCCAAAACTTCAAAGGAGTTATCGATTACGATATTGCTCGTGAAAACACGAGTCCTTCGGTTATGGTGCTTGCAAGAACCAATAAAAACCTTTATGTATCTCCAAGATACCACAAAGTAAGTCCAACTAAGGACTTGGAGACGCTCCACTTATACTTAACTGAAAAATATCGATGGCTTCACCAGAAGACTCGTCTCAGCGTTTCGCTTTACCGAAAATTTCAAGGGTCCAACATCAGGGCGATAGCCAGGGCAGCAGTCCTTGTAGCCGTCGAGAAGCGGGGAACCTCGCAGTAAAGACCTTCGGACCACGTCGACATGCAGGGGTTGATGAGGTGGTGGGCCCTCCTCCGGAATTTTCACACGAAGCTCCTCACGATCTTCAGGCTGATTGGTACCACTGGAATCGCCCCACGTTGGGCGCCAAATGAGGTACTGGGTTTTTAAGAACCGGTACAGAACCGGTAACCCAGCGGTGCCAGGGGATCAACACACCAGAGACCTCGGGTTCTCCTGAGTCAGACCTACAGAAACTTCAGAGTCTTCCAGGTGAAGTCAAAGATTCGTTTATTGGCTGCAACCAAGGTGACAGGGTCCTAGAAGTACGATACAAGTATATTCAGGAGACTGCACACTTTCACAAAGTCAGGCTTCTCTTTTTATACCTAATATTCAGCCTTGAGCAATACATTCCTTGGATTCGTGGTATTTCATTTATGGTTACTGTTTACAAAAGAAAAGCAGAGTCATGATGACATGTACATATTTCACGTCGTGCTGCTCATAACAAATCATCCGGCAATGCTCAACATTTCATCAGATATCGCTGGACCCCTAATAAAAACGGTCACCTCCCCATCATAAAGCAAGTGAAGGAAGGAGTGGAGAAAGATGTGAGCGAGATATGGCAGGTGTGCGTGCTGAAATGGTTTTATGGCTGGTTGGGCTTAGATGCTATCTTGCTCGGCCACTGGGAGGGAACTGACCTAACGAGCTTGGCCTGGGGCAATGGTTCTAACTTGTACTGGGGTCAGAGAGAAGTCGATTAAGGAGTATGTGTCCTTGTGGAATCAAATTCAACTGGATTAAGGCCTATGTAGAGGGCAACATGCAGCTAAGGGTTTAGAAGGTAAATGACGATTTCGAGGTGAAATCGTCACTCGAATATGCCGAAAAATACATGTACTTGATGTACTCGTCATTCTCGGTCTTTTGATACCAAATTCGTCCTATTTCGACGAAGTTTTTATTCTCGAGTCCGGTACTATTATATGAATCCAGATTTTTTTCAGAACCACAACATGCCATGTATGTGTGCCATATGTGCACACATGCACATTTCAGGGGTGCAACAGGGTGTTCTTTTGACACCCTAGCACCCTTGAAATTGCATTCTCAATTTGCGATTTTCTAATTGAGAATCGCAAATTGAGAATGTCTTCACATTCCTTCCTATGGGCCATTAGGCCCATAGGAATGAATGGAGAGATATTCCTTAACTGTGTATCGCAATTTGCAATTCGCAATTAAGGAATATGTAGGATTCGCAAAATTATTTGCAAATCCTACATACAAAGCGTTTTGCGATTCTCAAAAAAATCACAATTTGAGAATTGCAAAACCGGAGTTTGATACATATGGCCCATTCCATTCATCCCAAAAGGGCATCGCAAATTAGAGAATCCAAAAAATTAGCGATTATCTATTTTGCGATTGCATTTAAGGAATCGCAAATTGCGATTCCTTAAATGCAATGTATGAAGCATAGAAAAAGTGCGATTTGGCCTTAGGAAAACGCAAACTAACACCAATTTCAAGTTGGTGGTAATTAGTGATTTCTTTGAAAATGCACTTTTTTGCATTTTTCAAAGTGCCAAGTGGCGCGTATGAGCGCCACATGTGTACACATACATCTTTTAGGGGTGCAACAGGGTGTCCTTTTGACACCCTGGCACCCTTGAAATTGCATTCTCAATTTGCGATTCTCTAATTGCGAATCGCAAATTGAGAATGTCTTCCCTTACATTCCTATGGGCTTCCTAGCCCATAGGAATGAATGGGCAGGTATTCCTTAATTGCGATGCGCAATTTGCTAATCACAATCAAGGCATGCCAAGGAATCGCAAAATATTTGCGGATTTTTTATTACATCCCGTTTTGCGATTCTCTAAAAATTGCTATTTGAGAATCGCAATAACGGTATTTGATACATATGCCCCTTTGTCTCATAATTATGGATTTACCAGATGTACCACATAATCCATCATCTGCAACATAATTTGCAGATTAAAAAAAATGTTTTTAGCTAAAATGGATCATAAGTTACTAAAGCACAGCAATGCCTGTTGTTGCACAGTGGAGGGCCCTTTGTAAGATTAACTGGTCACCATTTAGTTGTTTATTGCCGCATTTGGGTGTTAAACTTAAGTTCTAATCCGGTGAAATCTTTGCCCAGAGTATCTCAACGTGTTGGGTGCTGATGGTACTGCTCTACTATGCTCGCAACCTTACTGCTGTGTCTACATTATGCATACTGCTCGTTACCTTTTCTTCAGTTTGTCTTTGGTTTTTCTCTTTTCTTTTCAGTTTCTTCGGAAAACAAGAAAATTGTATTATTGCATTGTGTCATTCTAGTAGTCGGCAACTCCTCTATGATACACTTACTGTTCGGATATGTACTCTGCTAGTGCGTGTCGATATTTACCTTGTTGCATATATATGTAACCGTGGATTACTTTTTTTGTGCAATAAAAAGAGTTTTTAAAAAAAAAAGAGTATCTCAACGTGTTAGAAATGACAAAATAATGAAGTCATGTTGTCACAAAACTTGCCACATTGCATAATTTGCTTTTTCTTGCAGCATAATTTAGTGAAACCTGCTGCATAATTTAGTCCTGTCTTGCCCCTTAATTCCAGTAGCCCAGCATATGGAAGAACACATTTGATTGAATTTCACCACTCCAAGACAAGTAATTGAAAATGTACATACAATTAATTTATCTCCCAGTTGTGGTTTGTTTTATTTTCTTCCTGCTGTGATACTATTCTTAAATTGTGACAGTATATGTAAGTATAAATGATCCTGCCACATGTTTGACTTTTTTTAAATGAAAAGACTTTTGGCAAGTTTCACCAGCACAACACCTATACAGCATGGTCAGGAGCAGTTCAGACCATTGGGAGGAGGACAGAGATACACGATAGGTGATCCAGAGAGGGAGTTCCTTGACGAAGGTGCAACTACTGGACTCCTTCCCACGCCCCTCCATGAGGCACATTCTCTAGGTTTACAGGAGAAGATTCCTCCTGACACTGAAGGACCCAGATTGGACCAGGTGTCAATAGAATACTGGGGGGAAGGAAGCACACCTGTGTGCCTGTGGAGAGGTACTGTGACCTGTAAAGACTTGGGCACCCTTTCAGCAACCCTTGATGACTTTTCTCTGCTCCTTACTACTCTTTGCTCTCTACTGATGACGGGCTAAACCCAGAAACACATGTCTAGAGATAACAGCACTGCCTGCACCAACTTTGGTGAAAGACTACAGCAACTTTGAAAGTAAGCGTACTGCATTTACCAGGATGTAATGGGGTGAACTGTGCTGGGATGAGAGGCAGTGTGCTCTCTGCCCCCCTGTAATCAATAGGATAATGTAAATGTGTAATCATTACGCATGTTATAGAGAAGCACTGTAGGGACATATTGGGTTCAATTCAGACCTGAATAAATCGGTGACCCCTGTGGGGCCACAACAGGGCTGAAACCTGCCGACCTGATTGATTAATAGACCTAAGTATGTGTCAGCGGACAACTAGCACCATAAGAGGGCTATCATTGTCCTATGTTTCTTTTTATTTTTTTGCAACTTTTTATTGATGACAAGTTTACACAGAGCAAATACTTTACAAACATAAGTAACCAAGGGTACATAGTTGGTGTTAACTTTTCCCACAGACTATGATTCTTGTTTTTAATCATCACTTCTCCACCAATGAATAAAGTTTAGAGTAGCGAACTGGCAGGTGGTAGGGATTTTTATTGGACCCCCTTTTCCCCTTTTTTCCATCTTAGTTTCATACTAATGCCGGAACTACAGCCATAAAATGGGCTCGTTTGCCATTTGAGGATTCTTTAGCGAATGTGGGCTGGCCGATGATGAAGCCTGACACCTGAGAAGTGTGTGAGGCCATTCTGTCAATTTGTTTGCACAATTGTGCTGGTCCATAGTATTGGAATATTAGAGTAGCTAGAGTCATTCCTCAGTGAAGGCACACCTACGTTTTAAGGTGTAAAGCGCCCCCATAGGTAAGGCTAATCACAAATGGGCGCATTTTTTTCTTCGGTGGAAGCAGTGCAGATTCCTATTATCCAAAGAACAGTACTGGCAGCTCTTCTGTGGCAGCACTGGCACCACGTACTGCCACTGTCCTGTCCACTCCCAGTCTCCAGAGGTGCTAGCTGAGTTTGCTATAATAATTAGAAGGAACTTCAGTCACAAATACCACACAGAAGTAGATAGAAACAGATTGTAGTGCTGCTGAACCTCTTTGGATCCTATACCTATCAGATCATATATAGGGCTAATGCACTTGCTGCTGAGATGTCCCTACAATCTGTGGCATCATAAGATAAATATTGCTACTCAGCCTTTCAATTCTGACTCAAGAGTGGGACAGCGAGTGCTGTAAAAAAAGGAACAATAAGACAAAAAGACTATTAAGGAAATAGGTGAATAAAATAAGAGTAAAGTAGTAAGTAGAAGGGAAAAGAAGAATTGTGACTGAGAGGGCTCATTAGAAACATTACAGTCCCCAAGTCCTCAAATGGCCGCCTCAATATATCTGTTCATGTTGCAGCCAGCCAATCAGATTGCTCAGCCCCGCAGGACCAATGGGACAGATGGGATAAAAATCCCTCTCGGCTAAGGAGAATGCTTTAGTTTTTCAATTTATGGCATAGAGGGAATGCAGTAGTACTCCAGCGCAACCAACCGTCTATGTATCATTATATTTTGAACCTTATTTCTTAGGAATGAATGAACGGAAATCACAAAACTCACAAATCACAAAAAGTTGGATTTCTGAGTAAAGATCTAGCTTTCTGTCAAAGTTGGTGTCATTTTGTTCAGCCATTGTTAGACCTGTTATTCTTAGGGTAATCTTCCTCCAAACCTTTTTCCTGATTCCTTCTGTTTTTGCTGAATCCAGTTTTGTAGGCTTTAGGACTCTACACATTTTACCCCTGCTAACCAGTACTAAAGTGATTGTGCTGTCTTCTTTAAACATGGTGAAACTGGCTTACACCCAATTGACACATTTAATTTACTTGTAAGTCCCCAGTAAGGTGGCACTACATGTACCCAGGGCCCGTAAATTAAATGCTACTAGTGGGTCTTCAGCACTCACTGTGCCACCTACGTAAGTAACCCTTTAAACATGTCTCAGGCCTGCCTTTACAGCCTCTGTAAACAGTTTTACACTGCCATTTCAACCTGGCAAAATAAACCTTTTGCTAGGCGTAAATCTTCCTTTTGTTTATTACATATGTCACTCCTAGTGTAGGCCCTAAACAGCCCAATGGACCGGCTGCAATGTATTCAAAAAGTGAGACATGTACTTTTAACTTTCACATGTCCTGGTAGTGAAAAACACTTAAATTCGTCTTTTCGCTAATACAAGGCCCACCTCTTCCGTAGGATGACAGAGGGTTACCTTATTACATTTAATAAGTTATAACTACGATTGTGAGCTTCTTTATTGGTAAAGTTGGGTTTTACTTCACAAATCTGAAAATACTCCTTTTAGAAAGCTGAAATTTTCTTGTCCCAACCAGTTGGTGCCTGCAGGCTATCCTTGGTATAGGTGTTGCTAGTAGGTGGTCTTTGAGTATTGCTCCCAGACAGTGAGACACAAATGGAATAGGTGTTGGCATGATGGGCCATCTCTGACCAGATAGGGGAACAGAGCTGTCACCTACCCCACTTGTGCATCACAAAGACTCTGCCTCAGCACACTCACAAAGGTTTCACACTAAGTTTTTGTGCCCAAAGACAAGTTGGGACCAGGGCAGGGAGGAAGAAAATTCCAAGCACCTTTGAGAGTGGAAACCTCTGGAAACTTCTACTTCAATGCTGGCACCTCTCATCCCAAGCCCTGTCTACGGCTTCATCAAAATCACCGCTGCACAATGCATCTCTGACGTAGCACCTCACATCGCAGTCCGCAGCGTCATCGGAACCGCCGCTGGGCGACGCATCCTAGATGAGGGATCCTGCAAAGCTCCATAACCAGGATTTAAGGTACTTTGTTCAGCAGGCCTAACTTGGTACCTGTATTTGGTCCACGCTTCACCTCGGTTGGCCTGAACTTGTGACTTTGTTCTGGTTCAACCTGAACAAATACCAACAGTAGGCACTTTGTGTTTCTAAGCACTGTTTTCACTTAGATGTTTGAAATTGGATATCTCCAGATTTACTGATTGGATTTTTATTGTATTGGTCTCAAATAATGTATTACATTTTACTCATGTTTTCTAACTTGCCGTGGGAGTTTTCTTGTGTTGTATTTTCACTGTATAACTGTTTGAAGTGCTGCATAAATATTCTACACATTGTGTTAGACCTATCAGCTTTAGGGTGCTCTCCCCTCAAATGTTTCACCTTCCTCCCCCTATTTATGTTGGTCTTGTTTTTGCTGGCCTTAGAACTCTGCAAACCTTACTGCTTACCTGCTAACCTGTGCTAAACTGCATGTGCCCACTCCTTAAAACATGGCAATATTGACTTATGCCCAATTGGCATATTTATTTTACTTTCCCCTGTAAAGTGGCACTACATGGGCCCAGGACCTGGAAATTAAATGCTACTAGCGGGACTGCAAGACAACGAGAGGTACACAGTTCCCTGGAGAGTAGAGAAAAGAAAAGACAAGGGAAGACAACCAAGCGAAAAGGAGGCGGGAAGGGGGATACCCCTTTCGGAACTAAAACCCTCACACACCCAGCAAGCTAGGTGTCATGCTTCATCATATGGGTTTTGCTCCTCGTCAGACTGGCGCTGCAATGTCTGACGGGCACCCACAAAGGGGCTCTTTATCGGAGATCTTTTGTTCCTGCCATTTGTTGCATGTGGGTATGAGGGTTAAAGAAGTGGTGTAGTCGTGCGAAGTGTGTGTAAATTAAAAAAGGTTAGGTAATCCACGGATTACTTTAATGATGTGGTTAACTACCTTAATAAAAATTAGTGAGGGAGAGATACACACTGGTACAATGGTCCAGTAGTGTATCTACTACCCGGAGGTCAACATGTTTCATGCATTCATTGCAATTCTTCAGGACCTATAAAGTGAGAAACTATACTACACACATAGGGGGGTATACAACCTTCCTCTGGAAGTAGGTGTATGCGCAGGCCACTCGGCTCTGCCCTCTATTGTCCAACCCTAATGTAGTTGCTAGTGTGCTTCAGCGGTCTGCTCCCATGAAATGGCACCTAAGAGTAGGCACCCTGTCCGTCGAGCGGACTCAACCTTCAACACCTACCCACATGGAGTCGAGCAGTGGACGAAGAGCGACCAGAGTGGGACTGCCACACTGATTGTGCCACCCACTTAAGTAGTACTCTGAACATGTCTCAGGCCTGCCATTGCAGCTTCTGTGTGCAGTTTCAATCTGCTATTTCGACCTGGCAAAAAAACATAACTTTTGTCAGGCCCAAACCTTCCTATCTAATACATGTAGGCCACCTCTATGGTAGGCTCTGGACTGTCCAAAAGGCAGGGTGCAATGGTAAATACCCCTTACAATGCATCCCTCACCCCACATGTTGTTACTCCGCGGTAACAACGTATACCATTACCCCGCAAGCCGTTACAACAACTTGCGGAGGGGGAGAAGGTGTTGGATTTAAAATCCAACACCTTCCCTACTGTCCACACAGATTGGAGTTGGAATAGTAAATTATACTATTCCAACATCCAGTACCCCCTCCGCAAGTCAATGTTACGACTTGCAGGGTAATGGTATGCGTTACTTACAACGCGGTCGTTGTAACAACCACGTTGTAACAAAAAGCGGGACAAAGAGGCCTATTCGGGTGCAATGCATTTAAAAAGTAGGACATATACTTTGATGTATAAGATGTCTTGGTAGTCAAAAACTCTTAAGTCCATGTTTTGCTACTACAAGGCCTACCAATCCCTCAGGATAACATAGGGGTTACATTATTGCATTTTATAAGCTTATGGTAAAGTTGGATTTTACAATTCAATTTAAAAAATGCCACTTTTAGAAAGTTGGCATTTTCCTGCCTTAGCCATGTAGTGCCTGCAGCTTGTTTCTGGGAAAACAGACTGGGTGCAGTTGACAGTTGGGCTTTGAGTATTCCTCCGAGACAGCCATACATAAAAGAGAGTTTAGGTGTACCTGGATGGTCGTCAGTGGCAGGATGGGAAGGCGGAGCTGAGCACAGCCCTACTTATAATTGAATAGGCTGTGACATGTCTCCACACAAAGGCCTGCATATCCCCTGTAGTTACTCTGGGGCCAGGGCAGGTAAGGAAGGAAGCCTGTACATTTTAAAGAGAATTGTAGAAGCTTCTCGCACCTTCCAGAGGAAGGGCACCAGGCAGTGGCGTCACTAGGGGGGTGGGGGGGGGGGGGGGTGCGGACCGCACCGGGTGACACCATCCCAAAGGGGTGACACCATGGTCCGTGTTAACAATAATCTTGGCCGGCGGCCGGGTAAGGTTTGACAGACAGTAATATTATTTTGCATTTTGGTTTCGCGGAGTCCGTGACACCAAAATGCAAAATAATATTTCTGTCTGTTGAACCTTACCCGGCCCCCGGCCAAAATTATTGTCCTAATTAGCATCCGGGCGTCAATGACGTTCGAAACGTCACTCACGCCGTGACGTATACCCGGACCTGACGTTTTAAAAATCCAAATGCTGCAAGTAACAGCGCGGGCTGCTAATGCTCTCCAGAAGCCCGCCGGCCTCCTTGCTCATCGTGCCAGGCAACGAGGGCTCCTGTTTCCTGCAGTCGGAGCACAGAGCAGCATATTATCCTGGGAGGCGGAATGCTGAAGCAGAGGCAGCGCTGCCCATGCCTGTCTGCACAGTGACGGATGGCTTTCTCAGAGTCCTGCCTGCCTCTCCTAACGCTCCAGGGTGAGACATTCAGAGGGCCCCTCTCCCAACCCTTCCTGCAGTAGCGATCCTCGAGCCCCAAAAAGTGTATCTATTATTTTTTATATAGCACGGACTTTACCCGAAGGCGTCAGAGCGCTTCACAATAAGGGCCTGTGTTCTATATATTTTCTGTTTGGTGGTGTTAGCCAGTTAGCAGATTTATTTTAAATAGACTGTAGGAACCCACTTACGCTTTTGACATTTGGACCACCATGCCCAACATTTTGTGGAAAGGTTTTTGTGGGAATCAGTACAGTCAGGACTTGTATCCCTTTTCTGAAAAGGTTATATCCAGGTTCCCTGGGAAAGGTTAAATGAGGCTCACTGCCATAGTTTTATAAGCCAGTTATTATCCTGCTGTTAGCTGGATTACCTGTTGGTCCACACTGCCTAATTACTTTGATTGTTATTGCCGCAAGACCAGTTAGATGCCATTTTCTTGTTATATTCTTAGTGGCTGGTTGCATATGGGTACTGAAACTAACAGAATCCATATTCACGGCACATAACCGGATCATGGGACAAAGTGGTGCATGTCTCACAGTTACTATAGATAGCACTGCAGTGATTAAAGGACGTTAACAGACTCGCTATGGACCTATTGTACAAGTGACGAGCACCAAGGTTCGATCTGAGAACTGACAACCGAGTGGATGGGTGGATTACTCATCAGCAGGATTTATTTTCCAGACATCTTTGATCAGCGGAAGGCTCACAATTTAGCGCACTACTCACCCGCAAGGGTCTCATGGCGCTTGTACGAATACCGCTGTGGAACCCATCCTCGCTTTCCCTGTGAGGTGTCCACTCCTGGGCACCCCCAAGGTGGAGACCAGGCATCCTTAGCGTTGTGGGGGCCGTTGTGGAGATTAAGCAAGCTATTGCCCAGAGTTGCAGAGTGGGACTCCATGATTGGAATAGGCACCGAGGCGAGAATTATCAGGTCCGTGGTCTGAGATGTGTTTTCTAGGGTTTTATGCTTCCCACCCCCCAGATTCAGTCCCTAATTGTGATAAATGCATTATATAAACAAACCATGTCGAACAAAAGCCCCTATTGTACCCAAAGAGGTTTGGACCTTGTCTGACTGGGGAAAAACACATTGTGTCCCTGTCTGTGTAGAACCTTTCATGGATAAATAAAGAAAGGGGAGACACTGTAATCCAATCAAGAATGTGAGCTCTGTTTCCAAGTATAGGAAGGGTTCTGAAGCAGGGAACGTGAGATGTTTAAAAAAAAATGTTTAGAAGCTTTCCCCAGTACGCAGTCATCCTGCAACCGGAAAACTGATCCGAGACATGTCCAAGAGGATGGTCCCGCCCCCATGCTCTTTATTTATTTTATTTTTCCCAATTGTAACTGATCTGGACATCTTTTTAGTGAAAAAACTCAAACGAAATACGGGCATTCAAGATGAAAGATCAGAAATCCTTTTCTTCTCTTTAGTAGGGGCTGGCTATAATCAAACATTCTAAGTGCCATCTTTATAATTGTAACGGTGATATTCATGCTAAGCTCACTTGTTTGCTTGGGAGCACCTCATAAGCAAAAGGAAGTTTGACCAGCAAGAATCATGCCCAGCAAATATATGTGGACTAAGTACCACCCAGCTAGCTCTCTACATCCCAGAAGACAGTCAAATCTAGTACAAATGAACCACTTTACTACTGTGCCATTTTTAAACAATCAAGGATGTATAATACTCGGTTTTCTCTTACTTTAGTGGATTTGATAGCTGCTCTAGTAAAACCCTCCACATAGTGACACTGAATCTCCAAGGGGGACAGAACTTAGAATCAGATAATTAAAGAAGGTATTTACTGAAGAAACACAAATGGATGTTCCTCCTTAAGACTGTCACAGGCATCTTCAGACAGTGAGAGTCACTACAGTTTGGCCTAATAGGCAGTGCCAGAAAAACTAAATACTCTGTCTTTGCTTGTGATTCCTGCAAGACCCAATGTAGTAGTGAAATCACTTTTAGTACACTAGTCTGCAACTTCTCCACCAGTTCCCCCTCCTGGCAAATGTAATGCTCAAGATCACTCAGCATAGAAGAAAGAAGCTAGGGCGCTCGACCTCGGACCTGGGGTTCTGGGTTCGAGTCTCAGTAACAAAGCCAAAAACCTCCTGTGATTCTGGGCAAATCACTTAATCTCCCCGTGCCTAAAAATGAATGTGTGTCCTCATGTAACGTAACTGGTGATATGTAAAGCGCTCTGATACCTGATTCGGTTCGGGTCTAGTTCGCGCTATATAAAACTCTGCAAAAAAAAAAAAAAGAAATAGGAACTCTGTTACATGATGATTAGAAAATAACAAGTGAACAAATTACAAAAGCAAACGTTAAGTTGCAAAAGTGACAATTGTGAGCAAACAAAATACATGAGGTTGGTAGCAAACGGTGCAATACAAGAGGAAAAAGTGACATGTGTAACGGTTACAAGAGAAAACAGTACAATTAGAGGTATAATACTGCATAATCTGGCAGACACTCAAGCACAAGAACAAACGTTATGTAGGCAATGGTGGCACTTGTGCAAGTATCTAAAGCAAACAAAATGTGAGAGGTAGCAAACAGTGTGCTACAAGAGAAAAGTGGCGTGCTAAACACTCCAAGGCCTCAAAAATCTTACCCGACCCAACACCAAGAAAGGGGAGGATGGATTCCGCCCCTGAGATTCTTGCGATGCGGGCAAGAGGAATCATTTCAGGAAAACCAAAGGAAAAAGAAGTCCCTGCAGGCTGTACTCTGGCTAACCGACCCAGGGAAGTGAACCAGGGTTTTGCAGCGCCAGGTGCACGCTTGTCTTCCTCTGCAGCTGGTAAGTGGCACCCCCATTCTTCCCTTCGCTGTGTTTGAAAGTATGCCCTTTGAGGATTACAACCTGTGCTCCTTGTGTCTGAGCGTGCGATATACCCAGTAAACTGCTTTGGTCTGTAGTTGCGCTATTGTGTGCAAGTGTAACGTACTGCCCACTGGCTATGAGTTGCACATGGGTGTCATGTTTCCATAAGTTACTGTGCGCATCTTTCTGAGTCTGTGCAGATGTAACATGCTATGCCCGTAAACAGTGTAGCCCTGAACGGGCATGTAGGGTTCTTGTGCTGCCAGTAAACCTGTGTCTAACTGGGCATGGGTAGACTGGTGCCATGCGTAGTGTGTTTGTCCTGTACTGTCCAGGACATGTGTGTAGCTGCACATGACACGCGGGTGCCATGTGCATTTTAGTCCCTTTGTAAAGCTGTGTAAGGGTATCTGGGGGGCATCATGGATTCATGATGTAAGTCACGAGGGGGTGACACCATGAGTTACCCGCACTGGGTGACACCAACCCTAGTGACGCCACTGGCACCAGGTATAAATCTTGAACCTCAGACACCACCTCTTCATGCACTTCTGGACCTGTGGATGCTCTGCCAGGAAGAAGGACTGCTGTGCTGCTTAAAAGAATGCCACTACGCTGGACTGACCCTGTTGTGCTGACCTGTTGCCTGCTGCTCTCTTGTCTGGGTGAGAAGGACTGGCCCTGCATCTGTTGAACCCAGAACCCAGAGTGACTCAAAGGGATAGTTGACTGGCCTCCTGACTTTACCCTCAGAGACAGAAGGCTCCAACAACCTTGGTCCTAGCACCTGGCCTCTGCCCTCTGTGAGTCTACCCTGCCAAGTGGTACCGCCCCAGTCCTAGGTGCTTGAAAGTGGGCCCAAGGTGCTTTGCCAGCTTGTGTTGATTTTGCTGGATCCACAGATCTCCTCTGCTGTGAGGCGCAACCCGAGCAGAACTGACACCTCACCGCTACTGCGTGGATAGGACCAGACGGAAAGACCTGAATTGTCTCTCCAATCTCTTCAGATCTGCCGCTGATCGACACATCCTCAGTGCAGGGCTTCGTATCCCACATCGACTGCAGCCTCAACGACGATGACAGGCTCCTGAGTGCAGTCTTGTACCTCCTCAGAACCATTACATCGCCCGACTGGATGACACATCCTCAAAGCTGGACTTTGCATCACAGGTGCTTGTCGGCTGGATACTTGATGATGACACAGGACCTTGCATCACAACCTTGTTGCACCTCAGAATTAACACATCGCTTCGGCTACGGGATAAATCTTTGATGTGGATCCTCGCAATGCTCCGCAACCCAGGACTTAAGGTACTTTGTCCAAGGGGCCTAACTAGGTCCCTGTAGCCAGCCCATGCTTCATCATGTCAGCTTGAACTTGTGATTTATTAAAAAGTACCCTATTTTTGCAACTTGCGGGGTGGGTGATTAATATGACCATCGACCCGGGAATTGGGACTGGCCCCCTATATGGCGGCGGTCCCACACATGTAATTACAATGCGACCACAGCTGTGGTAGTCGCATTGTGCATCTTTACAATTGCAGGGGGTGCTGCTGGCTGCAGCACCCACCGCAATGATAAACATTTATATTGTGCATTTCCTTGCACAACATGGCAGGAACCACGCGGTCCGGGCCACCTGGTGTAGGGAACTGTAGGGTGCGCATGTAACATGCCATTGCAAAAGGGGGGCCCGCAATGGGCCCCCAAAGTACACCCCTACCAGCCTTTGAATGGCAGTTGAACCACCATGCACTGGCTGGCGGGGATGCAGCATCCAAATCTGGCAGGCGGTGCCTGCTAGGCATCGCCACCATTTTGAGGATGTAGGGTGGATCCGACAGGCAATCATAATGATTGCCTGTGTCAGACCCGTAGCAGATGGGCTTTCCGTCCTCCAGCACACCATACTTATCTGGCGGGCAGAGAATGGCAGCACAATGGCGGTGAACCAGCCACCAGCAGGCTGCCGGTGGCGGGTTCACCGCCATCATAATGACCCCCTTGGTGTGGGATGCTTTTTGTTGGTGTTTTTTACATTGTTACTGTTTAAAGTGTTCCTCAAATACTTTAGATATTTCCCATAAGTAAGCGTGACTGTTCTGTGCCAAGCTACCAGGGGGTTGAGCACAGGTTAATTTGGGGTTTGCTTGTTCCTTACCCTGGCAAGTATTGTGGTTGCTGCTTTTGTAGCGTTTCACCCCTTTCAGCCAGAAACTCATTTTCCCACAGTTGTTTTTTCTGTATCAGATAGGCATTTACACGGGAAAAACACATTTTGGAACCCACCTTTTTCTCGGCCCCTGCCTGGCAGATCACTCTAAATCTTTCCAGAAAGGAGCTGAGGTGGATGATCTTTTTTTTTTTTTTGCTTCATAAAGATTTGTCAAACTCCACCAAAGTTAATAGCAAACCAAAAAACAATCAGTCACTGTGTACTAATACATAACAGGTAACGGTATAATATGGCCCTAAATTGCCATCAAGGTTTTCTGGTCACATTTATAAACCACAAGGCTGAAGGACGAGTGGTTTATAAATGTCACCTGAACACCTGATAAGACAATATAGGGCCGTAGTACACAGTTACCTGTTATATATCATTACACAGTGACTGAGTGTTTTTATGTTATAGGACCAGCTTATATATTTGACTTGTTATGTAATTTTTATTTTACCTGATTAAATTATTGATTTTGGTACTCTTTAGAAACATTAGGAGCATTTGAACATCAGCCGTTTGCCTGAGACTGCAGACATTTTTGTTTTTTTGGGGATTATGTGCTACTACTTAAAATGTATTTTATGTAAAAATGTATATTAATATAAGGCACATTTAAAATGCAAAGTACATTGTATGAATATTAAAAAACGTGTTCTAAAATGTGCCTTTCTTTTGCAGTACATTAAAATGTAGGATAGGTTTAGCAAGATATATATAAAGAACAAATAAAATGCAGTGCTGGACGGTGCAACTTTTTACTAACAGGGTTCTGTGTTTACAATGTATATTTTCGCATACAGGGGAGGATTCATTCTTAGGTACTGGCATCAAGTATGGGCCAGCAATGTTGAGCTAGTCAGGTGTTCTGATGGATGTTCTGAGAGCAGCACTGCCAGATTAAAGCGTTTTCCTTTTTTACCAGCACTGGACGAAAGAAGAAATGATGTGTTATCCATCCATTTAACATTGTTATTTGTTTAGGGGAGCTAAATAGCTTGCAAATGAATTCAGTACTGTGAATGCTCTGAGAGAAGCACTGTCATAGTAAAAGTTTTTTTAGTTTTTTTTACCAGCACTGGAAAAAAGAAGAAATTTTCTGTTATCCACCTGTTTAACTTTTTTATTTGTTTAGGGGAGCTAAATAGCCTTCAAATGAATTCATCACCGTGAAGTATGGAAATAATTCACAGGGAAGACCTCTTTTCTATGAAATACACGTTTTGAAACCACTGGTAAACATTCAGTAAGAAGACTTACCCCTGTAAAAATAGACATAACAGAGCTAGAGTTACCTATTCTGGTCAATGTCTTCTCTCCAGTAACCTGCCTTCATGAGTTGTTATCCTTGAAATGAGAATTAACGCTCTTGACCCAGAATTATGGGTTCCTATACCATATGTGGGCCCTAATTCTGGCCCATGTCTATGTATACTTTCCAGGCTGTTCAGAATCATGATGGATGGTATTTCCTGTGGAGATTCCATTCTGCATAACTTGTATTAGGGACAAAGCGTTTGTTGCCCATGACAGTGAACCATGGGTATGTACATTGATCACCCCATTCCAGCTTTGTGGTATCTACATAGCATAGTTATTTACAGAACCACATCTCATAACTTTAGTTTTGGATAAATAGATAAGATGTTTATTTGCTGATGAATAAACTAGATGTCCAAACTAGTGTTTAACCCCTCCCATGCTTGTGACGGAACGGTTCCGTCACGCCCCTCGGGTGGGCTGTGCTGGTGACGGAACGGTTCCGTCATGGCCCGCACGCCGTGCGTGCGCGGCGCAAATTCCGCACCTGCGCTGAGCGTTCTATTGAGCGGGCGGGCCGTGACGGAACCGTTCCGTCACAAGCATAGCTCACCCGAGGGGCGTGACGGAGCGGTTCCGTCACCAGAGCGGGAGCGCCGCGCGGCCCGCCCCTTAGCACTGCGGCGGAATAGCCGCCGCAGTGAAAGGGTTAATGAGGCTGACCATAGATGTCTAGAATTACACTGTGAAGCAGAGGGAATGGGATCAGCCACATTCAGAAGCATATGGATTCTCTGTTAGGGCTCTGGGGCTGCATCCCCCTGAAATTCATTCACATTCCTATACAATTATAAAATAGACTGATTTATTTAGAGATACAATTGTATCTCTAAACAAATCTATGTATTCAAGTCTGGCTGTCTGTCCCAGGCTGCCTGCCCTGCCTCGTTCTGAAGCAGGACATGGAAGCCAGGCTGTAAATCAACTTTCTGAGTTGTGACACACGACGCAAGGTTTACTGTTCTAAAGCCCTTCATAATGAATCAATGCCATTGTAGTCTATGGCAGAATTTACTTGTATAGGCCAGTGACGCTGTCAGCGGCATGATTTGGGGCTTTCAAGTCTCCCTTCCTGCGTGAGAGTAGCCGTCAGTCATTCCCAGGCATAGATCCGCCCCTTTCCCATTTGTCACACGTAGGAGTGGATGCAAGCACTGTGAACCATCCCCAGATTCATCAAAGTCCTGTTTTGCGAGTCCCTAATAGCAATTTTTAAGGATTAGCTATTAAAGACTCGCAAAACGGGATGCATGTAGAAATCGCAATATTTTTTGCGATTTCTACTGCTTCCTTATTTGTGATTCGCTAATTGCTAATCGCAAATATGGATTGGCTGTCCCATAAAGGCCCATAGAAATGAATGGGGAGTCATTCCTTATTTGCGATTCGCAAATAGCGAATCGCAAAAAAGGAAGCGATTTCAAGGGTGCCAGGGTGTCCAAAGGACACCCTGTAGCACCCCTGAAATGGAAATGTACACTGGTGTTGTGCACACACATGTCCAAAGGACATGTGTGTGTGTAACATACAACTTAAAAAAAATTCACTAAAGTGCATTTTTCTAAGTTTTCGCTATTTACCACGTAGTTAGACTTCGCGGTAAATAGCGGCCCCAGATTGCGAATTCTCAATTTTAAAATTGTTCATGAATTGCATTTAAAGAATCTCAAATTGAGATTCCTTAAATGCAAGTATTCGCAATTTAGCGATTTCCAGAATTGCGATTTTTGCATTTGGGATGATGAATCCCAAATGCAAAAATAGCGCTTGCAAAGGGCCAGATTCTCAGAACCTGGCCCTTTGCGAGCCGATTTTGGCTTGATGAATCTGGCTGCATGTGTGTTTTGCTGCCTTGTTCTCAGTAATGGTAAGTGTTTGACTGCTAATCTTCGTTATGTATATTGTTCTGAAACCCCTCCTCCAACATCACCTCCTCCACTGTGACAACTCAGGACCTGGCTGCACTTCTCTGGCCCCATTTGAAGTGCAGCTGCAGCATTTGTTACACCGTGAAATGGATCAAAAAGATGAGCAGACCAGTCTGAGCTTAGCAAACATTACAGGTCTGCAGCTTGACACCGAGCTGCAAATCTCCTTTTCTGTCCCCTGCCTGAAAGCGTCTAGCGTAGAGAATCACTCATTCAAATCAAACAAGCGGTGCAAACCCAGCAGATCAAGCCTGTCTGATTTCGAATACCTTTTTACTCATCTGGCAGAAGGGACCTATGTCTCAGTGAATGATGTCTCCATACATTTCAAAATCCTAGCAGATGTCATCAAACAGAGCAACACCCTTTAGTGATTATTGTTAGTGATTACTACCCATACTAGGCTGGTAAACAGCACTGGTCTTTTTTTCTCCACATTGCACGGCCTCTTCTTGAGTGCATGCATGTAGCTAACAAAGGACCCAACGTATTGACGTGTTTTTGGTTTTTCGCTCTCACAAATCCTGCTTTGCCCAAAGCTCCAGGCTTTGAATGAATAAAAAACAAAACACAGGGTTCAAAAGTAGCATCACCAGTGGTGCATTTCATTGCAACACACAATCTCGACATTACAATTTAGAGTGAGCTGCAAGGAATCAGTGCAGCAAAAGGATTGCTCTTTTTTTTCAAACATCGAAGGAAATTTATCAATGACCTGCACTTGCTCCTGTGGTCAGAAAGGACTGGTCATTTATTGACCGGCCTAATCAGTTAGTTAGCAACCATGAGGGTTCTTGTTCCCTTGTGAAGTTGATCCAACTATCTGAGTCAAGCTCAAAGCGAGAGATATGTCCTTACACTAGCCAGATGTCTGCTGTATGACATGAAAATTGGCCTTATCTTTATACCCTTAACAACACTAATGCCAAAAATATGGATTGATTTTACGAACAATGTTTTGAAAAACTTTAAGGCAATGCACGTCAGCGATCTAGTTCTTCTCTTATTTTCAAGTTTTACTTAATCTTGCCATCCTCAAGAGTTAGCTATTTAATCAAGTGTTTATTTTGTTCCGTGCATACTAAGAGCCATGCCATGTGTTTCTGAGGGGCTTTGAATGAGAGCTGACGCTAACCCTAAAGCCAAAGCAAAGTGCCTGTCAGTGGGTGAGCCTCACTGCAGAGCACACAGAACAATGGTCATGTGTTCCAGTTGTAATTGCAATTTTGTGAAAATGTGTGTCAAGGGGTGCCCAGATGGCAAAATATTTGCAGGGCAAAAGTAAATACATTGCTTAACCCGTTCACTGCGGGTGTCAGCCAATGGCCGTCGCGAGCACTACCCCGGTAGTGCTGCGCACGTTCGCTGGCCGAAGCGGCCCTACCCGTTTTTTAGAACGTTCCGCACTGGCGCGGATCGTTCGAAGCAGTTAAGGCGTTAAAATGAGTGAGTGCAGTGTATGTTTGGAATTGGTGAAGTGAGGAAGATGCAAGAAAATGCATTCGGGGAAGAATGAAAAGAGGGTGCTCAATACTATTGAAATTTCTGTACGGAAACCTTTTGAAGGTTAATTATTATTATTTTTTATTAATTGTTTTTATTGGTTTTATGAAGAGAAAAGCATAACAAAAGCACAATGTGCCAACCAAAGGCCAGTGAACATTACAGTAGCAATGTACAGAATATATAGCAGTTAATAAGGTCCATTTGGTAAATCTACATAATAATGCATTCGGTAAACCACCCACAATGGTCAGACTTTTAGAATGCGTACAAATAGCACAGAAGACGCGTCAGACATTTCAGCATAGATTACAAACAAACAGTAGGAAAGATACAGTCATGTTAAACGCATGGGGAAAGGAGCAGGTAGAGGAAATGGTTGAGTTCATACAAATAGCACCATGCTTAGTAAACAGTTATATAGCGCCATATATATCATTATTACATGGTAACCAACACAACTCCCCTAATCACCACCATCTGCGTCCTGCTCAGGAGGGTCGACACGTGCACGTGTCCACTCCAGAAAGGGCTCCCATATATCTTTTGGTCTGGAGGTCAAGGGCATCTGGTCCCAAAATAAACCAAGCTGGGTGTGTCCATAAGTGACATCGGATAACCAGTCTTTGAATTTTGGCTACCTGGCATCATGCATAGAGTAAAAGGAGCGCGTGCAGTTTGCACCATTTAGGTGGTGTGTCACGTACGTATCCTAAGAGACCCAGCACCGGGGAGGGTGCATTGGCCCTGCCCATCATTTGATTCACTGCATCAAAGACCTCTTGCAAAAACACACTCAATCACGGACATTCCCAGGCCATGTGCAGAAAAGTCGCCTTTACATATCCACATCGCCAGCACCTGTCATCCTCTCTCAGATGCATGCGGCAAAGAATTATCGGTGTACGATAATATATCTGTGCAGAAATGTAAAATGGATCAGTCTAAGACGGTAACTCAGGGAAAGGTCAGTCAACTGTCTGCAACAAAATTCCCACTGTTCTTCCGTCACCGGCGGGTCCAATTCACTATTCCATTGTGACAGGCACTTGGGCTGCACAACCGGAGAGGAGTTCTGCATAGTTGTATATAGGTGCGTGCTTAGTTTACGCACTGATGGTGTTTTAGGAACATTTTCTAATGCCGGCATTGTCGGGGGGGCCTCAGGGAAGTTCGCCCCGAGTGTACAACACGCAGCGCGCAACTTATGATAAAGGAACTGTTCGGCAAAGGGAACAGTGTGTCCCTCATTTTCAGTCGGGGGAGGTCTGAATTCACCATCGGGATAGAGATCCGCAAAAGTCATCAACTGCATGCTCTCAATCAGGGTCCTACTCACGCCCCCCTCCATGCACGGCAACATAGGGTTACATGATAGCGGAATGGATGGTGCATACAATACCGGAACACCTGCTCTCTTTTGCAACTCTTGCCACATCCAGCGCAATGTATCAGCAGTATCAACATCCCCTGCGACTTTTGATATAATGCGACTGTCAGGGGCACCGGGCTACTGCATCAATTTCAACCGCTACGTGTGGTTGATATGGCGTCTGATGAACCCAGAAATGAAGGAACAGAGCTTGTGCACATAGGGCATATAAGTGCACGTCTGGGGAGCCCAGACCACCTTGCCTCAAGGGAAGCGTCAGGAGGTTCCACGATACCCTAGCTTGCCCACCTGCCCATACTAAGGATAGCAATTGTGAGCGTAGAGTCTTAAGAAAATGTTGGGTGAGGGGGATTGGCACATTTACAAATAAATAAAGGAATTTTGGTAGAATGACCATTTTTACCAGCGCCACTTTCCCCGCAACAGACAAAGGCAGCTTAGACCAAATTGCAACTTTACCCTCTAGCCATGAGTAAGCCCTCCCGAAGTTCAGGCTCCAAATGTCCTGGAGATTTCGGCTCAGACACACACCCCCAAGTACTTGACCTCATCTGCCTCCCACCGCAGCGGAAATTCAGAGGTCACCTCTTTCGTGCCATCCGTAAGTGGGAAAATTACTGACTTTGCCCAGTTAATGGAGATGCCAGCAAGCCCCCCAAATCCGATAAATTCACGCAGTACTGGGCTGAGGTTTTCTGCCGGGTTCAGGATGCATAGAGTTACATCATCCACATATAACGATATCCGGCGGCTTCGGGAACTAAACCCAATACCCTTTGCGGTATGGTGTTGTCTTATCCTGGCTGCTAGTAATGTATCACGGAGAACAGAGTGCGCAGATTATGCGACGTTGATCTCCCTGGGATAAACCCTGAGTGATCGGGAAGTGCAATCATTGAAAGCAGCGGTTGAAGACGGTTCGCCAGCAGTTTAGCATATGTCTTTACGTCAACATTTATTAGAGACAATGGTCTATAAGAGTCCATTTCAGATTCTACCTTATCTGGCTTCAGCAACGTTATAATCATCGCTTCTCTCATAGACGGTGGCAAGATCTCTGTCTCTAGTGCTTCCTCATACACTGCAAGTAGCCGAGGAGCCAACTCTTCAGCATAGGCTTTATAAAAGGCGGTCGTCAAACCGTCAGGTCCCAGGGCCTTATTCAATGCTAAACTCTTTATCACTTGTACTACATCTTCTGTCGTGATGGGTAGGTCCATATAAGTTCTATGAGTGTCATTGAACCATACTAAGGCAATAGATTCCAGAAATTCAAGCATATTTTCAGAGCTCGCCGTTCCGGCTGTACGATAAAGGGCAGAGTAGAAGGTGTAGTATTCATTGAGTACCTCCGTTTGACATCTGACAACAACCCCATTAACTCCCCTTATCTCATGTACAAATGTGGCGCTATGGGACTGTCGGATCATACCTGCTAAAGTGCGCCCTGGCCTATCTCCCTCACCATATTGCCTCGCCTCTGCATGCTTCCCAAGGAACTTCACCTCCCGGTTCGCTTCTTCTTCAAACTCTAGTAATTTGGATTTCAGAAGCCCAGACGTGGCTGGATCTGACTGTGAGTAAAATTGCCCCTTCAATTCTCTAATTTGTTTTTCAAGGTCAGCAAGTGTGTCCCGAATGGCCTTAAGGACTCCTGCCTGCCGTGCTATACATTGTCCTCTAATTACAACTTTAAATGTGTCCCAAAGCATTGCTTTAGTGTCTACCGATCCGGAGTTTATGTTAAAGTATTCTATAATATCTGACCTTATTTTCTCCTTAAAAGCCTCATCCAACAACGAGTGTGAAGGCAATCGCCAGGTGAATGCGCACAGGGGCATCCTAGGCAAGGATAATTTAAGCAGGCATGGTGCATGATCCGACAGCGATCGCGCCAGATGTGACACCTCAAGTGTCCAAGCAGCAACTTTGCGTGAGACTAACCAGAAGTCCAAACGGGACCAGGCCTGTGTTGACTGGAGATGCATGTTCCCTCTCTAAGGCCAGGGTGGCGTACCCTCCAAATATCCAGTAAATCTCCATCAGGCATAATGTCTTGCAGAGCTGCGCTTGCTTGGGGTGTGCAATGATCAAGCTGTACCTTGTCTGTCAGCAGTGTCCTTGAGAACAGCATTAAAGTCTCCACCCCATATTACAGTATGACATCCCAGCGCTCTAATTCTGGACCATACATGTTGGAAAAAGTCAGGGGAGTCAATGTTCTAGCCATATACAGCTGCCAATCTCACCTCGCCTCCACCCAGCCTCCCATTCAGTAGAACAAACTGCCCTTCCGGGTCCACATAAGAAAATCCACATTTCCAATCAATTCCTCTCTTTATAAGTATGGCCACACCTCGTGCGTAGTTGATCTCACCCCATTCACCATGCTTCAACCGCTGCGACGGTGTCACATTAAGTTGTGTTTCCTGCATAAAACAAATGTATATCTTATGCCTTGTTAAATAGGCGTGTACCAGCCAAGCCTTTCTTCCATCATTTAACACCCTTACGTTCCATGTCAGGATATTTAATGTGTTTGTGCGTGTTTCCATGAAATAAAGTCACAACTTAATGTCCTGTCTGATCTATGCATGCTAAAAAGTTGACATTGCATCATTACCATTTTTGCGACTGCTGTGTACTGGCAGAAAAATAAACATTTATCCCGAAAATCCCACCCACCACCCACTCCAACCTCCCAATCAGGTTGTAGTATACCCCTGCCAACAGCAACTTCAAGCATTAACAAGCAAAACTTAGGGAACCTTCCCAGGAGGGCGAGGTTAAGCCGGCATACTCCCCCACTTGCGCAGGGTGGCCGGGATAATTGTGCACAGGCTAAACTCTGCGCCTGCTTAGAACATGGAAACATTTATCCTATCCCCTTAGGGGGTCGCCAAGCACATTGGAATGATACATTTAGGTTCAATGTAGGTGGAACAGAAAAAAACCTCATATAGCACAAGACAGTACAGCATTACTATGATATGATACAACAGCATTTCAATCATTATCGCTTAGCCTGCCGTCGGAGTGTCTTTCCTTCTCCCCATGCCCTTTAGGGGCTTTACCGATGATTTGTTTAGCAAATTTAAGTGCAAATTTTGCATCAGTAAAATAATGTGAAGTGCCATTGTGTTGCACTTTTAGTTTAGCCGGGTATAACAAGGAGTATGGTCTCTGCGCCTGTAGCAAGAGTCGCTTAGCTGGGAGGAATTCCCACCTTGCCGCTTGCACCATCGGGATGAAGTCTGGTTAAAAGGATATGGTGTTACCTTTATGAGTAATCTGGCCCTTTTCCCTCGCTAAGTGCAATACGAGGTCTCTGTCTTGATAATTCAGTAACTTGGCCAGGATTGGGAGAGGTGTATCGTCTACAGGTGGTTTTAGGCCCAAGGCTCTATTTGCACTTTCCACCACAAATACCTTGGATAAGTGAGGATCAAAGAGCTCATGCAGGATGTCTGACACAAAATCTTCCATTTTCGAGATCGCTTTGGTTTCCGGAATGCCGGTGACGCGGAGGTTGTTCCTTCGATATCTTGCCTCTAAATCATCATTCTTTGCTCTAATGACGCTCAGTAGCTTGTCCATGTGTAAAAGTTGTTCTTTCGTTTCAGTTTGAAATTCGTGGAATTCTGTATGTCTATTTTCCAGACCATCCATTCTTGTTTCATGTGTGGTCACCTGTTCTTTCACGCTTTCCAACTGCGTAGTTAGCATGTCCATGTTGCGGAGACTCATGCGCATTTCTAGTAACAGCGACCGCATATCTTCTCCACTGTCTTCAGATGACATGTCTTTCTCTAAGCTACCTTGCGCCCCAGTGTCAGGTTCCACTTGTTTAGCCGAGCGCCTGTCGTCAAATGTAATTTTCGATTGTTTGGCGTCTGATTTGCCCATGACTGCACCAATTATCAGGTGGCATCACACCTATATCTCCAAATGGCAGTTCTGCATGGAGTGCCCCCCACTTCAAGCTCAAGCTATGATGCCAGCCAGCACATCCCACAGTGCGCAATGTCCTCCGCAGCACAATGTCCCGTTATAATTTGCGACCTAGCCAAGCACTGTATGAGGTAGCGTTTTATCCTGCGCCGCGCCAACAATCTTGTGTGTGTCTTAATGTAGATCCACTACGTCGCTGATTGAGCAGTTATTATATTGCAGCCGGAGTCCTACGCCCAATAACCTAGTCTCAGCCTGGCATCAGCAACGTTCATTTGGGATGTGGCATCACATTCCGGGCCGTACGTAGGTAGGTCCCCCATGGTCTCCTTAGAGGTCAGAATCTGCCAGAATTCGCACTGCGGGGCGCTAGCGGCGCACAGCAACAGGCACATGCAGGGCAACTATGGCTTCTCCTCTGCCACTCAAAGTAGTGAGCCCGGGGCCAAGCCGCAAATTACATCCAAGTTCCCCCACAGTAACAGTAGTCTCTGTTCCGCACTCATATGCCATAGGCTCTCAAGCGCCCGTCAATATGTTGGCCCAAAGTATAGCGCCTACACACTTCTCACAACCTCCGCTTTCTCCCAATCATTGCAAGCATGCCAGGAAGCCAACAGGTGCAGTCCGTGGTCCTAGCAAGTATCGCCGTCACTCCCGCGCTGTTACATAGCCAATTCAGCAGTCACACAGTGTCCAGTATCGCCTCCGGTAATCACGAGGTCCGCTCAGCTCACCCCCACATCACAGACGCCTACCTGTCTTCACCTCTTCAGGAGTTAATCAGTATTTTGTATGTCCAGACACCCTCAGCAGCCCCACATTTACATCTGCCCGCTCCTCGCGCGCTGGTGAAAGGGTACTTCAGCGCTCCATCGTGGGCTCGCAGGGCGCCGCCATTACGGGTGAAGACACAAAATGGCGCCGGCAGCCTCGCGTCTAGAAAGAGAGCCCCATGTCACGGCAGCGCTCCTTCAGTGCAGGTCCTTACGGGCAAATGTACAGAGTTCTTCGGGCACAGCAGCTCAAACGCCAGGGTTTGCGACGTTCATGCACCAATCCGGTCGTCCTCTGTTTCACGGGCCTGCGCCGCCCCGGGCTCGAGCAAAGAGGCAGCCCAGTGTCCAGTTGGCTCCAGTCACCGCATCGCAGCCGCTCCACAGCTCAGTGTCTCGAAGCGCCAGCAAATCTCACCCGTTCCACATGAGAATGCCACCGCTGTGTGCTCCGGCGATTCCCCCGTCAGGGACGGTGTATTAGTGCAGTCTCAGCCTCTCCAGTGTCAGGATTAAAGCAGGATTTTGGGGGCGTGGCTTGCGCGCCATCTGCAGAGGACGTCTCTCCTGTGAGCTCCGCTACGGACTTTTCCGCGGATGCCGTGAGGACCCTTCCTGCCGTTTTTCGGACGGCTTTGCTGGTGTAAAACAGTGTCGGAAGGTGGATAGCCTAAAATGGAGCGATTGTGCAGCCTCTTCGAGCGCCATTTCACCGCATATTCACAACGGTAACTTTTCCCTGTCCTTTCATCACGGACGGCCGCCATTTTGTTTACCGACTACGTGAATGTCTCGCTTAATCGCTCCTTCAATCCCCACTTCTTCGCTCCAGCATTAGCTAGTTCTGGATATAAGATTATGCTGCTCCTCTCTACTGTCTGCGTGGAGTTTCCTTCTACTTTGTTCGCTTTACCTACTTATGCCTGCTGTGACCTTGTTTCCTCTGAGGAAAAACGGCCGCCATTTTGAGTCCTTTCACAGCGATGTTTCTACTTCTACATCTGAGCTTTGTGGTGCTTGCCTCATCGTCTTTTCGTGACATTTGATTTCCTGGTTTCCAATAATCATCTGCCTCCTGCATTTTGTCATCATTGTGTCTATACTTGCCAATACAAGCCATATTGTGTTCCGGCTTTTACTTTGTATTTTCCTCTGGTCTCACGCCTCACAATACTGCTGTGTCGTACCACCTTGTCCATGTACTGGTAGTAGTTGATGCCTTTCTTACGGGGCTGTGTGGCTTTTTCTTGACTCCGCACTAAAGTATAGTGTGCCTGCTCCCGTTTGGCGATTTCCTTTTTCTTCGCCTCATATTTGCCACACGTTGTTTGTCCCCGTTCTCATAAGTGCATCTCCTAACCAGTTCCAATACTACAGTGTTTCTGGACTCTGCTTCTCACAGTGGTTTTTTCTACTTCATATCTACTTCTGGTATCCTGTACCATGGCGAATGTCTCTACCTCGCCGAAGTTATTGCAGACCGGAACAAAGCCTAAAAGACCTAAAAATGATCCGCCCTCTCCCATTAACTCTTCGACTAATCCTGTACTTGATTCCATCCTCGAAGAGGTGCGTGGTCTTCAACCTTTTATGTCTGCTACTAATGCTAAACTTCAACAGATTGAGGAGCGCTGGGTGGTTATGGAAAATAAAGTTTTGAATTTAGAACAGCGTGTGAGCGATGTCCAAGACCTTTCAACTAAGATTCCACTATTGGAACAAGAGATCCACAAGCTGAAGCTTCATACCGAGGATTTGGAAAATCGCAATAGACAAAATAATCTACGTGTTTACGGTGTTCCAGAAAATTTGGAGGGGGCTGACATGGTCTCTTTTATTCGAAAATTTCTCCAGGAACTTTTGGATCTCCAACCATCGTCACATCCCCTCAACATCCAGCGAGCGCATCGCCTTGGCCGCATCACTTCCAATGCCTCAAAACCACGTGGCATCATCATGTTGTTCTTGGAGTTCACTGAGTTAATGACTGTCTTGAAGGCTGCCAGGGCCAAACGTCGTCTCCAGTGGTCTGGTCATAACATTTTCATTTCACAGGACCTTTCATCTGCTACAAATGCTCGGCGTAAAGAATTCCTGAACCTCCGTCCCGCGATGCGACAGCTGAACATTCAATATGGAATCTTACATCCCTGCTTCTGCAAGATCACACACAATGGTCGCACCAGATCCTATGATGATCCACAGAAACTTCGTGACTTTCTACTAAGTGTCTCTCCTTCTACTATGGACACTGTTAGCTAATGCTTTTGTGTATTTCTTTGTTCCTCATTTTTATTACCATTACCCTATTCTATCTCACTTCTCTTAATTTTATCTTCCTTCTCTATTTTTGTTAGATTCTTCCCTCACATCCTTGTGTTTTTCCTTTCACTATTGTCCGTCTCTTGAGTGCTCGCGGGTCATGTCCTCTCTTTGGTGTACCCTCGCCTCACATGTTTTGGTTGCTCTCTTTTTCTCAGATCAAGCCTTCGTGCCTTGATCTGTTCCCTTTTTTTCTCTTTATCTTTGCCTATCTTTCTTATTTTTCTTTTTTCCTTCTTTCTCTTTTCTATCCTTTTCCTAAGTGGTCTCTACTTTTTTCTCTTCCCGTCAGATTATTGTCTCCTCATTTTTTGACTTTTGTTGGTTTTGTTAACGTGAGCGTTCTACGAATCCACTGTTTAACTGATATTTTTTGTCTCCCCTTTTATAGTGCTTTCCTTGGCATGTGTCGATTCCATCTGTCGCCCATCCCTACCTCCTCCCACCATGTGTAATTTTATTTCCTAGAATGTTCATGGTCTTGGTCATCCTGTCAAGCGTCAGAAGGTATTGTCACATTTAACCAAATTTCATTCACAGGTTGTTTTCCTTCAGGAAACGCATTGCTCGGACGTTGAATCACTTAAGCTTAAGAGACATTGGGTGGGTCAGGTTGTGTTTTCTCCTGCTGTTCACAAAAAGGGAGGGGTCGCTATATTGTTCCATAAAGCTTTAAATGTCCAAATCATTTCCTCTCAAAATGACAATGAAGGACGTTGGGCAATGGCAAAGGTTGTTATACACGGCAAGACGATGGTTTTATTGAATATTTATGGCCCTGTTCGCCCAGACCCACAATTTTGGAAAGATATCAAAGTGCTCATTGCGTCCATAGACTGCCCTGATTTTATAATAGCTGGTGATTTTAACCAATGGCTAGACCCTTTTTCAGACCGATTGTCCTCTAGTAAATTTCAACCTGACAAATCTCATAAGTGTTTTCAATCTGCCATTGCCTCTCGTCCTTTATATGACTCCTGGAAAATGTGTAACCCTGATTTCTTGGAATATACTTTTTTTTCTAATGTTCATCACACACGTTCGAGAATTGATTATATTATGGTCAGTAAGTCTCTTCTCCCCTCCATTCAAAAATCTGTTATTGGTTCTATTTTTACCTCCGATCATGCTCCCGTATACTCTACCCTAGATCTCTCCCTTTCCTCATCTAAATTCAGCCGTTGGAAATTCAATTCTTTTCTTTTATCCGATACCACTTTCATGACAAAATGTACAGAGTTTTTCAACGAATACTTTTCCTTTAATAAGCCTTCTGACACCTCAATTCCCATCACATGGGATGCTTTTAAAGCCTCCTTTCGAGCATTTACGATTTCCTATGTTTCTACAAAAAAGAAACTCAATAGACAAAAGTATGAAGACCAGCTTACACAGATTAAAAACCTTGAACACACATATTTTACTTCTAAATCCTCTTCTGCCCTCCAGGAATTGATTCTTGCCAAAACAGAACTCAACAAAATTGTCACTAATGAAGCTTGCCACACCCTCCTTAAAATAAAATCTAAATTTCATGGTGGCCAGAACAAAGCAGGGAAAATGTTGGCTAATTATTTGAAAATAAAATCAGAACGCAAAGCTGTTGGTCCAATCTTTAATGATAATCTTAATAAATTGGCTACCTCCGATGAAGACATTGCTGAAGTATTTCACAATTATTATAATACCCTTTACTCTGATGATACGCACCCCTCTGATGCAAACTTCTCAACGTTTTTTGATGGTCTCCCTTCCCCTCCATCCCTTCCGGTGGACTTCTCTTCCCTGGAACGTGACATTACTCTCCAAGAAATCACTACAGCCATCCACTCTCTCAAAAAATCAAAAGCCCCTGGCCCTGATGGTTTACCTGTCGAGTTTTATTCCTCCTTCCATTCCTTTTTTGCCCCTAAACTCCTCCAGTTATTTAATTCCTTTATTTCAGAGGCTAAGGCCTCCTGGTCCTTTTTGGATGCCCTCATTGTAATCATTCCCAAACCTGATAAGGATCACTCACAATGCCAAAATTACCGCCCCATCTCTTTAATTAATTATGATTGTAAGATTTTCGCTAAAATCCTGGCTTCTCGCCTTGATTCCATTATCCCTCGTTTAATCAAAACAGACCAGGTGGGATTTGTTAAGGGTAGACTTGCTGCTGATAATGCTCGTCTCTTTTCTAATGTTCTTGCTCATAGTAAAAATGTTAAAACCCCCTTGGCAGCCCTATCCCTAGATGCCGAGAAAGCTTTCGATCGTATTAACTGGCAATTTATGTTCCGTACCCTCCATTGGTTTGGTTTTGGTCCGAAATTTATATCCTTGGTTAAGCTTCTTTACTCATCCCCCCGTGCCAGCATTTTTGTCAACAACCAATTTTCCAGATTCTTTTCATTGACCAGAGGTACAAGACAAGGTTGTCCCCTTTCCCCTTTATTATTTATTTTATGTCTTGAGCCCTTTTTGGAGCGCATTCGTTCTAACCCTGATATTACTGGTATAAAATTTTCCTCTGTTGAAACTAAATTATCTGCGTATGCTGATGATGTCCTCATTTACATGTCTAATCCGGAATCTTCCCTTCCACCTTTTTTAAATGAAGTCCAGTTGTATTCCTCCATATCAGGTTATAAGCTTAATTTATCCAAAACGGAAGTCCTGCCCCTTAACTCACTTTGTTTTCAATACATGTTTAATAATACTGATTTTGCATGGTGCCCAACTAAAATTAAGTACCTTGGTATATGGTTTTCTTCTTCTCTAAAAGATACCCTTAAATTGACCTTTGATTCCCTGATTAGCAAAATGCAATCTCTTCTTCAAATTTGGTCCCCCTTATTTTTGTCCTGGTGGGGCAGATTGGACACCATCAAAATGATGATTACCCCACATGTTTTATACACAGTTTCCATGCTCCCTTTCAAAATTCCCAAATCATACTTTTCTCGTATTAATTCTCTATGTACAAAATTCCTGTGGAATAATAAACATCCTCGCATTGGTTTACATAAGTTGATCCGGCCTAAACATGAAGGTGGTGTTCGATTCCCTGATTTTAGCTCATACCACTCTGCCTTCTTAATCAAACAATCCTTCTCCTTGGCTTATGATTTCATTGTTACTCCTGTCCCTAAGTGGGTTCTTCTGGAACGCTCTCTTCTGAAGGATTTCTCCTTTCAGCATATTACCTTTATGTCAAATTGTACCTTTATATCCAAATACCTCATTTTGAAATATTCCCAATCTCTATTACAAAATATTTTTTCCTCTACCCTCTCCCCCTTGAAATGTTTTTTATCCTCTGTGGTTTGGTATAACAAATTTCTTAGATATAAAGGTAAATCGTTCTATTTTAAGCATTGGAAGGAAAAGGATATACTGTTTGTTCATCAATTTTTTCTTGATTCCTCCCTTATTTCCTTCCCAGTACTGCAAAACTTGTTTAATTTACCCTCCTCATTTCACTCTGAATATACTATTATAATATCTGCTATTCAATCTCACTTGTCTTCTCTACCTTCTTCTTCCGAATCTTTTTCTTCCTTCACTCCTGTCACTCCACTTTATCCTTTATTTTCTACTCACCTTCCTAAAGCTGCTCTTGTATATTCACTTTTACTTTCCAATTCTTCTGTTCGCTCTAAATCTACCGTGGAGGACATTTGGGAGACTGATCTTGCTGTCTCCTTTGACACTGTATTGTGGGATCGTTTATGGTCTAGGATTTTTAAAGTCTCCGTTGCTGCACGCATTACTCAATCCTTGCTCTTTATATATCATAGAGTTGTTATTACCCCGGTTGCCATTCATAAATTTTCTCCTACCTCTTCTCCTTTATGTTGGTCTTGTTCCAAAGTTCCAGGTACTCTACGACATCAACTATACGACTGTTCCCTTGTTTTATCCTTTTGGACTGATGTTTGGAATATTTGTATGAAAATTTTATCTATTTCTTCCCCGTTATCTTTTTTACACATCTTTTTAGGTTCTCTATCTGATGATATTAATATGGTTACACCCTCTTCAGCTAAATTGTTAGACCTATTTATTGCCCTTGCATTTAAAGTTGTTTTATCGTGTTGGAAAGACAATTCTAAACTCACTGTCCACACATGGTGGAACTACATTTGTGATGAACACAGAATTTCTATTGCTTCCTCCACCTCTGTTCCTCTGAAAATTAAATCTGATCTATTATGGCTTCCTTTCACTTCCTATCTTTCCTCTAATCCTTCTCCTTTTACACATGCTATTATTCCCTCATGATCCCTCTGGTTACCATCGCTCTTCTTCTCTCTCTCTTTCATTCTTTCCTTCTCTTTTGCTTTCTTCTTTCTTTCTCTTTTCTTCTTTCCTCTCTCTCTTCCTTTCTCTCCTTTCTTCTTTTCCTCATATACCTTCCTCTGAACTGATGTCATTCGATATTATATTCATAGATTCTTGTTGCTAACTTTTCATGACATGTCTTTTGTATTTCTTTTCAAATGCTTAATAAAAATTTCTTAAACAAAAAAAAAAAAAAAGCAGGATTTTGATCCCGGCCGGCGGAGCTCGCTTAGGAAGCGGCCATTTTGCAGCACAGTCAGCCACGCCCCCCTTGAAGGTTAAATATTGATAACAAATCTTTGTTGTTACTCATATATGTTAAACAGCTAACAAGCACTGACAAAGCCAATTGTCGTTTTAGGTGTAGGTCAGTTGCTGTGTTACATATCTGGATTCAGTTACATCTCAGAGAGAAACCACAATATCGGTCGGGTGGCTGCACACTATGGGACATACATTTATTTTACCTGTTCCCTTTTAGAGAGTCCCCACATTTTTCATCCCACTTAAAGACCTGTCTTAACATATTTCTATATGACTGATTGCAAGCAGTAGCTGTGAGTCCTTCCCAGAGCATTTTCTTCCAAAGTTGATGCTGCATGCAGTGCAAGACACTGGGTAAGCACACACTTTAAAAGGCTGAAGTTGTTGTGGTGTACAATTTTAACATTGCAGTAACTGTTGAACATATTAATAGAGTAAGACAATAGGGCAGTTTTTTAATATATTTCAAAACTATATGTTCCCACTGCTTTATAAGCTTTGCTTTATCACAAAATTAATTTGCTTTAAAATGCACCATTTGCCAATCTTTTTGATTTTTTTTTCTCTGGAGCAGGATCCAGTCTTGACCCCACGTTTATCCATTAAGCTTGCCCCTGTTGCTACCTTTATAAGAATCATACTCAATTTTTAAGCCCACCACTTTCAAATGTCACCAGTCGCCACGGTTCGTGAGCTGGCCATAGTTTTTGTCATGCAGTACAGACTCAAGTTAAGTTGTTTTTTTGACTTCTAGAACTCCTTGTTAAAAAAACTTTGACATTAAAAAAGTCCAAACTTTACCCCTCCCCTCAAATTCCAGTGTGTTTTTTGCATACGTTTCAGTGGCCTCAGATTCTGAAAGTGAGGTCCATTGAGCATCATGGAAGGAAATGCCCTGATGATGGCATAGAGACCACTGGAAAAAGGGAACAAAATAAAGGCCTTAGTGAACAATATACATGAAATAACACAAAAGGCAATGCAGGCATATTGTAAAATTGTATAACAGGCAATACAGGTCTCTGGAGATTTTAGGCAGGAGGTATTGCAAGTCTTGAGGTGATTTATAAAGTAGGAACTGCAAGTCTATGGGGAAATTATGAAGAAGGTAATACAACACTGTAGAAAATAACTCAAAAGTCAGTGCTAATTCATTGGGCTGTTATACAGAAGGCAATGTATGTCTGCTGAAGGTAAGGAAGCAGGCAATACAACTGTATGAGAAAATTATACAGAAAGCAATACAGAGCTACAGAAAATAATATTCAAGGCAATACAAGAACATTGGAAAATTATACAGTATAGATTTCAATACTTTAAGGAATAATTCATAAGCCAATACAAGTATTTTGAGAATGTATACAGAAGGCAATGCAGGGCTACACGAAATGCTACAGAATGTAGTGTGAGAATGTTGAAACTTTATACTGAAAACGTTGTAAGTCTTTGGTGAATAATACACAATACATTGCAGGTTGATGGGAAGTTATGCAGAAAGCAGTGCAAAGCTATGTGAAATGCAAAAGATGATGCGAGTGCATGGTAAGAGTATAGAGAAGTCAGTAAAGATCTACATGAAATAATAAAGGTGATAGTACAGGTGGATGAGAATTAATGCAAAAGGAAATGCATGCAAAGCGGACATTGAATTGTTATTAAATGCCATAATTAAGGTCTATTCCTGCCCAGCCAGCTACGGCCAGGAGTTGTCAACCCTTGAACAATTGTCCAAATTCTTGCACACTATTCCAGAAAATACCCCGATAGTTATTGCTGGAGATTTCAATTGCCAATATGAACCCCTGAATGACTTAATCGGAGGGTACCCCAATGAGGAAGATCAATATTGGGCTATACCAGAATTGAATGCTCCAGCCACTCGGGCTTGGAGCCCATTGGTACTCCAAATGAATACCCTCACACTGACCCATTCTATTAGGGCTTGTAATGGTCGCACTAAATCTGACTCCCGGACAATTATACCTATAATAGACCAGGTTGTTCCTCCATTTTTGATTTTATTATGTTGGACACCAAACCTGGCACCGGGTGATTGACTTTAATGTCGTCCCCCGTCACGACAGTTACCACAATGCCTTAATTTTAAAGATGGCATTGTTTTGTCCTATGATCACTTACGCAAATCAACAGATCTAGGCTACTTTTATCTTACTGTAGGAGGAGAGATAAATGGGGGGTCTTTTGTAATTCACAGGAAAAGATATCATCTCTTTATAAAACCATTCTCCCTTATTTAGAGGCTGCTGATCAATACAGTCATAATGTTGCCTGCGATATAGCTCAAACAGAAATTGGGAAGAACCATCAAGGTTTAGTGTGTGACTTGGCAATTTTCTTTTCCCTTTTATAAAATCTAAGAAAAAAGATCCCGTGGGCCATCCTTGGTATAATGGTGACTGCTGGTGTCCAAGAAAGCACTAATCTCAGCTATCAGAAACAAAGATCGTCCCACGATAACAGACAGACGGATAGCCCATAAAAATATAATTCATTTGGCAAAGAAAAGGTGGAAGGTAGACAAATGGGAAAGCTTGAAATTCGCCCTATGTTCCAGGGACATGCTGTCCTTCTGGAATCTAGTTAACACTGGCTCTACAGAGGGCAGGTCGGCAATTGAACCAAACTTGGGGGCAGTAATCTGGAAGATCCACTTTGAAGCACTCTGAAAATGAAAATGAAATGAAAATAATATTTATGAAGCGCAACAGTTGCCCTGAGGCGTCCAGGCGCTAACACTGAACAGAAGGTGCCCTCAAAGGTTACTATTTGCTAAAGAGGAAGGTTTTAAGTTGTTTCCGGAAGCTGGTTAAATTGGGGTTTTCTCGCATCTGTAGAGGGAGGGTGTTCCAAAGTTTAGACACATTATACGAGAATGAGCGTCCTCCTGCTCTGGCTCTAAAGATTCTGGGAATTTTGGCTAGTGAAGCAGTTGAGGAACGGAGTACCGTGTTGGGCACATAAGGAGAGATCAGGGCACGGTTGATTTCTGGGCCCATTTTCCAGAGAGTCTGGTGGGCGATGCATAGAGCCTTAAACTTCACTCTATCCCTGACAGGTAGCCAGTGTAGAGTTCTTAGGCCATTTTTTATAGAAGTCCTCCGAGGGATTTCCAATAGCACACGGGCTGCACAATTTTGGGTACGCTGAAGTTTTTGTAGAGTGTAGTCTGGTGCTCCAAGATATAATGCATTATTAAAATCCAAACGAGATTGGACAAGGCCCTGTATAATTATTTGTCTGGCCTCGTGTGGAAGGAGGGGGAGAATTTTTTTTGTTACCCTAAGGAGGCCAAAACAGGTGGCCGACACCTTAGTGGCCTGTGTGTTAAGGCTCAGCGATTTATCGAGCCATACTCCCAGACTTTTGATGTTGTCTCTCAGGGGTGGGGCAGCACCCATGCTTGTGGGCCATATCAGCTCCAAAGCGGAGGGGGCCGCCGGGCCCAGGAGCATGAGCTCAGTTTTGTCGTTGTTAAGCTTCAAACATGAGCTCGTCATCCAGCTTTTTACATCCTCCAGGCATGCCGCTAGATTGGGTGGTGAGAGGAGGCCGCTCTTCGGCGCAAGGGAAACCACCAGCTGGGTGTCGTCCGCATAGGAGATGATATTAACACCATGCGGATGAACAATCCCAGCCAGCGGCCTCATATATGCGTTGAAGAGCGTGGGGCTCAAGGATGAGCCCTGCGGGACTCCACACCCCAGAGGCCTACTAGATGATACGGAGGTGCCGTCGAAGACCTGGAAGGTCCTGTCCAAAAGAAAAGATTCAAACCAGACCAGGGCCTCTCCGGCCACTCCTAGGTCGGCGAGACGGTTCAACAGAATTTTATGATGTACCGTGTCAAATGCGGCACTTAGATCGAGGAGGATCACTGCCACTGACCCCCCTCGATCCAAGATCCGTCTCGCCTCCTCAGTTACGGCCAGTAGGGCGGTCTCCGTCCCATGTTTTGGGCAAAAGCCCGTCTGAGAAGCATCGAGGAGATGGTTTCCCTCGAGAAACGTCGTCAGAACGGTATTGACGTGTTTCTCCAAGATCTTTGCTGTCCACGGGAGCAGGGAGATCGGGCGGTAGTTGCCTGGGTTAGCTGGGTCAAGGGAAGGTTTTTTTAGAAGGGCCCGCACCATAGCGTGTTTCCAGGTCGCTGGTACTGTCCCACTTAATATGGACGAGTTCAGTAGTTCCAGAAGAGTGGGGAAAATGATTTTGCTGACCAGCCCCGGGGGAGCAGGGTCACACGGAGAGCCGGTTTTTATTAGTTGAGCAAGGCTCTCCAACATTTCTAGTTTCAGCAAGGGAAGGGACTCCAACCTGTTGTCGCTGTCCCGAGCTGAGTCCAGGTGTTGGGAGGGTGGATCAGTAGGGGGGTTCGGAAAGGAATGGTAGATTTTATTCACTTTCTGAAAGAAGTAGTCTCCCAACTCGTCACATTTGGATGTTGAGCTACTGTTGTCTGTGAGAGGCAGGGCGGGTTTTATCAGGGAATTTACAATACGATAAATCTCTTTCGGCTTTGACTTAGCCGCTGTTATTTTATCATTGTAATAGGCTGTTTGGGAGGTTTTTATGGCCAGTTTATAATTCCTGATCATTTCCCTGTAGCTGGATTTTTCAGCAGGGTTATAGGTCATGCGCCATTTCCTCTCCTGTCTCTTACACAGACGCTTTTGAGTTCTGAGTTCTTCTGTATACCACGGGGCTGATTTGTTTTGCCTTTTTGACTTAGATGGGTGTAGGGGGAGGACCGAGTCAAGAGAGGTGGTTATCCATTCATCATATTTAATATTGTTAGCCGCTGGATCCTATACAAGGGCAGAGGATGATGAGCATCAAGTCACCAATGAGTGCGTCTCCCAGCAGCCCAAAATGTCGCCGTCACTGAAATTTCCCTGTTAGAGATAATGAGAGCACGGAGAAAGCTGTCGCCCTCAAAGGCGCCGGGTCTAGATAAGATCCCGGGTGACCTACTATGTAGCAAACCTAATAGTTGGGCCCCTTACCTATGGACCCTGTTTATTGCCATCTTACATGGAATGTCGATTCCCCCGCCTTGGCTTAGGACGGAGATTATTCCAATTTATAAAAAGGGCTCACTACTCCGCCCGCCAACTATCGTCCAATAAGCCTGTTAGATGTTACTCAAAAAATATATGCAAGAGTGCTATTGGATCGAATGGAAAGCTGGATGGAGGAATACTCTATACTCAGTCCCTAGAAAGCAGGTTTTAGAGCCAAGATGCCCACAATAAATCAGATACTCAGGCTGCAACTTCTGTACTGGAAGACAGTGCTTTTGGAGGGAGACAGCCTCTATCTGATCTTTGTGGACCTAAAATCGGCCTTTGACCTGGTCCATAGGGATATATTGTGGTCCATTTTATTAGACCTGGAGATCCCCCCTTACCTCTGTTTTCAGATGAAACGGCTCTACGAAAATAACTATGCCCAAGATAGGTATGGTAAAAACGGTGAGCTTACTGACCCCATTCCAATAGACAGAGGGGTAAGGCAAGGATGTGTCCTGTCCCGACCCTCTTTTGTTTATTTATTAATGGTCTGGTGGAGGCTCTGAATGCCGGGAGGGACATAGACGCCCCTAGGCTTGCGAACAACAGGGTTCCAGCCCTGACGTTTGCCGATGATACCCTGTTACTATCCAAGTCCCCAATGGGAATACAGAGGGCCTTGGACATTTTCTATCTATTTTGTAAAAATAGGGGTTTGGAAATTAATTCACTAAAGACAAAATGTATGGTTTTTAATGGAGGTAACACCACATGGCCAAACCCTCTTTTAGATGGGAAACCATTAGAGAAAGTGTCTCTTTTTGACTACTTAGCCTAACACTCACCATTAAAATGGAATGGACCGCACAAATTAAAAAGGCCAGCTTAAAGCTGGCACAGACAGCTGTGTGGATAGCAAAGATGTCTGGGAATTGTACACACAAAATGGTTGGTTCAGCAATGAAAATTTATAAGGCCTAGGGTAGGGGACCGGCCTTATATGGGGCAGAAATCTGGGGCCATCGAGCATCTGATCATTTATCTAAGAACAAGATCTCTTTTATTACAGCAGCTTTTAGGTCTCCCCAAAATTACACCATTAATGCCACTCCGTATGGACCTTGGGGTCAACCCAATTGCGGAGGAAGTTGCCCTAAGGCCTCTTCTCTATTGGAGACGTATCTGGAGTACTCCAGAACTTGAGCCCTTTAGACAAGAGCTAAAAGAAATCATAAATCTACAGAAAGTTGACAAAATCCCCTGGCTGTCCTATATCAAAAACACCTTGGCTGCTATGAGTCCTGTGGGTTAATGCAGAAGAAACTAGCATGACAACTCCCAAGAAGGCCTTGTCGAAGATCTTTAGAGAATTTTTATTTAATCAGAAAAAGCCAATTCTGGCACAGGCGCACTGACCCTATATGTTTTAGAGGTAAAAGACCAATACAAGCTAGAATCTGTTCTTGATGTTATACAGCTCCCCCCTTGCAAAAAAACTGAACCTGCAATTTAGGTACGGCCTACTACCATTGCGCATATTTACAAGTAAATGGGGAAATATTTTGATTCAGGGCTGTTCATTCTGTGCAGATAAACCGAAGACAGACCAACATGTTTAATTTGTCTGCCCGGCATACAAGAAGGCTAGATATCGATAGTTACAACAGGTGTGCCGGAATCTTGGGATAAAGTATTGCGTGGAGGCCTATAGGATCCTAAAATATGATACGAGTCTGCCTATAGTGTATTCAGATACTTGACACTTATTTTCCTTGTGGTGTGTACTGTCATCTATTTTAAAAGCTGGGTCTACTGGATAATTTTAGTTTTTCTAAGTAAACAATGTATTAACACTTTTTAATTACCTTTTTAAATGTTTTAAAAATATTAACTCCGAAATAGCACTTTTTAATATTTAGAACTCCTCTTTCTCTTAATGTTGCAATGCATGCGCATTTTATCTTTGCAAGAATCATGTATACAAATAGTGCGGTAATATTTTTTCTGTACTTTTATGGCCATAAAGGCCGAAATAAAGAATTTTTTTTATTTAATTGAAGTTATTAAATGCCATCTGTCAGATACTGTTTGAAGAAGCCATAGGCACATAGGGGCTACTGAGCCCCAACCATGGTGGGAGTGGTTGTTTGCCACTGAGATCCGTTGTGGTACGGTTCTGCAAACTGCAAATACACCCTTTCTACACTTGATTTTCAGGATAGAAGGGGTGAGCAGTCAAATGCTTCTTAGGCAGGTTATCTGTGTGGATCAAGAGCTCAGAACTCGAGAGCCAGCCAGCAGACACAATAACATATTGTCCTGTACAGTTCCTATATTTTTGTTAAAATAAAGCAATTCACCATTCTAGCAAAACAAAATATATATGGGGTTTCTGGTACTGGATAGTTTTCTCATCTATGAACGTCAGTGTAGTGCTACACCCCCTGCAGTCCCCACTGACCACTGTAGGATTTCACCAATGTCAATTGTCTCTGGTATGTGAAATGTGTTAAGGCATTAGGTAGGCACAGGTGTAGTTTACTCTTTATTACCCCTTCCTCTAGATGACTAAATCGGTCCACTGGGTTTCACTGACTTGAGTTCATAGTTCAAAATACCTTAAGTTTATACAGCAGATTTTTCTGCTCACTACGTGCCCGCTTCACAAAGGTAACCTTACACTTTTTTGTAAGTTTACTGCTTTTCGGAATTCACAAAGGTAAACTTAGACCAAAAGTCTAACTTTACTACTTTTCAATATTCACAAAGGTATACTTAGATCAAAAGTCTAACTTTGCTATTTTTCGGTATTCACTAAGGTAAACTTAGGACAAAAGTCTAACTTTGCTACTTTTTGGTATTCACTAAGGGAAACTTAGAACAAAAGTCTAATTTTACTACTTTTCGGTATTCATAAAAGTAAGTTACTAAAGTAGTAAACAAAAGTGTACATTTACCTTTGTGAAATGGGCCCTAAATCTCTTGTTCTGTTTATAGGTAGGATCTGCCTTTAGTCAGCAGTGGCTGGCATGGTTCGCGGGTAGCGGTGTGGGTCTTGGCTCGCGGGAGCGAGGCGCAAGGGGGGAAATGGTGCGCAATTGAATAAAATTATTATTAAAAAAACATACTTACCCTGCAGCGCCGGATCCTGCATCTCTGCTCCTGCTCTCCTAGTCAGACTCAGGCACAGGAAGCACAGCCAGACTCTCCTGACCAATCACAACTCTGCAATCCAGCGTTGTGTTTGGTAAGCACCCAGGCTCTCCTAACCAATCACAATGCTGCAATGCATTGTGATTAGTTTTGAGCCTGTTGGTGTGATGCTCAACCAGGGAATGGGAGCCTGGGGTTGTTCTCCATACAGCTGGTAATTCAGCCTGCTTGGAGATTGGGGAAAGTGCGCATGACTGGTTTGGGTGGCCTGAGATTGCCAGTCAAACAGTCGTCGCAGGCTTAGGAGTGGACAAACAACTCCTCCCCTGCGCTGAGAGTAAAGCAGCTCCGCCCATCCACCCGCCTGCAAAGAATCAGGAAACATAAAATGATAATAACTCAAAGTTATTATATTTTATGTTTCCTTTACTTTTCAGTGCTCTGCTTAAAAGCCTTCACTTCCTCAGTGAAGATGCAGCACAGGTGGCCCTGGCGAATGTGTTCTATGCACTTACTGCTCCAGCAATGACTTCATTGATCCGGGAGCTGCATTGGAGACCGCTCAAAACAGCAGTCACTGGGCGGCGTCAGAGGGGCTGGCCTGCATGGTGTGCATTTGTCTTCAGCCTTTGCGGCCTGACAGGATGAATCCAAATGGTACTAGGTCCTATCAGTTGCAGCATCCAGGTCGGTTCTTCAGTGGGCTGATCAAAGCTTCTGCATTGACGGTGATGAAGGATCTTCATCTCGGATGCCTGGCAGTGGCAGCACCAGCCTCTTGGGCACATGCAAGGGTCTTACTGCCACACACGTGCTAAACATCCACTGTGCATGTACACTTAACACGCACATGGAACACCAGCACAAGGATCTGGGGTAACATATAAGCAAAACTTTACATGAGAGGGGTCAGTAGACTACACTCTTCTTTAACGCAGAAAAAGGAAGGCCTTAACTAATTAATCACAAAAACTAGGTACACTGCCACCACCACCTAATGAGACTTATCCAAGACATGGACAGTAGTGGCATGTCATTCATGAGGGCATGCACTGAGCTGCTCTCCAGGTCATAGAAGATATTCTGGACCTTCCATGGACAAGCATAGGCCTCTATGCACATGGTAGATTAGAGTGGCTGCAGGCCCAAACAAAGCGCCAGGGTGCCAGTTTCACATGCAGTCAGGCAATCAGGGCACCGGTACACGTCTTTTAAAATGCAGGGGTCGTTACCGTCTCAACACCATTTTTGCAAGAAATAATACATCAACCATTGCCTGGCAGTGCCAGCACCAATCTCTTGGGCACATACCACACATCCGCTAAACGTCTGCTGCACATGCACACTTGATATGCACATTGCATGCCAGCACGGGGATCTGGGATAACATATAAGCGGATCTTTACATGAGAGGGCTCAGTAGACTGAACTCTCCTTTAACACAGAAAAAGGACTGCCATCACTGATGCAGCTATACCACAGACTGGTTTATATATTGGTGGCTTGATAGAATCATCATGCGCCACGGTGTCCATTTAATCCACGTCACAGTTGAAAGGTGGAGGTAATCCAGGGTGGTTCACTGAGAGGTTGAAGTCAAGATCTTTACTGCTGCCTCTTTACACACTGCACTGTGGCATAAAATGTAGAACAGTAAAGCAAAATGCTAGGAAAAAAAATTAGAAAACAACTTTCTTTAAAGCGAAAGGACACATTTTATCGTGACACAAATATATCTACAAACAAAAAGGCACTGAACGCTTTGCTGAAAAGTTGTGCTTCTGGCCAGAAGAGGTCACACAACACTGTCTGGGAAATGAATTATGGGCCAAAGTGGGTCAGATTCCCACCATGGAATTCAACCCACGTCTGTCTTGGCTCGCAGATGGAAGTCTTCCAGTGAGACCTTAGAAGCCTTCCTCCGAAGAGCAGCACACACTTCCTGTTATCATTGGCCAGAGCTCAGAGAGTCAATGGGACCCCATGGCCAGGCAGAATGCTATTAGAATGAAGATTCATCTGAAGTGGAGCCAGAGAGATGCCTCTGGATTCGTAGTTCAGCATCTCTCTCTGATGAGCTTCTCCCCCCCTCCCCCTGTTCACCTTTGAACCCTGACCCAATAGTTCAAGAGCTTGTCAACCATTTCTAGTGCTGTTTGTTGTCTGATTGTATTTCAGCAGGGTTTAGAAAATCAGAGCAATGAAAGACTGTGTGATAATTGAGTAGGATAAAGGATTATTTCAGCAAAAAAATATTTTTATGGGTAAATCAAGGAGACGTCAGTGCAGGCAATAAATGGTCCAGAAAGCCCGCCGGGCTAAAGAGGAGTCAGCCACTTCATCTCTTTGGCCTGATGCTTTGGATATCCACTGCTTCAAATGCATCATAGAATTATGAGGAAGGGGAGGATCGAATTATGCGGCAGGGTTGACTAAATTATGCACCGAGAAAAGACAAATCAAGAGGCCTTATGCACTACATGTTATGACAGTATGACTACATAATTTCGCCTTTTTTAAACATGTTAATTCAATGGTAACGGTTTCACCTCCTTAGTAACAATCTAATACTCAAATACACAAGTAGGCAATTAAAATGTAACCTGTCAACTTTTAAAATCATTTATTTTGGTGAAATCGGCAAATTATGCCACAGATGATGGGTTGTGTGGCAAATGTGGCAATTCCATAATTATGCAGAAAACGGTGCTACCGCAGTATTGCATAATTCCAGTTCCTCTGATCATAGAGTCAGCAGAAACAGAAGGTGGTGAGCTCCAAATGTAGCTGTTCGTAGTGATTTAAACTGGCTGTGTTTTCTTACAGGACCCGCTCTGCCAAATAACAAAAACATGCCTAAAAGGGAACGCACCACAAACTTTATTTCTTGCCTCATTTCCGCAGCCCCTGTTCACTATATATTCTTTCACATTTTACCCAAGCGTTTGCCTTCAGAAACATGTTATATAGTATTATATTCACCTTCACTAAGCATGTACGTATGCCACACTAGAACCATTTCCGTAGCTAATACAATTTGCAACAGGGAACTGACCGTTCACACTTGACATATTTGAAAAAGCTACAACAGCTGCCAAGTCTCCTATTTCTAACAAAAACTACACCTGTGCTTTAGTAAGATTGTTTTTGCAAATGCAGAATCTATATGTGATTAGATTCTGCATATAGATTCAACTATTGCAAGGCGCTTCAATCAGAATGATGAAGGTCAGGGAGGCTATTGTGGAAATGGCTCTTATTATAGCATACCACACTGACAGTATTCAAGAATTGACATGATATTTGTTAGTAATTCTATCCTTAATATAGTTAAATATGAAGTCTGTCCTAAGATAGTTTGAGATCACAATCCTTTGATTATGACACTTATATCTAAATCATCTAACAAACAAACAAGTCAATTTTCTTTCCCACGCTATCTGCTGACTGACATTGAGTACCAAGCCTTTATGAAGGAGAGTGTTAACTTTTTTTATCTGAAAAAGAAGGCTCTTCCTCTCTTTTTTCTGTCTGGGACTGCCTTAAAGCCTATATAAGAGGAGCCACTCAGCAGTATGTTTGGAGACAAAATCGTATTAAGAATCAGATAAGTGAAGATACCAGAGTAGAAATCCAACAACTAGAAATAGTACATGCGGATGAAATTAGACGTGGGAATATTCAAAAGACTACAGCTTCTACATACTCTCAAACATAAAAACGTGCTGCATTAGGACGGTCCGTAAAAGATAAAACGGCGGCTAATTACAATACAAACAGAGCTCTCCAATATGAGTATGGCGAACAAGTAGGTAAAGTGCTTGCACACCAACTCTCTGATAAAAGGTTGGGGTGAGTAATAAAGAGCATAATAGGAGGTGGGGGACTACTTCATCAACATTCAGAAGAGATATATGGCAATTTTTAGGCTTTTATCAGACACTCTATAGCAATCCTAACGTGTATGATGAAAGGAAATCTATCAACTATATGGATATATGTAAATTTTGTGAAACTATTCATAGACTTGATATAGATCAGACTCAAGATCTTAATATAGATATTGCAGCTGACGAAATATTTGACGCTACAGATGCACTTCCTTCTGGAAAAGCAGCAGGAGAAGATAAAATACCCTTGGAATTTTATAAGATATTTAAAACTAGCTTAATTCCTATTATGTCCAAGATTATGAATCATGTTGGTGTAAAGGGGACGGTACCAAACTCGTGGGATATGACAAATATTGTCTTCTTTCGGAAAAGAATAAGCCGAGAGAAGAATGTGGGTCATATCGCCCGATTTCATTAATAAACGGCGATGCAAAAATTGCACCTTGCATGTCACAATTAGTCTCTGACCAGCAACATGGATTTATACCTGGCAGAGATACAACTTCGCACGTGAATACAGCTCTAGTTGATTTTGATTCTGCTTCTAAACTTAATAAGGACTTAGGGATGATCATGCTTGATGCTGAGAAAGCATTTGATCGTGTAACGTGGGATTGTCTCAGGGCTATACTTTCGTTATATAATGTTCATGGCCGCTAATTTACTTAAATGATCAGTCTGCTCCTTTCTCTATATTGAGGGGTACTCAGCAAGGGTGCCCTTTATCACCTTTATTATTAGCTTTATATATAGAGCCGTTAATAAGATAATTAATTATTAACCCACATATTCTGTCAGTTTTATTAGGCTCTGAAGAATTAAGAGTGACGGCTTCTGCTGACGACATTGTCGTTGTTTCTGCGGATCCAGCCACAGCCTTAGAAGCTATCCAAACTGAAGCTAGTACATTTGGGGACTTTTCTGGATATAAATTAAATCTCATCAATACCCAGATTATTCTTTACTTTCAGGCAGATCTGGCGATAATCAGGATCGTCACATCAGCAATTTATCTAGGAGTGCAGATTACCGCAGACTTGGGACTGGTCATAAGACTGAATTATGACTCTTTATTTAAATCTATAGCATCTAAAATGAAGGAATGGCATAAACTACCTATTAGTATTATAGGACGTTGTAATATTGTCAAAATGATTGTTTTGCCCATATTTCTTTATTTATTTAGGGCAATACCGTTACGTGTCATGCACTATTTGTTTTAAAAATGACCCGACTTTAAACTATACCTTTGGGCGTCTTTTGAAGGGCGTCTCCGTGACATCCTTGTTCCTAATAGGCAACATTGCTGCTATAATCTTGCTGTTGGTAATGATAGTACTATGTTTTTGTACAAGATTAACGACCCAAACTATTTTAAAAGGGTAAGTTTAGGACCTTGAGGGACATAGTGTAAATATGGTGGGATGTCACAGCTAAGTGTACCTTGCCTTTGATGCACCTTAGTATGCCATTATGGAGCAATCCGATGCTTCCAGAAATTTTTCATGATACGCAAGCCATATCCTGGAATACATATGACATTAGCCAACTCAGTCACTTATTAAAGCCACTGGTTTTCGTACATTTCCAGATCTTCAGAAGACATTTGGTATCCCTAGGTATATGTTCTATAAATACTTACAGATTAGAGACTGCTTGTGGGGGTGTAGAGAAATAAGACATCCTACGGGATCAGATGTATTGACTTACCTACACCTAGGGGGAAAGTTGACTATTAGTAAGGCTTACCACCTATTCTCTCAAATATGGGAGAATGACAGTCTTAAAATAGCATCTAAATGGAGCGAGATACTGAAGCAGGATGTAGGTCCTGTGGATAAGGAACAATCATTAGAGAGCTTAAATATTGCCATATATATTCTATTTATTTAAAGTTGCAACAGCTCAAAACTGTATATATGCTCTATTATACTCCAGAATGAATAGTTAAATGGATAGATCCCAATGGTATAAATATGAATGACAAATGTAAATGTGTTAAGTGTGGATTGGTTGCTGCTGACATCCTGCACATGTTTATTACTTGTCCAGGTCTGAATGGTTTTTGGAAGGATGTCTTTTGTATAATAACCAATCGTTTAAAAATTAACATACACTTAACCGATAAAGAACTGATACTTGGCTATAAGCAAGATTCATTTTATATTGATCATTATAGCAACAGCAAGACTTTGCATTGCCCGCGCTTGGATATCCAAACGCCCAACCAGAGCGTATGAATGGTGGGCAAAGCAAAGGGAGATCTTTGAAAGGGAGATGTCTATAGCCAAAAGTATAGGTGTCCGCTCTGGAAAGAAGTTTTATCGAATTTGGGGGCCTATACTAAATTAGATAAAGATTGTAATTGTTTTGAATATTAGCAAAACATTGTACTTCTTTTCTTCCCCCCTCTGTTATGTTTGTTTTGTTCTTTATGTTTACTCCTGACGATAAATACATTTAAAAAAAAAAGCAAATGCAGAATCTACAGCCCTCTTCTGGCTGTACTGTGGTCGGGAGTGAGTTATGTTATGCTGTGGAATAATGCCGCATGAGTTGTGTTCCATGGCCTGTATGTGCTTACTTCAATTGTATCATTGTCATTGTGTTATTTGTGTTGTGGTGTAAGGCATCATGTCACACTTTACAGGCCTGTGTAGTACTGGATCTCAGTGGAGTAACAAAATGCTTGCTGTGCGCTGGCTCCCACTCTGCTGCTCAGATACATCAGTGAGAGAGGCCTAAGGGTGGATGCACAGAGAAGGTGGTACTTGAAATATAGACCCAGGCCTTACAGGCTTCTCTCAGACATGCAGTACATGGAACCAGCAAAAAAAGAAGAGGGACAAAGAGAAAAGAAACACAGGCATGAGTGGAGGCTTCATACACTGTAAAAGGGGAAATAAAAACCAGTAGGCAGAGAAAGCAAGAGGGGATATGGCTCTGTCAGTGGATTATTGTCATAATCAGCAGAGAAACCAGTAGAATGTTTTTGGTAAGGCCTCCTGACATGAAATAGCCAAAGGAGAAGTTGTATCATGATGAGAGGTGGGTGGAGATTTAGAACAATGGTAGGTAAAAAATGACAGAGTAAATATGTATCGTCTACAAATGCGTGTTTTCTTTTTGCCCATCTCAAAAGTTCCAACATGCTAAAGTTACTTACTTCTGGACAGGACAGAGTAGGGTGAGTTTTACTACAATATCCTGCTGAGCATGGGAAGGGAATGGCTTCTACTACTTAGTGTGGCATGCCCTGCTGTCTTGTGGGGGAGGAAAGGGAGGGTGGCTTCCAGTGCATTGTCTTGGATGGGGGAGCAGTAGGGGGGTTCCACCACTAACTCTCAGGTGGGCAGGATAGCTCACCTACTGTTCCTTTAATGATGATCAAGTGATGTGGGTATTGAAGATCATTTGAGGTAATGACCCCAGAAACTCATGAACCAACCTGATGAGAACTTTTGGTTACATGAACAGAGTGTGTCTGGATCTTGAGACTTAGGCCAGGCTGTGCGAGTAGCCTAGGCTCATGGACAGGCAGTGTGAGGAGCTTTGAACACATGGCCTGTGTCAGTAGATTCAGATACTATGGGGAGCTTGGTCTGCATTGACTGTGTGAAGAGTTTGTTGAAAATGGGCAGACAATGTGCGAAGCCGGTGGCTGTAGGTCCATATTTATAAAGTGGTTTGGGCCTCTTGAGGTCGTATTGGTAGTTTGTGGGAACGTACCGTGCATGGCAGGATGCCATTATGAGAAGATTGAGATATGCGGACAGACAGCATGAAGAGTTCAGGCCATGGGCAAACATGTTAGGAACCTGACACATATAAACAGACAATGTGTGAAGCTTGGGGCACACAGAAAGACTGTGCGGTGCTTGAGACATATCAGCATATGACATATGAGCGACCCTTGACCACACCAGGTAGGTCGCTCCCCCTCTGCACAGCACCGCCTGCGTGTCCCTGCCCCAGCTGCCGCTGCTGAGGATGTTCGAGGGCCTCTTCCACCCGCAGGCTACCACCTGCGCCTCAACCCTGGTGGCCAGTGGTAGGTTGTAGGTTTGCTCATCCTCCATTGTATTGCCTGTATTTTCTTTCATTGCTCCTGTTTTAGTGATTGTATTTTCATTGTTGTGTCTGTGACTGCTGTTGTCTGTCTCCCCCGCTGCCTGTACGTGGTCTGTGCCCTTTCTCTCCCTCTGCTCCCCTCGCTGCCCCGTGTCTCTCTGCCCGGTTTCCCTTCTGCTCCCCTCGCTGCCCCCGTGTCTCTCTGCCTGGTTTTTCCTTCTGCTCCCCTCGCGGCCCCCGTGTCTCTCTGCCCGTTTTTGCCTTCTGTTGCTTAGCTGCCCCTGCATTTCGTTGACCTTGATGCCCTTTCTTGTGACCTTTGTGCCCTCTGTGCCACTCGTTTCCCCCTGTTTTTTTGTGACCTTTCTGCCCTTTCCTGGTACCTTTTTGCCTCTGTGCCACTCGTTTCCCCCTGTTTTTTTTTTACCTTTCTGCCCTTTCTTGGGACCTTTCTGCCTTCTGTGCCATTCTTATCCCCCTGTTTTTTGTGACCTTTTTGCCCTTCTTGTGACCTTTTTGCCTTCAGTGCCACTTGTTTCCCCCTGTATTCTTGTGACCTTTTTGCCCTTTTGTGAACTTTCTGCCCTCTGTGCCACTCGTTTCCCCCTCAATTGTTGTTTGCCTTCTGTTTCCTTCGTCGCCCCTCACGCCCACGCCGCTGCGTCCCCTGCGGCTCCACCCTCCTGACTGCCCATTCGCTGCCCCTGCCTCCTGCCTTCCAGCTGCTCCTCACTCCCACCTCTCCATACATGCCGGCTGTGGCACGGTCAGGCCGCTGGCGCACGGCAACCGCGTCTGCACTCGCCCAGGGCCAGAACCCCTGGTCCCCGTACCCGCCACGACGACAGCACACTCCATGCTCTCAACCCCGGACGGACCCACAACTGCTTCAAGGCCACCCCGAAACGCACACACGGTCCTTTCACCTGCTTGAACTGCAGCTACACTAGCCACAGAGCCGATGAACCACCCGCCAAGAAAGACCTCAACCACCTCCGATGCATACTACTGAACACCCGCTCCACACACAAACACGCCGTCGAGCTCTGGGACCTGCTCAACACAACCTCCCCGGATATTGCCTTCCTGACAGAGACCTGGCTGAACAACTCCTCTGCACCCGACATCGCCAAAGCCATCCCAGACAGCTACAAGACCACCCGCAGAGACCGCACCAACTGAGTCAGAGGAGGTATCGCCATCATCCACAAGAACAGCATCAGGGTCTCGACTAGAACTGACGACGCGCTCAGCTCCTCCGAACACGTGCATTTTCAGATCCACACTGACCCCAACTCCACCCCCAGAGGCACCCTTGTCTACCGACCCCCCCGGACCCTGCCCCCAGTTCAGCGACTCCATCGCCGACTTCAACAGCACGCACGCCCTGACCTCCACCGACTACTCCTCCTCGGAGACCTGAACTTTCACCTTGAGAAAAACAACAACAGCAACTCCACCACCCTGATCGACAACCTCGCCAACCTCGGACTGAGGCAACTCGTCACAATGCCCACCCATTCCGCCGGCCACAGGCTCGAACCCGTCTTCTCCTCAAGCGCGCACGTCTCCGTCAGCCACACCACGGAACTCCTCTGGACCGACCACTGCTGCATCCACTTCACCGTCCACAAACCCACCACACACCCCCACACCCAACAGATCCCCTGCTGCCGCAAAATCACCAAAGACCAACTACATGCAAACCTCGCTCTCAGCCCACCCACCGAACCCTCCAACACCGACGTCGCTTCCCACAACCTCAGACGCTGGATTGAGGACTGCGCCAACACCCTCGTCCCGCTGAGAAACCCCCCCACAGAGACACCAGCTGGTTCACCCCAGAACTCCTAGATTCCAAGCAATCCTGCCAGAAACTAGAGCAGAAATGGCACAGTGAACAAACTCCGGACAGCCACGCAGCACACAAGGTCGCCGCCCGCAACCACCACCACCTCATCAGGGCTGCCAAGAAGACCTCCTTCAAAGACCACCTCGACAACAACGTACACGACAGCAAGGAGCTCTTCAACATCGTCAAGGAACTCTCCAACACCAACGACATCACTGTGCGACTCCCTCGCCACCTTCTTCCACCGCAAGATAGCAGACATCCACGACAGCTTCAACACCCAGACAGCCCTAACAGACTGCAACACAACAGACCCTCCGCACACCATCGACCACGTCCCCTTGCTAGCCTGGACAAGCGTGAGCGTCAATGACACCATCAAGACCATGAGAGCAATCCACTCCGGCTCTCCGTCAGACCTATTCCCGCACCACGTCTTCAACAAAGCAAGCAGCTCCATCGCACCCCACCTACGCAACGTCATCAATCTTTCTCGAGACGGCGACCTTCCCAGAGAGCTGGAAACACGCCGAGATCAACGCCCTACTCAAAAAACCCAAGGCAGACCCAAGAGACCTCAAGTACTTCTGACCCATCACTCTGCTCCCCTTCCCGGCCAAGGTCATTGAGAAAATCGTTAACAGACAGCTAACTCGATCCTGGACCCTTCCCAGTCAGGGCTCCGCAGCAACCACAGCAACGTGACCGCCCTTATTGCCGCCACCAACGACATCAGGGCCCTGCTAGACAACGGGGAGACAGCAGCACTAGACCTCTCCGCCGCCTTCCACACTGTCTGCCACCACACACTACGCGCACACCTCCACGCCGCAGGGATCCAAGACAAGGCTCTGGAATGGACAACCTCCTTCCTCTCCGGCAGAAACCAGAGCATCCACCTCCCCCCGTTCCGTTCCGAAGCCTCCGAGACCATCTGCGGTGTACCCCTAGGATCCTCCCTCAGCCCGACACTGTTCAACATTTACATGGCCCGGCTCACACACGTCACCCGACAGCACGACCTCAACATAATCTCCTACGCCAATGACACTCCACTGATCCTCTCCCTCACCAAGGACCCCATCACCATCAAAGCCAACCTCCATGAAGGAATGAAGGCCGTCGCTGACTGTTTGAAGATCAGCCATCTGAAGCTGAACTCAGACAAGACGGAGGTCCTCATCCTCGGCTTCAACCCGTCAGCCTGGGACGACTCCTGGTGGCCAGAGGCACTGGGGGCAGCCCCGACCCCCACCGACCACACACGCAATCTGGGAATCATCCTCGACTCAACGCTCTCAATGACCAAGCAAGTCAACCCTGTCTCCTCCTCCTGCTTCAATACCCTCCGCATGCTCCGCAAGATCTACAGATGGATCCTGGCAGATACAAGAAAGACAGTCACCCAGGCCCTTGTCAGCAGCAGACTCGACTACAGAATCACCCTATAGGCAGGAGCCCCGACCAAGCTAAACAATTGACTAAAACGCATCCAAAACGCCTCGGCACGACTGATCCTCGATGTACCACGACACGGACACATCACCCCCCACCTGAGAAACCTGCACTGGCTCCCCGTCAACAAGAGGATATCCTTCAAGCTCCTCATCCACGCACACAAAGCTCTCCACAAGACCGGCCCAGCCTAGTCAAGTCAAGTCAAGACAAGTTAAAATTTGTATAGCGCACTACTCACCCAGAGGGTCTCAAGGCGCTTGAGGGAGGGGGGAGCTTTACTTATCAAATATCCAAGTTTTTAGTTGTTTTCTGAAGGAGAGGTGGTTCTGTGTGAGGTGGAGGTGGGTGGGGAGGGAATTCCAGGTCTTGGCCGCTAAGTAGAAGAAGGATCTTCCTCCCATGGTGGATCTTTGGATGCGTGGAATTGCGGCGAGGGCTTGGTTGGACGATCGAAGTTGGCGGGTGGGGGTGTAGAAGGACAGGCGCGTGTTGAGGTATTCGGGTCCTAGGTCGTAGAGGGCTCTGTGTGCATGGGTGAGGAGGCGGAATGTTTTTCTCTTGTTGACGGGGAGCCAGTGGAGGTCTTTCAGGTGATCGGAAATGTGAGCTTGGCGGGGGATGTCTAGGATGAGTCTGGCTGAGGCGTTTTGGATGCGTTGGAGTTTTTTCTGTAGTTTGGCTGTGGTGCCGGCATAAAGGGTGTTTCCGTAGTCCAGTCGGCTTGTGACCAGTGCATGGGTGACCGTCTTTCTTGTTTCGGTGGGAATCCAGCGGAAGATTTTTTTGAGCATACGTAGGATGTTGAAGCATGATGATGAGACGGCATTGACTTGTCTGGTCATTGATAGGGAGGAGTCCAGTATGAAGCCCAGGTTACGTGCGTGGTTCGTTGGTATGGGTGCGGTTCCCAGGGCCGGTGGCCACCATGAGTCGTCCCAGGCGGAGGGGGATGATCCTAAGATGAGGACTTCCGTTTTGTCCGAGTTTAGTTTTAAACGGCTGTTCTTCATCCACTCGGCTACTTCTTTCATCCCTTCGTGTAGGTTGGTTTTGGCGGTGTTTGGGTCTTTGGTGAGGGATAGGATCAGCTGAGTGTCGTCTGCGTAAGAGATAATGTTGAGGTTGTGTTGGCGCACAATGGATGCGAGGGGACTCATGTATACGTTGAAGAGGGTGGGACTGAGTGAAGATCCTTGGGGTACGTCGCAGATGACTTCGGTGGCCTCTGATCTAAAAGGGGGGAGGCGGACTCTCTGGGTTCTTCCGGAGAGGAACGAGATTATCCAGTCCAAGGCTTTTCCTTGTATTCCGACGTTGCTGAGGCGTTGTATAAGGGTGCTATGACAGACTGTGTCGAAGGCTGCGGCGAGGTCAAGTAGGATGAGGGCAGCAGTTTCTCCGTTGTCCAGTAGAGTTCGAATGTCGTCTGTTGCTGCGATGAGGGCGGTCTCGGTGCTGTGTTTGGCTCGGAAGCCGGACTGTGAAGGGTCGAGGGATTTGTTGGATTCGAGGAAGGCGGCGAGTTGACTGTTGACGGCTTTCTCAGTGACTTTGGCAGGGAATGGGAGGAGCGAAATGGGGCGGTAGTTCTTTAGTTCGGTGGGGTCTGCTGTAGGTTTCTTCAGGAGGGCGCTGAGTTCGGCGTGTTTCCAGCTTTCCGGGAAGGTGGCGGAGTTGAGGGAGCAGTTGATGATGTCTCGGAGATGGGGTGCGATAATGGAGTCTGCTTTTTTGAAAATGTGGTGGGGACATGGGTCGGTTGGCGATCCTGAGTGGATGGTGTTCATTAGGCGAATTGCGTCTTCAGTGGTGATTGGGTTCCAGGCGCAAAGGTTGTTGGAGGGGGGTTTTAGTTCGGAGGTAGATGGGGTGGGCTGGTTTCCAAAGCTGTTATGAATGTCAGCGATTTTGTTGTGGAAGAACGAGGCTAGAGAGTCGCAGAGGTCTTGGGAGGGAGTGATGTCGTTGGTGCCGGCGGTGGGGTTGGTAAACTCTTTGACGATGTTGAATAGTTCTTTGCTGTTGTGGGCGTTGTTGTCGAGTCGATCCTTGAATGCTGATTTCTTGGTGGATCGGATCAGTTGGTGGTGTTTGCGGGTGGCGTTCTTGAGGGTGGTCAGGTTGTCAGTGGTTGGGTTTTTTCGCCAGGCTTTCTCGAGGGTGCGACAGATCTTCTTGGATTTCTTAAGGTCATCATTGAACCAGGGGGCTTTTTTGCTGCCTTGCTTGATTTGATGGTTTTTCAAGGGTGCTAATTCGTCAGCGCTGTGGGTGATCCATTGTGTGAGGTTGGTGGCTGCTTGGTTTGGGTCCGATGATTATGCAGGAGGGTTTTGGTGAAGCAATGTGAAGAGCTGGTCGGTGGTAATTTTATTCCAGTTTCTCCGGGGAATCGGTTGTGGGTGGTTGTGGGTCGTGGTCTTTTTGTAGTTGAAGTGCACGCAGCTGTGGTCCGTCCAATGGAGAGCTGTGGTGTGATTAAAGGAGATGTGCTTGCTGGAGGTGAAGATTGGGTCGAGCGTGTGCCTGGCAAAGTGGGGGTGTCAACAAGTTGTTTGAGTCCGAGATTGGCGAGGTTGTCTAAAAGGGTGGTGGTGTTGTTGTCATTGATCTTTTCCAGGTGGAAGTTGAGGTCTCCCAGTAGAATGTAGTCCTCGGAGGGGAGGGCGTGAGGGCTGATGAAGTCTGTGAAGTCTTCGCTGAATTGTGTGCGGGTTCCGGGGGGTCTATAGATGAGGGTGCCTCTGAGTGTGGTCTTAGGGTTGGTGTGAATCTGGAAGGGAAGGTGTTTGGCGGTTGTGAGGTTGTCATCGGAACTGGTCGTGATGCGGATGGTGTTCTTATGAACGATGGCGATTCCTCCTTCTGTTTGGTTGATGCGGTCCTTTCGGATGATCTTGTAGCTGTCCGGGGTGGCTATGGCGATGTCGGGCGCTGATGAGGCGTTCATCCAGGTTTCTGTAAGAAAGGCGACGTCCGGCAATGTGGTGTCGAGTAGGTTCCAAAGTTCAATGGCGTGTCTGTGGATCGAGCGGGTGTTGAGTAGGATGCACTTCAGGTGGTTAGTGTCGGATCTCTGTTTGGAGTCTGTGGATTTGGTGTGGGTCCTTATGCAGTCGAACTTGCAGGAGTGGCAGGTGAAGGATCCATGGGTGTGTCCTGGGGCGGCTTGGTAGCAGTTTGGGAGTCGGCCGGGGTTAAGTGCTAAGAGGGTAGCGGCGTCGTACGTTACGTGGGTGGAGAGGGTTTTGCGGGGGCCAGGGGGTTTGGTGCTGGGCGCGGTCCAGGCGCAGACGGGTGTAGACGGGCTTACCTTTGGCGCACCTTTGGCGCGCCCGCTGCGCGTGAACGCTGCGCGTCTGTTGCTCTGACATATGTGGATAGTGGAGGGGGCGGGGCGAGGGAGGAGCAGCTGGGAGGCGGGAGCGGGGTGGAGAGACGGGCTATGAGGCACAACAACAACAAAATGGCAGCAAAAAAGAAAGCGAAACAGGGCGAGACTGGGGCACAATCTGTGGTGACTCCTAGATATGGGCAGAGGCGCAATCGGGCACAAATAACTTTAAAAGCAATGCGAGCAGTGCAATAACATGTAGGTTCGCGCTACCAGGCAGCTACAAATGACAATGCGAGCAATACAAATGACAATGAGAGCAATGCAAAAGCACTATAGTGCTACGAAATCACAAACAATAACAATGAAATAGCGCAAATGATAATGGCAGCAAAGCGAGCGAAGCGCAGATCAACTATCAGCAGCGGTGATCAGGATGAGCTTGAAAGCGCTACGATACCAAAATCCTTGGGAGCGAGGGGAGCGACCGCTTCTGAACGAGTCAGGAGGGTCACAGCGCAGAAATAGACAGGACGGTCTACAGCTATCTGTGGGAGGGAGGAGCAGCTGGGAGGCGGGAGCGGGGTGGAGAGACAGGCTATGAGGCACAACAACAACAAAATGGCAGCAAAAAAGAAAGCGAAAGAGGGCGAGACTGGGGCACAATCTGTGGTGACTCCTAGATATGGGCAGAGGCGCAATCGGGCACAAATAACTTTAAAAGCAATGCGAGCAGTGCGATAACATGTAGGTTCGCGCTATCAGGCAGCTACAAATGACAATGCGAGCAATACAAATGACAATGAGAGCAATGCAAAGGCACTATAATGCTACGAAATCACAAACAATAACAATGAAATAGCGCAAATGATAATGGCAGCAAAGCGAGCGAAGCGCAGATCAACTATCAGCAGCGGTGATCAGGATGAGCTTGAAAGCGCTACGATACCAAAATCCTTGGGAGCGAGGGGAGCGACCGCTTCTGAGCGAGTCAGGAGGGTCACCTACCTACCTCAACAGACGGCTCTCATTCCACATCCCCAACCGCCAGCTACGCTCCGCCGACATCTCACTCGCCACCGACCTGCGCATCTGAAGAACAACCACCGGCGGGAGATCCTTCTCCCACCTCGCCGCCAAGACATGGAACACCCTCCCACTAAGCCTACGACAGACCCAAGACCTGCTGACCTTCAGGAGGATACTAAAGACCTGGCTGTTCAATCAGTAGCGGCCCCCACCTCCCCCCCAGCGCCTTGAGACCCTCTTGGGTATGTAGTGCGCTTAACAAATGACTGATTGATTGATTGAATGTGAGGAGCTTTGGGTCCATAGGCAGACCCGTGAGGAACCTTAGACATGAACAGACAACGTGATGAGCTTTGTTCCCATGGACAGACGCTTGAGGAGCATGAGACATGAACAGACAATGTGAGGAGCTTTGGACCCATGGGCAGACGCATGAGGAACATGAGACGTGAACAGACAACGTGAGGAGCTTGGCACCCATGGGCAGAAGCGTGAGGAACCTGAGACATGAACAGACAATGTGAGGAGCTTTGCACCCATGGTCAGACGCGTGAGGAACCTGAGACATGAACATACAATGTGAGGAGCTTTTCACCCATGGGCGGACGTGTGAGGAACCTGAGACATGAACAGACAACGTGAGAAGCTTTGGACACATGGCCAGACGCATGAGGAACCTGACACATATAAATAGACAATGTGAGGAGCTTGGGGCACACAGAAAAGACTGTGCGGTGCCTGAGACTTATGAGCAGACAATATGAGGAGCTTTGGGTCCATGGGCGGACGCGTGAGGAACCTGAGACATGAACAGACAACGTGTGGATCTTTGGACCCATGGGAAGATGCGTGAGGAACCTGAGACATGAACAGACAATTTGAGGAGCTTTGAACCCATGGGCAGGCGCATGAGAAACCTGAGACATGAACAGACAATGTGTGGAGTGTGGGGCACACAGACAGACTTGTGCTAGCTTGAGACATAAGAGCAGACAATGTGAGGTGCTTTGAACCCATGGGGAGATGCGTGAGGAACCTGAGACATGAACGGACAATGTGAGGAGCGTGGGGCACACAGAAAGACTGTGCGGTGCTTGAGTCACATAATCAGACAATGTGAGGAGCTTTGGACCCATGGGCAGACATGTGAGAAACCTGAGACATGAACAGACAATGTTAGGATCTTTGGAAACGCATAGAGACTGTGAGATGCCTGCTGCATAGAATTTTCTATAGCGCGGACCAGACCCAGAGAATGGTATCTGAGCGCTTTACACTGAGGGCACAAAACGAATAAAACAATTTGCAACACAAATAGCATACATAAGATCAACATATTTTACAAAGTTCGTAAGGTCTCAGGCGTGAGAGTATTTCTGAACAACGGGTCGAGAGCATCAATGGTGTCTTTCGAGGGTTAGAAGGGGAAAGTTTAGGGTATAGATCTGGAATGGTCCATGTGAGAGTTTACGGGAGGAATTTGCACATAAGGAATGATTTTGCTTCTTTTTTTAATAGAAGAGTAAAGGAGATTTTTCTGATGTAGGGAGGAAGCAAGTTCCATATTCTTGGTGCTTCTTCGGAGAAAGCTGTCAGAGGTTTTTTCTTTCTGAAGCGTGAGGGATTCAGGAGTAGATTATCAGCACTCCTTGAATGTCTAATTCCTCCAGATAAGGTACCCCAGTAACCAAACTGGAGTGTACCTAAAGTACTTGCAATCAATTTAGAGAGGAAAGCAGATAGTCTGGGGTCCTGAATAGCAGGATCCCAGCCAAACTAAGTAAAAAACCATCAAAACACCAGGGAAAAAGTAGGGGCAATCATGTAGTCAGATTCCACCTTCCTACAATCTGTGCCAGAGTTTCAAGTGTTACCAGCCTTTTCTGTTCCCAGAGTACAGTCACAGAGCAAAAAGATCCGTAATGCATTCCAGAGAATATTTTCCTTCTTTTTTGAGCCTTAGCCAATCTTCTCTCTCAAACAACCTCATTTCTAATGCTCACCTGCCCCTTGGCCATCGTGCCCCTGTGTCCTCTATTATTCCTTTCTTGAGCTCAGTTCAATTTTAATTTATGATTTTTTGCTTTGGTGGTACCTGAGGCAAATCAAGCTCTCCCTCTTAACCTGTCCGTGATCCTATTACCTGCAATCATGTAGTCTCACCTGATGTTCAATCCTGTCTGGGAGGTTCTGCAAGTCCTTCTCCTGCTTCCTTGGGCACTATTCCGGTTTTAAGTTTTCTGATCGTGATTCCAAATTTAAGAGTCCTAATTTGCTGCAGGATGGGGGGTTTCTTCAACCATCCATTTTTCTAACTGTAACCTGGCCTCAGCCAATTTATTTCATTTAGCACGTGCATGTGGCGTTGTTCAATGTACTGTTGAGTGTGCTACAATGGGTACCTGTACTTCACTGCTGGGGCATCAGAGACCCAGCACTTTGACATCTGAACTAGCTGCAAAACAGGTAGATGGCAGGAACCACTAAGAAGAAAGGGAAATGGAAAAAAGAACACAGACCACCACAACAGGCGATGAATCATCCAACAAGGTTTGGCTGTGGGAGATTTCCCTAGTGGATGATTAAGACGGGCAGTTTAGTTTACTGTCTAAAGAAATCAAATCGAATATTCAACTTTATTATTTGTATTCTAATAGGTGGTTTCACAGTCTCCCTCCCCATCAGCTCTTTTACAATGTGCCTATTTATTTATTATTTATTTTTGTGTTTTATAGAGTGCGAACTAGACTCGTAAAGGTATCAGACGCTTTACAGGATTGACAAGTGGTATACAAAAGACTTAGGAGGGGTGGATACATTAGGGATGAAAACTGGTAGATACATTTTACAAGAAACAAGCGGTCTCAAATCCCAGGGTGGGAAGCCCAGAGTTGTGGGGTGCATATCATCCGGAAAAATCATGGTGAGGCCTTAATAGGAGGTAGAACAAAGTCGCTGAGGAGATTTAATGCAAGAGTTAGGAGAGGAATTTGCCCATTAGGAAGGTTTTGGCCTCCTTTTTAAAGCATGCCAGAGACGGAATTCTTCTAATGGCGAGCTGGAGTGAGTTCCATATTCTTGGTGCGGCCCCAGACAAGGCCCGATTATACAGGTTTTTATTTCGTAAGCATGCCGGTTGGAGCAAGAGGTCTCTTGCGGAACGGGAGTTTCTGGCTCCTCTGTATACCACAGGTTTTTGGGTGAGCAATGCAGGGAAATTAGCCTATAGAGCCTTGTGAGTGATGCAGGCCAGCTTAAGTTGGATTCTGGCCTCGAGAGGAAGCCAGTTTAGAGTTTTACAGTGTGGAGAGATGTGGTCGAAATTATTTGAAACTGTTAGGAGTCTGGCGGCAGCTTTGAGGCAGGCTTTTAATGGGGCCAGGGAGATCTTGGGTAGACCTGCAAGGGTAGAGCATCCATATTCCAGTCTGGAGATGACTAGTGCCTGGATTGCCATTTTTAGGTCAGGAGTGTCAAGGAAAGGTTTCAGGTTTCTTAGGTAGCTCAGGTGAAATCTGGCAGTTTTGGCCTACGAGTTGATGTGGCCATGCATATTCCATCAGCAGTCTAGGGTTATTCCAAGGGATTTAGCAGAGTCCACTATGGTTGGTGGGCAGTTTAATGTTGGGATCGCCTTGATCCATTCTTGAATGTCAGGGTTGGTTTTGGGTGGGGAGATTAGAAGAAATGCCGTTTTTTTGCGTTAGGTTTGAGCTGGTTACAGGTGAGCCAAGGGACAGTCAGCTTCAAGGCCGCATTCAGGGAAAGAATGTCCTCAGGAGAAGAGATTTTGATGTAGATCTGTTTGTCGTCGACATACATGTGGTAGGAGATATTGGCGGTGCATAGAAATTCTGCGATCAGTTCAAGGTAAAGATTGAAGAGGGTAGGGGACAGGGTTTATTCTTGGGGGACTCATACCATGATCGGAGAGGGAGCGGACAAGTTACCATTGATTAGGAATCTCTGAGAGCGGTTCTGGAGGAAGGACCTAAACCATTCAAGAATGGGGCCATCCAGTCCCATCCTGATTTTGAGGCGTTCAAGGAGTTTTTTACAGTTGACTGTATCGAAAGCCGAGGATTGATCTAGGAGGATTAGGAGACAGGTTTTGCCTTGATCAAGGCCTTGGAGGGCATCATCCATGATGTGGAGGAGGGTGGTTTCAGTGCTGTGTCCAGGTCTGAACCCGGATTGGAAGTTGTCTAGTAGTTGAAAGTTGGTGATGTGTTGGATGCTGTTACACACATTTCTCCAGAACTTTAGCTCAGAGTGGGATATTGGATATAGGTCTCTAGTTGTCAGGGGATGCAGGATCCTGCGTAGGTTTTTTTAAGATGGGGATGACTTGGCCGGCTTTAAGAGAGTCAGGTATTGATCCCTGTAGGAGGGAGACGTTGATTATTGCAGTCCAAGTAGGGATGATAGCCTGAGAGGCGGCGGCTAAGCAGTTAGAGGAGAGAGGGTCATTAAAGTGGTTGTTCGGGTTTAAAGAGGATAGAACTTTCGAGACGGAATGTTCGTCATGAACTTTGAAGCTGGACCAGTGCGCTTGGTTTTTGGGTGATGTCTGGGGGGGCAGCGCGGAGAGATGAGGCAGAGCCGGAGGGGGTTGGGAGTAAGTGGCTGGTCTAAGTTGGTTTCCTAGGCTAGTGATTTTGTCGGAGAAGAAGGAGGAAAATTCCTTGCATGATTATAGAGATTTAGCGGTTTCTTTGGAGGTTTTTGCCAGTTTGTTAGATTTGTGTTTGACCATTTCGAATAGCTTACGAGGTCTGTTCTTGGCATCCCCAGTTCTGTTCTGAAGAATTCTGTTTTTGAGTTGAGTTGAGGATTTTCCTATTATAGGCATTTCTGTACTGGTGGAGAAGTTTTAGATGGGCTGCTGATGGGTGCTCTTTCCAGTTTCATTCTGTCTGCTGCAGGGATCTCCTCTCATTGTTGAGGGATCTGTGAAACCAGGGGCTCCTCGCTTTGACCTGGGTTCTTTTTAGTTTTAGCGGCGCAAGATCATCAAGAATGTTAGATATAGTCGTGGAACAATAGTCAGTAAGGTTGTTGACCGTTGTGATATGAGGGGGGAGGTCAGTCTCGCAGCGAGCAGCCAGTTTCCCGTGATCACGGTTGTTGGTGTCGCTAACCCAACGTTTGGGAATCATGGGTTGTGTTGCCCTTGTCTTGTGGGTGCCAGGCAGAAGGAAGGTGATTGCGTGATGGTCAGACCAATTGCATCGGTCTATAGAGAAAAGCTTGACGGCTGACTCCTTATCGATGATCCAGCCTAGAGTGGCGCCTTTCGAGTGAGTTGGGAGTGTGCAGGCTTGCGTAAGGGCTTGGTCGGGCAGGAATTTTCTAATGACATTGACCTGAGGGTCCTTGGGGTCGTTCCAGTGCAGACTGAAGTCGCCAAGGAAAATGTCTTTAGAGTTGGGGGAAACCTTGGCTGTGATGATTTCCATGAGGTGGTCAGTGAAGGTGCCATTCATGGCTGGGGGGTGGTAAAAGATGTGCAGTCTGCACAGTTGGATGGTGTTGCTGCATATGGAAAGTGCAAGGTATTCGCAGGTGTCCGTGCGATCTGCCAGACGTTCAGTAACAAGGAGGTTAGGGTGGTAGATGCAGGCAATGCCTCCCCTTTTTTTTTACTGCCTGTCCAGCCCTACAATGTCATAATTGGGAGGTCTAGGCAGGCTGATGAGGATTCATTGAGCCAAGATTCGGGCAATATCGCTAAGTCCGATTTTTGGCTCAGGATGAGATCGGCGACATCAGCGGCATGCTTTACTGCAGAGCGGCAGTTAATTAGAAGGCCGGATAGTGGGGGGTCAGAGTGAGTGTTGTGAGTTGGGGCAGAGATGGGTACTAGCGCTAGGTTGCCATTAACAACTCCTCTGTTGCAGAGGGTAGCTGATCTGTTGGGGTTGATTGCAACCGTCCTGATAGCGTGTTCGCCACTCAAGTCTAAAGGGCATGTCTTGACCTAGAGGAGCATGTCTCGAAATACTGGTGGCCATCTTGGAATGTCTTTTTTCCATTTACTTTGCCCATTGAAAGACCTGATGGCTGGGGATGAGCACAGAGAATTATTCAGTAATCATTCTCCTTGACAGGGAATTATTTAGTAATCATTCGCCCTTGACAAAGTTTGAGTGACCAGATTCGTCCCTGCCTCCACTGTCTCCTCGATTTGTGCTCACCATGGATGCCAATACAACCAGCCCGACTGAACGATCACTCTCTCGAGTGGGCCTCAGTGCCTTTAAGATCACCTATCCCCCTAACCTCACTAAGAATGCATAAAAAAAAACACAACTTAATCAAAAGAAGCCCGGAAATACTTATATCAGATACATATTTCTGTATGTCTAATGGCAACATCATGTCTAACCTAATTTTCTTCATGAACAGGAGAGCCAAATGGAGAAAATCTCTCTTATCTTTTATCCAGTGCAAACAGATGAGGGAAACTCCCCATGGATTTAGTCTTTCTATTACTTCCGCTCCTACTCACAAAGTATAGATCTCACCATTACTATCTACAGCAATGGGATCGTTCTCATTTAAGCTTCCAATCGAAACCTAGAGAAGTTCGACATACTCTTTTTGAAGATCAAAAGCTTTATAGCGAACAAGACAAGATCTAGCACTAAAATGGATGCTCCCATTTCCTCCTGAGATTTACCTCCCTTCTCACCCACCACCCTTCTCTTGCCCTTGCCGGTCTCTGAACTGCTCGAACCACATATTTCGAGGCCATTAACCCTATCACCACTACAAACCTCATGGTCAATGCTTCCTGGAACACCTCTAATACTCAATGACCAACCCCCTCCTCTGGATTCTCCTATTACAGACTCTGACCCCTCTAACACACATAAACACCCTACCCCCTCTCCAGATCTTCACACTCAACCTCCTGGTCAAGGCTTTCTGGAACACCGCCTATACTCAGTGACCAACCCTCTCCCATGGAATATCCCATTACCGCCTCGGATCCCTCTAACAGATTAGACACCCTCCCTCATCTCCAGATCTCCACACTCAACTTCCTCCCCTTTACCCAAAGCCCAGACTTGTTGGCACGCTTGGACGATATCTCCCTCCAGCTGCACCTTCTCTCCCGTGAATTCCATGGTTTGAAAGCCCTCTCACTTGAATATCTCCCATTGTTAAGCCCCCTCCTCTCTCGTCCGAACCAGCCCAGAGCTCCGGCCAGCGCCATTGACACAGCTCTCCGTAACCATCCCTCTTCCCCTACTATCTCCAGTACCGTTCCCCTTCCTAACGCAGCCTCTCGCCCTAGAAGTATGTTGCCCTGTCTTGAAATTGACAGGCTCCTCAAGTCCTATTTGTCCAGCACGGACATCAACATGAGTCCAAAGGGAATAATTCAAACCATTCATTCTAACCCAAACAGAGAACCCTAGCACAACCTCAGAGTCATAAATAATAATCCACATTTGTAAAGCGCACAATCACCCGTTAGGGTCTCTAGGCGCTGGGGGCCGTCGGGAAGATTAAGCAAGCTATTGCCCAGAGTCACATGGTGCTGAGCTAACCTGCCGCCGGCGCTGGGGATCGAACCGTGATCCCCAGATTCCAGCGTCAGTCGCCCTGGCCGCGGCGCCACACCTCTCCCACTCCCAATAAACAACGACAACCTCATGAGAGTGAACATCATTCAGACTCCTTCCCCCCATACTCCGGCTCCACTCAAATGCATACTCCTCAATTGTAGGTCTGCCAACAAACACGACTCCGAACTCTTCGACCTCATACAACATAATCAGATAGATATCATTATCCTCACAGAAACTTGTCTTAACCCCTCGTCCACTCTGATTCTAGACCTCTTGGTGCCCGCCACCCACAACATAATTTGTCTGGACTGAGTAAAGAAGCTGGGAGGTGGCTTAGCTTGTATACATCGGAGCACGCTCGCGGTCTCCCTCTCCGATTCCTCTTCGCCAGTAACTTGCGAATACCTTTGTCTCCTCATCTCTAGTAACAATCATCTGGTTTGCAAACTACACACATTCTATCACCCCCTGGTAACAACCTCCCATTCATCGATTAATTAATGGAAATCATCTCTGGCAATGTGGATTCGGTGCAGTCCCACATCTACCTTGAGGATTTTAATCTTCACTGGTCAAACCCTAATGACCAAGCAGCAGCATGCCTCAATTCCTTCTTGAATGATCACAAATTGATTCAACATTGTGACCACCCTACCCATATTAAAGGGGAAACTCTAGACCTCATAATTTCCAAAGGACACACCATCACATTGGACTCCATCATACCCTGCGATTGGACGGACCATCACATCATTTCCTTCCATATCAACTCGGAGGTATCTCAGAGTAAGGCTCAAACAACTAAACCAAAGATCTGGAAAAGAGACCTCAGAGATATCAATACAGTTGACCTAGCAACCCGCTGTAAATGTGCCCTCTCTCCACAAGTGGATATACACAAAGTCCATGCACTCACAGACTTCTACAACTCTTCTATTTCTAGCATCATGGACTCTATGGCTCCACTCCTACAAAAAAATGCACCTACAAAAATATCTAAATCTTGGTTCAATGGCAACCTAAACTTAGAACGTCGCAATCTAAGGGCCATCGAACGTTCCTGGGAATCCACCCCTCCATCTAAAAATACTTAGATCAGCAAGAAGCTCTTATAACAAACAAATCAAGATAGTCAAGGCAGAATATTTCAGATCCCAACTTAACCAAGCGGCTAATCGACCCAAGAAACTGTTGAACTTGTTAAACAACAATCGGTGGTAGCCCCTCACCGGTCAGCTTAGGATGTCATTCCTCCCTTATGAGATGACCTGGCGGTACTGACAAAACTAGACTTATTACCATTGATCTAGAAACCAGGAGGGCTCTATTGATACCCAATGGACCTGCACCCCCCCTGTCCTTAACAGTCAAGGCTGCACCATGTAGCTGGGGTATCAAGAACAACACTTCCTGGGACACCTTTACCCCCTCATTGAAAATGATATCAAAAAGGTTCTTCGGAGTATCAACTCATCTAATCACTTCAGTGACCAGTTACCACCCACCATCTTGAAAGCAATTAAGCATACAATCTCCCCCATCTGGACAAAGATTGTCAATGTATCTCTGTCTCAAGGTATTAAAAAAAACCTACAGCAGACAGTACAGATGTTAACAACTTCCGCCCTATCTCCAGTATCCCCACACTAGCCAAAATCCTTGAAAAATGTGTCCAGTCACAACTATGTGCGCACATCAAAAATTTCGATCTCCTGGACCAACACCAATCTGGCTTTTGTAGTGGGCACAGCACTGAATCGGCTCTCACTCACGTCATGGATGACATCTTAATAATGCTTGATCAAAATTAATTCTGCCTCCTTATCCTCCTTGATCTTTCCTCCGCATTTGACACTGTCAATCATGACAAACTCCTAGACATTCTGGAGCAAAGGATGGGCCTCTCTGGTCAGGTTTTGCATTGGTTCTCGTCCTTCCTCCAGCACAGGTACCAAAGAGTTAAGGCGAACCATTCACTCTCCCAGCCATCTCCAGTCACCATGGGGTTCCCCAAGGGTCCTCCATAGCTCCCATTCTCTTCAATTAGTTCCTGGAACCATTAGCTAATGTACTAAAATCCATGGACTTTCGCTTCCCTATATATGCAGACGACACCCAAATCTATCTGAAAATCTCCTCCCCGGATAACATCACTTCACTCAACTCCACCCTACTGACTACCCAAACCTGGCTAACTGAGTACCACCACCTGCTAAACACCTCCAAAACAGAATTCCTCCTCATTTCTCCCCCGAAACAATTGACCTCTGGATGAATCAACTCACCGCCTTCAACTGCTCCCCCCGCATTATTAACTCAGCTAAATCTCTAGGAATCAGCCTGGAAAAACATCTGAATATGAAGACTCATATTAGCCACCTTCTGAGAACACTCAGGAATCTCAAACCTTTCCTACCTCAAGCAGATTTCAAGCATGTGGTCCAAGCGCTTGTTTTGCCGAGGCTTGACTATGGCAGTGCTACGCTATGTGGCCTCCCCAAATACACTTTGGCCCCTGTAAAGGCATCATTGAACGCGACGGCCAGAATGATTACGGGCACCCAGCGACATTGCCACATCTCCCTGGTCCTAATACCTATAAACTGGCTGCCCTACGAAGCTAGAGTTCAACCAAAGATTGCCCGATTATCGCACAAAGCCCTCCACTTCAAAACACCCAACTACCTTGCGCAAAGGCTAGAACTATCTGGAGGGGGTAGACCTCGAGGAGTGCTAATTCCCTCCTCTTGAAACCTCGGATCTTTCGCAAAAAGAGAACATGCAAACGAACCTTCTCGGGCGCTGCACCAAAAATGTGGAACTCTCTTCCACAGGAAATTCCTAGAATCTCTTCCAAGGTTGCTTTCAAATTGGAAGCAAAATGATTCCTCATGAATAGGTTCTTACCTTAACAAGAGGAGCGATTGTCAGCTCTAATCACATCTGACATACTACAGTATTGGTTGTTAATATTGTATCTTACTATTGTATTTGCTCCCCTTATGTCATTATGTTTCATCGACTAGCCCATTCTTCGCTTACCCCAGGTTTATAAATGGTCTTTTATGTGTGCACTATTGGATTCAATGCCAATGTATATTCCCCATTTGACTTATGTACTGATCGTTTCCCTTCCTTTCCCTCAAACTGTAAAGCGCTCTGATATCCTTCAGGATGAAGTTCACGCTTTATAAAACTTTATAAATAAATAAAATAAATAAATGGGGTTACCAAGGTGGATTTGTAGCTAAAGAGGAGGTCTAGATCTTCTTCCTCCGTGAGGTCTAATGGACTAGGAGTTACAGGGGCAGATCTGTAGGTAAGGAGGAGGGCCAGAATTTCCTCCTCCTAGAGGTGGCAAGGCTGCTTGCGAGGGTGCAGGTGTTTTAGGGATAACGGTAATGGGTGAAGGAGAGGCTTGGTGTAAGGGGGAGAAGTAGAGCTCTGCAGGAGCCTGAGATTCGAGAAGGAGAGTTCAGTGAGGTGAAGGAGGTTCTTTAGTTCCAGGATGGAGTTATGGATGCTCTGAGTTAGTTTGGTTGCTCTGTGGTGGAGAGTTTATATATCCCTTTAAGAAGGATGCTCTTGCTTGCAGGAGGCCGATGGTTTGGGAACGGTTCTGATGGCATGCGCTGGTGGCAAGGTAGTTGGGCTAGGTCGACCAGTGTCATGAACCCTTGGAGGAGTTTCAATATCCATATAGGAGGGAAGAGTTTGCGGGCAGGAGGTCGAAGGTTTAGGGACGATTCTGTTGGCAGGTGCTGGGAGCGTGATAGAGGGGCTAGGTCGACCAGTGCTGTGAGCCCTTGGAGGAGTTTCAATAACCATATAAGAGGGAAGATCTTGGGGGCAGGAGCTCAGTGGTTTGGGCACGATTCTGTAGGCATGCGCTGGTAGCATGGTAGTGGGGCTAGGTCAACCTGTGTCGTGAGCTCTTGGAGGGGTGGTTTGTGGGTGGCTAGGCACTCTTGGCGAATTTGTCGAGGGATGGTGCCGGGGGAGTGTGGATGGATGAGGGTTGTGCACATATTCTTTAGAGGAGGGTGAAGAGGCCCACAATTTTATTGAGGCCTTTGGGTGGAGCTTGGATCACAACGTTACTGTTTTTGTATAAAATGATGGTAAGGTCAGCTCGCAGGTTTGAGGATGGTGTGATCGTGAGCTTATTGCCGAATGGAATGTTCCTGGTTTTCTGTATGTTAAGGAGGTCCGAGATGGATTTGCGCCACTGTTTTTCTGGAGTTGAAGATGTGGTCATTAATGACTGTGCCCTTGTCTGCGCTGAATCGTAGGTCAGAGATCAGAGTCTCAGGATGACTTTTCAGGATGGAGTGTTTGAAGGATTTAGCGGCAGTTTTGGAGAGATTAGGAGGATAGACAACGGTGTAGGAGTTGTGGCTAGTAGAGGTTAGGCAGGGCCCTGCCATGCTGGTGAGAGTGGGGAAACTTTAGGGTTAAGAAGGAGCTGAGGGAGGTTGCAGGTGTGGTTCTAGCAGTGCTGAACCCTACTCACCCAGCCTGTTCTGACTTCTGCATCAATGCTCAATGGCGGTCTATTTGGGTACTGTGATAACTGGTAATGCAACAAGAGAAACCTGGCAGCCCTGGGAACATAGCATAGATTCCCTATTCACCCGAACCACAAAAAGCACTCCCTCCCATCCCCCACAAATGCCCTCATGTATTGTCGCCTTCCTAGTTCAAACTCAAATGGTTGTCTGTGTCTTTGTGATTGTGGTGACAATAGTGCTCTTCAATCATGTTCCTGCTGTGTTCCTTCACACATACTGGTACATGATCAAGTTCAAATACACTCCACACACAGACACTCAAATAATTGAAGGATTTTATTTGCTAGATGTGCAAATGCTTAGTTCAAGAGTTCAAAGCTCTCATCTCTAATACTCAGTTCAAACGCCGCAGCCAGACCGGTCCTTGACATCCCCCATTGCAGCGACATCACGCAACACCTCTGACAACTGACTGGCCCCAGTCAATAAGCGAGTCAGTGTCAAGCTTTTTACTCGCGCCTACAAAGCTCTACACGATGAAAGACCAGCATTCCTGAACCACCACTTCACATTCCACGTTCCCACCAGACAACTTCAATCCTCCCATCTCTGCCTCACCTCCGTCATCAGGTACCACAAGACCAGAACAGGAGGAAGGTCATTCTCTTACCTCGCCGCCAAGACCTGGAACACCCTGCCCCTGCACCTCAGGCAATCGGCGTCGCTGATCCAATTCAGGAAGGACCTCAAGACCTGGCTCTTCGAATGATCCTGCACCCAGTCATACCAGGAGCCCCACTCCCCCAGTGCCTTTAGACCCTCACAGGTGAGTAGTCATGCTTTACAAGTCCCTGATTGGTTGATTGAAGGTTCAATGCACAGCTTCTCTGGGTCTGATGCCTGGGGAATAACCTATGTCTACTCCCCTAGTTAATTTGTGTTGTGCCTGCCCTGGATCGTGATTAGATGACTTACTTGTCCGTCTCAGTTCCTCCTAGTCTGTGTTTGTCCGTCCCCTGGAGCATCTTTCCACTGAAAGCACTTCTACACTCAAAATCCTTTATGTAAGGATGTCCAACCTGCGTGTCTTGGTGCTCAAACACAACGTTTCTGGAAACTGGATTGGGCTTTCGATTGTTCCTTTGTCTGTCATAAATAAAGATTCTGTATGTGTTGTTTTATGAAATTATGTTTTGACAAAGTTTACTAAGACTCATCTGTTGTTTTAGTTAGGATTATTTCAGTGGCGTCGCCCCATTGCTCATAAGGAAAAATAAAATAATTATAACGTATCGTTATTGTCATTTTTATTTTTTCTATTAAAGTTAGTGGCTCTCAGGGCGGTGTTGGCCAGAGCAGGAAGAGGAGTGGTTTGCAATCCTTATGTGCGCATGACTGCTTGACCGACCTTCTCGGGCCGGCCAATCAGTCCTGCTCACTTTGCATCTTTTCCACCAGGCTTGCGTTACACAGCCTGGAGGAACAAGCAAAGCCTTCCAGTTCTTGTCTGAGTGCCGAACCACAGCGCTCAGACCCATCACAACACCGCTTTGCAGCATTGTGATTGGCTTTGGGAAGCCTGGGTTCAGGGTGCTTCCTGCTGCCTGCAGAGACAAGAAGAAGAGGACGGAGGAGAGGCAGCGGCTGGCTGGCCAAGGTAAGTTTTTTTTCATTTCATTCCCATTTTTTCATCTTATTCCCCCAACCCCCGCCTCACCACTCCTGATCGATAGCGCCTGCTACTGGATAATTTCCTTAATGAAACTTTCCAGCAAGAAACTAATTTTCAAATTCCAGCTCAGGGATTGCCTTGGTTTTTTGCTGGCATAGTGAAGTGTTAAGTTAAAGGCTTTTGGGAAGGTGAACACAATGCTTCCCAAACTATCACCTTCTCCAAAATTCTTGTTTTCATGCAGGCTGCTCTGCTGATATTCCACTAAGGGTGATTAATTTCAAATGCTTGACTTGAAGAGTTTGCTTGGTCTAGTTGTTTATTTTTTTTCTTTAAAGTGAGTTCACAAAGGTCACCTTTGGATTTATGAGTTTTCTACTGTGACTTGAAGAGTTCACAAAGGCTGAGTGTGAAGACTTCCAACTGTGTAATTTAGGAGCTGATAATGTGAAATAAAAAATAATGTTGAAAGCTTTATTATCAAGCAGGGCGTTAAAAATTATCGCCGTTTTAGCAGCAGAAAACTGCAATTGGCTTGATAATATGGCCTTGTGAATTCAAATAGAAACCCATGTTCTGGTGTGAACATGGGTTTCTATTCAATCAATCAATCAATCAATCAATCAATCAATCAATCAATCAAAGTATTTGTATAGCGCGCTACTCACCCGGAGGGTCTCAAGGCGCTTGGGGGAGGGGGGTCCGCTACTGCTCGAACAGCCAGGTCTTGAGTTGCTTCCTGAAGGAGAGGTGGTCTTGGGTCAGGCGGAGGTGGATGGGGAGGGAGTTCCACGTCTTGGCAGCCAAGTAGGAGAAGGATCTTCCTCCCGCTGTGGCTCTTCGGATGGGGGAACGGCGGCGAGGGCGTGGCTGGTCGATCGTAGCTGGCGGGTGGGAGTGTAGAAGGTCAGGCGGTCGTTGAGGTAGCTGGGGCCTTGGTTGTGGAGAGCTTTGTGTGCGTGGGTGAGGAGTCGGAACGTGATTCTCTTGCTGACGGGGAGCCAGTGCAGGTCTCTCAGGTGTCCGGAGATGTGGCTGTGTCGGGGGATGTCCAGGATGAGTCGTGCTGAGGCGTTCTGAATGCGCTGGAGTCTTTTCTGAAGTTTGGCTGTGGTTCGGGCGTAGAGGGAGTTACCGTAGTCCAGTCGGCTGGTGACGAGGGCCTGGGTGACCGTCTTCCTGGTTTTGGTGGGGATCCACCGGAAGATCTTACGTAGCATGCGTAGGATGTTGAAGCATGACGAGGAGACGGCGTTGACTTGTCTGGTCATCGAGAGGGAGGAGTCCAGGATGAAGCCCAGGTTGCGTGCGTGGTCCGTTGGTTTCGGTGCGCTGCCCAGGGCGGGGGGCCACCAGGAGCCGTCCCAGGTGGAGGGTGATGATCCCAGGATGAGGACTTCCGTCTTATCTGAGTTCAGTTTAAGGCAGCTGTTTATCATCCACTCGGCTACGTCTTTCATCCCTTGTGTAGGTTGGTCCTGGCGGTGGCGGGGTCGTTGGTGAGGGAGAGGATCAGCTGGGTGTTGTTGGCGTAGGAGATGATGTTGAGGTTGTGCTGGCGTGCGATGGCCGCGAGGGGGCTCATGTAGATGTTGAACAGCGTGGGGCTGAGCGATGATCCTTGTGGTACGCCGCAGATGACTTCGGTGGTCTCGGATCTGAACGGGGGGAGGTGGACTCTCTGTGTTCTTCCGGCGAGGAAGGAGATGATCCACTCCATTGCCTTCTCCTGGATTCCGATGTTGTTGAGGCGCTGCACTAGGGTGCGGTGGCAGACTGTGTCGAACGCTGCGGAGAGGTCCAGGAGGATGAGGGCCGCTGTTTCCCCGTTGTCGAGTAGGGCTCAGATGTCGTCGGTGGCTGCGATGAGGGCGGTCTCGGTGCTGTGGTTGGCCCGGAAACCGGACTGCGAGTGGTCGAGGGATCCATTCGTCTCGAGGAAGGCAGCCAGCTGTTTGTTGACGGTCTTCTCGATGACTTTGGCAGGAAAAGGAAGGAGCGAGATGGGGCGGTAGTTTTTGAGGTCGGTGGGGTCCGCTGATGGTTTCTTCAGTAGGGCGCTGAGTTCTATGTGCTTCCAGCTCTCTGGGAAGGTGGCGGTGTCGAAGGAGGTGTTGATGATGTCCTGGAGATGGGGTGCGATGACGGAGTCGGCCTTGTTGAAGACGTGGTGAGGGCAGGGGTCGGTTGGAGATCCGGAGTGGATGGAGTTCATCGTGCGGATGGTGTCTTCGGTGTTGACCGGGGTCCAGGCGGGGTGGGGGGCGTTGGTACGGTCATAGGGTGCGTCGGCAGTGTGCTGAAGCTGTTGTGTATAACTGCGATCTTGCTGTGGAAGATCGAGGCGAGCAATTTGCAGAGGTCTTGCGAGGGGGTGATGTCGTTGTTTCCGGCGCTAGGGTTCGAGAGCTCTTTGACGATGTTGAAGAGTTCCTTGCTGTTGTGGGCGTTGTCTAGTCGTTCCTTGAATGCGGTTTTCTTGGTGGTGTTTTCGGGTGGCATGCTTGAGGATGGTCATGTTGTCTGTAGTCGGGTCTCTGCGCCTGGCTTTCTCGAGGGCCCGGCAGTTCTTCTTGGAGCTCTTGAGTTCGTCGGTGAACCAGGATGCTTTCTTGCTGCCGGGTCTGATGGGGGGGGTCTTCAGTGGGGCGAGGTCGCCTGCGCAGTTGGTGATCCACCTTGTGAGGTTGTTGGCAGCTTGGTTGGGGTTCGCTGAGCTGGCGGAAGGGTTCTGGCTCAGGGATGTGGTGAGCTGGTCGGCGGTGATCTTGTTCCAGCTTCTGCGGGGGACCTGTTGCGGGTGGTGGTGAGTGATGGTCCTTCTGAAGCTGAAGTGGACGCAGCTGTGGTCTGTCCAGTGGAGTCCGGTGATGTGGCTAAAGGAGATGTCCTTGCTGGAGGAGAAGACGGGGTCAAGCGTGTGGCCGGTGTAGTGGGTGGGGGTGGTCACCAGTTTCTTGAGTCCGAGGTTGGCGAGGTTGTCCAGCAGGGTGGTGGTGTTGCTGTCGTTGTTGTTCTCTAGGTGGAAGTTGAGGTCCCCTAGGAGGATGTAGTCAGTGGAGGGTAGGGCGTGCGGGCTGATGAAGTCGGTGATGTCTTCGCTGAATTGTGTCCGTGGTCCCGGGGGTCTGTAGATGAGGGTGCCTCTGAGGGTGGTCTTGGAGTCGGTGTGTATCTGGAAGTGCAGGTGTTCCGCGGTTGTGAGGGTGTCGTCGGAGTTGGTCGTGATGTGGATGGTGTTCTTGTGGACGATGGCGATGCCTCCTCCAGTCTGGTTGACGCAGTCCCTCCGGGTGATCTTGTACCCGTCTGGGATGGCGATGGCGATGTCGGGCGCTGAGGAGGCACTTATCCATGTTTCCGTGAGGAAGGTGACGTCTGGGGATGTGGAGTCGAGGAGGTTCCAGAGTTCCACGGCGTGTCTGTGGACGGAGCGGGTATTAAGCAGGATGCACTTCAGGTGGTTGCTGCTGGTGCTTGGCTTGGGGGTGCGGTGCAGGTCCGGTTGCAGGAGAACTTGCAGGATTGGCAGGTGAAGGGTCCGTGGGTGCGTCCTGGGGTGGCTCGGTGGCAGCTCGGGATCCGGCCGGTGTTGAGTGCATTGAGGGTGGCTGCGTCGTAGGTCCGGCGGGTGGGCTGGCATCTGCGGGGGCCAGGGGTTCTGGTGCTGGGCACGGTCCAGGCACGGACGGGCGCAGATGGGCTTACCTTTGGCGCGCCTTCGGCGTACAATCGGCGCTCCCGCTGCGCGTGGCCGCTGCGTGTGCGCGTGCGCGCGGTCTCCATTTAAGGCAAAGTGGGAGGGAGGGGCAGCTGGGAGGCGGGAGCGGGGAGGGCACAGAAGAAAAGGGGGCGGGCCGCGATGTACTGCGGCGGGAAGCGGGGAGCGGGGGTCACAGGGAACAGGGGCTAGAATACAATCACAAAGGGAACAGGGGCTAGAATACAATCACAAAGATACACGGATCAAAACAGGGGCAAAACAGGCAACAAGTGGAGGGAAAAACACTGGCACAGCACTTAGCGGAAAAAACGGCAACGATCAGCAGCGAGCGAGGGAGGGGGCACACAGACACAGCTGGAGGGCCGTGCGGCGTGGGGGTGTCCTGAGGACAGGTCAACATTCGAATTCTCCAGGGCATATTATCAAGCCCATTATCGCCACTTTAGCGGCAGTTGCCGCTAAAACAGCGATAATTTTAACGCCCTGCTTTATCATTTGCCCCACAGTTTTAAGAGATTTCCTAAAATTGAAATGATCTGTACATTGGCGTATATGAAGCGGGAACTTATTCCACAAAGGGGGGTGTCAGGTAAGAGAAGAATCTGACTCTTGAGCGAGATTTCATGATACGTGGAACTGCCAGCAGGGCTTTATCAGAAGATCTCAAACTCTACAAGGACGATAGTGAACAAGCTTTGCAGAAAGGTAGCTAGGCACATTGCCCTGCAAAAACTTGTGAGTCAGGCAGCAAACCTAGAATCTTTCAAATCGGTAGCCTATGAAGTGTGCGCAGAAGAGGACATGCTGATTATATTTTGAAGGACTTGCAATTTGCGTAAAGCCGTCTCATTTATTGAAGCCAATAGAGCATTGCAATAGTCCAAGCATTTGATGACAAGTGCCTGGACAAGTGTTTTCCTCACTGAATGTGGAAGTAGGGAGAAGACTCTCTGTAACAGTCGTAACACGTGAAAGCAAGTGCTAGTAGTGGCTGGGACCTGTACTTTCCTGGTGAGTGCTTGGTCAAGGCAGACGCCTACATTTCTTACAACCAACTTGAGAGTAGGGGCTAGACCAAGTTCAAAAGGCCACCATCCAGGTGTTCAAAGTTGCTTGAGCTTGCCAAACTGCATGATTTTGGGTTTGTTGGCATTCAGTTGGAGACAGTTCTCTGTCATCCAAGATACAATAGCTATCAAACCTACTGAGAAAGGAGCTTTAACATTATTTAGATCTTGATCCACAGTAAATATCAGTTGCGTGTCTTTAGCATATGACAGAGGACGAAAGCCAAACATTTTGGTGAGGTTAGCAAAAGGGGGCCACATATATGTTGAAAAGCGTGAGGCTCAGACAAGAGCCCTGAGGCACCCTTTTAGCCAATTTCATAGTACTTGATTTATGAGCTCCCAAAGTATTAGCTTGAGTGCGGTCAGTTAGGGGTACCTGTGGATGTTTTTAAGATTGTCGTTGATCTGTGGGGCCCAATCTTAACCAGAGTTTTTAATATGAATGCGACGACAGTTATTCTGTCTTCATGGGGAATGTCTACTATAGTCCCAATTTTTAAGGAGGGCAACAAATCAGAACCAAATAATTATCACCCAATATCACTTTTAGACTCTGTGGCGAAAGTAATGAGCAAAGTTATACTTAAGAGATTGGAAGAATGGGCTTGTGAATGCTCAATACTTTTGCCTGTTCAGTTTGGTTTTAGGGAAGGTGTGGGGACACTAGAGCAGTGCATGAATCTGGACCAATTAAAAAGTAAATATACGTGTGATAAAGGTGGGAGACTGTTTCTCTACTTTGCAGATCTAAGCAGTGCTTTTGATCTAGTTGACCATACTATTCTCTGGTCAACTCTGCTCTCCGTGGGGGTGACCAGGCCTATCATTTGCTTTTTAGCAAGGTTAAATGATAAATTAGCGTGTAAAGTACGCTATGGTCCACAAGGCGAATGCAACAACAACTTGGCAGTTAAATGTTGTATTCGGCAAGGTTGTGTACTTGCCTCTTTATTATTCTCCCTGTTCATTGACGGGGTGGACAAGGACTTACAAGCAGTGTAAGCAGATGCGGCTTTGTTGCTGGGCATCCTACACCAGTGCTCCTGTATGCAGATGATGCTATCTCATTGGCTAGAACCCCGGTGGGGTAACAGCATTTAATGAACACCTTTGGGGATTTCATTGCTGCTAGGAAACTGATTGTTAACAAAAACAAAACCTATACAATGATTTGTGCGGCAAGGCACAAGAAATGTAGAACGTTTTTTATGGATAATACTCCGGTGGTTACTGTCAATACCTTTTGCTACCTGGGTATTACTTTTTCAGGCAATGGCTCATGGTCTTGAAAAGTTATAAATGTTAGGGGCAAGATGAACAGATTTACCCATGGAATTTTTTGATTTGCAGCCAAGATGGGCTCACGGCCAATAAAGGAGATGATAGCAATCTATAGGGCCAGGGTTTTAGCTATAGCCACATATGCAGCCGGCGTGTGAGGGCATTATAATAGTAAAGTGCTTCAAATTGAGGAAAATAGTTTCCTCAAACTATTACTTTGCCTTCCTCAGCCTATACCGACATTATACAAAGAGAGGCAGGGCTACAACACCTTACAGATATAGTTAGACTCAGTCCCCTGTTGCTTTGGTGTTCCATTTGGTCCAAAGATGAGACCAGCTTTACCAAGTCAAAAATTCTAGATTGCTTGTCCATGGATAATGAATTGGCTATTCCCTGGCTAAGTTATATTCATTTTTTTATACAAATTATTTGAGCTACCATTCCACACTAGCCCCTTAGCAGTAATATCACTTACCAAACTGTCCATCAGAGAAACTTTTATCTCTCATAAAAGGGAAGTCCGGATGGACTATGAGAGAAGAAAATCAACTGTCACATTTTATTTAACAGTTACTTTAAAGGAGGGTTGCCAAGATTACTTAATTTATACCTCTAACCTAATGCATCGTTTTGTTCAGTCAGATTTAGATTGGGAATCGCTCACCATTTAGTTGCCTTGACCATCGTGAAAACCTGTCTCTCAGATATGACCCCTTGTCCATGTTACGGCCAGATTCAGCAAAGCACTATGCACTTTATATTGTTTTGTGACTTTTATTCAAGTTTTAGACACCATTACCTAAAAGAACATCTGCTTGCACAAGGTATCAGATCGCATATTGCTGCTCTAAAATACATGCCTGATTTAAATGATATTAAGGTTTGTCTTAATGTTGCACTTTTTGTTAGCTCGCGCTGAGGTGTTAATCACGAACCTTTGCCTGCCGCTACAGGAGTAGCCTTTAACCTTCCAGTGTCCCAGCCCTTGTAGAAGAGGAGGAAAACCATCGGCGAGGCCGCAGAGGAGACGTGAGGCGCGGCCCCGGGACTGCGAGGCTCAGCGTTTCATTCCATCAGCTGTTGCCTCTTCCCGTGGGAGCCGCGCCCCCTCCCAGTGCCCGCCCCCATTGAACTGCTGATAACCTCTCGCGGCCCCCGCTTCGCGGGAGCCGCTCGCGCTGAGGTGTTAATTACGAACCTTTGCCTGCCGCTACAGGAGTAGCCTTTAACCTTCCAGTGTCCCAGCCCTTGTAGAAGAGGAGGAAAACCATCGGCGAGGCCGCAGAGGAGACGTGAGGCGCGGCCCCGGGACTGCGAGGCTCAGCGTTTCATTCCATCAGCTGTTGCCTCTTCCCGTGGGAGCCGCGCCCCCTCCCAGTGCCACGCCCCCTCATACTCTACAGGGATTTAATCAAGGGCATTAACGCGCATTGCGGGACGCGCGCGGGTCGCAGCCCGGGGCGAAGCCCGGGCAAAGGGCGGGCCCGTTGTTGCCCGTTAGTGCCCGGTAGAGACCGGACCGGGCCACCCCCCTTGGATTTAACAGTTACTACAGATACCATCTAGTGTATAGGGCTCCATACAACAAATGTCCACCATGCGCAGTAGAACCAGAAGTAACACTAAAAAAGCAATGGCCGTAGCACAAGTTACTGGGCCTATAGACCACTTTATTTCACGGGTTAATGAAACAATCGACCATAGCATCATCCTGTTGGAAAAAAGAGTATCCTTGGATCTTATGAATGCCAAACGGTCATCTTTGGGCCTTTTGGCAACTGCAAGTTCACCTGTCCAGCAACCTTTAACTAATTGTTCCCTCCCTTTACCTCCAATTGCTGCTGGTACATTCACAGTTCCAAACGCTGTCGATCTATCAGTAACTCAATCAGATTCTGACCCATCATATGTTGATCTTGAGGCCACTCCAGACTTAGAAGCTTGCCAACCATCTGAAAAGCCAGAGTTGAGTGTAGACAAACATCCCTATGTATCAAGTGTGGGAGCTATCCCTGTATTGCCTGATCCAGAGAATAGAGGTACTACTAAGAATGTGTTTAAGACCAAGGAAAAGCCTAAAACTAAAACTAGGAATCACAACCTTGTCTTACCTACCCCTAACCCTGCATCAGGCATACCCTGCTGGGTCGAAAACATGGTAATAGACTTAAAATCGGATCTTGAAGCTACAATAGCGGCTCAAATTAAGCCCCTAATATCTAAAATTGATAGACTAACGTCGCTAATCAATTCGAAATGGGCTAATAAGGCAAGTGGGAATGTGCCTATACAGACGCACGGGGCAACAAAAGAAGTGCCTCTGGAAAACGCATCTAGTACCAAGCCCTTGAGAGATCCTTCCACTAAGGCCAATACTTTATTAGATAGCAAGGGAACAGCAACACAGCACTTGACTCAAATAGGGGGTAAATCTGTTGTATCTCCCCCAACTCCTAGTGTGACTAGTCCCACCTCGACTATACAAATATCTTCTGGCCTAAACAAAGTGAGTAATCAACCAGCAAAGGGTTCCAATGGTTTGGTCACCAATTTGACAACAACTTCTTCCTCAAATAAGACTCAGGAACCAAAGACAAGGCAGGCTCGTTTTAAGACAATCAACTTGCCGCCGGAAGTCTCTCCCTTTGTGGTTGTTCTGACGGGTGTACCACCACTGAAGGAGGGGAGAAGAGAAACCTTTGTTGAATTGAGAAACAAATGTGCCCAGTGGCTTCAGTTGCACAAACCTCTACCCATCCACATGAGCGGTGAAATTCTTTCTGTACGTAGAGGAGATTGGGTGGGCAGGAACACCAAGACCATAGCAGGAGATGTTATTACTGTTAATTTCAGGGATACAGGGGCAGTGAATTATATATGTAATTCACCCAGTAGTGGACCTGCCACTCAAATCAATCCACTTCCCTTGTCCTACTTCTTACCCATGCCCCCAAGACAAAATCCCCCTAGGTTCAGCTTCCCAATTAACAGAGGGTATACACATGCTCCACAACACATTACTCACCAGTGGCAGCAACCATGGCAAGGGTTACCTCCTCCATTTGACCCCTTTGTTTCTCAGTTTGCCCACTGGAATAGATTCTGTGCGTTGGATGAGGTTGACTGACTTAATTCTGACGAAGCTTCCTCCATACATCTTGATATTAATAGGGGTGAGGAGGAGTTTTCTTCAGTCATATCCCATCCCTTTTGCCCTAATCTTCCAACTGTGGCGGCTACTAAGCTAATACCGTATGCCCTAGACAGGGACTGTGTAGATTCCCTTAACTCTAGAGATATTATCGACACTAGAGGAGAAACCATCAAGGATGAAATAAAAATTCTCAGCTGGAATCTTGCGGGGATCAATAGGAAATTAGGTCTGCCCGAGTGGAGTGATTTGGTTGAAGCACATAAGATCTGTGTATTTCAGGAGACCTGGAGCACTGAGCCACTCTACCGAGTTGGGTTGTCACCTATTTTGTCCCAGCAGAAAAACCTAGGCAAGGGAAGGGACGCCCCTCAGGGGGGCTCATTATTTGGGTAAGCATCTCCCTCTACTGCCGAATAACCTCTAAGCAGATAGATAACCCAGATATTCTTGGCATCTCTCTGTCTAATCATCGTAGAGGTTTGACTTTAGATCTTTATAATGTCTATGCTAGAGGCACTAAAAAGGGGTGCACCTCATCTGTAATATCTGATCTCGAGGTGCAACTTAGGGATTATAAAGAAGCTGACCACACCTTAGTAGCAGGCGATTTTAATTGCACATACGAGCCACTTCCCCTGGATGGAATACCTGATCTAGGTGAAGAAGATAGCAGATGGGGTATCCCCACACTCTCAATCCCTCCTATTAAACGCTGGACTCGTAGTGCAGTGCAGATAAATGCATTGACTCTGGAGTTTGGGTTAAGAGCCACCAATGGCCGTACATCTTCTGACCGGATGGGTGCTCCAACGTTCAACAGAATTGGTCACACCTCGAGGATTGACTATATTCTGTTGGACTTGGGGCTCTGGAGTTCGGCCATAGATATGGTAATTATACCAACCGTGGAAAGCGACCATAACTCACTTTCCTTAACTATCATGAATCCCTGGTCTAATGGAGCATTATTAGTACCACCCAAATGTACACATGGGGTTACTGTTTCCTCCTGTGGAAGACGCTTAAAGTGGAACAAAGTTTCCAGCAATACTGATAAACTCTCTACCATAGAAGAGGTCCTAATAGCCTCACAAGTAGAGATCAGTACTATTGATCTACCCATGACAGCAGACAGGGTAACACCCATTTTTGAAGCAGCTGTAAAAGCTATAGGGGAAGTTTTTTGGGTAAAGGGTACCACAGGGAAGACTATGTCCCAGAATAAATCTAAAGGGATACATGATTGGTACACTGCGGCATGCAGGAAAGCTAAGACAAGGCTAATTGAGGTCGTTAAGGGCAAGTCCCAATCCCTAATACAGATAGCCAGGAAAGAACACAAGAGAACACTGGGCTTAGCAAAAAGGGAGTGGGAAGAGGCCTATTGGTCTACTCTTAAAGAAGCTAGCTCTAAGAGAGACTCGAAATGGTTTTGGGATACTATAAGAGTTCGCAATAGGCCAGATAGTGACCTGATAACCTGTAATATCCCAAGCCAGGCGTGGGTCAAACACTTTTCAAAGCTTTATACCCGTCATGACGATCCTGATGGAGGGGAGGTGGCCCCACCATTGCTTCCTCAAATTTGTGACATTCAGCCTAACGACTTTGATTTTACAATTAAGGAAGTGGAATACGCAATAAGCACTATTATTCCCCAAAAAGCGGCTGGTCCGGACGGCATCCCCGGCGACCTTTTAAAATCTGATATCTTGAAGTGGGGGAAACTGATCCATTCCCTACTTGTTGCTATTTGCAAGGGCGCCCCTATCCCCTCTTCGTGGAAAGGAGCTGAGGTGGTCCCTATCCATAAAAAAGGTTCTAGAGATGACCCATCTAACTATAGGCCCATTAGCCTGTTAGATATCAGCCAAAAAGTAGTCGGTAAGGTCCTGCTGGTCAGAATTTTAAACTGGATTGAAGAAAACAAAATTCTTTCTGACTATCAGGCAGGCTTCAGAGTGGGTACCGGGACAATTGAGCAAGCTTTTAGACTCATGATGGTGTATTGGAAGGTTGTGGTCATAGGCAAGGGCAGTCTTTATCTCGCTTCATCGATTTAAAGACTGCCTTTGACCTCGTACCCAGGGAGTCTCTATGGAGTGTACTGGCTGACATGGGGTTGCCCCACTACTTGCTATCCCTACTTGTCAGGCTACACCACAATAGCTTTGCCCAGGTTAGGTGGGGCCCTGGGGGGGAAAAAACAGATAGTATCCCGGTTGAGAGAGGTGTCCGCCAGGGATGTGTCCTAGCTCCCACCCTCTTTCCCCTTTACATCAATGGGGTGGTTGAGCACCTTCGGAAACATCCTTCAGACGAACCATCCCTGGCTGGCGAACGTATACCAACCCTCCTCTTCGCGGATGATACGCTTTTAATTTCCAAAACCCCCATGGGCCTCCAAAGGCTCTTGGACAACTTTCAATCTTTCTGCACTAAACGTGGTCTGGTAATCAACACAAGTAAAACTAAATACCTTGTGCTGAATCCTCCCAAAAAACAAGCCCGCTCTCCTACCCTGAATGCTGAACTTCTGGAGAGGGTAGAGGTCTTTGACTATCTTGGGATACGTCTTTCACACAAAATGGAATGGACCCCACACTTGGACAAAATGCTGTTAATCCATAAGAGGATTACAGGAGCCCTTTTGAAAGAACAACGCTCCTGTAAAATAAGACCAATAGCTACAGTCCTTGAGATTTATTCAGCCAAAGGTGTTAGTTCTGCTCTTTATGGGGCCGAACTTTGGGGCTCATCCATTACCGACGCTTTGCCAAGATCAGAGAATAAATTTTGTAGATCGATTATGTCTCTCCCGCAGGGCACCCCTACAGTCCCGCTAATGTTGGATTTAGGCTGCCGTTCAATTGATGATGTCGCAAAACTCCGTCCATTACTGTTATGGGCACGCATGTGGCGTGTGGAAGAACTTAGCAGATATGCCCAAGGCCTAGCAGAAATCATGTCACTATCAGGGTGGCATAAAATTAAATGGTTGAGGGATATGAAGATCCTGCTAACAAACTTGGGCTTGAATGAAGCATGGACGAATAGAACCTCACCCTCGAAGTTAGTTCTTAAGAAGCTCTATTGGGATTGGATCCTTTCAGGAACATTAGTACCACCATGGGTAGACTCACGGAGGACTTCTTGAAGTTTAAAGATCTACCCAAACGGGAATTGTACCTTGACATTATTGAAAAACCTTTTGACAGGGCTCTGTACTTTAGATTTAGAATAGGAACCCTTCCCCTCAATTCTTTCACTTCACGTTGGAAATCTCGCGTGCAAACTACAGAGCTTTGCCCAGCATGCCTTGATAAACCAGAGACATTGGCGCATTTTATGTTTGAGTGCAGAGAGTACACAATACCCAGGAGGGCCTGGCTCAAAAACGTATGTCGGCAGCTGGGCACTAGGAGCCACGCGGTAGCAATCAGGATACTAATATCTGACAGCCGTGCGACCTACGTTTGTGCCTTAGCCAAATTTTTATCATGGGCTTGGTCCATTCGAGCCAAAAGGCTAAAATTGTCTGTTTAATTCTATTTTAAACTCATTGCTTAAATGAACTGTTTTATGAACTGCCTTGTAAATTTGTAAAAACTTAACGAACTAAAAGGCTAGTATCGTTTGCTTTCCTTAAGCTTTTTAAAATTGATTGCTTAATGCACTGTTTTGTTTTGTTTGTCAACTCTTTCTAAATAGGTTAATAGGTTAAATCATTATTGTATGTTTACGCTCGTTTTTTAAATTTGTTTTATTGTGATTTTTGTGCTGCTTTTATGATAATTTTTTATCGAAATAAAGCCTTTTTGACTTGACTGACTGTTACACTTGCAATTATTATACGTAAAGGTATTGTGATACCGACACAGTGATGATTTTATGGAATTTAGATGGAAACCTAATCTATTTAAATATTTTTATTATGTGCCTTTGGCATGATTAATTGTGATATTATCATGTACATTGGGTGTTGTTTTTTGGCCTTGGGTCATGTGAACAAGTCTAATAGACATACCTCTATCGTGAGAGGGATAGTACATGAAAGGACATCGCTTAGCATCCCAATAACCTGACGCCAGTAATCAAGCAAACCCGGACAATCCCACAGCATATGTTTAAAGTCTGCATCCGGAGCTGCACATCGTGGGCACTGCTTGGCTGTGCTATTTTTCGTGATTTTGAGTCAATCCCCCCTTCTCTGGAGGTCGTTGAATAGTGGACAATGACACTCGGTTTCGCCCCTCATCCCATATCAGATCTCTTAGCAAGGTGTCTAGTCCCTGAAACCATTTTCTCGAAATGACCACGGGGAGGTTTACAAAGTAATATAAAAGTTGTGACAATAATACCATCTTAGATAGTGCCACCCTGATCATAGTGGAGAGGTTGAGGGATTGCCAGAATGTAATGTTCGATTTTGGAGAAGGGAATGCTTGCCCAAGGTTACCTTCTAGAAGGTCTAGCTGTTTGTGGTATACCTGTATACCCAGGTATTTGAAAGGATCTGGGCCCAGTTAGTGTCTGAGGGGAACATCTGTGGACAAGGAGTTGTAGGTTTAAGCGGTAACACGTGCATTTTTGAAGTATTCATCCTCAGACCGGTCAGTTCAGCATATTCTTTGGAGAGGTGTGGTGCCGTGGCCTGGGCGACTGATGCTGTAATCTGGGGATCACGGTTCAATCCCCGGCTCCGGTGGCAGGTTAGCCCAGCACCATGTGACTCTGGGCAATAGCTTGCTTATTCTTCCCGACGGCCCCCAGCGCCTAGAGACCCTTACAGGTGATTGTTCGCGCTTTACAAATGTGGATTATTCTTTCAATATACCCAAAGCTCTTTTGACCCCGTAATCTCCATTCCGTAGAGAGAGGAGAATATCATCCGCGTATAAGGAGATCATAAACTCCCTCCCATCCAACATCAGTCCCAGTCGTCCTCCCTCTCCCCTAAACCGTTCAGCCAGTGGTTCCATGGCTAAAGCAAACAGGAGGGGGGGGACAATGGGCAACACTGTCTGGTCTAAACACATTATACGAGTTTGAGATTATTCCTCTAGTTCTAACCCTGGCTGTTGGACGTATGTACAGCAACATGACCCATTTGATCCATCTCTCCCCTGATCCCATTTTGTGTATTACCTCTGACAAATGGTCCCACCTCATAGAGTCAAAGGCTTTTTTTCGAGATCAACTACCATTACTACGGCGTCAGGGTGCATCGAGAGATCACGGTGGACATAGCATAATATAGTCGACTGAGGTTTCCAGATGTTGATCTGGTGGAAGTAAAGCCAATCTGGTCCGTGTGGACCAACCTACGCGTATGTGGAAGTAGTCTGATAGCTAAAACTTTACTTAAAATTTTAAAGTCCATATTGAGCATCGACAGTGGTCTAAACTCTGTGACTTGGTTTTGGGGAGGGAAACCACCATGGCCTCCCTGGTTGTAACTGGTAATTGGTCAGTTCTTAGTGAGTCCGCATATAACTTTCCTAGTTGGGGAGCCAACAGAGAGCTATATACTGTGTAAAACTCTGCTGGAAGCCCATCTGGGCTCAGGGCCTTCCCTTTAGCCATTTCCTTAATTGCTGTATGGATCTCATGTGCGCCTACTGATTTCCCTAAGTCTTTTTGTGTTTCAGAGTCTATTTTATTCAGCTGATGTCTGTCAAGGTATCCACATATAGGTTAATCCGCCAGCTCTGTTGAGGGCTCGTAAAGTGTAGTGTAGTAGTCTAAAAAGAGGTGTTAATGGCCTTGGGCGAATAAATCACGGACCTGTCCCTAGCCCGCCGAGTGGTGATGGGAGAGCCTCTGCTTTCGGACTGAATAAGCCATGCAAGCAATTTCCCTCCATATGCTGTTTTTTTATTTAAGATCAAGTTTTTGCAGCCTATCCAGTGTTTGATTATATTTACTCTTGATTGTGGAAAGCTGTTTTTGAGAATCGTTTTGTGCCTGAGCCTATTTTCAGTGTGGATATCATTTTCATATTTCTGCAGTTCCCTCTCTATTTCCCTTCTAGCCCCTGTCTGCTCCATACAATGGCCCTTAATGACTATTTTAGAAGCATCCCATTTGATTAGGGAGGAGCTAGAAGTGCCTACATTTTTGTGGAAATATTCAGTAGATCTGTCTATATTTACGTCTGCCACAGAGTTATATTCACCCCCCAGTAAAAAGTATTGTGCAGCAATTCCCGCCAGGGGGCATGAAAGCTAAAGGAGGAGCTGCGGTTGCTCCTGGTTAGGAGCATAAACACTGCCCACCATGACCTCCTTGCCCAGCAGCCCACTCTTAACTAACACGTATTGGTCCTCAGGGTCTATCAGGCTTTGCATTCCATCAAATAGGGTCCCTGGTCTTATCCACACTAACATCCCTCGGGAGTATGCCGAGTATAGTGTTGCAAACAACTGCCCTCTCTAGTGTCTACAGAGATGCTGCCCTTCTTCCAGCATTAGGTGGGTCTCGTGGAGCATTACTATCTGTGCTCCCCGACGTTTAATGTAGCTATATATGATGTGGCATATGGTGGGGGACCCCATGCCTCTTACATTCCAAGATAAGAATTTTATCCCTTTAGTATTTACATTTGGGGTGGCCATTTTTTTCTAGTATTTTGTCCTATCTGCCATATCTAAGAAGAACTTGAACTGGACCTCCGGGTGCTCCTTTGTATGTGTACAACCCTAACTCCCTTACCCAAGGGCAACAGCGCAACCGCTAATCACCAAAACCTGTACATAAAACAGCTTGTTAAAGTAGAACGCTGCCTCTGGACCATCAGGCAGAGCGCTCTGGTGGCGTGGATAAGCGTCTAGATGGAGCAAGTGGGTCTCGTACCAGACCCAGCTTATGTGCTTCTTCAAAGCGGCAGTTCTCAGTGGGCTCCTCTTGCCCTTAGTCTCTGGAGTCTCCATGTTCTGTCTCACATATCATATCCACCCTCTCCTAGTTTATCCTGTTGCCATCCGTCTATATTCAGATCCAGATAGTACTTTGAATTTCATCGCTTTATACAGTATCATCTGCAGATCTTGTAGTGCGTTTTGGCCGGGGAGGATTGTTTTCAACAGAGTCTCTAGACTCAGAAGTTGCATAACTAGATCTTGCTGAAGCTCTTGAGTCTCGAACCTGGCTTTGAGGTGAAACAAGTTGCACTACCGCCTGCAGTGCTGCCTGCCTATTCTGTTCGGTTTGTGAAGCTGTGTGTTTTAATACTTGCGGTTTCCTCCGGTCCGTCTCAGTCTCTTTCTGCCCTGGTATTGGTTCAATCTAGCACTCTGTTTTCTCTGAGGCAGTGGTGTGCATCCCTTATACACCTACAACCCAGACCAGACTTCATCAGGAGAGTCACAGAAATGAGTAGCCCAGTCCAGGACAATTTTAAGCCTAGCAGGGAATATCAAAGATTACTGTACTCCTGCTTCCCGTGGGGCTCTTTTAGATTCCAAGAAGGACGTTCATTGTGCCTGATGATTGGCCATAAAATCAGAGAACATCAGCACTTTACTGTTGTCTATTACCCATAGGCCATTTTTACAAGAATGTTGCAGTATTGAGTCTCGATACCAGTAATGGAGAAGTCTGGCAATCACTGGTTGGAGAGAACTTCCCGGAGCTGGTGGGCGCGCCGGTACTCTGTGTACCCTCTTGAGAGCAAAGAACTGGGAGAGTTTTCCAGATATTCCACCATATTTGACCGTTCAACATTTTCAGTAACTCCTATAATTCTGATGTTATTTCTACAGCTGCGGCCTTCAGCATCTTTAGCTCTACGCTCCAGGATAGCCACTCTAGAGGAGAGCTCATCAAACTTGGAGGCATGTGTTTTTTGCTCTGGCTGTAGCTCAGTGATAGCAGTCTCCACCTCCCGTACTCTGTCAGCGAGTTTGTGGTGTTCGGCTTGTTGGAGACCTAGACCCACGGAAACCGCCCCAATGTCCTTCTGTAAGTTTGTTTTGGTGTCGGCGATGGCCGCCAATACTCTAGGTGTGGCTGTAAAAAATTGTCTATTTCAGTGTTCACTCCTGTACCCTTCTCTTGTGGTGCGTTGAAGACTCTCTGGTGGCAGGTTGGGTGCCGCCAGGTTTCTGCTTTGGTTTATGCATCGTGGCTTGGTTCTAATTATGTAGGTTTCTCTTCTATCTGAGGTAGTTCAACACAGCAGAGAAGAAGGGGGGGCTACTATTCTCTCTGATCTACTCTTCCATATGCACAACCAGTGTGGTCTGACTGAGACTGACTGAAATCTGTGGGCTCAGGTAGTAGCCACCAATATAGGACTCTTGCAGTTAACTACAGGATTGTATTGTCCTCTTTGTATGTCTACTTGCACTTGATTCCTTGGTTAGTCCACAGGGTCGTACTATTTCTTGCTCAAGTCTTGGGGAAATCAGGCCAAGAGAGGAATCTTCTTGGGGGCCCTGGATCTTTGCCCTGTTCTTCTGTTATATGACGGCGACCGGGCCACTCAGGTATGTTTAGGCGTGTGCTAATCATTTGGTATAGAGAGGGGGCCCGCTTAAAACAACATCTGCAGAGCTAAGGCCCTGAAAATCAGGCCAAGAGAGGAATCTTCTTGGGGGGCCTGGATCTTTGCCCTGTTCTTCTGTTATATGACGGTGACCGGGCCACTCAGGTATGTTTAAGCGTGTGCTAATCATTTGGTATAGAGAGGGGGCCCGCTTAAAACAACATCTGCAGAGCTAAGGCCCTGAAATCGCCGCTCCTCTCATCGTCAAGTCCCATTGGAGTGCCCGACTATCTCCCCCCTCTCACCTCCAGCCTCACCAAGTCGTAAGCATCTTCAGGGAGCCTAGCCATCTACGTAGGGGATAGGGGCAGACTCTCTGGAGTCTTCTGCAGGTGGCGCTGTACTCCAACGCTCTTGCTACTTTCGCTATGCCAAAGGCTTGGTCTTACATGCCACTATTCAGATATTAGGGGAAAGCAGGGCAGTCCAATCCTTTGCGCCATGGCGACCGCAGAGACTCGTTATCTGCGCGCCCTCTCATGGCTCCCCCAGGTCCTCTGCCCTCCATCACAGGTGCGGCCGCCCGACCGTATGAGCCGCGCTCCTCACTGCGGGGCTACGTTTAAGGCTGAACGTGCTCAGGACCAAGTTCAGCCTGGTAGTATTCCCAGCTCAAGTACATCCTCAGTGTATTCACCTCTGAGGCGGCAGCGTGCGAGGCCCATCAGCAGACCTAGGACCCCCGTCGTCTAAATCGGTTGCTTCTTTTCCAGCCGGTGACCAGGGCCTCCTGTGCATCTCAGTGCACTCACTGGTTTGTTTGCTCTGCCGCATCAGACACACTGCCGGTGTTAATTTGCTTGTGTCATCTGTGCCTGCATCTCCGGATCCACTCCCAATCTCCGCTGCTACATGGCCGGGTGATGTTTAATCCTGTCTCTCACTGCTAGTCCAACCGGCCTTGCTGTCTGCGTCTCAGCTGGGGCGAAGCAGGCCAGACTACTCCGCCTCACTGGGCTACTTCACTGTGTCACCCACACGGTTCCATTTCTGATCCTCCACCGTAAAGTCAGCAGGCCCCTGGTCACGTCTTTCATGCAGGAGCTGGAAGTACCCAGACGGGGCACGCACTCCTCAAGCCGCAGGCCGGGTTTGGGCTGACCGAGGCTCTCGTGCTGGGTCTCTCTCTTCTGCCTTGTCTTCACTCTTTAGAGCTTTCTCGGGCAAGCATGGATCGCCCCTGCACCCATAACACTGCAGTGAGGAGGGGGGTGTTTAACAGTGCTTCTCAAAAAAAATCAGATGCAAATAAATATCTGACTAGTGCATTGGAGATTACATGCTCCGCTAATCTTTGGGACAAAAGTTTGCCATTTTCATCATTCAAATTGGTACTAAACAAGGCCGCAAAATTTCATTCTCTGATCATGGACAACGACATTTTCTCGCACCGCTCACATTCCTGGGCCTTGATTAATAGTTACAGATCTCTAACTCCAGCAGCTTACCTGGACGCAACATACTCTGTCTTCATTAAAAGAAAGCTGATGGCACTGAGGTTCAGTAAATTCCCAACCTTGGCCGATGAGCCAGCCTGGAACACACAGAATCCGTCTCTTGCCGCCTCTGTGGGTATGCAAAAGAAGATCTTATTCACATAATTTGTCTCTGCAAACAACTGACAATGGAGCAAAGGCTCTTTCTAGGGAACATATTCCTGGTAAGGAGACTACGCACTTGCAGGACTGCAGTAATAGGATGCCTGGACGCAACGTCACCACAAACAAATTGCAAGATTGTAAAGTTCTTGCTGACTTTCGAAAAACTTGTGAACACAATGTAAATATTTATTTTTTTGTTTTATTTTTTTATTATTTTCAGTTACTTGTCCAACTAAAACTATTAGGTTTTAAATAGACGACTACATTCAATGATAAAAATTTTAATTTAAGGTTGAGATGATAATGGAAATTTTATCGTGGATGTCCATACTCAATGATCATAATTTTAACTCATGCTTGAGACCGATAATGGAAATTTTCGTTATGGTTTTAATTAACTGAACAATAAAATTTAAATAAAAAAAAACAAAAAACAGTGCTTCTAAGTGGCAGATGCCACCGTAAAAACAGGACTATTTATGAACGGAGCTCCACGCTCACAAATCCGCCATGTTTGGTGTCTTGGGCATGCCCGCTTTCATCTCTTTTTAAAAAAAAAATATTTTATTGGCATTTGATATACGTAAACAATCAGTATATCAGTGGAATACTCATTGGTGCATACATTAGATAACATAAACATGTTTAGCAGTGGTATACCTCTTACATTGATTAATAGGTTCCAATGACCATTCAGTGTTTACAGATTCTCTGTGTGTTGCAATACATTTCCCGTTAAACCCATCTGCGTTGGTTAATCGCTATCTTCCGACATCTGCTCTACTTGAGGGGGTTCGCGATATTACCACGGAATTTATTCCAGCCACCACACACCCGGGCCCATTTTTGGGGACAGCCCCGGTGAACATATACTGACTTCTCAGTTATTATTGTGCCGTCGATATCACAGCACTCATCTCCTTTTTTAATGAATATTTTTCCTTTAACCAAACAAATACCATACCTTTTTCTATCATTTGGGATGCATTCAAAGCACCTGCTCAGGACTTTATTATTGGCTTTGTTTCCAAAAAACACATCATTTCACATAAACAAGTGTTATAAATGGGATCTCAGGGTGGCTAAGGCTTGCGCCAAAGCCAGGCAGAGACCACCACTCTAGTCAGGGCAAGGGAGTTACATGCCAAAGATAACCCCTGCTCACCCCCTTGGTAGCTTGGCACGAGCAGTCAGGCTTATCCCGGAGGCAATGTGTAAAGCGTTTGTGCACCCACACAGCAACAACATACCAGGCACACCACAAAAGGAACTCCACGCAAGGTTATATCAAGAATAGCCTTTGTATTCTCAGAACACATTAGAATAGTAATCACATAATATACATTGTGCCACCTGGCACTAGGTAATATCTACAAGGGATTATGTACAGCTGACAGGGCTAACTGGACCACTGTCAGAACCATCACAAAGTGAACTTAGTAAATGTAGGATCCACAACACTGGCGAAACATCGTGGTTCACCACTTACAATGGACTGAAGAGCTATGACAGTGGACTTTTTATGCGCCGTACGAGGTTAAATTGTGTGTTATCAACAACAGCACTCTATGACTTCGAACACAATCACATGTTATTGAGATACCGGTATATGGCATTATGGGAAAATGAGTCCAGTGAACGGACACGTAAATGCATTGGCGGGAAATGTTTAATACAGAGCCAATTGGGAGTGAATAGGGAGGGAAAGCATGGTGATAAAGGGGGAAGGGTAAGGAAGGGACGAGTATGGCTGCAACAAGGAGGCAGAAGGAAGGCTTTTTCTTTTAAAACGCTCACAGCAGGTATGGGAAGAACCTTGTTGGTTTTGTAATGGGTGATAAAATCGGGTAAAGAAAGGGGAGCGTATGTTTAAAAATGGAATGTAAGCAAGGAATAGTTAAGGAGAGGAGGGTATCAGCATGCGTGGGTGAAGAGAGTGGAGAAGAGAGAGACTCGTTTGAGATAAGTATACCGCTAAAAATATTTTCGCATGGTGACCAAGTAAATGAAGACATTTTGTATTTGATACCGGGTGCAAATCGAACATTAAGTGCGCTGTTTAAACCTAATGAATTATGTGTATTCATGTCGATAATAGTGATGGATAATTGTTGTTTTTATTATTGTTTGTAGTGACCCCTGACGAAGGGCGCGTTAAACGCCCGAAATGCATTGGGACTTTGAAAAATAAAACACCTAGCGCCCTACAAACCCCACAGTCCCCCAAGCCAACTGGCCTTCTCAAAGGGGCTCAAATGCCCTATGTCCGAAATGTCAGGGGTGCTGCCAAGGCAGCGGAATCCACGCGCGCCATTGCGCTGGGGCATAGGAGTGTTTCTCACTCCTATCTCGCTTTAAAAATGCACCAAAAAACCTGTTGGCCTGTACGTTGCAGCTGGCACTAATTGCTGCGCAGCTGTGATTAGAGAAGGCCTAAAACCACTGTGCCTCCTCTGTCTCACTCAGGGACTTCCAAAACACATGCCCATCGTTGCAGCTACCCGCGCTGCTGCAGCATAGCTGGGAATCATGTAAAGGGACCCGGGCACATCTGTGCCCCTTCAGCCCCACTGGGCCTCTTTAAATAAAATTGGCCCCACCTCGTTGCAGTTGCCCACTGTCAAACGAGGCACAGCCCATCTACTTATACCACCTAACCCTTTGTCTGTACTGCAGGGCATGTGGGAACCAGATGCAACTGGTTTAGGGAGGAATTGGAGCACTTTGTTTTGCCAGCTCCTCTTCCCTTTTGTCAGGTGGGGGCTAGGTAATCAGACACACCACAGGGGGCGGAGCCAGCATTCACTAGGGCAGGCACCATCCTATTCAGAGTCAGGGGATTACCCCTCCCACTACTCCCAGCCCAGATGTCCTATTTAGCCCAGTTCTGACTCACCCTGCCCCTCCTAGAGCCACACACACCTCCCAGCCCTTGTCACTCACAAGCCAGACATGCAATTCACATCAGGCAGGCAGACACATAGCACACAGAAATGCCAACTTCTAAAAGAGGTATTTCCCAAATAGTCATAATAAATCTGCGCACACCATTGCACAGCATTCATTCTCACAATTTCATACATACTAAATTCGACCACGCTGCTCCTCCCATACCATGAATTACCACTGACACACACTGATCAGGGTATCTACAATGCATTCCTAAGGGAGGGTAGGCCAACCTTATCAATGTAACACAGAGAGTGCATGCACTTTACACTGGACCACAGTGCTAAAGTGCCCAGAGGCCTAAAACCACCAACACCAGGTCACAGAAAAAATCAAACAGTTTAGGGGTGAACCTGCCGAAAATGGCCAAGTCCAACAACAAGCCAAAGACCTCTTAGTTAAGATAAAAAATCTGGAGTATTCCTAATATTCCTCTAAATCGAAAATGTGTCTTTCCGAACTCATTAATGCCAAATTTCAATTTAATAAGGAATCGACGAATAACGCCTCATTTTATTTGTTAAAGTCTAGTACTACGTTTTATGGTGGCCAATACAAAGCTGGTAAGATAGCGAATTATTTGAACGTTAAACATAACAGCTTAATATTGAGTCTATTATTGATGAACAACAAATATTGAAGTTGAAAGATTCTGAAATCTTAAGTGAATTTGAAAGCAGCTGGACGTGGTGGCATTGACTGGTCGGTCTATAGAGAAGAAGGAGTCGAGTACGATGCTGAGGTTTCTGGCGTGGTCCGTGGGGGTCACGGTGGCTGCCGAAGGTGGTGGGCCACCACGTGTTGTTCCATGCTGATGCGGTAGTTCTGAGTATGAGGACTTCTGTCTTCTCTGAGTTGAGCTTCAGGCAGCTGTTGCTCATCCAGGATGCGATGTCCTGCATTCCTTCCTGGAAGTTGAGTCTGGTGGTGGTGGGGTCCATGGCGAGGTAGAGGATGAGTTGGGTGAGATACTATGATGAGGCCGTGCTGTCTGACGATTGTAGCAAGGGGGCCATGTAGATGTTGAAGAGGGTTGTGCTGAGCGATGATCCCTCGGCTACTCCGCAATTGAATTCCGTGGGTTTGGAGAGGAAGGGTGTCAGTCTGATTCTTTGGCCTGTGAGGAACAAGCCGATGCAGTCAAGGGTGGTTCCTTGTATGCCGGCGTCGTGAATTTTGGCGACGAGTGTGCAAGGGGAGATGGTGTCAAAAGCCGATGAGGGGTCGAGTAGGATCAGGGCTGAGGTGGTATACCTCTTACATTGATTAATAGGTTCCAATGACCATTCAGTTTTTACAGATTCGCTGTGTGTTGCAATACATTTCCTGTTAAACCCATCTGCGTTGCTTAATCGCTATCTTCCGACATCTGCTCTACTTGAAGGGGTTCGGGATATTACCACAGAATTTATTCTAGCCTCCACACACCCGGGCCCATTTTTGGGGACAGCCCTCGTGGACATATACTGACTTCTCAGTTATTATTGTGCCGTCCATATCACAGCACTCATCTCCTTTTTTAATGACTATTTTTCCTTTAACCAAACAAATACCCTACCTTTTTCTATCATTTGGGATGCATTCAAAGCACCTGCTCAGAACTTTATTATTGGCTTTGTTTCCAAAAAACACAGCATTTCCCATAATCAAGTGTTAGAAATGGGATCTCTGGTTGGCTAAGGCTTGCGCCAAAGCCAGGCCGATACCACCACTCTAGTCAGGGCAAGGGAGTTACATGTGTTGGGGTACTGTGGAAAAGTAAATTTTGCCATGTTCTGTGTCCCTACGTGTCATCCATCATATGTTATGTGTGCATGATTAAATATGCATATGCATTCCCTATGTTCGATTAATGACGCAATTATAGTTGTGTCCACCTCTAGTATGCCAGTTTCTAGTTCTCGTGAATACTACGAATATCAGGCCTATGTAAAGCTACGTTGCCACGTTTCTCAGTGTGCACGTTATTCTATTGAAAAGTCCCCGTTTCTAGGCCTCAAAAGGGCCTGGACACAAGATTCAGCTCCTGTCTCCTGAAGCCTCGCTGAGGAGCGATACAGCCCCCACCTGTATCCTCGACCCTTCACTTGCTTCCTGCCTCGCAGTGCCCGGCTCACCCTGGCTCTGCCTCTGAGTCTGCCAAGAATATGTTATGATTCCAGTTATCAGTTCAGTCCTCCTTCTCTGCATTCCTAAAGCTACTGAATCGCATCGATAGTTTCCGTCATTGTCTAGCCTTCACGTCTCCACGTTAGAGAAATACTGCATTTAATGGTCATTTAATATTCTTCATCACGCACTACATGCAGAATAATGCATGGTCCAGTCTTAGAATCAAGTTAGCCTTTCCCCTCCTGACTTCTAGTTTATATCAACATGTTCTCTAAACATCAGATACTAGATACTGTTTAGGTACATGTCGCCCTGACTCTCCAGACTTCAGTCTCTGCTCCTAGCACAGAGTTCATAGCCCCCAGCTTCTCCTAGTAACACGTCATTGCCAGTTTGCGCGCACCATCAGGTCAGAGGTCCCGGCTCCTTAGGTAGCCCCCTCCATGGTTGCCGCCCCATTCATGACATATTCTGTTACGTTTGCATCACATGTCTATGTATACGCCCTGTTACACCTCTTTTCACCCTTATCTTTCGCGACTGCTACGCGCCACGCCTATTGCTCCACCCACTGCTACGCCTATTGCAATGTAATGCTATGTGTTTGCGTTATGTATATATGCTCATGCACTGTTATTAAAAAGTTGTTCCCCTTGTCCCGATCCTGACCCCGGCAGCGCTGCTGGGCCTTGCCATCCTGTTCCTGTCCTATATGCTGTAATAAACCTGCAAACTCCTACTACCTCGAATCTTGACTCTTATTTATTTGAGCTATCTGTTATTCATTTATGCATTCAAAAATAGGGTATTATTTATTTATTTACCACATAATGGCGCCCGAACAGGGACTTGCCCTTTCCCCACGCGTCGGTGAAGCCACGCCGACCCCCTGACCCTCTGCAGTCGTGACGGAACTCTTCTGCGCACCGGCAGATATTTCTGCTTCAAGTATCCCTCAGGCCCACGGAGGAGACGGAGGAGGCGGTCCAGCATCCAGACGAGACGGTGGAGGAACGCGGCGAGTCCCGACCAGAGCCCAAGCCGAGAGTCCAAGGTCCGAGGTATCCGGAGGCCCACCCGTAACAGTAGTCCGAAGTTCGTCCGTCCGACGTCGAGGCAGTCCAGTCCAGTCTGAGGCCTTCCGTTCTTGCTGCCCGGTGAGTACCGTTACTGGGGTAGTATCTAGACAGGGTCAATTTAATTGACTCTGGTCCGTGGGTTGGTGGTACACAGACCCACAAACGAAGTGTCCACTTCGGTGGATGCGGGTCCTGACGTGTCTCTTTATGAGACCGGTAAGTTTCGTACTGTTTCAGCAGTGCATCTAGTTCCTGTTCTAGTCAGTTCTGTTCTCGAGAAAATTCATGTATTCTGTGTTCCGTATTCCAGGTAGTATTCTGTTCGAACTGTTATTTTTAAATGTTCTTCATGTATTTTAATGTCGTGGTATGAATGGGGGATAAGTATCGTGTTCATTGTGTATTGTATTGTGTCTAGATTATAGTCCAGTCATGCCTTTGTTTTCTAAGTTACGTCAGTTAAAAACCAGAAAGGGTCTGCTGGAAGCAGCAGTTCCTGTCCCGCCTAGGGACAGTCCAGGTCATTTTATGTATCAGAAGCATGGCATAAGTGCCATACTATATCTAGATTTATGGGTAGAGTACACCAAACAGTTGGAAGAAAAGTATAGATGGCCTGTATCGGGTACATGGGATGCCGAGTGCATCATGCGAGTAGAAGAGGCATTATGGAAAAAGAAAGCCAGACAGTCACAGAAAGATGCCATCGAGTTATGGTGCAAAGAAGCTCATAAAAGAACTGAAAAAGAAATCAGAAAGTCAGAATTAAGTAGAGAATCCTTGGAACGAGCCCATGAAAAAGAACTAATCGAGATAGGTGAACAAGTCAAAGCCGAACAGTCAGACAGACAGAGGCATGCCCTTATTAGGGGTATGTATCCTCTCCTTGCCGAGGGCTTGCCAAAAGCGACCCCAGAGGCATCCAGTAATTTCCCGCCACCATTAGTTCCGACCAAGCTGCGTCACAAACCGACCGCAGCTGATATTTTTATTTCGTCCTATTTGGACGACACAGTCCCAGAATATGCAAATCCTGTTCGCGCTCCGCCAGTCCCTGTAAATCAGGCACTTCCCGCTCCTCCAGACACCGGAGTACCTGTTACGGTACCCCCGGTCCAGCCCGCCATACAAGTCCAGCCTACATTTCCATTTCCCACTCTGCCAGGACGAAGAGCCTCAGTAGACGACTCTAGTTTAGGGGCCGCAGGGGGAGGTACTCCTCAAACCCCGCCGCCACACAAGCGTTTAACGACAGCCGAATTACATATGCAAGCATCACAGCGTACGCCCAGACATCAGACTGTAGCAGAAATAAGAAAATCCCTTGCCGAATGCGGCTATGATCCAGTCCCAGGCGAGGATAATATGGTTTTATATTCATTCCGCGTAAGAAAGGTGGCCGAGTATCTAGTCACCTTACCGAATATGAAAGAAGATCTAGACAGAATATATCGTTTCATCCGTACAGGGGATGATCCAGAAAGCATTGGCGAGGCCATGTCTCAAAGGAAAGCTGAGACCCAGCTCATGATATTAAAGTTTCTGATCAATTGTCTAATAAGAGAACAAGATTACCCGTCTAAAGATCCGGCTGAAATGAAAACCCTGACAAGGTGGAGTGATAATATAGCCGAGGGTAAGCACAAGACCGTCGGTGCTATGGAGAGTATGTACAAGAAAATCCGTAAAGAAATAATAAAGTTACACGAACAGCGTAAAGCAGCACAAGTAAGCGAGAAAGAAAGTAACTCTGATCCTGAAGAGTTAGACGACGAGAATCCCGACAGAATAGCGTATGTAGGAAAATCTAGATTTCCAGATCGCCATTTACGCCTAGAACACAAGTCTATTTTCCATCATCCAGCACCAGAACAAGGTTCTCTAGAACAAGTGTTTCAAGCTACAGATCACATTCTGAAATCACGAATCGGTTACAGTGAGTTAAGTACCATGCATGAACAAGAACTAGCCCGATCAGCAGTCCGATGGATTACTGATTCTACCACTTTTCCAGACGAAATGGTGGCACAAATGTTTCTGAAAATGCCCCCAGCCGAACAACGACTGGCGGGTATGTATATGATTCAGCACCTCATTACATTGTATGAGGGTCAGCACTCTGATCCAGGCCCGTTACATGATATCCTGAACGAGTTACTCCAGTATAGATGGAAAGGTTTAGGTACCGACTTAATTAGTGTCATTCTAGAACAGCGTCACAAATATAGAACGTTTTTGAATCCGCATTTTGTTCATGTCTCACCCCCAGAAAGTAAACCATTTTACATAGAGCGACAGAATCCGTTACGAGAAGTCCACCCAGTTAGAGGAACGGGTGGCGAACTAGAACGAGTGTTTGTTTACACTCCGATTACAAAGATGGAACTCCTAGAGATGAAGAAATTAATTCCCTGTCATGATAAAGATCCAGCAGGGTTCCATAGAGAATTAAAAGACATGCTCCGTATGGGAGAATACACGTATCCAGATATAATTAAAATGTTAAAGGTTCTGCTGCCCGCAGGGGTGTATGAAAAGCTCAAGGAAAAAGAATGGGAGGTGGGAGAGAAAAAGATCGATTGGGCAGTTCTAGAAGCTGAAGATAAGGCACGAGTACCAGGTACCGGTCTTGGAGCGAAATGTAAAGAATTACCAGAATTATTAATACAAGTTTTACCTAGATTATTGACAACTAGAAAAGAAGACTGGGATGCAATCTCAGCCTGTAAACAGAAACAAGACGAAGATATTAGTGATTTTTATTCCAGATTTGAGAAATGTTTTAGCATCAACAGTGGCCTCAAGACAAGTAGTGAGTCATACCCTCACCTTTTTGTTACTAAATTAGTCGAGAATTCAAGTCCACAAATTAAAAATCGAGTTTTGAAAGTCGAAAGTACCTGGCAAGCTAATACCCCGTCCCAGATGCTGCAGATGCTCCAATACCACCAGAATAGGATCAGGGAAGAACAAGAACACGAGAGAAAACGTATGAAAGACACGAAAATGAAAGTACTAGTTGCACAATCTGTTCCTCAAGACAGTCAGAAGAGGGGTCCGAATCAAGCCAGTCATCCTGCAGCTCCCGTTAAAGGGAACTGCAATTATTGTAAACAGCCAGGTCATTTTATAAACGAGTGTGCAGTTCTGAAACACAACATAGCTACTGGTAAGACTAAAGAAAGACCACGTCCGCCTAGACAAGAACAAGTTTCACAGACTCCCCAGCCACAGAATGCACAACAGACAGTTACAGCACCGCAGCCTATCGCTGCAACACAGCACGTTACACAGCAGATGTACCAGTATGCACAGTCTGAGTATCCAGAGTACCAGCAGTATTCATGAAACAGCCTAGAGAGGGAGGTAGGCTTGCCTCTCATCGAGATACCTGTAGATCAAGAAGGTCCCTATGTTCACAGTCAAGTATTAGGGAGAGACAGAAAGTTTTTGATTGATACAGGGGCAAGTAGGACCACAATTAGTCACGCCGAAGTTCCAGGGGCTCCGCTCTCAGGCTCAAGAAATGTTTCCCTTGGATTTTCGGGAAAACCCATTGTAAATGAAATTTCAAAGCCAGTTACTCTAGAAGTAGGTCCATTGTCCCGCACTACTGATCTGTTACTTACTAAGGCATGTCCAGAAAATCTATTAGGTATTAAAACACTGAAAGAGTTAGGTGCAGTTATATGCTGTTCCCCAGAGGGAATACGATTGTTCCTACGTGACTTTAAGGGTCACTATGTATTACGAGATTTTGATCCCAGATTGTCTAATGTCCCGCAGCATCTATGGGCGCAAGGTCCAACTGATGTTGGTTATATGCAAATCACACCCTATCGTGTGACTCTCAAGTCAGGTGTAGTGTTACCACGAATCAGACAGTACAGATTGCCACCTGAGGCTGTAGCAGCCTTATCCAAAATTATTGACGAGCTCATGGCTCAAGGAGTGGTTGTAGAAACTGACTCCAATGTATGCAATTCTCCGATCATTCCAGTCATGAAACGTACTGATCCAAATGCACCCCCAGTATATCGATTAGTGATTGACCTACGAGAACTTAATAAGTGTATTATTCCTCAGTACCCAGTTGTCCCAGATATCTCTTCCCTATTAACAGCCATTGATTCCGAAGCCACGTTCTTCACTGTCATAGACCTCAAGAACGCATTTTTCAGTGTCCCTATTCATCCAGACAGCCAGTTCCTTTTCGGATTTTGTTTAAATGGAAGGAGCTATATGTTCACACGCGCTCCTCAAGGTTTCACAGAAAGCCCTAGCATTTACAGTCAAGCACTTAAGAGACAACTAGACAACATTCACATGCCAACTGACACTGCCCTGCTCCAGTATGTCGATGATCTCCTGATCACAGCCCGTTCTGAACGTGCTTGCGAGCGAGCATCCCTTACAGTCTTGTATTTCCTAGCCGAGATGGGGCACAAGGTGTCCCCTTCGAAGCTTCAATTCTGTGTCCAGCAAGTGGTCTACTTGGGACACTTACTGTCCAAGAGGGGTAGGCAGTTGACACCAGACCGTATCCAGTTAATAGCGAGTCTTCCTCAGCCCAAGACCCAGAAGGAGGTACGTGCTTTTATCGGCCTTACTTCTTACTGCAGACAATGGATTCCTCAGTATGCATTTCTAGCCAAGCCACTGATACAGTTAACGACACAGGAGGCAGCCGTATCGACTGTCCTCCCTTGGACATCTGAACATGCACTTAGCTTCAATGAGTTAAAGAAAGCCCTATGCCAAGCTCCAGTTCTAGCGACACCGAACTACAGTAAGCCTTTTACACTTTTCGTCACTGAACGCGAAGGTACAGCATTATCTGTTCTCACACAAGATCAAGCAGGACAGTACAAGCCCTGTGCTTATTTTTCGAGCACATTAGATCCTGTAGCCCAGGCTCTGCCTGCGTGCCTCAAGTCAGTTGCAGCCACAGCACTAGCTATCAGACAAAGTGATTCCATAGTATTAGGACATACCTTGACAGTACAAGTTCCACACTCCGTGGAAGTTCTTTTAAACCGAACACAGACTCAGCACTTGACAATTGCACGTTTAACAGGTTATGAATTGACACTGTTCCAGCCACACATAGAAATCAGACGCTGCAACATTTTAAATCCTGCTACACTGTTACCATCAGTTACTCCGAATTCTGCCACACATGACTGCGTGGAAGTAGTTAACATTACGACAAAGCCAAGACAAGATCTGACAGATGTTCCGTTACCAGACCCCGACCTGACACTTTATGTGGATGGTTCATGTATGAGAACAAGTACAGGAGAACTAGTCGCCGCGTATGCAGTGACTACTGACACCGAAGTTATTGAAACACACCGTATTGACACCCTGTCCGCTCAAGCAGCAGAGCTAGTTGCTCTGACACAAGCCTGCATGCACGCCAAGAACTTGAAAGTTAATGTTTACACAGATTCACGCTACGCATTTGGAGTTGTACACGACTTCGGAGTGCTCTGGCAGGGGAGAGGTTTCATGACTTCTCATGGAACCAAGATTCAGCATGGTCTCCTTATTCAAGCTCTGTTAGATGCAATACATTTACCGACATCCATTGCTATCATGAAGTGCAAAGCACATACGAAAGTTACTGACATTATTTCTCAAGGTAACGATTTAGCAGATCGCACAACCAAGCTTACAGCACAGACTCTAGACATTCCAGTTAACATGACACACACTCCAGATCCGATTACATGCATGACAGTTAAGGACCCTACACAAGATGTCATAGATATACAGTTACATGCTACTCCCGAAGAAATCAAGAAATGGTCCGAACAAGGAGGGGTCCAGACAGATCAAGGATGGTTAACGAAGGGTAGAGCCACATGGTTTCTCCCCGACTCTATGGTTCAAGTCATTATCAATACCGCACATAGTCCAGCACATTTAGGAGAAAAAGCTATGTTAGACAGTATCCAGAACATCTGGTTCAACAAGCATTTACGAGCTGCAGCCAAGCAGAAAGTCCGTACCTGTATGATATGTTGCCAGTTTAATCCAGGTAAAAGTGTCCCGGTGGAACAAGGTGGATTCCAGCCCCCTGACCACCCTTTTGAAGTCCTCCAGATGGATTATATTCAGATGGAGCGATGTCGAGGTTTCAAGTATGTCCTTGTAGTTGTATGCGCTTTGTCCAGGTGGACAGAAGCATATCCAGTTCCAGATTACACCGCCGCGACCACTGCCAAGCAGTTGGTTCGTGAGTTCTTCCCCCGTTATGGACTCCCTAGAGTCGTATATTCTGACAACGGCCAGCCATTCTCATCTGAGTTGATGAAGCATGTTTCCCTTTTGTTGGGGTACCAGTGGAAGTTCCATTGTGTACGCCATCCTGAAGCAGCCGGTCTCGTAGAGAGACATAACCAGACTCTGAAAACCCGTATTGCAAAAGTGTGTAAAGAGAAAGGTGTGGACTGGCTAGTAGCTCTGCCAGTCGCTTTATTTTATATGCGCATGGTCGCACATTCCAGATCAGGTCTGTCCCCGTATGAGGTCGTTTTCGGCCGCCCCCCTAACATGTGGGGTACTCCTAGACCCCGAAGTATTACCGATGTTTCAAGTAATATGCTGACAGATTACCTAGCTTCCTTGATGTCTGCCCTCAACTCTTGTCGTTCACAGGTTGCCGCCGCATTTCCAGACAATACCGAGGTGGGACCGCATGAAATCGTTCCAGGATCCATGGTCCTTGTCCGCAATTTTGACCGCTCAAGTCCGCTGGAGCCACGCTGGAAGGAGCCCCGACAGGTCCTCCTCGCCACCCGTACAGCCGTGAAGTTGGAGGGTCGCAAAGGCTGGGTGCACCTTTCGCATGTAAAAAAGTTTTATGGACTGAAACCCGTCTCAAAGAACATTTCCCAGGATTTGAAGGATTGCCAAAATATTGTTCTCAAGGACTGTCCCGCAAAAGACATTGCTACAAACCCTCCCCTGTTAGAGAAAACTCCGCAGCAGGAGTATAAGTTGAAACTCCGGTCTAGTAAAATAAGTCAGCCAGTTTGATTGTCTAAGTCCTCCCCTAGGTGAAACGGTTAGACTGTTTCTGACATGTATAAAATAGACCCCCATAGTGAGAGAGTTAGTCAAAACTCAATTCGATGTATCGTTTTTCTATGTTTCATATTATTTCTCAGCATTATGATTTCCTGCACCAGTTATGCATTTTACCTGTGTTTCCCAGTTTCTCATGTAAATACGTCTTCTAATGCTACAGTAGAACACACGTTCAGTGATCTACCTCCTCATGAACTCTCTTACCGCCTCGCTATGAAAAATAATTCTTTCATCCGCATGTTACATTACTCACATCAGACCAGCAATGCCACTAATTGTTGGGTGTGTGGTCGACTCCCCCCTTTCCAGATACCGAAGGGAGTTCTGCCACTTTTTCCTTATCCTTTTTCACATAATGGTTCGTGTGGAGCATGGTCCACGTTAACGTCATCCTCGACAGATATGTCTTTTCTTAACAGTACATGTTTCCCAGACAAGCAAGGTCTTCCCCACAGAACCGGGTTAGATCTAGAAAATGAAGTGTATAATTTAGGTAACTATTCTTCGAATTTCATGGTCTTGAATGTTCAGTCTGATTCCACTCCAGACTTACCTGCTATTTCAGTATTACCAGTTAAAGGCGAATTATGTGTCCGAAATAATGGTTCCGTACATGTAGGACATAGTGATTGTACTACTATTGTCAAGTATAGTGACAGTGGGAAATCCATTTTCAAAGCTTCACGTCATTCTTATTTTATTTGTGGTCAAACTGCATATGTTCGTCTGCCCCTCGATTGGGAGGGAACCTGTTACATTGCCTTCCTACTGCCACCAGTTTTCCTAGCCCCACCTGATTATCATAGAAACACACATCTAGTACACATTAGACATAGAAGGGAGTCCCCAATTGTCGATTATACTGAAACTGCTCTAGAACAGTATACAGATTTCAACAGAGGTTTCTTTTTCTTTATAGGACCTATCCAGAATAGTAAGCTAATCCGTAGGTTAACCAGAACCCTCGAAGCTGTAGTAAATGAGACTGCCTCTGCTCTAGGAAATTTAACTGAAGAGCAATCTGCTATGAGATTTGTCGTTTTACAGAATCGTCTCGTCCTTGACGTCATACTGGCCGATAGGGGCGGGGCCTGTAGAGTCATCGGATCTAGTTGCTGCATTTTCATTCCAAATAACGCGCCGTCTGTTTATTCAGCTATAACCAGACTCCATAAGATTGCCCATCTGTTACACCAAGATCCAGGCACCTGGACATGGTCCGGTTGGTTCTGGAATATAATTTCCGCCTGGGGATGGAAAGTCTTGTCCTTTCTAGGTATTGCAGTAGCGATCATATTCAGCTGCTGCCTCTGTATACAATGTGGCCCTGCGATTTGCGGCATTTGTGCTACCTCTTGTATTCCTGGTCCCAAGCCCCGTTCTAAATCCCGTTCCAGGATAATTCGAGACGAGCAAATGATACTGTATGAAATGATAGATGGTATCATGAATATTGATGTTTCCTGATGGAAACGTAGTGACAAGGAGGGAATGTGGAAAAGTAAATTTTGCCATGTTCTGTGTCCCTACGTGTCATCCATCATATGTTATGTGTGCATGATTAAATATGCATATGCATTCCCTATGTTCGATTAATGACGCAATTATAGTTGTGTCCACCTCTAGTATGCCAGTTTCCAGTTCTCGTGAATACTACGAATATCAGGCCTATGTAAAGCTACGTTGCCACGTTTCTCAGTGTGCACGTTATTCTATTGAAAAGTCACCCTTTCTAGGCCTCAAAAGGGCCTGGACACAAGATTCAGCTCCTGTCTCCTGAAGCCTCGCTGAGGAGCGATACAGCCCCCACCTGTATCCTCGACCCTTCACTTACTTCCTGCCTCGCAGTGCCCGGCTCATCCTGGCTCTGCCTCTGAGTCTGCCAAGAATATGTTATGATTCCAGTTATCAGTTCAGTCCTCCTTCTCTGCATTCCTAAAGCTACTGAATCGCATCGATAGTTTCCGTCATTGTCTAGCCTTCACGTCTCCACGTTAGAGAAATACTGCATTTAATGGTCATTTAATATTCTTCATCACGCACTACATGCAGAATAATGCATGGTCCAGTCTTAGAATCAAGTTAGCCTTTCCCCTCCTGACTTCTAGTTTATATCAACATGTTCTCTAAACATCAGATACTAGATACTGTTTAGGTACATGTCGCCCTGACTCTCCAGACTTCAGTCTCTGCTCCTAGCACAGAGTTCATAGCCCCCAGCTTCTCCTAGTAACACGTCATTGCCAGTTTGCGCGCACCATCAGGTCAGAGGTCCCGGCTCCTTAGGTAGCCCCCTCCATGGTTGCCGCCCCATTCATGACATATTCTGTTACGTTTGCATCACATGTCTATGTATACGCCCTGTTACACCTCTTTTCACCCTTATCTTTCGCGACTGCTACGCGCCACGCCTATTGCTCCACCCACTGCTACGCCTATTGCAATGTAATGCTATGTGTTTGCGTTATGTATATATGCTCATGCACTGTTATTAAAAAGTTGTTCCCCTTGTCTCGATCCTGACCCCGGCAGCGCTGCTGGGCCTTGCCATCCTGTTCCTGTCCTATATGCTGTAATAAACCTGCAAACTCCTACTACCTCGAATCTTGACTCTTATTTATTTGAGCTATCTGTTATTCATTTATGCATTCAAAAATAGGGTATTATTTATTTATTTACCACAGTACAAGGGGGCCTGGTTCCTTCTGTCTAGTTCCCCGTTAGCATTTTTTTCTTAAAAGTGCCAAGTGCATATGCGAATTTATGGACGCTCCCTAGGGCTCGCTTTAAAAGGGGGCTGCCAACAGGAAACAGGTGTTTGGTTTCTTTATTGGTCCCTTGCCGTGTGGTTCCTGTTCCTTTGGTTCTACCTTGTTTCCCTTCCTTTGAGCTCCGTTCCAGCGGTCTTTTCTAGTGCTGGGTTTTGATCCCCTTTTTTCCCCTGCTCCCTTGTTTTCCTATTCCCTTGGGCATTTCTGAACCCTTTATTGGGGACCTGTTTTTGATCTTCGGTGACGTTCTGGGATTCGCGGCTGCGTTTCCTTTGAGTTTTAACGTCCCGTTATTATCCCTTTTTGTATCCAAACCATCTTGTTATACGCTGTGTTTGGGTGGTTTCACGAAGGAGCTGAATAACGGCTGTTTTTGCGCTACCTTCGTGTTCTTTTTTAGATTCCAGGGCTTTTTTGGGTGTCTTTCGTATTCCCTTGACACCATTTTTCCCCTGTCCCTTTTTGTCCTAAGAATTGTGAATTCCACCCCCTTTGTCATTCTCGGTGTTTCCCTAGGGGGCGTGGTTGGTCTGGGGTTACGCAAGAAACAACCAATACGATTGCAGTTGAAGAATTCCTGTTTCGTATCAAGCCACTCCCGTTTGTTAACTGGGCGGTCTCGTCTGTGTCAAGCTGTCAGCTGCCAAGAAGCCAGAGGAGACGAGTTGTGTTCCCCAGGACCTTGGGTTCCCTTGTTTTGTTACCCACCTTCTCCCGGTGTCGTGTTGTCCACCATCCGTTTTTGATTGCGGGTGTTGGGGGTCATGGTGAGGGTAGAGGATTGGGACGTTCTTCACTCCTTTGGTGTTGGGCCGGTCGGCATCGGAACAGAAAACCAAGCCCACGAATTAACACACCGCCCGAGTGAAGAATGGTTGAGGAGGCAGCAGGGGGGGCTTCTTCGATGCAGGAAATCATGCAGGCTTTAGCGCACATACAGGGTGAAGTCCAATCCCTGCGTCAGGAGAATCAGGACTTACGGGGGACACTGAGTGAGGTGAAGGAAAGCACTAAGAGAAGAGGGGGGGATCCCTCAGTTAAGGCTAAGCCCCCACTGATTCAACCAGCCACATTTAAATATGAGAGGAGTGGGGGGCAGAGTGGGTCTCCTTCTCCTTTGTCGGTTACAGTGAATACTCCCGTGCCGGTGCCTCTAGCAGCTCCAGAGAAGTTTTCCGGGGATAGTAGCAGATATGCTATATTTATGAACCAGTGCCATTTGCACTTCATGTGTCGACCAACCGCTTTTCCTGACGACACTACTAAAGTAGCGTTTGTGATCTCATATCTTTCGGGTACTGCAGCTAGTTGGGCGGTCCCCTTAGTGGAAAACAATGACGCTGTGTTGAATAGTTTCCCGGCCTTTAAGAACCAGATGCATAGTCTGTTTGCTAAGCATGCTTTTATGCAGGCAAGCGATGTTGAATTGTTAAAGCTACGGCAGGGTAAGCAGCATCTTATGGGTTATGTGGCTACTTTCAATCGCCTAGTAGCAGAGACACAATGGCCCATGGCAAAAAGAACCTCTTTGTTTTATCAGGGCTTGTGCGAGGACTTAAAAGATATAGTCTCTCAGGTTGTAGACCCCCCTGAAGATTGTGTTGAGTTCGTCGATTTGGTTGTCAAACTCAACCATCGAATGAGTGAAAGAAAAGGGGAAAAGATCAGGTTTCAACCCCCAAGGACAACTGTAACCAAGAGAGAAACATCTGAGAATGGGGGCGTGAAAACAGATCCTGAACCTATGCATTTGAGTGGGGTGCGGGGTCCCTTATCCAAGGAGGAAAAGGAGCGAAGGCGCTTGTTGCAGTTGTGTTTGTATTATGGGAGGGGTGGACACTTTGCTCGAGAGTGTCCAGTGAAACCGTCCCGGATCCCGGAGAATAAGGCTGTGGCTTTCGAGGGAAGGGATTGTGAGAGTCCTTTAGTCCATGAAAGAGGTTTTTGTAACCCATATGACGTACAAGGGGCGGTTCAAAGAGTCCCGCATCATTTCACGGTATTGGCTTGCTTCGCTTACGCATCATGTGGTAGAGCTTCCTTGTCGGTATGATTGGATTGTGGGGCCACAGGGAACACTATGGACATTGGGTTGGCCGAGTCGTTGATGCTTCCCTGTGTGATGAAGAAACAACCTGAACCCGTGAGGGCTATTGACGGCACGGAGCTAACCTCTGGGTCGATTGTACGACAAACCGAACCTTTGTTGATGACATTTGATAATGGACATTCTGAGACGGTCTGTTTCGATCTGATTGCCGCACCAGCATTTGGGGTGGTACTCGGGGTACCCTGGTTACAGGCCCATAATCCCAGAATCGATTGGGCGCGGAGGCTGGTTAAGCTTGATTCGGAGTATTGTCTTCTTCACTGTTATTGTGAGGCGACTGATTGGGTGTCTCCATTGTCTTGTGCAGCGAGTGGTTGCGATAAGAACGGTTTGCCTCCTTTGTTTGTGGCATATAAGGAGGTGTTTGATAAGGATCAGGCGTGTGTATTGCCACCACACAGGACTTTTGATTGTCGTATTGATTTGGTTCCGGGGGCCATTTTACCCTGTAGTAGGGTTTATGCGTTGTCGGAGCCGGAGGAGAAACATCTACGGCAGTATTTGGATGAGATGGGTTTATTTGGCCTTCTTCTTTGCCTGTGTCTTCCTCCATATTTTTTATACCGAAGAAGGAGGGTGATCTTCGCGCTTGCGTGGACTACAGAGCGTTGAATAGGGTCACAATAAAGAACAAGTACCCATTACCTCTTATACCGGTGTTGTTAGACCAGCTGCGACATGCCAAGGTGTTTACAAAGCTTGATGTAAGAGGCGCTTACCATCTCGTTCGCGTCCGCGAGGGCGACGAATGGAAAACGGCGTTCAGTACTAAGTTTGGTTTGTTTGAATATTGTGTTATGCTTTTGGTTTGTGTAACGCCCCTGCCGCATTTCAGTTTTTTATAAATGAGGTTTTGCGTGAGTTTTTGGATGTCAGTGTGATTGTTTACATTGATGATATTTTGGTTTTTTCCCCGTCCTTTGAGGAACATGATGCTCATGTTTCGCAGGTTTTGTCTAAGTTGTTGGAACACCGTTTATTTGTCAAGCTGGATAAATGCACTTTCGGTGCGACACATGTTGAGTTTTTGGGATCCCTGATATAAAGATGGATCCCCGGAAGATCGAAGCTATAGTTAACTGGCCCATACCCACATGTGTTAAGGATATACAGGTGCTACTTGGTTTCGCCAACTTCTACAGGCGTTTTATCAGTCATTTCTCTGACATTGTTTCGCCTATGACTTCATTGTTGAAGAAGGGAGTGGTGTTTGAGTGGACGCCTCGGCACAGTTGGCTTTGGAAAGATTGATTGGGCTTTTTACATCTGCTCCTGTGTTGATGCATCCTGATCCTGCTCTTCCGTTTTACGTAGAGGCGAATGCGTCCCAGCTAGCCGTTGGGGGCGTGTTGTCTCCGCGTGACAATGAATCTGGGTTGATGCATCCAATTGCGTACTTTTCAAAGAAACTACTACCTGCTGAGCAGAATTATACAATTGCCAAAAGGGAACTATTGACCATAAAGCTGTCTTTTGAGGAATGGCGCCATTACCTTTGGGGGGCTCATCACCCCATTACCATCTATACGGATCACAAGAACTTGGAGTTTTTTCGGTCCGCTAGGGCTTTAACTCCCAGACAGATGAGATGGGTGCTATTCTTCAATGAATACAATTTTACCATCACGTATAGGCCAGCTGCTCAACAGGGGAAATCTGACGCATTATCTCGGATTTATGCGGATCCGTCACAAGGAAACAAGACGGAGGAGTCCTGTTTTATGATTCCTGGTGATAAGATAGTTGATTGTGCTTCCATGGACGATTTCATAGTTAAAGTGCAGGATGAAATTAAGCAGTTAGATCTGGCTCCGTGGCTGTCGGAACCTGGAATCACGTTAAAGGATGGGTTATTGTATCAGGCAAAGAAGTTGTTTGTGCCCCCCGAATTGCGTACACTGGTTCTTACATATTGTCATTCATCGTCCTTGGTTGGGCATCCGGGGTCAATAAGACCAAAGAGCTGTGTATGCGTTGGTTTTGGTGGAAGTCTCTGGCCCATGATGTACAGGTATTTGTGGCCTCATGCCCGGTGTGTGCTGTTAGTAAGTCCTCGCACATGTCTCCGTCTGAGTTGTTGCACCCATTGCCAGTGCCTCCTTCCCCCTGGCATACGGTCAGTATGGACTTTGTGACCGATTTGCCGCTTGATTCAGGGTTTACGGCCATTTTAGTTGTTGTGGATTTATTCACAAAAATGGCTCACTTCGTTCCCTTGCGAGGGTTACCTACATCTAGAGAATTGGCTGATGTGTTTATGGCCCAAGTGATCCGACTGCATGGGGTTCCTACTGCCATCGTTTCAGATAGAGGGGCACAGTTTGTTTCACATTTTTGGACTGCCCTGTGTCGATCATTAAAGATGGAAGTACGTTTGTCAACAGCTTACCATCCACAAAGCGACGGGCAAACAGAACGTACCAATCAAACCATGGAGCAGTATTTGCGCTGTTTGCTAACGTCACTGACGGGCAGTTGGGTACAAGCCCTTCCTGTGGCTGAGTTTGCATATAATAACAGCATGCACTCAGCTTTAGGTATGTCACCGTTTTATTGTTCAATGGGGTTCCATCCCAAGACAATTCCTATTCAGCCATCTGAGAGGGTACCAGCAGTGAATTCCCTGAGTAGGGGTTTGATTGAAATCTGGAAGAAAGCCCAACAGTATTTATTTGAGTCCAAGAAAGCCATGAAAGTACAGGCAGATAGGCATAGACGGCCAGCTCCTCTGTATGCAGTTGGGGATAGGGTTTGGCTATCAACGAAGAATCTGAAGTTGCCAGGACCAAGAAAATTACAGCCTCGGTTTGTAGGTCCCTTTCCTGTCCAGAAGGTGGTGAATCCAGTTGCGTAAGTAAGTTTAGGATATTGTCTTAAGTTAGTACTGTGAATCGGGCCCCCAGTTCACAAGCCTTTTCGTGGAATTAGATTCTTCTGATATGGCAGCAGGGCTATTTTATCACAAAGGTATCCTAATACAGGGCAGTTACATCCCATTGCCTATTTCTCAAAGAAAGTCACTTCGGCTGAGTTGAATTACACAATTACTAAGAAGGAACTACTTGCCATAAAGAAGGCTTTTGAAGAATGGACATATTATTGCCTAAGTTCTAGGGGACCAATTAACGTATACACGGAATCGTGTATTTTGAAAATGAGACAAAGTAATGTCACCTAGGCAGGTGTGCTGGTCACTTTTCTTTTCAGAATATGAATTTAACATACAGATCTGGAAGCAAAACCAGAAAAGCTGATGGTATATCAAGATTATGTCAAGAAGAAAGGATAATACCAGTTGTGCCTATCATTCCTCCAAACAAAATTGTTGCTTCTCTTGATACGAATGACCTTTGGACACAGATAGAAAAGGAAATGCCAGTAAAGGAACAACTAGAGTGGGTTGGTAAAGGTAGTGACAGACAAATAAGAAATGGGTTGCATTTTTTAGAAATACTTTTTATGTTCCTTCAACTCAATTATGAACAAAAGTGCTAGAGGAAATACATGACTCTAACCATGCTGGGCATGATGGTGTACAAAAAACTTCAGAACTTATGCAGCATTCCTATTGGTGGGAAAATATGTGTCTAAGTATGTTGATACCTGTGCAATCCGTGCTCATGCCAAAAGAGATAAGCCGAGAACAAAAGGGCTTTTACAAATCACTTAAAGTCCTACTCAGCCATATAAAGTGATTTGTATTAACTTTATAACTGATATGCTCTTAAATCAAGGCTACAAAACTATTTTTGTAGTGGTAGATACCTTTACAAAAATGGCTCATTTTATTCCAGTTAAGGGCCTTCCCACTGAAAAGACAACCAGTCAATTATTTTTGCAATATTTAGTAAGATTACATGGATTGCTGGAGAAAATCATTTTCGACAGAGGGTTGCAGTTTATATCCAAGTTCCGGGCTCAGTTTTATAAATATTGGGGTATGGAAATAGCATTTTCTTTCGTTAATCACCCTCAAACTGATGGACAAATTGAGAGAGTTAACCAGGAACTAGAGAAAACCTTCATTGTTATTTAATAAATCAAAATTCTTGGATGGATCATCTCTGGTTAGCAGAATTTTGTTATAATAATGCTTATCATTCCTCTACAAAGAGGTTACAATTTTTTAGTTTACAAAGCTATCATCTTATCATGCAAATAAATATGTTGTCTTACAATACTACTTACCCTTCAGCGATGGAAGGAATACAAAATAACCAATTGGAGGGGAAAAAACTTGAGTCACGAATAAAATTAGACAAGAATGGGTATTAGAAACAGGCAGATAAGAAAAGACACAGGGCTCCCCCATATGGTCCCAGATCAAAGATGTGGCTTTCTACTGAGTATCTCCACCTCCAATAAAAAAGAAAAATATTACCCAGATTTATTGGTCCATTGGTTGAAGAGGTCTGGCGCAAAGGCCAGGGTGCCTGACTCCGGACCACAGGGTTCACGGTTCGATCCTCTGCTCCAGCGGCAGGTTAGCCCAGCACCATGTGACTCTGGGCAATAGCTTGCTTAATCTTCCCGATGGCCCCCAGCGCCGGGACACCTCTCCGGAGGTAGCTGTGTGCTTTACAAATGCTGGCATTTACATTATAAAGTACAAAGATGTATAAATACGGTGGTAGTGAGGTTGACTCTCCGTTCTTCTCCGAAAATACACCCTGTATTGGATGTCTCCTTGTTAGAACCTATTATTCCTGGCACTCGATTGAATATAGCATCTTCTCCAGTCTTTTCAAAATCCAGAATCTGAAATTAAGAGTCAGATTACGATGGAGTCGGGACTACCACTGTCAGGCCATCGGTGGTGGTCCCACAGTGATCTGTCCCTGCAGGTCCCCCCGCCGTATCCTATTGCGGCAGGTGGATGGTGGGCTGACGGAGAGACCGTCCACCACGCATAGAGTCAGAGGGACTGCAATCACTACAATAGTGGCGTGCCTGATCAGGCACCACCGTAGAGATTACAATGTCCCTTTCCCCCCTACCATTTCATGGTGGCCCACCCACCATGAAAAGGCAGGCAAAAGTGACTTTGAGGGCCCCTAGCAGGCCCCCTATCTAACCTGGCCCTCCGCTATAGCTTCTGAGGGGCACCTATGTCCCCCCTAAACATCCCTGCACCATGTGTCAGGCACTGCAATTTTTGGACTGCAGCGTGTGCTGCAACCCGCAGCACACGCCGCAATACAAAATATACAGACTGCATCCTAATACAGATAGCGGGACAGCTGACAGCTAGTCAGGTGGTCCTGCTTCTGCCACGGGGCCAGTCGAACAAAAGTCTGACCGGCATCGTAATCAAACACTGAGAGTCAAAAGAATTTTGATTCTCATAAGGTACGGGGATCTTTGCAGTATTTGATTGACTGGAAAGGTTATGGTCCAGAGGAGCGTTCTTGGGAACCAGCGTTATGTTGGAACAAAAACTCAAAAACTCTCCTTTTTAATTAACTAGTCTAATGCTTATACTTGATAGCTTCTGCTCAACCTTCAGGCACATATCTCTTCATGCTCTACTAGCTGGATACACCGAAAGGCACCCCTTCAGAAGCAGTAAGAGCTGGAGTTGCATATAGAGCTTTGGCACCAGTTGGAATGATGCTCTGGTTTTTGCTGGATATGAGCCTGTGCCGCAACAGAAAAAAAAACTCTGGCTTCAAAGGACCCTTTCTAACCTTTCCCAGTGTCAACACTGCGAAGAGGATATTAAAAATACTACTATTAATAATGATGTAACAATTTTATACTACTGTAATAATAATAAGCTCTACTATTGGTTGCCAGAGGTCTCCTAACCTCACTCTCATAGATGGTTCTCATTGGAGATCCCAAAGTACAGGATATTTTAGGAAGTGTCCTAAATTTTTGATGGAAGATCAAAGGAACTAACCCACGTGACTATGGGGCACAAAAGTTTTGCAATTATGTGAGGTGCATTCAAACCTACTCAGACAAACCAACAGTGTTTGCAGGCTTTCTGGTAATACAGACATAATTAATCTCTGGTATCATGGCTTGAAGAGCAAGTGTATGTGAATGTGGCACGTGTCACAATTTTAATCAATAATACACCAAGAAGAAAAAACTACTTAAAGCTCCAAACCAAGTTTGATGAACGGATATGATTTAATAAAAATGAAGGAGCAAAAATGAACAACACTGGATTAGTGGATGAAGAGTTAGCAATGATCAAAATCCGTCTTAATAGAAGTGGAGGCTACAACTAGCCATGTGGTCTTCAAACAAAGAACGTCACATTAAATTGTTGTTGAACCCATTTTTTAAATGGTAGTGTTTCCCCATGCTTGAGCTAAGTCATGATGTTTTAACATCTCTGTTGCTGAAGAATGCAGGAGATGGATGCAAGGCATGGAATCAAATCAGTCACAGAAGCTCTCAGCCGTGTCGAATTGGAAGTTGTGGTGAGGTAAGTAGTTTGAATCTGAATCTGCAGGTTTTGAGCCATATCAGGGTAGGATTCAGGCAACCAAGCCATGAGAGTGCTTTGTCACTGAAGAGTCTACACAATTTTCATTGAGTTCTGGGAGGCTTTCATGTGAGTCTTCACAGAACACTGGCCATTTATAGAAAGTTCCATGAGTCTACCCACAACCTTCAGACACCAACATGTTCTCCAAAACCCACAGGAAAGGAGGAAATCAGGATAAGCAGGACATGACTAGCACTGAGCCAATCATATTTAGATGCCCAACTGGCATCTTGCAAGCAGTAGATACCTCTTTGCAGGTTGCAACCCTGGAAGTCAAGATCAGAGCTTCGTCCTTTCTCATTTATTTGAAGTTATGTCAAAAGATAGTTTTTAAAGCAATCCTAACGAAACCAGGTGAAAGAGAATGGAGTACATTTTTGGGGATAACAACCATACACTGTTTTACCGCTCTTTAACTAACCAACCATGGCCCTTTGCACTTTACTTGAAAGGCCAAAAAACCCTCAACCAATTAAAGTGGGGTGCTTTTTCACTGGGTTCCTCTTCTCTGGGACATAAATACTTCAGTTCTTGGAAGGGGCTCCAGGGAGGCTCCATAGCTGAGCTCTTAAGTCGAGAAACTGTTTTTGTGCAATTTCACTGGTCATTGAAGATGTCAGCTCGATTAACTAGTAAAGAGTTCCAATAACGATATATGGCCCTTTGAGTGGGTGACGGTTTTTGTCATTTTAACTAAAGTGGCAGAGTCCAGGGGTGGTTATTTAAAGAGCACAGAAACAGTGAATGGTGGCTCTCCCGAAAGATTCACTCTTTGTTCTCTTACCTGCTTCTTTAGGATTGTTTTGATGACTTGTAGGGATAATAAACCAGAGCGCTGGCTTTACCCCTCATTTTCCTAATCTCTATGCAAGTGATAGAGTTTATCATCCATTCATCGCAAAATTCCGAAACAAAGAACGTCACACTAAATAACCTCACCTTCCTTTACTACAAAACTATGCTTCCACAACCTGGGAAAGTACCTTTTCAACAAATATCTCCCAGAGGCCTCTGCACATATAAAGCTTGACATGGCCCATGGGGACATTGTCGTCTTCTCTAAGTTAGCATGAGCATGCTGCAGATTGTCCGCTGCTTTGCACACGTTACTACGCAAGTTTATTTTGCAAATGTCTCTTTTGCTATGTTCACATGAGAACCGATCACAGTCTTTACACTCTGCAGGTTCCTGGGATTTAGTCTGATCATTGTGAGCAAGGTCGAACAACAACAATGCCCCTTGTTATTCCCCCTTGTTGTTCCGTTATGATCAGGCTTTAGCACATAGACAAAACATACCAATGCAGCTGTTTTTTGGGAATAAGTACTTTGGGCTTATTGGAATACACAAATAGGGAGCGGACACTAGGAGAGGGACCTTTCCAGGGAGAAGAGCAAGACAGCAACTATGATGTACATCTACCATCTTTAGACTGAGGTATGGGGTTTTCAGATAACGCCCAGAGATCTTCTAACATATAATCATTCTGCTTCTATCCAAGGGGACGGAGGTTAGGCTATCTCATTCGGTTCCAGCCATTACGCTGGGCTTTCCTGAAGGATATAAAATGTTTAGGCTGGATAGACCTTCCAAAATGGGAGGTGGTATTGCAATTATTTATAAAAGTGGGATCACCATCTCGATTCTGAACCAGTGCAGTACTGCCAATATGGAACCATTGGTTTTCAGGATCAATGCTGCTACAAGGGCTTGCTGGAAAGGGGCGTTGGTGTACCGTCCACCTGGTCCAATTACAAATTTTTCCATTTCATTAATTGAACTATTGCACCCGCATATTAAAGCAGGTAATAATTTACTACTGTTGGGTGATTTTAATATGCATAGTGACATTATAGAGAATTCTGATGCCCAGACCCTTTTGGCGGACCTATCCCTTTTAGGATTAGTGCAGCATAATAAGGGTCCAACTCATACAGCTGGCCATACTTTGGATATGATACTTTCTAATTTGTCTAAGACTGTATGTGACCCCCCCAAGTATGTGAATAGGTCGGACTATTCGGTTATAGAATTTTCTATGCACGATATGATAACATCAAAAAAACGGCTTCCGGGATCTTCTTTTTCACGCAGACAGTGGCACAAGGTTTAATTGGAAAATTTTCAAGATGTGTTTGTAGAACCTCAATTTGGAGTATCAGATAACATAGAGGAGGCCTTATCTAAATATAATTCAGCGATTACCAATACTATTTATTTCATAGCCCCCATGAAAACCTGTATGAAACGTGCTACCCAGTGTCAGGAAGCTTGGTTTACAGATCAGCTGCGCTTACAAAAGCAAGCGTGTAGAAAGCTAGAAAGGGTCTGGAGAAGTACACATACTGAGGAGGATAAAAACTCATATAGCTTTTCAACTAACACAGGCTGGTAACTCATCTAAAACGCTGCATCAGATTCTACAATCCTTCACTAAGCCTAAGGCTTGTGGAAATCTTGATCTGCCTTCACAACAGCTATGTGACGACATCTCTTTGTATTTTTCTCACAAGATAGAGGTGATTTATGATAAGATCACTAAGTCGGGCAGCCAAATGAGCAGTCCTGTGTCATCACAGACTTCTAAGCTATCTAACCCCACACTATACACTGAATTCCCAGCCATTACCTTGACTGAGGTTGAAGCATTGATTTGCCAGGTTGAGTCCGGTTCCCCCTCAGACCACATTCCTGCAAGAATGTTTCCATCCCTGGTCGAGCCGCTTGGTCCCTCGATCCAATCTCTTGTCAATCTTTCCCTCATTGAGGGTCTGGTGCCGCAGGAGTGGAAAGCGGCCCAGGTAAGACCTATCCGCAAGAATTCCAATACACCCTGAACAGAATTGTCGAATCTCCGGCCCATCTCTCTTCTTCCCTACCTGAGCAAGTTAATGGAGAAGCATGTTAACACCCATCTGTCGAAGTTTATTGAACAAACTGGAGGTCTAGATCATTCCCAGGCCCAACTATAGAACCGAATCTGCTCTTCTTTCAGTGACTGATAACATCAGAATGTCCCTGGATAAGGGGCATTCTATGATTCTGGTGCTGTTGGACCTATCCGCCGCCTTCTTCACCATCTCCCATGACATTATGCTCAGACGATTGGAAGAGGTGGGGTTTGGGGGCTCGGCGCTGTCATGGATGAGAAGTTTTTTATCTGGCTGCACGCAGAGTGTTAACATTGGCCCGTTTCCTTCTGCACCTCTGGAACTGACCAAGGGGGTTCCTCAGGGCTCTTGCCTGAGCCCCACTCTTTTCAACATTTATGTTGCCCCCCTCGCCAGTCTCATGAGGTCATACGGGTTTATTCCTGTGTCATATGCTGACGACACGCAGCTCCTTTTTCCATTCAGCATGTTAACCATGGCGGTCCAAAAGGCCTTCTCTGAGAGAATGCGGCCTGTATCACAGTGGATGGTTACTAACTTCTCACAGTGTAATGTAGGAAAAACAGAGGTGCTGCTTTTCGGGGAGGCTCTGTTGCTATGGACGCCAGATTGGTGGACATCAGATCTGGGCCCCAATCCTGTTCCAAAGCAGGTGGTGAAGAACTTAGCCATCCGATTGGATCAAGATCTGTCTTTAAACGATCAAGTAAATCAGACAGCTGGCTCTTGTTTTCATGTGATCGGATTGCTCCGAAGAGTATTCCCACTTCTTCCAGATTCAACCTGGAAAACACTGGTCCAGGCTTTAGTGCTTAGCCGCCTGGACTATTGCAATGGGCTACTGATTTCGGCAAATGACACTTTACTTAGCAGACTTCAAGTAGTCCAAAATACAGCAGCAAGGCTAGTTCTGAATGTACCTCGCAGATCACCATCGTGCCCTCTTTTGGAAAAACTCCACTGGCTGCCTATCCGCCAACGGATTACATTTAAAACATGCTGTGTCATTCATAAAGCTCTCCAAAATATGGGCACCCCTTATCTAGCGGAGAAGTTTATTTCTTATGTTCCAGCACGTGCTCTTCGTTCCAGCAATAAATCTCTTCTCCAAGTTCCCTCCTTTAGGAGGGTAAGATTGGGAGGAAAAGCCCTTTCCTATCTTGGCCCTCGCATTGGGAACGAACTTCCTGTTACTCTCTGATTATGTGTAGAACACAAAACTTTTAGGAAATTGTTAAAAACTTTTTTGTTTCAAACTCAGTGACTGTTTTAGGACCTTTTTCTCTCCATCACTGTTCGTTTTGAGCGCAGAGATACTCCTTCGGGAGTTGATTCTAGTGCTATATAAACCCTTAAATAAATAAAATAAATAAAGAGGAAATGCAGGAAAAGTAGCACCACGTGTATACATTTCAAGAGTACTTAAAGAGCTCAGTACACATATCCTGCCAGATTTCTGCCCTTGTCTCTTCTTTGGAGAAGTGAAAATATCAATCTGTAGCATTTGCACATGTTAATTGAATTTTCTCTCCCTCCTAGGCAGAAATAAGAGTTAATATCTTCCAGCCGTGCTGAATACTTTGTTTTTCCCCCATACAAAGAGATAGCAAAACTCTAATAATTTGGGCTTTGTGTTTAGGCTACACATTTATATATACACATTTATGTATCAGCCATTTCTGACCAGTCGGCAATATTGTACAAATTCTACTTACATACCATTAACAAATGTTTACATTTGAGGGGAGATTGGACTGCTTGCCTTGTCACAGATGCCTGAATAAGTGATATCTTTCACTGGAGGAACACGTCCTACTCTGAGCTGTCATATCTGATACATTAAGAAATGGCCCATCTGCTATTCTGTGGTCTGCATAACATTTGATAGTTCTAAACTTTTTGTAGCTGAGAGTGTCAAAATGTGGCAGGCGAGTTCCATGTAATCACGCCTGCACAGAAAGGCAGAAAGAGTTCCACGTTAGGGCACCATACACATCTGAGAGGTTTGATTAGCGAGCCTTAGAGAGACAGCAGAGACAAACAAATAGCAAAAGTAAAAAAAAAATCTCTAGGTGTCCAAACAGAGTAAAACAAAAAGGGACGTGGGGGTGAACCAGCAAAACAGAATAAATTCCACATAATCACAAATTTCCAAAATGATGAAAGATTCCAGGGCTCTGGAAATTCTCATATTGAGTTCCCAGAAGGACGGGAATTCTTGAGATGGGGTAGCTATGGTAAAAAGCCATGAGAAGGTGACATACTAAATCTTAGTTATAGAAATGTGAAGACCTTTGCCATCAGAAATGCTAGATACATTTGCAGTGTAACCGTCAAAGAGGATGCCATGGTGTAAGGATAGTGACCTGGGACTCCTTATTAAAAATCGGTGACAAGGTACTTAGATTGTATCTCAGAGTTGGAATGATCATCTGACTATACACCGACCCCTCATGAAACTTTACACTGCCTATAGTGATGACTTAAAGATACTTTTTGTCAGTGATCAAATCTGTACTTATTTGCAGCATCCAAACTGTTTTTGAGCAAATAGCCCAGGCCTTTTCAAGGCTAACATAACAGTTGGATATGAAGACCCTTTTACTGGCCCACGAGCTCGGTTGTCACTGCAATGCATCTGTGCAAAGGTATCTCAAAACCTTCCAATAACATTCTAAAATAGACCTTCCAGGACAGGTCATGAGGAGATTATGACAACAATCTTAAGAAATGGTACCACTGGAAAATGTCACCAGCTCATTGGTCCACCTTGGCACTGTGTGGTGGTTTCGATGATATGCACCTCTCAACGTGTTTCAACAGACTTCAAAGGTAGAATACCTACTGCTCGGGTTAACCTCACTAGTGCCAAAAGTCATGGCCTCTTTCTCTGCCCTATAGAAGGGATAATTCATGGTCACCAGTGTTCTCTTTTTTGGTAAGAAAGATGATGCAGGGAAGGCACCATGCCAACTCGGTGTTGTAGGGTCAAGGAAGAGGGGAGTCCTAGGGGTTTACACTTAGAGTTTGTCTCTGTAATGTATCTTGGACAAATGAATCTATCTCCCGGTACCTCCATCTATGTACTGTACCTGACCATAAATACAACCATTCACCCATATGATTTTGTGGTAAGGTCAGTTCTCTTAAATGTCTAGTATGTTCATGAGGAACCCCACTATCACTCCTGAATTGCTGCGATCCATAATACCAACAGAATAATGCGAGGACTAACCTTCCGTAAATGCTGGATGTCTTCTTTCTAGGATCACTTAGATTTAACAAAACAATATTATCCATGTCTTATAATTAATAAATAACCACCCAACATAATCCAGTGAGATTCCTTACTAGATAATACTAGCAGCATTTGATGTTTGTTTTTTACCAAGAGAAACATTTGAGTAGAACAGATCGTTTCACCAATAAAAGAATAATCTCTCTTCAGGTCAAACTATTAGTCCTCCACTTAATGGATGCCAGTTACCCCTATACATAAAGCATTGAAGAATGAGACGTAAGAAGTATAATAAATTAATTTGGAGAATTCTTATAACTTGGAGCCATGCTCTTGTTTTTTTGTGTTCTCAGGGTGGCCCAGTTTGACCGTCTGCCTGTTGACGACTTTCTGCATTATCGATAAAGAGTCGCAGAGAAACACCTTGGTGAAGCAGTGTCTGCAGGAGTGCTGGACCGCGGAGGAGGAGAAGTAGAAGATGATGGGGTCCAAGCTGGCATTGAAGGTACTCAAGAGCAGCGCCGCATCCCTCCAGGGAGGGTTCTCACCTTGGATGTACCCAATGACGTGGGACACGTTGTAAGGCGCGAAACAGATGATGTAGATGGAAAGGGTGGCCAGGACGAGCCCAATGGCCCGCTGCTTCTTCTCCCGGTGAATGTGGGGAGAGGAGATGAGGATTCTCACGAAGCTGCAGTAGCAGAAGAAGGTGATGAGGAAGGGAACACAGAAGAGGACGATGCCCAACTCGAGGCGGAAGGGCAGAAGGACCACCAGCTGCTCCTTGGTGAAATTGTCATAGCATACCGCTGTTGCAGTATTGTTCTCCTCCTTATAGAATTCTGTAACATAGACAATGCTGCAGTGGGCAAAAGAGCAAATCCAAAGAAAGCAGCTGACGGCTATTGCATAGACGGGTTTGCGGTACATCTTGTACTTAAGAGGGAAGGCGACGCCCAGGTATCTCTCCACACTGACAGCCGTCAAGAACAATGTGCTGGAATATATGGTGCTGAAGTAGAAGAGCCCGCTGAGGGGGCAGAGGAACAAGGGCAAACTCCACTGCCCTTCCATTGTCTCTGCTGCTTTGAAGGGCAGGAAGGCCAAGAAGGACAGATCAGATATAGTCAGGTTGAGCAGGAGTATGGCGTTAGGCGTGGCTTTCTGCCTCATCTTGCGGATTAAAGCCTGGAGGGCCAGCATGTTGGTTGGCAGCCCAGTTATGATGGTGAGGATGTATACCACCAGGCAAAAGATTTTGTGTTTTGGTTTCATAACCATATTGCAGTCATTTCACCTAGGAAGGAAAACTGAGAATTAGTGGCTGGGTTAAATATACAGCTAGACACACAGACTCGCAAAGCATTGTCAGTGCTTTTGGGCATATTACTGAGGAATTAAATAAATACATTGACAGTAGAAGACTGTTTCAGTGCCTGTGGTTTCAGTGGCTGTGGTCAATCAGTGACATAAACATTATGCTGGTTTCCAGTCAAGAAATGGACTTATGGCTTATCAATACTGATACATCAACTAATTAATATGTGACTCTAGACCATTCCTCCTATATCATTCTAAGCTGGTAGAAAGTCAATAATAATAATGTATATGCATTTAATTGTGAGTCATGGATCTCAGGAACATTGCTCTTCAATGGTTAAAAAAAACATGAGAGTCAGTGGTTCACTAGCCCCAGCTCCCCACTTTAGAGTGTGTACACATCTACCTCAGTGTTTCATCTGTTACTATATTTAGATGATGGCGTTGATATTTTCTAAATAGTACTATTAGTTACAAAGGGGCCGATTCACAGAACTAACAAGACAAAATCCTAAACTTCTTAAGTTTGACATAAGACAAACTTAAGACAGACTTAAGACAGACTTAAGACAGACTTAAGACAGACTTAAGACAAACTTAAGACAAATTTAAGACAATCTTAAGACAAAATCCTAACTTAAGTCTGTCTTAAGTCTGTCTTAAGTCTGTCTTAAGTTTGTCTTAAGTCAAGCTTAAGACACAATCCTAAGTTTACTACTAGTAAATGCCTTCTGTGAATACCAAAAGTAGTAAGTTTAGGATTTTGTCTTAAGTTAGTTCTGTGAATCGTGCCCAGAGAAGCTAATTTATCTGAGTTAGATTTAATAAAAGCCAGGGCCGGACTGACTACCGGGCAGTTGTGTGTGCTGCCGAGCAGGGGGATGATTTCTCCGTGGTATGGGCGTATTTCGTTGATGGGGACCTGCGTGCGCTTTGAAAAAAAAAAGCAAAACGAATTTCGTTTTGCACACACAGGTCCCCATCAACGAAAGCATCCCCCTGCTCGGCAGCACACACAACTGCCCGGTAGCCAGTCCGGCCCTGATAAAAGCTGGGTAATGCAAACTCCCGTCAGACACTCAATATTCAAAGAGTGAAATAATCTTCCTTCACAACATCTGCAAAGCCTCCAACTTAATGAACTTCAGGGCAATATTTGAAGAGAAGCAGGTGGAAAGGCGAAGCCGGACTCTAGAGCCCTCATCGCCGCCACCGATGACATCCGAACCCTGATGGACAACGGAGAAACAGCGGCCCTCATCCTCCTAGACCTCTCCGCGGCATTCGACACCGTCTGCCACCGCACCCTAGTGCAGCGCCTCAGCAACGTCGGAATCCAGGAGAAGGCACTGGAATGGATCATCTCCTTCCTCGACGGAAGAACACAGAGAGTCCGTCTACCACCGTACAAGTCAGAGGCCACCAAAGTCATCTGCGGCGTCCCTCAAGGATCCTCGCTGAGCCCCACCCTCTTCAACGTCCACATGAGCCCCCTCGCGGCCATCGCACGCCAACACAACCTCAACATCATCTCCTACGCCGACGACACCCAGCTGATCCTCTCCCTGACCAACGACCCCGCCGCCGCCAGAGCCAACCTGCACGAAGGGATGAAAGAAGTAGCCGAGTGGATTACGACCAGCCGCCTGAAACTGAACTCAGACAAGACGGAAGTCCTCATCCTGGGCTCCTCGCTCTCCGCCTGGGACGACTCCTGGTGGCCCCCCGCCCTGGGCACCGCACCCAAACCGACAGACCACGCACGCAACCTTGGCTTCATCCTGGACTCCTCCCTCTCCATGACCAGACAATTCAACGCCGTCTCCGCATCCTGCTTTAAAATCCTGCGCATGCTACGGAAGATCTTCTGGTGGATCCCCACCGAGACCAGGAAGACGGTCACCCAGGCCCTCGTCACCAGCCGACTGGACTACGGCAACGCCCTCCACGCCGGAACCACCGCCAAGCTCCAGAAGAGACTCCAGCGGATCCAGAACGCCTCAGCCAGACTGATCCTCGACATCCCCCCACGCAGCCACATCTCAGGACATCTAAGAGACCTGCACTGGCTCCCCGTCAACAAGAGAATCACCTTCCGTCTCCTCACCCACGCACACAAAGCCCTACACGACCAAGGCCCGAGCTACCTCAACAACCGCCTCAACTTCTACGCCCCCAAACGCCACCTCCGATCGACCAACCACGCCCTCGCCGCCGTCCCCCGCATCCGAAGAGCGACAACAGGAGGAAGGTCCTTCTCCTACCTGGCCGCCAAGACCTGGAACTCCCTCCCGACCGACCTGCGCCTGACCCAAGACCACCTCTCCTTCAGGAAGAAGCTCAAGACCTGGCTGTTCGAGCAGTAGCAGCGCCCCACCCCCCCCCAAGCGCCTTGAGACCCTCTGGGTAAGTAGTGCGCTCTACAAATGTCTTTGATTGATTGATTGATTGATTTGCTCTGAACCCTCTAAGCAAAATGTTTTAATGTCAGGCCCCTCCTCCAAAACTTTACGCAAGGATTGGGTGGGCGGAAGGGAAAGGACAGAGCGCAGGGAGCATGGCTTATGAGATTATTTCAGGAGTACCTTTTCTATGGCTCATAAACCACACTAAATATAAGACGTATAAAACAGCAAATGAACGAAACAAAAAGTTTCTGACCCAAAAATACTGTCCCCTATAATAGAGGTGTTGTGAGCCCCTCGCACTCCTGGACCCCATCGCACCTACACTCGCTGAACTAATGATAACTGCAGTCATGAGCAGCTGGCTATCGCCTCTGCCTCTTCTACCCCTTTGCCACCATGCCGGACGATCACTCTAATCTTGAAAGAGGCCCTTTCAGGAAAAAAAGAGCTCCCACATGTTGTCTTCCTTTATCTGCAATGGTGCCTTGGTCCTAATGCTAGCATGGAAAATAAACTCCCATGCACCTTTTTAAAGTTAGACGGTCCTAATTGTGATGCAGTGGGCCCATATGACCCTGAGCCCCGGTGCTGCTGAACCTGCTTCACTAATGTTAGCTGCTGCCTTGCAAACAAAGCAGTCTTCTCTGCTCTTTGTTGAAAAAATGGACTCCCATTTAGCCACACCCCCTTCTCAACCATCTCTCCGAGGCCAAACAAGAGTGTCTCCATTGGTTTAATTTCCCCCCTCCTGTGGGCTATTGCTCTGAGGCCCAACTCAACACTGGCAAGTGTGCAGTGGGCCCTAGTGCTAAGAAGGAAGGATAGTAAACAGCCATAAGGTTTAGGTGGCTCCTCATACCTCTGGTTCCTAGTGCCACTGTACCAGCAGTACCAACGATTCTTTCTGCCCCTTTATGTTAAAAAGCAGCAAGGATAACCTGGGCTCTAATGCTAGCAAGAAAAATGGGCACCCACTGCACTTCATGGTAAGACTGCCATAATTGAACAGCAGTGGCCACTTACACACCTGCGGCATTATCTGCTGCACTAATGGATGTTCCTTTTTTATATATGCAGTTAGCTGACAGGGAAAAATGAAATACTCAAACTATTTAGGGCTACATGCATCAAGGAAAAATCCGGTCGCAAACGGGCAGATTTGCGACTGGTATTTCTGCATTTGGGATGCTTCATCCAAAATGCAAAAATCGCAATTTAAATAATCGCAAAATTAGCGATTCCTTAAATTGCGATTGCAATTAAAGAATCGCAAATTACGATTCCTTAAATGCAATGCATTAACCAGTAAAAGTTTGTGATTTCGCAAAAAGGAATCGCAAATTACCGTCAATTACAAGTTGATTGTAATTTGCGATTTCTTTGAAAAAAATGCACTAAAGTGCATTTTTCAAAGTCTTTTGTTACACACACACATGCCCCAAGGGCATGTGCGTGAGCAACATGTGGATACATTTAAATTTCAGGAGTGCAAAATGGTGTCCTTTTGGCACCCTTGAAATTGCATGCGCAATATGCGAGTACCTATTGGGTACTTGCAAATTGCGCATGCAATTCCCGTCATTCCAATGAGCCTTTATGCCCATAGGAATGAATGGGAAGCTATTCCTTAATTGCGACTCGCTGTGTAGGAATCATACATTTTTTGCGATTCCTTCATGTATAGGCAATAGTGATTCTTTAATTGCGATTCCTTAATCTACATTTCAAGGGTTGCGTGTAAATAAAGACAGCCTGGTAGTGTGCCACGGGAGGGGAGGGTGCAGGTAACCATGAGTGGTCGGAGCGGTAGCCCAGGAACAATGTACTCCCAGGATTGGCCCAGTTGTTCCTACGAACCAATACCAAAGAAAGGGGTGTGGTCTCCCATGGGGCTTAAGGGGAGGCTAGCAGGGCAACAGTCATTCAGCAGACTGCAACCTCTCTCTTTAGAACACATAGGGGCAATTGTGTTACACAGTGCAATGAAAATGTATATAAAGAAATTAACAGCCTGTGAAACCTGCACTGTTGTATATTTAGTTATGTACCATACACGGACTGTCCTCCAGCTTCACAAGAAAATATGTTGACCACAATAAACATGCATTCATACATTTAAAAGATATCATTTCATATCAAGAAAGGTTTTTTCCTTTAACACTTCTGGCAACTGTTCAAGTACTACTACACCTGCTGCGAGTGCTCTCACCTCTTGAGAATGCCATTTTAAAATATGAGAATAGAAAATATAACCTTCATACCCCAGCGTGAACTGCGAACCCTTTTAAAACAGATGGACTTCCTGCAGTGCACCTCGGTGTCTGCAGAATGTCTACCCACAAGCCATGCAGCTTCCAATTTTATGCAACTGTGTACTTCGTCGCCTTAGTAAAATCATCTGCATGTGATATTAACTTCATCATCATTATCACAAAACTTTATTTTGGCCTAAACAGCCATAAAAGTACAATAAATATGCAATACAGTACATTCAGTTCAAAAGGATAACAATTTCTCTGCATGAGGCACCAAATAGCACATTGTTGGTGAGAATTGTATACATGTTGCTTAACTTACTTAATCAACTCTTCCTCTCGCCAATCACAATAAACCGAAAATTAACCCTAGAATATAAAAGCCATAACTAATTTGTGCAATATACAAACAACAAAGAACCATTTCATTAACCGAAACATGTAATACATTAAAATGCATATGTTATGCAAAGAGCAAACCCCAATCAATTATTGAAGAGTAATATTCCTGTACTTGGACGGCATAAAGCATATGCATTATTAATAACAACAGAATCGGTTAACCACTTTGGTGCTCATGATGGTTTCACGCCGTCATGAGTCACGGTAGGAGTGTGCCCATGACGGCGTGGAGAGTATTTATCTCAATAAAGTGCCCCACCTAAAGGTTCTTCTTCAAAATAGCCCTACGGGTGCACACATAGAGAATAAAAAGCGTGATATGGAAAACACAATGGGTAGGTGGGTATCGTATTTCAATAGCCTATATACCTAACTACAATGCCTAGACCCCAAATTCCTGCATATCTGAAGCAACCATCGGCTTCTGACCCTCGTGTGTCCTTGACAGAAGAATAACACATCAATTTCTGTTTCTTCTGCATGATTGCAGGCTGGGCAACCCAAATTGGAGGAACCCGCCCAGTTATTCTTAAAGGTATGCAACAGAAGTGCCGTGTCTAAATTTTTTCTAAAAGCCGCGTTACATGACGAGCTCAGCTCGTCATCAGCGTACGAGCGCCGTAACTCATGACGAGCTGAGCTCGTCATGAGTGTTGAAGGGGTTAATGTCGTCTAAAACAGCTTCTAGGCTATATTGGTCTTTTACTTCAAGCAAGGGAGAGGTGTGGCACCGCGGCTAGCGCGACTGCCGCTGAAATCTGGGGATCACGGTTCAATCCCCGGCGCTGGTGGCAGATTAGCCCAGCACCATGTGACTCTGGGTAGTAGCTTGCTTAATCTTCCAGACGGCCGATAGTGCCTGGAGACCCTTACGGATGATTGTTCGTGCTTTACAAATGTGGATTATTAATATAACCGAAGGTCAATCGGCCAGCTGTGGCCCTCCTATATAACTGGGCAAGTTTGAGTTCTCTGTAACTCTCAATCAAGACCTTCCTTGGAATCGCCAGGCAAGTTTCTTCAGCGTTATCCCATAGGTTCCTCCTGCCCATCCCCACACAGATGTTTCTAAGGTGCGCCAAGCAGGGTAATTTATACACTCCATGTAGGGTCAAGACTTCTCTAAGCTCATCCCTGTATGCAACTAATTGAGGAGCACTCCACAGACGTCGCCAAAATAAAAGGGGTCTTAGAGCAGCTTCGTCTGCAATAGGTCTAAGCCCAACATCCATGCGGAGAAGTGTTAGTGGAGGGAAGGCCCAATTATTGCCTGCAATAGGAGTTCTCGGCGGTCACTAACGAGCCAGATGGGTGGTAACCCCATATTTCTGCACCATACAGGGCCGCACCCCTGGCTTGGATATTATAAATTTCCACTGCCGGGCCAACAAATTTGTGGGTACAGCTCATATAGACCTTGAGCAGCCCCCCGTTAACTTCAAAGAAACCCGGATTTATTACCCAAATTTTGCCATATTCATAATTTTTTCACAAACCGCAATGCAGCAAGACACCTTGGTGAGCTATGTGAAATAGAGAGGCCAGAAATGTGCCTTATTTAACATTATATGGCAAATTCCTGCTTGTGCTGCCTCTCGCCAAAGTAGCGTCATGGTGTAATGGTGCTTGCGTTGAAAGCAGGATTGTTTTTGTGTAGGAAAGGACACCTTTAAGGCCTTTTTTTCTTTTCCCACTTGTGTTGCAGAATGCAGGGCATATACAAGAGGAAAAAAACAAGGAGAAATAAAGATATTTCTCCTTGTCATGCCTCCCCTGTGAAGGTGAAGCATTTTGACGCATTCCCGGGTCTAGCACTCATGTTAAATATTCCATGGGTAGATGTGTGGTCACACTCATGCTTTGCCCATGGAACATTTCCCTGGGGCACAGTAAACCAAGGCGCTGCCTTGCGTTACTCCAGATTTACCAAGCAATGCAGGACCCTGCAAGGTGGCCTTGTGTAGCTTGGTAAATCCAGTGGTGGCTCGCCCATTATGGCAAAGGAGCGTTGCACCACTTTCTGTAGAATGAAAAATAAATTGATAATAAAACAATTTTATTATCATTTTATTTTTCACTGGCAGCCAATGCTGCTGAGTCTAGGTTGGACGGGGCCATCCAATCCTCTGTTGCTAGAGCAGGGACTGAGAAGAGGATTGGTGGGCACTTGTAAATGAGCATGTCAGTATGGCTGGCCACGTTAAGCCTGCCAAACAGACATGCGCATTTCAGTTTCTCCAACTTAGCTGTGTTCCACAGACAGGTAGAGAAATGGCACAGACTCCCTGTGCCTGAGCGAGTGGCAAACCAACATTAGAGCGGCGTCTGGATTGGATGGTAAGTCCGTGAATGGTGTCCCAGGGACTACTAGGAGCTAAAAGTGCAAAAGAGCAAGGTGACCAGCCGGTCAGCATCAATTAAGTTTTTTTTTTAATGATTAATTTGACTCCTCCATCCCCGTTTTAAATTTATATTTTTAGACTAGTATCTTCCACTCTAGGCATCCCACCCCGAAGCCTCCATGGTATGAAGTGATTCTCCATTGGCAACTTACAACCCTTCTGTAACTTTTTTTCTGGTAGCATGGTACGGGGCCTGGCATCATCTAATGGCAGCAGCAGTAGCAAATATTTCATTTTCTACCAGCTGATTGGGCTGCTTCGATCCCCAACTACTCTGAGAACAGCGAATTCTGCATTGGATGGATGAAAAATTTTCTTAATTTTTCAAAGGGCTTTCAGTATTTTTCAGATGTATAATCATTGGAAGATATGAAGACCAGGATCTGCAAATAATCCATGAATTAATAGACAAGATGTAATAAAGTCACTTCAAAGCCATCTTACACTATTTTGTAAAACACATATTTCAAAACCTTCTGAATGGATTAACGTCCAGCCACTCAAAGACACTGTTGTCAGCAATTTTCTAGTTTCATACTGAGGAAAAGTGTCCTGATCGGCATCATTTGTACTGGGACTCCACTGTTTTTTCATTGCCATCTCATGTTAAACACTTCCACATGACCCACCTGGTCGTTTCTGCTAATGCCTGAGGAAAATCTAACTAACACGACAACAGCCATCTTGCAGCCTCCATTTCTGCCCAGGAACTGTCGCACACCCAACCTCTCCTGTTCTTGCAGTTCAACAGAAAGCCATGAGACACTCACACCCTGTGTAAATGATTTGCTTTCTATCTCTTGCTCCCAGCCTGTTAAACATCCTCGACACCGTGATCAGGTTATCTGGACAATGGTCTGACTGCTGGGCCTTGATCAGGGTGATTAAACAATGACCTGAAAGACTGGGCTTTGATCAGGCTGAGTGAACAATGACCCGAAAGACTGAGCCTTGATCAAGCCGAGTGAACAATGATTTGTGTACCAAGCCTTGACCAGGTCACCATCTACAAACGTCGTCTGGATCTGGTTATCAACTGCAAACACTGTCCTGATTAAACAATGAACTAACAGCCAAAAGACTAGAATGAAAAAGTATAAAAAGCTTGTAAGCTGCGGAGTAAAGCAGCAGTCTCCTCTGTCTTGTTTCTGACGAGCTTGGGACTCTGTTCCATAGCCCGGGCTATTTGAATAAATCTGGGTTCCTCATGCAGACGAATTCTCCTGTGACTCCTTTTACTACGTATAAAGGGCATGGAAGACCTGGACGATTTCCCGGCCACCGAGACCCAGTAAGTGGTTTATTACGGTTCTTCAAATGGCGCCTGAACAGGTACTCCACAAGCACGAAGGTCAGGCCTTGTGGATGTGAAGAGGTGCACGGAGAGACTCCGACCGAGGCGCCCTACCTGAGGGATTTTTGCAATCCGGTAAGCCGAACGACTCGCCCTCTGTTCCTCCGCACCCAGTATAGGCCACATGACCACGTTCTCACTGGAGTCTACTAGCAAATAATTTCTGGAGCAGGACACAGCCCTACGTCTGCAGAAGAGAACTACCCCTGTAAGGTAAGGGTGGACTGATCACCCACCAAGTCTGTATGATTCTGTTATTGACTTTTGCAAAAGCCAAGCAAGCAAGGTGAGTTTTTTAAAACCCGCTGGTGTCTGTTATCTGTTTCTGTATGATTCTGCTGTTATTGACTTTTGCAAAAACCAACCAAGCGAGGTGAGTTTTAAAAACCCGCTGGTGTCTGTTAGCTGTTTTCAAGCATGCCAGTCAGTAGTAAGTTCAAGAAATTATGTTGTTGTAGTGTACGTAGGACTCCCAGCTGGAGGCGGCTTGTCAGCTTCCTCCAGAAGGAACCCCATGCCATACGATGTATGTTAAACATGGCCCTTCTGCCATAATGTCTTCCTCATTCTGGGTAAAATATATGAAACAAAGTAACGTGGAATTACAGGGGCCACTTTACGGCTCCTTTAATTCCCAAGTTCCCACCAACTTAGAGGAACAATTAATGAAAAGAAAAACGCACCCGTCTATGTTTGAATCTGTCCGATTTTGGAGGAAAGAGATGGAGCAGAGAGCTAGAAAGCAGAAGGCTCAAGAAAGAAAACAGGAACGTATGTCAATGGCCGACCACGCCAGAGACAATTTACAAAATCACATGACAAAATCAGTAGAAATAGCTGATAGGGAGCATGGGGCCCGGGTACAAAAATGTTATCCAGCTCGTGAGGAGAAAGGAAAGGGCCATATGGATGGGGGAGAAGAAGGTGATTCCTTGCTTGATACCATGCTAGAAAGCCCTCCTGCATATGCCCCAGTGTACCCTGCCCTGACGCCTCATACCCCGCATATCCCCGCCACCGCCCACTCCCCCTACGCCCCTCTTACTGTTCTCCCTGTCACACCATCCCTCCTGATTTTTCCTATGACACCGACCACGCCCGCTAACCCTGTCCTCGCTGCGGGAATGACAACAAGTCTCTCGATCCGCCTAACCCCTGCGGCTTTACCCCTACGCACCCTTTTCCTGCTTCCCTGTGGTCTACAGTTAAGCAGGATTTATATAAATTGTTGAATTCCCCCCGACTGGCCTCCTTGCACTCTTCAGTCAGCTTTTCGTCCCTTCGAAAAAATGAGCTACAGAGGCAACAGTGTGAATGTTGGATAAATAACGGGAATATTTATGCCTATGGTCCACCTTTTCCCAGTGGACGATTATGGAACAGACCACCTGGGCTGAATACATGTGCACCCTGGTCATGCAAAGATTTGAGAATGCGCTTATACAGATACCCACCGGATTAATGTACCTTAGGTCGCAAATAAAAAGAGGCGCTGTTCAGGGAGAGGGGATGTTTGGCACTATGCCTGCTTTAATGGCTTACCGTGATTTGACCGCTTTTCCCTACACCCCTCTAGAAACAGCTATGCCAATGAGAGAGGCGGCACCTCTCTTTGTTAACGCACTTACCGATGCCCAAAAAAATGGCCGAGGAGCTGTTGAGGCACACTGGCGCAGGCTTTGGGTTCATGTTCCTTGGAAAAGGTCAGAAGTAATGCAGTTAAAAGGGCAATTACCAGATCCCCCGAAGAATCTGGCTGCCTTTTACAGAGAATTAGGTCAGATTATATCTGCAGGTACTCTCGTTCTTGAGGATATAGATTTACTTTTTGGTACAGTTGTCCCCACTGAAATTTGGGACAAAATTCAACATACTGACCATGAAGTAGCGTTGGGAGGTAAATGGGCTGACCTAGAGGCTATGGAAGAAGCAAGGGTAGGAGGGACTAAACCAGAAGCTGCCATCCTGACTTTGCCCGGTTAAATAGTGACGTTTATGAAAACACTTTTGCCGGAAACTGTCATTAACTGGGATAAAATAAAGGCCTGTAGGCAGCGAAAAGATGAGAATGTGGCTGACTTCCTTACCCGTTTTGAGACAGAATACAAGGGACATAGTGGGTTGGATCCCCGGACCCCAGGTTCTGGCCCAGTATTTGTTGATAAGTTTGTCAGCAACTTGCTTCCTGAGATCTCCGCCAGGCTTAAGAAAGTTGAAAGTACGTGGTCTGCCCAAACTATGACTGGTATCTTGGCTATGGCACAATATCACGAGAATAGGGAGAATGAAGATAGAGACAAGGAAAGTAAGAAGGTTAGGGATCTTAAGACTAAGGCACTTCTGCAGCAGGCTTACCCTCCCCAAGGTCCCGATGCCCGTGGGAATCTCAGACCTCAACCCCAACCCCCTCCGAGGGTTCGTCAGTCTACCCCCTCCAGCCCTCAACATACAGGAGCCCTCCAAACAGATCAGTGTGCTTATTGTAAGGGGTACGCCCATTGGATAGATGAGTGTCCCGTGTTAGATGAAAACATCCGAACAGGGAAGACTCAGCCTTGCGCTCCCAAGGAGTCGAGACCAACTAGGGACCAAAGCCCGCCCCATCCACAGGATAAAGAACGGAGGCCCAGGGATGACGCTCCCATCCGGCAGGACCCAGCCAATAGGTTTGATGGGTACGAAGCAACACGCACTTATTACAATGACAATTATGATGAAGTTGATGAGACAGGGTCCTACCAAGCATAGGACAGCCAGGAAAGGGGTATTACCAGAGTGCAAATTCCAGTGGATCAAAGGGGCCCGTATGTTCAAATGTCAGTTGTGGGGAATGATCAGAATTTTCTTTTGGATACTCGGGCCACCAAGTCTTCTATTGCACGTCTGTCAGTCCCGGAGGCACGCCTTTCTGGCAATATGAATGTCTCCGTGGGTTTTGCAGGAACACCTGTGACCAGCCCTGTCTCTGAACCCCTTCCTCTCGATATTGGCCCTGCACATGTTGACGCTCCCTTGGTCCTTACTACAGGTTGCAGTGAAAACCTGTTAGGCATGGATTTGCTGAAAGCTCTGTATGCGACCATATCATGTAGTCCCCCACCGCAGCTTCCTATATGTACCTATCAGGTCCCCTCCCACCAGAGTTGCAGTCTTTACCTTCCGCCCTCTGGGCATCATCAGACACTGATGTAGGGTGTCTCAACATATCCCCTCAAGTGGTACGCATTCAGCCAGGTGCACTTCTCCCCTGCCTCCAGCATTATCCACTGCCCGCGGAAGGAGAAATGGCCCTTTTAACAATAATATCTGAATTAATGGACAAGGGCGTAGTGGAAGAACCACGTGGCAATATCTGTAACAGTCCCATTAGTCCCGATCTTAAAAAGACCAATGGAGATGCTCTCTCCCCTAAAATATACAGATTCGGGATTGACCTGAGAGCCCTTAACAAAATAACAATCTCCCAATATCCTGTTGCCCCCGACATTACAGCCCTCTTAACAATGGTCCCTTCTGACGCAACGCACTTCTCTGTCATAGACCTGAAGAATGCTTTTTTCAGCATTCCTACACATCCTGACAGCAGACATTTTTTTGTTTTCTCCCTTGGTGGGTGGAGCTTTAGATTCTGCCGCGCCCCTCAAGGTTACACCGAGAGCCCCAGTATCTATAGTCAAGCCCTAAAAAGTCAACTAGATTCCTTGGAACTCCCTGAGAATTCCACACTATTACAATATGTAGATGACCTCCTCATTGCTGCAAATTCTGCCACAGCATGTAAAGAAGCTACTCTCTGTTTGTTACACCACCTTGCCCTCCATAATCACAAAGTCTCTTTGAAAAAGCTTCAGTTTTGTCAAGAGAAGGTGACCTAGTTAGCTCATCGCTTCTCGAAGGAGGGAAGGCAGCTTACCGCTGATCTTGTAGCCATTATCAATGCTATGTCGGCTCCACGAACACAAAAGCAGGTACGAGCCTTCATAGGCCTAACCTCATACTGTAGACAGTGGATTTCCAATTTTTCGGCCATGGTCTAACCTCTTCTTGCCCTCACCACTAAAGACATATCAGACAGTTCCTTTCCTTGGACTAGAGAGCATGCGCAGGCCTTCCAAGATTTAAAGAGGGCTCTGTGTACTGCTCCAGTCCTCGGTACTCCTGATTATAACAAACAATTTTTTCTTTTTGTACATGAGACAGACGGCTGTGCATGCGCTGTCTTGACCCAGATGTTCGGAGGTCACCATCGGCCATGTGTCTATTTTTCAGCCACCTTAGATCCTGTTGCTAGGGCTCTCCCAGGATGCCAACGGGCGACCGCTCCGGCCGCCCTCATGGTCCGTCAGAGTGCGGGGATCGTCATGAGCTCCCCCTGACTCTGATGGTCCCCCATTCTGTAGATACCCTCCTTAATAACACCAAGACACAGTACCTCACTAGCGCACGACTCACAGGATATGAACTGACACTCTTTGCCAGCCACATTAACATCAAAAGATGCACTGTACTAAACCCTGCCACATTACTCCCACTGGATACTAAGGATGCCTGCATAGACCCACATGACTGCATATTAATGACAGAGGAGGAGACGAATGGATGGATTGACTTACAGGACACCCCGATAGCAGAACCAGAAGTTACACTGTATGTGGATGGATCATGTCCCAGAGGGTCAGATGGAAACACCTCAGCCGCCTACGCCCTCACGACATTAGGGCAAGTAGTCGAAACAGCTCAGATTCCGCAGTGCTCTGCTCAAGCAGCAGAATTAGTGGCCCTCAGTAGGGCTTGTGAGTTAAGCAAAGGGATGGCGGTAAATATTTATACTGACAGCCAATATTCCTTCGGGGTGGCCCACAACTTCTGGAGGTTGTGGAAAGAAAGGAATTTCCTTACTTCCCATGGGACCAAGATTCAACATGGCTCCCTAATTCACAGACTGTTAGACTCCCTGACACTCACTAGAAAGGTGGCCATCATAAAATGTAAATCCCATGAAAAGTGACAGATGATGTTGGGAAAGGCAATGCCCTGGCTCACCAGACGGCCAGACAAACAGCTCTTAAGAAAGGGGAAGGAATGTATGTAGGAGGTCCCGCTAGGTGGGTGGCAGACGAGGGCATGGTTGAAAACACAGTACAGAGTGTGATTGATATTCAGTACCATACTACTCCTGAGGAACTAAGGGTGTGGAAGGAGCAGTTAGCAAAGGAGGGAATTGATGGTTGTTGGGTCCGTACGACTATGGAAAGACAATGGATGTTACCTGACAGTCACTTGCTACCAGTAGTTACGATGGCCCATGGTCCTGCTCACATCATTGCAAAAGGGATATGTAAACTGTTGGAACCTACATGGTACAACTCTAAGATACCAGCATATGCTGACAAGCTGGTTAAAACATGCATGATTTGCCTAATGTATAACCCAGGAAAAGGCACAGTTACTCGTAAGGGAGGATTCTCTCCTCCTACCTTCCCTTTTGGAGTCCTCCAAATGGATTACATCCAGATGTAACAATTTGAAATATGTCCTAGTGGTGGTCTGTACCTTCAGCCGATGAGTGGAGGCCTACCCCGTCAAAGACTGCACTGCTATCACTACCGCCAAAGTGCTATTAAAAGAGTACCTCCCACGATTCGGTTTGCTCCGCTTGGTCTGGAGTGACAACGGGACCCACTTTACGGCTCAAATTATGGAATATGTCTGTACAGCATTGGGTATAAAACAACAATTTCATGCAGCTAACCACCCCCAGTCAGCAGGTCTAGTGGAGGTGTACAATGGCATCCTAAAAACTAAAATGGCCAAAATAGTAGCCGAGACAGGTGTCACTTGGGTTGATGCTCTGCCCTTAGCTCTACTGTCCACAAGAACAACTGCCCTCACCAGAATAGGGCTATCCCCCCATGAAATTGTGTTCGGGAGGCCTGCCAATGTATGCGGTGTCCCACGGCCTAAGAAACTGTCTGATGTTGAATACCCTGTATTAACTGATTATCTGTACAGTTTAACTAATACCTTTCGTACTCTTTATCACCAGGTGCATGAGGCCATACCTGACAAAAGTGAGGGCCCAGGATATGTCATCCATTCTGGTGAATATGTCTTGGTGAAAAACTTTCAACGCACTAAGAGCCTCGAGCCCCGCTGGACACAGCCCCGTCAGGTGTTGCTGGCCACCCGCACCGCCGTGAAAGTAGAAGGTCGGAAGAATTGGGTGCATTCTTCGCACTGCAAGCATGTGCCTCTGCCCCTCCCCTATGATCAGTGGGTGAGGGAAGGACAAGGAGACTCAGAAACAGAAATAGTCCCGACGTTTGTCCCATTCAGCGATGCCAGACTGCATTCTACATCTACGGAAGCAGAGAGTGACAGCATACTGAAACTCAGCTCAACATCAAGAACAATTGTTTCCCGACCATACTGTCCCTACTTCTGACCGATATAACTTGCGCCCCAAGGGAAGGCTTGCCCTTGACTTCGCTGTATAGGCTGTACGGCTGTGATCTTCCCCGGCTGAGAGTAGTGCTGGTGTGTCAGACTAAGGTACGCCATAGGGCCCTTGGCACCTGTGCCCAGTGAAGCAACCACCAATCACAGACAGCCACTAGAGGTCCCTGGCTTAGCACAATGGCTGCCGTCCAAAACACCAGAATCCAGAAACAATATGTTAGTCTCCGACATAGTAAATGCTTCATGGCCACCGTGGTAACACCTTCATCCAAATGTTGCATCATCACCAGATGATCATGAACACTTCCAACTGCTGGGTTTGTGGACTGATGCCGCATTCCATGACACACCCTGTCCAATTCTTTCCCTACCCCTTTTCCATCTCTGGGTCTTGTCTTGCATAGAGGATGTTGATGCAGGAGGCCTACACTGTCAATGGTACAGCCAATTCTGCCCTTGGAACATTTCGGGATGACTTCTGGCGGAACAGATCTGGCCATGTCAATGCTCCTTTTTGCCCGACCAGCTCATCCACATCGCTACTATCACCAGATGAACTCGATGAGATGGTAGTATTTAACTCAACTAATCGACTAACATTTTCCAGATTCCGCACAAGAAGGGTACTGCCTGATGAATATCATACATTGCTAGGCCTTGTCTGCATCCATGGCCTAGGGACTAAGAAAGTTGGTACCAGTACGTGTGATATAACAAAAGCTTTAAACTCTACGTCTCCTCCGAAGCTGGTGGCATCCCCCAACACCTATTTCATCTGTGGCACAGCCGCCTACACTTGGCTCCTCCGTAACTGGTCTGGTACCTGCTATCTGGCCTTCCTCCTTCCACCAACGTATTCTACCCATGGAGGTAATCACCTGTCAATGAAGGGCACTCTGCGCCGCTCACGTAGGGGCGTCATCTCAGCCGAGGATACAGCAGGCCAGGAAACCGGGAACTTCTTTAAAGGTTTCCTTCCTTTCTGGGGCCCCATGGCCAACAGTCGGGCTGTACGAGGACTGACCAGGGTCTTTGAAGCCATCATCACAGTAACAGCTGGTGCCCTCTCCAACATCACTGCAGAGCTACAGGCGGACCACCTTATAACTCTTCAGAACCCCATGGTCCTAGACGTCATCCTTGCTGATCGTGGCGGTGTGTGTAAATTGATCGGCTCCAGCTGCTGCGTGTACATCTCAGACAACGCACCTACAGTGTACGATGCCATCCAGCGTCTGCATCGCCTTTCTTCCGAAATTCATCTGGATGAAGGCAACTGGTCCCTCACAGGCTTGATCTGAGGCCTCCTTTCCCAGGACGGTGGAGGATCCTCATCTTCCTTGCCTTGGGAGTAACTGTCCTGGTCTCCTGCCTGCCAGTCCTCTGTCCGATGTGTGTCCAGACCATCAAGCCTCCACCCTCTAACATTCACAACACCAATATGATGATGATGCTCCAACAAGAAACCAATGGCCTTATGAGCATTGACATTTCTTAAAGTATTTGCCACTCAATGGCACAAGGAGGGTCTGAGGAAAAGTGTTCTTCTGATCGGCATCATTTGTACCGGGACTCCATTGTTTTTTCATTGCCATCTCGTGTCAAACACTTCCACACGACCCACCTGGTCGTTTCTGCTGATGCCTGAGGAAAATCTAACTAACATGACAACAGCCATCTTGCAGCCTGCATTTCTGCCCAGGAACTGTCGCACCCCCACCCCCCACCCTGTTTTTGCAGTTCAACAGAAAGCCATGAGACACTCACACCCTGTGTAAATGATTTGTTTTCCATCTCCTGCTCCCAGCCTGGTAAACATCCTTGACACCGTGATCAGGTTATCTGGACATCGGTCTGACTGCTGGGCCTTGATCAGGGTGATTAAACAATGACCTGAAAGACCGGGCTTTGATCAAGCTGAGTGAACAATGACCTGAAAGACTGAGCCTTGATCAAGCTGAGTGAACAATGATTTGTGTACCAAGCCTTGACCAGGTCACCATCTACAAACGTCGTCTGGATCTGTTTATCAACTGCAAACACTGCCCTGATTGAACAATGAACTAACAGCCAAAAGACCATAATGAAAACATCTAAAAGGCTTGTAAGCTGCGGAGGAAAGCAGCAGCCTCCTCTGTCTTGTTTCTGACGAGCTTGGGACTCTGTTCCATAGCCAGGGCTATTTGAATAAATCTGGGTTCCTCCTGCAGACGAAGGCTGCTGTGTCTCCTTTTACTACGTATGAAGGCTATGGAAGACTTGGGCGATTCCCCCGCCGCCGAGAAACAGTAAGTGGGTTATTCCGGTTCTTCAATACCAAGTTTGGAGTAAAAACCTATGCATTTAGTAAACAACGTGTTAATTTAAGGTTTATTTTATTACAAACGCTTTATTTTTTAATCAGTACCCTCTAAGGAGAGATGCAGGAGAGTTAAGAGTTTTTGTCCACTTAGAATGGCCGATGGTCCATACTGGGACCACTGCGAGAACAGTAACATGAAAGAAATAAGGGTGGGAATAACTAGTGTAATACTCTGAAGCACATTACTCGTAATTGCAGCAAAATGTATCGTTATTATGCGTATTCGCAGCGGTGGTTTCTTCATGAGGCCAAAGGAGTGTTGCCCCCCCCACCCGCTGGGTGCTGCACGTACCAAATGCAAAAAATAAAATGGCAATGAAATGATTTCAATGTCATTTAATTTTTTACTGATGCGCGCCTCAGCTGCAGCCTACCCCAGAGCCAATTGAAATGCGCAGCATGTCCTCTGCTGCTGGAATGGAATCCCAGATTTGTAAAGCGCGACTTATCACCCCAAAGGGTATCCAGACTTTAAGGGCCATCGTGGAGATTGATCTGCCGCTGGTGCCAGGGATCGAACCGTGACCCCCAGGCTCCGGAGTCAGGCGCTCTGGCCGCTGCGCCACACCTCCGCAGCAGGGAGGACTGGAGCAGTGGCTGGCCATACACTCTAAAGTGTGCATGTCAGTTTGGCTGTCTGGCTGTCTTGCGACATGCGCACTTGGAAGCTCTCCAACCAGAGCTATCTTCGGCAGCTGGCTGGAGCGTAAGTACAGGCCTCCAGGGCCTGAAGGAGCGTCCAGCCAACCAGCTCTCTCCAATTCTGGTGCTCCGCTCGTTCTGGTTAATAGTTTGAGAGCAACGCCTGCATCGGTTAGGGGAGCTCTTTGGCTTGTGCCACAGACGGCAGAAGAACACTGAGGAGGACATTCAGCCTGTGGGCCGTACCATTTTATTTTGCTTATTTCAAATGTTATTGTAATGCATGTCAGCGTAGTAATTTAGTTTGTGTTTATGATGCTTGTTGTTTGGGCTTTTGGAGGGACGGGTTGTTTTATTTTAGTTTTTGGTAAGTGATGGGGCACTTCGCTTGCCTCACCGCTTTCAAAGGTTACGAGTCGCCCCAGCGTAATTATGGGGTAGGGTAATCCAGTATTTAGCACAATTTTCTTACAGGACACGAACAGCAGTAGCTGGTAGCTGCTGGCTCTCTCTTAGTTTGTTGTTTCTGGTCTCCTGCGGTAGGATTTTTGCCCCAGATTACTTACGCAAGCTGAAGTAATGCGTAATTCTGTCATTTTGCATCACAAGAGTAATGCAAAATTACTGCTGAAATTACTTTAATTAAAATTCTGCTCACGGCCTGAAATAAATAAATTGCATAAGTGATACCTTATTAAACGTTATTGAAGTCACATGGGGTGCTTTCCAGCAAATTATGCCTCTCACTATGCCAAATCATTGGCTCGGAGCCAGTCTTATGCAAGCAACACTCTTCTTTCTGAGGCATCAACCAGTCTGGACAGGAACATATTTACCACTAACCCAATGGGTCCCAGCCTCCCAGTGAACAAGACCCACTCCTAGTTGATGTGACTCCAGTACCAGGCAGTCATGTTTAGGAACTGTTAAGCAGCCCATTCAGTATGGGAAGTGTTGCCAATGTCATATCCCACGACATTAGAGCATCCACTACAGAAATTCACAAGTAAGTTAATCAATCAATCAATCAATCACAGCATTTATATAGCGCACTACTCACCCGGAGGGTCTCAAGGCGCTAGGGGAGGGGGGTCCGCTACTGCTCGAACAGCCAGGTCTTGAGCTGTTTCCTGAAGGCGAGGTGGTCCTGGGTCCGGCGGAGGTGGTTCGGGAGGGAGTTCCAAGTCTTGGCGGCCAGGTAGGAGAAGGACCTTCCTCCTGGGGTGGCTCTTCGGATGCGGGGGACGGCGGCGAGGGCGTGGCCGGTCGATCGAAGTTGGCGTGTGGGAGCGTAGAAGTTGAGGCGGCTGTTGAGGTATCCTGGGCCTTGGTTGTGTAGGGCCTTGTGTGCGTGGGTGAGGAGACGGAAGGTGGTTCTCTTGTTGACCGGTAGCCAGTGCAGATCTCTCAGGTGTCCGGAGATGTGGCTGCGACGGGGGATGTCCAGGATGAGTCGTGCTGAGGCGTTCTGGATCCGCTGGAGTCTCTTCTGGAGTTTGGCGGTGGTTCCGGCGTAGAGGGAGTTGCCGTAGTCCAGGCGGCTGGTGACGAGGGCCTGGGTGACCGTCTTCCTGGTCTCGGTGGGGATCCACCGGAAGATCTTACGTAGCATGCGCAGGATGTTGAAGCATGACGAGGAGACGGCGTTGACTTGTCTGGTCATGGAGAGGGAGGAGTCCAGGATGAAGCCCAGGTTGCGTGCGTGGTCTGTTGGTTTGGGTGCGCTGCCCAGGGCGGGGGGCCACCGGGAGTCTTCCCAGGCGGAGGGTGACGATCCCAGGATGAGGACTTCCGTCTTGTCCGAGTTCAGTTTCAGGCGGCTGCTCATCATCCACTTGGCTACGTCTGTCATCCCTTCGTGTAGGTTGGCTCTGGCGGCGACGGGGTCGTTGGTGAGGGAGAGGATCAGCTGGGTGTCGTCGGCGTAGGAGATGATGTTTAGGTTGTGTTGGCGTGCGATGTCTGCGAGGGGGCTCATGTAGACATTGAAGAGGGTTGGGCTGAGCGAGGAGCCTTGAGGAACGCCGCAGATGACTTCGGTGGCTTCTGATCTGAACGGGGGAGGCGGACTCTCTGTGTCCTTCCGGCGAGGAACGAGATGATCCATTCCAGTGCCTTCTCCTGAATTCCGACGTTGCTGAGGCGCTGCACTAGGGTACGGTGGCAGACAGTGTCGAAGGCCGGGGAGAGGTCTAGGAGGATGAGGGCCGCTGTTTCTCCGTTGTCGAGCAGGGCTCGGATGTCATCGGTAGCTGCGATCAGGGCGGTCTCGGTGCTGTGGTTGGCCCGGAAGCCAGACTGCGAGAGGTCGAGGGATCCGTTCGTCTCGAGGAAGGCGGCCAGCTGCTTGTTGACGGTCTTCTCGATGACTTTTGCAGGAAACGGGAGCAGCGAAATGGGGCGGTAGTTCTTGAGGTCGGTGGGGTCGGCTGATGGCTTCTTTAGTAGAGCGCTGAGTTCGGCGTGCTTCGAGCTCTCCGGGAAGGTAGCGGTGTCGAAGGAGGTGTTGATGATGTCCCGCAGGTGGGGTGCGATGACGGCGTCGGCCTTGTTGAAGACGTGGTGAGGGCAGGGGTCGGTCGGAGATCCGGAGTGGATGGAGTTCATCGTGCGGATGGTGTCTTCGGTGCTGATCGGGGTCCAGGCGCAGAGGGTGGTGGTGGGGGGCGGTGGTTCGGTCGTGGCGTGCATCGGTTGGGAGCTGAAGCTGTTGTGTATGTCCGCGATCTTGTTGTGGAAGTAGGAGGCGAGGGAGTTGCAGAGGTCTTGCGAAGGGGTGATGTCGTTATTACCGGCGTTGGGGTTGGAGAGCTCTTTAACGATGTTGAAGAGTTCCTTGCTGTTGTGGGCGTTGTTGTCCAGTCTTTCCATGAATGCAGTTTTCTTGGTGGCGTGGATCAGTTGGTGGTGTTTTCGGGTGGCGAGCTTGAGGGCAGTCATGTTGTTCGGTGTTGGGTCTCTGCGTCAGGCTTTCTTGAGGGCTCGGCAGTTCTTCTTGGAGCTCTTGAGTTCGTCGGTGAACCATGGGGCTTTCTTGCTGCCGGTTCTGCTAGGCGGGGTCTTCAGAGGGGCGAGGTCGTCTGTGCAGTTGCTGATCCACTTCGTGAGGTTGGTGTCCGCCTGGCTTGGGTTCGTTGCGCTGGTGGGAGGGTTCATGCTCAGGGAAGTCGCGAGCTGGTCGACTGTGATCTTGTTCCAGCTTCTGCGTGCAACCTGTTGCTGGTGGTGGTGGATCGTGGTCCTTCTGAAGCTGAAGTAGACGCAGCTGTGGTCCGTCCAGTGGAGTCCGGTGGCGTGGCTGAAGGCGATGTCCTTGCTGGATGAGAAGACGGGGTCGAGTGTGTGTCCGGCGTAGTGGGTGGGGGTGGTTACCAGCTGCTTGAGACCGAGGTTGGCGAGGTTGTCCAGCAGGGTGGTGGTGTTGCGGTCGTTGTTGTTCTCCAGGTGGAAGTTGAGGTCCCCGAGGAGGATGTAGTCAGCGGAGGGGAGGGCGTGCGGGCTGATGAAGTCGGCGATGTCTTCGCTGAATTGTGTGCGTGGTCCCGGGGGTCTGTAGATGAGGGTGCCTCTGAGGGTGGTCTTGGGGTTGATGTGGATCTGGAAGTGCAGGTGTTCGGCGGGTGCGAGGGTGTCGACGGTGTTGGTCGTGATGCGGATGGAGTTCCTGTGAATGATGGCGATGCCTCCTCCTGTCTGGTTGACGCGGTCCCTCCGGATGATCTGTAGCCGTTCGGTATGGCGATGGCGATGTCAGGCGCTGAGGAGGCGTTCATCCAGGTTTCCGTGAGGAAGGCGACGTCTGGGGCTGTGGTGTCGAGCAGGTTCCAGAGCTCGACGGCGTGTCTGTGGACGGAGCGGGTGTTGAGCAGGATGCACTTGAGGTGGTTGCTGCTGGAGTTCGGCTTGGTCGGTGCTGGTGTGGTGCAGGTCCGAATGCAGGTGAACTTGCAGGAGTGGCAGCGGAAGGGTCCGTGGGTGCGTCTCGGGGCGGCTCGATAGCAGCCCGGGATTCTACCGGCGTTGAGTGCGATGAGTTCGGTGGCGTCGTAGTACAGTCGGGTCGTCTTCCGTCGGTGGGGGCCAGGGGTCCTGGCACTGGGCGCGGTCCAGGCGCAGACGGGCTTGCCTTTGGCGCGCCTTCGGCGCTCCCGCTGCGCGCGTCCGCTGCACAGTCGCTCTGGGGGCGTCATAAGAAGGGAGCCGGGAGGGAGGGTCTGCTGGGAGGTGGGAGCGTGGTCGCCTATCGGCTGGGGGGGGGTCGGGGCCGCAGGCAGCGGCGGGAAAAAAAGCGAGTGCGGGCTTGGCAGGCGGCCCTGCGGCGGCTGGGGCGCTGGAAGAGGGAGCAGGCGGCGTCGGCGATCAGGCAGGCACAGGCAGTAGGTGAGGCACAGGAGCAGGAGACACGAGGATCGTGTGGGCGACCAGGCCGATAAAGGCGCAGTGGTCGCTCCCGAGAAGGAGTCTGGGTCCCCTTAAGAGGGGAGCCGGAAGGGAGGGTCTGCTGGGAGGCGGGAGCGTGGTAGCCTATCGGCTGGCGGGGGGGCGGGGCCGCAGGCAGGCAGCGGCGGGAAAAAAAGCGAGTGCGGGCTTGGCGGGCGGCCCTGCGGCGGCTGAGGCGCTGGAAGAGGGAGCAGGCGGCGTCGGCGATCAGGCAGGCACAGGCAGTAGGTGAGGCACAGGAGCAGGAGACACGAGGATCGTGGGGGCGACCAGGCCGATAAAGGCGCAGTGGTCGCTCCCAAGAAGGAGTCTGGGTCCTCTTAAGAGGGGAGCCGGGAGGGAGGGTCTGCTGGGAGGCGGGAGCGTGGTAGCCTATCGGCTGGCGGGGGGTCGGGGCCGCAGGCAGGCAGCGGCGGGAAAAAAAGCGAGTGCGGGCTTGGCGGGCGGCCCTGCGGCGGCTGAGGCGCTGGAAGAGGGAGCAGGCGGCGTCGGCGATCAGGCAGGCACAGGCAGTAGGTGAGGCACAGGAGCAGGAGACACGAGGATCATGGGGGCGACCAGGCCGATAAAGGCGCAGTGGTCGCTCCCGAGAAGGAGTCTGGGTCCCCTTAAGAGGGGAGCCGGGAGGGAGGGTCTGCTGGGAGGCGGGAGCGTGGTAGCCTATCGGCTGGCGGGGGGGCGGGGCCGCAGGCAGGCAGCGGCGGGAAAAAAAGCGAGTGCGGGCTTGGCGGGCGGCCCTGCGGCGGATGGGGCGCTGGAAGAGGGAGCAGGCGGCGTCGGCGATCAGGCAGGCACAGGCAGTAGGTGAGGCACAGGAGCAGGAGACACGAGGATCGTGGGGGCGACCAGGCCGATAAAGGCGCAGTGGTTAACGGATACTGCTTTCAATTCCAGTAGATGCATCAGACTTTCATCTTTCCAAAGTGAAAAAAAGCCTGCACCAGGATTCAGATTGAAAAAGAACACCCCAATAAGTCTACTGATTATTATTATTTCCACCCATAAGTCGAAATAGGATTTATTGACTGCGAAGCAATTTCACACAAATTGGGCCAGGCTACATGTTTTTTAAATGTGTGTGCTGTCTGCACAATCGTACACATTTGTCTAACTTCTTTCTGTAGGGTCCAGTGCTGTCACTCTAGGGAACTTCCAGTGAATGGCCTTCAGGGAGACAGTGAATTGCAGCCATGGGGAGTAAAGCTCAATTTTACAGAAGATATTGAGTTCGCTTCAAAGCAGCCACCACATATAGGAAAAGGATAACTTTTTGACAAATTACCTGTGCCTTAAGGTCAGGTCTGTGGTTCTGCTCCTGGCCTTCATGGCAGCCTTTGGTTGGAGTCTGAAAAATGAAAAAAGTCACAAAATGAAGGCATACTCTACTATTCCACATTGCATGACAAGTTCCACTGCCACATGCTGCATTTTTACTTGCACTTTCCCACATCGTCATCTTTAGTAACGTTCTCAAAGTATCTACCGCATTAAGACCGTGGTCTTTTAAAAGTCTATCAGATGATAAATACTGTTTTCTCGAAATTCTAGTTTAATCAGAAACGTCCACTCAGAAGAAACTCGACTCACCTAGAAACTGTCTACAATTTCAGCTGCTACATCATAAACTCTCTTTTTAATGTGCCCATCCGATAAGAAACCCTCTCTTCCAAGATGTCTACCTTATGATGTGATATGAAGGGTATTTATAGAGCGCAGCAAATGCCCAAAGGCGTCAAGGCACTAAGGTCACCATGATAAGGGTCCACCCTCGATTAGTGAACACACCGTCTAGCAAACAAAAGAACTATAGTATGAAAAGCCAGGTCTTTAGCCTTTTCCATGCTCATGACGAGCTGAGCTAGTCATGAGGCACGGTGCTCCGGTGCTCATGACGAGCTCAGCTCGTCATGAGCCGAGGAACGCTCAGGTGCGGGGAGAATTCCCCTGCTGTGCTGAGCGTTCCACAGGAGCCGGTGCACCTGTGACGAGCTCAGCTCGTCATGAGCACAGGAGCGCCGTGCCTCATGACGAGCTGAGCTCGTCATGAGCATGCGGGCGTGTGCGCGCCCCCCAGCACAGCGGGGGAATAACCCCCGCAGCGAAGGGTTAGAATGCTTCCTGAAGGGGGTATAAGCTCTAATGTCGGTCAAATGACTTTGCAGCGAGGTCCATAGTTTTGATGCCAAGAAGGCTCTCCCTCACCATTTCTTCTTCTGAAATCTGGACACTGTCACTAATTTGAGAGTAGCATAATGGAGATTCCTACCATAGACATTACTATGAGACGTAGCCCTAAGTCCTGCTGGACAGCTCTGATAGAGTGCCTTTTTGCACTGAGCAGACAGGTTTGAACCTAATATGTTTTCCTTTGGGCTGCCAGTGAAAGGAATGTTCAAGGTCCGTTTGGGAATGTCCAAGGTGAGCCTAGCCAGTGCATTATGCACTTGCTGTAATTTAGCTTGGGTGCTCTTGTATTGTCTAAAAATAGGGCATTACAGTAATCAATTCTAGACATGACTAGTGCTAAAGTCACTTGTTTCTGTGCAGCAAGGGGAATGAAGGAAAACATTTTCCTTAACATCCTGATCAACCAGAAACGCGCTGTTGCCACACAATTGACCTGGAGGTCTAAGGAGAGTTGACAGTCCAGCAGAATCCCCAGGTTTTTAGCCCTCTCAGTAGGCATAGGTATAATGCCTAATGTCTCAGGCCGCAAACTGTTATTCCAGGTGGAGGTTACATTTCCAAACAGCAGTATCTCAGACTTTTCCCCTTGTCTGGCCATATCAGAACCAGTTTCCTTCCAAGACGCCCACCTTATTAGAAGCATATCCACCTTATTATAAACTCTCTAACATGTCCACCTCATTAGGAACACCCACCTTCCAAGATGTCTGTCTCATTAGAAACACACTCCTTTCAAGATGTCTGTCTCATTAGCAACAGTCTCTTTTCAAGATGTCAAACTCATTAGAAACACTCTCCTACCAAGATGTCTGCCTCATAAGTAAGGCTCTTGTTCCAAGACGTCCACTTCATTAAAAAAGCATTCCTTCCAAGATGTCTCTCATTAGCAACACTCTACTTCCAAGATGATTGTCTTATTAGAAACACTCACCTTCCAAGGCGTCCCCCTCATTATAAATATATGTATGGGGCAGTGCACAGCTCTGCATCTCTGGTGTCAGCTGGCCAATAAGACCAAACCATTAACCCTGATTAAAGATCCATGTTTAAGTTTTTTTTCGAAACTGGGAAGTAGTTGTAGTGGCCCATAGCTTGAGATGCAGTTTGTTCCAAGCTAAGGGACCTGCCTCCAGCCCAAGATGTCCTCCCAAATTAGAAACACTCTCCTTCGAAGATGTCAGTTTCAATATAAACGCTTGCCCTCCAAGATGTCAACACATATACCACTTTTTTTCCTGCAGTCTTTTGGTTCTTTTTAAAAGAGTTTTAACCATACCATACTAAACATTCATGGGGGCTAATCACAAGGGTAACTTACACTTCTGAGTAGTTAACATGTGTAAATTTAATGGTAGACTTTTGAGTTACTTTACTAATTTTGGCTATACCTATTTATGTAATGTGTGAATTTGTAGAGTGCAGCTAATCACCGGTAGGGGTATCCAGGCGCTGAGTAGGACAGGCTTGAGGGGGTGGAGGAGATCATGCCTGTTTCGTCTGGAAGAACCATGTATTGAGGTTCCTTCGGAGGTCCATGAGGGAGGCAAAGGTTCTGAGATGTTACGGGAGGTCATTCAAGGTCTTGGCTGCGAGGTATGAGAAAGAGCATCCTCCGCATCTGGTCTCCTTGATGTAACAGAGGTGTGCTCCTGCCTGGGTTGCAGATCGAAGGTGTCTGGTGGATTGGTAAAAGTTGAGGCGTGGTTGATGTAGGTTGGGACTGTGCTTTGGAGAGCTTTGTAGCCATGGGTGAGTAGCTTGAACTTACATCTTTCCTTGACACTGAGCCATTGGAGATTGTTGAGGTGTGGAGAGATATGGTTATTTCACAGGAAGTTCAGGATGAGTCTGGCGGCTGTGTCTGGGTGGATTGGAGTCAGCGTAGGACATGGGCTGGGATTCCGATGTAGAGGGTGTTTCCGTTATCAAGTCTACTTGTGATAAGAGCCTGGGTGACTGTTTGTCTACTGTGCATTGGGATCCACTTGAAAATCTTAAGTAGCATTCCTAGGATGTGGAAGCATGATGAGGAGATGGCATTGGTCTGTCTGCTTGTGGAGATGTTGGTGTCCATGAGGATCCTGAGGTTCTTGGCATGGTCTGCAGGGGTGGGTGGGGGGCCAAATTCGAGAGGCCATCAAGAAGCGTCCCAGGGGGAGTGGTTTTTACTGAAGATAAGGACTTCGGACACTTATGAGTGTAAAATTACTCAAAAGTGTAAACTTACATGTTTCCACCCAGTTTAATTATAGTTTAACAAAAATGAATGTTAAAATGATTTTTATATTTAAAACTGCTATTAATATATTTTAAAATTAAATAAATAGTACTTTAAAAATATATTGTATACTATTAAGCTATATGTATTTATATTTTTAAATAGTTTAAATAATTTAATTTAACATTATTTCAAATGGGGCTTTATTTTAAGTCCTTGACGCCATTATTTTCTATGTAAGGGTTTTGCAGAACCAGTGGTTGGCCTTGTGTGGTGCTGAGGTACTCCAGCTCTGAGCTTGAGCATATGTATCCCTGTTTTAGGGCCTTTTTGGCTCTAATACTTTTAGAGCTGCAGTTTGTGAGTTGCAACAGGCTTACTCTTTTGTGGATGGGTGCATGTGCCTCTTATACCCCTCTCTAGCACTCCCTAAACCCCTGCTTACTCCTACTTTAAGCTCTCCCATTTAATAGTAATTACTACCCTTTGTGCAGCCACTCCCCCTGGTCCTTCCACACTCCCACTGGTCCTAAGTAGTAAACCTACATGTGTGAGGATCACCCTATAGAAATGATCGGAGAAGGGGAGGATTACACTCGTAGGTTTGTGATTTGCATTTGGTAGTAAGTAGTACTACTGTAGCACTACTTTAACTACTATTAAATGCAGATTGTGAATAGGGCCTATTGTGTCTTTAGTTCGCATAGTACTTCTGATATAGAGACACTCCTTAGTCTAAAAATACATTAGATGTCGGCTGCATGTGATTTACATATCAATTACAATGCAACCAAACAACACAACTTGTTTGTTTTATATTTTGTTATATATTTTTATATTATATATTTTTTTATATATATTATTTATATATATATATATATTTTTTATATTATTTATATTATATATATATATATATATATATTATATATAAAAAATAATATTACATATTTGTTATATACTCACAAATCGGGGGGCACAACTGAAGAATATTATGATTGGGGGCTGTAACTTTCACCTTCTTCTCCTTATGCTGTATTTCTTTTATCGCTTCAACTCAAGTAGCAACACTGAAGTAAAGGAACGGTGACACATAACACCCTACAAAACTCCCAAATACATAAATAATGAAGTCTTCGTTAATCAATGTGTATGTCAAGGTTTATAGAGCACTGTGAATCCTCCTGAGGTTACTTCACTGCACTGAAGATGTGTCAAAGCCAGGTGAATGGCCATCAGATCCAGATGCATGGCTATCAATAGTGCAGCAGGTGTAGTAGCACCGGGGCATGTGGATGTAAGGGGCCCCCTTCACCCTAATTAGTATCTGTGTTTTTAGAACCGAATCAAGAGACATATGGGGCTAAATTCATTGTTTGCATTCGAGCCCATGGCACCCTTGTTAGATGGCTGGCCATAGTCTGTACGGGGAGACCCCTATCCAACATTCTTCAGTCATTACTGGAGAGGATGTGGCCTAACGGCTAGAGCAGTGACCGCAAAACTGGGGAACTGGGTTCAAGTCTCGGTAGGAATGCTCATCATCCTGGGATTCTGGGCAAATCACTTAGGACGAGATGTAGGAAGCCTAATATCGGTCGGTAACGGCCTAAATTACCGAATTTCGTCCGTTACCGACCGGTATTTGGCTTTTCAGATGTAGGGGCCTAATTTAACGATTCGGTAATTTACCGAATCGTTAATTTAAAGAATCGGTAAATTACCGAATTCTTAAATACCGATTCAGTAAATTACCGAATCCTTAATGTAGGGAGCACTCAAAGGAGTGCTTTTCCCATTTTAGGATTCGTTATTTACCACCAACTACAAGTTGGTGGTAAATATCAAAAACCTCAAAAGAAGCCATTTTTTGCAAATTATTACAGTGCCATGTGGCAGACATACATGCCCTTAGGGCATGTATGTGTGCCACATGTGCACCCATACACAATTCAGGGGTGCAACAGGGTGTCAAAGTGACACCCTGCCACCCTTCAATGTGTTCCCCTTTTACCGAATCGGTATTTACCGATTCGGTAATTCCCATTGAGGCCCATAGGAATGAATGGGAATTACCGAATTAGTAAATACCGATTCGGTATTTACCGAATCTTACCGATTTGGTAATACTTACCGAATGAATACCTACATCCCATTTACCGATTCTAAAATACCTAATCGGTAAAATTCGGTATTTTAGAGTCTGTAAATCTGGATTACCTACATCTGGCCCCTAATCTCCACATGCCTAACAAAAAGTGAATGTGTCGGTCTGTAAGGCAACTGGTGCTCATGTAAAGCGCTCTGATACCCTAGGGTCTAGTTATATTCTGTTCCCGTCCGACCTTGCTGACAGGCAGCAAACATTCATAGATTTTGGATTGTGGACATCACAGCAATACACAGTGATGAAAGCAGCAGAATAGATGTTGCTTTTATGCAGATGAAAGTGCTAGCTCTAAATATCTGCTTGACGATGGAATGACAAATAAAAGCTACAAACTCATCAGGTGAAACTAGGAGATAGTAAAGGCGAGACTAGTGAATCGAAATATCCGTTCGTCCAACCTTCTGTCTGTAGTTCTGTTCATCAAGCCATTTACACATCTGGTCCTCCTCCTGTCTGTGTCTCCTTCCATTCATCCATTTGACCGTCCATCTGCTCCTCCATCCATCCTTCCTCTCACTTGTCTGCCCTTCCATCATTACCCATCTCTTCAGTTGTCCTTCCATTTGTCACTCTGTCCATCCATCCCTTTACTTGTCTTCCTGTTCATGTCCTCATCCACCCACCCAACTGTCTGTCTCTGTGTCCATCCATCCATCTGATCATCTGGGCTCCCTTGCATTTCTCCACCTGTCCTTCCTTCCGTCCAACCATCCATTCTGCAAGGAATGTATAAAAAAGGGGCATTATTTTTATATTCATTGTTCGACACACTGACTTTCTTCTGTTGTTTCTCAACAGCTGATCTGACTTCTGCGCACAGGAGTAAACTTTCTTCTAATCCATGGTTGATACTGTAGGTTTGTGAAGGGGCAGGTGAACTTAAAAAAGTATAACTATATAGTTCACAACTCAATCAGAAGTAAGTGGAAGAGAGAGAAAAACGAAACTCTATTAGAGACTGGAGACCCTATTCACAAAGTACATTCTGTAGTAAATGCAGTACGTGTAGTAGTACCTCTAGTACTTCACAATGCTATTGACATACCTACATGCGTAGATTTTGCGTCTCCTATCCTTTTCCGTGTGGACCCCCAACTGTAGTAAATGTGGGAGGGACAGAATTGAGTGACTAGAAAACAGGGAATAATTAGGAATACATGGAAGGTCTTAGGGGAGGTGTTTAGGGAAGGCAAGGGAATGGTTTAGCAAGGGAGGTGCACACACCCAAAAAAAGTAAGCCCATTGCTATTCACAAACTACATTGTTAGAGTTACTATCGAAAACAAAATATTAAAAACTGTGGTAAATATACCCAGCTCAAACTTAGAGTAAGACAAGCACCACACATGGGCAACCACTAGTGCTGCAACACCATTCCATAGAATATAATGCTGCAACACCATTCCATAGAATATAATGCCAGCTGGAGATCTCTCTATTGTAAACTAGAAGGACATGTAAAATAGTTTATTAAACTTCAAAGAAATAGTAAAAATATTCGTATGTTAAATATCAATATTTATTTATTTGATATATTTATTAGAAATATAGAACAAAATAAAACATGCTACAGCACTATTAACCTAATTTTGAAATCAAGAGTAAAATATTATATATATTACATTAAATAATTTTTTTTCCTTTATTTGAAATAAAAAAAGTCCCACCGAAAAAATTATATATATTTATTATATATTAATAATGTGTAAATAGTATGTATAGAGTTGATTAAAACGAATTGTTCAGTATTGTTATCTTCATTTTTAAATTTAAAAAGGTTATTAAAATATTTTAGAATTTAATAATGAATATATGTTATTTCTAGATAAATGTTTTACATAGTAAATTAAATGTATTTATATGGTTATTTTGAATAATTTAATTTAAATGTACATTATTTACTGTAGGGTTATATTTTAAGGCCCACCCTCTATTGTTTTTTATGGGAATGTGTTGCAGTATCAGTAGCTGGCCATGTTTAGTGCTGGATGTACTACTGTTCCTTTTTGGCTGCTGTAAGTTACAATCTGAAATGTGGCCCCATCCCCATTTCAAGGGATGTAGACATATACGGGTACACTTTTGAGTATCTTTCCACTTGTACATGGTGAATAGCCAAAAGGGGTAAAGTAACTCTAGAGTGTAAGAGTAAATTTATGTGTAAATTACTCACAAGTGTAAATTACCTTTGTGAATTGCCCTGTTTGTGCTTTGGATTTCCAATGCGTCTTCCTAGGGGAAGGTGGTGTCACATCAATGAAGAGGTTTCTCTGTAGAAAAGCTATTGTTGTCAAAGTATTGGGGTATTTTATGAAAATGTAACCGCAACACTTCTCTAATAAGTTTCAAAGGCATAACAGGAGTTTCATATTTAAGCAAAATGTGAGGGCATGTATTTCAATATTTATTATTGCAGTGACGGTAAACAATGATATTGAAACAACATATGAAGAAATGTATTTCAACATGAAACACTACAATGACCAATAGGCACTAGGACATGAGAATATGGGCCACCAAGCCAAGTATTAGATTACATGATCAACTGCAAACAATATTACTACAAGGTTCACAATCCAACTGGAAACCAAAAAGAGGTTGGGCTGCATTGCAACCACGAAATACAGCCTGAAAGGTGTTAACTGTAATTTATTTGAGTGCACCTACACTGCATGTTATGGATTATAATGGACAGTAAATTAGACATGCTCAGGGGAAAGTTCTATCATTGTGAAATTTTGTGCCTGTTATGGTGAAGACCCACTCAGGTAATTCTCTGTTCTTGCACTGTGCATCCTTCAATGACTTCAGGCCATGTTCTGTTCTTGGACTGTGCAGCCTTCAATGACCACAGCAATGCTCTCTTCTCTGACTGTGCATCCTTCATTGACCTTGGGCAATGCTCTGTTCTTGGACTGTGCAGCCTTCAATGACCGCAGGCAATGCTCTGTTGTGGGACGGTGTAGCCTTCAACGGCTGCAGGCAATGCTCGGCTCTTGGAATATGCATCCTTCAATGACCGCAGGCAATGCTCTATTCTTCGACTGTGCATTCTTCAAAGACCTCAGGCAATGCTCTGTTCTTATACTGTGCATCCTTCAATGACCATAGGCAATGCTCTGTTGTGGGACTGTGCATCTTTCAATGACGTCAGGCAATGTTCTATGCTTGGACTGTTCAGCCTTCATTGACAGCAGGCAATGATCTGTTCTTGTACTGTGCATCCTTCAATGACTGCAGACAATGCTCTGTTCTTGGACTGTGCAGCCTTCAATGACCGCAGACAGTGCTCTGTTCTTGGACTGTGCAACCTTCAATGACCGCAGGCAATGCTCTGTTCCTGGAAAGTGCATCCTTCAATAACTGCACGAAATGCTCTGTTGTTGAACTGTGCAGCCTTAAATGTCCACAGGCAATGCTGTGTTCTTGGACTGTGCACCCTACAATAATCACAGGCAGTGCTATGTTGTTGGACTGTGCAGCCTTCAATGACCGCAGGCAATTCTCTGTTCCTGGAATGTGCATCCTTCAATGACCGCAGACAATGTTCTGTTGTTGAACTGTGCAGCCTTCAATGACCACAGACAATTCTCTGTTCTTGGACTGTGCATCCTTCAATGATCACAGGCAATGCTCTGTTCTTGGACTGTGCAGCCTTCAATGACCGCAGGCAATGCTCTGTTCTTGGACTGTGCATCCTTCAATGACCGCACTCAATGCTCTGTTCCTGGAATGTGCATCCGTCAATGACTGCAGGCAATGCTCTGTTTTCGGAATGTGCAGCCTTCAATGAACGCAGGAAATGCTGTGTTCTTGAACTGTGCAGCCTTCAATGACCTCAGGCAATGCTCTGTTGTTGGACTGTGCAGCCTTCAATGACATCAGGCAATGCTCTGTTGTTGGACTGTGCAGCCTTCAATGACCTCAGGCAATGCTCTGTTGTTGGACTGTGCAGCCTTCAATGACTTCAGGCAATGCTCAGTTCCTGGAATGTGCATCCTTCAATGACTGCAGGCAATGCTCTGTTGTTTGATTGTGCAGCCTTCAATGACCACAGGCAATGCTCTGTTCATGTACTGTGCATTCTTCAATGACAGCAGGCAATGCTTTGTTCCTGGAATGTGCATCCTTCAATGACTGCAGGCAATGCTCTGTTCCTGGAATATGCAGCCTTCAATGACTGCAGATAATGCTGTGTTCTTGGACTCTGCAGACTTCAATGATCACAGACAATGCTCCGTTGTGGGACTGTGCATCCTTGAATGACCGCAGGCAATGCTCTGTTATTGGAATGCAAATCCTTCAATGACCTTAGGCAATGCTCTGTTGTGAGACTGTGCATCCTTCAATGACTGCAGGCAATTCTCTGTTGCGGACTGTGCAGCCATCATTGGCTGCAGACAATGCTCTGTTGTGGGACTGTGCATCCTTCAATGATCGCAGGTAATGCTCTGTTCTTGGACTATGTATCCTTCAATGACCTCAAGCAATGCTGCATTGTGGGACTGTGCACCCTTCAATGATCGCAGGCAATGCTGTGTTGTTTGATTGTGCAGCCTTCAATGACCGCAGGCAATGCTAAGTTCTTGGAATATGCATTCTTCAATGACTGCAGGCAATGCTCTGTTGAACTGTGCAGCCTTCAATGACCTCAGGCAATGCTCTGTTCTTGGCCTGTGCATTTGTCAATGACCGTAGGCAATGCTCTGTTGTGGGACTGTGCATCTTTCAATGACGTCAGGCAATGTTCTATGCTTGGACTGTTCAGCCTTCATTGACAGCAGGCAATGATCTGTTCTTGTACTGTGCATCCTTCAATGACTGCAGACAATGCTCTGTTCTTGGACTGTGCAGCCTTCAATGACCGCAGACAGTGCTCTGTTCTTGGACTGTGCAGCCTTCAATGACCGCAGGCAATGCTCTGTTCCTGGAAAGTGCATCCTTCAATAACTGCACGAAATGCTCTGTTGTTGAACTGTGCAGCCTTAAATGTCCACAGGCAATGCTGTGTTCTTGGACTGTGCACCCAACAATAATCACAGGCAGTGCTATGTTGTTGGACTGTGCAGCCTTCAATGACCGCAGGCAATTCTCTGTTCCTGGAATGTGCATCCTTCAATGACCGCAGACAATGCTCTGTTGTTGAACTGTGCAGCCTTCAATGACCACAGACAATTCTCTGTTCTTGGACTGTGCATCCTTCAATGATCACAGGCAATGCTCTGTTCTTGGACTGTGCAGCCTTCAGTGACTGCAGGCAATGCTCTGTTCTTGGACTGTGCATCCTTCAATGACCGCACTCAATGCTCTGTTCCTGGAATGTGCATTCGTCAATGACTGCAGGCAATGCTCTGTTTTCGGAATGTGCAGCCTTCAATGAACGCAGGAAATGCTGTGTTCTTGAACTGTGCAGCCTTCAATGACCTCAGGCAATGCTCTGTTGTTGGACTGTGCAGCCTTCAATGACTTCAGGCAATGCTCATTTCCTGGAATGTGCATCCTTCAATGACTGCAGGCAATGCTCTGTTGTTTGATTGTGCAGCCTTCAATGACCACAGGCAATGCTCTGTTCATGTACTGTGCATTCTTCAATGACAGCAGGCAATGCTTTGTTCCTGGAATGTGCATCCTTCAATGACTGCAGGCAATGCTCTGTTCCTTGAATATGCAGCCTTCAATGACTGCAGATAATGCTGTGTTCGTGGCCTCTGCATACTTCAATGATCACAGACAATGCTCCGTTGTGGGACTGTGCATCCTTGAATGACCGCAGGCAATGCTCTGTTATTGGAATGCGAATCCTTCAATGACCTTAGGCAATGCTCTGTTGTGAGAATGTGCATCCTTCAATGACTGCAGGCAATTCTCTGTTGTGGACTGTGCAGCCATCATTGACTGCAGACAATGCTCTGTTGTGGGACTGTGCAGCCTTCAATGACCGCAGGAAATGCTCTGTTCTTGTACTGTGCATCCTTCAATGATCGCAGGCAATTCTCTGTTCCTGGAATGTGCTTCCTCAATGACCGCAGACAATTCTCTGTTCTTGGACTGTGCATCCTTAAATGATCCAGTCAATGCTCTGTTCTTGGACTGGGCAGCCTTCAGTGACTGCAGGCAATGCTCTGTTCTTGGACTGTACATCCTTCAATGACCGCAGGCAATGCTCTGTTCCTGGAATGTGCATCCGTCAATGACTGCATGCAATGCTCTGTTTTCGGAATGTGCAGCCTTCAATGAACGCAGGAAATGATGTGTTCTTGAACTGTGCAGCCTTCAATGACCTCAGGCAATGCTCTGTTCTTGGACTGTGCAGACTTCAATGACCTCAGGCAATTCTCTGTTCTTGGACTGTGCATTCTTCAATGACTGCAGGCAATGCTTTGTTGTTTGATTGTGCATCCTTCAATGACCGCAGGCAATGCTTTGTTCCTTGAATGTGCATCCTTCAATGACCGCAGGCAATGCTTTTTTCCTGGAATGTGCATCCTTCAATGACTGCAGGAAATGCTCTGTTCCTGGAATGTACAGTCTTCAATGACTTCAGGCAGTGCTCTGTTCTTGGACTGTGCAGCCTTCAATGACCGCAGGCAATGCTGTGTTCTTGGAATGTGCAGCCTTCATTGACAGCAGGCAATGCTCTGTTTTTCGATTGTGCATCCTTCAATGATCGCAGACAATGCTCCGTTATGGGACTGGGCATCCTTGAATGAACGCAGGGAATGCTCTATTATTGGATGGCGCATCCTTCAATGACCTCAGGCAATGCTCTGTTGTGAGAATGTGCATCCTTCAATGACTGCAGGCAATTCTCTGTTGTGGACTGTGCAGCCATCATTGACTGCAGACAATGCTCTGTTGTGGGACTGTGCATCCTTCAATTATTTTTTTCATTGTCAACACGTGTCACTACAGTTTCCACCATCCATTGCCCCTGCCAGCGCTACCAATGACAGTACAACACAACTAGTAACCATCACACTTCTGCAAATGTGACAATTCAGACTATTTCAGGCACCCAGAGCTATAAGAATGGCTTTGGCAGCAGGTATTAGCATTGTAATGTATAGTGCATTAATAAACAACTGTTTTTGTCTTCATCTCTAAACTAGCTACCACGTGGCAGACGGTCATAAAAGCCAGTGTTGAAAACTAAGTTCTGGTGCTAAGCACCGGAAACCACCCGCTCAAATTAAGCACTGGAAGTACTGAAATGCACGCTCTCACTATTTTGAGCATATGTTTGCTCGTGAAAAGCGCTGGAACTCTCCAATTAATTGCATTGTAGCACTGCTGAGAAGTGCAGGTACTCTCCTTTTCAAATTAAAGAAGTTCAAGTGACAAATTGACTTTGGTAGACTGACAACTAGGTTCAGGCTCCAGAGTTCCTTTTTGCTGTGCTTCCTGCTAGTTAAATCCGTGTCCCCGTGCACCTCAACTAACAGTTTGCAGAGTACCCAGAAAAGTCAAATTGGTTCAGTAATTTCAACTTGCTTCTGCCAGTTAAGGAAGATAAGAAAGATCAGCAGATTTCTCACTCAGGATGCATTGATACACCTTGTCCTAGCCATGGTAATGACTCATATAGACTATGCCAATTCTCTATATTTTAGCATCCCACTATATTTAACCAAACGATTACAACTGGTGCAGAACCAATGGGCTAGACTGATCTTTCAACAACCTAGGTGGCAACATGTCACCCCCCTCATGATGAAGCTGCACTGGCTCACCATCCTCCAGCGATTCGCCTTTAAGGTAGGCTGCCTTATTTTCAAATCCTTGAATGGGAGCAGCCCCAAATTAATCGATAGCCTTATTCAAAGGTACAAACCCTCATGCAACCAGCGCTTTGCTCAAATGCACCTCCTGACAATACCCTGCTTCAAACTGAAGCGTCAGTCCGGTTGTAGGTTCGCAATACTGGCACCCAGATTTTGACATTCCCTCCCCCCCAAGTTAGATCCTGCACCGACTTCCTGAGCTTCTGGAAACTCCTCAAGACTTGGCTGTTTAGACAACTAGTAATCCAATAGGGTTTCGGCAGCAGCACCATGAAACCAATCGGTGAATGCGTGCTTTATAAAAAAACTTTAACATAACATAACATGTTATTCTCAATTCCACGTTGTCCCTCTTCCAACCAGTATGAAGCTGTGAAGTTTGGGCATTAAAAACCACACTGTGATTAAAACCTCACACTCAAAGCCAGGGAAAGGCCTTTCTTCAGCACTTGCGTCTCCACAAGTTATTTTTAGGGGGTGCATACATCGGGCCACAGATAGACCTGATGGGTCCCTCTATAATGGACAGTCATGGAGATTGTGTGGATGTTAGGCAGAGTGTGAATTAAACATTACTAAGGCATAGCAGCCTAGTTTCCCAGACCCATGCGTGATATGCTGCTCCGGTCAAGGGTATTTCCTTTGAAATCTGTGAATCGTAGTTATATTTTATAGTGGAATAAACAACACGACAAGTCCCAGAATTCAAAGAAAAAAAATCTGGAATGGAGCAGCACATCACACGTGGACCTGGGAAACTTGGCAGGGCTGCTATGGCCTGTGGAAGGAGTAGTTGTCTTTGAAGTATGTCAATTACTCCTGTTCTCTAGACACCACTTTATTTTTTGGTTAGACATGCTCTTTCTTCTGCTATCTTTTGGAACCCCACCACCTGCGCATCTCACACTTGATCTTTTTCCTCTTCAGCACCCTCTTTTTACCTTCTCCTTCAGTTCCCAAGCCTCCCAGACATACAACACATCACTCACCTATAAATATTTACCCTGTAAATATTTTGACAGCTGTGCACATCTTTCACACACTTTCTTGTAGAATTGCAAATACAATTGGTGCACCTGACCATTTGGAGAGGCCGGGTGGCTCTCTACATTGATTACAATGTGCTCTCTGCAGAGGCCAAGGATTGGACGAGCATGTATTCTGAACCTTTTTGTAACCCACTGACTGGCACTGTAAGGAATACATACTGTCCTTGGCCTGAACTCCACAGCTCTCAATCACTGGCTGTTATAAACATCCACCCAAACCTGTACTCACACAGATATATAGAAGCAACTCTTTTGACAGGACGCACTATTCATGAGTCATGTGTTGCATGAAAAAACATCCTTGAAAAAACAAATATTCTTAGGGAATGCAAGAGTAAATAATATGTGGAATATAAAATGGAACAACATCTACGATTCTAGGCTCAGAGGGCTCTCTATGCTGGCTGTGGTGTCGCCCAGCGACAGGGAACACGAGGAGGCCGGGACAGGTGGAGACAGAGCCCAGGCCTCACCTGCCCCCTCTAGCGAGGCCACTGTTCTGCAGTAGTTCCTGGAGGGTGGAAGCGCACAGATTAGGGCAGTTATGGAGAAATGACAGAGAAGGGACTCATTAAGCTCTCATTACAGTGGCCTCTTAATTCTGACAGAGCCAGTAACAGGATTTACTGGCTCTATCGGGAGGAAACATCCTAAACAACAAAGTCAAACGACTTACCTGAACAACAAAGTCTGAACAACGAAGAATTTCATACTACAAAGTCCAGAACCACGACTTTTCGGAACAACGAAGTCCTTAACAACGAAGTGGCACGTTATCTTAATTTATGTTGTTAAAAAAGGTTCAGAATGAATTTACCTTTCTATGCCAGTAGATGGCACTGTTGGTTTGTATTTCACTGTGCTGAAGCTTTTCTCTTCTCAACGCGAGTAAAACTCTATGGCTGTCACAGTTGAAAATGGCATCAAAGTGGAGGTAGTCCGTTTTTTAGGTCTCGACCTGCCAATGTGCTTGCGCATTGCTGTCGAGACATATAGAGGGCCACCAGCAAATCCTACCAAGAGGTTTTGGATTGCGGATTCTCCCCAATGCATGTGAGGCATTCAAGCGTGAAGCCTCGCCAGCGCGCGCTCGGCCTCACTTCTCACTCAAAGCCCATATGCTCGTTCCCTCCCACTCGCTCGCTCCCCTGCTCCCCCGCACCCCCCCATCCGACTTGAAAGGAAGCCGCTTGCACACCACCATTCCACCATTTTCTGAGCTTCAGCTTCAGACTACAAAGGAATGCCTCCCACTCCCGCTCACCCGCCCCCTGACTCACCAGATGCTTCCGAGGGTGCCTGTTCCTGTTCCGTGCACTTCCCCCTCTTGTTTGATTTCACGGCCGCCAATGCTTGTTGAGAGATGTTCTTCCTTTGCTGTCAGCATGAAATTGGACTATTGGCAGATAAGGGCTTCCTTTGTGCAAGTGATACCTTGGAAGGAGCTGTTAATCTTGTCAGCTTCTCACCCGAGAGTTTGATCCTTTGCCTGTGTCTGCTGGAATCCTCGATTGCAACATTACTGTGAGTGACTGCGCCGCAGTACCGAATTCTTGTCCCTTTCGCTCTGTCCCCTCTATCTCTTAACTTTCCCCTGCTCTTGCCTCTGTCTGCCATATCTGTCCAGCCTTCCATATATATCTTCCTTCTACCCGCCTCACAGTGGCTCTGTATCTCACTGCTTTTCTTCATTCACCCCGCCCCACCTTTCCTACACGTATCTCTCCACTTTCCCTTCTATCCAGTCTCCGGTGATGTTTCCATTGTGCACTATGTCTAGCTCACTACTTCTCTCTTTCATTTCTACTACATTACGTTAGGCCCTTTCTTCTATCCCTTCATTTCACTCTTCCCTACTTGCTCCCATTATTCCCTCGGTCTTTTTATCCTTATTTACAGTTCACACATTTCTCCTCTTATGGTTTTCTTCTCTGTCTTTCGTTCTTTCTCTCCGGTCCAACTCCTCTTTCTCTGCTCTCTAGATTCTACATCTCGCTCCTGTACCTTTTCATTCTCCCTTGTATCTCTGAACCCTCCTCTTTTCTCTGCACTACCTGTTTTTCTTTCATTTGCTCTTAACTCTTAATCTCTATTCTTCCTTGCATTTCTCCATTCTCAACTCTTTCTCTCCTTCCCTTATCCCCTGCGCCCCTCCACACATTCCTCATCTATCCTCTCCCTTTTATCTATCCATTCTCTGCATTTTCTCTTTATTCTTTCATCTATCTCCACTTTGTCTGGTGTATCTCTCCATTATTTCATTCCTTATCCTTGTGACGTGTAGCTCCGTCTCCTGGCTCCCTTAACTGTTTATAGTGTGAACACTGAGCCAGGCCCCAGGCAAGTGCAGGAAGAAAAATCTGTGCGTTAGACCTGTTAAGTAAACTGCAGCCTAGACCCTTTGTACTCCGTAGAGGGCTTTTTATGTGGGACAAAAACGGGGTTCCTCTTTCTCCCCCTACGATTGATGGATATTAATGTGACTGTTTTCTATTAATCTATGTACCCCCTCCTTCCCTTCTTGCCCCGCTCTTAATGCGGACATGATTCCTTTCCTTGGAACTGGAATATATTGTACGGTATCATTGAAGACAAATATTGGAGAACTTTGCAGTAGCCTTCTTATGTTTAGTATTTTTCTTTTTGATCTATAATTGCTAATAAAGACATATATGAACAAAAAACTGCAGCTGATGCAGACAGGCTGTGCCGCACACCCTGGTGGGACTCGGTGCCGCTGAACTGGCTGCACCTCTAATAGCTACTCCGTTGTTGCGGACCAGTGAATAATGGCTGCTGGGAGTTTCCCTGGAAGGCCACTTATTTCTTCTTTCCATCTGGTTCACATCAAGGGATCATCTCGTTTTAAATGAGTGGTTCTAGTTACTTTAGGGAGGATGGATGTGGCAGGTTACACAACATTCCCCAGTTACACACTTTTAGCAAGATTCAGTTTTCACAGTGGTGGCATCACCCTTGTACTATCGGTCCGAATGGCACATTGCATCTGGGCACAGAGGTCCCATGCTGCTTGCACGTTATTGGATCAAGCTGAATTATCTTGGGCGAGGTGCCACTGACTTGTTGCACTGAGAGCACAGGCCCACATTCTTGACTACTTGCAAGTCATGGGTCTTAACCTAATCCTCTCGAAGGTGGGAGGGTGCACTAGTGCCTTCTTGTGACAGTTCACAGCTAAGTATTTTTGCTGGTTAAACAAAGTTTACTGTACTCTCATAGCCACACACAACCCCCCCACACACAACCCCCCCACACACACAACCCTACACACACACAACTTCACACACACACACAACCCCCCACACACAACTCAACACACACACACAACCCCACACACACAACTCCACACACACACACAACCACCCCACACACAACCCCACACACACACAACCCCCCCACACACAACCCCCCCACACACACCCACACACCCCCCCACATACCCCGCACCCCCCACACACTCAACCCCCCCCACACACACAACCCCACACACACAACCCCCCACACACATACAACCCCACACGCATTCACAACCCACCCCGCACACACACAACCCAACACACACAACCCCACACAGATACAACCCCACACACACACAACCCCCCACACACAATCCCCCCACACACAAAACCACACACACACAACCACACACACAACCACAAAAACAACCACACACACAACCACAAACACAACCACACACACAACCACACACACAAGCACACACAACCACACACAACCACACTCAACCACACAGCCACACACACAACCCCACAACCACACACACAACCCCAAACACAAGACACAACCACACACAACCCCAAACACAACACACTCAACCACTCACACAACCCCAAACACAACACACACAACCACACACACAACCCCACACACACAACCCCCCACACACAACCACACACAACCACACACACAATGACATATAACCACACACAACCACAACCACACACACATACAACCCCACACACACACAACCCCCCACACACAATCCCCCCACACACAATCCCCCCACACACACAAAACCACACACACACAACCACACACACAACCACACACACACAACCACAAACACACACACAACCACAACCACAACCACACACACAACCACACACAACCACACACAACCACACTCAGCCACACAGCCACACACACAACCCCACAACCACACACACAACCCCAAACACAAGACACAACCACACACACAACCCCAAACACAACACACACAACCACTCACACAACCCCAAACACAACACACACAACCACACACACAACCCCACACACACAACCCCCCACACACAACCACACACACAACCACACACACTATGACATACAACCACACACAACCACACACACGACACACAACCACAACCACACACACAACCATCTATCTATCTATCTATCTATCTATCTATCTATCTATCTATCTATCTATCTATCTATCTATCTATCTAATGATCAATCGTCCTCACTCTATCTGTCTACCTATCTATCTATCTATCTATCTATCTATCTATCTATCTATCTATCTATCTATCTATCTATCTATCTATCTATCTATCTATCTATCTATCTATCTATCTATCTATCTATCTATCTATCTATCTATCGCCCTCACTCTATCTATTACCCTCACTCTATCTATCTATCGCCCTCACTCTATCTATCGTCCTCTATCTGTTGCCCTCACTCTATCTATCTGTCGCCCTCACTCTATCTATCTGTTGCCCTCACTCTATCTATCTATCGCCCTCACTCTATCTATCGTCCTCTATCTGTTGCCCTCACTCTATCTATCTGTCGCCCTCACTCTATCTATCTGTTGCCCTCACTCTATCTATCTATCGCCCTCACTCTATCTATCTATCCATCTATCTATCTATCTATCTATCTATCTATCTATCTATCTATCTATCTATCTATCTATCTATCTATCTATCTATCGCCCTCACACTATCTATCTATCTATCTATCTATCTATCTATCTATCTATCTATCTATCTATCTATCTATCTATCTATCTATCTATCTATCTATCTATCTATCTATCTATCTATCTATCTATCTATCTATCTATCTATTTATCACCCTCACTCTATCTATCTATCACCCTCACTCTATCTGTCTATCTATCTATCACCCTCACTCTATCTGTCTATCTATCTATCGCCCTCACTCTATCTATCTATCCATCTATCTATCTATCTATCTATCTATCTATCTATCTATCTATCTATCTATCTATCTATCTATCTATCTATCTATCTATCTATCTAATGATCAATCGTCCTCACTCTACCTGTCTATCTATCGCCCTCACTCCATCTATCTGTCTATCTATCTATCGCCCTCACACTATCTATCTATCTATCTATCTATCTATCTATCTATCTATCTATCTATCTATCTATCTATCGCCCTCACTCTATCTATCTATCGCCCTCACTCTATCTATCGCCCTCTATCTTTCGCCCTCACTTTATCTATCTGTCACCCTCACTCTATCTGTCGCCCTCACTCTATCTATCTATCTATCTATCGCCCTCACACTATCTATCTATCTATCTATCTATCTATCTATCTATCTATCTATCTATCTATCTATCTATCTATCTATCTATCTATCTATCTATCTATCTATCTATCTATCTATCTATCTATCTATCACCCTCACTCTATCTATCTATCGCCCTCACTCTATCTATCTATCGCCCTCACGCTATCTATCTGTCTATCTATCGCCCTCACTCTATCTATCTGTCTATCTATCACCCTCACTCTATCTGTCTATCTATCTATCGCCCTCACTCTGTCTATCTATCCCACTCACTCTATCTATCGCCCTCACTCTGTCTATCTATCGCCCTCACTCTGTCTATCTATCGCCCTCACTCTATCTATCGCCATCACTCTATCTATCTATCTATCTATCTATCTATCTATCTATCTATCTATCTATCTATCTATCTATCTATCTATCTATCTATCTATCTATCTATCTATCTATCGCCCTCACTCTATCTAACTATCTATCTATCTATCTATCTATCTATCGCCCTCACTCCATCTATCTATCGCCATCCCTCTATCTATCTATCGCCCTCACTCTATCTGTCTATCTATCTATCGCCCTCACTCTTTCTATCTGTCTATCTATCACCCTCACTCTATCTGTCTATCTATCTATCGCCCTCACTCTGTCTATCTATCCCACTCACTCTATCTATCGCCATCACTCTATCTATCTATCTATCTATCTATCTATCTATCTATCTATCTATCTATCTATCTATCTATCTATCTATCTATCTATCTATCTATCTATCTATCTATCTAGCTATCTATCACCCTCACTCTATCTATCTATCGCCCTCACTCTATCTATCTATCGCCCTCACGCTATCTGTCTATCTATCGCCCTCACTCTATCTGTCTATCTATCTATCGCCCTCACTCTATCTATCTATCGCCCTCACTCCATCTATCGCCCTCACTCTATCTGTCTATCTATCTATCGCCCTCACTCTATCTATCTGTCTATCTATCACCCTCACTCTATCTGTCTATCTATCTATCACCCTCACTCTGTCTATCTATCCCACTCACTCTATCTATCGCCATCACTCTATCTATCTATCTATCTATCTATCTATCTATCTATCTATCTATCTATCTATCTATCTATCTATCTATCTATCTATCTATCTATCTATCTATCTATCTATCTATCTATCTATCTATCTATCTATCTATCTATCTATCTATCTATCTATCACCCTCACTCTATCTATCTATCGCCCTCACTCTATCTATCTATCGCCCTCACGCTATCTATCTGTCTATCTATCGCCCTCACTCTGTCTATCTATCTATCGCCCTCACTCTATCTATCTGTCTATCTATCACCCTCACTCTATCTGTCTATCTATCTATCGCCCTCACTCTGTCTATCTATCCCACTCACTCTATCTATCGCCCTCACTCTGTCTATCTATCGCCCTCACTCTGTCTATCTATCGCCCTCACTCTGTCTATCGCCATCACTCTATCTATCTATCTCTCTATCGCCCTCACTCTATCTAACTATCTATCTATCTATCTATCGCCCTCACTCCATCTATCTATCGCCATCCCTCTATCTATCTATCGCCCTCACTCTATCTGTCTATCTATCTATCGCCCTCACTCTTTCTATCTGTCTATCTATCACCCTCACTCTATCTGTCTATCTATCTATCGCCCTCACTCTGTCTATCTATCCCACTCACTCTATCTATCGCCATCACTCTATCTATCTATCTATCTATCTATCTATCTATCTATCTATCTATCTATCTATCTATCTATCTATCTATCTAGCTATCTATCTATCTATCTATCTATCTATCTATCTATCTATCTATCTATCTATCTATCTATCTATCTATCTATCTATCTATCTATCTATCTATCTATCTATCTATCTATCTATCTAGCTATCTATCACCCTCACTCTATCTATCTATCGCCCTCACTCTATCTATCTATCGCCCTCACGCTATCTATCTGTCTATCTATCGCCCTCACTCTATCTGTCTATCTATCTATCGCCCTCACTCTATCTATCTGTCTATCTATCGCCCTCACTCTATCTATCTATCTATCTATCTATCTATCGCCCTCACTCTATCTATCTATCTATCTATCTATCTATCTATCTATCTATCTATCTATCTATCTATCTATCTATCTATCTATCTATCTATCTATCTATCTATCTATCTATCTATCTATCTATCTATCTATCTATCTATCTATCTATCTATCACCCTCACTCTGTCTATCTATCTATCGCCCTCACTCTGTCTATCTATCCCACTCACTCTATCTATCGCCATCACTCTATCTATTTATCTATCTATCTATCTATCTATCTATCTATCTATCTATCTATCTATCTATCTATCTATCTATCTATCTATCTATCTATCTATCTATCTATCTATCTATCTATCTATCTATCTATCTCTCTCACTCTATCTATCTGTCTATCTATCGCCCTCACTCTATCTATCTATCTATCTATCTATCTATCTATCTATCTATCTATCTATCTATCTATCTATCTATCTATCACCCTCACTCTGTCTATCTATCTATCGCCCTCACTCTGTCTATCTATCCCACTCACTCTATCTATCTATCGCCCTCACTCCATCTATCGCCCTCACTCTATCTGTCTATCTATCTATCGCCCTCACTCTATCTATCTATCGCCCTCACTCCATCTATCGCCCTCACTCTATCTATCTGTCTATCTATCACCCTCACTCTATCTGTCTATCTATCTATCGCCCTCACTCTGTCTATCTATCCCACTCACTCTATCTATCGCCATCACTCTATCTATCTATCTATCTATCTATCACCCTCACTCTATCTATCTATCGCCCTCACTCTATCTATCTATCGCCCTCACGCTATCTATCTGTCTATCTATCGCCCTCACTCTGTCTATCTATCTATCGCCCTCACTCTATCTATCTGTCTATCTATCACCCTCACTCTATCTATCTGTCTATCTATCACCCTCACTCTATCTGTCTATCTATCTATCGCCCTCACTCTGTCTATCTATCCCACTCACTCTATCTTTCGCCCTCACTCTGTCTATCTATCGCCCTCACTCTGTCTATCTATTGCCCTCACTCTATCTATCGCCGTCACTCTATCTATCTATCTATCTATCTATCTATCTATCTATCTATCTATCTATCTATCTATCTATCTATCTATCTATCTATCTATCTATCTATCTATCTATCTATCTATCTATCTATCGCCCTCACTCTATCTAACTATCTATCTATCTATCTATCTATCGCCCTCACTCCATCTATCTATCGCCATCCCTCTATCTATCTATCGCCCTCACTCTATCTGTCTATCTATCTATCGCCCTCACTCTTTCTATCTGTCTATCTATCACCCTCACTCTATCTGTCTATCTATCTATCGCCCTCACTCTGTCTATCTATCCCACTCACTCTATCTATCGCCATCACTCTATCTATCTATCTATCTATCTATCTATCTATCTATCTATCTATCTATCTATCTATCTATCTATCTATCTATCTATCTATCTATCTATCTATCTATCTATCTATCTATCTATCTAGCTATCTATCACCCTCACTCTATCTATCGCCCTCACTCTATCTATCTATCGCCCTCACGCTATCTATCTGTCTATCTATCGCCCTCACTTTATCTGTCTATCTATCTATCGCCCTCACTCTATCTATTTATCGCCCTCACTCCATCTATCGCCCTCACTCTATCTGTCTATCTATCTATCGCCCTCACTCTATCTATCTATCTATCTATCACCCTCACTCTATCTGTCTATCTATCTATCGCCCTCACTCTGTCTATCTATCCCACTCACTCTATCTATCGCCATCACTCTATCTATCTATCTATCTATCTATCTATCTATCTATCTATCTATCTATCTATCTATCTATCTATCTATCACCCTCACTCTATCTATCTATCGCCCTCACTCTATCTATCTATCGCCCTCACGCTATCTATCTGTCTATCTATCGCCCTCACTCTGTCTATCTATCTATCGCCCTCACTCTATCTATCTGTCTATCTATCGCCCTCACTCTGTCTATCTATCTATCGCCCTCACTCTATCTATCTATCTATCTATCTATCTATCTATCTATCTATCTATCTATCTATCTATCTATCTATCTATCTATCTATCTATCTATCTATCTATCTATCTATCTATCTATCTATCTATCTATCGCCCTCACTCTATCTAACTATCTATCTATCTATCTATCTATCGCCCTCACTCCATCTATCTATCGCCATCCCTCTATCTATCCATCGCCCTCACTCTATCTGTCTATCTATCTATCGCCCTCACTCTTTCTATCTGTCTATCTATCACCCTCACTCTATCTGTCTATCTATCTATCGCCCTCACTCTGTCTATCTATCCCACTCACTCTATCTATCGCCATCACTCTATCTATCTATCTATCTATCTATCTAGCTATCTAGCTATCTATCACCCTCACTCTATCTATCTATCGCCCTCACTCTATCTATCTATCGCCCTCACGCTATCTATCTGTCTATCTATCGCCCTCACTCTATCTGTCTATCTATCTATCGCCCTCACTCTATCTATCTGTCTATCTATCACCCTCACTCTGTCTATCTATCTATACGGACATAGGTAGTATTAGCGGGTCCGACCGCCATCTTGGGTGGGTTCTGAGGCGAGAGGCACTTCGGGCGCCATCTTGTGTAGGGAAGGGGCTCAGGAGGCGGACTTCCGCATTTTGGTGAGCTTATTTAAGCCACCCTGCTGAGGTCAGTGCAGATTTCACAGCTATCGCGCATATTGCAGCAGCGCTTTTAAACTTGTGTGGTGTTTTTTTTTTTTAACTCGCCGCTATTGGCATTGCGCTTGCATTTAACCTACCTTAACTTCCTGGACTTTGTCGCTCCTTAGGCCGGGGAACAGTCAGGCTCACTGGCATTATAATTGTACTCCACCCGCATTCGGCGGGACATAGGTAGTATTAGCGGGTCCGACCGCCATCTTGGGTGGGTTCTGAGGCGAGAGGCACTTCGGGCGCCATCTTGTGTAGGGAAGGGGCTCAGGAGGCGGACTTCCGCTCGGCGTAATATACAAAAGGATGGACTCACAGGCGCGCAGCGGGCGCGACGTAGGCGTGCCGGAGGTGCGCCAGAGGTAAGCCCGTTTGCGCCCGTTCGCGCTACGGGCGCGCTTAGGGCTGCTACCTCCGGCCCCTCGCATCCTCAACGCATAGTCTATTCTCGGTCTGATCTATTAGAGTGCAGACCAAGTCAAGTGCCCGTCGGTCGGCAGGCCACTATTCTTAAGCCTAGCCCTATCTCATGTGGATTGCTTAATGTTTGTTCTTTGTGTAATCACCACACTGAGATTGCTCTTCTTATCGAGTCCACGGGGCTTGATGTTTTATTTCTAACGGAAACCTGGACCCGGGAGGACTGCGAGGTCGAGCTGGGCCTGGCCTGTCCTCCAGGCTATAAAATCATCCATACCCCTCGTGTGAAGAACCGGGGTGGTGGGATTGGCTGTATTTTCAGAGAGACGTTAGCTCTCTCCCAACTCAGGATTAGAGAGGTACCAGGCTTCGAGCTGATGGGGTTTGCCTTTATAGGCCACGAGAAGACACGCTGCTCAGGGATCTTGTGCTACCGTCCGCCGGGCAGTGCACCCTCCCTACCCGACTTTATTGATCTGATTTATGATCTCTCGAATATCCACTCTAAGTTGGTGGTTTTAGGAGATTTCAATTTGTGGCCGGGCGGTCCATTGGACACTGCATTTACTACTCTGTGCCAAGCCTGCAATGATATTCAGCTGCAACAGCTCGTTTGCTCTGCCACTCATCGGAAGGGTCATGCCTTGGATCTGATTTTTGCTGACGCTCTACTGGTGACGGTGAATGATATCATCTGCCAGTGCTGGACGGACCACTCACTGGTCGTCTTCTCCGTTTATGTGGAGGACTGTGTTTCGGCGGAGGCTGAGACCAGACAGGCCAAGTTGAGCAGGCCCTGGTCACGCCTGTTAAAATCTTTGCCCTTACCAAACCTATTATCGGACAACTTCAGTCTGAGTGACTCGGTTGAGGAGAGCTATACTGGCTTTTGCCGATCCATTTCGAACTCCTTGGACAAGGTGGCACCATTCCGCAGGTCTAGGGGTAGACTGAATCGGGCTTGCCCCTGGTATACGGTTGATTTGCGGCAGTTAAAACTGAGCTGTAAACGCGCCGAAAGGGCGTGGAGGAAGAAGTATTCTGACTCGTTGAAGGTCATCTTTAAACAGTTGCTGCAGATATATAAGGCACAGATCAAGGTGGCTAAGGCGTCTTATTTAGAAGCCACCTTGAATCAGGCTTCCAACAAGTCGCAAGCATTGTTTAAAATTGTTAGGGACCTGACCCACCCTTTATGTGCGAATAATAATGTACCTGCGTCGCAGGCCCTATGTGACTCCTTGGCGAATGCCTTCGAAGAAAAGATTGTTAAAATCTTGGAAGGCTTACAGAGTCCAACACCCATTCCCTTTGAGTTGGAAGTTTCGGAGGAGGCATCTAGCCGACCTCAGCCGAATGGCCATGCTCCTAGTTCGGGAGCTCCGGTGGTCTCATCCAGTCGACCCCAGCTGAATGGTTCTGCTCTCAGTTTGGGAGCTCCGGACGGCTTGCCCAGTCGACCCCAGCTGAGTGGCACTGCACTCAGTTCGGGAGCTCCGGACAGCTCGCCCAGTCGACCCCAGCTGAATGGTATTGCCTCTGGTTTGGGAGCTCCGGATGAGTCACCTAGTCGACCCCGAAGGAATGGACCGATCTCTGGTCTGGGAGCTCCGGCCACTCCGCCCAGTCGACCCCAGCTGAGTGGATGTTCCCTCAGTTTGGGAGCTCCAGACGTTGTGCCCAGTCGACCCCAGCTGAGTCGGTTCCCTGCCCCCTCCTTTGAGGAGTTTTGTAGAGTGGCACAAATGGTTTCATCTGGCTCGCCTCTTGACCCATTGCCACCAAAATTTTGGAAAATATTCCAAGGCGAACTCTTTCAGCCTCTATATTCCATCTGCCTCCAGTCGTTTGATACAGCAACGGTTCCGGAGTGTTGGAAATTGGCAGTGGTGTCCCCTCTCCTGAAGAAATCCACCTTGGACCCCGCCTGCCTATCCAACTACAGGCCGATTTCCTTGCTCCCCTACCCTATTAAGATCATGGAGAAGCTAGTGACCCGCTCTCTTTCTGGCTTCCTGGAAGATAACACCTGGTTCGATGAGGTACAGTTTGGTTTCCGCCCAGCACACGGGACGGAATCGGCGCTGGTGACCGTACTTGACAACCTACGTTCGCGGGTCGACAGTGGACGGGCAGCCTTTCTGGTGCTGCTCGACATGTCGGCCGCGTTCGACGCGGTCTGCCATCGTACCCTCGTCAGGAGACTGGAAGAGTGCGGGATCACGGCGGGTGCAAGGGACTGGCTGACCTCTTATCTGAAAGATCGCCAGCAGGTGGTGGCGCTGCCTCCATTCAGCTCGGAGGCGCGGAGGGTAGGGCAGGGGGTACCACAGGGCTCGGCCATCAGCCCGATACTCTTCAATGTCTACCTCCGTCCTCTGGTCCAACTAATTAAATCCTTTGGTATCTCCGCATGTAACTATGCGGATGATACCCAGTTGGTCTTCTCGCTGGAAGGAAAGGACGCAATTCCGCTGGAGGTCTTTCACCGATGCATGTCGGCCACAGCTGAGTGGCTCCGGTCCAATTCTTTGCAGTTTTACAGCACTAAGACCGAGGTGCTGTACTGTTCTATTGACCGGATTCCTCGGGTACTCCCGGAGCATTTTTGGCCCCCAACCTTTCCTGAGACGGTGGCTGCGGCTGAGTCGGCACGTAATTTGGGGGTGATCTTTGGCCCAAACTTGCAGCTAGATATGCACGTGAATAAGACCATATCCACGTGCATGATGCTGCTTCGTATGCTGCGCAAAGTTCTGCCCCTTCTTCCCGAGCAGGCCAGGCCCGAAGTAGTGCGTGGTACCATCTTGAGTCGTCTTGACTACTGTAACGCGCTACTTCTGGAGACTCCAAAAACACTGCTGGGGAAGTTACAGCGGGTACAGAACTTGGCTGCTAAGCTAGCTCTTTCCTGCCCCACTCACAGTTCTTCAACAGCAGCCCTACGAGATCTACACTGGCTGCCAGTGCACCTTCGGGTATGCTATAAAGCAGCCTGCTTAGTATTCAGGGCAGTGCATGGTCAAGGACCGGTTCCACTACAGAACATGTTTGTATGGTATTCCCCAGCGCGTCCTTTACGCTCCTCTTCGGATCATCTGCTGGTGGTACCGAGATTCCAGAGAGTGCGGATGGGGGGGCCGCTCGTTCAGTGTCGCGGCGGCCAAGCTCTGGAACTCGCTTCCACCATCTTTAAGAAGCCAACGGGACTTCTTTCCGTTTAGAAAAGCCCTGAAAACACATCTTTTCCCCAGGGCTGTTTGAGCAGCGTATGCAGTGATACTGTTGATTTCAAGCGCCAGGATGCCCTTGGGGTGACTGTACTGCGCTATAAAAGTACACCTACATACATACATACATACATACTATCGCCCTCACTCTGTCTATCTATCCCACTCACTCTATCTATCGCCCTCACTCTATCTATCTATCTATCTATCTATCTATCTATCTATCTATCTATCTATCTATCTATCTATCTATCTATCTATCTATCTATCTATCTATCTATCTATCTATCTATCTATCTATCTATCTATCTATCTATCTATTTCTCTATCTATCTATCTATCTATCTATCTATCTATCTATCTATCTATCTATCTATCTATCTATCTATCTATCTATCTATCTATCGCTTCACTCTATCTATCTATCTATCTATCTATCTATCTATCTATCTATCTATCTATCTCCCTCACTCTATCTATCTATCTATCTATCTATCTATCTATCTATCTATCTATCTATCTATCTATCTATCTATCTATCTATCTATCTATCTATCTATCTATCTATCTATCTATCTATCTATCTATCTATCGCTCTCACTCTATCTATCTATCTATCTATCTGTCTATCTGTCTATCTATCGCCCTCACTCTATCTATCTATCTATCTATCTATCTATCTATCTATCTATCGCCCTCACTCATCTATCTATCGCCATCCCTCTATCGCCCTCACTCTATCTGTCTATCTATCTATCGCCCTCACTCTATCTATCTGTCTATCTATCACCCTCACTCTATCTGTCTATCTATCTATCGCCCTCACTCTGTCTATCTATCCCACTCACTCTATCTATCTATCTATCTATCTATCTATCTATCTATCTATCTATCTATCTATCTATCTATCTATCTATCTATCTATCTATCTATCGCTCGCACTCTATCTGTCTATCTATCTATCTATCTATCTGTCTGTCTATCTATCTATCTATCTATCGCTTTCACTCTATCTATCTGTCTATCTATCGCCCTCACTCCATCTATTTCTCTATCTATCTATCTATCTATCTATCTATCTATCTATCTATCTATCTATCTATCTATCTATCTATCTATCTATCTATCTATCTATCTATCTATCTATCTATCGCCCTCACTCTATCTATCTATCTATCTATCTATCTATCTTTCTATCTATCTATCTATCGCCCTCACTCTATCTGTCTATCTATCTATCGCCCTCACTCTATCTGTCTATCTATCGCCCTCACTCTATCTATCTATCTATCTATCTATCTTTCTATCTATCTGTCTATCGCCCTCACTCTATCTATCTATCTATCTATCGCCCTCACTCTATCTATCTATCTATCTATCACCCTCACTCTGTCTATCTATCTATCGCCCTCACTCTGTCTATCTATTCCACTCACTCTATCTATCGCCATCACTCTATCTATTTATCTATCTATCTATCTATCTATCTATCTATCTATCTATCTATCTATCTATCTATCTATCTCTCTCACTCTATCTATCTGTCTATCTATCGCCCTCACTCTATCTATCTATCTATCTATCTATCTATCTATCTATCTATCTATCTATCTATCTATCTATCTATCTATCTATCCCACTCACTCTATCTATCTGTCTATCTATCGCCCTCACTCCATCTATCTATCGCCCTCACTCCATCTATCGCCCTCACTCTGTCTATCTATCTATCGCCCTCACTCTATCTATCTGTCTATCTATCACCCTCACTCTATCTGTCTATCTATCTATCGCCCTCACTCTGTCTATCTATCCCACTCACTCTATCTATCGCCATCACTCTATCTATCTATCTATCTATCTCTCTCACTCCATCTATCTGTCTATCTATCGCCCTCACTCCATCTATCTATCTATCTATCTATCTATCTGTCGACAGTGGACGGGCAGCCTTTCTGGTGCTGCTCGACATGTCGGCCGCGTTCGACGCGGTCTGCCATCGTACCCTCGTCAGGAGACTGGAAGAGTGCGGGATCACGGCGGGTGCAAGGGACTGGCTGACCTCTTATCTGAAAGATCGCCAGCAGGTGGTGGCGCTGCCTCCATTCAGCTCGGAGGCGCGGAGGGTAGGGCAGGGGGTACCACAGGGCTCGGCCATCAGCCCGATACTCTTCAATGTCTACCTCCGTCCTCTGGTCCAACTAATTAAATCCTTTGGTATCTCCGCATGTAACTATGCGGATGATACCCAGTTGGTCTTCTCGCTGGAAGGAAAGGACGCAATTCCGCTGGAGGTCTTTCACCGATGCATGTCGGCCACAGCTGA